>NC_141699.1:361021931-362504431 GCF_964263255.1 Lissotriton vulgaris | reverse complement strand
AAAAAAACCATAGGTTTCACACCAGTTATAGTTAGGAATTAGCATTTAAAAAACCTATTAAATTCACTGAAAAAACCATAGGTTTCACACCAGTTATAGTTAGCTGGAAATTTTACTAACATAAAACCATTGAAATTCCCACGTTATAGTTAGTTGGACTCACTATAACTTGCGCGCCTGCAATGCACTGCTGATGACGTCACATATTACATCACTCATGACATGGTCAGTGACATCACTCATGACATCACTGATGACACCATCCAGTGAATGTGTGTCTTTCTGAAAAATCAATGTTTTATATATGTATTTGTAAAGGTCGATGGACGAATAAATGTTTAAATAAGGGTGTTAATGGATGTTTTATAAAAAAAAAATTGATTGGTTAACTGGCTTATTGTTAGCGAGTATTATTTAAATATTTAAATGTTTGTATCAGTGTTTCACTTTGTGTATAAGTGGCTGCATGGGTTGGTGAGTAGCTACATGTGTGTGTATATGGGTTATTAGATGTTTTTTTTAGTATCAGTATGAGTGTCTGTATGGTTTGGTGGGGGTGTTACTTAACACATAGATGCATCAATGATTGACTCACTGTTTCTATTTCTTTTGAAGACAGCATATGTTCAGGACTGTATGGGTGGATGTGTGTGTATATGCGTGTGTTAGTGAGTGAATGACTGTCTCACTAGTGTCTTTATCAGTAACTACATATGTTTTAATCTAGTATATGTGAGTATTAATGTATATAAGTGAGTATATGTGAGAGTGAGAGATTGAAAGAGTTCCTGTTTAAATAAGTATGTGTTTCTATAAGTGATTGTTTTAGAGAGTAAGTATGTGTAAGTTTCCTTAGAAGTAAGGTGGTAGTGTGTGTATAGCTGTATATTCAAATAAATGGATGTTCAATAGTTTATTTGCATGTGTGAGTATGTGTGTGAGTAACTTTTGGATCACTACATATGATGAGTGAGTATATGTATGAGTGACTATATAGAACTGTTGCTTAGTGAGAGGATGTGTATATAGATGGTGGAATTACTGAATTGGTTGTTGTAACTGGTATGGGAATCTCCTTTTTTTTGAAAATGTTAGTTTCTATTTTTGATTGTTTTTCAAGGGTTTTTCAAGGGTTACATTACACTGAAAGGAGGTCTCTCACGCTGTCACAAAGATGGTGTCATCAGTGATGTCATGAGTGATGTCACTGACCATGTCATGAGTGATGTAATATGTGACGTCATCAGCAGTGCATTGCAGGCTCGCAAGTTATAGTGAGTCCAACTAACTATAACGTGGGAATTTCAATGTCAGTAAAATTTCCAGCTCACTATAACTGGTGTGAAACCTATGGTTTTTTCAGTATATATATATATATATATATACCGTCCCGACGTTGTCTGGGTATGAATTGCTGCCAGCCAGTAGCATATTGTCTTGTAGGATTTCGTTTAGATAGCATTTCTTATCTGTGACAGGCCTGTGAAACGCTCTGATTCACAGTGCACTGCTGATGCACTTAAGAGTGCGCGTTCAGTAGTGTGTGAACTCGAGTTTCCCTACTTTATTTTTCCTTGCAATATTATATAGCGCGAACTCTACAACATGGCATGAGCACAATTTACATTACAGAAGAACACATTCATTTGTGGTAGGCACGGGGAGACAAAGCGATTTGCCTGGAATCACAGGATGTAGAGCAGATGCCGAGATTCGAATGTAGCTCCCCAGCTCTAAAGTTCGCAATTCTAGAACTTGTGGCGGGAGGTGTGTCTAAAAGTGTATGTAGGTGCTGGCCATCAATCAGAGAGACCTGTGCATTTTTCAAATGGGTGGTGAAAAAATATGAGTATGTTGCTGGAAATGTGGGCCGCCGTGCCACCAATGTACTTACCGGGGGAGGGTAAACACCCATGATTCCGCAACTTTCTTTCCGCATAGCATCACTCCGCATACTTTCATTACGAAAGTACCATTAATCCGCAATGCCATTATAACGCATAGCATTACATTTTATATGCTTTTACCACGCATACATTTACAACGAAATTCGTTGTAAATGCATGAATGGTAAAAGCATGTTTTTTTTAATGTTTGGATAAGGTAAGTATGGGTATAGGGGTATATGTTTTGGGGTACTGAGGTATATATTTTGGGGTGTTTGGGTATTTTAAGGGTTCAGATATAGTTTTGAGTTATGGGGTACAGGGGTAGTTTTAGGGTTTAGGGCTAGGTTTGGGTTTTGGGGTTTAGGGGTATTTTTAGAGTTCAGGGGTAGGTTTGGGTTTTGGGGTACAGTGTTATTTTTAGGGTTCAGTGGTAGGTTTAGGTTTTGGGGTACATGGTTATTTTTAGGGTTCAGGGGTAGGTTTGGGATTTGGGGTACAGGGGTATTTTTAGTGTTCAGGGGTAGGTTTGGGTTTTGGGGTACAGGGGTATTTTAAGGGTTTATGGGGTAGGTTCGAGTTTTGGGGTACAGGGGTATTTTAGGGTTCAGGGGTATTTTAGGGTTCAGGGCACAGTGGTATTTATAGGGTTCAGGGCTAGGTTTGGGGGTACAGGGGTATTTTTAGGGTTTAGGGATATAGGGGTATTTTTAGGGTTTAGGGATATAGGGGTATTTTTAGGGTTTAGGGATAGGTTTGGGTTTTGGGGTACAGGATATATTTATAGGGTTAAGATGGGTTAGTGTTTAAGGGCGTTGGGGTATTTTAAGGAGTAAGGATGGGTTATGATTATGGGGTGCAGTGGGGGAGCAGGGTGGGATTAGCACACGATATGAGACATGGCATGAAGGGCGGCATGTACCACACGCCCCCAGCGTTTGTCACGCCCCCAGCACACGCCCACAGCACAACGCAGACACGCCCACAAGGGACTACTTTGCTGGCATGGTTCTTTTACCTTTTAAATGTATATGGTGGGCGTCTGCATAGCCTATGTCCTTCTGCTGCAACTGCCCTTTCCAACGCTGTATTGGGTGTTGTGATTGGTGCTGTGGTTCCTGAGATTACCCGCCTCAAAGGTTTGGGCTCTCTCTTTATTATATTAGTATAGATATAGATATGTGTGTGTGTGTATATATATATATGTGTGTATATACATATACTAGCAGCCCATCCCGACGTTGTTCGGGTATGAATTGCTTCTGGCCAGTAGTATATTGTTTTGTAGGATTTCGTTTTGATAGCATTTCTTATCTGTGACAGGCCTGTGAAACGCTCTGATTCACAGTGCCCTGCTGATGCACTTAAGAGTGCGCGTTCAGTAGTGTGTGAACTTGAAATTCCCTACTTTATTTTTCCTTGCAATATTATATAGCGCAAACTCGACAACATGGCATGAGCACAATTTACATTACAGAAGAACACATTCATTTGTGATAGGCACGGGGAGACAAAGCGATTTGCCTGGAATCACAGGATGTTGAGCTGATGCCGAGATTCGAACCTAGCTCCCCAGCTCTAAAGTTCGCAATTCTAGAACTTGTGGCGGGAGGTGTGTCTAAAAGTGTAAGTCGGTGCTGGCCATCAATGAGAGAGACCTGTGCATTTTTCAAATGGGTGGTGAAAAAATGAGTATGTTGCTGGAGATGTGGGCCGCCGTGCCACCAATGTACTTACCGGGGAGGGTAAACACCCATGATTCCGCAACTTTCTTTCTGCATACCATCACTCCGCATACTTTCATTACGAAAGTACCATGACTCCGCAATGCCATTATAACGCATGGCATTACATTTTATATGCTTTGACCACGCATACATTTACAACGAAATTCGTTGTAAATGCATGAATGGTAAAAGCATGTTTTTTTTTAATGTTTGGATAAGGTAAGTATGGGTATAGGGGTATATGCTTTGGGGTACTGAGGTATATGTTTTGGGGTGTTTGGGTATTTTAAGGTTTCAGATATAGTTTTGGGGTAGGTTTAGGGATAGGTATGGGTTTTGGGGTACAGGGGTATTTTTAGGGTTCAGGGCTAGGTTTGGGTTTTGGGGTATAGAGGTATTTTTAGGGTTCAGGGCTAGGTTTGGGTTTTGGGGTATAGAGGTATTTGTAGGGTTCAGGGGTAGGTTTGGGCTTTGGGGTACAGGGGTAGGTTTGGGCTTTGGGGTACAGGGGTAGGTTTGGGCTTTGGGGTACAGGGGTATGTTCAGGGCTAGGTTTGGGTTGTGGGGTACAGGCGTATTTTTAGGGTTCAGGGCGAAGTTTGGGTTTTGGGGTACAGGGGTATTTTAGGGTTCAGGGGTAGGTTTGGGGGTACAGTGATATTTTTAGGGTTCAGGGCTAGGTTTGGGTTTTGAGGTACAGGGGTATTTTTAGGGTTCAGGGCTAGGTTTGGGTTTTGAGGTACAGGGTTATTTATAGGGTTCAGAGCTAGATTTGGGTTTTGGGGTACAGGGGTATTTTTAGGGTTTAGGGATAGGTTTGGGATTAGGGGTACAGGGTATATTTATAGGGTTAAGATGGGTTAGTGTTTAAGGGTGTTGGGGTATTTGAAGGAGTAAGGGTGGGTTATGATTATGGGGTGCAGGGGTATTTAAAGGGAGCACGGTGGGATTAGCACACAATATGAGACATGGCATGAAGGGCGAAACGTACCACACGCCCCCAGCACAACGCAGACACGCCAACAAGGGACTACTTTGCTGGCACGATTCTTTTACCTTTTAAATGTATATGGCGGGCGTCTGCATAGCCTATGTCCTTCTGCTGCAACTGCCCTTTCCAACGCTGTATTGGGTGTTGCGATTGGTGCTGTGGTTCCTGAGATTACCCGCCTCAAAGGTTTGGGCTCTCTTTTTATTATATTAGTATAGATATGTGTGTGTAAATATATATATATATATATATATATATATATATATATATATATCTGTGTGTGTGTGTGTGTTAGACCATAACTGTAAGTTATTTTGGGGTCCCAAATTTCCCTTTGTCAGGTCTAAATTGGGTTTGCTCAGTTGTCAACAAGCTTCTAGTCTGGGCCCAATATTCTAAAGCTTCGAGTACCAAGTGAGAATGTATTTTAGCCAAAGAATCCAGAAAATATATTAATCAGTATCAGATGGATATTCTACTTTGTACTTAAACATTTGCTTAATAAAGGAATCCCTCCAAGAGGACAGAAGTTCTCCATTTGTCTTAATATTTTAATAATAAAGAATCCATTTAAATAACACAATTCTGAAAACATTCCAGGTCTGGAGCTCTGCTCTTGCTTATAGTTTTAATGGACTCCAGGATTTTTCCAAACCAAACCTTCTTTACAATCGTATGGTATATAATAAAGACTCCCTTTTCTCTTATTTTCCACCAACTAAATTTCAGTTTGATAATCTTGCCATTGTTGTTCACTAATTTACACAGTACTTTTTAAATCCATCATTAAGATGACTGTGGAAACGAATTCTGAAAGCCAATATGATTATTCTCTTTAACCACTACTTATATATGGGTTCCCATGTCTCTAGAATCGCTTCTTTCTTTGCATTTTAATTTGGTTCTGTATTTATGCTGTACATTTTTGTAAGTTAATAACAGTGCAGACTCAAGTGCACAAACGTATTTTCTAAGATACTTCCTAAGAAAATACTGGTCTGTTTTTCAGTCCTTATTGGACTATCCTTTCTCTTAAGTCGGTTCTAGCAATGGGGCATGTTATTTTACTAGATTCTAGTAATTAACTTTTCATTATCTTCAATCGTCTTCTGTTCATTATTAGATAACAATTTTTTTGTGTGTCTGTAACTCTCTCCAATTAGATACGGAGTCACAAATATTTTATACCTTTTCATAGTCTTAATTTAGGGGTATTCACCATCTGCCCATCCAAATAACTGGAGCCAGCAACATTTCTGTGGGACGGTGGTGTCTGTCTACCCACTCAGACTCTAAATTCAATAACCCAATCTAAATTAAGTGCTCATTGCCCTAAAATAACAAAAGAGTAAATTATGCATACTTATAATGCATTGTTGTCAAGGCAGGTTATCATTTTAGCAACAGCCGTTAAGCTATTTTAACACCATGATTTCATCTAGTCTTTTGCTATTTTATCGTATGACCTTTTTTTGACTACTAAGCAGTCTGTTATTAATTACCTTTGCTTTGAAATCACCCATATTAAAATGAATAACTCAATTTTCGGCTCTAATTTCATGTAGCGCTTGTTCGGTAATATTCAAGTCACTTATAAAATCAACATTAGGCTTGAGGTGAACATTAAAATTAAACAGATGTCTTGCCACACATTTAATTAGGGCAGTCTAAAGGGTTAAACCGTTCCAAGCGCAAAGTTTACATTTAGTATTTTGCATGCCATTCCCAGATTTTCCTAATTAGGAAGGCCATCAGGGGGTTTACTCATAAGGAAAGGAATGGCTTTTTTTTTCAAATACTTGAAATCCTAGATGTTGTAATTGACCTGTAAGTTGCGTTTCATGTAGCTTAATAATGGTTACTCTGCGTAATAAGGTTAATTGTGGTTCTGTTTTCAACCAACTTTTAATGCTACATGTGTTCCAGGAGTCAATAGGCTGCAGCACTGATTTTGAATGAAGGTGGTCTGCACTCCTTATTCTCCATTTGTATTCCTTTACTTTTTCATTCCATAAATTTAAACCTGTTGCACCTTGGAGTGGAGTGGAGTGGAGTGTGTATCTGCGCTCTCCCCACATGTTGAGGTGCAGCACTGATTTGACAATTCTTTAGGAATATTGAGATTAATGAAATTGTTTGACTACTCGGACTTGTAAATTTGCTTTGATAACATGGCTATGAAATATTCATCTTTATGTAGTATTTCGGCAGGTTCTGCTTTATTAATTATTTCTTCCTGTATCAGGTTTAACTTGTATGTTTGGTAAGAAAGTGGTTAGTTTTAGTCCAGTGCGGTAGAAGTCCTGCTCTGCTTCCAGGGTCAATTGCAAAATAATTGCAGAGAAAAAGATTAACTTTAGATTTTTTTCTGCTCCCGGATTGTGTCTACAAATCCTATCGATATGATGAACAGTAGTGATATTTAAGGAAGGGCTTGAAAAAAATGCAAATAATGTGTTGCTGTGGTTCCTATTTAGCTTGTCAGCTGGGTTATCCTTAACTACAGATACCCCGAACTGTAAGGCTCTGGTTTGTTTCTGTTACAAGTAAATCAATCTGCAATTCTGGGTATTGAGTTCTCAAAGGATAAAGAATCAGATGGGCCAGATAGCACCAAATGGGCCCAGGGAAACAATTCCAAGACCCTGCCCTCGAGGATACCACACCTTATAATGCAGAGGCCCCAGAGTCTTCAAGAACATTTTAGCAACACAAAAAAGCCCATGCGTACAATGCCTGAGGAGAGTAACTCCTCTGACCTATATTCCTCATGACAAAGGTATTTAGACTCTAGGTCCAGAAATTAAGCTTTCATGTGGAAACCATCAGCAGTTGAAAAGCTTAATAAGAGTGGTTCCTGAGGTTCTAAGGCACAATTACCCATTAAAGGCAAATAAGCCAACACTGACTCGACTTTGAAAGATGATAGAAAACAAAAGGTGACAAAGGAGAAGTATGCTCCTCTACCTCTGACAAAAGTCAGCAGCAAATGTCGAACAATAACCAGAGCCTGTGTCAAAAAATAAAAATGGTGGCTTGAAGCCAAGGTTTTTGCATTTACTAGATATTGCAAAATGTTGAAACTGGTTCAACCTAGGAAGAGATAGATTCTTACCCATCAAGGCCTTCACTGCTGCTGATTTTTTTGTGTACCCCATATCAGTCAAAAACGCTGCAAAGGCTTATGAGTTGCAGCTAGATGAAGAATAAGTAAAGTCCTGCTTTTGTTTGTATTTATTACTTTTTTACTCATGATGCTAAACACGCTACAATGAAGAAAAATTACATTCCTTTCAAGCCTCCCAAGTGGGCCTCAGAAGGGGAAGCAGGTCTTTAAAAATTCTGCTCCATCAAAGCCTGTGAAATACAAAATATACATTAATCACAAAACACTATACATAAGAACCAGAGCTGGTATGACTTGGCCCGAGCCCTACCGGCCTGCCTGCTGCTCCGAACCCCCCTGCAAAGAAAATAACCGCTCCTAAAAGGATCAGTAACCTCCAGACTTGTTGAGGACTGATCCCTAACTTCAATAAAGAGTCTATGCTTCCAAGTACAGGGGCCCTGTACACAAAAGACGATTCAGACCCTGCAAAACCAAGAAACCCTGCTCCAGAACTTAAACTCTACACCCGTTGTCCACGACTCGCGTCTAAAGAGTCCACTTACCTGACTGTAGGTAACCCTCGTCTGACTTCCTGACATACGCTGCAGCCCAAGACCGATTTTGAAGCTCTCCATAGAAAAGCCTTGGGCTCCCAACGCTGCGTAAGCCTTCTGCACCCGGCCGCCCCTGTGCAGCTGGTAGTTCAGTTTTGGTGCTGCCTTGGGTCCCCCTTTGCCCTCACCTAAACCCCAGGAGATCTTAGTCCTAGCCCAATTGGCTTGCCCGTGAGCCGACTCCAAACGATGTGCCCATAGTCCCCCTTAACTAACATTGCTCTCTGCAACCAGCCGCCCTAGTGCCACTGGGGGTGCACTTTGAGTGCAGAATTGAACCTTGGGGAACCTTGGTACTACCCCAAAAAGGACCACACCAACATGCTTTTCCTGATCTGCAATTGCTAACTTCATTTTCCCCAAAGGATTGCATGGTGTGGCTTTTCTCTAAAAAGTTCTTCATTGTTGACTGTACTTTGCCGGTTCCAACCCAGCGAGGACGGTAACCGACTGATGTCGGTTACTGACCCCCCACCGTCGGTGCCTTTATTGCCTCGGGACAACCATGATGACAAGTCGTGCCCCGACTGCCGGGCCTTGACGTCGAAAGCTAGGCGGAAGCGGTCCCGTAAGCGGCTCGAGATCCGGCAGTCGGCCCCGCGCCGCTCGAGGTCCCGGTCCAGGAGGATGTCGGGGGACAAGTCTCAGGGCTCGGCGAGTCGACACCACTCGTCGGGTTCGAAGTCCTCAGGTAAGTCGAGGCACAAGAAGTCGAAGAAGCGACACTGCTCTTATGACTCCCCCCGACACTCGCGCGACACAGCCGAGGGTTCGGGCGACACCGCCCACGCAGCTCCGGCGGAGCCACAAGCGCCGCGTCCAGCTCCACATCCGCCGGTCCCTGGGCTGAACGCGACGCCGGAGGAGGTCCAGCTTCCCTCCGCCGTGTCCTGGCGGGATG
This sequence comes from Lissotriton vulgaris, assembly GCF_964263255.1. Taxonomy (NCBI): domain Eukaryota; kingdom Metazoa; phylum Chordata; class Amphibia; order Caudata; family Salamandridae; genus Lissotriton; species Lissotriton vulgaris. The sequence continues at coordinate 362,495,203 of NC_141699.1, read as the reverse complement.
CCTTCGGGCCCCGCGGATCCGTCTGGGAGCCCAAGCGTGCCGGCGGCTTTGGTCCCGGCGCCGTCCGGTGCTTCGGCCCTGGCGCCGTCGGCGACTAAGGTGAGGACTAACCTCTTCACTGAGGTCCTCAAACCGCAGGCAAGCTCCTTGGAGCCTCTCCTGCCGTTCAACGAGGCCCTCTCTGATGTTCTGTTGGGCACCTGGACCAAGCCCTCCACAGGCCTCCCTGTGGTTCGGAACGTGGACCGACACCACCGCCCGGCTTCGGGCGACCCCAGTTTCCTGTCCGTTCACCCCTCCCCTGAGAGCCTGGTGATTCAGACCTCATCTTCCCAGACCGCATTCCCGACCGCCCCTCCAGATCGGGAATCCAAAAGGTTCGACTAGTTTGGTAAGAAGCTGTCCTCCTCACTGAGTTTGGGGTTGTGGTCTGTCAACACCGCCTGCCGTTTGGGCCGTTAATCCCACTCTCTGTGGGATACGGTTGCGGAGGTGCTGCCGCAATGCCTGGCGGAGTTCCAGGCAAAGCTTACCCAAGCCCTGGCAGAGGGAAGGGATGCAGCAAGATACTCCATTCGGTGTGCACTGGATACCACGGACTTGTTAGGCAGGGCGATTGCACCAGCTAGCCACAGGCCGAAGAGCCAGTCTCAACACGGTCGCAGATGTGGTAATCGCTGTGGCGGTGCCGGGGAACACAGCCAAGGCCAGTCCACAACCGCTCTCGCAGCATCTGCCTCAAAATCCTCCTAGTCTGAGTTTTCAGGCCCATTCGACACCAGTGGGGGGCAGGGTTCGCCATCACCTCCTCCATTGGCGCATCATCACATCAGACAGGTGGGTGCTGCAAATTGTCCGAAGGGGTTACTCCCTCCCCTTCGAGGCAACCCCTCCAGCCATGCCACCTCAGTACCACCGCATGTCGGGGAATCACTTGCAACTTCTGCAAGAGGAAGTTACGGCTCTCTTGGCCAAGGGGGCCGTCGAGCACGTTCCTGGGCCAGAAGTGGGACGTGGTTGCTATTCCCACTACTTTCTGGTACCCAAGAAGGGCAAAGGGGGCCTACGCCCTATCTTGGATCTCAGGAGCGTCAACGGCATCCTCCGGAAGGAAAAGTTCAAGATGCTGACTTAGGCTCAGGTCTTAGCTGCCCTGGACCCAGAAGACTGGATGGTAGGTAGCGTTGGACTTGCAGACGCGTATTTTCACATCCTCATCCTGCCGGCCCACCAGTGTTACCTGCGGTTCATGGTAGGCCACGAGCATTTTCAGTTTACCGTGCTCCCCTTACCAGCACCCCACAGGTGTTCACAAAATGATGGCGGTGGTCGCAGCATATGTGCGCAGATTAGTGGTTTCAGTCTTCCCCTATCTCGACGACTGGTTGTTGAAGGCGGCCTCGCCCCAAACAGTCGTCTCCCACCTCCAGACTACGGCCAACCTCCTGCACTCGCTGGGGTTCTCCATCAACGTGCCGAAGTCACACATGTGTCCCTCTCAGAAGCTCCTCTTCATCAGAGCGGTTCTGGACACAGCGCAGTTTCAGGTTCCCCCCCCCCGAACAGAGAGTTCGGGATATTCAGGCTCTGATTCCGGCCTTTCAGCCGTATCTCGGTCAGGTTGACGCTGCGGCTCCTGGGGCTGATGGCCTCCTGCATCCTTCTGGTGCATCCCGCCGCGTGGCGGATGCGGGCTCTGCAGTGAGACCTGAAGTTTCAGTGGGCACAGCATCAGGGCAACGTGTCCGACCATGTCCGGATCTTAGAGGGCACTGCACGACAGTTGCAGTGGTGGCTCACGGACCGCAATTGGGTCAGCAGATCTTTCTCCCTTCCCCAACCGGAGCACGTAGTGGTGCCAGATGCGTCCCTCTTGGGATGGGGGGCCACATGGGAGAGAGGGAGATCAGAGGCCTCGGGTCTCCGGCGGAGTCCCGGCTACACATCAACCTTCTGGAGCTGCGGGCGATCCGGCTTGCACTGAAAGCATTCCTTCCCTCTGTCCGGGGAAGTGTAGTGCAGGTGTTCACGGACAACACTACGCCATGTAGTACAGCAACAAACAGGGTGGGGTGGGGTGTGGTCGTGGACCTTTCGTCAGGAGGCTCTGCACCTCTAGACATGGCTGGAACACCAGGGCGTCACCCTGGTGTTTCAACACCTGGCAGGTTCGCCAAATGCCAGAATGGACAAACTCAGCCCTCCGTGCATGAAGGATCACGAATGGCGTCTGAACTCGGACGTGGCGCAAGGCCTCTTTCAGCAGTGGGGAAAGCCTTGGTTAGATCTATTTGCCACCGAAGAGAACGCGCAATGTCATCAGTTCTACGCGTTGGAATTTCTAAGGCGGCACTCGCTCTGAGCCGCTTTTCGTCACTAGTTCAGCTGTGGTCTGTTGTACGCCTTTCCGCCTATACCACTTCTGCCCAGAGTGCAGAAGAAAATCGGGCGAGACCGGGCCCAAGTCATCCTTGTGGCTCCGGATTGGGCACGAAGATACTGGTATCCTGAGCTACTCAGCATGTCAGTCGATACTGCGATTCGTCTGCCTCTTCAGGAGGACCTTCTGTCGCAGCAGCAGGGGACGGTCCTCGACCCGAACCTGTCCAGCCTCCACCTCCATGCGTGGAGATTGAGGGGCGGCTGTTGAGACCATTTGACTTGCCCCCTGAAGTTTGTAATGTGATTCTGGCAGCCAGGCGTTCCTCCACAAAGACGGTATACGCCTCCAGATGGAACAAATTTGTGGCATGGTGCACAGCAAAGGCTGTGGATCCTCTCTCTGCCCCCCTTTAAGAGGTTCTGCTCTTCATTTGTTCTCTTGCCCAGCAGGGCTTTCTAGCCTCCTTAATTATGTTCATACAGTCTGGTGGTAGATTTAAATAACCGAACTCTAAGACTTCAGGAGCCAGATAGCCAAATTCAGTTGACTTGGCTCTGGGTGTCTTATTTCTCCATGGTTCTGTGTTAACAGATATGGCGTGAGCCGTAACTTTTGATGTGGAACCAGTGAGAGTTCTAGTAGTGTGGTGAACCACAGTTGACGTGGAATTGGCTATTCAATCTCCTGCATTATCACACCACACTGACGAGGAGTATGATTTAGGTGGGGGGGATGATGTACCAGAGCCACATACATACCCTTTAGATGAGGATATCAACACAAAATATCCCAAGGATGACGATGCATATAATTTTGCACCAAACAATTCAGCAGGCATACCTGATCCCCAGTACTACCCAACAAAACCTTCCCCTACAGAGGATAGTATTGGGTTTAATCATTTATTAAACAGAGCTGCACTTTACCATGGGGTTCCTATGCACTCTGATGCCATTGAGGAGGACTTCTTGTTAGACACTTTTGAACAGTCACAAAGATCTACCCAAATATTACCAATGATCAAAGGAGTCATTAAACATGCTCCAGAGATTTTTAAAGATCCAGTACGTTGTAGGGTGCTAAATCCTAGAATAGAGAAAAAGTATAGACCAGCACCAGCTGATCCAGTATACATTAAGGGACATCTGCCATTAGACTCCTTGGTAGTGTCAAATGCACGTAAAAGGGCCAATTCTCATACTTCTGGGGACACCCCCCTGCCTGACAAAGAATCCAAGATTATTGATGCTTCTGGGAAACAAATTGCTGCACAAGCAACAAACATATGGCGCATAGCAAATACACAAGCCTTACTCTCACTCTACAACAGGGCTCATCACGAGCAACTAGAAAAGTTAATGGAACACCTACCAGATCAACACAAAGATCTGGCAGCAGAGCTTTTACAGGAAGGCAAATTAATATCTAATGCCTCAATTAAATGCGCACTAGATGTAGCTGACACAGCATTCAGAGCAGTTAACACTAGTGTTATTCTCAGGCGTCACGCATGGTTACGCATTTCAGGTTTCAAACCAGAAGTACAAACTACCATCCTGAACCAGCCCTTCAATCAGAACCAATTGTTCGGGCTGGAAGTAGATAATACACTAGAAAAGATGAAGAAAGACACAGACACCGCTAAGTCTATGGGGGCATTACAATCCACCCAAGCTAGAGGTTCTTTTCGCCGCTCCTCTTATAGAGGAGGCTCCAAGCAGACCTGCGCAGATACAACATCATCTTTTAAAACACACACACAAACCTCCTCTAATAAAGCCCACTTTAGAGGAGGATACAGAGGCAATAAAAACAAGGGAAGAGGTAGAGGTAATAACAACAACCGCTCCTCTTCCACTCCCATACAGTGACTTCCCTCTGCCTCCCCTACAGCATTCCACTCCTGTGGGGGGCAGACTTTCACAGTTCCTACCTGTCTGGCACTCCATCACAACAGACAGGTGGGTAAGACAAATTATCCAACATGGCTACTGCCTATAACTCACAGCAACCCCCCCCCCCCAAACATACCACCCAGGCAGCGTCCAATGTCTGCAGAACACATAACTCTGCTTCAACAGGAAGTTCTAGCACTTCTACAAAAAGATGCTATTCAAGTAGTTCCGTTAGAGGAACAAGGAACAGGAGTTTACTCCCTGTACTTCTTAATTCCCAAAAAGGACGGGACATTAAGACCAATTCTCGACCTCCGGCCCCTCAACCAGTACATACAATCAGATCATTTTCACATGATCACTTTACAACAAGTACTCCCATTACTACAAGAGGGAGACTTTCTGTCCACACTAGACCTAAAGGACGCCTACTTTCACGTTCCAATACATCCTGCGCACAGGAAATATTTAAGGTTTGTCATACAAGGACAACACTATCAGTTCAAAGTCCTTCCATTCGGGGTCACAACAGCACCACAAGTGTTTACAAAGTGCTTAGCAGTAGTGGCAGCACATCTCAGAAGACAACAAATACATGTCTTCCCCTACCTCGACGACTGGCTCATAAAAGCAAAGTCGTTCAACCAGTGTGCACAACACACAAAATAAACAATTCAATCACTGCACAACTTGGGGTTTACGATAAACTACACCAAGTCGCACCTAGAGCCTTTGCATGTTCATCAATATCTAGGAGCTACTATAAACACATCTTTAGCTCTAGCGTATCCCAGTCAAGCCAGGATTCAGAGTATTCAAAACTTAGTCTCCCTTTTTCAATGCCAGCACTCTCTCCAAGCCAGAGTGTTCATGAAACTAATAGGCATGATGGCGTCTTCCATCTTTATAGTTCCTCACGCAAGACTGCTAATGCGCCCACTACAAGAATGTCTAGCACAACAGTGGAATTAAATTAATTAATGTTTGAGCTTGTAAAGCGCACTGCTACCCTTAGGTTTCCTGGCGCTGTATAACGCTGGGGAACCCGTCCTGGCTTTCCCTGTGGGATGGTCCCTGCTGGGAGTCCCCAAGGTGGAGCCAGGCATCCCCGGCATTGTTGGGGCCGTTGTGGAGATTAGGCAAGCTAATGCCCAGAGTTGCCGAGTGGGACCCCTGATTAGAGTAGGCCGCTGACCCAAGTCCACGACCCTGCCGGGAATTAAACCCTGGTCCCGGCCGACTTCTGCTCCCGGGTCTGCCGCCTCTAACCAGTGAGTCACACCACTCCACGTCAAGGTCAGCTCACAGACCTGGTGTTGGTAGACAGCTGTACATATCGCTCTCTGCAATGGTGGAACACCAAAAACTTGACAAAGGGACGGCCGTTCCTAGATCCTGTTCCACAGATAGTGCTCACGACAGATGCATCCCTCACAGGATGGGGAGCTATACCATACAAGGTCAGTGGAACAATCAACAGAAACAGTTTAACATCAACCATTTGGAGTTGCTAGCAATTTTCCTAGCACTCAAAACTTTTAAAGTACAAATCCAAAACAAAGCTGTCCTAGTCCGGACGGACAATATGACAGCCATGTATTCTATCCAAAAACAGGGGGGGAACACACTCTCTGCAACTGTCCCAACTTTTACAGAACATTTGGAGATGGGCCATCCCTCAAAACATACATCTGACAGTAGAACACCTTCCAGGAATTCACAACCAGATAGCAGATCTGTTGAGTCGCCAGTCACAACAGATTCACGAATGGAAGTTGCACCCACAAGTTCTTCAACCATTCTTCCAAATGTGGGGGCATCCGCAAATAGACCTGTTTGCCACCCACTAGAACACAAAATGCCCAACCTTCGCCGCCAGGTTTCCACACCCACGGTCGGAGGGGAATGTAATATGGATGAACTGGTCAGGCAGATTTGCGTACGCTTTTCCACCTCCCACTCATTCCACTAGTAGTACGCAAGCTCAGACAACAGTCTCTCAAACTAATACTAGTGGCCCCCACATGCGCACGTCAGCTGTGGTTCACCACGCTACTAGATCTCTCACTGGCTCCACATCAGAAATTATGGCACACGCCATCCCTGTTAACACAGAACCATGGAGAAATAAGGCACCCAGAACCAAGCCAACTGTATTTGGCGATCTGGCTCCTGAAGTCCTAGAGTTTGGTTACTTAAACTTACCACCAGACTGTATGAATATAATTAAAGAAGCTAGAAGACCCACTACCAGAGCATGCTATGCTGCTAAGTGGAAACGGTTTGCAATATACTGTAACAACAATCGCATTGATCCACTGGATGTTTCCAACCAAAATATCATTTGCTACCTTCTACACCTACAAAGGTCCATTTTGGCTTATTCTTCCATACGCCTGTATCTAGCAGCAATTGCAGCGTATTTACAAAATAGACAACATCTATCTCTCTTTAGAGTACCTGCAATAAAAGCATTTATGGAAGGATTAAAGCGAATAATCCCACCTAGGTTACCACCTGCTCCAGCATGGAACCTAAATGTGGTCCTTACAAGACTCATGGGACCCCCTTTTGAGCTGTTACATAAGTGCGAACTGCAATTCCTAACATGGAAAACTGCTTTCCTTGTTGCCATCACCTCTCTCAGAAGAGTTAGTGAAATACAAGCATTCACAATAGAAGAACCATTTTTTCAAATACATCCTAACAAAGTGGTTCTTAGACCCAATCCTAAATTCCTGCCAAAAGTGCTTACTCCGTTTCACCTTAACCAATCAGTAGAGTTACCAGTGTTTTTTCAAAAACCAGACTCTGTTGCAGAAAGGGCTTTACACACCTTAGATGTGAGAAGAGCTCTACTATACTGCACAGACAGGACCAAATCCTTCAGAAAGACAGAACAACTATTTGTATCTTTCTCTCCACCACACAATGGCAATCCCATCTCTAAAGGAGGAATTGCCAGATGGATTGTAAAGTGTATTCAAATATGCTATCAAAAAGCTAAGCGTACACTAATAGTTCCTCCTAGAGCACACTCTACTCGTAAACTAGGAGCCTCTATGGCTTTCTTAGGAAACATACCACTAGAGGACATATGCAAGGCAGCAACATGGTCTACAATACACACCTTCACTAAACACTATTGTGTTGATGTGCAAGCCAAGCAGCAAGCTGCAGTGGGCCAAGCTGTCCTTAAAACACTATTTCAGTATGCTGCAACAGATACAAGCGACCACCGCTGGGGGAGACACTGCTGCACAATCGTTGCTAAGTGTAGGATCGGTAGCTCATATGCCTCTGACGGAAAATCCTACTTACCAGTATGCATCTGTTCTTGGCATGTAGAGCTGCAGAGTCCTACACGCCCTCCCGCCTCCCCGGGACTTGTATCCCTTCCAGTACTCATCTTACTTAGATGCACACGCATGGACATCCTTTCTCTTTACTTCTACTAACTCCATCATTTCCCATCATGGCGAATAACAATCTGAGGATGGAGTCGATGACCATGCGCAGTATTGTCCAAGGGAGGAGTCGCCTATCTCGTGACTACAAAGACCTCTTCCAAGAAGACAACAACCTGCAATCATCCGAGCCCAACCCCAGGTGGCGATCTTTTGCCAAGTGTAGGATTCTGCAGCTCTACATGCCAAGAACAGATGCATCCTGGTAAGTAGCATTTTCCTTCCTGGTTGCCATCACCTCTGCCAGGAGAGTGAGTGAGCTCCAGGCTCTTTCTTCTAAGCCTCCTTTCCTTTCTATCCATCTGGACAAAGTTGTGTTGAAAACACGTCCTTCTTTCCTGCCCTAGGTGGTTTCAGCCTTTCACATCGGGCAGTCCATCACCCTGCCCACCTTCTTTCCGCCTCCGCATCCTTCTAAGGAGGAAGAGAGGCTCCACCGTCTGGACCCAAAACGTGCGCTCTCCTTCTACCTTGATCGCACACGCCAATTCCGGGTGGACGACCAGCTCTTTGTTGGTTACATGGGTGCTAAGAAGGGGCGGGCAGTACACAAATGTACCATCTCTCGGTGGGTCGTGTTGTGTATCAAGGTATGCTACTCTTTGGCTCGGAAGGAGCCCCTTGTTGAGTTGAGTGCCCATTCCACTTGGGCCACGGCGGCTACTATTGCCCTGGGTCAGGTAGTCCCCTTGCAGGACATCTGTCAGGCAGCTACGTGGGCCTCCATGCACACGTTTGCTAGACACTACTGCCTGGACAGCCAAGTCCGGAGACTTGGCTTTTTCGGCCGTTCCGTTCTCCAGGACTATCTGGTGTGATATTGGTCCGCAGACGCACCACCGAGGTTAGTATTGCTGGGGTATCTATTCTAAGGTAAGGAATCTAACACTAACCTGTTTCTTTTAGATGCACAAGTTACTTACCTTCGATAACGATATATCTGTAAGAAACATTAGTTAGTGTTAGATTCCTTACCGCCCCAACCTTCCTCCCCGTTCTGCGGACCGATATCTAGGGTTAAGGTATTTCCCTTTGAGGGCCCTAGTTTTATGGCACCAGTGTCAGTCTCTGGCATGGCTCTGCGTTCCTGGCGCGGAAAGCTATGTACAAGAACTGACGTCAGCGCGCAAGGGCGGCATCTAAGTACTCCGACGTCATCCCTACGACCACAGATACGGAGCCGCAGACGACGCCTACCGTCGCGCAGGGGCACTGCTACGCAAAACTTTCCGGATCCAGTCTGACGCCTGGGGATATTCTTAGGTAAAGAATCTAACACGATCTACTGTTTCTTACAGATTATCAATGACCTATCATTTTTTAAGGTGAAAATGGCATTAACTTAACAAAAGACGAGAAGGATGCCATTTTCACCTTAAAAAATGATAGTTTACTGATAATCAAGGAAGCAGACAAAGGAGGAGGAGTTGTCCTTTGGGACATTAATAAGTACAAGACACAAGGTCACCGGTGTTTTATGTCCTACCTAAAATGCATAAGGACCCAAATGAAGCGATGACCATGTATTTGTCTTGCTGTGCTGCATGTGGTTCTGAACAGCTGTAGAAAAGCATTTAGTTTGAAAAAAATAGTTCAGAAATGTTTATTTCTAAATTATGACAAATTGGTTCTAGCAAACAAAGCACTGAAGTAAAATGCAAGATCTATTTAAGCTTGTGATAAAATTGTTAACATTTTCTGCTGAGATTAAATATAACTTTTTCAAAATGGGTGTTTTCATACTAAATTAATTAATTGTGCACATTTTTCCTTTTAATTTATTTCAAATTAAATGTACTGCAAAGTAAAGCTTCCAACCTAGATTCAGTTTGTTGGTAGCGGGGCTGGCTTTTGGCATTGATAAGCCAGGCCCAGGCTGAGATTGGCTATCTTCAGAGAGGCATACAGAGCTGTTGCATTAAGGTTATGCAAACAAGCGACCCCTCACAAAAGGATCTCCCTTCTGCCTCATTTTATTCAGCAGCAGTAAGGGCATCAAATGTGTTTGTGCCCAGTGTTTTAATAGTGCAAGGGCTGGCTCTGGTTGGCCGAAGTATCTGCATATAGAATCTCTTAATTTGTCTCTATACTTGTCTGGTCAAATTAATTAAACTTTAGGCATATGGATTGTTGTGTTAGTGATGAAGCATCCTCTTGTGCCTTAATTTAGTTGAGAAATTGTCCCTTTCCAAAATTATTGAGAGATATCACACTATAGTGTTTATTGTGAAGGGCTATCCTTTGTTTGAGGCATATGTGGCTGTTGATACACATACTGTGCATGGTCCTTCCATCTAGTGGTGGGTCTGGATGTATCTAAGTTGTTTTTCTTCAAAAAAGTCTTTCGAGTCACGAGATACTGTGACTGCGCCTCTCGTTAGTAATGCACATAGTCATCCACTCCATTGTTGGAGTGTTTTCTTGCATCTGGCTTGGATGTGTGCTCCGATTCAAAACCATCTTGGTGCTCTGTTCGGCTGGCTGGGTTACTTCTCTCTTTTTGATATTGTTTCTCGATCGTGTTCCTCTTTTAATTCATCCGGGTCGACGACTCCAGCTTTGACCGGGCGACTCTCGGCCGACCTCAACCCCACATGGACCTTCAACCTTCGCAGCCTTCTTTCCTCCCCGGACCGCATCTCCCCCCACCATGAATCCACGGCAAAGGAATAGACACTATTATGCTACTGTAAATTGATACTTGTATAGCGCACTACTCACCCGCAAGGGTCTCAAGGCGCTTGTACGAATACCGCTGTGGAACCCATCCTGGCTTTCCCTGTGAGGCGTCCACTCCTGGGCACACCCAAGGTGGAGGCCAGGTATCCTTAGCGTTGTGGGGGCCGTTGTGGAGATTAGGCAAGCTATTGCCCAGAGTTGCAGAGTGGGACTCCATGATTGGAATAGGCACCGAGGCGAGAATTATCAGGTCCATGGAATTTTTGAGCCCAAGACCCGCCGTGGCGGGGAATTGAACCCTGGTCCCGGGCTGGACCTCTGCATCAGGGTCTGCCGCTCTAACCATTGAGCCACACTTCTCCTCTGTCAGCACTGCCCTTGCTGTTATGCGAAACACCCTCGTACCGACTCACATCAGGTCTGGAATTTGTGTCTGTCTCGCGAACGCAATGAGGTGGCCTGAAGCGCCTACTGCTCCTTCCGCTCTAAAAAAATCCTCTGTGGCTGTTGAGCTTGATGTCACATAGGAGCGGAGATGACACCCCAGACCTCTTCGGCCCAAAGAAATCAAGGGGGAACAACCACCCACAACCGTCGGCAGCAGATGAGGATGTGTGGAGAAGGATGGCTCACTGGTTAGAGCTACAGACTAAGAAGCAGAGATCGGGCCCGGGACCAGGGTTCAAGTCCCAACGTGGCAGGGTCTTGGGCTCAATGTCTGCGGACTTGATAATTCTCGCCTCGGCGCCTACTCTAATCATGGGTCCCACGCTGCGACTCTGGGCAATAGCTTGCTTAATCTCCACAACGGCCCCTACAACACTGGGATGCCTGGCTTCAACTTGGGGTTGCCCAGGAGGGGCATCTCACAGGGAGAGCCAGGAAGGGTTCCACAGCGTTATACAGCGCCGGGACGCCCCGTTGGGGCAGCTGTGCGCTTTACAAAATACACCACATTTACATTTACATGTGTTCTTCCCCCATGAAAGCTCTGGCTCTTATCTGGAACTCAGGTCTCTACATCAATCACCTGGAGCTACTAGCTGTTCAACTTGAAATCTTTCCTTCCCCACTGGCAAGGTAGTCCTCATCAAAACTGGCAGAATGACAGCTATGTATTATCTTCAGAAGCAAGTCAGCACCTGATCTCCCAAGCTCTCTCACCTAGCCCGGAGCGTTTAGCTGTGGGCTCGCCTCCACAAAATCCATCTCCTAGCTGAAAGTCTTCCAGGAGTGGCCAACAACATTACCGAACTTCTCAGCAGGATGCATCAACAGGTCCACGAGTGAGAACCCCACCCACAAGTCATCCTCCAGTACTTCTGTCATTTGGGGACTCCCAAAGATAGTCCTCCTTGCCACGGCATAAAACGCCAAATGCTCAAGGTTCACCTCCACATTCCAACAGTCCAGGGACAGTGCACTATGGATGGATGAGTTGGTCAGAGATATGTGCCTATGCTTTTGCTCTTCTCCCACTACTTCTGTTTTTGGTTTGGAGGCTTCAGCAGACGTTTCTCACCCTCATTCTGGTGGCTCTCACCTGGGCCTGCCAACCCTGGCACACCACTCTGCTCAAACTCTCGGTGGTTCTGCACAAGAGGCTCCCCAACAGACTGGACCTTCTTCTGCAGAAACGTGGATAAATCATGCACCCGGACCCCAGGTCTCTCAAGCTTGCAATCTGGCTCCTGAAGTCCTAGAATGTGGGTACCTCAGTCTTCTACCACAATGCATGAGCATTCTCAAAAAAGTATGCAGGCCTACTACTTGTGCAACGTATGCTGTCAAATGGAAGAAGTTTGTCTACTACTGTCATTCTAAAAAGATTGACCCTTTAACAGCCAAATTGCAGGATATTTTCTACTACCTACTTCACTTGCAGACCCGTGGTTTAGCTTTCACTTCCGTACGACTACAACTAGCTGCTGTAGCCGCCTATCCTCAGAACAGGCAACACATCTCCCTCTTCAAAATGCCAGTTATTAAAAGTTTTTATGGAGGGTCTCAAGAGTGTAATTCTTCCTCTGATCCCACCAGCCCCGAAATGGAACCTAAATATTGTACTGACAAGACTCAAGGTTTATGTTTGAACCCCTCCACTCCTGCCCCCTCCATTTTCTCTCCTGGAAGGTAGCATTTCTGGTTGCCATCACTTCAATGAGGCCTGTCAGTGAGCTTCAGGCACTAACCTTAGAAGAACCTTTCTTCCAAATACACAGGGATAGGGTTGTCCTCCGCACCAATCCCAGATTACATCCTAAGCAGGACTCCTGGTTCCAACTTAATCCATTGAGCTGCCTTTTTTTCACGCAACCTGACACAGTTGCAGAACAGGCTCTCTATAATTTGGATATTATGTGAGCCCTCATGTCCTGCATTGACAGATCTAAACAGGTTTAGGAAAACACAACAGCTATTTGTTACTTTCTCAAAATCCCACATACGGAAGGCTCAATCTAAATCAGGCTATGCAAGATGGATCATTAGGTGCATCTAGGCATGTTATGCTAAAGTTAAAAGGACCTTCCCATTCCTCCTAGAGCCTCTGTGGTCTTACTTGTTAACATTCCAATAGCATCACTTTTCACAAAATCCTGACCGAGGGCTGTGCGAACCTCCAACGTTTCTGGAAAGACTCACCTTCATCTACGTTGAGCCCAGCTGCCTGTTTGCTCCCCCTTGCTGAGTCCTCCCGCCGCCGCACCGCTACCACGTGCGGCCGCAGTTGGGAGGGACTTGGTATCCCAGGGGCCTTTGCACCGGTGCTCCTGAAAGCGCGTCACCATCTTGCGCCTGGAGGCGCTACAAAGGCGGGGCTCGCCCGACCAAGAGTGCATCACTTTTCACAAAATCCTGACCGAGGGCTGTGCGAACCTCCAACGTTTCTGGAAAGACTCACCTTCATCTACGTTGAGCCCAGCTGCCTGTTTGCTCCCCCTTGCTGAGTCCTCCCGCCGCCGCACTGCTACCACCTGCGGCCGCAGTTGGGAGGGACTCGGTATCCCAGGAGCCTTTGCACCTGCGCTCCTGAAAGCGCGTCACCATCTTGCGCCTGGAGGCGCTACAAAGGCGGGGCTCGCCCGCAATGCGGGACGCGAGCGGGACGCCCGAACGAAGCCCGGACCAAGGGCGGGCCCGTCTAAGCCCGTCCAGGACCGGACCGGACCGGCCCACCCCTCTAACAACTGCTTCGAAAATAGTAAGGATCCTGAACTTTAAGTCTGTAACTCACGTTGTACTTTAGCTACACCGTTAAATATTGTGGCTCTGTGAGGTTTATCTCCGGTCAGGGGTCAATACCTGAACCGTTTGAACTATTCGATCCCTGCTGCAAAAACAGAACACTCAAAGACTAAGTACGGCATGACGTCTATTGTCCTTTGTCATGTCGGCTAAGGCTACTTCCAACTTCTTAACTCCGCAGGGGAGGGCAACCGTTACAGGACCATTAGACGCCTATATAACGAAGAGGGTGGCTGCTATAGATCAGGAGATTGCCCGGGTAGAGAGACGTTTGTCCTTTGGCTCACAGCCAATCACACCTTCTCTTCCAGAGGGTAGTACAAGGCTTATACCTTCACACACACACAGATAGGTAAATCACCAGAACTAGATGTCCCGCTCATTTTTCAGGAGCACTCGCCCCCACACATCTCAATCACTAGCCCTCACTTTAGTGTAGCAACTTTGGAACTGTCCTCAGACCTTTCCTCAATTGAACCTTCACTACTATTATTACCTGCACCAACTCCCAAGAGGTCACCTGAAAAGCAACAACTTGCTAAACAACCTGTAAAGGTAAATTTGAAAAGAAAAAGAGGCCCGTCTCTGAAGGGGAGAATAGCGAAAGTCCCTAGAATTTCGAAAAAATCCATCACAGGGAAACTTCCCCTCATTAATAAGAGTAAAGTTCAACAACGCCCCGAGAACATAAATGCTCAATATGCACCGGTACAGCTGGATGGGACATTTCCGTGCACCCTGGAAAATATAGAGATTTAATGAAATCATTAGTTCTCCCACTGGTAGAAAGGGTTAAAAGATTGGGTTCTGACTTGGCTAACCTATCTGTGGTATCTACTGAAAACACCAAGCTACTGAGTGAAAATACTACTCTCTTGAAAGAACTAACACTCAAAACGAAAGCTGATAGCTTAAAGGAACCCCCACTTAAAGAAGGCGAGCGACCTGACAAAACGACTCCTGCAATTAACGCAACTAGGGTAAATCCCGCACTACACCATAAGGCGACGGAAAAATTTAACTAACAAGAAGGCCAAAGACTCTGTCCCACCAAAGCAACCAAGGCTAGACCAGTTAAAACCAGCAAATGATCCCACATCCGTCAATCATCCAGGGGCTACGGGTCTTAAACCTCCCGGAAATGAGGTTGAGGGCCCACCTAACTCTGTTCATAAGATCACACCATCTTATAGAGCTAAAACAACTAGAGAACCAATTAGAGAACGACCCCCCCAGAGAAACATCAACACCCGCAATCCTATAGACTTACCTCCCGATTCTGCCCCTTTTGTATTTCTACTTACAGGTGTACCTGAGCTCACAGACGGCAGACGGGAAGGATATTATGATTTAAAAAACAAGGTCACGCACTGGCTTAGAAATAACAGACCATTACCTTCCCACTTGGATGGGGAGATAGTGAATGTGAGGCGCTTGTGGTGGGTAGGACAAAGGCCAAAGGACATCCCAGGAGATGTGATCGCCATCAACTTTAGAGATTTTAGGGTGGTAACTCACATCACCGATTGGTTTGACATGCGTGGGGCAAATGGTATCTCCACAAGGGACCTGAGTTATTTCTACCCCCAGCACTTAGTAGCACCCCAGCACGATGGATACTCTTTTGACAACTCCTCTCGGCCCCTCTTTGTTCCGTCCTTACTGGATATAAACATCGAACCGAGGAGAACCCTGTGGCACATCCCGAGGCCAAGACCACCCAGAAGAAATCCTAGTGCCTGGGGGGGGCACGGTAACTTTGTCTCGCGGCCCGCATATGTGCCCCATTGGCATATTCCGCTGGCTAATAGATATGATGCCTTGTCAGGTCTTGAAGACCTGGACTGACAAGCAACGCTCCCTGAGCATGATGAGAATTCCTTTCTAAATAAAACATCAATATCCATCCACAACCGGCCAGAAGAAGAGCCAGCACCCAATGACATAGTGAGCTCAAGGGCATCTGAAATAGCCTTAAACACCTGGGGAGGGTTTTCGCCATCTTCACAAACAGGAGAACTCCTAGCGTCAAAATACCCTGAAAGGAGTCACCTACAATTATCCCTAAAAGCACATAATCAACTTTCCCCCGTGATTATGGATATATTGCATACTGATCCCCCGCATACCCTAGACTTAACTGGGAACCCTGGATCTAATCGTCAGGGACCTAGTAACAGCCCTCATACCCTACTTTCATGGAACGTAGCTGGCTTAGGAAATAAAATCGCCCATAAACCCTGGCTAGAGACTATACAAAATCATGCCATACTATGCTTTCAAGAGACCTGGCTCTTGGAGGAAATTCATATGCTAGGCTATCAGACCTTTCACTCACCTGCCTTTCCTTCAACTCAGGGACGTAACAGGGGGGGTCTCTGTATCTATGTTTCGACTACGGGGGATGTGAAAGTCCGCAATTTTCATTCCAGACAGTTTTTCCAAATACTTTCTTTCAAGTGGGGCACTTCAC
The DNA here is from genome assembly GCF_964263255.1 of Lissotriton vulgaris. Classification (NCBI taxonomy): domain Eukaryota; kingdom Metazoa; phylum Chordata; class Amphibia; order Caudata; family Salamandridae; genus Lissotriton; species Lissotriton vulgaris. Next base: position 362,479,060 of record NC_141699.1, on the reverse strand, counting down.
ACAGTATTGTTTTGGTGAACTTTTATAATAATATGCTAACCAACGAAATGGAACCTACCATGGCAGAAATTTTGAGCTGTATTAATTCACTGGGAGAAGAAGCTACAGGGGAAAATTTGATCGTATGGGTGGGGGACTTTAATTGTACTGTCTGCCCGTCAAATGAACTAGGTTTGTGCGGCCTGTCAGATTACGGGGAGGATGGTCCCATACATTTCGCCCACACCAAGATGGGGTCTCTTTTTAACGACATTGTATTTCATTTTGATTTTTCATTTGTCAATCATGTATGCTCACCACCAGTTCCCTTCGCACCGACTTTTAATGGCAGGGGTTGTAACTCGACGATAGATTTTGCCCTAATCACCCCAACTACACCTGGGTTTATAACCTATTGGGAAATAGGGAAAGAGCCACTGAGTGACCACTATCCATTGATTTTCGGTGTAAATTTGATAGGGCATAAGCCAAGGAAGGCAGGCATATGCACCTATCCTCACAAGGTTAATTTAACCAAAGTCAATGGATATGTTGTTAAATGGGAAAAGATTATACCAGCAGTCTTTCTTAAAAATCTCTTTTCTTCGTGCATCGCCGACATCTCGGCATGCCTAGATGAAAATAATGATCTTATTACCATAATGGCTGCCTTTTCAAATATACAGCATTCCATTAAAAATGCGCTGGTTAGAATACCTAAAGGGAACATTAAAAAACTACATGGGTGGTTTGATAACAAATGTACCACTGCGCTCAAAGAACTAAAAAGAGCTCTACGCTCAAGCCCAAACAACTTAGAATTAATACGCCAGACTAGGAGACTATATAAACTTACTATCAAAGAAAGGAAACAGATTTTGAAAAGGGAGGCTTGGGAGTCGCTGTTGGAGGCTTCAAGCCAAAGGAATAGCTCTGCTTTCTGGAGGGTGGTAAGACCTTTGTACCAGTCAGGGGATCACGATAACACCTTGGATGTAGCCATTACTGGCGAACTGTGGGCAAGTCATTTTAGTAAACTGTACAATCATCTTACCCCTGGGGAAACCCTACCACCAGACGGGGTGGGCCTACCGACAGAAAATTCAGCCCAAATTAGATCTACAGATAGATCTTTAGAGTATGCGTCTGTCAACCCATATCCTATTGACCTGTCCTTCACCATCCAGGAAGTTCACGATGCGATCAGGGAAAGTGCCCAGGTAAAGCTCCTGGACCGGATTGCACCCCGGTGGACGTCTATAAAGCAGAGCCAGACTTCTGGGCCCCCCTACTCACAAATGTACTTAATATGGGAAATCAATGTGGGTTTATTGCCACCTGGTCGGATGCTATTGTGGTTCCTAATTTTAAAAAAAGGTAACAGAGATGACCCCACCTGCTACAGGCCAATATCTCTTTTGGATGGTCTTATGAAGGTGGCAAGAAGAATAATTTTAAAAAGAATCCAACTCTGGGAGGAAGAGCATAATGTAATCTCCAAATTTCAATACGGGTTCAGAAAGGGTTTAGGGACCATAGAACAATGCCTAAACCTGTCCCTACTTATTTCTAAGTACTCACATGCCAAACGCGGAGGCCTTTTTGTAACCTTCATCGATCTTAGCTCTGCATTTGATTGTGTTGACCACGCTTTTCTGTGGTCCACGCTAGGCGAAATAGGGGTCGATGATCGTATTATTATGTTTATCAGGGAGCTTTATAAAGATGCAGGGGCCAGAGTTAGGTATGGTAAACAAGGGGAATGCTCGGAGAAATTTGTCATTAGAAGAGGGGTGAGACAAGGCTGTATTTTAGCACCGTTGCTTTTTACTTTTTATATTAATTCTATTGGCCAGACTCTCTCAACCCTGCCTAATGACTATCCCACTGTTAATGGCTCCCCGGTGCCCATCCTATTATATGCCGAGGATGCGGCTATCATGTCTAGGACCAAAATTGGTCTACAGCGCACAGTTAACAGGTTCACAAGTTACATGAGGGAAAGAAACTTAAGAGTAAACATCTCTAAAACTTTCATGATGTCCTGTACCCAGAAGACTATTAGAACCCCCTGTACCATATTCCTAGATAATCACAAAATAGCTATAACAGATAAATTCTGCTATCTTGGAATCTTGTTTGATAGATGGGGCCGGTGGAAGGCGGCCGTAGCTGCCAGGAAGCTGGCCTACAGTCGAACCATAGGTGCGCTGCGCGCCTTTGCCGGTAAAATTGGTGGTAAACCGATTAAAGAATTGATCCAGATCTACCGAGCAAAGTGCATAGCTACGGCTACCTATGGTGCAGGCATCTGGGGCATCGAGAAAGTTCACTCCCTACAAAGTTGTGAAAATCAATTTATCTAGTCAATTATCTTAGCGATACCATCAAGATGTCCCCCATCCTGCTTTGGCACAAGGTTTGGTCTACACAGAAATGTGTTTTTAATAGAGATCTCATTAAAGACTGCTTGGCTTTAGACGGTGTAGCTAATGCTAAGTGGTTATCTCATGTGAGATCTATGTTTTCCGAACTAGGACATCCAGAATTTTTTGATAATCCAACAACTCTAGAAGGGATAACTAGGCTAGCACTGAAAAAAATGATAACCATCCACTTAGAAACCGCTAGATGGAATATTGAAAAAGCTAAAAACACAGTGCTAAGCTACCAGACAATAACACCAACTGAGGGATTACAATCCTACCTCGTCTTGGTACAAAATCCCTATCCTCGAATGCTGTTGACCCGGTTACGTCTTGGCACCTTCTTCCGCCTGGTCACTTTGCCTAACCTTAACGATTGGTCTTCCCCGAAACTAATATGTCCCTGTGACAGTACTTCGTCACAGTCCAATATTCACATTAGGTTTTTCTGCAAGCTATATACGAGTCCCAGGAAAAAATTCCTGTTGCCTTTCCTCAAACGTTGGGGGGTTAGAAAATGTAGATCAGCATACACGAAAATGTTACAGCTAAAAGAAAATCATGTTGTTTATGCTGTCTCTTGCTTTCTAAAATCTGTTATAATATTTAGAAACTCAATGTATTAACTGACCCTCTTGCTGCAGCCCACTCAGGCCCTTAAATGAAATGCTTGTTTTTTAATTATTGTTCTTATGAATTTTTATGAAAAATGTTTTTAAGGATCTAGTAAGCTTTTCCCACTTGTATTGACTATGTATATGTCATTTTTATTATTGTATGTATAAATGTCATATGAATGCTTTTATGATTTTAATTCAAAATCGAATAAAGCTTACTTTGAAATAGCTGACATCTGTAGAGCAGCTACCTGGTACACACCATATACTGTTGCAAAACATTATTGTGTGGATGTGCTGGCCCACCAACAAGCCAAGGTTGGCCAAGCAGAACTCTGTACACATTTTCAATCTACTGCAAATCTGATAGGCTATCCACCCCTTCTGGGAGGACTGCTTTATAGTCTTTGCACAACATGTGTAACTACAGCCACACATGCCTTGAACAGAAAATGATACTTACCCAGTAAGCATCTATTTGTGGCTTGTAGTGCTGTAGATTCACATGTGCTTACCCTCCTCCATGGATGCCTATGGCATTTGCAATGATCTTTTTATCTCACTTTCCTCTTTTTTGCATGGACATCTCTATATGCATTGCTTTAGTCCACTTTCTATCCTCACCTGCCATGCGGGGAAAGTGGTCTAACAATTGAGTCGATGACCATGTGCATTACCAGCAAAAGGAGTCATCACAGTACCTTGTGGCTTGAAAGACTTTTCGCAGAAAAACATCTTGCACACATTAGATGGCAGGAGTACGCACAGCATGTGAATCTACAGCAGTACATGCCACATACAGATCCTTACTGGGTAAGTAACATTGACAAATATTCCCATTGGATAAAGGTAACAAATGCCTAGGGGGTGTTAAAATTCTTTTAAATATTGACAGGATTGCTTAGTGATAATGCACCAAAATGGGGTTTCCTTATGTAAAAGTTTTATTGAGGGTCATTCCCTATGTAGTGATGGTAATGGGGTGTGGAGTATCCCAGTGTGGTAATGTTAATAAAGAGGGATCCCTCTGTGGTAATGTAATAAAAGTATTACTCATTTGTGGTATTGCCAGTGACGGAGTTTCAACATGTAGTAATGTTAAGGAAGAAGTATCCCTGCATAGTACTCTAATCACAAGGGTGTCCTTGTGTAATAATGTTAATTAGAACATTGGAATGTTGAAGACAATGGAGCAACAGCAGCCTATCTGAACTGGAATAGGCCCGCTGCTCTCAACATTTCAGTGTCCTAATACACAACCTTTGCCTTTCTCTTTCCCCTGCCTCTCAAAAATATATCCATTAGGCAGAGGACAAAAAGGTAGAGGCCTGCAGGAGACGACACGTATCGACCCCACCGTCCCCCCCCCCACCCCCCAACCCCCACCCCATGTAGCTCAGTGGTACTAGGGCTTCAGGTGAAGGGAAAGGTGAATGCTGTTCAGCTCCTGGGTTTCCCTGGCTTGGCTGAACTACAGTTCAGCCAAGCCGAGGAGAACCTGGGGTTGACTACATCTTTTTCACAGCTCTTGCTGTGAATGTTCAAAAGCTAACCACAGTGGCCCTGCACATGGTTGTTAGTTGTAGAACATTCAAAGCAGCAGCTGTTAACAAAAGCTTCAGAGCCGGGGGGATGTCAACCCCCTTGTGCTCTGTGAGGCCTTTATTTGACTAATTAGAACATTCTGCTTTTATGGAGCGGAATATTCTAATAGCTTTATAGTCTGCCGTAGCTGTGCTATACTGTCCATTAAAGGCCTGCTTCCCTGTTAAAGGTCTTCTCCAAACGCTGGAGCGGGCCATTAATGCCAGGTATTGCCTGCTACGACAGGCTATAAAGCTATAATATGGAGGCTCGATGTATAGTGGTGTGTGAGCAAGAGAGTATCCCACTGTAGTGTTAACGATTTCGGTACACTGTATAATGTGGTGTTAATGAGGGAGTATTGAAATATACAGGTGCTGCATATCTTTGTGCAGTGATACGTTATTGAGTGGGTATCTCAGTATAGCTTTCTGGTAACAAATACTTTTCCTCAAAGTGATGTAAATGAAAGATTACTTCTGTAACAGTGGTGTGTTCATGATGGTGTACCTCAGTTCAGTGTTCTGTTCATGGGAGTTCTATTAATCTGAGTATCCCTGTGCTGTCAAGGTGCAGTAATGATCCTGCACTGGTTTTTGTAAATGGAAATATACCAGTGAAAGAGTTTAATGACTAAGTTGTTAGGCAGGGAAAATTATGAAAGAATTATTTTAATGGCAGAATATTATGTTCTTTAATGTGGAAACAATGACTTGGCTATTATATCTGTCCTCCGTCTTTAGTGCCAATGTCTAGTGAGCACTCAGATGGACCAGAGAAAGATGATGTCCGGGCAATGTTGAAGAGACGTCAGACCCCAAGTCCAACCCTAAACAGCAAACACTCCAAACGTGCAAAAATCAAAGTCACCATTGTCTCACACGGAGATGGCACAGGGACATCAACTCCAAAAGAAGGTGAGCTATAAAGTGGACATTTTCATGCTATAAATTGTTGCGGTGATTATCTTCAGTGGAGATGACTCTGGTGACCACGTGAGCCGTGTGTTATGCATGCCTAAGTTAGAATCTCCGGTTTTGCTACAGAGAAGAATTTTACTGGACCGAGGGGGTCATGTAATAGAAGCTGCATTCTAAATCCTGTCTCACCCAGTTACATAGTGGGTCTGTAGTGCTTGGGTGGGTTCTAGTAATAATTAATGTTATTTACTGTTTTCTAGCAGCTTCTCGTGCTGAAGCATCTCCTGTGTTTCCTTCGGGTACTACTGTGAAGCCCCTCACTGTCACCATTGGGCAAACCCCCTCCGTGGCTAAGGAACTCACTGGCCTTTTGTCTGCTGCAAAGTAAGTTCCTATCGCATATATTTATGCCTTATAAATCCCGACACTGTGCAAAATATAAAGGTGTCTTAGTAAAGATAACTATACATATTTACCAGATGCTGTTAAAAATATATTTAGTAAATGAGTACCCTACTGCATACCACCTGGGGTTTCCCTGTTATACAGACTTACTGGGAAGGTGTGCGTGATGACGTGATGGTAGAGCTCGCCCTACAATTAGTGGCCCTGGGCACATGGGGCGACCAGATGCTGGAGAGGTATACTCTGCTACTCTGCAACGTGTCTCTCACGGTAACAAGACGTGACATAGCCAGACGCTGGGGTAGTACCGGTTTTCCATAAGCTTTCTGGTCTGTGGAGAAATGCAGCGATAGGTAGCTAGTAGTCTCTTAACCATGAGGCGGTGGACACGGGGACTCAGCCCTGCTGGATTCTGGCCAACTGGGATGACACCTGGGTGGAAGGGTGTACTTTTGCTGGGGGCAGCAAATAAGTGCCCGTTCACATCACCCAAGAGTGTACTGAGCGACAGACACATCTGGTATGGCCTTCTCGTATCAACCGTTCCTGAACACAGGGGTCGCCCATGTTACACACAGCAACACTCTTTAGCACACACTGCAGTCTCCATATGTTGTTAAATTTGGAGTTGCTTTCCTTTCTGGTTTGTTGGTTGAATGGTGATGTACACCAAAGGTGGATATCTCAACATATTAGTTGCGAGTGCGGGTAGAGTAACAATCTGGGTGGGCAGAACAATTGTGAACAATTGTGGGGCCATTGCCTGAAGGGCAGTGCACAATGTGTTGTTGAAAATTCCAATAAAATGTTTGCTGCAGTTATGCCCTCTCCTGGGATATAGTGCACTCTCCCTTAGGGCTGGTAAGGCCTGCAAAAGGGGTGATTACCTATATCTTAGGCAGTGCTAGATGGCATGGCACACAGGCAGTCTGACATGTCGACTCAGTCATTCTTTCACCTCACAGGGGCGTGACAGCTGCAGGGGCAGTGGCATGGTCCTAGTGAGGGGGTCCCAGCGGACTGTCCTCAGCCTCTAGGTCCTAGGTACCCAGAGTACCACTTACTAAGGGCTTACAGGGGTGGGGGTAGTACAAATAGTGGATTTGATTTTAGGGAAAGGACACTGGCACTGGGAACCTGGACAGCAGGGACCCAGAACTCTACAGTTAAAGTTGCATGAAAGGGCAGGCAAAGAGTGTTGGGGGGTACTGCACTGTAACAGACCCCCGTTTTCTCATACCAGTCCATTACACTTTCTCCCTTCTTCCCTACTCCTCATTCCTCCATAAAGAACTGGCTACATAGGCTGAAATACTGGTGTGCTGGATTCTGTTACTTCAACTGCATCCGATAGGACTGCATTGACTACTGGCTTTTTATGGGCTTTGCTGGAGCGAGGAATGCAAGGCGGTTACTAACATGCCATTTTATGTTGGCTTATCTCCTTTATCAAGATATACTCTGCCTTAGCCGAGAAAGATTCTCCAGAGGACGTTCGTGCCCAGTCCACTAAGGCCATAACTGCTTTTATGCCTCTCACCAGGTTGCTGTCCTGTAGCTGACATCATACTTTTTCAACTCACTACTGAGCTCTAGCTCAAGCGCACAGTGACTAATACTTTCCAAGGGCAGTGCTGCACGATTTTCTTAGGTAATCACCATTATTTAGTCTCGCCTCCTGAAGGGTATTCTTTGGAACTCATTCTTAGGAAGTTGCAGAAGATCGATCCTTCACAAGAAAAAGCTCCTTCCCTTCAGTTAACAATTGTTCTGTTGGATAAATAATTTTGCTGCAGATTCTTCACATCCCTCTTACTTCCTCTTCTGATTATTAAGATCGATCCTAAGGTATGCAAACATATTCTATGCCCCATTCCCTACTGATGTAAATGCTGTCATGTTTCAATGGGGTTTGGAAAATGTACCAGGAATTGACACTCTTGTGCTCGTTTGTGCCTTATATATCCTGATGTCACATCCTTGGTGGGCTAGGTTGTGGCTTAGGCCTCTCTGCAGCACCTGGTGGAGCTTCAGAACTATTTCTGGGGCGAAGGTTTCTGGCTCCAATGTGACGGTTGGAGGATATTCCTCAGATCAGGAATCTGCCGGTATATTTTGTGTACACCAAAAAGTAAGTAACATTTTTTTTGTTAAGTGCAATGGAAGTCTGAGCGCTTTTATTAAGTTAATACTACTGGCTTTCCCTAACAAACTAATTTTGGAAAGGCCCCCACCACCAGTGGTGGGTGAGCCATTAAATCGGCAAAATAAAGACCAGGTAGATTCTACAGATTTTGTTCTGGAGCTCTAAGGCTTCAAAGGTACACAAGGAAAATTTATCTCGGCTGCAGAGAGACTTAATTAAATTCTTTTTGTTAATCTTGTGAAGCTTTATTCCCAGAACCAGTATTAGCTTTAACAGGCATTTGCAATACAATAGGTCTCGCATTTACGCAAGTTTGAGCTATTGATATTGCAAATAACATTGCCTTTTTTTAGTTTTTAAAGCATAAATAAAAGGCATTGTTATTTACAATGCCAATAGCTTAAACTCTCATAAAATGCGAGACCTATTGCTTTGCAAATACTTGTTATACTTAGTTCCCACAGAATGATGGCCTTACAGCAGGGAAAATGGGTATCACACATTTTTTGGGAGACACAGGTAGCCAAGTGTTTCAGAACCTGACAGAGTACCTAGGGTTAGCTACTAACTAAAGGTATTTTGTGCTCTGACTTTATTTGTACATTTCGTAGTGACAACTGTTTGCAGGTTTTCCTTTGTGGGGCAGGATCGCACCCCATTGCCTTGCACCCTCTGGACCTTAGGGAGAGAGCACCACCAGATGTTCTGGCTTTTGTCATGGATATTCCAAGCGCTCAGGTCCATCCACTTGCACTGAGGGCCTAAAAGTACAGTGTATGTAGACGAGCGCAGTGTGTGGCACAGACAACTGAAAATAACATAGTAGCAAAATGAGTAGAATCCAGCGTGGAGGGGGTAAGGCTGATCCCAGGGCCCGTAGAGGAAGGAATGTTATTTAGAGAAGCGCCAATTTGGAGGTACGTGGCTAATTACAAATATTAAAAGTACAACATTTACAAACTGAGTGCAGTGAATGATACAAAGGAGACGTGAGAAGATGTGAAACTATGGAAAGAGTAGGGAAATGGTGTGGAGTCTCCAGTCATGGTAGTAGTGTTTGAAGGGTGTGAGAGTCGGCGGTGCGTGTCAGGGATATCAGCTCACTGAAGAACTAGGGTAGTGAAAAATCCAAGAGCTTTTTAAGAAGCTAGGCCCTCAAAAACGTCATCAAGTTCCCCTGGGTCTTGCACCGGGCCTATCAGAATTATGCATTGAGTGGGTGTGTCACCCAAAGATTTCAACTGCTGTAAAACTCCAGTGTAAAATATGCTGCAATTGTTGCATAAACACCGATTTCAACACATCCCCAAATGATGTAGTTCCCACTAATTTCACACCTCCAAATTACTGGGACATGGGAATAGTTGGGATTTTAATGAGACACTGGTAACTAAGGCCCTAGTGTCCTTCAGGAGGGATTCTCCCTTTAGTACAAGGGGGCAGTAGTGAAAAGTACAATATCCCGAGTTTTGCAGATCGGAACAGGGGAAAACGTATTGCCCCAGTATTGGAACTTTCATAGATTCCCATGCTTTTGTATCATTCCCGGTCATCTGAATGGGAGTCTCGGTAACAAAAATACCATAGCAGTAGGTACAAAAGAGAAAGAAAAAGGCCTAGGCCTCATTCCCTTTTGTAGCATATCACCCTCTTTTTGTAAAAGAGACCAAACTTAGGCATCAGCCAATCAGAAGTTCCTCACCCCTTAGAACCCTCCTGAAGGAACCTCAGAGCCTCAGATTTTCTACCGCACGTTGTGCTTAGGGAGTCTCCTTTAAGCTCTGCTCAACTTGTACTCTTCAAGGAGTTTCTTCAGGATTTTTTCTTCAGATTCTTTTCAGATTCACTTCAGAATTGTTAGCTGCCTTCCAGGATGTCTGACAAGGAGAAGAAGGCCCTTTTCAAGCCATGTTCCACCTGTGGTAAGAAAAGGCTTTTTGTGGAGGATAAGCATAAGAACTGCATCTATTGCCTCTATCCTGACCACAAGGCTGCGGACTGTAAAATCGGTTGCACCTTTTCGACCAAGACCCTCCGGGACCGTGAGGGTAGACTTTTGGCATGGCTCCAGAAGCTGAAATCCAGGAAGGATACTGTCTCTAGTGACAGTGAGGATACACCATCGGTATCTTCCTCAAGAAGGTCAGTCAAAAGGGGTTAGGGGTTCCCCTTCTCCTTCTGTGCAGCGTTCTACTAAGGCCTCAAAAAAGACTCCCAGTGAGTCTGAGAGCCAGGGTCCCAGCAAATCTCCTCACTGAGGTGAAAAGGAGAGGGTAGGACCAGCTACGCCTTCCAAGGGTGAGAAGACTGTCTCAGCCTTAAAGAAACCCTCTTCCCAGTCTTCTGAGAGGAGTTCTAAGTCCTCGACGACGAAGGCGTCGACGGCGGAGTTTCCGTCGACGAGGAAATTGAAGTCAAAATTAAAATTGGTTTCGTCGACTAGCTCGTCGACGGGGGATTCGTCGACGAAGGGATCATCGTCGAAGAATGAAGCGTCGACGGCAGGTTCATCAGCGTCGACGGGAGGTTTGACGACGACGAAGGCGTCGACGACTAAGGCGAGTACCACAGCGTCGGCGACGAGGGTTACAGCGTCGCCGACGATAATGATGACGACGACGACAACGGTCTCGTCGACGAGGGCATCGACGACGACTACTTTAACAATGACGAACGCTGGATCGTCGACAGTTTCAAAGGCGACAACACCAATCTCGTCGACGTGTGTACAACCGTCGACGACAGAACCGTCAACGGCATTGTCCTCTGAAAAGAGAATTACAATTTCTGTTACAAGAACTAAGCCGGAGATGACATCTCCTAGGAGAGTGACTCCCTTGCTACCAGCTTTGCTCTTTGAGGAAGGGGAGTCGGATGAGGATGACCAGGACTCGTATAGCTATGCCAATAGTCCCTCTCAACTTCTAGTCAAATGTCAAGAGACGGACTCTGAAGGAGAATATGACCAGGAGGATGGTGGACATCATCAGGCAGCCCAGTCACAATATCATTCTGGGCAGGATATGGTTACAGTACCATCTTCTTTTCTTCAGGACCTGCATAAGATGCTGCAGGACTACAAATCTAAGGCGATTAGACCAATTCTGGTTCCGGCAGCGCCTGCTACGCCTGCATTGATTTCTGCCTCAACGGTGATGCCTGGATTACCTGCTCGGGTATCCCCTCAGCCTCAAACATCTTTCCCACAGGATCCTTCCGGGCTGGCAGATGCCCATGATGATTCCTCGGATGAGGATCAACATTCGGATCATGACTCTGTACATACAACTGAATGGGATGAATATAACATTCCGGATCCCTCATCGCCAGTTCCGGATCCAGTTGATTCCCCGCCAGCAGACATTGGAGGTTTCCATCAGCTGATGGAAAGAGCAGCTGGCAGGTTCAAATTGGCCATGCCTGCTGTGGCTACGGATTGTTTCCTATATGACTTCAAGGAACCCTTTAGAAAGACAACAAGGTCCATTCCTATTGTAGATCATCCGTGGAAGGAGGGCCTAAAGGCTATGAAGAACCCAGCGACGGTGGTCCCTGTGCTACCGCTTCTGGATAAGAAATACAGGGCACCTGGCGATGGACCGGCGGCCTTGACGGGCCATCCCAAACCAGACTGAGTTATCTCACAGGCAGCGCAGAGGAAATCTCGTAACCCCTCTGCCCCCTTGACAACTCCTCCAGACAAGCCAGGGCGGAGATTGGATAATGCAGGGAAAAGATTCTCCTCGATGGCAAGTCTTCTAGTAAGAGCTGCAAATGCCCTGGCGATCTTGGGTAGATACGACCGCCAACTTTGGTGTGATGTTGCCCCGTTCCTAGACCAGCTACCTCCAGAGCCAACGTCAGAGGCAAAAAAGATCTTGCAGGAGGGAGAAGCGACGTCAATGGAAATCATTGACTGTGCCATGGACATTGGAACAACAGCGTTTCGTTCCTTGGCTGGGGCGGCAGTCCTCCGTCGCCAGGGGTGACTGAAGGCTACTTGGTTTCGGCCTGAAATCCAAAACAAAGTCCTGGACCTTCCCTTTGATGGGGAGGCATTATTCGGAAAACTGATTGATGGCACTCTTCAGGAAATAAAAAAGGATACGGACACTGCCAGATCCTTGGGTACCCTTCAATACCGCAAGTCTCCTTTTAAGGGTTCCAGAGGCAGAGGTAATAACTACAGGGAATCCTATCAACAGCAGCGCTATTCATCCACGGGCTCAGGTTCCCAGCAATACCGTCAGCCTTATCAGCAGAAACAAGGTCAATCTTCAAACTACTCCAGGCCGTACTATAAGGGGAAACAGGCTGGACGAGGACGAGATTCGTCCAAGTGCCAATAGCGGCCTCCTGGCTCTTCCTACTGGACCCTCCTCCAAGAAGTCATCAGTTGGAGGCAGGGTGACCAAATACCTTCAAAACTGGTCCAGGATAACATCGGACCGTTGGGTGCTCAACATCATTCGGAAAGGGCATACCTTGGAATTAACGCTAGTCCCTCCACCCAAGCCCCCGGCAGCCATTCCATCGAAACACCTGCGTCTCCTGTGGCTCGAAGTTCAACAGATGCTCCGGAAGGGAGCGATAGAGCCGGTCCCCTCCAATCAAAAGGGACAAGGATTCTATTCCAGGTTCTTCCTGGTAAGGAAGACGCTAGAGAAATGGCGCCCCATTTTAGATCTCAAGGAGCTCAACACCTATCTCATCTCCCTGTCCTTCCGGATGGTCTCTCTCCAAGACATCTTGAGGCTCATCAGCCCGGGGGATTTCATGGCCACGCTCGATCTCGAGGATGAATACTTCCATGTCCCGATTCACCCAGCACACAGAAGGTTTCTACGATTCACAGTAGCCAAGAGCTACTTTCAGTTCAGGGTTTTACCCTTGGACTCCGCTCAGCCCCGAGGATTTTTACAAAGGTGCTGGCGCCAGTAGCAGCATTTCTGCGAAGAAACCATTACCAGGTCTTCCCCTACCTGAACGACTGGTTGCTGAAGGCCTCGTCCAGGGAGGCAGCGCTGGACCCTGTTCAGGCTTGCACAAATTTGTTTCAGAATCTGGGACTCACTCTAAACAAAGAAAAGTCATCCCTGGTCCCGTCCAGAAAGGCTCGTTTCCTGGGAGCCATCCTGGATTCAAAGCTCTCAAAAGCCTTCCCTACTCTGGAAAGGAGGGAGAAACTACGGACCTTGGCTCAGGACTTACAAGAAATCAAGTCAAGAAATCTCTGCTGGGGGTAATTGCATCATGTATTCCCCTAATTCCTCATTGCAGACTAAGAATGTGTCCTCTACAGGAGCAACTAGACAACCAATGGAAGCAGGTTCACAGATCATTCGAGGACAAGGTGACCGTCACTCCAATGATGAGGGAAGCAGCCTTATGGTGGGCAGATCAAGACAACTTGTCCCAAGGTCTATCCTTCGTAAACGACCCGTCTCCTCAAGTAGTAACAACGGATGTGTCATTGGAGGGTTGGGGAGCAGTGATGCAAGACCTACATGTCAGCGGTCATTAGTCGCCTCAGGAACAACGACTCCACATCAACCTTTTGGAGCTAAGGGCAATAAGACTGGCTCTGCAAGCCTTTCTTCCTCGCTTGGGAGGTTGGCAAGTGCTTATCAGGACGGACAACACCATGGCCATGCACTACGTGAACAAGGAAGGAGGAACCAGATCTTGTCCATTGTCGCAAGAATCTCAACAGATCTGGGAATGGGCGATCCTTCAGGGAATATCGCTAAAGGCAGAACACTTGCCAGGAGTTCTAAACGAGAACGCCGACAGACTGAGCAGGTCATCTTCAGTCAGCCACGAGTGGGAATTGAACCAGCGAGTTCTGGAAGAGGTCTTCAGCCAGTGGGGCAGACCGGAGGTGGATCTCTTTGCCACACCGACCAACAAGAAATGCCGGTCTTACGCAAGCAGATTTCACCATCGAGGGTCCCTGGGGAATACGCTTTCGATAGCCTGGTCAAGGACATTTGTCTACGCCTTTCCCCCATCCCGCTGATCCCGCGGCTCATCAGGAAGATCAAGGTGGAGCCGTGCAGGATAATCTTAATAGCCCCTGCTTGGCCGAGACAGCTCCTCCTCTTCCTTTGAGGGTTACACCAGATCTCCTCACAATGTCCGAAGGACAAGTTTGGCACCCAGATCCACAGTCCTTACACCTGACAGCATGGCTCCTGAGCAGCGAGAGTTTATGAATCTCCCCATCTCAAGCAAAATTAAGGAGGTCCTCTTCCAGGCAAGGGCTCCTTCAACGAACAGGACTTACCGTCTTAAATGGAAAAGATTTTGTTGCTGGTGTAGGAGAGAAAGGATTGACCCCTTTGCTTCCAAGCCTCATCAGCTCCTACCTTATATGCTGTCCCTGGCTAAGTCGGGACTAGCCCATTCATCGATTAAGGTCCATTTGGCGGCCATTTCAAGATAATGAAGGTCTGCCTTCCTTGTGGTCTTCCAGGATTGTCAAACAGTTTCTTAAGGGCTTGTTCAGAGTCTATCCACCAGTGAGGCCTCCGCCTCCTGCTTGGCATTTAAATCTAGTCCTTTCTCAGCTCATGAAAGGCCCATTCGAACCAATTCATCGTTCTAACATGAGGTCCCTTTCATGGAAATTGGCTCTCCTCCTCGCTCTCACATTGGCTAGACATGTTGGAGAGTTGCAGGCCTTGACTATCCAGGAGCCTTTCCTACAATTTAAAAGGAACACTGTAATCTTGAGAACTAACCCTAGGTTTATACCCAAGGTACCCTCAGACTTTCACTTGAATGAGCCGGTTATTCTGAAGGCGTTCTTTCCTCAATCGGCTACACCAGCAGAAAAAACACTGCATTCGTTGGATGTACAACGATGTTTGAAATTCTATTTGGAACGTACTAAGGGATTTCCGAAATCCTCTCAGTTATTTGTTGCCTTTTGGGGTCTAAGCAAAGGCCTTCCGCTATCCAAACAGGGTATTTCAAGATGGATCACAAGTGCCATTCTGCATTGCCACACTGCGGCAGGAAAACCTCCGACTGGCAGGATTCGGGCACATACCACAAGATCTGTAGCATCTTCAACGGCCATCTTTGCGGGGGTACAGATTAAAGACATTTGCGCTACCTGGAGCAGCGTTCACACCTTTACTAAGCATTGAGAAAAGAAGAGAAAAGAAGAAAAATGGCCGCCGAAGGGGACCTCTAGGAAAGAGCTCCGGGGCTAGGGATCTCCAAGTCTGGACTAAATCCCTGTACAACCCCAAGCACGACCTAGGACCAAGCCGAACACCTGCTCGTTGTTCTGAGCCAACAAACAGCAAAAACGAGGAAACATAGATATCACAAGATGATGAAAAGATTCCGGTACCTGGTCAGTGGACGAGGCTGACCCCCCTCCTTGGACTCCTCGGATGATTGACCCTTCGCGTTGCGGACCACCAGCTACGGAGCTAACAGGGAGAACATTCCCTTGGATGTGACCAGACCGGAGGGCTCAGTGGAACAATCGGCGGTGGCTCCAGTGCCCACAGACTGACCCTCGAGGAAGGCGGAGCTGGGAGACATCGACATCCGACAGAAAAGGTAGGAGCGCCTGCACCCCCCCAGCGCGCCCCCACCAGCTGGCAACTCCATGAGACCATAACTCCCTGAGAACAAGCAGGGAAAAAACGGGGGATTCAGCACCGAAGGAGGAACGAGATGCGGCTCGCCTGTCCTTAAAATGGCGGCCGTATAGGACCAATACAATCACGCTAGCAACTCTGACTCGCCTACCACCAGCCGGAAGGCACAGACAGCGTAATAGGACTGGCGAGCTAAATAGACTCCCTGACCATGCCTAACTGACAAGGAAAAAGGACCAACCATATTAATTAAATTGAAACTGGAAAAGGAAGCACAGACATCGAAATAGGACTGGCGAGCTAGATAGACACCGTGACCGAACTAACAAGGAACAAGGAAAAAGGACCAACCAAATTAATAACTTGAAACTGAAAAAGGACTGGCGCCGGGAATCAAGTTAAGAAGTAGGAAGAGAGAAAGGACTAAGGAAAATAACAAGGGACTAATCAACCCCTAGAAGAATAGGGGAAAGAAAGAAAGGACCAAGGAAAGAAAAAGGTCTAAACAACCTCAAGAGAAAAGAGAAAGAATCCTCCCCCCTCTCTCACGAAATCACCGGGGATAAACTCGGCTGGCATCTCATCACTGGCTACTTATCACCAGACAACTAGCTCTCACAATTAGGGATTGTTAATTAAATTAATTTAATTATTTAATAATGATGGCATCATAATACCTATAAAGAAGGAGTTGATGTGAATAAGCAACAGAATTAATAAGGTCCAATCAACTAGAAGATCTAATACCTAACAGTAGTTTGGAAGTCG
The DNA here is from genome assembly GCF_964263255.1 of Lissotriton vulgaris. Lineage (NCBI taxonomy): Eukaryota > Metazoa > Chordata > Amphibia > Caudata > Salamandridae > Lissotriton > Lissotriton vulgaris. Next base: position 362,462,596 of record NC_141699.1, on the reverse strand, counting down.
CTGTCACCTCCTATATCTTCCACACCTACAAAGTTATTATATCAATGAGCAAATTATAGAACAAAGAAACTGTACCAGGGTACTGAATGACCACCACCCCAGGGGATTTCTAGGTACTGAGTTACCACCACCCCCATAGGATTTCTTGATCTCTAGATCCTCCTGGTTACACTAGCTGGGAACTACTCAGGCCAAAAAAGTCGATAGGCACCTGCAGTCCCTCAACGTGAAGCGAAAATGGAGGGAAGACACCAAGGATCGACTGGCTTCAATGCAAAGAGCATAGCCTACCCCTCAATGCTATCCAAAAATGCTGCCAAAAAATTCAAACACAACACATTGAGAAAATTCCCGGACACGCTGTTCTCTGACCCATATTTTGATATAGTCAAAGGCATCAAGATGAACGACCTTATATTCTATACAAACAAAACAGCCAAATGGCGTAACGCCCTGACTGACATGCTGTTCACTAAAACTATAAAAAACATACCATATGGCATAAAAATAATGACCGCACTTACAAAAAGAAGTAAGACAGAAATATGCATTACTATATATAAAACGGGAATAGTGCTGATACAAGCAACCAACAGAGAACTCGAAAAATTTGAGAGAACTTTCCAAAATCTAAAGGAATACATAGATGGACTAAGCTATCAACAAAACTGGACACTTCCTAATGACACACCTGAAAACAAAGACTCCAATACTAGAGACACTAATCAAAATGACGACCAGACCAACCACATCACCAACACCGAAAATTCAACCGTAAACGCGTTGGTAATAACAGAGAATGAGATAGCAAGGTCAGCGTTGTCCACTAACCCTGGAATCAAAGAGAAGAACCAGGCCCCAAGGAAAGAGCCGCTGCAGCTATCGCATAACTCCACCGCACTGCAAGAGTGTACCCCAGCTCAAAGCAAGTCCCTCTACGAAGTTAACGAAATGAACAAGGTGGATGTTACCGACCCTCTCCATCCTCCCTCGGAGAGGAAACCTGAGTCTCTTAGTTCACTATCCACAGAAACACCCATCACATCCCATAACACTAGAAGTAACGGGGACAACGCTTATAGAGGCAGAAATCAGAACCAAACTAAGGATTCCGAGAAAAGATTTATGGCAATGAGAACGGATCAGTCATGGAGAAGAACAAAATGGAACACCCATCTAACCAGGTCTAACTCTCATAAAAAATCATCCCGAACACAGAAAGAAGTCAAGGAGCTCCAGAAACTTGTAGGTAACCTGGCACAAAATTCGATGAACGTCTCACAGACAATTAGAAAAATATGGGAGATGGCGATAAGTACGCATTCCAAGGTCTCACACATCCAGAATCTGGTACTCAGACACAACAGACCTAACAGGAGTAAGCCCTTGGCAAATGAAGAAGCACTGGCATTACTCCGATCCTATGAACAACCTGATTGGATTAGGGAGGAGAATATCAAAGTAGTACATACTGACCCTAACAGAACGTCCAGAAAGAATGACAGGAAAGCAATACACCAAAATCTACAACATATTCAGCTAATCGCACCTGAATCTGATAATGGAATACGCATTAAGCCACAGAAACCCATAAATTGTCTACTACTTAACTGTCGCTCAGCAACTAAACATGCATCAGACATAGCTGCCCTCATCATGAATAAGGAAATTGACCTGGCCATCCTCACGGAAACATGGCTCAACGAATCATCTTCCCCCACCATGGATCTCTTAATACCACCATACTATAACATCGTCAGGTTAGACAGACCAAGGAATGTGGGAGGAGGCATCGCTTGCATTCATCGTACAGAGATCAAGGTCTGCCAATTCCAATCTGACCCCCTAGAATCATGTGAATACCTTGGTATTAATGTAAGAACACCAAATAATCAAAGCTGCAACTTGCATGCATTCTACCATCCACCAGGAGAGAATGCTAAGTTCACAGAGCAACTGATGGAGATCATAACGACCAACTCCAATTCGGATGCCAATAACATATACCTAGGCGACTTTAACCTACATTGGGAGGACGGCAATGACAAACTGATCAACTCTATTAAGGACTTCCTCAGTGAGCTAAAACTTATACAAGCATGCAACCAACCCACTCACTCACAAGGAGCGACCTTAGACTGGATTATCTCAAGAAATGATGAGGCATCAATCCTCGCGATAGACCCATGTGATTGGTCTGACCATCACGCTATAACATTCGCGATACCTACAATGAAAAAGGGCAGGACCGTGCAACCTCGCAAGCTCACGAAACTGATCCGAGACACAAAAGAGGCCAACATTGAACTACTGGTTGAAAGGTGTGAAAAAGATCTGAAACCACCCAACAATAAGCAAAATGTCAATCAACTGACGGATCACTACTTAACCTCGATCGGTAATATCATCAATGACACCATGCCCCAAAAACTGAAAAAAGTCGCAGAGAAACCAAAAAAATCCCTGGTTTAATGAGTCATTGAACGAGGACAGGCGCAAACTGAGAATGGCCGAAAGGAAATGGAGACAACATCCCTCCTCCCCGGAGTTGATAGCCCTTAGGAAAACAAGAAACGAATATAACAAAAAGATAACCAACTCCAAAAAAGAATTTATCAGATCTGAATTGGACAATGCCATAAACAGACCACGAAAACTCTTCGAGATTTTAAAACAACAGTCAAACAAACTCGCCAAAACGGTTCAAGAGAATACTAAAACTCCCATAAGCTGCGAGGAATTCTCCTCATTTTTCACGGATAAAGCCAAGCTGCTAGAAGTTGAACTCACAAATGCAGCAACTAACATGATGACCCTTCCTCCACCGAATATTGAGGCTAATGTCTCAACAGAGGGTCTCCAAACAAAAAACAAGGCAATATGGGATACATTTGAACTGTACGACCAGGGAAAGATCGCCAAAACGCTAGCGGAACTCAGACCAAACAACCACTATCAAGACCCTCTACCGGGAAAGTGTCTAAGAGAAATCAGCCATACGCTAGTCCCAATTTGGACTGAGATAATAAATGCCTCACTTGCACAAGGGACTCTCCCTGACTGCCTAAAAACAGGGCAGGTAGTGCCCATCATCAAAAAACCGACAGCTGATGCAACAGACCCGAACAACTATCGTCCAGTGACCAACATCCCTCTACTGGCCAAACTCATTGAGAAATGCGTGCAGGGCCAACTAAGCCAACATATAGCGAAATTCTCGCTACTTGACGATTGCCAATCAGGATTCAGAACAGGACACAGTACTGAAACTGCGATCCTGCACATTGTCGATGACGCCTTACAAGCCCTGGACCGTAACCAAACATGCCTACTGATCCTCCTAGACTTGTCATCAGCATTTGACACGGTAAAACACGAAGTACTAATGACCAGGCTACAAGACAGGATGGGTCTGTCCGGAAACGTACTGAAATGGTTTAATTCATTCCTACAGAATAGGACCCAGCGATTCCTGGTTAATCAAGTAATCTCTTCCCCGAGCCCCAATGCTATTGGGGTCCCACAAGGCTCAACGTTATCCCCAGATCTATTCAACTTGTATGTAGAACCTCTCACGGAGATTCTTCAAAAATCAAAGATATCCTATCATATGTATGCAGACGACACGCAATTATACATAAAGATTGCCTCCCTTGAGGACATTGACCTAATGAACAAGACACTAAAGGAAACCTTGCGATGGTTAACAATGAATCATCTGAAATTAAACGCCCAGAAAACAGAATTCCTGCTAATCTCACCGACAAGGAGCCAATCTGAAGTTAAGGAATGGACAAAAATGGTGACGGCGTTAAATTGCACCCCGACCCTAGTGAGCTCAGCCAAATCACTAGGAATCACACTAGATGAAAACCTTGACATGAAAGACCATATTAATTCAATGGCCAAGAGCGCCCACTTCCACCTGAATTACTTAAGAAAACTGAAACCCTTTATCTCAGAGACAGATCTAAAACTGGCGATCCAATCACTAGTTATCTCGAGGATCGAATACGGCTGCACCACACTAGCTGGCCTACCGAAAACATCCACAGCCCCATTAAAAGCCTGCCTCAACGCAGCGGCAAGACTCATTACGGGATCGAAGAAATTCGATCATATATCTCCTCACTTGAAAGCACTAAACTGGCTACCTTACGAGGCCAGAATCCAAATGAAGATGGCCTGTATTACACATAAAGCGGTCCACTACAACACCCCTAGATACCTAGCCAAGAAACTTAAGGTATCAGGAGGTAACAGAACAAATAGAAGCGCAATAGAGCTGCTATTGCGACCAGCCTTTTTCCACAAGAAAAAGACCTACAACCGAGCATTCTCTGGAGCTGCCCCCAGAGTCTGGAACTCAATCCCGCCAAACATCAGGAAGATCCAAAATACACTAACATTCAAACGAGAACTGAAGAACCACTTGATGAGTAAATACCCGACCTAGAGAAACCTACGGATTACTGAGATGACCATTTACGCTGACAGAGGATTGTCCTCTTCATGAAAACTGGAAGATCAATTACCTGACTATTGACTGTGGCTATGCGCAAGCAGAGGCTTGACACGCTACTGCTACCTCATATACCTGTATACCTATAACTATATCTCTCAGACAAAACTATATAACCTCTACCTCACTCTATGTATTCATCCTTATTATTCTTTATATGCACTGGAATGCCATATAACCCTACCTCACCGAGCTTGGTCTGATATCAGGACACTAGCCAAGCCTTACTAGCCATCTAAGGCCATTTGCACATACATTAGGAAATTATATATCTAATCACGCCCACACAGTGTATAACCTTCTACCTCATATCGACTTTTGTTGCTATTAATGCGATTATAATGGATATATGTTTTGACATTAGGAATTTATATAGCTAATTACGTCCATACACTATACTGCTTCTACCTCATAACTATTTTGTTTTGCTTGTTTTATTGTTTTGATAATGTTATATGTCATTCTTTACCTGTTAAGCGCTCTGATACCCACGGGTCTTGTCTGCGCTATATAAAACACTATAAATAAATAAATAATTAAATAAATAAATAAATAAATTACTGCTTGGAGTCCTTACAACAAGATGATGCGGCAGTGGGACATGCTGTCCTGAGGAACCTCTTCCAATAATTGGTGAGCTTTCCTTTCTATCCCACCTTCCGTGTTACACATTTTGTATCTTTGTCATGTTGGCTATTGCAATACTTTTATGACACAAAATGTGGTTTTATTGCTAACTGCTCGCTACTCTGATACAAAAGCATGGGAATCTATGAAAGTTCCAATACTGGGGCAAGAAAACAAGTTACTTACCTGTAACTGTGGTTCCACAGTATTGGTAACTTTCATAGATTCCCATGCGCCCACCCACCTCCCCGAGGAAAGCTCAGCCTACAACAGATATGGTGTCTGGTACACAACGGCTACGAAAATCTGAGGCTCTGAGGTTCCTTCAGGAGGGTTCTACGGGGTGATGCACTTCTGATTGGCTGATCCCTATGTTTTGTCTCTTTTACAAAAAGAGGGTGATATGCTACAAAGGGGAATGAGCCCTAGGCCTTTTTCTTTCTCTTTTGTACCTACTGCTATGGTATTTTTGTTACCAAGACTCCCATTCCGATGACGGGGAATGATACAAAAGCATGGGAATCTATGAAAGTTACCAATACTGGGGAACCAAAGTTACAGGTAAGTAACTTGTTTTCTTATTACAATTTTAAAATAATTATCCCCAGCTGGTGGCTGAGATTTGCCAGTGTATCTTTAAACAAGCATTTGCAATGCACTAGGTCTCGCTTTTACATTGTAAATGACAGTGCCTTTTATTTTGTTTTCAAAAACCATATCATAAATAGAAGGCATTGTCATGTACAATGCCAATAGCTCAAACTCACGTAAATGCGAGACCTATTGCATTGCTGCATTGCAAATGCTTTTTTTTTTTTTTTTGCAACTGCACTCAAAATCCATTTTCCTCTAAAATTCATCTCATGCTAATCAAAACTCCGCCTTCAAGCACCTGCACGCAGGCAGCAAACTTTCTGCAGGGGAAGGATGAGGGCATGCACTTTTCATAGCTCATCACAGAAAGGCTCCCATAGTTCACATGTTTACATTTGCCTCCGCGTTCGAGTGAGGGCTGCACCTCTCTGCATTTCGTCCAGGTTTGATTTACCCTTTGCATTTTGGTACTTGTAGTCCTGCAGTGTGTAATGGTAGGCCCGTAAGAAGGATGGGATAAAGAGCTTTACTGAGTGGTGCTTGGCGCTGGTATAAAACCGGTCTGCAAAGCAGATGAGTGTACCCCTTCACCCTCCTCCACTCATGTGGCTGCGGATGTCTCTATGCCACATGTGCAATTATGTTTCAGTCCTGGGTGGCGTGCATTTTGCAAATTATTTCAAAGTTGTACATTTCTGGTTGCACTTCAAATTAAACAAAATCCTACAGCTGTTAAGTAGTGCCTTGAGTGACACTTTCAGCCTGCGCTGATATTTACCTTACACGTCCAAAGGTAGGATGCAAACTACACAACCCAAAATGCAAAATGTTTGATTTAATAGCCAGAACTCGCTGATGGCATCACCGCCCCCTCCCACCCAAGGATCAGGCTACAGCTCCCAGAATCCAACAGATGGGTACTTGAAATTCCAGGTCTAGGACATAATGTTCCAGTGAAATGGACTCAATTGTCTGGTTACCCCTCCCAACGACTAGTGAGGTGTTACAATAGTGCAGCCAATACCCCTCCCGAGTCCCCCCAAACCTTCCACCCCCATCACATCCCCTACCCCCAGCACAATTAACAGCTGAGATGCATGTGGCTCATCGAGAATGTGGCGTAACGGCCAGAGCTGACGCTTTTGGTACCGCAAAAGGAGGTTCCAGTCTCCGCGTCTGCTCAATATCCTGTGATACTGGGCAAATCACTTCATCTCCCTGTGCCTACCAAAATCGAATGTGGGCGTGTGTAAACTAACCGACGCTCATGTAAAGCGCTCCAATACCCTCCGGTCGAGTTTGCGCTACATAAAACTGCAAAAGTAAAAACATTAAGAAAACTAATGAAAACAGAGTTTTTCCAACCCTCATCAACCCGCCATGGCTGGTTCAATGTGCCAGTAGCAGTGACAAAATGTAGAATCACGTTTATAATGGGTAAAGCTGGACCACAAACAGCTGGCCTTTGGTCAGGGAGCGCTCTGGGTGAAACACACTTGGCACCCCCTCCCCAACCCCCACACTCATTTTCTTTAATTGTCTATGTGTCCCAGGTCAAACTGAGGCTTCTTGCAGACAGCTCCTGCCCTGCGCCACTCTGGAGGTTGGCGCCCTGAGCCCAGGTCACATATGCTAAAGTTTGGCCCTGCCTACAAGCCCCAAAATGCAACGCCTGGTTGGCAGTAAAGCATTGACTGACCGGCACGGTTGTCGGGCACGGGTGCACTTGGCTGTTAAGACTCTTTTAGGCCAGTGGTTACCTCATCCTCCAGCTAATCTTCGATCTTCGACCGGAAGTATGCGCTAAACGTAACACCTAGAGGCGAATCCTTTTGCAGGGAGCGCTACACAAACCACGCTGATACAGTAAATGAATGGGGCCGATGCAAATTAAGCCGGAATGTTGAGTCTGTGAAGACTAATCCTTTTGCAAGGAGTAACATATGGCCTGCTAGGAATTTGTTAAAAATAATAGCATATCTATGATTGAAGGAGATAGGGCGTGTCGGCCTGCAGTGGGTATACCATAACTCATCAGTCAAGGACACACCGAAATCGGCCTCCCAAGAAGTCCGAACCTTGGAGTCCCGATAGACCTACGACGCCGCCGCCCTCAACGCACTCAATGCCGGCCGGAACCCCGCCTGCTGCCGGGCCGCCCCGAAACGCTTCCACAGACCCTTCACCTGCACAACCTGCAAGTTCACCTGCCTCCGAACATGCACTGCGCCCGCCAAGCCACACCCCAGCAGCGACCTCAAGTGCATCCTGCTCAACACCCGCTCTGTCCACAGACACGCCGTCGAACTCTGGAACCTGCTCGACACAACATCACCAGACGTCGCGTTCCTCACTGAAACATGGATGAACGCCTCCTCAGCCCCCGACATCGCCATCGCCATCCCGGATGGATACAAGATCATCAGGAGGGACCGCGGCAACCAGACCGGGGGAGGCATCGCCATCATCCACAAGAACACCATCCGCATCCCGACCGACGCCAACGGCACCTACACCGCCGCCGAACACCTCCACTTCCAGATTCACACCGACCCAAACACGACCCTCAGAGGCACCCTCATCTACCGACCCCTGGGACCACGCACGCAATTCAACGAAGACATCACAGACTTCATCAGCCCACACGCCCTCCCCTCCGCCGACTACATCCTCCTAGGGGACCTCAACTTCTACCTGGAGAACAACAAGGACCGCAACACCGTCACCCTGCTGGACAACCTCGCCAACCTCGGACTCGAGCAACTGGTCAACACCCCCACCCACTACGTCGGCCACACGCTTGACCCCGTCTTCTCATCCAGCAAGCATATCGCCTTCAGCCACTCCACCGGACTTCACTGGACCGACCTCAGCTGCGTCCACTTCAGCTTCAGAAAAACCACTACCCACCACCACCCGCAACAGGTTCCTCACAGAAGCTGGAGCAAGATCACCACCGACCAGCTCACCACCTCCCTCAGCCAGAACCCACCTGCCAGCACACCGGACCCCAACGAAGCAGCCCGCAACTTCACGCTATGGCTGACTGCCTGCGCCGATGACCTCGCACCACTGAAGAACCCTCCCAGCAAACCCAGAAGCAAGAAAGCCCCCTGGTTCACCGATGAACTCAAGGACTCCAAGAAGACCTGCCGCACCCTCGAGAAAGCCTGGCTCCTCGACCGGACCGCTGACAACATGACCGCCCTCAAACACGCGACCCGCAAGCACCACCAGCTCATCCGCACCACCAAGAAGAAATCACTGAAGGATCGACTGGACAACAACACCCACGACAGCAAGCAACTCTTCAGCATCGTCAAGGAGTTCTCCAACCCCAGCACCGGCAACAACGACATCACCCCTTCACAAGATCTCTGCGACTCCCTTGCCTCGTTCTTTCACCGCAAGATTGCCGACATCCACAACAGCTTCGGGGCACCATCCTTGCACCCAACCGACCACTCAACCGGCGAACCAACGCACCCCACCGCAACCCTCCGCACCTGGACCGCAGTGACCACCGAAGACACAGCCCGCACGATGAACACCATCCACTCCGGATCTCCGACTGACCCCTGCACCCACCACGTCTTCAACAAGGCCGACTCCACCATCGCACCCCAACTCCGAGACGTCATCAACACCTCCGTCGACACCGCCACCTTCCCGGAGAGCTGGAAGCATGCCGAGCTCAGCGCTCTACTGAAGAAACCAACAGCAGACCCCACCGACCTCAAAAACGTCCGCCCCATCTCGCTCCTCCCTTTTCCTGCCAAAGTCATCGAGAAGATAGTCAACAGACAGCTTGCCACCTTCCTCAAGACTAATGGATCCCTCGACCCCTCGCAGTCCGGCTTCAGAGCCAACCACAGCACTGAGACCGCCCTCATCGCAGCCACCGACGACATCCGAGCCCTTCTCGACAACGGGGAAACAGCAGCACTCATCCTCCTGGACCTCTCTGCTGCGTTCGACACTGTCTGCCACCGCACCCTAGTCCAACGCCTCAGCAACACCGGCATCCAAGAGAAGGCACTGAAGTGGATCATCTCGTTCCTCGCTGGAAGAACACAGAGAGTCCGCCTCCCCCCGTTTCGCTCCGAGGCCACCGAAGTCATCTGCGGCGTCCCGCAAGGATCATCACTCAGCCCCACCCTCTTCAACGACTACATGAGACCTCTCGCAGCCATCGCACGCCAACACAACCTCAAAATCATCTCCTACGCCGACGACACCCAGTTGATCCTCTCCCTCACCAGAGACCCCGACACCTCCAGAACCAGCCTCCACGAATGGATGAAAGACGTCGCCGAGTGGATGAAGAACAGCCGCTTGAAACTGAACTCAGATAAGACGGAAGTCCTCATCCTTGGACCATCACCCTCCGCCTGGGACGACTCCTGGTGGCCCCCAGCACTGGGCACCGCCCCCAAGCCGACAGACCACGCACGCAACCTGGGCTTCATCCTGGACTCCTCCCTCTCGATGTCCAGACAAGTCAACGCCGTCTCCTCTTCATGCTTTCACACCCTCCGCATGCTCGGCAAGATCTTCCGATCGAAACCAGGAAGATGGTCACCCAGGCCCTCGTCACCAGCCGACTGGACTACGGAAACACCCTCTACGCTGGAACCACAGCCAAGCTACAGAAAAGACTACAACGAATCCAGAACGCCTCCGCCCGACTCATCCTGGACATCCCTCGACGCAGCCACATCTCCGGCCACCTGAGGAACCTGCACTGGCTCCCCGTCAACAAGAGGATCACGTTCAGGCTCCTCACCCACGCACACAAGTCTCTCCACAACCTGGGCCCCAAGTACCTCAACGACCGCCTGACCTTGCACACGCCCACCCGCCAGCTACGGTCCGCCAGCCTCGCCCTTGCCGCCATACCACGCATCCGAAGAGCCACCGCCGGTGGCAGATCCTTCTCCTACCTGGCGGCCAAGACATGGAACTCCCTCCCCATCCACCTTCGGCTGACCCAGAACCACCTCGCCTTCAGGAGACAACTCAAGACCTGGCTGTTCGAGCAGTAGCGGCCCCCTTCCCCCAAGCGCCTTGAGACCCTTCCGGGTGAGTAGCGCGCTATACAAGTGTTATGATTGATTGATTGATTGGAGTCTCGGACCAGAATAAGGTTTAAACTAGTGTGGCATCATTTAGAAATTAGTCTGTTCCCATCCATGTCGAACATCAGCAACGTCAGTGGTAGACATTTGTCCGGTAGGTTTAGATCTGCGCTCTGGAGGCGGTGGGGTATAAAGTGATCTCTGTAAGGGGCATTTTGAAACCTTATGCCTTCCGCTCTGCAGAATACATGTCCGTCAGGAAAAGGATCCCAAAACGGTGTTCAAGTCATCTTTTGACAATATATGTTGGACTAAGCGTTCGTGTGTGGTGGGAGCCAGGGATTGTCAGCTAGGCGAATCGCAGGGGAATTTACCAACTGACCGTCAAACATACAAACTCGTCTCTTCCAGGCCCAGCTAGCCGTGGATAGTGTCTGTATTTTGTGCGGGTCGAACGGAAGACCTGCCGGTAATAATGTTTTCGGTGGTGTTGGGGCTGCAAGATCCCTTTCTGTCAGTGCAAATAACATAACATAACATGTGTATTTGTAAGCGCACATTCACCCAAGGGTATCTTGCCGCTGAATAACAGATGTTTAGTGCTGCAGGAGGAGCACCTTTTTTTTTCAGTGGGCGGACTTGGGTTCTTTTAACTTGCATTTCATAATAAAAAAAGTGGTAAACACAATGAGAAAATTAGAAAGGAAAAGGACTTCTTTAATATAGCACCGGCACAAATTCAAAATAAAAATACCTTGTTTGCGTTTCAAAATATACATTCTCACAAAGCAATTTTTCTTTTTTTGTCAGGTTCATTGGGCGCCAGAGAGCCAGACATTTCCAGTCAGGATGGTCTGTATGTTACTTGGGAGAGGAGGGGGAAGTGCTGGGAATAGGTGCCCTCGGAATGTCTGTGCGCCGTGGCTCATTTGCTTTACAAACCTCGTGAAGGCTTTTCTTATCAGCTTGATGAATAAACAAGCAGATAAGAAAAGTCTTCACAACAGCTGTGAAGCACAAAGAGAAAAAAAACGCTTGCCACCTATTTCCATTCAGCCGCTTGTATTTACGTCAGGGCTGAGTGAAAACAGATGTGCTTGTTACGATGGGCGGCATCACAAAACTGCAAGGGCGTCAATAAAAGTGACAGCCAGCAAACCAGAAGCACGGAAAAAACATTAATCACGACCAAAGCCAATTGCAAACGGTCGAGATACAGGGGCGTAGATTACAGCTCCCCTTCTTGGAGTGTTTATTATAGCCCTCGCAGGGTGGGGAGCGCATGAACGCTCCAACGCCAGGCGAAACCTAAAAAGCATTCCAAGTGCTGCACGCTGCTTCTAAACGCAGCGGATTCATTGCTGACAGCTTGACTATTGCTGTTCTCCCTCACTGGGGGCAGTTTGGAGGCATCACACTGTGTCTGTACAGTGCTCCCAAGGAATGTGCCCGAGCCAGCACTGCCATCTCGCTCTGATGTTGTCAAAACACACGCTGCCCATGGTCAGGCACTTCCTTTGCATTGTGGAACAAAACACAGAACCAAGCGGGGTTAAACGGAGAACCGGTGACGAACTGAAGGTTTAAGTTGTGCGTCTCCTCCTGTCCGGCTCCTGGAAGAGGCACCACAAAGGAGCTGGGGGAGGGAAGGAAAGGGTGGGCCGTGGGGGAGGAGGCTTTAACAAGCGTGGCCGGGAAACGAAAAGCACGAAACTTAGTGAAAGCTAATTGGAACAATCTGTTGGCATTGCAAGAAAAATATAGTGCCCGGCTAGTGTAACCCTGCAAGTGAAAGATCTAGACCGGGTGGGCGAAGCCAAAAGTGGACAGGGCGGTAACAAGGAGAGACTAAAAAGCCTCCTTTTCAATCGTGAGCCAGCGTTTAGCTTGGAGGAAGACGCCAGCGAATCAAAAAGATGGGCAGGGCTTCAAGTGCCCTTCTGAAAGTGTATTGATCACAATAAGCCTCGCAGAACAAGAAGAGCATGCCCGCTCCAGCGCTATGTCTGTGAGACCTAAAAATGGCACATATAAATGCTGTATGTGAGATGAAAGTTGCAGCGATTCTGACCTTGTGGAACATCGGTGTGTCTTATGTTCCCAGTTTGGCTATAGACTCTACAGACTTGTTGCCTGTGAATGTCATTTTTCAGTGATGTCGATGTAGTATTTTCATGTTTTTTAAGCTCTCTAAAATTCCCTGCCTACCATATTGCACCTAGATTTTTTTGCTTAATGACCGATTTGATGATTCACCATCTCTACTCGATACACCTTGTTTAACTGAATTGCACCCAATTTTCATTCTCTCTTTTGTCTCAAGGTCCAGCTCCATCTCAGATGTTTCTGCTATTGTTTCCAACTCCTCAACAATTCCCATCAGCTCAAACCCCAGTGCCTTCCATACACTGCATGGCAGACTGGCAGCCAGCACAGCACATGCCTCGCATACTCTGTCTAATAATACACTTCAAGGTATCGTACTTCGTTTATTTGAAGATGGGAGAAGATAACATGATATTTGTGGAGATTCCTAAATGGGTTTAAGCATGGGTGGGGTTGAGGAGGTGATGTTTCTTTGTGCTCTGTCTCTGAGGATTGGTGTGTATGCCAAACATGGAGAGTGGATAAATGTGTAAGTAGCAGTAGCAGATGTGTAACAGTTTCCTGGAAGGATGCATTGACTAGGTATGGGTGGAGCTAGTGATTATTTATAAATGCTGTTTTTTTGTTTTTTTAAAATATTTTTATTATTTTCATTCAACACATAGGCGTTAATGACAGAATGCAGAAAATCACATAGTACGATTAGGTTACTCATCTCCGAATACATTTCTGTTATGAATTCAATATTAATCTGGACATCCCAGAGTAATCCCTTCAGCAGTTCAATCCATACCGATCCCCCATCCCCCACTTTATTCATCATCTGAGCTCTCCTCGTCAGATTCTGGTATTGGGTCACAGATGTCCCCAGTATCTTGTGGGAGTACCGCCAGCAATGCATGCCTTATTTGTGTGTATCTGAAAGCCTCAGTCGGGCCCAATTCGTATTGTTGCTGGAGTTTAGCAAATGGCACTACATTCCCTTTGTCCCACAAATCCCCCACCATGGAGATGCCTATAGTGTCCCACTGTTCAAATCCCTTGCTATTTCGCAGCTGTCCTAGTTGTTCAGTGTCCCAGAGCAGGGAAAGTTTGGTAATGACCCCCCGCCATCCCAACCGCATCTGCGCTGTGCGCCACAGCATGGCCGTATGCCTTGTGGGGCCCTCTAGTTTCAGTGTTTGCCCTTTGTTATATAGGATTGCGAGCATATTGTTCGTTCCCAGTTGGGCTCTATCTGCCCTGTACGCTGGGTCCTCCTACGGTGCATGTATCCATTGGTTAATGACCTTGAGGTGTGCCGCCCAATAGTACAACTGTATGTCGGGGAGTGCTATCCCACCATCATACCAACTTCTATGTAGTTTCGCCTGCGCTATTTGCGCCTGTCTATTACCCCTGAGAAGTACGGACACCTGTGCAGCTATTTATTTGAATATCGGGGCGGGATTTGGAAGGGCGTGTTATCAAGGGCATAGATAAACCGGGGTAGGGCCATCATTTTGTACAACACCGCTTTACCCAGGAGTGTCAGGGGCAGGGACGCCCAATGTATCACGTCTCTCCGTAATCGCTCCATAGGGGGTGCCAGATTTTTGGAGAAGAACTCTGTTACATCCGTTGTGATATGAATACCTAAGTATTTAAATGAATCCCTCGCAACCACAAGCGGGCAATCAGTAGAGAGTTTCGGAGTGGGCCCCTTCAGTATATATAAGACCGATTTGGACCAGTTTATTGTGTACCCTGACACCTTCCCGAAGTTATCACATATGTCGAGGAGCTCTGGTATAGAGTGTTCTGGTATAGAGTGTTCTGGATCTGTGAGGTACACCAGTATGTCATCCGCATATAAAGAGAGACGGTCTTCCCATCCCTCCCTCGGATTCCTTTTAGTAATGGAGCACCATGAATCCGCGTCGCCAGGGGTTCTAGCACCAGCGCGAATACGAGTGGCAACAGGGGACAACCCTGGTGCGTCCCTCTCTCCAACGGTATCACGCCTGATGGTGTCCGTTAGCCATTACACAAGCTAGAGGCTCCGTGTATAAGAGGTGGACCCATGCACAAAATTTAGGGCCAAATCCCAGACGCGGAAGGACCGCAAAAAGATACTTCCATTCTACCATGTCAAAGGCCATCTTCACATCTAGGGACAATATAACAGCCGGCTCGGACAGAGACAGAGCCTTGGACACCGCTCCATGTAGGCGTCTGAGGTTGAGTGCGGTGTTCCTATTTGGCATGAAGCGAGGTTGGTCCGGGTGGATTAAGTGTGGTAAATGTGTAATCAATCTGTTGGCTAATAGTTAAGCTAACATTTTTGCCTCTGCATTTAGCAGAGATATTGGGCGGAGGGAGGTGCATTCGGACGGGGGCTTACCGGGTTTTGGAATTGCCACTATCGTGGCTATTCGTTGGTCTAACGGTAGTTCGCCCTTCTCCAGGCTGTCGTTATACATTGCCAATAAATGCGGGCAGACAGTCTCTGCCATCTGTTTAAACCATTCTATCAGGATCTCGTTGGGTACCAGTGCGTTGCCTGACTGCAGCGAACGGATTGCTAATTGCAATTCTTCGTCCGTAAGGTCTGCCTCCAGGTCCAGGGAAGCCTCCGGAGTCAGCGTGGGCATCTCTATATTTATTAAGGACTCTGCTACCGCAGCCTCTGAGATATTCGATGTCGGTGTGTAACTATATCCTCGGGGTCTGTCGTGAGTCGCCCCTCTGCTATCCTTATTTACCGTATTCCCCTAGTGCTATTCTCACGCCTATCTAGCCAAGCCAGCAGCTTCCCCGCCTAGTCTCCCACGTCATATATTTTATGCTGTGTTGCTGCAAGGCTAGCCACCGTCTTATCTCGTAAGTAGTCCCTGTGTCGTTGTTGTCTGAGGTGCAGGACGTGTGTCGTCTCTGGTGTGGGAATCTGCTGAGTGGTCTGTCTCTGCTGCCTGCAGGTCTATCTCTAAATCTAATAATTCCCTCTGCTTTGCCCGTCTGTGCCCCATGATAGATGCTATTGCTTGCCCTCTAAGGACAGTCTTGTATGCTTCCCACACTATTGACAGTGAACTAACTGATGCAGTGTTTTCCTCCAAAAAGTGTTTTGTAGCTCTACGGAGGTCTTTTCTAATGTTGGGAATTTGGAGGTGCCCAGGATAAATAGGATAAATCCTCAGACGAGACTTTTGGCAGTAGGTGAATGCCCCTGGGTTTGATCACTATACCCTCAACGTTTTGTAGGCTGGCGTCTAGCATAATAAAATAGTCTAATCTGGACAGACTGTTATGCGCATTGGAGTGGTACGTGTATTGGCGCGCTGCGGGATGTGAGTGCCTCCAGACATCCACCAGCCCTATTGCTTCTGCGAAGCTCTGCCAGCGAGAGGTTCCAGGTGCCTGCGATTTAACCGGGTATTTGTCAATGGTGGCGTACATTGTGGCGTTGAAGTCCCCCCCAATGATAAGGTCCGGCAGTGTAAGGAGGAAGTCGCTGAGTGCTGGGAGCGCCACTGTGTGAAGTGCTGGTGGAATGTATACTGATACCACAATAATAAGCCTGCCTTCCCATTGACCCTGCAGTGCTGCATACCTACCCTGGTTGTCTGTCTTGATTTGGAGGACTGTGAAGGGAGAGTTTTTCCGCACCAGGATGCCCGTCCCCCTGGAGCCCGGCGAGAACTCGGAGTGAACTACCATCTTATACCCACATCTATCTAATGCCTTACATGTCGTGCCCGTGAGATGCGTCTCCTGTAGTAGCACTAATGCGTGGCCTTGGCGTTTCAGGGCCCGCAGTACCAGTCCCCTCTTTATCTTGTCACCCAGTCCGTGGACATTCCACGTTACTAACACAAGGAGGTTTACTTGAGCTCCTTGGGTCAAGGCCTGGGTATGGTCAGTTTGTGTGCGTGCTGCCATGGGTGAGGTGCGTAAATACTATGAACTGCTGCCTAACTAAACCATTTGAAGACCTGCAGGTCAGTCGATTCTCTGCCCTGCCATCAGTGCTGATGCAAACTAGAACAAAGATAGCTGTTTTGTTTTTTAACTCTATTTTATGTATTGTTTATAATGTACTTTGATGTCCAAATAAAACATCTGTGGATGGTGGCAAATGAGTTGGAAATGTTTGGCTGCATTGTATTGGTGTGGAGGAAGTGATGCATCTCTGTGCTGTAGCTCCTAGGGTTGGTGAATGTGTCAAATGTGGAGGGCGGTATGTGTATTAACTGCAGTTTCTGGTGTGTAGCAGCTGTTTGGAAGGAAGCATTTACTAGATGTTGGCAAGCATTGTGAATGTTTATAAATGCTATAAGTAAATGTGTTTTTAATGACTGAAATTATAGGAAACCGTGCCACTTGTTCGAGCAGACCTTAAGTTTCCATTATGGGGTAGTCTGGCTAAAATTACAGGCATAACAGCCATCACAATGGCATATGCTACTTATACTGGGATGCATTGGTCTAGTTTTACGGATGAGAATTCTTTGAATCCATTGCTATTTTCAGCTGGTTTCCTTACATATGTCTTTGAATGCCATGAAGAAATAGGATTAACACCTGTATGTTTTGCAGTTTGTTTTAGAGCTTCTAACCCTTTTGACTTCTACCTTTCATGTTTGCTTATACATCTTTTACATAAATGCCACTAGCATCATGGTCTAAAATGTTCAATGACAAGGTGTCTCGGAGATTTTCGGTTTTAACCAAGAAAAAACGGGTTAATCTTCATATTTTCTCTACTGCAGATTATTTTCCCAAGTATGTGTTGGGGCACTCTGTGGCAAAAGGTATAACAGGATTGCAGTTCTGGGGCTTGTCCTATTGTTTTTTTTTTTTGCTCTCACATCTAGATTTCTACTCAAGTCGTAGCCCTGGAAAAATAGTAGCGCCCTAGGAACAAAGGTGAAATTACATGGGTATATTTACTCATGTATATTTAGTGCAGCACCTAGGTTTAATGGCACACTTTTTTGGTTGTCACCATAGATACCTAGATGTAGAAGGGCAGTGTAAAGTTACTACTAATAAATTTGCACATGTAGGTGCAGATCCCTGCCACTACTTAAGTATGTGTTTGTTTTTAGATAGATAGATAGATATGCTTAGCAAGCTTCCCCCATTATGTAAAAAAGACGGCACTCTAATTCCGAGAATTTTAAAGAATGATTTATTTTCATTTGATTAGTATCACACGGCTAGTGTAAATGTCTAACAAATTGGCTCCTTTTCAGTTCGATAAAGTCTATATATATATATATATATATATATATATATATATATATATATATATATATATATATATATATATACTAGCGGCCCGGCCCGACGTTGTCCGGGTAAAAAAAGGCTAGGCAGCAATGGTTTTAGTATCATTGTACATTCGTCCCACATGATAAGAGACACATTTTGAAGCATTGTCCCCAAAGGTCCGTTTTTCCGAATAGAGTATATTGAATCCCTTTCAAGGGAAACTGTTAGAGGCAGTTCAAAGGTAGAATGTGCTGTTTTCCCAGCTGTTAGCAAAGTGGCAGCTGTTCCAGATGAAGCAACAGCTAGAGCCAAATTCCCAGAAGATCGAACTTTGGCAAGTATGAGGTTGATTATGTAAGTCTTTCCTGTGCCACCGGGGGTGTCTATGAACAATAGTTTGCTTTGCTTCTTTTCAACACTATCAACTATGGTGTTGTAGGCGAGTTGTTGATCGGGAACTAAGTTAGGCAAGTGTTGAGCAAGGTAGGTATTTAGCTCTGGAATATTGTGTGCGGTAGCGATATTGTGGTATCCAGTTAGGTTAGTTCGGACCGCTGGCGGCAGGCTGAAATCTTGTAAGGACTTATCGCTTAATAGGTACAGTGAGTCTTCAATTTCTAGAAGTCCTTGGTTTATGGTTTCTTTGTTGATAGCAGCCCGTGCCGACGTTGTCCGGGTATGAATTGCTGCCGGCCAGTAGTATATTGTTATCCAGTATTAAAGGTGTCTTTCATAGATTCACATGCCTGAATCATTCCCCGTCGTCGAGACGGGAGCCTCCGGTACATAGAAAAGTAATGTCCTATAGACATACATAGAGAAAAATAGGCCTAAGGTCCTCCCCTTAGTAGCCTATCCTTGTCCTTATGTAAAAAGGACCAAACTCTTAGAGCCAGCCAATCAGCTAACACCTCCCTCTAGAACCTTCCTGTCAGGAGCCTCAGTCCCTCAGATTTTCTACCGCACGTTGTGCTAAGGGAGAGAGAATCTCCTCAGACTCATTCCTCAGGGGACCGTCCTGAGAAGGCCCTAAAAAAGACCGCTCAAGGGTCTTCCGGGCGCAGTCCTTCAAAAATCTCCTCACTCTGTGGAAAAGGAGATTAAAGGACTTGCTTTTGGAGAAAAAATCAGGTAAAAAGACGACTTCTGAGCCGTCAAAATCACCTCCACTGGTCATGGGATCATTCAGAAAGGCGTCTTCTATACCTCCTAAGGTAAAGACTAAGAAGCCAACATCGTCAACTGGATCGTCGATGACAAAACCACCATCATTGCCTATGACAGCCTCTTCGTCTACGATGGCCTCGTCTACGCTGGCCTCGTCTACGATGGCCTCGTCTACAATGGCACGTCGACGAGAGCG
Organism: Lissotriton vulgaris; assembly: GCF_964263255.1. Classification (NCBI taxonomy): domain Eukaryota; kingdom Metazoa; phylum Chordata; class Amphibia; order Caudata; family Salamandridae; genus Lissotriton; species Lissotriton vulgaris. The sequence continues at coordinate 362,443,050 of NC_141699.1, read as the reverse complement.
TCGACGACGACGAGTGCGTCGACGACGAGTGCGTCGACGACGAGGGCGTCGACGACGAGGGCGTCGACGACGAGAGTGTCGACGACGAGAGTGTCGACGACGAGAGTGTCGCCGACGAGAGTGTCGCCGACGAGAGTGTCGACGACGAGAGTGTCGACGACGAGAGTGTCGACGACGAGAGTGTCGACGACGAGAGTGTCGACGACGGAAGTGTCGACGACGGAAGTGTCGACGACGGAAGTGTCGACGACGGAAGTGTCGACGACGGAAGTGTCGACGACGGAAGTGAGAGCGTCGACGAGAGTGTCGACGAGAGTGGACGAGAGTGTCGACGAGAGCGGACGAGAGTGTCGACGACGACAGCGAGAGCGTCGACGGCGAGAGCGTCGACGACGACTGCTTGTCTATATGACGGCCTAGTCTATGACGGCCTCATCTACAAAGGCTAGTCTATGACGGCGTTGACGGCCTTGTCTACGACGGATCGTCTATGGAGTCGACTGCTCGTCTATGACAACCTGTCTACGGTATCGACGATGGCCTCGTCTACGACGGCCTCATCTACGAAGGCTCGTCTACGATGGCTCGTCTACGATGGCATAGTCCCGACGACCTCGTCTATGACGGCCTGTCTACGGCGGCCTGTCTACAGCGTCGACAAGGGCCTAGTATACGATGGCCTAGTCTACGATGGCCTAATCTACGATGGCCTAGTCTACGTGGCCTAGTCTTCGAGGGCCTAGTCTACGATGACCTAATCTACGATGGCCTCGTCTACGATGGCCTCATCTACGATGGCCTCGTCTACGATGGACTCGTCTATGATGGCCTCGTCTATGATGACCTCATCTACGACGGCCTCATCTACAAAGGCTAGTCTCCGACGTTGTCGATGACTGCTCGTCTACGACGGCATGGTCTATGGCGGCGATCTCGTCGAAGGGCTCGTGGACGAAGGAAGAAATCCGCCAATTCTGGAATCTCTTCTAAGGTGGTAGAGAGGGCTGCTCAACGTTTTAAGATCCAATAACCTCTCAGGAAGAGGCCTGTCTCTTGTTCGTCATCGAAGAACCCTTCAAGAAGGCAGTAAGGTCAATACTGATTATCTATTACCCATAGTCAGGAACGGTAAGGGTCATGATGTACCCCTCCTCTGTATCACTGGTGATCCCTCAGTTGGATAAGACGTATAAGGCGCCAGATACAGCACCGGCGTGTTTCACAGGAACATCCTAAGCCGGACTCCGTGGTGACACAGGCGGCCCAGAAGAGCTCCGGGACTCCTTCGGTCCCGTTGTCGCCTCCTCCTGATAAGGAGGGAATAAGAGTGGACGACATTGGGAACAGGCTTTCCCCAGCGAACGCTCTAACGCCCTTGGGACGCTATTGTGAACAATTGTGAGCACACATGCCCCATACCAAAGTGGAGTCTGCTAGATGGTGAAGCATCGGCGTCAAGCCATAGACTGCGCGAGGAATATCGCTATGACAGGGTTCCACCAGTTGGCTGGAGCAGCAGTCTTGCGGATCCAAGGAGGGCCCTTTCCGTCCTGAGGTGCGAACAACGTTTTTTGGGACAAACCATAGGATAGCCAGTTACTATTTGGCACAAAAAGTTAACGAAGCAGACAATGCAAGAGCTTTGGCCACTCTTCAGTATAGGAACCAGTCCTTTAGTAGAAATGGAGGAAGAAGACGGTCTTCCTACAGAGGAAATTATCAATTCGAGTCTTCCTGCTCTTCAGGCCAGAATGGACTGCGATGCCCTCGGCGCCAACAATAGCAAAACAAGCGCTCTTCTTTTGCGAAGTTGTCCTTTCAGGGAGAGGACAGCGGAGATATCAAAATTTACGGCTGCTTCTTCGAGAGATCTGGATTATGCTGTAGAAAGGAGCTATGGCGAGAATACCTCCTCATAAGGGAAAAGGATTTTATTCCTGCTTCCTTTTGATCCAAAAAAAAAAAAAAAAAAAAAAAAAAAAAAAAAAAAAAAAAAAAAAAAAAAAAAAAAAAAAAAAAAAAAAAAAAAGATAAGCGGTGGAGACCAATCTTAGATTTCAGAGCCATCAACAAATTCCTACGGAAGCATTCGTTTCGCATGATAATCCAGGAGGTCTTGCAAACAGGACGCTTACTCCCATGTCCCAATTCACAGGAATAGCTAACCGTACTTACGATTTGCAGTAGTGGGCAGACGCTTGCAGTTTCGCGTTCTGCCTTTTGGGCTCAAGTCTGCGCCGCAAACATTCAAGAAATACCGTTCCCCGGTGGCGGCATATCTCAGACACCAAGTCTTTCAGTATCTGAATGACTGGCTGGTCAAGGCTTCATCCTTAGAAGATGTGTCCAGGTCTTCCAACGCCTGTTTTCAGCTTTGATTGCTTGGATCTCACCCTCAATCAAGAAAACGCCTATTTTCAGCTTTGATTGCTTGGATCTCACCCTCAATCAAGAAAAATCGGTCCTAAAACCTTTTCACTACATAAGTTTCCTAGGTGCAACCCTGGACACACGGTCAGCAAAGGTTTTCCCTTCCAGAGAGTGATTGTGTATCCTCCTGATTCCTCACTGTCAACTACGAATGAGACCTCTACAGGAGGCGCTCTAGAAGCAGTGGGTCCACTGCACAGGGTCATCTGACGACCACATAAAAAATGAATTCTCATATGGCCGGAGCCCTACAATGGGGGATATCATCTCAAAACCTGTCTCAAAGCTCGTCATTCCTACTTCCGGCTGTTCCTCATGTCGTCACAAAAGGCGTCTCTTTGGAAGGCTCTGGAGTTTTTTCTGCAAGAGCTACAGATATGTGGAAGGTGGTCTCCTATGGAGAAGAAACTACATATCAATCTGCTTGAACTATGGGCGGTCTTCCTGGCCCTTCAAGCTTGCCTGCCAAAAATAGGACGGACAATGAGCTCACAAAGGTGTTGTGCAGCCAGAAAACATCGTCACACGAGTGGGAGCTTGTCCAACAAATCATTGGCCAAATCTTCTCCAGATAAAGCACGCAGCAAATTGATCTATTTGCAACGAGAATGAACGCCAAATGCCCACACTTCGCAAATTGGCAACCCCAGTCAGGGTCCCTAGGGAATGCATCTCCAATCGCATGGCGCAACGTCTTTGCGTAGGCCTTTCCGCCACTCCCGATGCTTCCCATGGTCTTCACTAAAATTTACTTGGAGCCTTGTATTCTGATTTTAATAGCCTCAATTTGGCCGAGGCAACATTGGTTCAAAGAGCTCCACCGTCTATCCCTGGAGCCACCGGCCCACCTGCGCCAGTACCTATCCCTGCTTACAATGAACTATAATCAAGTTCAACGTCCGGATCTGAAGTCTCTCAAGTTAGTCTCCTGGCCCCTGGGTTCAGAGTTCCACCATCTGAATATTCCACAAGACTGTGGACATTCTTACCAGAGCAGGGGCGGATACACCTAAACATATTCCCTGAAATGGAAGCGCTTTTGTGTTTAGGGTGCAGATCACGGAAATTGGCCTTTCTCCACGTCACCGGAGCAAATATTGCCTTATCTATTACATCCGGCACAGTCGGACCTAGCCCACTCCTCCAGTAAAGTACACTTAGCAGCAATATCTCGTTATGAAATAATTTCAACGAGTCCATCGCTCTGGTCAAGCGGGTTGATTAAGCAAGTTCTAAAACGATTATACAGATCTTTCCCGCCAGTAAGGATGTTGCCACCTCCTGGCATCTCAATGTGGTTCTTAACCAGCTCATAAAACATCTGTTTGAACCAGTACACAGAGCTGACCCAAAGTATGTCTCGTGGACAATCCACACCCCTCCTGGCGCTCAAATCCGCAAGGAGGGTCAGTGAGCTACAGGCGGTTTTGTATCCAGGATCCTTTTCTGCAGTTTAATAGAGACTGGGTGACTCTGAGATCCACTCCTAGGTTTATCTCAAAAGTTCAGTCGAACTTACACCTAAATGAACCTGTGGTTATGCGTTCCTTTTTTCCGAACCACAGCACGGCAGCTGAGAGATCGCTGTTTTTTTTCCTTGGATCTCAAGCAATGTTTACAGTTTTACAGTGACAAAACGAAAACATGCAGGAAATCTAACCAGCTATTACGAACTTACAGCAGACCTAGGAAGGGTCTACCGCTTGCCAAGCAGAGCATCTCCAAATGGAATTCTGCAGCCATTGCTTTCTGCCATGACCAAGTTGGACAGCCATTGCATTCCAAAGTGAGAGCGCTCACCATGAGAGCTATGTCCACTTCTATGGTTCTCATTCACATTACAGGGCGACAACATGGAAGTCGCCGCATACCTTTACTAGGCAATTCTGCCTGGATACGGAGCTGATGAATGATGCAGCAGTGGGACAAACAGTGTAACGCCATCTATTTCGGTAAGGTGTAACGCCATCTATTTCGGTAAGGTGAGCCTTCCTCCGTCCCTCCATCCTACCCTGGTATGCACATTTCTTTAGTGTTATTTATTGTGGATACCTAGTGATGGTTCATGCTCTAGTGATGGTTCATGCTCGCAGGATGTCTTATCTAAGGACTTCTATATGCTGTTCCATCAGAAATGTGCACTCTGCATTGCTTGCTACTCTGATTCAGGCATGTGAATCTATGAAAGACACCTTTAATACTGGATAAGAAATGAGTTACTTACCTGTAACTACAGTTATCCAGTATTGGTGTCTTTCATAGATTCACATGCAACCCTCCCGCCTCCCCTGGAAGGACTCACCTATCTCTCTATCAGTGCTACGCCTACTTAGCTTGGTGCGTACGAAAATCTGAGGGACTGAGGCTCCTGACAGGAAGGTTCTAGAGGGAGGTGTTAGCTGATTGGCTGGCTCTAAGAGTTTGGTCCTTTTTACATAAGGACAAGGATAGGCTACTAAGGGGAGGACCTTAGGCCTATTTTTCTCTATGTATGTCTATAGGACATTACTTTTCTATGTACCGGAGGCTCCCGTCTCGACGACGGGGAATGATTCAGGCATGTGAATCTATGAAAGACACCAATACTGGATAACTGTAGTTACAGGTAAGTAACTCATTTCTTTTGTAGGATTTCGTTTTGATAGCATTTCTTATCTGCGACAGGCCTGTGAAACGCTCCGATTCACAGTACACTACTGATGCACTTAAGAGTGCGCGTTCAGTAGTGTGTGAACTCGAGTTTCCCTACTTTATATTTCTTTGCAATATTATATAGCGCAAACTCCACAACATGGCATGAGCACAATTTACATTACAGAAGAACACATTCATTTGTGGTAGGCACAGGGAGACAAAGCGATTTGCCTGGAATCACAGAATGTTGAGCTGATGCCGAGATTCGAACGTAGCTCCCCAGCTCTAAAGTTCGCAATTCTAGAACTTGTGGCGGGAGGTGTGTCTAAAAGTGTATGTTGGTGCTGGCCACGAATGATAGAGACCTGTGCATTTTTCAAATGGGTGGTGAAAAAATATGAGTATGTTGCTGGAGATGTGGTCCGCCGTGCCACCAATGTACTTACCGGGGGAGGGTAAACACCGATTATTCCGCAACTTTCTTTCCGCATGCCATCACTCCGCATACTTTCATGACAAAAGTACCATGACTCCGCAATGCCATTATAACGCATGGCATTACATTTTATATGCTTTTACTACGCATACGCGAAATTCTTTGTAAATGCATGAATGGTAAAAGCATGTTTTTTTAAATGTTTGGATAAGGTAAGTATGGGTATAGGGGTACATGCTTTGGGGTACTGCGGTATATGTTTTGGGGTGTTTTAAGGGTTCAGGTATAGTTTTGGGTTATGGGGTACATGGGTAGTTTTAGGGTTTAGGGATAGGTATGGGTTTTGGGGTACACAGTTATTTTTAGGGTTCAGGGCTAGGTTTGGGTTTTGGGGTATAGGGGTATTTTTAGGGTTCAGGGGCAGGTTTGGGTTTTGGGGTACAGGGGTATTTTAAGGGTTCAGGGCTAGGTTTGGGTTTTGGGGTACAGGGGTATTTTTAGGGTTCAATCTAGGTTTGGGTTTTGGGGTACAGGGGTATTTTAAGGGTTCGGATATAGTTTTGGGTTTTGGGGTACAGGGGTATTTTTAGGGTTCAGGGGTAGGTTTTGGTTTTGGGGTACAGGGGTATTTTAAGGGTTCAGGGCTAGGTTTGGGTTTTGGGCACAGGGGTATTTTTAGGGTTCAGGGCTAGGTTTAGGTTTTGGGGTAGAGAGGTATTTTAGGGTTCAGGGTTAAGGTTTGGGTTTTGGGGTACAGGGGTGTTTTTAGGGTTCAGGGCTAGGTTTGAGTGTTGGGGTACAGGGGTATTTTTAGGGCTCAGGGGTAGGTTTGGGTTTTGGGGTACAGGGGTATTTTAAGGGTTCAGGGCTATGTTTGTGTTTTGGGGTACAGCAGTATTTTAGGGTTCAGGGGTAGGTTTGGGTTTTGGGGTACAGTGGTATTTTTAGGGTTCAGGGCTAGGTTTGGGTTTGGGGGTACAGGGGTATTTTTAGGGTTCAGGGGTAGGTTAGTGTTTTGGGGTACAGGGGTATTTTAAGGGTTCAGATATAGTTTTGGGTTTTGGGTATAGGGGTATTTTTAGGGTTCAGGGCTAGGTTTGGGTTTGGGGGTACAGGGGTATTTTTAGGGTTCAGGGGGTAGGTTTGGGTTTTGGGGTACAGGGGTATTTTAAGGGTTCAGGGCTAAGTTTGGGTTTTGGGGTACAGGGGTATTTTTAGGGTTCAGGGCTAGGTTTGGGTTTTGGGGTACAGGTGTATTTTTAGGGTTCAGGGGTAGGTTTGGGTTTTGGGGTACAGGGGTATTTTAAGGGTTCAGGGCTAAGTTTGGGTTTTGGGGTACAGGGGTATTTTTAGGGTTCAGGGCTAGGTTTGGGTTTTGGGGTACGGAGGTATTTTAGGGTTCAGGGGTAGGTTTGGGTTTTGGGGTACAGTGGTATTTTTAGGGTTCAGGGCTAGGTTTGGGTTTTGGGGTACAGGGTTATTTTTAGGGTTCAGGGGTAGGTTTGGGTTTTGAGGTACAGGGGTATTTATAGGGTTCATGGCTAGGTTTGGGTTTTAGGGTATAGGGGTATTTTTAGGATTTAGGGATCGGTTTGCGTTTTGGGGTACAGGGTATATTTATAGGGTTAAGATGGGTTAGTGTTTAAGGGTGTTGGGGTATTTTAAGGAGTAAGGGTGGGTTATGATCATGGGGTGCAGGGGTATTTAAAGGGAGCAGGGTGGGATTAGCACACAATATGAGACATGGCATGAAGGGTGGAACGTACCACACGCCCCCAGTGTTTGTCACGCCCCCAGCACACGCCCACAGCACAACACAGACACGCCCACAAGGGACTACTTTGCTGGCACGGTTCTTTTACCTTTTAAATGTATATGGTGGGTGTCTGTATAGCCTATGTCCTTCTGCTGCAACTGCCCTTTCCAACGCTGTATTGGGTGTTGTGATTGGTGCTGTGGTTCCTGAGATTACCCGCCTCAAAGGTTTGGGCTCTCTCTTTATATTATTAGTATGGATATATATATATATATATATATATATATATATATATAGGTACACATGTTTATTTATGTAAATGTATGTATGTGTGTGCGTATGTATATATATATCTCCACACGCCAGTTCACAGTTCCCCGACCATTGAGCGCTCGTTGCGGGTGTGTTCCCTACGGCAGAACCACGCCGTTACATATTCCACACTTCTTCCCTTTGTTTGAAAAGAATTTGGGCGCACACCTTTTGGATTCCACAATCTGGTTTATTGCGATCTCTTTAGCATGAAAGCAGATGATCATCTGCTTTCATGCTAAAGAATTTGCAATAAACCAGATTGTGGAATCCAAAAGGTGTGCGCCCAAATTCTTTTCTAACAAAGGGAAGAAGTGTGGAGAATATATATATGTATGTATGTATGTATGTATGTATGTATGTATGTGTGTGTGTAGATATATTAATATATTATTATTATTCCAGTATAGCTCACTCAGAGTGAAGTATACCGGAATAAATACTCGCTGAGACATTGCAAAGTCGCCTGGACTTTTTTTTTGTAACACGACATGAACACGATTGCTGTTGAATTGCTGGGAGTCGAGAACCCCGTCCTGGCCCACCGCTGTGAGTGGCTGGGGTTTGTTGCGAAAAACAAGGTGGAATATATATATATATATATATATATATATATATATATATATATATATATATATATATATCCAAAGAGGGGGAAAAAAAGTAAAACTGGCTCTAATAGGATTTAATTTTTTTCTCACCCCCTATTTTGGCCCGACATATATGTGTTGGACCTTAGTATGACACTTAGCCAATATTGTTTATACATGTACAGCACTTAGCCACTATATAAGTCTTATGTACGGATCATCACTGCACATACACCACCTATGCTCTATTTGGGACTATATGATTATCTGATTGATTACTACATTAGTTCAGTGTAAAATACTACCAAGTACTTCACAATTCAGTCATGTCTGTCAATAATGCCTTAGGCACTTTGTATTCTGGTGCCAGTATTTCTTTTAATGTTTGAAACTATGTGTCCACAAATGCCTTATCGCTGGCAGGAAGGGACAGCTATAAAGGCGAAAGGAAAAAAGAACCTACTGAGTGAGCAAGACTCGTGTGAGCTGAAACGTCTGTTCCCGCTGCGAGCACCGGCAACAAGTTTGCACCGCACCCAACCTGACCCCATTGCTAGATATATTTATATTTTGATATATATATATATATATATATATATATATATATATATATAGCGTAATGGGGTGTGTATATATAGATATAGATGTATATAGCAATGGGGTGTGTATATATAGATATAGATGTAGATAGATTGATGTTTGTTTAAAGATAATTAAAAAAATAAATATTTGAACATTGTTTCCATTGGAGTTATTTTCATTCCTTTCCTTTCCTTCATTATTTTCTTCGGAAGCGTATTCCGGTACTCATGAGTGATGCTAGACTTAGTTCGGCTGGAATACATTTACTCCAGATTTGTGACCTTTAAGGCATTAGCAACTTTAGAAGTGTAGATTGTGAATAGTAATGGTCTTACTCTTTTGAGGATGTGTGCTTGTATTAGAATTCCCCACCCTATACCCCTTCCTTATATTTCTATAAACTCTTTCCATTATATAATATTTATTCCCCATTTTTTTACCTTTCTGCCTAGTCTCTCCCCTATTTATACTTAAACTAGCGGCCCGGCCCGACGTTGTCCGGGTAAAAAAAGGCTAGGCAGCAATGGTTTTAGTATCATTGTACATTCGTCCCACATGATAAGAGACACATTTTGAAGCATTGTCCCCAAAGGTCCGTTTTTCCGAATAGAGTATATTGAATCCCTTTCAAGGGAAACTGTTAGAGGCAGTTCAAAGGTAGAATGTGCTGTTTTCCCAGCTGTTAGCAAAGTGGCAGCTGTTCCAGATGAAGCAACAGCTAGAGCCAAATTCCCAGAAGATCGAACTTTGGCAAGTATGAGGTTGATTATGTAAGTCTTTCCTGTGCCACCGGGGGTGTCTATGAACAATAGTTTGCTTTGCTTCTTTTCAACACTATCAACTATGGTGTTGTAGGCGAGTTGTTGATCGGGAACTAAGTTAGGCAAGTGTTGAGCAAGGTAGGTATTTAGCTCTGGAATATTGTGTGCGGTAGCTATATTGTGGTATCCAGTTAGGTTAGTTCGGACCGCTGGCGGCAGGCTGAAATCTTGTAAGGACTTATCGCTTAATAGGTACAGTGAGTCTTCAATTTCTATAAGTCCTTGGTTTATGGCTTCTTTGTTGATAGCAGCCCGTGCCGACGTTGTCCGGGTATGAATTGCTGCCGGCCAGTAGTATATTGTTTTGTAGGATTTCGTTTTGATAGCATTTCTTATCTGCGACAGGCCTGTGAAACGCTCTGATTCACAGTACACTACTGATGCACTTAAGAGTGCGCGTTCAGTAGTGTGTGAACTCGAGTTTCCCTACTTTATATTTCTTTGCAATATTATATAGCGCAAACTCCACAACATGGCATGAGCACAATTTACATTACAGAAGAACACATTCATTTGTGGTAAGCACGGGGAGACAAGACAAAGCGATTTGCCTGGAATCACAGAATGTTGAGCTGATGCCGAGATTCGAACGTAGCTCCCCAGCTCTAAAGTTCGCAATTCTAGAACTTGTGGCGGGAGGTGTGTCTAAAAGTGTATGTTGGTGCTGGCCACGAATGATAGAGACCTGTGCATTTTTCAAATGGGTGGTGAAAAAATATGAGTATGTTGCTGGAGATGTGGTCCGCCGTGCCACCAATGTACTTACCGGGGGAGGGTAAACACCGATTATTCCGCAACTTTCTTTCCGCATGCCATCACTCCGCATACTTTCATGACGAAAGTACCATGACTCCGCAATGCCATTATAACGCATGGCATTACATTTTATATGCTTTTACTACGCATACATTTACAACGAAATTCTTTGTAAATGCATGAATGGTAAAAGCAGGTTTTTTTAAATGTTTGGATAAGGTAAGTATGGGTATAGGGGTACATGCTTTGGGGTACTGCGGTATATGTTTTGGGGTGTTTAAGGGTTCAGGTATAGTTTTGGGTTATGGATAGGTATGGGTTTTGGGGTACACAGTTATTTTTAGGGTTCAGGGCTAGGTTTGGGTTTTGGGGTATAGGGGTATTTTTAGGGTTCAGGGGCAGGTTTGGGTTTTGGGGTACAGGGGTATTTTAAGGGTTCAGGGCTAGGTTTGGGTTTTGGGGTACAGGGGTATTTTTAGGGTTCAATCTAGGTTTGGGTTTTGGGGTACAGGGGTATTTTAAGGGTTCGAATATAGTTTTGGGTTTTGGGGTACAGGGGTATTTTTAGGGTTCAGGGGTAGGTTTTAGTTTTGGGGTACAGGAGTATTTTAAGGGTTCAGGGCTAGGTTTGGGTTTTGGGCACAGGGGTATTTTTAGGGTTCAGGGCTAGGTTTAGGTTTTGGGGTAGAGAGGTATTTTAGGGTTCAGGGGTAGGTTTGGGTTTTGAGGTACAGGGGTGTTTTTAGGGTTCAGGGCTAGGTTTGAGTGTTGGGGTACAGGGGTATTTTTAGGGCTCAGGGGTAGGTTTGGGTTTTGGGGTACAGGGGTATTTTAAGGGTTCAGGGCTATGTTTGTGTTTTGGGGTACAGCAGTATTTTAGGGTTCAGGGGTAGGTTTGGGTTTTGGGGTACAGTGGTATTTTTAGGGTTCAGGGCTAGGTTTGGGTTTGGGGGTACAGGGGTATTTTTAGGGTTCAGGGGTAGGTTAGTGTTTTGGGGTACAGGAGTATTTTAAGGGTTCAGATATAGTTTTGGGTATAGGGGTATTTTTAGGGTTCAGGGGTAGGTTTGGGTTTTGGGGTACAGGGGTATTTTAAGGGTTCAGGGCTAAGTTTGGGTTTTGGGGTACAGGGGTATTTTTAGGGTTACGGCTAGGTTTGGGTTTTGGGGTACGGAGGTATTTTAGGGTCAGGGGTAGGTTTGGGTTTTGGAGTACAGGGGTAGATTTAGGGTTCAGGGCTAGGTTTGGGTTTTGGGGTACAGGTGTATTTTTAGGGTTCAGGGGTAGGTTTGGGTTTTGGGGTACAGGGGTATTTTAAGGGTTCAGGGCTAAGTTTGGGTTTTGGGGTACAGGGGTATTTTTAGGGTTCAGGGCTAGGTTTGGGTTTTGGGGTACGGAGGTATTTTAGGGTTCAGGGGTAGGTTTGGGTTTTGGGGTACAGTGGTATTTTTAGGGTTCAGGGCTAGGTTTGGGTTTTGGGGTACAGGGTTATTTTTAGGGTTCAGGGGTAGGTTTGGGTTTTTAGGTACAGGGGTATTTATAGGGTTCATGGCTAGGTTTGGGTTTTGGGGTATAGGGGTATTTTTAGGATTTAGGGATCGGTTTGCGTTTTGGGGTACAGGGTATATTTATAGGGTTAAGATGGGTTAGTGTTTAAGGGTGTTGGGGTATTTTAAGGAGTAAGGGTGGGTTATGATCATGGGGTGCAGGGGTATTTAAAGGGAGCAGGGTGGGATTAGCACACAATATGAGACATGGCATGAAGGGTGGAACGTACCACACGCCCCCAGTGTTTGTCACGCCCCCAGCACACGCCCACAGCACACGCCCACAGCACAACACAGACACGCCCACAAGGGACTACTTTGCTGGCACGGTTCTTTTACCTTTTAAATGTATATGGTGGGTGTCTGTATAGCCTATGTCCTTCTGCTGCAACTGCCCTTTCCAACGCTGTATTGGGTGTTGTGATTGGTGCTGTGGTTCCTGAGATTACCCGCCTCAAAGGTTTGGGCTCTCTCTTTATATTATTAGTATGGATTGTATATTTAAGGGTATGCATAGAAAAAATAGTTGAGACTGGAGGCAAAGACATCTGCTCTTGAATTAGTGAATATAATTTTGTAGTAAACTGTAGTATTGCTTTACGTGCTACAAAATGGAGTTTCTGAGCTTCCACCTTAGTTTTCATCTGAGGAAAAAAAACACACACTCATCCATGTAAAACCTGCTTTGTTTTTCACCTCTACCTACTTTTTGAGGTACTGTGTTCCTCAGGCACATTATCTCGCCCTGCCAACAGACTAGCCAGTTTCCCAATGTCTACCGTTTATTGGTACCAAATGAGTGTCTTTAAATCTTCTATCAATTTCTATTCTGTTATTACCCACTCACTCTTTTCTTGACGATTACCTCATCAGCCTATTATTAACACGTGAAATACCCAAAATGTGACTGCATAAACCCTTTGCAGTCTTTACCACATAACTGGTCCCTACTCGCAAACCCAGTATCTGGCCCTACCAGAGTGTGACTAAAATGACTAGTTAATGGTATGTCAGCATAAAGTAAATCAATCAACCATTTGTAAAGCGCACTACATACCCGCGAGGGTCTCACGGCGCTGGGGGGGGGGCTACTGATCTAACAGCCAGGTCTTGAGTATCCTCCTGAAGGTCTGCAGGTTTTGGGTCTGTCGTAGGCTCAGTGGGAGGGTGTTCCATGTCTTGGCGGCGAAGTGGGAGAAGGATCTCCCACGGGTGGTTGTTCTTCGGATGGGCGGGACGGTGGCGAGTGAGAGGTGGGCGTAGCGTAGCTGGCCGTTGGGGATGTACAAGGAGAGCCGTCTGTTGAGGTAGGCTGGGCCGGTCTTGTGGAGTGCCTTGTGTGCATGAGTGAGGAGCATTGAAGGATATCCTCTTTTTGACGGGGAGCCAGTGCAGGTTTCTCAGGTGGGGGGTGATGTGGCCATGGCGTGGTACGTCTAGGATCAGTCGTGCCGAGGCATTTCGGATGCTTTGTAGTAGTTTGATGAGCTTGGTCGGGGCTCCCGCATAGAGGGCATTTCAGAAGTCGAGTCTGCTTCTGACGAGGGCCTGGGTGACTGTCTTTCTTGTATCTGTCGGGATCCATCTGTAGATCATGCGGAGCATGCGGAGGCTGTTGAAGCAGGAGGAGGAGACGGCGTTCACTTGCTTGGTCATTGAAAGCGTTGAGTTGAGGATGATTCCCAGGTTGCGTGCGTGGTCGGTGGGTGTCGGGGCTGCCCCCAGTGCCGTCGGCCACCAGGAGTCGTCCCAGGCTGAAGGGTTGGAGCAGAGGATGAGGATCTCTGTCTTGTCCGAGTTCAGCTTCAGGCGACTGGTCTTCACCCAGTCAGCGACGGCCTTCATTCCTTCGTGGAGGTTGGCTTTGGCGGTGATGGGGTCCCATCTGAGTGTCGTCGGCGTAGGAGATTATGTTGAGATCGTGCTGTCTGGCTACGTGTGTGAGCGGGGCCATGTACATGTTGAACAGCGTCGGGCTGAGGGAGGATCCCTGGGGTACGCCGCAGATGATGTCGGAGGCTTTCGAACGGAATGGGGGAGGCGAACGCTCTGGGTTCTGCCGGAGAGAAAGTAGGTTTTCCTATCTAGAGCCTTGTCGTGGATCCCTGCGGCGTGGAGGCGTGCGCGTAGTGTGCGGTGGCAGACGGTGTCGAAGGCGGCAGAGAGATCTAGAAGGGTGAGTGCTGCTGTCTCGCCGTTGTCCAGCAGGGTCCTGATGTTATCGGTGGTGGTGATGAGGGCAGTCTCAGTGCTGTGGTTGCTGCGGAACCCTGACTGGGAAGGGTCCAGGATTCTGTTTTCTTCGAGGTATCGGGTTAGCTGTCTGTTGATTGTTTTCTCGATAACCTTGGTCAGGAAGGGGAGCAGAGAGATGGGCCGGAAGTTCTTGAGGTCTCTTGGGTCTGCCTTAGGTTTTTTGAGTAGGGCTTTGATCTCTGCATGTTTCTAGATCTCTGGGAAGGTCACAGTCTCGAGGAAGAGATTGATGACGTTGCGCAGGTGGGGTTGTGATGGAGCTGCTTGCTCTGTTGAAGACGTGGTGCGGGAATGGGTCTGACGGAGTGGATTGTGCGCATGGTCTTGATGGTGTCATTGATGCTCACGTTGGCCCAGGCTAGCAGGGGGTCGTGGTCGATGCTGTGCGGAGGGTCTGTTGTGTTGCTGCCTGTTGGGGCTGTCTGGGTGTTGAAGCTGTCGTGGATGTCTGCTATCTTGCGGTGGAAGAAGGTGACGAGGGTGACGCACAGGGCTTGCGACGTCGGGATGTTGTTGGTGTTAGAGCTGGGGTTGGAGAATTCCTTCACAATGTTGAAGAGCTCCTTGCTATTGTGTGCGTTGTTGTCGAGGCGGTTTTTGAAGGAGGTCCACTTGGCTGCCCTGATGAGGTGGTGGTGGTTGCGGATGGCGTCCTTGTGTGCTGCGTGGCTGTCCGGAGTTTGTTCACTGTGCCATTTCTTCTCTAGTTTCCGGCAAGCTTGCTTGGAGGCTAGGAGTTCTGGGGTGAACCTGCTGGCCCTCTTGCTGGTGTCTCTGTGGGAGGGTTTCTCTGCGGGGTGAGGGTGTTGGCGCAGTCCTCGATCCAGCGTCTGAGGCTGTGGGCAGCATCATCATCGTTGTTGGAGGGTTCAATGGGTGGGCTGAGAGCAAAGTTTGTGTGTAGTTGGTCTTTATTGATTTTGCTCCAGCAGCACCGGGGGATCTGTTTGGTGCAGTGGTGTGTGGTGGGCTTCTGGAAGGCGAAGTGGATGCAGCAGTGGTCGGTCCAGAGGAGTTCGGTGGTGTGGCTGACTGAGACGTGCGGGCTTGAGGAGAAGACTGGGTCGAGCGTGTGGCCGGCGATGTGGGCAGGCGTTGTGACGAGTTGCGTCAGTTCAAGGTTGGCGAGGTTATCAATCAGGGTTGTGGAGTTGTTGTCGTTGTTGTTCTCAAGGTGAAAGTTCAGGTCTCCGAGAAGGATGTAGTGGGTGGAGGTCAGGGCGTGCCTGCTTATCAAGTCGGCAATGGAGTTGCTGAACTTGGGGTGGGGTCCAGGGGATCGGTAGACGAGGGTGCCTCTGAGGGTGGAGTTAGGGTCTGTGTCGATCTGGAAATGCATGTGTTTGGCGGTGATGAGCGCGTCGTCGGTGCTAGTCGAGACCCTGATGCTGTTCTTGTGGATGATGTCGATTCCTCCTCCGACTCTGTTTGTGCGGTCTCTGCGGGTGATCTTGTAGCTGTCTGGGATGGCTATGGCGATGTCTGTTGCGGAGGAGTCGTTAAACCAGAGCTCTGTCAGGAAGGCGACGTCCTGGGATGTTGTGTCGAGCAGGTCCCGGAGCTCGATGGCATGCTTGCTTGCAGAGCGGGTGTTCAGTGGTATGCATCAGCGGTGGTTGGGGTCTTTCTTGGCGGGTTGTTCGTCTGCTCTGATGCTGGTGTCGCTGCAGTTCCGGCAGGTGAAGGGGCCGTGTGTACTTTTCGGGGCGGCCTTGAAGCAGGTGTGGCTCCGTCCGGAGTTGAGAGCGTGCAGAGTGCTGGTGTTGTAGTGGCGGCAGTCGTCGTGGCGGGTGCGGGGGCCAGGGGTTCTGGCGCTGGGCATGGTCCGGGCGCGGACTGCTGCAGACAGGCTTGCCTTAGGCGTGTCTTTGGCCGGCATATATGGGGAGGTGGTAGGGAGGAGCAGCTGGGAGGCAGGAGGCGGGGGCAGCGAATGGGCAGTGGGCCATCACGGGGGCGAGCCGCAGGGGATGCAGCGGCGAGGCCGGTGAGGAACAACGAAGGTAACAGAAGGAATCAGGGGTACAAAATCGAGGAAAAAACGAGTGGCACAGAAGGCAAAAGGGCACAAGAAACGAGTGGAACAGAAGGCAAAAGGGGCACAGATCGAGGGGAAAATGAGTGGCACAGAGGGCAGAAGGTCACAAAAAACGAGTGGAACAGAGGGCAGAAGGCCACAAAAAACGAGTGGAACTTAAGGCAAAAGGGGCACAAAAACAAGGGAAAAAACGAGTGGCACAAAGGGCAGAAGGGCGCAAAAAACGAGTGGCACAGAGGGCAGAAGGGCACAAAAAACGAGTGGAACAGAAGGCAAACGGGGCACAAAAACAAGAGAAAAACTGGTGCACAGAAGGCAGAAGGGCACAAAAACTAGTGGAATAGCAGGCAAAAGAGGCACAAAAATGAGGGGAAACGAGTGGCACAGAGGGCAGAAGGGCACAAAAAACGAGTGGCACAGAAGGCAAAAGGGGCACAAAAATGAGGGGAAAAAGGAGTGGCACAGAAGGCAAAAGGGCACAGAAATACCGAAAAAATGAGTGGCACAGAGGCAAAATACAGAACCCAGAAATACAGGGGCAGCTAAGAACAGAAGGCAGAACAGGCAGAGAGGCACGGGGCAGCGAGGGGAACAGAAGGGAAAACCAGGCAGAAACACTGGGGCAGCGAGGGGAACAGAAGGAAAGACCGGGCAGAGAGAGCACGGGGACAGTGAGGGGAACAGAGGGAAGAACAAGCAATTACAATGCAATAGGTTTTGCAGCATTAAAGTTTGAGTTATTGGTATTGTGTATGACAATGCGTTGCATAAAATTTTTATCAAACTTTGAATTGGTGAGCAGTGAGAGTGTGTGCAAGAGTATGCTGTTGCTCACAGCTGTTATTATTCACACAGCTCTGATGATGCACCTCACGCATGGGGCTGATGCAGTTATTATTCACACAGCTCTGATGATGCACCTCAGGCACGGGCTCACAGCTGTTATTATTCACACAACTCTGATGATGCACCTCACGCACGGGGCTGACCCAGTTATTATTTACACAGCTCTGATGATGCACCTCAGGCACGGGCTCACAGCAGTTATTATTCACACAGCTCTGATTATGCACCTCAGGCACAGGCTCACAGCTGTTATTATTCACACAGCTCTGATGATGCACCTCAGCACGGGGCTGACGCAGTTATTTTTCACACAGCTCTGATGATGCACCTCAGCACGGGGCTGACGCAGCTACTATTCACAGCTCCCTCTCACAGCAAGCCCGGGAGGCACGGCAGACAAAGCGATCGCTTTCACTTTTGTGATCGCTTGAAAAACAAGACGTGCTCGTGCAATGACAACCAGCATGGGGGGGCGTGTCTTAGCCCGGCTCACGTAGCCCCGTAGTAATCCTACACAATCCTGCTGTAAATCCTAAATCTGCGATATCCTACCTGTCGTCCCGGTCACCACATACCCTAGGCTGCAATCTGCGACCTCTGGAGCTGCAGTGGACCGCGGAGCCCCAGCCACCCAACATGGGAGTGTTGCGCGCGGCCCAACCTTTGACTGCCGTTGTGAGCTGGTGCCAGAGTGTGGCATGGACCCGGAGTTGTGCGGGTGCCCGGACCCCAGCCCTGACCTGACGATGACCGCTAACTCTGCTTAGCGAAGAGATTGCCCCAGGTCCGTGCCTCCGTGGTTTTCCTGGTTGCTGCCGGGGCCGCAGCTGAGCGCGGAAGCATTGTCCACCGCAACAATTGTATGCAGGAGCTGTTTGACACCGATGAGCCGCTCGCGGCCTGTGAGCCGCGCTAGACATCGAGCGGCCGGCAGTGACATTTTGACCTCTCTCTGCTACAGAGAGTAGAACACAATTTGGAGAACTGGTGGGGCAGGGCAGTTGAGGAGTGGTGGGGGCCCAGAGCAAGAGAGCCATCAGGGCACAAGACGGCTAGAGCATGGGAGACCTTTTTGGTTGGTGCTTACATTTCTAGGCGGGGCGTTCTTGGTGCGCTCGTGTGTGTATGTGTGAGGGCGGGGGGGGAATCTCTGTATGTGTGCGTGCGTGTATGGGCGCTCGTGTGTGTGTCTGTGTGCCTGTGCATGCATGTGTGTTTGCGCTTCCCAGGAGACAGGAGATGGCCACAGCGAGCGCGTTTGCGCGCCCGTGGCCCGCTCCGATCGCCTTCTTCAAGATGCTCGCGGCCAGCTCCTGTCTCCTGGAAAGCTGTGTTGCTGACTTTAGGTTTCTGGCGACACCGCGCTTACACGTGGTTAACGCCACAAGACCTGAAAAAGACCACGTACATGCAGCGGGGGAAGACAGACAACAGCAGTCATAGACACAACAATGAAAATACAGGCAATACAATAAAAGCAATAAAGCGGAGGATGAACAAACCTACCTACGGCCTACCACTGGCCACCAAGAATATGGCGCAGGTGGTAACCTGCGGGTGGTGGAGAGCCTCGAACTTCCTCAGCCACTGCAGCTGGGGCAGGGAGACACAGGCGGTGCTGTGCGGAGGGGGAGACACCTACCTGGTGGGTCAAGGGTAAACCATGTAAATAAATAAATTAAGCGGGGGCACCCATCAAACACCTATGGAGACTTTTTCTGATGACCAAACCGCAGATAGTCTCTCTCTGCTCCATTCAACTGGAGAAATGAATTACTGTTAGTATATAGAACCATTTCCTTCTTCCAGACAGTTCATCACCTTTGCTTGGTCTTCAACTGCAGATTTTCTAGCCACCGTGATAGGGTAAGTAGGAGCCTGCTTCAAAATACTTCTTGATTCTCAAACCTTACCCTCTAATGTACTTAATCCCAATGCTGAGTCTCAGGCACAAATGTCAACAAAGATTGATCTCAGACGTTTTTATTCTGTAGTTGCTAAATGTGTGGCTAGAGCTGGCTTAAAATCAAAAGCCACTTTTGCTTTAAAGAAAGGAGCTTTGGCTCTGGTGGTAAAACCAGAAAAAAGAGAAGTTATCCCAGCACAAGTAATCCACTATGTATCTACACATGTTTAATGTTATAGCAGGAGAAAAGGTGTCAGGACTGTGAAAGCACCCATCACAGAGAAACCAACATCCTCGATATATCGTAAATTAATCAACAAATTACCAGACCCCCTGCCTACCCTCCGAGATGCCTGGGCCAGGGACCTCGGCACTATGGACGACGAGGGCTGGCAGGAAGCATTGCTGAACCCCAGGGAGATTGCAATATGCTCTAGGTTTAGATTAATTGAGCTGAAGATTCTACACTGCACCTACTACCCTCGCACACACCTATATACATGTGGCAAGATTCTGTCGGCAGTGTGGTTGGGGATGTCAGCAAGAGGGTACTTTTCTGCATATCCTATGGGAATGCCCTGAGATAGTCCGCTTCTGGACGAATGTTACTGTTATGTCTAGGATGGTGGGGGAGACGGTTCCGCTGGAACCGAAGTGGCTTTTGCTGATAATAAAGGGCAAAACTGGCTGATCCAGATATGTGGGGATATGGTTGGCCCTGGATTGCGAAGCGCAACATTCCTAGGGGGTGGGGGGCGTCGGCACCTCCGCTGCTGGAGGACTGGAAACGTGACCTAGACTGGTGCCAACGTGCCAAAGAAACTGTATATAAAAGCAAGGATTGTGCCAGGAAATGGGAAAGAGTGTGGGCACCATGGCGAAAATACAGAGACCTAGGGGTGGGCACTTAGATGCTGGTGGCATGAGTAATGTGATATTGGTTTTTTTTTCTCCCTCACATCGATTCTGCTTCTGATTACAAAGGTCTCCCCACGTATGGAGTTTTGGCATTGTTTTTACTGTATGGTCTCTTGAGCTTTGTTAATACAAAGATTTTTTTTAAAAAGACTGTAAAAGCAGAGTTGCATGGATACATTTCAGAATACATAAATGCCTATTTTGGAACCAAAAATGTTAAAGCTTGTTAAACTGTATCATTCCATTAGATTGGACATGCTGAAGAGCTAAGCATATCCAGTTTAAAGTGAGGCTGTAGAAAGCCCTTCTGATAAACATACAGCTTATTCTGCATTTTTGCATTTTATGTCCCGTTATATCCTCATGCTCTCTTGTTTTTGTGCTGTCTCTTGATGGCTTATGTTAGGCTCCATTCTCTCCTCGTCATGTCCTGAACTTCTTTTTGGAGGCGCCTGATGTTTTCCCCCTCACTCTTGTACGCCTCTTACGCCTCTGCTCCATTATGCTCATGTATAGTTATATTTGCCTATTGTTTCAGGGTCAACAGCTACTTCAGCGGCTGCCTCTGCCAGCAGCCTCCTGCAGGGTCTAAGCTTCAGTCTTCAGGAGATAGTCAGCAAGCCTCAAATTCTGCCGAACAACTCTGCTACCTCTGTGTCTAACATTCGGCTGCATGGCACTGTGTCTACGACTGGGTCAAACATACAGGTACACAGTACTGTATCTCGCAATAATGCTGAATATCATTTGTTAAATAATAATAATTACTACACTTATGGGACACACTCTACCATTTGCCTGGTCTCCGTTCACTGATTACTTTGAATAATTATTACATTACCCAGTGTTACTCCATTATGCAAGCATTGTACCACATAAGATATGACTCTCAAGAACTCGCCTCCTAGTATTATGGCCTTTACGTGTCCATTGCACACCAGCCACATCCATCTATCACGTTCTCCATGGCACAAGTAATACAGCTGAATGTTTCCCCACATACCATGTTTCCATTTGTACCCTCTGGATAAGTGAAGACTAGATAACAACACAAAAGGGACCAAGACCCAGTGTGCCTATTTCCCCTAGCGATGCCTGGGTGGCTAGCTTCTCTGCCTACCTTGTGCTGTTGTATGCCAACTTGTCCTGCCCCCCTGATCGCACTGTTGTTTTCCGTCCTCCAGTATCTGCTTCTCTCAATGGTCCCACTTCTCTTACAGAATAACTTCATATATTGCTCTGGTGACCTCAGTGTCTAGTTTCCACTTCTGTGTCTTGCTTTCCATTTGCCACAACCCCATTTCTAGCTGCTTTGCCTCTTCCCCTTGCCTACTCTCAAGGGCGTACCTCTGTTCGCCAACAAGGATTGTGTTTGCTTGCCAGCACCCTTACTGATTGGTTTCACATCACCTCCCTCTAATGCCCACCTTCCTCTTCCTCCACCCTCAGACTGCCACCTGTGCTCCTTCTACTGGCATCCCAGTGGGTGTAGCCCATAACTGTTTTGTTTGAGACATGTGTACTGTAGATACACATGCTTTGCATACTCCTGCTATCTAATGTTGGGTCTGGATGTTTGCACGTTTTTTTTCTTCGAACAAGTCTTTTCCAGTCACAAGGTAAGGTGACGCCTCCTTTCGCTGATAGTGCGCATGGGCATCAACTCCATTGTTAGATGATATCCTTTCCGCCATTGGGTTTGGAAATTTATTGCATCACTCCGATTCAAAACCTTTAATTGTGATCCCTTCGCTGCGCAATTCACTCTACCCTCGTTGTTATTGTTTCGTTTACGTCTTCTACCATCCTCGTTTCAAAATTCTGAAAACTCATATTATCCAGTTAGCAAACTCTAACCGCGGCCCTTTGCCCCATCTGCTTTCACTCGAAAATCCATCATTGAGTCTTCTGCTGATGGAACGGACTATGTTTCAAT
Organism: Lissotriton vulgaris; assembly: GCF_964263255.1. Taxonomy (NCBI): domain Eukaryota; kingdom Metazoa; phylum Chordata; class Amphibia; order Caudata; family Salamandridae; genus Lissotriton; species Lissotriton vulgaris. Next base: position 362,421,286 of record NC_141699.1, on the reverse strand, counting down.
TCTATCCTCTATGCCATTCCAAATAAATACCTTTGCACAGACCTTCATACGGTTTGTAACCCTTGTCTCTCCCGGAGCATAAAGAAGAAAGCTGCGACGCTTGTGAGTCGTTCTGATCAATAAAGACTGCGTTACCGTCGGGTTTGACGAAAATATGCAGCAACAGAGTATCGAGGACACCCGTGATATATTCGGAGAAGATATTGAGCAAGAAGAAATGGAAGCGTTGGAATAGGAAGAAGCCTTCTCCGTCCAGGACTCAGATTCCGAATTGGAGTTCGAACTAGAGTCCTATGACATTCCAGCTGGGCAGGGTGCCGTGCGTATCAAAGCCCCTTTGCCCACAAAACCCGACAAAACAAAAGGCTTCTGGGCCACCACTGCCAAGACTCTGATTCCAATGCCCGCCCTCCGGCTCCTCATTGAAACAGCAAGTGAAGCCTTCCGGCTTGGGCTCAAGCCGATATGACACACCTTAGGTTCTGAAACCTTCAGTTCCAAAAGATGAAAAGGAAAAATTTAGTTCGGCACTGAAAATGTTGGCACCAAAGCATAATGTTGCTCCTCTAAAGCCTCAGGACCCAATTCTGGAAACCATGAAACAAAAGCTGTATCCAAAACAAAAGAAAATCTGTATAAACCCTGACACTGGCCATAATCCAACTAAGCCAGTAATACTATCTACCAAAAGGAAAATAGACACTTGGTATAAAATCCCTCTTAAAAAGAAGGACATGGCTACTAGCCCTATTCGCCACATTCCTTAACCCCATCACCCCATCAGACCTTTCACACACCACACCACCTGGCTCTCCAGGTACAGATCCTGATATTGGGGATGACACTTCTGATCAGCCACCACCAAATCCATGGGATGATTATAATATAGATCCAACTACAGCCACAGATCCAGATCTATACCCTGCTAAACCTTCCCCTCCTGATACTAATACTTCATATCAGGAGTTAATTGCTAGGGAAGCCACGTACCATGGAGTGACTTTACATAAGGAGTCACTAGCAGAAGATTTCCTCTTTGAAACTTTAGGAAACACGCATAGAACATCACAGTCATTGCCTATGATAAAAGGTATGATGACTGAAGACATTTTAAAGATCCAGTGAGGGCACGTATTTAACACCTAGAGTGGACAAAAAATATAAACACCAGCATCTGACCCAGTTTTTATTAAGGGCCAGCTGCCTTTGGATACTTTAGTGGTCTCTAATACTCGTAAAAGAGCAAACTCTCAAACCTCAGGGGAGGCACCACCTCCAGATAAAGAATCAAAACGAATTAATGCCTCCGGCAAAAGAGCAGCTGCTCACACAGCCAACCATTGGCGTATAGCCAATACACAAGATCTGTTGGCTATATTCAATAGAGCCCACTGGGACGAAATGGAATATTTATTACAATATCTCCCAAAGGAGCACAAGAAAAGAGGAGAAACAGCCTGAACAACGAATCCTTAACAACGAGTGTATTAAACAACGAATCCTTAACCACGACCTTTACCAGAACCACAAACTCATTAACCACTACTGTACACTAACAACGACCACCTGCACAACGACTTACTAAACCAGAGGAAAGTGTCAAAATGTAAATAATTAATCGTAAATGAAGTGCAATTATAATAAAATAATTTGGAACAGGATGTTGATTTTTTGAATATTTTTATTAACTTAGGAATGTGTAATATTCATTTGTACATTTCAGGATTTTAATTACGATGTAGAAATATTAGTTTGTTTTAATTTGAGGTGTTAAGCCAGTAGATGGCAGTGTTGGTTTGTTTTACAGTGATGTGCTTAAGAACAGTGCACGATGCGACTTATCTCTGCTTGTAAAAGTTGAAATAGTTACAAAACGGTGGATGTGCGTTTTTTTCTGTTTAATTTAAGTCAATTATTTTTTTTTAAAGAAATCTGTACTGCAATCGCTTTAAAACATATTTTTTACTGAGAGACCTTTTTGTAGAATGGCCGTTGGAGTTATAAAAATATTTTTTTTAAACTATGTTGATCAAAACAAAACATGTTTTCTGATGTGTAAAGTCTTAAACAAGTTTATAAACCCTCCTGACATAAAATAACTGGGTGCGAGTCTCTTGGGCACATGACTAATAATCGTTATTGCTCTCTATGAGGGAAATGTTTGTAGTATGCTTGGAATCACTGGCTGACCTTTAGAACAATCACTTGGTGGGGCAAGCATGCTCGAACAGCACATGTAAAAAACGATTATTAGATTGAACATTTAAAGATTATTAAAACAAAATTGTTTAAGTTATACATGATTCAAACATGCGATTTTTAAAACGTAGTGGTAAATTCAGGTAATATGAAAAATGATTAATTTTCGTGGTTTAGGCATTCGTTGTACAGAACGTAGTGGTTTGGCTTTTGTAGGGCTTTAGCCTTCGTGGTTCAGGCATTCGTTGTGTAAGTGGTAGTTGTTTAGTCATGCAACCGAAAAGAGGGCAAACACTGATACAAGAAGGGAAACTAATTTCCAATTCTTCTATTAGGTGCGGTTAGATGCTGCGGATACTGCAGTCGGGAGGAGTCAACACCAGTATTCTCCTCAGGAGACACGCATGGCTAAGAATCTCTGGTTTCAAACCAGAATTTCAACAAACTATCCTTAATGCCCCTTCTGACAAAGAACACCTCTTTGGGCCTCAAGTTGACAAATCACTTAAAAAAATGAAAAAGTATACAAAAGTGGCAAAATCTATGGGAGTGCTACAGTGTCCTTCTAAACAGAGGCTCCTTTTGCCACTCATTGTATGGAAGAAGCTCAAAAACGAATACTACAGTTGTGGCCACATCTTCATATAAAACCCAGACACTATCCTCCCGGTCTAGAGGATTCTAGAGGGGTGTATACAGAGGAAACTATTTTAAAGGAAAAAATAGAGGTGCAACAACATGTACCTCTCCATCCCCTAACAAGTAGTGACTTCATATCCCTTCGCCCGATTATCCATCACCTGTTGGGGGTGAAGACTGCAACAGTTTCTTCCCATTTGGCAATAAATAACCCATCAGACAAATGAGTATTGGACATTACCCAACATGGTTATTCCCTGGAGCCCACAAGCAACCCTCCCAATATTCCATCTCACAAACTCTTGTTACAGTACCAACATCTGCTCAACAAGAGGTACAAGCTCTTCTAAACAAGCATTTGCATTGCAATAGGTCTCGCCTTACGGAAAGTTTCAGCTATTCGCGTTGCACCTGATAATGTTTGTTAGATTTAATTTTGTTAAAAAATATCCCAGCAGTAGCAAAAGGGTCCAGTATCACAGGTTGTTACTATGTGTCTTTGTAGAGTTTGTAAAGCAACCTCTATCAGCCATATAAAGTTATGCACCCTTACTTATGTTGGGATTTTTTTAACAAAAAAAACAATCAGTCTTGCATTAGTTTGAGTTGGGACTATTGGCATTGTAAATGGCAATGTCTTTTACCTATGTGCTATGGAGTGTATGTATGTGGTGTGTAGTGGAATTATGTGGGTTGTATTGGATTAGTTAGTTGTGGAATTTTGTGTCGTGAAATTGTGTGGTGTGGATAGGATTTGCGTAGTGAAATTATCCAGTATTAGGGATATCTTTCATAGATTCACATACCTGAATGATTCTCAGTCGTCCGGATGGGAGTCCCCGGTACATAAATAAAGTAATGTCCTATTAGACATATAGAGTAATAGGACCAAAAGCCTCACATTAGTAACATATCCATGTCCTTTTGTAGAAAGGACCAAACTCTAGAAAAGAGCCACTCAGCTATCACCTCCCTCTAGAACCCTCCTGGAAGAACCCTCAGTCCCTCCGATTTTCTACCGCACGTGGTGCTAAGGGAGTCTCCTCTGAGCTCTGCTCAGTTTTTTCTTCTCAACTGGGTTTCCAGTATTCTCTGCTATATTTTATATTCTGGACTGAAGTACCTGATATCTTCATGGTCGAGACACCAAAAAGGGTCTTTTCAGGCCCTGTGGGAAGAAAAGGCTACATTTAGATGACCAACATCAAGACCGTCTATATTGCCTTTATCCAGATCATTCTTCCAAGGATTGCAAGGTATTTCGTTCCTTCGCCACCAAAACACTCAAAGATCGAGAGGGATGCCTTTTAATCTGGCTACAGAGGCGGAAAGACAGGGACCAGCTGGAATCTTTTGAGGAAAGTGAGGGTTCTTGAGTATCCTCTAAATCCTCTCAGAAAAGACCAAGGGTGGCTTCCCCCGGTCCTTCGTCACACCCTCCTCAAAAAAAGACACTTAAAAAGTCTTCAGAGGTCCACTCCAAGGCTCTTCCAACGAAGGTGTCCTATCAGGAAGTCCCCCCCTTCAAAAAGCCTACGTCTTCTCCGGCGATGAGGAGAGCTATGTCTACAGCCTTATGTGTGGCTTTGTCGATGACAACTGTTTCCACTTCGATGGCAACGTCGTCATTAACCTCGTCGACGACAACGACTCCATCGTCGACGGCAGGTAAGACTGTGTCGTCGACGATAAACATCAAAAAGACACAGTTGACGTTGAAGCAATCGTCGACGCTGCGCTCGCCGACGACCGAGTCGGCGAGGACAACCTCGTCGACGTCCACACCATCGTCGACGAAGATGGCGTCAACAAAGACACCGTCGACGAAGACTCCGTCGACGAAGACACCGTCGACGAAATCTCCTCCAGTGATGACGCCAGTGTCGACGATGGTTCCGTCAACGATAATTCCATCGACTACGCCACCTGCCAACGTTACACCATCGACGACCACTCCACCGACTGGCTCGTCGACGACGCGAGATCCAAGCCTGAAAAGCACATATGTGCATCTGAAAATTACAAAAAGGACACCGACGCCTGCCCTAACATCGCCATGCAGAGTCCAACCACTGCCTCCAGCTTTTCTTCTGGAAGAGGAAGATTCAGATGAAGAGGACATGTTTCAAACAGCGACAAGCCCCTCTGAACTTAATATGTCAAGTCAAGTCAGATAATTTGTATAGCGCGCTACATACCCAGAGGGTCTCAAGGCGCTTGAAGAAGGGTGGGGAATTACTGCTCGAAAATCCATGTTTTAAGTTGCTTTCTGAATGCTAGGTGGTTCTGAGTGAGGCGAAGGTGAATGGGAAGTGAGTTCCAGGTTTTAGCTGCCAGGTAGGAGAAGGATCTTCCTCCCATGGTGGTTTTGTTGACGCGAGGTACAGCAGCAAGGGCTTGGTTGGAGGAGCGTAGCTGGCGGGAGGGGGTGTAGAAGGAAAGTCGTGTGTTGAGACATTCGGGTCCAAGTTCGTAAAGTGCTTTGTGAGCATGGGTTAGGAGGCGGAATGTTATCCTCTTATTAATGGGGAGCCAGTGGAGGTTTTTCAGGTGACTAGAAATGTGGTCTTTACGCGGAATGTCTAGTATGATTCTGGCAGATGCGTTCTGGATGCGTTGGAGTTTTTTCTGAAGTTTTGCGGTGGTACCGGCGTAAATGGTGTTTCCGTAGTCCAGGCGACTCGTGACCAGTGCGTGGGTGACTGTTTTTCTAGTTTCGGTGGGAAGCCAGCGAAATGTTTTTTTGAGCATGCGAAGAATGTTGAAGCAAGATGATGATACAGCGTTGATTTGTCTGTTCATCGAGAGTGAGGAGTCCAGGATGATGCCCAGGTTCCGTGCGTGGTCCGTCGGGATGGGTGCTTTTCCAAGGGCCTCTGGCCACCAGGAGTCCTCCCAGGCGGAGGGGGAGGTACCTAAGATAAGGACTTCTGTTTTGTCTGAGTTCAGTTTCAGACGGCTGTGCTTCATCCACTCGGCTACTTCTTTCATTCCTTCATGTAGGTTGGTTTTGGCTGTGTTCGGGTCTTTGGTGAGTGAGAGGATTAGTTGAGTGTCATCAGCGTAGGAGATGATGTTGAGGTTGTGTTGGCATGCGATGGTCGCGAGGAGGGTCATGTATACGTTGAAGAGGGTGGGGCTGAGTGAGGATCCTTGTGGCACGCCGCAGATTACTTCAGAGGCCTCTGACTTGAATGGTGGAAGGCGGACTCTTTGAGTTCTTCCGGTAAGGAACGAGGTGATCCATTCCAGTGCTTTTCCTTGGATTCCGATGTTTCTGAGGCGTTGTAACAGGGTGGTATGACAGACTGTGTCGAAGGCTGCGGAGAGGTCAAGGAGGATGAGGGCGACTGTGTCTCCATTATCCAGTAGAGTTCGAATGTCGTCGGTAGCTGCGATGAGTGCGGTCTCAGTGCTGTGTTTTGCTCGGAATCCGGATTGTGAAGAGTCGAGTGATTTGTTGGTTTCGAGAAAGGCGGCGAGCTGGTTGTTGACAGCTTTCTCGATGACTTTGGCTGGGAAAGGAAGGAGCGAGATGGGGCGGTAGTTTTTGAGTTCGGTGGGGTCTGCTGTGGGTTTTTTCAGAAGGGCACTGAGTTCGGCGTGTTTCCAACTTTCAGGGAAGGTGGCGGAATTTAGGGAGCAGTTGATGACGTCTCGGAGGTGTGGTGCAATGATGGAGTCTGCTTTGTTGAAGATGTGGTGAGGGCAAGGGTCCGTGGGGGATCCTGAGTGGATGGAGTTCATCAGGCGGATGGTGTCCTCAGTGGAGATTGGGTTCCATTCATTAAGGATGTTCAAGGGGGGTGGAGGTGCGGCAGAAGGTTGGGTGGGTTGGTCTCCGGGTTGGTTGTTGAAGCTGTTGTGGATGTCTGCGATTTTGTTGTGGAAGAACGAAGCTAGGGAGTCGCAAAGTGTTTGAGAGGGAGTGATGTCGTTGGAGTTGGCTGAGGGGTTGGTAAATTCTTTGACAATGTTGAATAGTTCTTGGCTGTTGTGGGCGTTGTTGTCTAGTCGGTTTTTGAATGCGGCTTTCTTGGCAGTCCGGATCAGCTGGTGGTGTATGCGGGTGGCGTTTTTGAAGGCGTCCCTGGTGCTGGTGTTTGGGTCTTTTTTCCAGGCCTTCTCAAGGGAGCGACAGAGTTTCTTGGATTTCTTAAGGTCATCGTTGAACCAGGGAGCGTTTTTGCTGCCTAGTTTGATTTGACGTTTTTTCAGAGGTGCTAGGTTGTCGGCGCTGTTGGTTAGCCATTGAGTGAGGTTAGTGGCTGCTTGGTTGGGGTTCGAAGAGTGGGCAGGGGGGTTTTGAAGAAGCGATATCAGGACAGTTTAGATGAGGAGGAATTGGAGGAAGAATATCAAACACCTCCTCCACCAATGGTTTGTCTTCCAGCTTCTTTGGTCTCGAACTTGCAGTAGCTCATTACTGATTAAAAACAAAGGTTTCCAAAAATCTCCTACACCTCAACCCCCGGCAGTGTCTCCCTCACCGAGACCACGACTTCCGCCACTAAATTTGCAACCGGAACCGGTCAATTTATCACATCTGTAGGAGAGTAGGGTCTGCAATCGTATGGTCACCCCAGATTTTTGCTTTTTGTTTCACTGGTTTACGACTTTCCCTGGCTGTGGGCCTGCTAATCAGACCCACAGCCTAGCTGTTCTCTCTCTAAATTGACATCCATGTACTTTAGGTGCATTTACTAATTGGTATTGGGCCACTATTGTAAGTCCTTGTACAGTGTACCATAGGTACCGGGGGCATAAGTGTACCCAAGGCCTACCAGGGGCTGCAGCATGTATTATGCCACCCCTGGCTGGCCATCCAAATCTGACACAACTGGCTGATCAATCAGCTGGGGCAAGGCGGTGTAATCACCCTTTGCTGTAGATATAGTATACCTATTTCTAAACCTAAAATGGACACATATACTCCTATAAGTCACTCCTATGGCAGGCCTTAACAATCCTGGAGGCAGGGTGCTTGGAATTATGTGAGATGGTGCTCTAGCATGAGCTGAGCCTGTCTGCAGCTTTCGGAACCAAGTCCTTTAGCTTTTTCCATGATAACGCTATACCATATACTCTTAAGTGCATTATAATCCTCGCGGTTATTGCTAACTTTGGCATAGCATTATCAAAACATGTCCAGTAAGGTGTCATACGAATTGGAATACTACCCCCTCACCAATTCTGGTGACGGGGGTAGCATTCCACCCTTCTAGAGGTACACAACATGTATGTAACTGTGAACCCCGGTTAAAGTTAACTCAAGCCTCAGCATCACAAAATGGATGCTGCCACCACAGACACGAGCCTGACCTCCTGCTGCTGGGAGTCCTTCCAGCGAGGGAGGTTTGGACAAAGGGTTTCCTGCCTTGGGAGGTGCTAGCACCACCCCGACAGGATTTTGTGTATTGGGTAGGACAGGCCTGAAAGGAATGAGACATGCCTGGGGCACACAAGGTGTCCCTGTGCATACCCTGGTTCAAACCGGTTGCTGGGGCTCTCCAGCCCCAGCTCTGGCGCGAAACCTGACAAAGGAAAGTGGGTGTAACCACCCCCCTTCCTGGTCCCACCCATAGGAGGGACCTAGTGATCATACAGCCCCCTTTAGCAGAATAAAGGTAGGAGCTGGTCCCATTCCAAATTAGATTATCCTGAATTGACTTTACAAGAAGAAACTCTGGACTTCGACGTTCTGCTCCACAGAAGACTGAAGAAATCTCCTTGTGGCCAAGGAGTGACCACCCTGCACAAGCAGGCACCATCAGGCGTCCAGCAGCTTCACTTTGTCGTCTTCCCTCGAGGATCCAGAATTCAGAGCCCGACGAGACCCGGATTCCCAGACCTCTCCGACCTCTACCTACATCTGCAGCACAGCTGAGATCCGTGGGTGCGACGAGACACGTGGGACCGGCCATCTTGAAGAAACTGCATTTCACTTCCAGCACGACTTCCAAGGCATCCTTGAGTAAGTGCTTTGGGGATTGAGAAGCCCCAGCCCCGAGCAGCTCCTGCACAGAAGATCAGCCCTCCAGCATCCACGAGATCTGCGTGGGGCCCTTTTGCTTGATTGCTGCTAGACGCGTTGTCTGGTCACTTGCCGGCTGGCTAGTGGCCTCCTAGACGACGATCCACGACATCAACACCGCTGGTCTGGTTGCTCCAGACTGGCCCTTGCTTCCCTGTGAAAGAGAAGCACCCCGGACCCTCCTGGTCCGCACCAGGTTCCTTTTCCACTTACCGCGTGGGTTGCCTTTGCCAAGGCCTGTTAACGCCGAATCCGGAACCAACACTGCCGACAGCGAGAGCCTGCGTGGGACAGCTCGTGCCTCCATGCTGGTCGTCGAAGACGCCTCCTGGTCCACGTGGCTGCAGAGTCAAGCGTCCACAGTTTACCTGATCGCAGCAACAGCATCTGGTTCCTACCTGGTTCCACTCCAGTCACTGGCTAGTGACTTTGAACATTGTCCCCTCTGCTTTCAGGTCTTCATCTTCCTTGATCCACCCTTGGATCACTCCGGACAGCTTCCTCCTGGTCACCTGCAGCATCTTTCTTCAAGGCTCCATAGACTTCAACGCGGAAACCCGACACACTTTGACACCTATGCATCCGCAGCCCGTGGGTGAGGTAACAAGAGCATTTCGGTGCTCAAGGGTAGAGTGACTCTACTAGTGTCCAGATTTTCAATCGTTTTAGTCCTAGCTAGTCGGAACTGTCTATTACTTACCTTTTCGTAAATTGTACTGTCCATTGACTTAGTTACGCATCTCGCGTGTGAGTTCACACTCTGCACACGCGTCCCGTGGGCCTCCTATTACTTACCTAAGGTTAGGGTAGTGTAGTCCCAGCGATCCTACAGCCTCTGGACAGCTCCATTCCTTCTGTCGACTTCCTTATACCACTTGTTTAGTATATGGTTTGTTGCGCCCCTAGTGTAACATTGTAACTTGTGCAACTTAAAGTATTTTTCTTAAGAGTCTTGTCATGTGCTTAGCCCTCTGATCTCATAAAGAGTCCAGAGGTGTTTGTTAGTTAATAAATATCTTGTTTATTTTCATAACTACCTTTCCTTTCATTTGGTATTCAAGGGGTTATACGTGGTAAAACAGCTGTCTTCACATGCCAAGAGAGTTTAGCCTTAGACTGCTTTGTCCATGCTGCCTTTAGGATAGCTAGTCTATAAGTTGACTTGCAACCAATCACCATAAGGGTTGTTTGGACTGATACAAGGTGATCACTAGAACTAGTGAGCCTCATATATCAGGCCAACTTCTCACAACATCCTCCCTCTGCTAATGAGGACGAGGAAGAAGACCAACATGAGGAGGGAGAGCTTCAGGACACACAGTCTAACCATGATGAATGGGACTACGTCATTCCCTGCCCTGCTTTTCCAGTACCTACACAGGCGGACTCACCACCTGAAGACATCGGTGCGTTCCATGATATCGTTGAGAGAGCAGCTCAACGTTTTCAAATTCCCATGGTTTCTCACCAGCAGGACTGCTTCTTTTATGATTTTAAAGAACCTTTCAAAAAATCGGTGAGATCTATACCCGTAATAGAATACCTGTGGGGTCAAGGTGTGCAAATTATGCAGAACCCCTGCTCAGTGCCTCCAGTGTTACCTCGCTTGGACAAGTATAGGGCACCTGATACTGCGCCGGCTTGTTTAATGGACATCCCAAGCCGGACTCTGTCATAACACAGGCGGCTCAGAAAAAGTCCAATAACCCTTCTGCCCTGTTGACGGCTCCGCCGGATAAGGACACCGGAGGTTAGATAACATTGAGAAGAGTTTTTCATCAATGTCTGCATTGCCAGTAAAAGCGTCCAATGCCTTAGCGCTTTTGGGGCAATACAATAGCCAGTTATGGGCAGATCCGGCTCCGTATCTAGCGGCCTTACCAGATGATTCAAAGGAGGAAGCAAATAAAATATTACTAGAAGGTGAACGCTCAGCGTCAGAAATATAGACTGCGCAATGGATATCTCGTCAACTGGATTTTGTCAACTTGTCGGCACAGCAGTATTAAGACTACAAGGTTGATTAAAGGCTACTTCTTTTCGTCCCGAAATACAGAGAAAAATCTTGAATATGCCTCATGTTAGCCAGTTTCTTTTCGGACCAAAAATTGATGAAACTCTCTAGAATATAAAGAAAGATACGGACACAGCCAGAGCATTGGGAACTCTCCAGTTCAAAAGTCCGTCCTTTCGCTGATCAAGAGTCAGAGGACAGTCCTCTTATAGAGGGGATTACCAATATCGGTCATCATATTCTTCTGGTCAGCAACATCGGCCATAATATCAACCTACGCCAGCAGCAATACCAACAATCCTACTATGGTAAATCGTCCTTTCGTGGTAAAGGCCAACGGAAAGGCAACGCTCGTAGGCAATGACCCGTTACTTCAGCCAGTCTCCAGTTCATCTCCACCCTCAAGGAATGGAGGAAGGATTTCCCATTTTCTGAAAAATTGGAAGCAAATTACCACAAACCGTTGGGTTCTACAATTGGTTCAATTCGGCCATTCACTAGAACTTGTTCAGATCCCTCTCCGACCTATGCTTCACAAAAATCTACGTCTGCTTCTCCGGGAGATTTCTCTTATGCTCCAGTAGGGAGCGATAGAAAGAGTTCCTTTGTCTCAAAGGGGGAACGATTTTACTACTCCTTCTTCCTGGTACAGAAAAAGGAGAAGAAATGGAGGCTGATTTTAGACCTCAGAGCCCTCAACAAATTCCTAAAAAATTAGTTGTTTCGTATGGTGACAATCAAGGAGGTCTTACAGCTTCTAGATGTGAAAGATTACATGGTGTCTCTGGATCTTCAGGATGCTTACTTTCATATCCCGATTCACAAAAATCACAAGAAGTTCTTAAGATTTGCATTAGTGGGCAGACACTTTCAGTTTCATGTCCTGCCTTTCGGGCTAAAGTCTGCACCTCGCATCTTTACGAAGTGCCTTTCTCCAGTGGCTGCATATCTGACAACATTACCATCAAGTTTTTCCATACATGGACGACTGGCTGATCAAGGCACTGTCCTTAGAAGACTCGTCCAGGTTTTCCAACGCTTGTCTACAACTTTTCAATAGTTTAGGGCTCACACTCAATCGGGACAAAAACAGTCTTTCTACCTTCTCAGTGTATGAACTTCCTAGGCGCTACCCTCGACACTAGACTGAAAAAAGTTTTTCCATCACAGGAGAGAAAGGAAAAGCTTTTGCCTCTAGCTATTCTCGTGCCTTCAAAAAGAACCTTAACGGTTCGCCTCTTCAAGTCCCTACTCAGAATGATGTCATCATGTATCCTACTGGTTCCTCACTGCTGCCTTCGAATGCGCCCTCTCCAAGAGGCGCTCTCAGCACAATGGGGTCAATGTACAGGGTCACTTGACGATCTCATAAAAATGACTCCTCAAATGGTCAAGGCTCTACAATGGTGGATGTCTCTGCAGAACCTTTCTCAAGGCTTGCCCTTCTTGCTTCCAGCATCTGAAAGAAACACGTTAGTGTTAGATTCCTTACCTTAGAATATCCCCAGGCGTCAGTCTGGATCCGGAAACTTTTGCGTAGCAGTACCCTTGCGCGTCGGTAGGCGTCGTCTGCAGGCGTCTCCTGCGGCTCCGCGTCCGTCGTCGGCATCGTGCGCCGTGATGACGTCGCTGGAGTATATAGACGCCGCCTCCGCGCGCTGACGTCAGTTCTTCTTTTTTCCGCGCCAGTGGACGCAGATCTGAAGAGCGGTACCCGGTCTTTTGACCAAGTTATTTCAACTTATCTATCTTTTGTGCCTGGTAGGATGCCCGGTTTCAAAAACTGTGACGGTTGTGACCGCACGATGTCGGTCACGGACCATCACCGACTCTGTCTCCGGTGCCTGGGCCCCGACCACGACGCCGACTCCTGCGTCGATTGCCGGGCTCTGACTAACAAGGCTAGGCGGGAGCGGTCCCGCAAGCTGCTCGAGCTCCGGGTGTCGGCCCCGCGTCGAGAGAGGTCGCGGTCCGGCCGGAGGTCCAGGGAGCGTTCGAGGGAGCGGTCGCGGAGCCGCGCCGGGCGCTCCGGAAGTCGACATCACTCGTCGCGTTCATCAGGTAAGAAAAACAAGAAGTCAGGGCGTCGTCATCGTACCCCCCGACTCCCCCCTACGCTCGCGCGATGCGGCCGGGGGACCCCAACCCCGCGGCTCCGCGAGAGTCGCCGGCGCGGCCTGCCCCATACCCTCAGGTCCCTGGGCAAGGTGCGACGCCTGAGGAGATAGAGGCGTTCCTCGTGGCCATGAGGGCCCTATCTCCTCCGGCGGGTTCCACGGCGCCTACGGGCCCAGTGAACCCGTCCGGGGGCCCTAGCGGTTCAGCTGACCCTACCTCGACGCCGTTGGATGCTCCGACTCCGGCGCCGATCCCGGCGCCGCTAGGGCCTTCGGGGTCGACGCCGGATGGACGTCCATCCAATCCGGCGCCGATTCCATCGGGGTTGCCCCCGGCGCCGCCACCGCGCGACGCCGGTTCCTCGGTGCCGGCTTCGGGCGGCACTGGGGCTCCGGCGCCAGCTCCGGGCGGCACCGTCCCCATATCCTCACCGAATCCGGACGCGGAGTCGGACCGGCGTCGGGCTCGACGCCGATGGGGCCTGTCGACCCCGTGGAGCCGGTCTACATGGTTGACACCGACTATGGTGATGATGTAGAGTACGGTGAGGGCTGGGAGGGGTCTGAGGACCCTCTGTCACGTGAGTGTCAGTATGACATGGACTGGACAGGTGATTTGGGGGACGCCAGTGGTTTGGATGACTCTCCTAACCCTGGTTCTGTCTCTCCTCCTTCCGTGGCATCGGAGGAGGGAGCTGCCTATTCAGTGGTGTTGATGAGGGCTGCCAAGGCCTTAAACCTTGAGCTCCCCGTCGCGGCCGTGAGGCCTAACATCCTCACTGAGGTCTTCAAACCGCGGTCATGCCCACAGGAGCCTCTGCTGCCGTTTAACGAAGCCTTATCAGACGTTCTGTTGGGCACGTGGTCCAGGCCCTCTTCAGGTGCGCCTGTTGATCGGAACGTGGCCAGACGCCACCGTCCTTGTCCGGACGACCCCAAGTTCCTGTCCACCCACCCCACCCCTGAGAGCCTGGTGATCCAGGCCTCTACCTCCCAGTCCGCATTCCCGTCGGCCCCGCCCGATCGGGAATCCAAGAGGTATGACCAATATGGCAAGAAGGTCTTCTCGTCCCTGAGTTTAAGACTGCGGTCTTGCAACACCGCTTGCCTCTTGGGGCGCTACACCCACTCTGTGTGGGATACGGTCCCGGAGCTGCTGCCAGAATGCCCCATGGAGGTGCGGGCAAAACTCGGCAAAGCTGTAGCTGAGGGCCGAGATGCAGCTAGATATTCTATTCGATGTGGTCTTGATACGACTGACTCGCTAGGCAGAGCGATGTCCACGACGGTGGTGATTCGTCGCCACACCTGGTTGAGATCCGCCAACTTCTCGGCAGATGTCCAGAACACTTTGATGGACATGCCATTCGATGGCTGTCATCTGTTTGGTGACAAGGTGGACCACGCGCTGGAACGCTTCAAGGACTCCAGGGTCACGGCAAAGTCCTTGGGTCTCTCGACCCAGCGCCAGCAAACGGGTTCGTTTCGCTCCTTTCGTGGCCACGGAAGGGGCGCCCCCACACGTGCTGCCAGCCACGCACCGCAGCAATCACTTCAACGCGGTGGCGGCCGTGGAAACCGCCGTGGAGGCGGTCGGGGTCAACGGCGGGGTCAGGCCACATCTCCCCCCGCAGCATCTGCCTCAAAATCCTCCTAGTCCGTGCTTTCAGGCCCACGTGACGCCAGTGGGTGGCAGGGTTCGCCATCACCACGCCCGCTGGCGCACGATCACATCGGACAGGTGGGTGCTGCAAATCGTCCGAAGGGGCTACTCCCTCCCCTTCGAGACCACTCCTCCAGCCATGCCACCGCAGAACCACCGTGTGTCGGGGGACCACTTGCAACTTCTGCAGGAGGAAGTTACGGCCCTCTTGGCCAAGGGGGCCATCGAGCGCGTTCCTGGGCCAGAAGTAGGTCGTGGTTGCTATTCCCACTACTTTCTGGTACCCAAGAAGGACAAAGGGGGCCTACGTCCTATCTTGGATCTAAGGAACGTCAACGGCTTCCTCCGGAAGGAGAAGTTCAAGATGTTGACTTTGGCTCAGGTCTTGGCTGCCCTAGACCCGCAAGACTGGATGGTAGCGTTGGACTTGCAGGATGCGTATTTTCACATCCCCGTCCTGCCGGCCCACCGGCGTTACCTGCGGTTCACGGTAGGCCAGGAGCACTTTCAGTTTATCGTGCTCCCCTTCGGCCTTACCAGCGCCCCACGGGTGTTCACGAAGGTGTTGGCGGTGGTCGCAGCCCATCTGCGCAGGTTAGGGGTTTCAGTCTTCCCCTACCTAGACGACTGGTTGTTGAAGGCGGGCTCGCCCCAGACAGTCGTCCACCACCTCCAGATGACGGCAGACCTCTTGCACGACCTGGGGTTCTCCATCAATGTGCCGAAATCACACCTGTGTCCCTCTCAAAAGCTCCTTTTCATCGGAGCGGTTCTGGACTCGGCGCAGTTTCGGGTTTATCCTCCGGAACGGCGGATCCGGGATATTCAGGCGTTGATTCCCATCTTTCAGCCGCTATCCCGGGTTTCGGTCAGGTTGACGCTGCGGCTGCTGGGGCTGATGGCTTCCTGCATCCTTCTGGTGCATCACGCCCGGTGGCGGATGCGGGCTCTGCAGTGGGACCTGAAGTTTCAGTGGGCCCAGCATCAGGGCAACTTGTCCGACCACGTCTTGATCTCGGAGGGCACTGCGAGACAACTGCAGTGGTGGCTTACGGACCGCGAGTGGGTCAGGGGCAAGTCCCTCTCCCTTCCCCAACCGGAGCACGTTGTCGTGAGGGACGCGTCCCTCCAGGGCTGGGGAGGCCACTTGGAAGAGGCGGAGATCAGAGGCATCTGGTCTCCGGCGGAGTCCCGGCTCCATATCAACCTGTTGGAGCTGCGGGCGATTCGTCTAGCACTGAAAGCATTCCTCCCCTTTGTCAACGGGAGTGTAGTGCAGGTGTTCACGGACAACACTTCCGCCATGTGGTACTGCAACAAACAAGGCGGGGTGGGGTCGTGGACCCTTTGCCAGGAGGCTCTGCGCCTCTGGCAGTGGCTGGAACGTCAGGGCGTGACTCTGACGGTTCAACACCTGGCAGGTTCTCTGAACGCCAGGGCGGACGAACTCAGCCGTCGGTGCTCGATGGATCACGAATGGCGTCTGAACTCGGACGTGGCGCAAGGCCTCTTTCGGAAATGGGGAGAGCCTTGGTTAGATCTATTCGCCACAGAAGAGAACGCGCAATGGCATCAGTTCTGCGCGTTGGAGTTTCCAAGACGGCACTCGCACGGCGACGCTTTTCGGCGCGAGTGGAGTTGCGGTCTGTTATACGCCTTTCCGCCTATACCACTTCTGCCCAGAGTGCTGAAGAAGATCAGGCGCGACCAGGCCCAAGTTATCCTTGTGGCTCCGGACTGGGCTCGAAGGTACTGGTATCCCGAGCTACTCAGCATGTCAGTCGGTCCCCCGATCCGCCTGCCTCTTCAGGAGGACCTTCTGTCGCAGCAACAGGGGACGGTCCTCCACCCGAACCTGTCCAGTCTCCACCTCCATGCTTGGAGATTGAGCGGCGGCAGTTGAGGCCATTTGACTTGCCTCCTGAAGTCTGTAATGTAATTCTGGCAGCCAGGCGTCCCTCCACGAAATCGGTATACGCCTGTCGGTGGAACAAGTTTGTGGCATGGTGCACAGCAAAGGCTGTGGATCCTCTTTCTGCCCCTCTCTCCAAGGTTCTTCTGTTCCTTCTCTCTCTTGCCCAGCAGGGCTCTGCTCTGGGCACTATCAAGGGCTACCTTTCTGCCCTTTCAGCCTTTCTTAGGCTTCCTGATCAGCCTTCTTTGTTCAAGTCCCCAATTGTAACGAGATTCTTGAAGGGCATCACACACATGTATCCACCTGTTCCGTTTGTGATGCCTCAGTGGGACTTGAACCTGGTTCTAACGTTCTTGATGTGTGCTCCCTTTGAGCCACTTCATTCCTGTCCTCTCCGTCTCCTGACTTTAAAGACGGCTTTACTGGTTGCCATCACCTCTGCCAGGAGGGTGAGTGAGCTCCAGGCTCTTTCTGTCAAACCTCCTTTCTTGTCCATCCATCCTGACAAGGTGGTTCTGAGGACTAGACCTTCTTTCCTGCCCAAGGTAGTTTCTGCTTTCCATATCGGGCAGTCCATCACCCTCCCTTCCTTCTTCCCGCCTCCTCATCCTTCAAAGGATGAAGAGCGGCTCCATCGTCTGGACCCAAAACGTGCGCTTTCATTCTACATGGATCGCACACGCCAGTTCCGGGTGGATGACCAACTGTTTGTTGGCTACGTGGGTGCGAAGAAGGGACGGGCGGTACATAAACGGACCATCTCACGTTGGGTCGTTCTCTGCATCAAAGCGTGCTACTCTTTGGCCCGGAAGGAGCCTCCTGTTGGGCTGAGGGCCCATTTCACTCGGGCCCCGGCGGCTACTACTGCCCTGGGCCGGGGAGTCCCCTTGCAGGACATTTGCCAAGCGGCTACGTGGGCCTCGCTGCACACCTTTGCGAGGCACTACTGCCTGGACAGTCAAGTCCGGAGGGATGGCTTCTTTGGCCGTTCTGTCCTCCAGGACTTTCTGGTGTAGGAATGTATTGGTTCGCAGACCCACCACTGGGGTTGGTATTGCTGGGGTATCTATTCTAAGGTAAGGAATCTAACACTAACGTGTTTCTTTCAGATGAACAAGTTACTTACCTTCGGTAACGATGTATCTGTAAGAAACATTAGTTAGTGTTAGATTCCTTACCGAACCCACCCATCCTCCCCGTTCTGCGAACTGATACCTAGGGTTAAGGTCATCCCTTTCAGGGCCCTAGTTTCAAAAGGCACCAGTGTTAGTTCTCTCATGGCTCTGCGTCTTCTGGCGCGGAAAAGCTGTGTACAAAGAACTGACGTCAGCGCGCGGAGGCGGCGTCTATATACTCCAGCGACGTCATCACGGCGCACGACGCCGACGACGGACGCGGAGCCGCAGGAGACGCCTGCAGACGACGCCTACCGACGCGCAAGGGTACTGCTACGCAAAAATTTCCGGATCCAGACTGACGCCTGGGGATATTCTAAGGTAAGGAATCTAACACTAACTAATGTTTCTTACAGATATATCGTTACCGAAGCTAAGTAACTTGTTCTTCACTGCATATCATCACAACAGACGCCTCACTGTGAGGCTGGGGAGCATTCCTCCTGGAACTACGGATTAACGGAAAGGGGTCTCCATTCGAAAAAGGGCTTCATATAAACCTCCTCGAACTGCGGGCGTTCTTTCTCGCCCTTCAGGCTTTTCTCCCAAAAATCAAGAATTCTCCAGTGCTTGTACATACAGGCAATACCACGACGATGCACTATCTCAACAAACAAACAGGGAGGGACTCGCTCTCTAACACTCTCTCGCGAGTCGCAAAAAATCTGGAATTTGTTGATCCTGCACAATATCTCCCTTCGGGTGGATTATGTCCCGGGCACGGACAACGTTCTAGCCGACTCATTATTGCAGACAACACACAACCTCTCAGGAGTGAAAGTTGGATCATTCTCACAATGGGGCACTCCTCTAATCGATCTATTCGCCACAAAGCAAAACGCCAAATGCCAAAACTACGCAAGCTGGCATCACCAGAAAGGATCTCTAGGGAATGCATTTTCGATCGCATGGTGCAACGTCTTTGCATACGCATTTCCACCATTTCCAATAATCCCCAGAGTCCTCAGGAAATTGAAAGCAGAGCCTTGCACCCTCATTCTAATAGCCCCTGCTTGGCCACGCCAACATTGGTTCACAGAGCTTCACCTTCTTTCTCTGGAACCGCCAATATGGTTGAAGCAATTTCCATCTCTCCTCACGATGAACAACCAGCAAGTCCAGCATCCGAATCTGGCATCTCTCAGGTTATCCACTTGGCTCCCGAGTTCAATGAGTTTCAGACTCTAAATATTCTGCCGGATTGTAGGGCCATCCTGGCTCAGGCTCGAGCAGATAGTACCAACAAGACATACTCTTTAAAATGGAAGAGGTTTTTCCTTTTGGTGTAAAACTCAGAAACGACACCCTTTTTCTTCTTCTCCAGTGCAAATATTACCATATCTTCTACATTTGGTAAATTAAGGCCTTGCTCATGCCTCCATCAGGGTTCACTTGGCGGCAATATCCCGTTACAGAAGATCTTCTACTGGTGCTTCTCTCTGGTCTCACAGATTGATCAAACAGTTTCTTAAGGAACTCTTCGGGACTTTTCCTCCTGTGAAGACTTTGCCTCCTGGCAACTCAACATAGTCCTTAATCAGCTCATGAAACATCCCTTTGAGCCAATACACAGGGCTGATCTTAAGTACCTATCTTGGAAAACTGTAATCCTTCTCGCACTTACTTCAACGAGGCGAGTAAGTGAGCTCCAGGCTTTCTCAATTCAGGAGCCCTTTCTGCAATTCAAGCAAGACAGAGTTATATTACGAACAAACCCAAAATTTGTACCAAAGGTGCCGTCGGACTTCCATCTCAACGAGCCTATAATCTTGCACTCTTTCTTTTCTAATCCTCACTCTGTAGCAGAGAGAACGCTACTTTCTCTGGATCTTAAACACTGCCTAAAGTTTTACATTGAGAAGACGAAAACCGTCCGTAAATCCAACCAACTCTTTGTGGCTTACAGTAGACCAAAAAAAGGTCTCCCTCTCACTAAGTAAAGTATTTCTCGCTGGATCTCTGCAGCCATTAGGAACTCATGAAGGATGCTGCAGTGGGACAAGCAGTGCTACGTCATCTATTTCGATAGAGGTGAGCCTTCTTTTCATCACACCGTCCTTTCTCGTGTATGCACATTTCTCTATTGTATTTGTTGATGGTATTTCTACTTGCATTTTGATGTTTTCTATTGCTCACTTGATATGATGTTATCTGGTGAATTTGTATATTTTATACCATCCGAAATGTGCTTTTCATTGCTTGCTACTCGGATTCAGGCATGTGAATCTATGAAAGATACCCCTAATCGGACCCTCCAGGATATCGCGATTTCGCGATTTGCCGCGAAATCGGCACTTTTGTAAAAATGCAGCGATTTTTACATCACATCACCGGACACCTAAAAGACCTCCACTGGCTCCCCATCAACAAAAGAATTACTTTCCGTCTTCTCACCCACGCACACAAGGCCCTCTACAATCTAGGACCCGAATGCCTCAACACTCAACTGTCCTTCTACAAACCCACCCGCCAACTAAGATCGTCCAATCAAGCCCTCGCCGCAGTCCCGCGCATCCGAAAATCCACCATGGGAGGAAGATCCTTCTCCTTCCTGGCGGCCAGGACCTGGAACTCACTCCCCACTCGCCTCCGCCTTACTCAAAACCACATCTCCTTCAGAAAAGAACTTAAAACCTGGCTATTCGACAAATAATGAACACCTTCCCAAGCGCCTTGAGACCCTCTGGGTGAGTAGTGCGCTATATAAGTGCCCGAACTTGAACTTGAACTTTATTTATGTACCGTGTTCTCCCATCACGACGACGGGGAATGATTCAGGCATGTGAATCTATGAAAGATACCAATACTGGATAACTGCAGTTACAGGTAAGTAACGCATTTCTTATGTGGCATGCAGTGGTGGCTGGTGAGTTTTAAAAGTGGTGAGCCGTACGCTTTGTTTGCGACTTTGACATAGCGAGTGAGCTCAAGTGACCCATAGAGGGTTCGTAGGCCCACCCGATAAAGCTAGGCGTTGAGATGAGTTTGCGATAGTCTTGTGCGGCAGACACCATAAGCTGCAGGACCATTGTGTAGTTCAGCAAACACTGTAATTATGGCAGGTTAAGTTTTGTGCACATTAATAGAACGCAATCATACACACGGGTGGGCAGTTTTACATGGTCAGGAGAACAACTTGCTACACTTGGGTATATCTTAACTGTATGGGCTGCTCCTGAATTTTAGGCGGGAGGATGCATTTAAACAAAAGCACCGTAAACAACAACCGCCTGCAATCTGTTGTTGACGTGCGTTGGCAGCACATTTTGCCTAGTCCAAGAGAGTCTGTGTCTATAGCCCCAGGTTATGTGCGCCTGGGTGCAGCAGCAAGGACGGGTGGTAAGGAGCGAACACACAGCTTACTCCGCTGACGCTCTGCCTGGTGACCCTTAGTCACATCCCTAATCTGACTGAAGCAGGAATAAAACCTTCACTGCAACGACTGCAAGAAGGTCTGCTACGCGCCAGTGCTTGTGGACTCAAAGAGGATTACAGGCTCTCACGCGTCTGTAGTTTATTTATTTATTTATTCAAAGTTTTATATAGCGCGAACAAGATCCTTACAGATATAAGAGCGCTTCACAATAACAGGGTAGGGGCAGTAGGAATGAACAGAGGTAATGGGAGCAATGTAGTAGTCACTAACATGAAAGGATAATAATAAAATACATAAAACATATCAATATACAGTCAGGTGAACAGGTAATAAAACGGCACAAGTCATTGATCCCAATTACAGAGGTGTTCCGGTACACCTTGGGTGTGTGGCAGGCTTATACCAGTGTTTTAGTATAGAGAGCGCACTGAGTGAGGGCATCGGGAGGGTGAATCAGTGACCCAATGTGTCTCATATATTGGTCGGTAGGAAGAAAGTAGCGTAGTAGTGTCACCATCAAGTAGAGGTATAGTGCCAAAGGACAAGGTGAGCATTGATACAAGGCAATGTAGAGTCTCTGATCCACCACCTATAAAGTTCAGGAGATCTTGGCCAGAAGGATGGTTTTCACCTCTTTCTTGAAGAGTGCAGCGGAGGAGATACGCCTAGTTTCAGGCGGGAGCGCATTCCAGATCCTGGGTGCCATTCCTGAGAAGGAGCGCTTGTAGGTTTTCTCTTTCCTGAATCTACGGGGTTTCAGGAGTAGATTTTTTGAGCTTCTATTGGACCTCGAACCTCCTGATATGGACAATTTTTGAGCGAGGTAGTTGGGTGCATTGTGGTGCACGGCCGCGTGTGTCATAACTGCAATTTTTAGTTGTCAGCACTATTATCCTCCGTAATAGGTGGCGCGACCCAGGCAGAGTTCTGGTTCACATTGCAAACAAAAGGTGGAGATAGTTGAAAATAATGAGGGCACATCAAGTCTTGGGGAATTAGAGCTGCTCTAGAAATCCCAATGCTTGGACTCCCCCTGGGAAGTGCAATTCCTATAGAGCAAAAATGGTAGCATACTAATGTTCCCCGAGAATCATTTTTAAAAGACACTGCTGCAGGAGAATTAGTTAAACTGTTGTGCGATGTATAATGTGAATTTAATGAAGCAAGCATGGCGTGGGGAAGGGGATCAAGATTAAAAACGCAGAGGCGGGTCTGGGCGCGCGCCTCTGCGGTTGGGCCAAGCCGGTGCATGCTCTATACTGTGCGCCACTGAGAACGGCCATAGTCCACACAATGCAACGCGTGTTCTGAAGATTAAATCAAGCTGCCTTCTGAATAGCTAATGAAGAGTAATCTCCACATGACAGTTTTCAGATTCCTATAAAACAAACAAACGGCCGGTGGGGGTGGAAATAGGGTTGTCGCGCTGCAGAGGGGATGGGGGGGAGGCGAGAGGGGTTTAAGGGAAAAAAATTAATTAAATAAAAGTAAACTTACCCGCTTAAGTCTCGAGACTCCCGACTCCCGCCATCCTGGTTTCGAATTCCTCCAGAACTGTGCACGTCATCAGGAAGGCGGCAGGCAACCTCCCTCCCCTCCACCACAGCGCAGCGCTGTGATTGGTGCGGCCTCTGCCCCACCTGCATCATTTTCTCTCTGTATGCTGCAGCATACAGAGAGAACAGGGAGCGTGGGCGGAGTTACTCGAGGGACGGGGGAGTGGCTTGCCCACCGTTGTTCATACTGTCTGTTTGGGCGGCCCAAGCAGTCATTATGAACAACAGTGGGAAAGCCACTCCCCCCTGCCCTCGAGCAGGTCTGCCCACCCCCAACCACGAACTTCTGCTTTCTCGCCGTGCGAGAAGGCAGAAAGAAATGGTAGTAATTACCATTTAAATTTCTGCCTTCTCGCACGGCGAGAAAGCTGGGGGGCGGCGCCCAAACACCCCTATAGAGGAGCCGCCACTGGTGGCATGGTGTACTGTGGAATTATGTGCATAGTAATTATGTGGTATTTAGTGTACTGGAATCATGTGGAGTGAGATTCTTTGTTACGGAGTGTAATTATGTGGAATGGTATTTTGTGTTGTGAAGTGGTATGTAGTGGAGTTTAAGTATGTGGTGCACTGTTGAATTTTGTGGCATGATGTGGAATTGTGTGGTGTGGATTTATGTGGGTGGACTGTATATATGTGGTGTGTTGTGTAACTGTGTTGTTGAGTTGTAGTGGAATGGTGTTGTGGAGTGGAATAATGTGGTTTGGTGTTGAATTATGTGGTGTGCATTGGAAATGTGTGGAGTTGAATTGTGTGTCATGGAACTGTGTGGACAGCGTTGTGTTTTTGTGACGAAAAAGAACAAATAGTTATGAGCCAAACTCCAGGTCTGTGTGTTTGGGTGTTTAAAAAAAAAAAAAGGGAGAGTTAGGTATTGGTGTTTGTAAAAGTAAATATCTTTGGAGGGGTGCCGGTGCCTAGTACTTGGCTGGGAGCAGAGATTGTTCCCATCTTCAAGAAGGGCTCTCCCCTGCTCCCAGCCAACTACAGGCCTATTAGCCTAATCAACGTCTCACAAAAGATGTTTGCGAGGCTGATTCTGGATCGCCTATTAACATGGATGCTTGATCACTCTGTCCTGAGCCCATATCAGGCTGGGTTCAGGAACAGAGTTTCATCTATAGACCAAGTCTTCCGCCAGGCTCTCATATTTTGGAAAACGGTAAAGTTGGAGGATGGCAGCCTCTACACCGTTTTCGTGGATCTACGGGCGGCTTTCGACCTTGTACCCCGTAAAAAACTCTGGTCTGTCCTCTCAAACTTGGGGGTTCCGCAACACCTACTAAATATAGTTATCCGCCTACATACAGATAACTTTGCACAATAGATTCCCCGTTGACAGGGGGGTAAGACAGGGCTGTGTGCTTGCACCGACCTTGTTTTGCCTCTGTCAACGGGGTAATTGCCCATCTGAATGGGGTGGAAAACAGTGATGCCCCTAAGTTGGCAGGCAGCAGGGTGCCGGCGATTATGTTCGCGGATGACACCCTGCTGCTGTCTAAATCGCCTATGGGAATCCAAAGAGTGCTAGACGGCTTTGAGGCGTTCTGTGGAGAACATGGCCTCGAGATCAATGCACTAAAAACCAAATTTATGGTTTTTAATCCACCATCAAAATCTCGCCCCAACCCGCATATTGGTGCAACCAGGCTAGAAAGGGTCCGAACCTTTGAGTATTTGGGGGTCACCCTAAATGAGAAAATGACATGGGGGCACCATCAAACAAAATCACAACTAAAATTGGCCTAACTGGCGGGGGGAATCATCAGGCTTACAAACAGAAATAAATCCTCCACTAAGCCGATTGGACCGCCGTTAGAGATTTATAGAGTTCAGGCCAGGGGTGCGGTTATGTATGGAGGCGAGCTCTGGGGCCACATGTGTAAGCGCGAACTAGTGGCAACAGGGCATACATTTATCAGGCAGCTACTATTACTACCCCCTAGCACTCCCCTGTTGCCAATGAGGCTTGATTTGGATCTTAAACCCCTTGATGAAGACCTGGGTGTTAGGCCCTTAACCTTTTGGCGCAGGATATGAACTACGCCTCGTTAGTTAATTATAGGTCAGAGTTGCAAGAAATCCTGACCCTCCCAAATGTGGTAAAAATCCCCTGGTTTAATTACATAAGGAATGATCTAGGGCGATTGGGATTAGCCTCCTTATGGTCAGACCCCCTGTCCTCTTGCACCAGAATATCACAGAAGCACTTGGTCACATTGTATTACGACAGCAAACTTGAGGCACATATATTTAATACAGATCCGGGCACCCTGACTGAATCATTTTTAAAGGCTAAGGGCATGTACAAATTTGAACCAGTCTTAGACATTATATTCCCAACCTCCACCAGGAAATTGTACCTACAATGGAGGTATGGCACTTTGCCTGTTCGAGCGTTTACCAGTAAATGGTCTCCCTGAGTCACTGTCCTGGGTGCCAATCAGAGCAAGAAACTGAGTTGCACATACTGTTTTTCTGCCGTGCTTACGCGAGGGCTAGGAGCCACTGGATTGTCCCGGCCTGCAAAAACCTAGGGTTTTCTCACTGTTTGCAGGCGGATAGGGTTTTTAAAACTGACTTATCCGGTATGATTGTTTTT
This sequence comes from Lissotriton vulgaris, assembly GCF_964263255.1. Classification (NCBI taxonomy): domain Eukaryota; kingdom Metazoa; phylum Chordata; class Amphibia; order Caudata; family Salamandridae; genus Lissotriton; species Lissotriton vulgaris. The sequence continues at coordinate 362,395,996 of NC_141699.1, read as the reverse complement.
GCCGTGGCAAAATTCTTAGAAAGTATATGGCATGAGAGAAGACATCTACTAATTGAGGACGTCGGATAACTGTCAAAATTTGATTATGCACTGGTTTTATAAATGCCTTTCAGTTGTTGTTTGTAATGAATAACTGTTAAAATGTATCCGTTGGTTTTATAATGCCCTGCAGATGCTTGTTTTTAATGTATTATTCATTATTTTACTGAGCTGTTTTGTATCTTTTATGACAACTTTTTGTCGAAATAAAGATTGCTGAAGAAGAAATATCTTGTGTTATGGACTGGAGTGGATGCATGTGGTGTGGAGTTGAATTATGTGGCATGGTGTGCAGTTGTATTATGTGAATAGTAATTTGGTGCTTTTGACTGGATTGTAATTGTGTGAAATGACATTTTGTGTTGTGGATTGTTATGCAGTGGAGTTTAATTATGTGGTGTGCTGTTGAATTTTGAGGTATGATGTTGAATTCTGTGTTATAAATGTAATATATGTGGTGCGTAGTGAAATTGTTCTGTGGAGTGGAAAAATGTATTTTGGTGTTTATGTAGTGAGGAATGGATTTGTGTGGAGATGAATAGTGTGACATGGATCAGTGTAGTGTTCAGGGAAAATATCTTGAATGGAATTATGTGGCATGGTGTGGAGTGTATTTATGTGGATTGTTATGTGCCATAGAGTGGATTTATGTGGAGTTATTTTTGTGGTATTGAGTAGCATGCAAATAGGTTGAGTTGAATTAGGTGGTGTTGAATGGTATTATGTGGATTGTAATTACGTTGTGTGGTGTGGAATTGTGTAGCTCTGCATGTGTGTTGTGGAGTTGTGTCGATTGTTTTGATTTTTGTGGCGCTGAATGTTGTTGTCTATCTACAGCAGTGCTGACTGAGTACATATAAAAAAAATCCTTCCCTTTAAAAACGGTGAAAACATCATGCAAAAGCTTCAGACAAACAATGTTAACATTCTAACAATTTCTAGAAAGAACGCTACCATGTTTATAGTTCCTGAGTGAGCAGAACTATTTTTTTATTCCAATAAAGGAGGAGTCTTTTTGTACAAACCTGTGGGTTATGGTTGTTTGCTTATAACAAATAACCCAGATGTATTGGTTACATCTAATATGCCCTGTTTACAGGTCTTGAGTTCCCTTTGATTTTGAATGATATTGTAGGCACTTTAGTTATGTTAGGCTAGTAGTGTTGGGATTATCGGGGAAATGTTTGTTAAAACAGAGAATGAAATGGATGATTTCAACAAAAATTCCACGCTGTATCATATTATAGTAACAGAAAAGCAGCACATGTTTCTAGAAAACATTCATAGCCTTTGATTGCTTATCCTTATCTTAGCAGGGCTATCCCCTTCCTGGAGCACCCGTAAGAAAGCTTGCGAGTAGCGTGAAAACTTTGCAATACACTCTACTTAAGAATAACAAAAGACTGGATTTCGCAGAGCAGTGACATTTGCATTTTCTTAAGCTTTGTGTTCTAACAACTGAAATGTGTGCTGAAGAAAACACCACCTTTGCATTAAAGCCTGAAAACTGGATTAAGTGACAGTAAATGAAAGATGCAAGGGGCTGTTATGCACATATAAAATACATAACAAGATTATTTATAAAGTGCCCTCCCTTTTCCCTTGTCTGCAGAGACAGCGCGTTTTGGACACAATGTGTCTTTAATGTATTGCTAAACTGTCTCTGTGGCCATAGGAGGAGGGTGGGAACTTCATAAATAATCTTACAACTAACAGGAAAGATTTTGTTGTTTCACTTTTTAAGAAAAAATTAAAAAGCTTTGTAAAAATGCATTTCATGTCAGTACATGGAATGAATTTTTACATAGCTTTTTCATTTTTACTTAAAAAGTGAAACCGCAATCCTTCCTGTTAGTTTGTTGAGAAAAGAAATCCTGTAGGGTGAACATGTGTTCAGAACGCATGCTGAATGTTTTGTTAAAAGAGAATCCTTATAAAGTGCCCACCCTCCTCCAATGTCCCCAGAGACAGAGTGTTTGGGAGACTGTGGGTCTTTAATGCACTGCTAACCTGCCTCTGCGGATATAGGAGGAGAGAGGGCACTTCATAAATGATCTGGTTCTTTGAAAACTGCCACACAAACGAGTTTTGCAGCCATTCAGATGTTCGAAACAACTTCCACACTGTGGAAGTTGTTTTGAACATCTGAATGGCTGCAAAATCTTTTTTGAGAAAGAAAAGGTGACTGTGGAGAAAACTACATTTAATGTGGGTTTGTCCAAAAAAGTGTTTTTCCAACTTTAATCTTTCTCTGCCCTAATGCATACCCAAACCCTCAGTTTGCAACATGCATTTCAGCAGGACAATTTAAACAAGCAGCAGGAGGGCAGGATGTTGGTGCTAATTAAAGCTGGGTGAGGGTGTCCATGTAAAACTAGCAGCAGATAGCATTGATTAAAGAAGTAGGAGGAAGGAGGAGGGAGCCGAAGAGAGGGAGGGAGCCTCATTCAGTAGTAAATTGTAAACAAGCAGTTGCAGATTTCTGGAAAGCCTGTTGTGTGTGAGATAGGAGAAAGCCATTAAAGAAAATAGTGCCTACATACAGTAAATAAAACATACTGCGTAATACCGCAGTAAAAGGGCCAGTCCTCATGGCAGATTACAAAGAGAGACAAGGGGGTACTAACGAGGGACTACTAAGCCTATTGACAAATCAAAAACCATCATTTATAAAAGTCAGGAAGAGAAGCTAATTGTAAAGCTGGGCGGAGTTTAAGGCATATATACTGAATACTACATTTCTAGAAGAGACCGCGCAAACGCTGCTCCAAGTGAGACCTAGAAAAGGATCTATAGAACCGATTCCATTCCAACATCAAGGATCAGGGGTGTATTTACTCTACTTCCTAATTCCCAGAAAGAACGGTTCGTTAAGGCCAATTTTAGATCTCCGGCCATTAAACCTATACGTAATATCAGAACTCTTCCATATAGTCACACTTCAACCGGTGCTTCCGCTTCTACAACAAGGTGACTTTTATGTTAACACTGGACCTAATGGACACATACTTTCACATTCCTATTCATCCTGCATATCGCAAATACCTCAGATTTGTAAAAGGGCAAAAGCACTGCCAGTTCAAAGTACTCCAATTTGGAGTAAGAACTGAACCCAGAGTATTCACCAAATGCCAAGCAGTAGTAGCAGCACATCTACGAAGACAGCAAATTCTTGTCTTCCCATACCTAGACGATTGGCTTATAAAAGCCAACACAAATCTCAAGTGTTTACAACACACTCAAACTACAATCAACCTTCTACATCAGTTGGGATTTACAATCAATATGCAAAAACCCTGTCTTCAACCCTTACAACTGCAACCCTATCTAGGAGCTATTCTAAACACTCAAATGGCTCTGGCATATCCCAATGTAGCCAGAATACACAATTTTAAAACACTGCTACTAAAGTTCCAAAACAACCAGTATCTCCCAGTCAGAACCTTCATGCAATTACTAGGGATGATGGCGTCATGAATTGCAGTAGTGCCTCATACAAGCCTAAATATGCGTCCTCTACAGGTATGCTTAGCATCTCGGTGGAATCAATCACAGGGTCAGCTAAAAGATCTAGTGTTGGTTGACAGCCGCACACATCGATGTTTGTGATATATGATGAACTGCCTGGGAGGATCACTGCCCCTACTATTTCCATCTTACCACTGATGGAGGATTTTCCTCTTCTTCTGTGGTTGGCCAGTTGACTAGCTTCTCACAGTTATCTGTGCACAAAGTTAGCGATCTGTTACTAGCCACAAAATCAGGGTCCCCGACAGATCCTGTCCCCCCACCATAATACATCTGGCCTCGGATAAGATTAGTACTCTACTAACCCCACTTTTGGAAAATGTTATTAGGACAGGATTCTTCCCTGCCTCCTGCAAGGAAGCCTGTTTTAGACCCATCCTAAAGAAATCCTCGCCTGAACCGTTAGAGGTGAAGAACTATCGACCAATTTCCTGTCTACCCCTGGCGGCTAAAATCCTCGAGAAATCTATTAACCAAGACCTAACTGAGGAAATACACATGCAGCTCGACTGGGGAGGAAGAGCCGTCCTAATCCTACTTGACCTATCAGCTGCGTTTGACACTGTGAATCATCTGGTACTAACGCAACGGCTGAAGGCAATCTATACTACTATTATAAAGAGAGAACTTGCACCTTTTGGCAAGGTAAACTCGGGAACCACAGCGCCAATCCACACACCCAATACATTGTAGTAAACCACAGGGTGTGTAAATGGACATAGGCTGCAAAAAATAAAAATTAAATGTAAATTAAAAAACATAAAGTTTTAAAAAAAAGTTGTCCCCTAAAACAAGCGCCGGCCGCGACGTAGCGCTGACCGCGACCTACACCTGCGTGATGACGCGCGGGGAGGAGCGGGGACGAGGGCCGACGTGAGGCGAGGAGTGACGAGTGGCACGGCGGCCCTGGTAAGGCGAGGCGGGAGGCGGGAGCCGGTCCGCGGTCCGGGCACGGCAATGTCGGGGCGGGCGGGGGCCCGGGAGTGGGGGCCGGAGTTTTGCTGATGTAAGGCGTGAGGCGGGCAGGAGGGCGGGAGGCCCGGCCGGGACTAAAATCTTCAAAATGCAGCCCCAGACCCCTTCTGCCCCGGGCAACCCTGGGGCGGCCTGGAGGCGGCCGGGAGGCAGGCGGGCGGGCAGCGGTACAACCAATGTCGGGGCGGGCGGGGGGCCCGGCCGGGACTACACAAACACTCAAAATGCAGCCCCCAGCCCCCTTCTGCCCCCGGGCAATGCCGGGGCGGGCTGCTAGTAGGAATTAAAGAGGCTGCTCTAACTCTTCTCACCTCGTTCCTTACTGCAAGGAAACAGAGGGTGTGTTGGGATAGCTTTAAATCTGAGAGGTTTTCACTCCCCTGTGGAGTCCCCCAAGGCTCAGCATTCTCGCCAACATTATTTAACATCTATGTTATGCCTCATGCCAAGCTAACCAGGGCTCACTGTTTCTCGTTGGTATCTTATGCCGACGACACTCAGATTGTTATCGCCATTTCTTCGAGTTAAGAAACCGTGGTAGGGAGATTTCATAGCTGTCTTAAGCACATTATGGAGTGGATGCATCAGAATTATCTTAATTTAAACACTGATAAAATGGAGGTCATGGAGTTTGGAAATGGACGTCCAATATGGAACCAATCATGGTGGCCGGCAGAGGCAGGTCATTGCCTGGATTCTATGACAAAAGTGAGGAACTTGGGATTTCTGTTTGCTATCCAATTAAATTTTGCAGGACAGATTAACCTTTTGACATCATCCTGCTTTTTTCTATTAAACATTTTGCGTGAAAGTTTGCCTTTTATTTCATTAGGCCTTAGAAAAATGGTTGTAGTTGTTTAAATTCTCTCTCGAATTGACTACTGTAATGCCCTTTTTTTGGGCTTAGGCAAACGTCACTGGCTAAAACTTCAATCACTGCAAAATGCAGCAGCACAAGTATTGCTCAATATTCCTAAATACCACCACATTTTAGCAGCATTAGGGAGCTTCACGTGCTTCCAGTCAGGCAGCGCATCGAGTTTAAGGCGCTATGCCTGGTGCACAAAGCACTTTATGCTGGAGGGTCGTTGGAACTACAGAAACTTTTTCAGTGGTACACCCCGTCTGAATCTTAGATCTGCCAGTAAAGTCTTAGTCCGGGTACCCAAAATCTATAAGGCTAGATGGGGAGGTAGAAGCTTTTCCTATAGAGCATCCAAGCTCTGGAATTAGCGACCAATCGATATTAGGCTTCAATCTACCAGACCTCTGTTTAGGAAAATGCTTAAAACCTGGTTATTCCCTTCATAGGAATGATACAGTATTTCTCTGTCTTTTTGCTTGTTTCCTGGTTACTCCCGGCGCCAAGACACCTCCGCATTCGTGCGCTCTACAAGTTCTTTACTTACTTACTTTTGCAGTGGTGAACACACAGAATCTATCAAAAGGTCGGGTCTTTATCGACCCTATTCCACAGATCGTGCTCACAACAGATGCATCTCTCACAGAATGGTATGCACATTTACAACATCTAACAGTTCAGGGTCTCTGGACCATCAAACAACAGAACCTTCATATCAACTACCTAGAACTGCGAGCAGTTCAACTGGGTTTGAAAGTATTTCAACCTCAACTGATAGGGAAAGTTGTTCTAGTCCAGAGAGACAATATAACAACAATGCACTATGTACAAAAACAGGGGGACATCTACTCTTTACAACTGTCAAGCCTCTCTCAGACCATTTGGCGTTAGGCCATTCATCACAAGATACAACTCGTAGCAGAACATCTTCCAGGGACTGACAGTGACTTTGCCGATCTGCTCACCAGAATGCTTCAACAAGTCCGCGAGTGAGAACTCCACCCCTCCACCCACAAGTTCTTATTCCATACTCCAAACAATGAGGGTTTCAACAAACAAAATGCCCTGACTTCGTGTCCAGGTTCCCATACCATCTATCCAAAGGCAATGCCCCATGGGTGAACTGGTTAGGTATATTTGCTTATGATTTTCCGCCTCTCCCCTGCTTCTGTTTCTGGTTCGGAAGCTCAGGCAGACATCTCTTACGCTAATTCTAGTGGCTCCCACATGGCTCGTCACCATGGTACACCACACTACTAGACCTGGCAGTAATTTCACATCAGAAGCTTCACCTTTGTTCAAACCTTCTTACACAGAACCATGGAGAAATCAGATATCCAGACCCCAAGGAGCTCAACTTTGCGATTTGGTTGCTGAAGTCATAGAATTTGGATACCTAAACCTACCACCATATTGTATGACAATTCTTAAGGAAGTAAGAAAACCTACCACTAGGGCATGTTATGTAGCAAAGGGGAAAGGTTTCTGATATATTGTAATAAAAACACAATCTACTAGATGCTTCTATACAACATATTCTTTGTTATCTTTTTCAACTACAGCGAGCAGGCTTAGCCTACACATCCATTTGACTACATCTTGCAGTGGTAGCTGCATATCTTCAAAACAGACAACATTTATCCTTATTCAAAGCTCCAGTAATTAAAGCTTTTATGGAAGGCCTTAAAAGAATAATTCCACCCAGGGTACCACCTGCACCTGCTTGGAACCTTAACATTGTTCTCACAAGGCTTATGGGTCGCTCCTTTTGAACCATTACACAACTGCCCATTACAATTTCTTACGTGTAAGGTTTTCTTTCGTCTTGCTATCACTTCACTAAAACGTGTTGGTGAGCTTCATGTATTAACCTTAGAAGAACCTGTCTTTCAACTTCATGGAGCTAGAATGGTTCTTCGTACAATCCCAAAATTCCTTCCAACCAATCAGTTGTTACTTGTTTTTTTTCCCCTCAACCTGATTCAGTTGTAGAAAGGGCTGAGCATACACCTGATGTCAAAAGGGCACTATTGACATCAGACCCGGAGGCTGAGAACGGCCCGGGACCAGGGTTCGATTCCCGACGCGGCAGGGTCGAGGACCAGGGTCAGCGGACTGATAATTCTCGCCTCGGTGCCCACTTTGGGCAGTGATCACACTCGGTAACTCTGGGCATTAAGCTTGCCTCATCGCTACAACGGCCCCCCACAGACGCCGGGGATGCCTGGCTTCACCTTGGAGATACCCAGCATGGGACCATCTCACAGGGAAAGCCAGGACGGGTTCCCCAGCGGTCATTCGCGCCAGGATACTCCGGTAGTAATTGAGCGCGCTACAAAACACCTTACATTTACATTTACATTTACTATTGTATTATATTGATAGGACAAAAGATTTTCGCACAACAAAGTAGCTTTTTGGTGCCTTTGCTCCTCCTCATAAAGGAAATCCTATCTCTAAATTCAATGTTGCCAGATCAATCGTGAAATGTATTCAGACTTGCTATGTTAAAGCTAAAAGAACTTTAACTATACCTCCTAGAGCACATTCTACTTGCAAAATAGGAGCATCTATGGCAATATTCCCATAGCTTACATATGTAAGGCAGCTACATGGTCCTTACCACACACATTTACCAACCATTATTGTGTGGATGTAGTAGCACGTTATCAAGATAATGTATGACATGCAGTGCAAAAAACACTCTTTCAGACAACTGCAACACCCACTGGTTAGCTACCTCTTTGGGTGAATACTGCTATACAGTCTATGCAGAGCATGTTAATTTACAACACATGCCTCGAACAGATCACGTTACTTACCCTGTAAGCATCTGTTCTTGTCATGTAGAGTTGTAGATTCACATGCACCCTCCCTCCTCCCTGGACACCTGTGGTTGTTGCAATTCTTATTACTTAAATTTTATGCACATGGACATCTCTATACTACACTTACTGACTCCATTCTCAGCCTCTTGCGGGGAAAACAATCTAACAATGGAGTTGATGCCCATGCGCACTCACTGAAATGAGGAGTCACCTTAACTTGTGACTAGTAAAGACTTCTGCAAAGAAAAACAACTTGCAAACATCCAGACGGCACACTAGATGGCAGGAGTATACAAAGCATGTGAATCTATAGCTCTACATACCAAGAACAGATACTTACAGGGTAAGTAACATAATCCTTCTTCCTACTGTTTGTTTACAGACCTCCGTTTGAACTGTTGATAATTTTTCTTTCTCCTATTTACCCAGTAGCTTCCTCTACAGCCTCACAGTGCTTACATCTCCCTCCTGCTCCCCCAAATTGCTCTTTTCTACTTGTTGCAAAGCTCTCAGGTGTGCTGATCAAGACTTTTCTGTTTACATTTCAGAACCCGGTGGTTAAGACATCAGTGCCTGCTCATAGCATTGCATCTTTGAGCGCAGGTGCAACAAACATAGTGCGCACCATCCCTGTGGTGACATCAGCATCATCGTTTGTTGCTTCTGGTAGTGGAAAAAACACTGCTATTCACCAGTTGCTGACCAATGGCGGACTTGCCAAGTTGGCAAGCAGTCTGCCCGGGCTTGCACAGATCTCAAGCCAAGGTGGAGGTGAGTAATAAAGGGGTCATTGGGTTTGACTTGAGAGATAGGTTGATACCTGGACAGAGAAGCAGAAGAGATTGAGAGAAGAGTGTGTAGTTTAGCAGAGGAAATCAACTGGGTAGAGAAATAAAGGATTGCCTTCAATCTCCAGCTTGGGGTGAAGGTGAGTTCTACAAAGGGGTTCTAGAGTCTGGTGTGAGTTATGAAGAGAAGATCTATTATACACACTCTTTCTGCACCAGGGGACTGCCTCTTATGGTTCATATTGTATTTGTCTATGGCTTGACGACACCCTAGTACATTCATGGTGCTTACTTGATAGACATATTCATTCTCTTTGATTTTCTATCCCCGGGACACTTGGGTGCCCTGAGAGCCATTTCTAGCAGTCAAATGCACTTATGTTTGCTTAGTGATTTTGTTGTGATCTTTTTACTACTCCAGCATTAGATCTTTTATATATGCCTGAGTCATTCCCTTTCGTCAGGCTGGTTGTCCCTGTTAACTTTAAATACTCGCAAAGAAGTGTTAAAATGGGCATAGGTGCCAAAAAACGTGTTTGGTGCAGTGAGTGCAAAGCTCTGCAACCTCATAGTGGCCACCATAGCTCTTGATTCCTACTGCCTGTTGTGTTTGAGTTTGTCCCTGAGTAAAGCTGTACGCTGATCTCTCAGTGATCTTATCCTGTAACTTTCTTGGTATACCCAGGAATTCAACCAGACATATCTTCTGTTTTTAGTGCATTGTTTGGTAATTTTGTGGAAAAGCTCTAGTTTCTGGGACAAGGAGACCTCTTGTCTGTTACCAACTGTCATCGTGACTGATAGAGACAAACCTATATTTTCAAATCCTACTCTACCTGTGGATAGCAAAAGATCTATACTGATGACCCACATGAGCAATATATTCATTGCTTTTATGCGATGCACAGGGTTTCATGTAGCAACATTTGAAAAAACCTTATCTTCCAGGACTCTGAAGGATAGAGAGAGGAGGTTTGTGCTATATTTATGGGAGGAAAAAAAATACTGACCTTCTAAGGGAGCTGCGCCCTCATTGTGGGATGACTCGATTAAAAGTGTTCCACTGAGCACTTCCACCAAGGCAGCGCAGAAAAAGGAAACCTGGAGTTTCCTCAAAAAACACTCCAGAAAGGGTGAACACCGGTTTGCACAAAAGACTCAGCGAAAATCCAGCTCCCTTTACTCTGTGACAGAACTGCTGGGCTCACCAGTGACATCTCAAGTCATCCTCATCCACGATGAAGAAAAAGCCACAATCAACATAATCTGTGGCACTCCTTTTGTGACTTGTGTTTCAGGTGCCATCGACAACCATCGAGACATCTCCGTTGACTATGACCATATCAATAACCAAACCCTTGTTAGAAATGACAGCTCCTTCGACAAGACCACCCCAAGGATGATTTTCACAAGTGTACTCAATGACCCTAGAAGTAATTTCCTGTTTAGTACATGAGGTCAAAATATGCCTCATAAGGTGAGTTTCAAGTCTTTCCTCACCGTGTGCCAATGCTGGTAATCGTAGAGGTATGCGGGCCTTAATAAACCTCAGCTGCCATAGTTCGTGGCCGTGTAAAAGTCCACAAGGGAGATGCTCTTACTTGACCATGATCTACTTACTACATGGACATAGAAATTCAGTCTTAAACGACCTTGAAAAAGTCTTGTAGATGAAACATGCATCTGCTGAAGAAGAATACAAGTCGAGAATATCTATATGAAAAGCACTCTATTGACTTTTACTCTCGAAATTTCATTGTCTTCAGAGACCTGTCAGGACTTGTCTGTGTGCTTTGGTAACTTTTTCTTCCTTATACTTACTGTGCTGGAACCCTGCTCCACGATTTAACGTGCACCCATGGTGGCAGGGTGTCTTTACCAAGTGTGAGAAAGTGCCCTCTTTCTGGCTTGGTATGCCCCTACATTTTGCTGAATTGCTGATGTTCTTTGACTGAGTGTGCCATGGGCTCCTGCTAATCAGGTACCCAGGGCCTATGTTCTTTCCCCAAAAACTGCATTGAAGCCTAAACCCAATTGGCATCTTTGGTCACATGTCCGCCCCTGGTAAATTGTACCACAGGTACCTATGGCCCTGTGACCAGAGAAGGCTTCTAAGGGCTGCAGCACTTATAGTGCCACCCTTAGAGGCCCTGTACCCTGACACTCACACACTGCTTTTGCAGACTGCGTGTCTTGGTGCAGAACAAAGTGGAGAGTCGACATGGCACACATCCCCGTGTGCCATGCCCACAAACCACTGCCCTGGCATACACCAGTCACCCCTCTAGATGGGTGCCCTAGGGAAGGCAACCATTGGTCCCTGCCCTCTACCTACCTGTAACACCACTAAATTTAGTATTTAGGGGCACCCTTCCTGAAATCCAGCAACAACAAGAAAAGAAGATAAGAAGGACGAAAAGCTGCGCAGGACTAACAAGAGGACAACGCCCACTGGCTTGGCCCCAGCCCTACAGGCCGGTCTCCCCTCAAACCTGCTCCTGCGAAAACCCTGGCGTGTCCAGCAGCCAGAAACCTCACAAACCCCGGAGGACCTGCCTGCCTTCACTTTCCAGGCTGTGTCTCCTGTGAACACCGGACGTGTCTAAACTGCAGCTTCTGGAACCAGCCAGACACCACGAATACAGCCCACTCCTCGCCCGCCGAACTCAAGTGGAAAAACACCACGAGGAGGTCCCCCCGGCGATCCTGACCCGAGATCCGCCGACCCCTGTCCTGACCCAACCCTCCTGACTACACCTGCAGTCTCAATCCAGAGGAACCCCCTAAGCAATCAAGGCAATAAAGAAAATCTGACGTCCCAAGGCACCCCTGCACCCGACGCCCCACGGCCTTGTGTGCCCAAACCAAGGGTGCATAACCAACCCTCAACATTCCAACTTACCCCTCGAAGGGGTGGTCGCACCTGGAAGATCCTCGTCCCCAAGCCTGAAGTGTTTTTGTCCCAGAGGTTCTCCATTGAGAACAACAGGGCACCCGACCTCAAAACAGCACCCTGCACCCGGCCGCCCTAGTGCTGCTGAGGGTGCTCCTTTGGTGCTACTTTGGCCCCCAACTTGCCCAGAGCTAAAACCCAGGAGCTTTGCTCCCACAACCTTGTGTCCTGCTTGCCAGCAGCCACCAACCAGAGACCCCCTATCCTCCATAGGATAACATTGGGCCTCAACACTCTGCACTTGGCCGCCCTTGTGCCGTTGCGGGTGCAATCACAGTGCATCACTGACCCTGGGAGACCTCTGAGTCTAACCCCTGAACCTTAACTCCCACAGTTGTTTACTTACCTGCAAATCGATAACTTGTTTTCCCTCCATAGGATAGCATTGACAAGTTTCCCTCCAAAAAACGACTGTGTGGAGTTTTGAAAACTAAAGATATTCTTTAAAAATCATACAGATAACTAAAACGTGTTTTCTCACGTGTTTGCAGGACATGTCCCAGTGCTGAATCTAGGCATCCAGCACCGAGTTAGAAAAAGTAACGTGACAGTAACTTACCTGCAATTTGTTTACAAAGCCTATTCATTTCAATGTACAGCTTCAAAAAGTTTCTTAGTGTGGAGTTTTGAAATCTGAAAATATTCTTTAAAAATCACACGAATAACAAAAACGGATTTACTCACTTGTTTACAGGAAATGTCCCAGTGCTGAATCTAGGCATCCAGCACTGAGTTAGAAAAAGTAACGTAAAAGTACACGTGCAATTTATTGAAAAGGTCTATTCATTCCAATGTGCTGTATTTGCTACGTGCTGCATACTACTGCTCCCCTGTAAATCAAACTAAGTACAATTCCTATTGCATTTTCTAACTGTTCTGTATCCAGTAACTTATTACTGAAAAGTATTTAATGCTTACCTGTACCCGTATATTTTTTTATACAAAAACAATTGGCCTAGAGTTCAGTTCTTGAGTGTGTGAATTCATTTGCTGACTGAGTGGGTAGATCAAATGCTTAACGCTGTCCTCTGATACTGCTTTACTGCTCTACCAAGATACCACTTTAGAGAGTAAAGTTCTATCTAACTTTAACCTCTTCCTACCTCTTCCTACCTCTGGGGACTCTTGGACTCTATACACACTGTACCTCACTTTGGTGCAGTCTATATAGAGCCAGTTTCTTACATCTAAGGCCTATGTTAGACCTCGGAGAGCTAAATCTATACATTCAGTCGGACCATTTTCATATAGTAACACTCCAACAAGTGCTTCTCCTTCTTCAGCAAGGCGACTTTCTCTCCACTCTGGATTTAAAGGACGCTTACTTTCATATTCCAATACACCCTGCGCCCCACAAATACCTCAGGTTTGTGGTAGCAGGTCAGCACTATTGATAACAAAGTCCTCCTATTCGGAGTAACAACCACACTCAGGGTTTTCACAAAATGCTTGGCAGTAGTCGCAGCCCATCTAAGAAAAACAACATATTCATGTCTTCCCATACTGAGACGACTGGCTCGCTCAACAGCTCTCTATGCCATACGCAAAAAACTGTGCAATTGCTCCACGAGCTAGGATTCACAGTAAATCTGTCCAAATCCCATCTCCAACCATCCACGTCTCAAGCATATCTCGGAGCTACTGTAAACACACAAAAAGCTCTAGCATACCCAACTCCAGCCAGAGTCAGGAATATACAAACCCTGATGTCTCAGTTTGTCTCAGCCCTCCTTACAGCTCGTGTGTTCATGCAGTCACTGGGAATGATGGCGTCTTGCATTTTTATAGACCCCTACATGAGACTTCAGATGCGTCCCCTACAGGAAAGCTTAGCACGTCAGTGGAACCAAGCTCATGGTCAGTTATCATATCTAGTGTTGGTAGACTGCTGCACCCATCGCTCTCTGCAGTGGTGGAACACACAAAACCTTTTAAAAGGGTGGCCCTTCAGCGACCCGGTTCCACACAAAGTACTGACAGCAGACGCAACACTGACAGGTTGGGGAGTGCATCTCCAAACCCACACAAATCAGGGCATTTTGAGCTTGCAGCAGAAACAGCTTCATATAAATCAGCAATTTTTATGGCGCTGAAAGCATTTTAAGTTCAGCTAGTACGCGAGACTGTCCTAATTCGTACAGACAACATGACAGCCATGTACTACATACAAAAACAGGGAGGGACACAGCTAGCACAGACCATCTGGAAATGGGCCATACATCACAAAATATATCTCCTAGCAGAACACCTTCCAGGAGTAGACAATCAGATGGCAGATTTGCTCAGTTATCAGACACAGCAAATCCACGAATGTGAAATACACCCTCAAGTTCTCCTCCCATTCTTCCAAATGTGAGGATTCCCACAGACAGACCTGTTCGCCAGACATCTAAATGCAAAATGCCCAAACTTTGCGTCCAGGTATCCATACCCATTGTCCAAAGGCAATGCACGATGGATGAATTGGTCAGGGATATTTGATTACGCTTTTCCACCTCTCCCACTGATTGCATAATTTGTTCGGAAACACAAACAAGTGTCCCTAACACTAATCCTAGTTGCTCCCACATGGGTACGTCAGACCTGGCTGTTTGACGGATCCTGAGCTCCCTCCCCCTCCCTCCGCCAATTCCTTGAGACCCTCACGGGTGAGTAGCGCACTTTATAAACCCCTTAATTGATTGACTGATTGGTTCACAACCCGATTGAAACTCTGTAGTTCCTCACCAAAAACTACTTCTTACTTGTGATAGATACATCTGCCGTGTGGATTCCTCACCTTGGGAATATCCCCCTGCGTCAGCAACATTCGGAAATTCTTTTGTAGCTTCGCGCCGACGTGGACCCGGACGTCATAGAGGCACGGCATCGCTCGCGACTCCGCTGACGTCATCGACGCCTATAATAGGCCCACACCGGCGTGATGACATCAGTTCCCTTTTTTCCGCGTCGTCGACGCTAACGGTTTTCTGGGATCGTCTGTAACCTTGGCTGTAACTTTGTTACTTGCTATTTGTTTCTAGTCTCTTTGTCTTCATTTTCTTTCAACATGTCCTCGAAGAAGACCGGGTTTAAGGCCTGCGGAGAATGTAATAAGATAATGTCCATCACAGATCCACATGAATGCTGTTTGTGGTGTCTGAGCTCCTACCACGACGTCGAGGACTGCCAATCCTGCAGAAAGATGACTCCAAAGGCCCTCCGGGAAAGAGAAGCAAAATTTCTGGTTGCCAAGTTTAAAGAAGGAAAAGAAAAGAAGAAATCAAGATCGCGGACTCGACGCTCGAAGTCAAGGTATCGCTCGAGGTCGCGATCGGATTCGTCCTCAGCCCATGCTTCAAGGTCTTCGAGGAAGAAGCATAAAAAGAGAACCCATGAATCCCGACATCGATCGAGAAAGGAGTCGGGTTCCAAGCCGAAGTCGCAGGTGAAGCTGGTCGAGAAGGTGGTGGTTTCTTCGGCTTCGGAGGAACAGGATGCCGAGGCTGAGGCGTCGCATGCGAATTCACCGAGTTCGCCGAAGCAGAAAGCTGTTCCATCTCCGGACCCATCCCATCCTTCAGGTTGGGAGGATGAAGGTAAGGAGAAGGTGTTTGGAGAGGGAGAGGCTCCGTTGCCCGAAGGTCTGTCGACTCCGGTGCACCAGCCTGAAGAGGAGGTCGACGCCGCTTCGACTCCGCGCCCTCGAGATCCGCGTGGGGGTTCGTATCTAGCCTTCCCAGGTCAAGGTCAGGATCCTTCGCATTTCCTGAATGCGATGTTTGGAATTTATTCAAGGGCTATGTATCCCTCTGGGGCTCCTGCTGGTCCCATGGGTCCGTTGGCATATGGTCTGGGTGTTCCTCAATCCTATGCACCTGCGCCCTTTATGCCCTTTATGCCGGCTCCGACGCCGCATTGGCATTATCCGAATCCGGCGAGGCCTTCGACTCCAAAGCCTTCGACGCCGAGGTCGGCATCTCCGATTCCGTCGACGCCAGTCCCATCAACTTTGAAGCCGAACCCTGAACGACATCGTGGATGTCTTCTTCGTCCGACGTTGGGTTCGACACCGGCTCCGTCGGAGTCGATTGCGGATCCGTCGGCTTCGAATGTGAAGCAAAGATCAAGGCCTGAGGCCCAGAGGTTGATGGAGGAGGAAAGATATCGTGAGGAAAATCTGGAGGAAGGCGAACTACAGGATTCTGAGGATTCTTTTGAGGACCTTTCTGTGGCTAGTGGCCTGGAACTCCTCGGCGCGATGACATTGGACATCCAGAACCCCCGGTGAAACCATACGCTTGGCCTCTCTCAGATAATTCCTCGGCTCGAGGCGTGTCCAGTATTCTGATGCATCTAAACGTCCGTTCTCTATTAGGGTAAACAAAATGGCATTCAGAGGGAACTATATAATATCGAAACAGCCACTATACTGTTTAAGCGGTCAACATTTATCAGTCAGCTACCGCCCAATACTCGTCCAATACACAAGCTCGGCGATCAGAACTACTTCACCCCTGGAATATCATCGCTTTCTATATTCAGTCATTCACGAAGGCATCAATTATAACTAATAAGTGGTGTATATCTACGGTCAATCCTCTAATACCTCTATAAATGGATCTTTCATCTCTAAAATAACAACAAAAATACTAAGAAGAGTAGCAAGCCAGGTACAGATATCTACCTTACCTTTGTGATGAACAAGCAAGAGAATTTCCTTTAAATAAGAGTATACCTTCTGTCTTTTGTTATGTTTCTGTCCTAAAGCAAATGACGGACTCCTGAAGAAGGCAAATGCCGAAACGCGCGTAGAGTCTCCACCCACCGCTTTGCTAACTCCACTAGCCCTTTCTACCATCTTAGTCATTTGTACTGTTTGTTTTTTTTTGTGTGTTCAAATTCTTATTGTCTTTTCATATGCTTTTGTTTATATGTTAATAATTTCTTGAAATCATAACATGTATGTCAATGATGTTTTAAATACGTATATGTATCTTTTATAAATAAGATTCTTATCAAAAAATTGAAGAAAATATTTAAATAAACTACACACTTTTTGAATGTAATCATTGGGGTTTTTTGCTTCATCAATTTGGTGTACATGTCACTTCCAATAGCTAATTAGCTTCTTAGTCTCCTTGGGTTTTTTGACTTAATTAATTAGCTCACTACCATATGTTCTTCTAAAATATTGTCTTTTTTTACTCCCTACCGGTAGTGAATGCATCAGCTAGTAGGGGTCCCCCTTTTTTTCCAAAATAGTGGCCTGGAACTGACACCTGATTGGGACCTTGCTTCGGTTTCTGATGAACCCTCAAGGGATGTGACGCCTTATGTAGTGATAAAGAAGGCTGCAAGCTTGTTGAACATTGCTCTACCAACTGCAGAATTTAAATCTAATCTGCTCAAGGAGGTCCTTCATTCTCCTTCTTCAGTGACTGAACCGTTGCTGCCTTTTAATGATGCCTTAAAGGATCCATTTTTGGAGATTTGGAAAAAACCTGTATCGGCTCCTGCTGTATCTAGGGCTGTAGCTAGGAGGTATAGGACAGCTCCTGAAGACCCGGAGTTTTTAACCTCTCATCCTCTACCAGAGAGTTTGGTGGTGCAGGCTGCATGTTCCAAAAGATCTACGGGTGCATTTCCGCAGTTCCCAGCGGAAAAGGAGTCGAGGAAGCAGGATCAGGCTGCTAAGAAGGTTTTTTCTTCTGCCAGTATGGCTTTGAAATCCACGAATGCTACCTGCTTGATGGGGTGTTATATCCACGCTCGCTCTTATGGACACTGTGAAGCAGTTGGTGCCCAAGGTGCCTGAGGAGAGTAGGAAAGACTTCCAAGAGGTAATCTCTGATACTCAAGCTGCAGCAAGGCAGGTTATTCTAAGTGGATTGGACACGGCAGACTCTGTGGCTAGGGTCATGGGTTCTTCCGTAGCTTCAAGAAGAGCTGCATGGCTGAAGTCAAGTGAGTTTTCCACAGATGTCCAGGCGGCATTGATGGATCTTCCATTTGACGGGTCTGGATTGTTTGGGAAAAAAGCGGACACTGCCTTGGAACGCTTTAAAGACAGCAGGGCGACTGCGAAGTCGTTGGGCCTTCAGACCAGGGGCACTTTTGGTAGGCGTTCAAGAGGATTATGCAGATCTTCTTTTCGAGCCTATAAGTCAACCCAGCAGCAGCCGCAGCAGCAGCAAAACACGTTGTATAGATCTTATAGAGGCAAGCAGAGGTCCCGGGCTCGGGCCGTAACGCTTCCTCATCTTCCTCCTCTTCCCCTTCCCAGCCCCCAGCCTCCGCAGCAAAGCAGCCCTAGATCCGCCATTCCGGTTCATGTGGGCCCAGTGGGGGGTCCGGCTTACCCATTTTCTTAGAGATTGGGAATTTATAACTTCGGATCTTTGGGTTCTCAATCTTGTAGAGAATGGGTATGCTCTTCCCTTTCGGGAGTTTCCCCCAAATTATCCTCCTTGCCAAGGTTATTGTTCGGAGGACCACCTGCTTCTCCTGCAGGAAGAAGTCCTGGCACTGTTTCGAAAAGGTGCGATAGAGGTGGTTCCGGAGCAGGAGAGGGGTCAGGGATGCTACTCCCGGTATTTCCTGATCCCCAAGAAGGATAACAGGTTTCGGCCGATTCTGGATCTCAGGATCTTGAACCTTTACCTGAAACAGGAGAAGTTCAAGATGCTCACCCTTGCTCAGGTTCTTCAAGCGCTGCTGGAAGAAGACTGGATGGTGTCTCTCCACTTGCAGGATGCGTATTTTCATATCCCAATCCTGAAGTCGCACAGAAAGTATCTCCGTTTCACGGTTGGGTCGCAACACTACCAGTTTGCGGTCCTTCTGTTTGGTCTTACTACTGTGCCTCGAGTCTTCAACAAGGTGATGGCTGTGGTGGCAGCACATCTCAGAAGGTCAGGGATATCTGTATTCCCGTATCTGGACGACTGGCTGATCAAAGCGGAGTCTCCGGAGAAAGTGCTCCATCATCTGACTTGGTGTGGAGAGAAGTCTATAGATCCTTTGAGAGCCCATTTATCTGATGTTCTTCAGTTTGCTCTTTCTCTGGCGCAACAGGGGCTTGCTGTTGCCACAGTGAAGGGCTATCTTTCTGCGCTGTCGGCATTTCTCTGCATGCCTGACCAGCCGTCTCTTTTTAAGTCTCCTGTTGTTCTTAGGTTTTTGAAGGGCCTCACAAATAAGTTCCCTCCTGCTCCTTTCATTGTGCCTCAGTGGGACTTAAATCTTGTCTTGACCTTTTTGATGGGTGCTCCCTTTGAGCCTCTTCACAAATGTCCTATGAGGCTTTTGACCCTTAAGACAGTTTTCCTCGTTGCAATAACCTCGGCAAGGAGGGTTAGCTTCAAGCTCTTAGTTCCAAGCCCCCTTTCTTGACCATTCATGCTGATCGAATGGTTCTTGGGACCCGGGCTGCTTTTCTGCCTAAGGTGGTAACTCCTTACCTTCTTGGTCAATCCATTACCCTCCCTACCTTTTATCCTCCCCCACACCCTTCCAAGGAGGAGGAGAGGTTGCACTGGCTGGACCCCAAGAGGGCGGTGTCCTTTTACTTGGACAGATCTAAAGACTGTCGGTTGGATGACCAGCTCTTCATTGGCTTTGCTGGCTGCAAGAAAGGAAGAGCGGTCCATAAAAGAACTTTATCAAGATGGATTGTCCTCTGTATAAAGATCTGCTACTCTTTGGTCGGTAAGGAACCTCCAGAGGGTATAAGGGCTCATTCTACAAGAGCCAAGTCGTCAACCTCTGCATTGGCTAGAGGTGTACCTGTGGAGGATATTTGTAGGGCGGCAACTTGGTCTTCCCTCCACATTTTCGTGAAGCATTACTGCTTGGAATCTGAGGTGAGGAGGGACGGCCACTTTGCGCGCCATGTCCTTCAGGATTTCCTGGTTTAGAAGAGTGGACACCCTCCGGGAGTGGGGACTACTGTGGGACTCTATTCACAAGGTGAGGAATCCACACGGCAGATGTATCTATCAGAAGAACAAGTTACTTACCTTCTGTAACGCTTTTTCTGGTAGATACAATATCTGCCTGTGGATTCCTCACTGACCCACCCGCCTCCCCGTTGTCCACTCTTCTATGCCAGTGTTTCTATTATGTATTTATTTTATTGTCAAATGTTTTATTGCATTTACTTCACACTGTGTGTGTTACCTTGATATTGGTACTGCGTATACTGTGTTTATGTCTACTGTCATTGGTCCATCCATGTGCCTCGAAGGCACGGAAAAAAGGGCGGAACTGATGTCATCGCGCCGGCGTGGGCCTATTATAGGCGTCGGTGACATCAGTGGGCCTATTATAGGCGTCGGTGACATCAGCGGAGTCGCGAGCGATGCCGTGCCTCTATGACCCGTGTCCACGTCGGCTCGAAGCTACAAAAGAATATCCGAATGTTGCTGACGCAGGGGGATATTCACAAGGTGAGGAATCCACAGGCAGATATTGTATCTACCAGAAAAAGCGTTACCGAAGGTAAGTAACTTGTTCATCCAGTCTCCTCACACAGAGCCATGGAGAAATAAGACATCCAGACCCCAGTCAACTCACACTGGTGATCTGGCTCCTGATGTCTAGGAGTTTGACTATATTAATCTACCGCCAGACTGCATGAATATTATCAAAGAGGCTAGATGTCCTACCACAAGAGCCTGCTATGCAGCAAAGTGGAAGCTGTTTGTGATATACTGTAATAACAACCACATGAATCCACTTTATGCTTCTGTACAAAACATTATACGTTTACATCTGGCTCCAATAGCTGCATACCTCCAGAATAGACAACGGCTATCTCTTTTTAGAGTACCTGTTATCAAACCCTTTATGGAGGGACTCGAGTCATCCCCCCGAGACATCCTCCTGCTCCAGTGTGGAATCTCAACATTGTTCTCAACAGTCTAATGGGTCCACCCTTTGAGCCATTGCACACATGTGAACTGCAATTTCTTGCGTGGAAAGTTGCTTTCCTCGTTGCTAGCACATCATTAACTATAGAAGAACCCTTTTTACAAATGCACCAAAATAAAGTGGTTATTCGGACTATTACCAAATTCTTTCCTAAAGTCATTTCTGATTTTCATATCAATCAATCTGTTGAGTTACCTGTGTTCTTCCCTAAACATGATTCAGTGGCAGAACTTGCCCTAAACACATTAGATGTGAAGAGAGCATTGCTTTATTACATAGAAAGGACAAAACCTTTCCTTAACACAAATCAACTTTTTTTCGCTTTTGTTCCACCAAACAAGGGCAATCCCATATCAAAATCAGGTATTGCAAGGTGGATAGTCCAATGCATTCAAATATGCTTTACAAAAGCAAAACAAATGTTAACAGTTCCCCCTAGAGCACAGTCTACACGCAAACTGGGGGCTTCCATGGCATTTTTAGGAAATATACCCATAGATGACATATGCAAAGCTGCAACATGGTCTACACCTCACACATTCACAAAACACTATTGTGTAGATGTTAGCAGGACAACAAGCTAGAGTGGGCCCGGCAGTTTTACGTACTCTATTTCAGACCACTGCAACAGAATCAGGTTAGCCACTGCTTTGGGAGATAACTGCTATTTGGTCTATGCACAGCATATGATCTACAGCACATATGCATCGAACGGAAAATGCTACTTACCCAGTATGCATCTGTTCTTGGCATATAGAGCTGTAGAGTCATCTGCGCCTACCTGCCACCATGGGTACCTATACCTGTTGCAGTATCATCTTACTTAGATGCATGCATTCATGGACATCTCCTTTTACTACTCTTACTAACTCCATTATAACCCTCTGCGGGAAAACAATCTAACAATGGAGTCGATGCCCATGCGCACTATCACCGAAAGGAGGAGTCACCTACCTTGAGACTGGAAAGACTTCTTTGAAGAAAAACAAAGTGCAAACATCCGGACCCAACACTGGATGGCGATCTATGCATAGCAAGAGACTCTACAGCTCTATATGCCAAGAACAGATGTATACTGGGTAAGTAGCATTTTCCTTTGTTAGTGTAGTTGCGCCTCAAATACCGGTAAAACCAGGAAGAAATCCATTCTTGTGTAGGTCTCTTGGGAAGTAAAGCCGGATTAGTCTCCAGTGGGCAAATGTAAGGAGCGCCAAATGTCTAGATCTGATTACCACTTGACCTCATTCTGGGAGAGTGCCTCGTCTGACTCGACATCTGGTCTGACCTATCTAAAACTGGGTCAATTCCGATATTAAAGTTTCCTTCCATAAGTTTTTTTTGCTTGTTTTTGTAGACACATTTTATTGACAATTTTCCAAATCAATACTGCACATTAATAGAGGTAGCTTGGGAGGTCGCAGTCATCCAACAACAGGTAAAGTATTGGTGTACACAGGCTAAAGATGTCCCATAAAGTTACCTCCCCTCTCCCAGCTAAGGAATAACGCCCTAGTTACACTGCCAATAACAACTACCCCTCCCTCCAAACTACCCCCTACCCTCCATCCACCTTACTGTATCCTATACTGCTCAGTTTGCTGTTCAAGTAAGTGAAAGTGCAGGCAGAAGTCAAAACAGGGTGCTCGCTTGTTCCTTCTGCTTCATAGGTCCCTACTATGGTTTGTTGCAACCAGAGGAAAGAGAAACACAATTAGGCTTTCGTGGAAGGGGACCCGGGAAAGTGGCCAATCCTCGTACGAAAGCATTACTGTGCAAGGGACTGCGATAAAACCATAATCTCACCCTCTCTCAGGACTGATTCACACTGTGAGGTATCATCCCCTGTCTGAACGTTCCTCTATGAGACTCTACCATGCTCTAGCCATCTCCATGAAACCCTGGCCCTGCGTTACTTCTCCAAGGAGAACAATGCTATTTTATTCCCTCCACTGAGTTAGTTCCCTGGTCCACCCTGCGATCGTGGGCCAGTGTAGCAGAGGGTAATCTCTCTCCTAGCTAGGATAAGGCCTAGGTCTATAAATGTGGACGTTACTTTGAATTATCCGGGTGCAGCACATTTCAGTGGTGACAAGTAAATACTACGATCTCTTTTATCATTGAGAAGAGTAACCACAGCTCCCCAGTATGCTGCGAGTCGGGGCAGTCCCACACCATATGTAGCATCCCTGCCTCGAAGGCTCCACACATGGGACACACAGCGTGGGCATACAGGAAGAATCTATCAATTCTTTCCAGTGTGAGGTATGCCCTATGTAAGATGTAGAGACTAATCAAATTGAACCTCGCATTGCTAGATACTTTCCGCATATGCTCCAGTACCTTGTCTGCAGTGGGTGTCCCCATGTCTGTCTCCCACACGTCTTTTAGGGCAGTCAGAGGAGCTTCCATGTCAATTATCAAGGTCTGGTAGTGGCCTTGAGACAAGGTTATCCTCTCCTGAATAGGTACAGATAAAATAGAAACCCAGATGTGTCTTGGGTACAACCAGGTCTCCCGGCCAGCCCCACTTCAAAGCCGCTACTAGAGCTCCGGACACCAAGAAGTGATCCACATTAACGTCCAAGTTGGCCTGCAACTAGGCAAAGGAAATCAACACTTGCATACAGCGCTACATTTCGCTCCACCCATGTGTCTAGTCTGCTGCAGTGATGCAGCAGGTAAAGGGTGGGCAGCCACCGCAATGGCAAATCGGGTGGCTAGAGGCTCTGCACCTAAGTTTGTTTTACAACCAGCAGGTTCGGCATTATTTGGCCACTCCCCAGAAGTCGCCTGGCATTGCTTTTACACAACGGGGGTTCCAGGAGCAATTGGGCAAGCCACCGCCATTGAGGGCTCTCATGGACATCCCGAACCACCCCCTCCTCCTGCATTAGCCCACTGCACCACCAACTGGATCTGTACCGCTAAATAGTAGGAATGAAAAAAAGCACAGGTGCACCATAAATTAGAAATGTGCTAATATAATACAATTAACACAAAAACACAGATAGTGATGTCCAGAAGTCTGATTGGTTTGAATGATTTATTTGTCAATAGTAGAAAAATGAACAGCCAACGCGTTTCGTCCCGGATGGGACTTCTTCAGGGCAAGAAAGAATGTAGCAACTCCTTGGCGGTGTGAGTAGTCTTGAAGTATAAAGGTTTTTGAAAAAAGCCAGTAGGTTGCGGTCCGTTTCGTAGTCTCAATGCACAAAGTGTATAAATCTTATCCTACGTTCTGGAGGATGTTTTTGAAGTAAGTTGTGGAGTCTTAAAGGGGTCAGCCAATGCTGGATTTGAGGTCAGAATTGCCAGGGAACCTGTTCTGGATTGGTGGGCCACCTGGACACGGGCCGGAGGCATCGGGTGCAGAGTGGGCAGGACTCGCGGTTCCGGAGGCTACCGCAGTCCTTTGTGTAGATTGTTGGGGACAGAGCCACTGTCCTCTGGAGTTCTGGTCTTTATCAGAAGTCAGGCAGTCCTCCTCGGGTTCTGGAGGTCGCTGGCTGCATGACAGGTGTTTTCTTCTTTGCACAGTCTTTGAAGCTGGAGACAGGCGGGTTGGGCTTGGGCAAATCCAGTAGTCGTATTCAGGATTCAGTGCATGGCTTCTTCTTTGTCCTTCTTAGGTCGGCAGGAACTAGTTTCCAGGTCTTAGGGGGCGCCACCTTAATACTAAATTTAGGGGTGTATGAGGGTAGTAGTAGGTAGGGCCAATGGGCACCGTACCTGGGGTGGCTAAAGCCTCATCTACGCCACCCTCCTGTGGAAGGGGGCATAGTCCTAGCCATGATTGGAGGGGTCCCCCCAGCTTCAAGAGGGCAGGGACTGAACAGTGTACTTCACCTTTCCTCCTTCACCTTAGGGATGGAGTTGGCAGAGATGGTCACATCTATTCTTCCTACCTTTCCTGCCAGTTTTCCCACCCAAACTAGGGGTGTAAACCGGGGTTGCCATTTGCTGGTAGCAGCAGAGGCTGGGGGGGCGCATTACAAAAGCAGCAGTCTTTGAAGCTTTCTGCTCGAGCACTGTGCCCATCCTCTGGGTGGAGGTGTAACATCTTGCCCAGATTGTTCTTTGATTCTGGTTCCAGAGAGCAGAGGCTCTCAACCCAGGGGTCCAGAAACATGTCTGGTGGGGGCAGGCTGGCTATAGCCAATCTGTGGCCACACCAGGGTTGGTAGGTTTTTATGGGGCACCTCTAAGGTGTCCTCTGAGTACATAGTTTAAGTACATGTTTCAATAAATCCCATACTGGCATCAGTGGAGGTTTATTTTGAGGAGCGGTTTGGTACCAAACACTCCTGTGTTCAGTGAATCCTTCATGGTGCTGTGGAACTCGAGTTGTTGAATTTCTAGCCCTGGTTCTTTCTATGGCTTCCCTGGCACTTAAAATATTAAGGGATAGACCCTAATATTGATGGGGCATATCTGCTCATGCAGATATACCCACACCGTTGATATAGTTCACCATGCCTTAGGGCTGATAAGACATGCTAGAGGGATGACCTACCTATATCCTAAGTAGTGGTAGTGTGCCATGTCGACTTTGTTGTTTTGTCTGCTCCAGGCCTTGAATGCTGCAGTGGCATCTGCATGGCCTAGATGAGGGCTCCCTAGGGGACCCTCTTCAGTTCCAATGCCTTAGGCACCCAAGTACCACTTACTAGGGCCTAAAGTTGCCAATTGTGGATCAATTGTAAGGAAAGAACACTGGTACTCGGAACCTGGACAGCAGGGACCCAGTACTCCATTGTCAAATTTATCAAAAGGCACGCAAAAAATGTGTGGGGTGGGGGTACTGTAACCGAACCCCATTTTCTCACACCCTTGAATTTGCCAACAAGCACTATGCCCATACCTGCTGGTGCAGGAGGAGAAATATAGTCTAGTGAACTACTTCAACTTTATTCGTCCCCAGTCTCTTCTAAGGAGGGTCTGTTGAAAAAGGCATTATAACTGTCTGAATCGTACAGTATCATGAATGAAGCTAGTCGTTTAGCAAGGGAATTATTTTTCCATTGAGTGTTAAATCTTTGCTGATATTGTGGGACATAGCATTTCTGCTAGTGTGGAACCTTTGTATGTATATCCCATTGGGGATGTACAAATCCATGGGAACTTCTGGCTAGCTGTAGGGGTTAAAGAACCAGGAATTGTGTAACTTAAATAACTTCTACCCGTACAGGAGAGACGTTAACATGTGGTACTTAGTTAGGGGAATCATTATAACGAAAAGAGGTTGTTAATCTTGTCTGTTACAGAAGTCTCTTTACCCTGACTCACGCGCAAGAAAATATAACAGTGGCCAATCCCTGGCCCAGGCTTACCAGTTTAGCCAGACAGCAGCAGCTTGAACCCTGCAGCACAGACTTGTCAAACTCCCTCATTTGAGTGGTAGGAAAACCTTAATTTAAATTTTAAATATGTATTCCCCAAGCACACCTTGCTGGCCACAGTCAAGGTGCTTATCATGTATAAGAGTGGAACATGTGTGAAATTAGAAAGGCATGTTCCCCCAGTGACTACCTCAAATGACGTTGTCTCTGGTCGGGCTACAACTTCCACATAATCTAGAATTTTTGACCTGTATCTGCTACAGACTCCATTCAAAGGCCTACTTTTTTAATTTAATACCAATCCAATCTCATGGTGAAGTCAGATTTCTATTAAATGTATGGGAAATGTAACTTTCAGAAAGTAGCATTTGCCCTACCTAATGGTGCTGGAAGCTAATTTGCATTATATCTCCAGCAACTACCCAGCCTGTACTTGGCCAGAATTAAGTGAGAAAGAGGTGTGTAGGAAAGTGCACCTTTTTGCATGGTTGCCCCCCACTTTTTGCCTGATGTTTGATGCTTCTTGACTAAGTGGGCTCTGGGTTCCTGATAATCAGATAACCAGGACATGTGTTCTCTCTCCAAAACGGTACATTTGCTCCCACATTGGCACTCCTCTGGCCTACATAGAAGTCCCTTGTAAAAAGTGCTAGGGGCACCAAGGGCCTTACAGCCAGAGAAAGTCTCGGAGGGCTGAAGCATCTATTTTGCCACCCTTAGAGACTCCTCCCCGATCCATACACACTGTCAGTGCAGTCTGTGTGCCAGGGGGAGACCCTAAAAGTACAAGTCAATATGACACACATCCCTGTGTGCCATGCCCACCAAAACACTTCCTGTGGCATAGGTCAGTCACCTCTCTAGCAGGCCTCACAACCCTAAGACAGGGTGAACTATACCACAAGGGAGGGCACTGTGGCATGATCCTGTAGTGTAGTTCCTAGTTTCCCACTAGGCCCTGCGCATTGGAATAACATAAACAGTAGTATCGACGTGGAACTGCTTATATTCCAGGCCTCCACTGACTATGCTAAACTTAATTGGGTTGTGTTACCAACTAGCTCAGAGGTCACTGGAAACTTTCTTCTCTGCATAGGAAGTGATCAGCTTCCTTGGCACAGACAAGAAGGGATTCAGCTTTCCAACAACCGTGCAACATGACAACTTTGCTCCTCAGATCAAGAGTCAATCTCTAGGGTCGTGTGAAACAATAGACATAGATTTCACTCAGTCAGTCTAGTGCAGTTTACTTTCACAGTATGTAGAGAATAGAGAGACGGGCGTGTATCAATAAAGGTTAACATTTATTGAACAGTCTTTCTTCTCATACAAGAGAAATGTATTGCCACAATTGCAATAACTGTTTATTATAAAAAGTACGTACAGTAAGATAAGAATAGCGAAATAGAACTGTAAAAGCATTGATATGGTTTCTTAGCCATACAATGGTTTAAAAGTAATAAAACATTTATACAGTTATATATACATTAGGCTAACATACTCAACTGGTGCTTCTAACTAAGCCTAACCCAGTGTGCCTGACCTAGGCCTAACACGTGAGAAGGGGAGTAAGTAAGTAGCTTAAGTTAAGTTGGTTTTGCCAAGGTTTGTTTCAAGAATTCTCGTCTAAGGGTTTAGTCAACACCATACCTCTGAATAGAATGATGGAGGATTGGTATCTCCTTCAGGGGTCTCTCTCGATATCCCAGTCACCTGCGAGGGTAAACTGGAAGCGCCGGGACTGGATTTCTCTGCACGAGAAAGGCAGCGGCTTCTCTCAGCGCGTCGAGGAAGGAGGGGTGACAGCGTCCGCGGGCAGCTGGGCTGGATGTCTTCGCAGAGGACGGCTGCACGGCTCCTCAAGCGTACTGCACCATAGGTCGCGCTGTAGCGGCGATAATGGTAATCAGTAGCTTCACCACCACAGGATAGCAGGCTGCAGCGACAGAGTGCTAGTTTTTACCAACACAGGGTCATGCAGGCAGCTGGCATCAGCAACATGTTCGCTCATTGCTTAAGGCAACGTTGGTAATATTTATACCTGACAGGTGCCGGGTTTGACGCAAGTTTGCTGGACATAAGACGTCAATTAAAGATGTCACTAGGAAGTGGCAGCTATCA
This sequence comes from Lissotriton vulgaris, assembly GCF_964263255.1. NCBI lineage: Eukaryota > Metazoa > Chordata > Amphibia > Caudata > Salamandridae > Lissotriton > Lissotriton vulgaris. Next base: position 362,367,650 of record NC_141699.1, on the reverse strand, counting down.
GTTGCTCATTAGAGTTCTATTACTAATCAAAACATAGCAAGCGGGGATTTCCAGGTTTGCTAAGTTTTTATCTTGTTGAAGAACTCGGAGTGTTATCTAGGAATATCAGATAGTGACTGCTGCTCTGTCATTGCACTAATTGGTCGCAAAGGAAGTAGCAGGGAGTCATGCTGGAATGTGGCTCTGTGGCTCTGCTCGTGTGAGGCCAGAGATGACTTTACAGAAAATCGTACTTGAACGGTTATGCCAATATAGGGAATAAATGGATTTATAGCCGAATAGGGGCATAAGGTCACAGTATCGATCAGGAACCTAGATAAGCACATGACACCCACTCCACGAATTCATGTCCATCAAAATTACTAAAACTAAGCAATTAGATGCATGTGTAACATTGTGTAACATAGCCCACCCCAAAATACATAAATGCATTCGAAATAGGCGTACTTGTAATACATGGAATTTAGGTACTGTACGTAGTTTTAAAAGCATAGTAATCATTCAAAAAATTATTGCATATGAAATCAATGAACGATTATGCATAAGGAATTACACATGAAGTATCTCTGACAGAAGAAATGCGAGATAAATCATCACATAAAAATGCATTGTAATAATATGTGTGCTAGAGGCTGGTGTTATGTTGTTATGTCTCTAGATGTGTTTAGAAATAGAAGTGTGAAGCTTCTGTTCTCTAAGAATAGTTTTTACGTTAAGCAAAGAATTGTTCGTGCCAAAAGGAGAGGGCCAATATTTTTAAAAAATTGTCCAATTCAAAGAAAAATCAGTTTACCAAAGCTCCTGGCAGTTTTATGTTGATCAAAACTGAAGGCCGAATTCAGAGTTCATGGGAACGCTGTGTGTCGGAAAGCTTCTCAAAAGTTATTGTTTCTCTGTGGGTGAGAACATCGTATCAGACAGGCTCGCAAAGAATTGGTCTACAAAATCAGGTGATAGTTCAACCAAATTAGATAGCGCTGTAACTTGGCAGGTGTGAGAATGATTGCTGTCATCGAAGGCAGGATCAGCAATGCTCACAGAACGTTGTACCTGGATGATGTTGCTTTTGTCACTCGCTCCACTGTTACCACTTGGCTGTAGTACAGGAGTCTCCACGAATGCCGTCATCAGGATTGGTAGCCGCTGGGGACAACACAATGCGTGAGCCGTTATTGGACTTAGCAAAGTATCGACGTCCATTGGTACTGCTGATGGAAGTGAAAGACAGATGTCCAACACGCATTCCTCGCCGCAAAGCATACACCGTAGCACAGGTAAAATGCAATTTTGCCATATTGGTCTGAATGAAAGGAACCAGGTCATGTTTAGATCTCTCAGCCTGGCCAATCCGAGGACGTTAGTTATCCTGTCCCTGTAGCGCATTGCTAGGATTGTTTCTTCCATTCCCATGGGAGCTATGTCTGAGCCGAGGCTTGCCATAACGTAGCAGGATGGTCAAAAATAGAATCCCTGCGATGAGTCCAAAAAATAGTGGAATACCACCAAAGATGGAGTGCACAAAATTAGGAAAGATTCCCAAAATTGCCTGGAAGGGTGTTAGCAGTCCCGTAAAGACTGTCTTAAATATGCCTGGGATGCTTGTAGCACTAGACATGTTAAGGAGTTGGTCGAGTATTTGTACGAAATGCACGGGGCAATTTGTTGATAAAAGGTCATGGACCTCAGTAGCCGTCCTTGCGACTAGAAGATCATACGTCTCTTTAGATGACGTTATAGGCACTGTTGTCTGTAAAAGCACAGATTTCATTTTGCTTAATGTATCAATTCGTATAGAATAGAGATTCAGACGAGGCCAGAGGGGAATCACTGTGTCTGGAGGCCCGCTCGGGAACAATGCTTGCATACAACATTTGACCATGGACGTTACTTCTACTAGATAACTTAGTCCGGGCGCGAGGCCACAGCACCTGTGATCCGTTCTTAGAATGTAACTCCCGTTTGCGAGTTGCATAAAGAAGGGCTCTATCTGAGTTGCAGGTGTGACTAGCTGGTGGCATGAAAGGTTGTTTGAATTTCCATCGCATGCTCCGTGTAAATTAATACCCTGACACAAAAGTATACCGCTTAGTGAGTGTTTACAATTTTCACCACTAAGAAATACATTTTTGTCGCTGTCACTATAGCAAGAATGAGTGTATGGTAATTTCCATTCGGATTTAACATATCCCTTACCCAATTGTTCATACTGGCCAGCAGGTATGTATTCAAGGCATTTTTTAAAGCGGAAAGTTGTTATCGGAATTGTGATAATTCCGTGTATTATCCATTCAATGACAGGGCTCTCTGACATTGTCAATGGTAATCTCTCGAGTTTCTCGATGCTCAAGATTGTATAGTCTGCTCCTTTCTGTGCCAAACTGATCTGTTTATCAGTAAGGTTAAAAATGGAAAATAATGACGTTGTGTTTATCAGACGCCAAGGCACATAGCCTGAACGAAGATTTTTGCAGCGTCCAGCCTAGTTCTATAATAGAGCGTAATTGAGACTGGCCATGTTGTAACATTAGCAAATCTCTGTCTATCACATCAAAGGCAGATGATACAATATTGTCCAAAGAATATATTCTGGAAGACAGAGTCATTAACCCATTGTCTACTACAGAAAGTGATTTTTCCAAATTAATACGATCAATTTCTCGTATTTTTTCAGCAGTTTCAATTTGCTTTACTTTCCAAGCCTCGTTGTAAGCAGCATAGATGCTGGTCGCTATGAAACGCTTTTGACGCTGTTTGCGTGGTCCAAGAATGAAATCGCGCAAATCAGCACCATCTTTTAATAAAGACAAGTGTTGCTTAATTTCAGCCAGTGTGGATGTAGTTAGCCATTCTAGGCAGAGTTTGCCTACACTGTATGTGGTTATAATTCCTGGATGTTGTCTCTGGGAATATCTTGAGTCTAATCTGGTCATTTTTAAACCCTGTGTTTTATTCAGGAATCGATCTTGACAGCTATTTGTGTCTGTAGGCCAGATTAACCACTTTTTCCAATCAGGATGTGTTCTGTTGAAATGTAAAATGTGTGACACGTCTAACTCATTATCTGCAGTTGCATTCTCAGCTATTGGCTTTGGTATAGACGGTGTTTTAAGGTCTTTGTTCTTAGCTAGGCCAAGACAAGATGTTTGGTGTACAGTGTCATTTAAAAATAACATTTGTTCTGGTATCATGCAGGTTCTAAAAAGTGCTTCTATGCCTTGCACCTGCCAATCTTTTGTACCCCAAATTGTTTTCGTTTCAATATTATTTTTCCAATAATCAAAACCAAATGTCATCATTTTGTCATAAAATGCTTCTGAATATATCAATTTAGAATTTGTCAGCATTGTTTTCATTCCTGTTTTATCTAACAGTTTATAATAAAACGTTTCTGCATCACTGGTGTTAAACCCTGAAAAATATTTGAATTTCTCAAAAAATGCTTTAGAACTGCTTTTAGGTGGTGTAGAACAATGTTCCCATTGATTATACATAAAAACATTTCTAGGCTGTGCAGATTTATGCAAGTAATGATCCCCATAGTGGGTGTAACAGAATAACTGCTCATAACTAGATGAACCTTGTAAATAATCATGATCTGTGAATCTAGCTGACATTACTAAATCAGACATCATGTCATTAATACTGTTAAAGTCCCAATCATCAGAGAATGTACTTGGTGTCACAAAGTCACTTAAGGAAACCTTTAGTTGATGAGGATACTTCAGGATTTCGACCGGACCATAGATCTCATAGTCTGTTTTCTCCCATACTACCCCACCAGGTATTGGAATTGCTGTGACATTTACTGTTGACAGTTCTCTTTTCTTCACGTGGGATGATCTGTGTGGTTTCAGGACTAGGTTGATGTTCTGACTTGCTGTGTCCATTGTAATATATTTTCCTTCAATGAATTTTCCCAAACACAGTACCATGATGAGCCAAAGCAGGAGGAAAAATACACCTAGACCGAACCAGAACTCTAGCCAAGGGGAAATAAGGTAGATTTCCTTCAGTTGATGAAAGAGTTCCGTTGCTTTTTCTTTAAAAGACTTTTTTGTTTCTGGCATCACTTCGGGATCGTTTTGATCTTCAGAGAAGTTGTCGAAGTTGATGAAATAACCAGAGGCAGTTCTGTCAATTGATGGGATTGTTTTTTCAATCTGTCTCTCGGTAGCACTTTCTGATGCCACATTATTGTAGACTGGTGTTGTTTCTTGACGAACTGTTTCAATCTGTGTTTCAAGAGGCACGAGTTCCATGGCATTATTGCATAGTCCTTCATTGTGCACTGCAGGCTGATCGAATGTGATTAGTCTTTCAGTTTGAACCTCTTGGATTGTTGCAAGTTTGGGTATTCTGTTGTTTCTTGGGAGTCCACTGGGCCTACTGTTGATTATAGGCCACATGCTTGTGGTTTTACCAGATCGATGGACACGACTCTGTTCTCCTTTTTACCAGCAAGGGGCGGTAGCACAACTGATCTTGTTCCGGTAACTGCTAAGATAGGTACTGCTTTTCTGTAAGAAGGCCCAAATTCCTTCTTAACCGCGATCTTTTCTCTGACTAGATCCCCAATCTTTGGAATCCAGACAGGCCTTGCTGGGGCTGTTGCGGGTGGTGCCTCGTCAGTGGTACTTGGCTGTTGCTTTAACTTTATGTTGCTTAATGATTTTCTTGTTTCATTCAGTTCCTGTAAAACAGCCAAACGGTCTTTTACTTCAAACTGCTTTGTTTCTTTTTGTACCACTGACATCTGACTATCGAGGTCCTGAACGCGCATTCTTATTCCGAACAATAGTTCGTATGGGCTGAAACCTTTTAGAGAATTTCTTGGCATGTTGTTAAGACTAGTCTGGACACTTATTAAATGTTTGACCCACCCAGCGCCTGAACCTAATACCTTCGCTGTTATAGATTGCTTTATGCCCCGGTTTTTTCTTTCTATCACACTATTCCCTCCCGGGGTATGACTGACAAGAATACCACAACCCAATTCCCATGCTAGCCATGGCCTCCTTATAAGCTTGAGAGCTGAAAGCAGGACCCTGGTCAGAATGGAACGTGGTAATTGCGTATGTGCCGATGTGGACTCGCTAATCTTTTATAACCGTTCTAGCGTCAGCCGAGCGCTGGAGGCCTCATTTTTTTAAATGCATTTCGTCTTAACTATTAATAGGACGCAGGACGGGGTGTAGGCAGCGTTACGCTCTTTCTGATTGGTAGCCGGTAGCAAGGTTCGCTACTGCGATCCCTATTGCAGTTTTCACAGTTGTTTGCATATATTTGGTGTTCTACACTCATTCCCGGCCACCAGAATACTGATTGTAATTCAGTCAGTGATTCCTTGATCTTTCTGTGCCTAAGACCCAAACCCATGTGTGCGTCTGCTATTAAAAATATTCTCCTGTTCATGTTTGGAATTACTCTATCCCCCACTCCAGGGATTCGAGCAAAAGGAACGGAGTTTGCATCGATTATGTATGCATAATTGAGTGGATAGTTTACGGGTAGTGCTGCACAGTCGCCTTTTACGGTCGTTTTTACTGCCAGCATGGTTTCCCCGTCTATATACTTATCTGTACGCTTTTTTGTGGCTACGGAAGCCGGGTTAGTTGCTTCCGCGGTGGCTGTATTAGCCAATGAATTCCCTGCAACGTGAACGCCATCACGCTGAAGACTCTGTGCGTGAATCACGTGAGTCTTTTGTAGTTCTTTGTGTAAAAGAGCTACTTGTTCCCAAAGCAATTTATGCTTTATTGTGGCACCTGTGTCATCTTTGTAGTCGTTTTCGATCCAACTCTGCAGTTTGTTGTTGTAAGAATTGACGCAAAAATGAGAATCGCACACGATAAGTGTGGGGAATTCGCGTTCTGCATTTTCGAGCGCCATCTTTAAAGATCTGATTTCAGTTCTTTGAACGGAACAGTATTTTACTGATTCAGTTTTTGTTACTTTCGGTCTGAATTTACCGCACAGCCAACGACCTTTAATAATCGCACATGCTGCATTGTAGGATTTGCTCTCTACGTTGAAATGCTGTACAAAGCTATCTGTATAGATTATACAGGCGTATTGTGGGAGAGGCAGGATTTCGATTGGCAGAGGATATTCTTCTTCATATTCTAAATCATTCAGTTCTTCGTATTGCGGGGCGAAATAGTATTTCACGTCTTCCGCTCCTAGAGAATCTATGTATTGTATCCATTTTGGATCCAGTGACACTGTAGGCAGGTTTACTGGGCTGAATAGCGCTTCGAAGGCGGATTCCGCTGTAAGGATATTAATCCGTTTGCCGTGTGCTAGTTCTCTTTCATTTGCTAATGCGATTTGCACTGCGTTCACAGTTTTTTCTGTGCGACTGAATGTTTTTTCTGCTTGTGTGTACAAGTGAGACTTAATTGAAATTGGTACCTTTTCTCCCTCATTAGAGGTTAGGTACGTGAATCCGCATCTTCCTGGGATGACTCGGATTACCAGATCACGTGTGTTGTCACGTGTATCTAATTTTGTTTTTGCTAACATGTCTGTTTGCAGTGATCTCAAAATTTCTGTGTGTTTTTGAGTCCAATTGATTTGTTTTAAATCAGGTTTAATTAGTTCGTAGAGAGGTTTAACCCTCTCTGCGTAATTTAGGATGTAAGTTCTTCCGAAATTCAGAAAACCTAGTATGGATTGTAAATTCTTCAGCGTTTTTGGAGCTTGGAGTACAGCGCACTTCTCTAAGAAGTTGTCCGCTAGGCTTTTCCCTTCACTTGATAATTCGTACCCTAAAAACAGTACTGTCAGATGGGCAATTCGGGACTTTTTAAAGTTGAATTTGTAACCCTCTGCTGCGAACCCAAGTATAATGGTGTTCACCCTTTTCAAGTGAGTATCCAAGTCGTCGTCTGTGAGATAAATATAATCTACGTAAGATAATGCTTCATCATCATAGATTTGTAGTAACTCTGTTACCCTAGCTGAGAATAGTCCTGGGCTGTTCTTGAACCCCTGTGGGAGTCGACAGAATTTTTTCTGTGACCCAAATGCGGAGAAAGCGGTCAAGTATCTGCTTTCTGGTGCAATGTTTTGACAAAAGAAACCATTAGAAATGTCTAATGTCGTTTTATATTTTTTCCTAACTATGTTATTCATTAGGGCTGCACTATGCGAGTTTTGTACTGCAAAAGTTTTGCAACATGTATTAAGGTGTCTGTAGTCCAAAACTAGACGATATGAATTGTCTGGCTTGGAGACAGGAAACAAAGGATTGTTCATTTGAGAGGTGCATGTTTCAATCACCCCCTGGTACTCAAGTTGATCTAAGATCTCCCTGACTTGTTTTTTAGCTTCTTGCTTTATGGGATACTGCCGTTGGGCAGTTGGTTCACTTTTTAGTTGGATTTTGTGAGGCGTTGAATCCTCATCCCATCCTACATGATTTTTATACAATGCAGGTGCCTGGGCTACTGCCCATTTCCTTGCATATGTGTATTTTTTGTGAATCGGTATGTGATTCGAGAAGGCAGGCATAATTACCTCTTCGCCACGAGGGCACTCCCTGACAAACTCTGGGGGCCAATCTTTTTCAGCTAACAGAATATCATAGCCTTTCGAGAGCTTATCCCAAAATAGACCCTTAATTTTCCTAGTCTTATCACCCTCTATACGCAATGTTATTTCGTATATTTTATGGGGCTCGCTAAGCCTGGCGTCGGCAGTTTCAACCTGAATGTATTCATTCGTGTCCACTGTCTCCAGATGACTCATCAAGATCTTGCGCGCTATACTGATTTCTGCTGCACTGTCCAACATTGTCAATGCCCACTCCCCGTTTTTCAACTGTGTCCTCAGTATTCTCGGCATGGTTGATTACTCTAATACTGGCTACCTTCTTTTTAGGAAATTGAGATTTCTTATTTTGAGCAGGTTCCTTGTCTTTGGACTTGGTGTGCTCTCCTGGGTCTGACCGTCCTCTTCTTTCCGAATTCTGTGGAAAAGATCGAGAGGGACGTGTATCAATACTTTGATATCTATCAGGTTTTTTTATATTATCCCTATTTCTAAGGTTATATCTTTTCTCAGAGGGCTCCCGTTGGGGAGACTGGCGTTCTCGAGTCGGAGTTCTTTCCCTCCGTCGAGGAGACCTTCCTCTGGACTGGAAAACTTTTTCCTTGGGAGTGGATTGTTTATTTCCATCCCAGCTCTTTTTAGGAGTATTTAAATTATTTTTAATAAATAATTTTTCAGGATTTTCGAGCAGTTGGGGCTTTACTGGTTTTCCACCCAAGCTGTCTCTACCTAATTCTTCATAGCATTTTTCTATGATTTTTGCAAGCTCAACAGGATCTTTTATATCTGTTTCCTTCAACTTCTGGCGGATCGCCACAGATGCTGCTTCTCCCTTTACGTTGGCTAATAATATAGCCGTGACCTGCTTGAAATCTTTCAGTAATTTCATACCTAGATTTAAAGCGGGTTCTGGACCGAATTCATTTTGAATCTGTTTTAGCACGTCTGGTATTACCGCCATAGACGGAACACCGTGTGTTTTTGTGTAAATGGAAGCAAAGACTGTACCCCAAGTGTCGCAGTCCTCCACGTGTGGTGCGATTCCCATAGGAAGGCAGATGGTCAAGATTCTGTGTTTCTCAATAGGGGTAGTATCAGGAAATACTGCCTCTATTTGAGTGATTTTCTGGGCTAACCAGAAAGGAATTTGTTCCCGTTTTACGGGTGTTTTACCAAGACATGACTGTATGTTCTGTGGTGTAATTTTATTTGTGTTCCCCTGATGAGGGGTCAGCTGTGGTGTATGAACAGCTGGCTGGACTGTTGCAGTCCGTATTACATATTGGACTAATTGCCTATGTATTTTTATTAATGTGTTTAGCTGTGCTAACAGCTCTTCTCTAGACATTTTTATAATGTCAGGATGTGGTGTGTAGCTGGCTAGAACCGGCCACGTGGCTCCTGGTCTACCTAGTGGACCGAGCCTAGTTATGTGATCATTGTGTTTTAGGGCGCCATTAAACCAGAGCAGGTGCTCTTGAAATTTAAGTGGAATTTCAACCTCCTCGAAAGGGGCGTACTCATCCGGAGGTTCCTCTATTTTGTAATAGTGAAACTCTTGTGTTATAGCGTTTACCGCTGGAAAGTTTATCCATGAATAGAATACCTCTGTCTGCCGATACTCGTGAGCCTCTATCACGAAAATTACTGTACCACCTTGAGGTGTCAGTCCGTTTTCTATAAGTTTTAAAGTTATAGATCTTCTTAAGTGGACCGGGATGATAATAGCATCCGGGTCTGTGTATTCGGGACCTTGCTGAGTCGCATCTACTGCGGCCCCAGTGGTGCCGTTGTTTTCTACTGACATTGTATAAATGCAGTTTTTGCAGAGTAGGTCTCCAAGGAGACAAAGATTAGATGCACAATATTTTGGAACACTGTATCCTTCAACGTTGAATAAACCGGAGCTTTACATAGGAATCTCTTCCTACTAAGGTCGGGCGGATTTTAACCTTTCACCCACTCCAGACGTCTATTGGAGTATTTAAGGGGGAAAGGGGTGTGAAATATGCACGACTGAGTTACTCTGTAAGTCTTGCGTTAGTTTATCGCCTTACCAAACGTTAGGGCGCCATGTAGTGTAGTTCCTAGTTTCCCACTAGGCCCTGCGCATTGGAATAACATAAACAGTAGTATCGACGTGGAACTGCTTATATTCCAGGCCTCCACTGACTATGCTAAACTTAATTGGGTTGTGTTACCAACTAGCTCAGAGGTCACTGGAAACTTTCTTCTCTGCATAGGAAGTGATCAGCTTCCTTGGCACAGACAAGAAGGGATTCAGCTTTCCAACAACCGTGCAACATGACAACTTTGCTCCTCAGATCAAGAGTCAATCTCTAGGGTCGTGTGAAACAATAGACATAGATTTCACTCAGTCAGTCTAGTGCAGTTTACTTTCACAGTATGTAGAGAATAGAGAGACGGGCGTGTATCAATAAAGGTTAACATTTATTGAACAGTCTTTCTTCTCATACAAGAGAAATGTATTGCCACAATTGCAATAACTGTTTATTATAAAAAGTACGTACAGTAAGATAAGAATAGCGAAATAGAACTGTAAAAGCATTGATATGGTTTCTTAGCCATACAATGGTTTAAAAGTAATAAAACATTTATACAGTTATATATACATTAGGCTAACATACTCAACTGGTGCTTCTAACTAAGCCTACCCCAGTGTGCCTGACCTAGGCCTAACACGTGAGAAGGGGAGTAAGTAAGTAGCTTAAGTTAAGTTGGTTTTGCCAAGGTTTGTTTCAAGAATTCTCGTCTAAGGGTTTAGTCAACACCATACCTCTGAATAGAATGATGGAGGATTGGTATCTCCTTCAGGGGTCTCTCTCGATATCCCAGTCACCTGCGAGGGTAAACTGGAAGCGCCGGGACTGGATTTCTCTGCACGAGAAAGGCAGCGGCTTCTCTCAGCGCGTCGAGGAAGGAGGGGTGACAGCGTCCGCGGGCAGCTGGGCTGGATGTCTTCGCAGAGGACGGCTGCACGGCTCCTCAAGCGTACTGCACCATAGGTCGCGCTGTAGCGGCGATAATGGTAATCAGTAGCTTCACCACCACAGGATAGCAGGCTGCAGCGACAGAGTGCTAGTTTTTACCAACACAGGGTCATGCAGGCAGCTGTCATCAGCAACATGTTCGCTCATTGCTTAAGGCAACGTTGGTAATATTTATACCTGACAGGTGCCGGGTTTGACGCAAGTTTGCTGGACATAAGACGTCAATTAAAGATGTCACTAGGAAGTGGCAGCTATCAGTTGCTCATTAGAGTTCTATTACTAATCAAAACATAGCAAGCGGGGATTTCCAGGTTTGCTAAGTTTTTATCTTGTTGAAGAACTCGGAGTGTTATCTAGGAATATCAGATAGTGACTGCTGCTCTGTCATTGCACTAATTGGTCGCAAAGGAAGTAGCAGGGAGTCATGCTGGAATGTGGCTCTGTGGCTCTGCTCGTGTGAGGCCAGAGATGACTTTACAGAAAATCGTACTTGAACGGTTATGCCAATATAGGGAATAAATGGATTTATAGCCGAATAGGGGCATAAGGTCACAGTATCGATCAGGAACCTAGATAAGCACATGACAATCCCTGGGCCCCTAAAGTACCTGTGCCATTCACAGGTATTGTAAGTACAGTGAAGCTATTTTAGACCGTGGGCTGGGAGTTTGGCACCCCGAACTCCAAAGTTCCATGATGACTTAACTTAAGACTGAAATGTTTGGTATCTCAACCTATTAAGCGCACATTGGTGCCAGTGTTGGATTTAATGCCAAATGCACTTAGAGGGCATCTTAGAGATGCCCCCTGAAAAACGACCCAAATCTAGTGTCCTGGCTGAGTGGCTGCTTGCCAACTGCCACTCCAAGACATGTTTCTGGACTCCTGGGTTGAGAGCCTGCTACTCTCTGGGTCCTGAAACAAGCACATGCTAGCAGTGTCAAGCCTCCCAGGGATGGGCAGGGTCCACGAAGGGGAAGCTTCAAAGGCTTGCCGCCTTTGTTAGCTGACCCTGCCTTTTGCTGCTACCAGCAACTGGTTCTAACTCCCACGATGGGAGAGAGAATCGGCAGGAAAACCAAGATAGAAGGAGAGGTGTGCCCACCGTTGCCAACACCGTGGTGAAGGAGGCAAGGCGAAGCACAAGTCTCAGTCCCCGCCATCTTGAAGGTGGGAGGACCCAGCCAACCAGAGAGAGGCTTATTCCCTCCTCTCACTTGAGGGTGGTATAATAGGGGGTGTACTCACCCCAAGGAAGGCACACATTGGGCCCAACCTGTATCAACCTGAAACACCGCTAAATTGTGTGTTTAGGGGCGACCCCGAACCTTGCCTCCTCAGACAAGCAAGTAGTAGAAGAAGGACCGAAGAGCTGTCGTGAAAGAAGAAGAGGAAGACACCAACTGCCTTGGCCCCAGCCGTACCGGCCTGTCCCGCTCTCATGTCCAGCAGCCCCCAAGAGCCTGGAGAATCTGCCCTGCCTACAAAGACTCTGTCTCCTTGAGCACCGGACTTGCTCAAAAGCCAGACTCTGGCTCCGGCCAAATCCGCAAGTCTGCACCACTCTTCACCTGACGCCCACGGCCCGAGTTTCGAGTGGCCCAACACCCCGAGGAGGTCCCCCATCGAACCTGACCTGGGATCTGGTGATCCCTGACCCTCCTCAAGCCTCCCGAAGACACCTGCAGCATTTGTCTGGAGGATCAACCCGACCGGCGCTGGTAAGGAAACCCAACACTTAAAGACAACCCTGCATCTGTTGCCCCACAGCCTTTGGTGACCCAACCGACGGTGTCCAGGCATCCCCCTGCACCTGAACTTACCTCTGCAACCGGTGGTTTCCTCCAGGACGCCTCACAGCCCGAACCTGCAGTCTTTGTTCCGACCGGAGATCTCCCATTGAAAACAATAGGGCATCCAATGCCAAATCAGCACCCAGCCGGCCCTGTGCCGCTGTGGGAGCACTTGGTTTTCCACCTAGGATCCCCCTTTCCCCTGAGCTTAACCTAGTAGCTTCGCTCCCTCGACTTGCCCGAGATCAGCCACCAATCGACAGTCCCCATGCTCCCTAGGCTAACATTGAGCCGCAGCACTCCCTAGTGCCACTAAGGGTGCTCTTTGAGTGCTTTGTTGATCCTGGGGGAACCCCTGTTGTAACCCCAGAAACTCAACCCTCAAGACCGATTGCTCACCTGCAAACCGATAATCACATTTTTCTCCATAGGATTAGTGTTGTAATTAGGTGCTTATCCCTATTTCTGTACCCTTTCCTTCACATGGTTTATCCCTTCTTTCCTTCACCCGTTCCCCCTTCCCTTCTCCTTCCAGTGTTACATTCCTTCCAGAAGATCCTTGATATGAAGCTCACCTTGGAATGTTGATGTGCTTCACTTGTCAGCTGGTGCTTGAGGATCTATGTCCAATAAAAGTCCTTCTCTTCCTCAACTTGTGTGAGGCATTTATTTAACATTTTGGTGAGCATTTATGCTGTGCTCCCCAGTTTCTTCCACTAGCTGCAGCGTAACTACCATCTCACATCCTCCTCTGTGTGGTCTTCTGCGAGGTGGAGAGCACTGCTACTGCGAGCCTGCTGAAAGAAGAATTCTTCCTCCGCCTGCAGCTTTATTGCCTGCTAGCTTTAGTGAGCAGTTTGCCCTCCTACAGGCCTCTTCTGCTGTGGTGAGTGTTACACACTCTCAAGGCAGCCTGCTGCACTACATTTCGCAATTTCAAATCTCCCTCAGCTATACTCAGATGAAGTTTATTCCCCTCAACTGGTGGCTGCATAGGCAACACGACCTGCGCTCTCACCTCTTTGGATTCCTTGAGCGCTGTGTTGACTTCGCTGTGGGAGGAGATTGTCTGACTTTGTGCCTCATTTTTCAGTCCGCCGGCTGTCCCCGCTGCTATAGCTCCTGGCACCGCTTACTTCCTGGTTCCCGCCCCTTTCCCCTCAGCTGTTTCAGATGACCCATCACGCCCCTCTGCTCTATTTATTCAGAGCGTTGAGCACTGTGTCAATTTCACCGAGCTAGGGGTGGTGAGCATCAGTTCGCCTGTCCGATTTCCTCAGCTTTCTCTCAGTCATGCAGCACGTCATACTGCTCTCTCCTTCTGTGCTTCGGGCGCTGCCTCGATTTCACAGGGGGAGGGGCCAACATAATTTTCTTCAGCCTGCCAGCAATTTACGCGGCTGACAGGCACAGCCTTTTCTTTGTTTAGCAAAAAGTGATCCGGCAATCCACTCAATAATACATATGTTTGTAAAGAAACACATTTTCAGAAATTCGGCGAAATACAGCCTGAACGCTGACTGCAGAGGACTGAAATGGGGTTGATTTATAAGTTGTGATGTGTACAAATACCACACCGATAACATTGATGGATGATACTTTTGAGGTTACCACCATAGTGTACAGCATTTGTCATTGCCTCCTTTCTACCGAGGGAGCTTTTGAAAGCAATTGATACATTGCACTTTACACGTTTTTATCGTATAAAAAAATTCTACTTAGAGATTGGAAAAGGGCGTAACAAGAATAATTTGGCCCTGAAGAAGTCCGTAAGGACGAAATGCGTTGGCTTACTTCGTGTCAATTAAAAAAAAAAGAAGAATCTTGAATAAAGAAGTTACATTACGACCTGCTGTTTTTTTTCTGAAAATGTTTCTTTACAAAGATGTGCATTATTGAGTGGAGTGCCGGATCACTGTTTGTTTTGTGGAGTGTTCCATAGGAGACTTAAGGGTATTGCGTCTCAGGTCCTTGGCACCCAAACCAATTACTGTAAACCATTTAGGGGATAGATGAAGTCTCATTTGCCCCATTCGCTGTGAGCTTTGCTATTATCGCAGCCTATTCTTTATACATTACGCCACTCCGCTCTTTCCCTTAGAGCCTTGGCGCTACGTTCATATCCACAGAAAAAAGGGGCTGCCATCAATCACCTCAGACTGCCAGCAATGTCATCGCTGACAGGCACAGCTTGCTTAGTGTTCACCCTCCGTGCGCTACAGATATTTTACAGCTATTTGGCACATTACCAAGATCGTGCTACTATTATTCTCCACAGCCTGCCAACATTTACATCGCTGACAGGCACAGCACGTTATTGGTACACCAGAGTGCATGCTAAGTGTCCCCCCCCCCCCCCCCCCCTCTATGTGCAGTACAAATATTTCACAGCTGTTTGGCACATTTACCAAGCTCAGGTTACCATTAATCTCTACAGCCTGCCAGCTGTTACATCGCTGACAGTCATTGGTACACCAGAGTGCAATTTTCTGTCTGATTGCCTTCACATGTGACAGTTTCCTGTCCTGTTATCATACATTGTGTCACAAGAAGGCTGTTGCTAAACTCGTAATTTATGTACTACCTTCCTGCAAAGTGCTTTGATTCATTGATATTGCACAGTTATTAGTGCTGAGGATTTCTCTTATCTAAGGTCCTATTATTCCTCTAAACTGCCTTTACTGTGCCTTCTGCCACAACTCCCTGAACATTTTGATACTAATGTAATTTGGTACTCTCACTGTTATTTATGATTATACCAGTATTGCTATCAGGATTTCAAGCTGTAGGTATATATTGTCCTGCTAGCTATTCCTGCAGTTTACATCTGTATTTCTCCCCTCACTTTTCTTTATACTCTGTTTTTACCTCAAAATTCTTCCTTTTTCACAATTCCTTGCATTCTTATACTTTCTCTTTTCCTTCTTTACTACTCTCATCCATCTCTCTCCTTTCCCTATGGCAGCATTTACAATGTCTCAACCTCCTTCATTTCTTAATGAAGCTGGGTAACCTCTTAAACCATGGAAAAAATGGGTAAACCTTTTTGAGTCTTATTTAATTGCCATAGGGGCTGATTGGTTTTTATCTTTACGTAAGCAACTTATCCTGCTACATGTTTTTGGAAAACATGCTAGAGAGATTATTGATGATCTTCCAGATTCCATAATTGTAAATGAAGATGTTAATGAGGATGTGCATGAGGATGTGCATGGTGATGTACAGTGTGATGTGTATCAAAACACTCTTAAGAAAGTAGCACAATTTGGGGAAAAGTTGTTATAGAACGGCGCACATTTTTTACACGATCGCAAAGAAAAAATGAAAAAGTATGTAATTATATTGCAGTATTGAGGGGGTTAGCATTAACTTGTGACTTTGAAACATTCAAAATAGAGAACTGAGAGGCAACAATATACAGTACAGTACATAAACCAAGCGGTTTTCAAAGGGTATTCATATATGTTCACAAAAAGGAGTAGCGGTCCTTCAGATTATTCTTCAAAGAATTTTTTATTACAGTCTTCAAACACAATCTTGACAGAGATGACAGCCAACGCGTTTCGCCCAGATTGGGCTTCCTCGGGGCAAAATAGTATTATAAATGTCAACGGGACTTCAGTGTGATGTCACACGGAGGGCGAGCCTGGTTTTCGAGTGTCGAATTAACGCTGTCTAAAAGAGAAGAGGTCCACACGTTTTATATTTAAAGATGGATGCCAGTATTCAATGAACATGAACACGGTGCTGGCGCAAAAATTTGCTTTCTGATGAATCTCCCTCTAATGCGTATAATGGTCAGGTCTGAAACAGTAGTGCGTTTTCCTTGCAAGACCGACCCCTACGAAGACTCAGAACCGGGTGCTGGATGGCTCCATTGCGCTCTGCAACTTAACTTGTTACATCTGGTGAAACCTATCATAGTGTCCACCCGAAAATTATGCACTACTGTGAACTTGACAGATTGGAAGCCATCAGTGTTATGAACATATTGAGAGCTCTGAATGGTTGGCTCCCATAGTGGTAGCATCTAAGGAGGGAGGTAAGAGCTTTCGTCTATGTGTCGACCTCAGAGACCTGAATTCTAACATTTGGGTGGATGGACATCCCCTCCCAAATATCAACTAGATGCTCAGTGTCATACAAGAGGGAAAGTTTTCAGTGATCTGAAAGAAACAGGTCAGTGTTAGATTCCTTACCTTAGAACATCCCCAGGCGTCAGACTGGATCTGGAAAGTTTTGTGTAGCAGTACCCCTGCGTGTCGGTAATATTCGTCTGCGGCTCCGCGTCCGTCGTCTGCGTCGTTGGTGCCGGGATGAAGTCATCGGAGTACTTAGACGCCGCCCTCGCGCGCTGCCGTCAGTTCTTTTTTTTTCGCGCCAGCAAGCGCAGATCCGGAAAAAGCAGTACTCCTTAGTTACTTTTTGACTAACTTTTTCGATCTTTTTGATCCTGTTTCGATTTGTAAGACTATCGGTGCCGGTAGCCATGCCCGGGTTCAAGCCCTGTGCCGATTGCAACTGACTAATGTCGGTTACCAACCCCCATCGCCGGTGTCTGTATTGCCTTGGGGCCGACCATGACGACAAGTTGTGCCCCGACTGCCAGGCCTTGACGTCGAAGGCTTGGCGGGAGCCGTCCCGTAAGCGCCTCGAGCTCCAGCACTCGGCCCCACACCGTCCACATCCAGGTCAAGGAGGAGGTCGAAGGACCGGTCGTGAGGCCACAGTCATCGAAGCTCGGGCTTCAAGTCCTCAGGTAAGAGGCACAAGAAGTCGAAGAGACGATATCGCTCTTCCGACTTCCCCCGACGCTCGCGCAATGCGGCCTGGGGTTCGGGCGACACCGCCCACGCGGCTCCACCGGAGTCGCAGGCGCCGCTGCCAGCTCCATACCCGCCGGTCCGTTGACTGAACGCGACGCCGGAGGAGATAGATGCCTTCCTCATGGCCATGAGGTCGCTCTCTCCTCCGTCGGGTCCCGCTGTGGCGTCTTCGGGCCCCGCGGCCCCGACAGGGAACTCAAGTGGGCCGGGGGCTTTGGCCCCGGCGCTTTCGGGTGTTTCGGCCCTGGCGCCGACTCCGGTCCCGACGCCGCAGGGCCCCACCAGATCTGGGTCACCGCTGGTCGACCTTATGACCCCTCTGCCGGCGCCGACCCCCAGAGTGTCGACCCTGACGCCGTCCCAGGACAACGTCGTCCCCGGTCCCTCCCTCGGTCCGGATCTGGCTTCGGACCGTTGTCAGTCGACTCCGCATTCGACGCAGAGAGAAGAGCAATTCTTCTATGATCCGGCCCCGGCCCCATCCTTTGAACCTGACTATCAGGAGATGGCAGGCGAGGGGGATTGGGAGTGGTCTGAGGACCCTCTGGCACGAGAGTGCCAGTCGTTTCAGGACTGGGCAGAGGATCTAGGGGAGGCCAGTGGTTTGAACACATCGCCTGACACTGGCTTTGTCTCCCTTCCTACTGTGGCTACGGAGGAGGGGGCTGCGCACATCGTGGTCCTTACGAGGGCGGCCAAGGCCTTGGGTCTTGAGCTCCCCGTCGCGGCCGTGAGGACTAACCTCCTCACCGAGGTGTCCTTAAACCGCAGGCAAGCTCTTCGGAGCCTCTACTACCGTTTAATAAGGCCCTTACTGACGTTCTGGTGGGCACTTGGTCCAGGCCCGCTGCAGGTCCCCCTGTAGATCGGAACGTGGCCAGGCGCTACCGCCCGGCCCCAGGCGATCCTAGCTTCCTGTCCACCCACCCCACCCCGAGAGCCTGGTTATCCAGGCCTCTAACTCCCAGACCGCATTCCAGACTGCACCACCTGATTGGGAATCCAAAGGTATGAGCAGTTTGGTAAGAAGCTGTTCTCCTCACTTAGTTTGGGGATGAGGTTGGTCAACACCGCTTACCTTTTTGGCCGTTAAACCCACTCTCTGTTCGACACGGTCACAGACGTGCTGCCAGCTTGCCCGGAGGAGGCTCGGGTCAAACTCGCTCAAGCACTTGCAGAAGGGCGGGATGCAGCACGGTATTCTATCCGATGTGGGCTGGATACCACGGACTTGCTGGTCAGGGCGATTTCCACGACGGTGGCGGTTCGCCGCCACGCCTGGCTGAGGTCCGCCAACTTTTCGGCTGATGTCCAGAATTCCCTCATGGACATGCCGTTTGATGGCCGTCGCCTCTTTGGCGACAAGGCAGACAGTGCGCTTGAGCGTTTCAAGGACTCCGGGGCTACGGTCCTTGGGCCTGTTGGGTCAGTGCCAGCAGACTTCTGCCTTTCACTCCTTTTGTGGCCCTGGAAGGGGCGCCCCCTCACGTCCTGCCAGCCACGGGCCGCAGACTAACATCCAGGGCGGCGGCAGATGTGGTAACCGCCGTGGCGGTGCCAGGAGATAGCGGCGAGGCCAATCCACATCCACCCCCGCAGCATTCGCCTCAAAGCCTTCCTAGTCCGAGCTTTCAGGTCCATTCAACGCCAGTGGGGGGGCAGGGTTCACCATCACATCCTCCACTGGCGCTCCATCACATCGGACAGGTGGGTGCTGCAAATCGTCCAAAGGGGCTAGTCCCTCCCCTTCGAGGCGACCCCTCCAGCCATGCCACCTCAGTACCACCGCGTGTCGGGGGATCACTTGCAACTTCTGCAATAGGAAGTTACTGCCCTCTTGGTCAAGGGGGCCATCGAGCGAGTTCCTGGGCCAGAAGTAGATCGTGTTTGTTACTCCTACTACTTTCTGGTTCCTAAGAAGGGCAAATGGGCCTACGCCCTATCTTGGACCTGCGGAACGTCAACGGCTTCCTCCTTCCTTAGCTGCCCTAGACCCAGAATACTGGATGGTAGTGTTGGACTTGCAGGACGCATATTTTCACATCCCCGTCCTGCCGGCCCACCGGCGTTACCTCCGGTTCACGGTAAGCCGCGTGCACTTTCAGTTTACCGTGCTGCCCTTCGGCCTTACCAGCGCCCCTCGGGTGTTCACAAAAGTGATGGCGGTGGTCGCAGCCCATCTGCGCAGATTAGGGGTGTCAGTCTTCCCATATCTCGAAGACTGGTTGTTGAAGGCAGGCTCGCCCCAGACAGTCGTCAGCCACCTCCAGACTACGGCCGACCTCTTGCACCTGCTGGGGTTCTCCATCAATGTGCCGAAGTCACACCTGTGTCCCTCTGGGAAGCTCCTCTTCATCGGAGCGGGACTGGACTCGGCGCAGTTTCGGGTTTATTGTTATTGTTATTGTTATTGCTATTTTGGATTCGTAGCGCGCCCAATCACCTGCAGGTCTCTAAGCGCTTGGAAATCGATGTTATACAATAACTTGGCTTAGCGGGTTCGGGTTCGGGATATTCAGGCTCTGATTCCGATCTTTCGGCCTTTATCCAGAGTCTCGGTCAGGTTGACCCTGCGGCTTCTGGGGCTGATGGTCTCCTGCATCCTTCTGGTGCATCACGTTAGGTGGCGGATGCAGGCTCTTCAGTGGGACCTGAAGTTTCAGTGGGCCCAGCATCAGGGCAACCTGTCCGACTACGTCCTGATCTCGGAGGGCACTGCGAGACAGTTGCAGTGGTGGCTCACGGACCGCGATTGGGTCAACAGCAGATCCCTCTCCCTACCACAACTGGAGCACGTAGTAGTGACGGATGCGTCCCTCCTGGGCTGAGTAAGCCACATGGGAGAGGCGGAGACCAGAGGCCTCTGGTCTCCGGCGGAGTCCGGGCTCCATATCAACCTTCTGGAGCTGCGGGTGATCCGACTTGCACTGAAGACTTTCCTTCCCTCTGGCGGGGAAGTGTAGTGCAGGTGTTCACGGACAACACTACGCCATGTGGTACTGCAACAAACAGGGCGGGTGGGGTTGTGGACCCTTTGTCAGGAGGCTCTGCTCCTCTGACAATGGCTGGAACACGAGGGCGTCACCCTGGTGGTTCAACACCTGGCAGGTTTCCTGAACGCCAGGGTGGACGTACTCAGCCGCCGGTGCATGATGGCTCACGAATGGCGGCTGAACTCTGACATGGCACAAGGTCTCTTTCAGCGATGCGGAGAGCCTTAGTTAGATCTATTTGCCACCGAAGAGAGCGCTCAATGTCATCAGTTCTGCATGTTGGAATTTCCAAGGCGGCACTCGCTCGGAGGCGCTTTTCGTCGTGAGTGGAGCTGCGGTCTATTGTACGCCTTTCCGCCTACACCACTTTTGCCCAGAGTGCTGAAGAAGATCAGGCGTGACCGGGCCAAAGTCATCCTTGTGGCTCCGGACTTGGCATGAAGATACTGGTATCCCGAGCTACTCCGCATGTCCGTCAATCCCCCGATTTGTCTGCCTCTTCAGGAGGACCTTCTGTCGCAGCAGCAGAGGATGGTCCTCCACCCGAATCTATCCAGTCTTTACCTCCATGCGTGGAGATTGAGCGACAGTTAAGGCCATTTGACTTGCGTCCTGAGGTCTTTAATGTGATTCTGGCAGCCAGGCGTCCCTCCACAAAATGCGCCTGCAGGTGGTCAAATTTGTGGCATGGTGCACAGCAAAGGCTGTGG
This sequence comes from Lissotriton vulgaris, assembly GCF_964263255.1. NCBI lineage: Eukaryota > Metazoa > Chordata > Amphibia > Caudata > Salamandridae > Lissotriton > Lissotriton vulgaris. Next base: position 362,346,766 of record NC_141699.1, on the reverse strand, counting down.
ATCCCCTTTCTGCCCCCCTTTCAGAGGTTCTCCTCTTTCTTCTTTCTCTTGCCCAGCAGGGCTCTGCTCTGGGCACTATCAAGGGTTACCTCTCTGCCATTTCAGCCTTTTTAAGGCTACTTGATTAGCCTTCTCTTTTCAAGTCCCCTGTTGTAGATAGATTCTTGAAGGGCATCACTCATATGTTTCCTCCTGTTCCTTTTGTGATACCTCATTGGGACTCAAACCTTGTTCTTTCTTATTTGATGTGCGCTCCTTTCGAGCAACTTCACAATTGTCCTCTTCGTCTTCTCACTCTTAAGACTGCAATCACCTCTGCCAGGAAAGTGAGTGAGCTCCAGGCTCTTTCTTCCAAACCTCCTTTCTGTCCATCCGGACAAAGTTGTCCTGAGAACGCGTCCCTCTTTCCTGCCCAAGGTAGTCACAGCCTTCCACATCGGGAAGTCCATCACCTTGCCCACCTTCTTTCCGCCTCCGCATCCCTCGAAAGAGGAAGAGAGGCTCCACCGTCGGGACCCAAAACGTGCGCTCTCGTTCTATCTAGACCGCACACACCAGTTCCGGGTGGACGACCAGCTCTTTGTTGGTTTCGTGGACGCTAAGAAGGGACAGGCGGTGCACAAGCGGACCATCTCTCGGTGGGTCGTGTTGTGCATCAAGGTATGCTGGCGAAAAAGGAGCCTCCTGTTGGGCTGAGGGCCCATTCCACTCAGGCCACGGCGGCTACTACTACCCTGGGTCGGGAGTCCCCTTGCAGGACATCGGTCAGGCAGCTACGTGAGCTTCGCTGCACACGTTTGCGAGACACGACTGCCTGGACAACCAAGTCCGGAGACATGGCTTTTTCGGCTGTTCCGTTCTCCAGAACTTTCTGGTGTGATCTTGGTTCGCAGACCCATCACTGGGGTTGGTATTGTTGGGGTATCTATTCTAAGGTAAGGAATCTAACACTAACCTGTTTCTTTCAGATGCACAAGTTGCTTACCTTCGGTAACAATATATCTGTAAGAAACAGTAGTTAGTGATAGATTCCTTACCGCCCCACCCATCCTCCCCGTTCTGCAGCCCGATATCTAGAGTTAAAGTTCTTCCCTTTGAGGGCCCTAGTTTCATGGCACCAGTGTCGTTTTTTTTTATCATGGCTCTGCGTTCCTGGTTCGGAAAAGCTGTGAATAAGAACTGACGTCAGCGCGCGAGGGCGGCGTCTAAGTACTTCGACGTCATCCCGGCGCCGACGACGGACGCAGAGCCGCAGATGATTCCGACCGACTCGCAGGGGTACTGCTACGCAAAACTTTTCGGATCCAGTCTGACGCGTGGGGATATTCTAAGGTAAGGAATCTAACACTAACTACTGTTTCTTACACATATACTTGTGCTTCTCGACCTTTCTTCAGCTTACCACCAGGTAGCCCTCCATCCTGACTCCAAGTCCCTCACCTCCTCCATTACTCCGTTTGGAGCATATCAGTTTTCTATGATGCCGTTCGGCCTAGCATCTGCTGCGGCAATATTTCAACGCATAATGCAAAACATTCTTCAAGGGACAGACTAAGTACTGTATTTTCAGGACAACATCCTAATTTACAGCGAATCAAAGGCAGAACATAATACGGTTCTAGCTGAAGTTCTAAACAAATTGAATAAAGCTGGGTTCGCTACACAAAAAGACAAATGCAAAATAGGTGTAGAATCTGTAGTTTATCTAGGTTACATCATGATCAGGTAAGGGAATCAAACCTAAATCCAGTTTAGGGGATTCGGTCAAGCTAGCTCCTGCACTCACAGATAAAGAAGAACGAAAATCTTTTCTGGGCCTGGTCGAGTACATGTCCAAGTTTGTAAAAACTTTTGCAGAATAAGTGCACTCCCTCAGAGAGTTACTCTAAAAAGGTACCCTGTTTGAATGGAACTCAGTGTCGGAATGACTTCACACAGATTAAACAAGCCATAGTAGAAGTTCCCATTTTAAGTATGTTTGACCCTAATGCTAGACCCTTCTTGACAACCGACACCAGTATGAAAGCATTTGGAGTCTCACTTACACAAAATGTAAAGGGACAAGAAAGAGTGATCGCTTTTGCTTCAAGAACTTTGAAAGAACCAGAATGCAATTATTCCACAATTGAAAAGAAGGCTCTCGCTTGCTATTGGGCAATAAACCATTTTAAATTCCTTCTATGGGGAATTCCATTCATCCTAAAAACAGATCATAAACCTTTGCTTCCTTTGCTCTCAACTAAATGCATTAGAAAGTCCAACCCAGTATCTCCAAATGGATTCTAGGCCTACAAGGGTATAACTACACCATGAGTTATGTACCTGGCAATAAAAACATAGCTGAAGACTGTCTCTCCAGACTCCCCATCATTAATGAGAACTCACAGTTTTACTCCCTGATGAGACCATTCTTTCAGTCGACATCCTTGCCATTAGCAAAGGTGAATGGGAAGAATATATGAAAAGTGACACTGTACTCACAGATCTGAACAACTCTATATGTAAAGGGTAGCCTAAGAGTCTTAAAAGAGTTACAAGAGAATCTCAAACCCTTTTGGGTAGTGAAGGAGGAGTTATCAGTCATAAATGATCAAATTTACAGAAGAAATAGGATCGTTCCTCCAGAAAAAATGTACAAATACATAATTGAGATAGCTCATGAAGGGCATCCGGCAGAAGCATGACTAAAAGCAAAATCAGGCAAGACTATTGGTTCCCAAACATGGATTCCATGGTAGAGAGAATTGTGAAAGACTGTGGATCCAGTGACAAATCGAAAGTCATTCGCTAAGCTCCACTCATTCCTGTAGCAATCCTCACTAAACTATGGGACAAACTAGGTCTGGACATTATTGGACTATTAAACTTGCTCACCTATTATCAAAGATTCAAGTTCATACTTATCGATTTACATTCCCACTGGATTTCCACAAAAATGTTCACCACCATCACTACATCTTCATTAATTGAATTTCTTAAAGAAACTTTTTCAAAAGAGGGCTTACCCAGCACATTGATCACAGGCAATGGTGTTGAATTCCCTTCCGATCAAATGAAACCGTTTATGACCACATTATCTATATCCCATGTCAAATCACCCCTCTACTGTCCTAAATTCAATGGATTGGTAGAAAGAGCCAACAGGATGATAAATGACACTAATCAATTGGCCTTGGCATCTCGCAAATCTGTTGAAGAAGACATAAGACAGATTCTATGGTCACACCTAATGGTATTTCTGGTACTTCACCATTTGTTTCCCTCAAAGGGAGAAATCCTGGTTCCAAACTCTCTCCCACTTGGCTCATTGGAGGGTGTCCTGTTTAGGTAGACAGGAAGTCTGTTTTGGAAAAGGTTAGGTTCCATCAGCAAGATTACAAATCCAGATACAACCAGAAATGGGGTACTGTCAACAAGGACTGGCAGGAAGTTCGATGGATGGTCATCAAGAGGCCTAATGTTCTGCGAGCCAAAGTTTCCTCATTTTCCAAACCTATGAGAATAAAACGAGTCAATAATAACTCTGTTCTGCTGGAAGATGGAAGCACCTGGAGCATGGACAATGTAGCTCACCGTTCCAAGGTACACTCTTGGTTGTCTTCCAGTGAGGAAAGTCGAAACAAATCATCCTCCATCTCTCAAGGTTCTAAAGAGTTCAGATTTCGCCGACCGTTCGCTTGGCAGGCGGATTCCAAAATGGGAATCTTTTGTATTGTACATGACGAATGAGACAATGGCCTGGATGTAGGGAGGTGTTTTTCTTCCCCTAGGGTTGACCCCGGAATTTCAGTCACTTGAAAGGGGATCTGCCCTTTCACAACTAAATATAAGGGTAGACCTGGAAGAAGCAGCCTTTTGTCCCCTTAGGTATTTTGGCACCAAACCTGGTAGGAGGGAAGGCCTCTGAATCAGCTTTGAGTGACCACAAAGCAAGAGGACTATTCATTACCCTGGCCACTCCTTTGGGTGGGTACACAGGCACTACACAAAGCAAACCGTTTTCCCATCTTGGATTTTGAAACAAGTAGGCAGTGTGGGATTGTCTGTAGCAGGGCAAACAAGAATTGCTGAAAACTGGGTAGGGTTGCTGTCAGAAACTTTTACCCCCTTGCTTAGTGAGTGCCAAGGAGTCTTCCAACCCGCCCCCCCCCCCCGCCCCCCACCCCCTCGTTGGCGACACACATTAATATGGCACCCTAAGGCACCTCCTCAGAACACTTTCTGGAACTGCACAAGATCAGAAGAGAACCTGCTGTCTGTGAGCTGAGAGAAACGCTAAGGGATTGGACCTTTTGCTTCCAGTCCCCAGGGCAAAGGAGTGGTCAAGTTGGCTCACCTGTGTGGCTACAGGTACATATCAAGCTGCAATATGCCTTTTCTCTGAAGTGCCATCTTACCGGTGCAAATTGATCTGGGCCATTGGCCTCTGCCTGACACCCAGTGAGTCCCTAAGTACCCCTCCTGAGGTTCTGGGGCCTTAGAAGTGTGGCTGTTTGGGCACTAGACAAAATGTGGTAACATTTGTTCCAGCGCTTCAGCAGGACATGCCAGACAATGTATCTAACTGGCAGTTACACATTATCTGATTGAATTTCTACTTTGTCCCACTCAAGGCCCCTATTACTCTAAAAAATGACTAAGATCCAGAACTTCAGCGGGAACAACTTGATTCTAGTATTTGGCCTTTGATTCATCGGTGGCAGCTACAATTTCAGCAGTGACCCACTCGGCGAGAATTATTCTTCTAAAAAATATGGAACTGTCCCTCTCTGTGTTGGGCCCTCGAAGAAATGGCACTCTTTTCTTCCAAAGTAAATAAGTCCTTTTCTGAAATAATCCTTTGAAACTTTTTGACATCCAGACTTTTCATCAGGACCAATCTGCTTGGTTTGTTTGACCAGGGTTGTATCCAGGTTAGCCTTAAATGGTGCCTAGGTCCTGCTCTTCCGCTTCCATAGACCATCATTGGCGCTTTGAGCTTTTTTGTGCTGTTTCCACTTTAAACTTTAAAAATCATATTTATGGTCTCCTTGGACTTTTTTCTGAATGATTTTGTATTGTTATCAGTATAAGAACGACTTTCCTTGTATTTTTGTCATTTTGGTGTCATTTTTCTTATTGAATCTTTTTTCTATTTTTATAAATTGGAGTTGAAGTTTTATTGTTTTATGTCTTTCACTTTTTTGGGACTTCTAAATGCTTTACAAAATTTCTCCAAGTTGTCTGTGCCATACCTACCAGGGGTTGAGTACATGTTTAACCCCTTCGCTGCTGATGACGAGCTGAGCTCGTCATCAGCATACGGCGCTCGTATGCTGATGACGAGCTGAGCTCGTCATGTAACACGGGTTTTTGAAATCTGCAGCACACCACTGTAAATCGTACTGCGGTTAAGGTGTTAAATTACTGAAAACGTGAACTCGACGTAACAGGTTAGTGACTTTATTACTTGAGGTGGACTACCAGGCTCCCCAATTAATAATTAATGTTCTTACATCCATCATTTAAACCTTTGCACAATTGTGATATCAACAATCTGAACTTAGAATGTGTTCTTGTCATTTGCGTCTGACAGGAAATGTAGTAAGTTGCAAGCTATGTCAGTTATTTTTCTATATACTGTGTTCTTAAAGGGCAGAGTATGTTTGTGAATAAATCCATTTTCTTCTTAAGTTTATAAGTGTTTTATCTTAACAAATGTATATAATTAGCAGCCTTTTTTCCACATACCGGTTAATCAAAAAAAGTCAGGAAAGTCTTCATTAGCTCCATCAAAATAGGGCGTTCTGTTACAATATCTCCAGTCTGATGAGCATAGAATGGACAGAACTTTTTTGTCCACTACTGAAGTTACCACGGTTGTCATTGCCACAGAATAGATCTTTTCAACGGTGGACAGTGGGTTTTATCTGGCCATGCTGTATGACAGTGAACAGGCCTCATCTTGAAGGAATAATTACACATTCCACGAGTGGCAAGCAGTCACTCTGCTGCATTCTTGAGTGGGGTAACAGTAAGCATAATAGCTGCTTCTTCTTTATTTTATCTTGGCAAAACATTACTGCCTCTGCTAAGATGACAGGATAAGAAGGTGAGTTTATAACATTAGTGTGAGAAAATGCCTCTTTTGACATGGTTAGCCCCCCATTTTTTTTACCTTGAAAATTATGTGGGTTCGATAGTAGTGCACAGGGTCACTGCCAACCAGGTTCCATGTGCGTCTTCTCTAAAACGGTTCCACAATTGGAAAATCCAGTCCCCCAGTAAGTCCCGAGCAAATGATACCGTTGGTACCTAGGGCATGAGAACTGAAAAGGGTCCCCAAGGGATCCCCCACCAGGGCCATGCTACTGCCACTGCAGCTTACACACCCTGGTGTAGTGAAAAACGACAATCAACATGGAACACTGCCTGTGTGCCATGCCAACCAGCACTGCCTAAGTTATAGGTATGTCACCCCTTTAGCAGGCCTTACAAGCCCTAAGGCAGGGTGCACTATATCTCAAATGTGGGCATATGCCTGAGCAGATAGGCACCTACAATATTTAAGTATTATGTAAGATATTGTGAGTGCCAGGGGGAATACCTATAGATTACATGGACTGGAAACTTGACAACTCAAGTTCCCCATCCCCATGATGGCTTCTCTGAAGCCAGGAGTATTTGGTACCAAACAACCTCTGTTAATAAATGCACAACAATGCCAGTGTTAGATTTATTAAACTATATGGCCAGAGGGAACCTCAGAGGTGACCCTTGAAAACCTACCAACCCTGGTGTGGTCTCTGACTGGCTTTAGGCAGCCTGCCCCCACCAGACATATTTCTCGATCCCTAGGTCGAGAGCCTCTGCTCCTTGTGGCCAGAAACAAAGCACATCCTGGGCGAAGGTGTCACACCTCCTCCCCCAGGATGGACACAATGCTCGAGAAGGAAGCTTCAAAGGCCTTCTGCATTTGTAATGCGACCCCAGCCTCTGCTGCTAGCAACAGATGGCAGCCCTCCATTCAAACCCCACTTTTGGCAGTACAACCAGCGGGAAAACTTAAGAAGAATAGGAGGTGTGCCCCCCCATCACCAACTCTACCCTCACTTGCAGGAGGCGAAGTAAAGCACATTTTTCAGTGCCCACCGTCTTAGAGATGGTAGGACTTATCCATTCAGGACTAGGGTTATGCCCCCCTCCCATAGGAGGGTGGCATAACAGTTGGTGTAAACACCCCAGGTAAGAAACCCATTGGTCCCTACCTACTACTCCCCTGTAAGATCTCTAATCCTAGTATTTAGGTGGCTTCCTAGTCCTTGAAATCAGATCTGCTATAACCTAAGAAGCCCGAACACCGAAGAGCCACACAAGCATGAGAGAAGGAAGACCAGTGACTGACTGTGCGCCAGCCCTGGTGGTTTGTCTGCTGCCTTTCACCTCTACTAAACGACGACTCATCCTGCAGGCCCAGTGACCTCCACAGCTCTGGGAGGACTGCCTGCCTTCGATAAAGACTCTAAATCTCCCGTGGATGGCAGACCTGTCCAGAAGAAACCATCTACAAAGAAAAATGACTCTGCCCTGAGGAACTGCAAACTCTGATGTGGATCCACCTCTGCACCAGACGGCCACGACCCGAGTTCAAGTGGCCCACCGGAACTGTAAAGGTTACCCAGCGCTTCTGAGAACGAGTCTACGTGGGCTGACCCCTGTTGGACTCCACCACAATGCCTGCAGCCTCAACTCAAAGACTCCCCTTGACCGCGACCTGCCCTGTAAGCTTTTTCCTGACACATAAGGACACCCCTGCAACCAAAGCCCCGTGGCCCTTTGGGATTCTGACCGACAGTGTCCCTACTTCTCCTAGCATCTCTGCTTACCTGGCAGCTGTGGGTTTTCTTCGTCCGCCCTCCTGGCCTGAGCCTGTAACCTTTCTTCAACCTCGATCTCCCACATTGAATTCAATTGGGCACCTGACGCTCTGTTGGCACTTTGCACCTGACCGCCCGAACCACTGAGGGTGTAAGTTTGGTGAGCCCCCCTTGTTCTTACCTTAACTCCAGCAGATCGACCCCTGACACCGCTTTACTCACCGGTGAGCAGCACATCTTCGAGAACGCCCAGTCTCCATTGGTTAACAATGGGCACCGACCCCGAATCTGACCTCTGCACACGGCTTCCCCTGTGACGCTGGTGGTGCAGTTTTGTTGCCAATCTGAACCTTGCCTAGTGTTGACCTGAAACACTGAAGACTGCAACTGTGAGTCGGTTACTTACATGTAAAACCTCTTTATTGTTTTACTCCATAGCACAGGTTGAAAATTGCACCAAGTATCCACTTTCTAAAGTGAAAAGTATTTTTCTTGAAAAAGAACTTATCTTAGTACGTATATCTTGGTCTTAAAATAAAACTTGAACAACGCTTATGTTTCTAAAATTGGTGTGGGTCTCCTTTTTGAGTGGTGACATTTATTAATCACTGTGTGCATAACAAATGTCTTACTCTCCTCTATGTTAGGCCTAAGGATGTTTGCAGACGCAAACACAAATAGAGCACTTTGGTTTACATTGAACCCTGTACACTTCTGAGGGAATCTCTGGACTCTATGCACGATATAACTACTTAATGGTATACCATATACAGAGCCAGCATCTTACAGTTAGTGACTCAGGATATTTTTAGGTCGTTTCTCCTCCTCTTCTTGGTTATCTGATATATCTCTTTTATAATTGTAATTTATTGCTGGGGTATGATTCAAAGATTAAAGAACCTGGATAAGCAATAGTATCCATTAGAAGTAAAGCTATACAACTATTTGAATTTCTGTGTCTGACACTGTGCTCCCTTTGCCATGCCCTGGGACCTATGTGGAACCCTTTGACCTCCCCAGTGCTCCGGTCTCATTTGGCGCCTGGGGTAGTTCATGTTCTAAAATCTGTAGTGGTAACGCCACATGTTTTAAATGGTGGACGGGATACTCCTCTCATTTGTGACAGAGTATCCTGACACCAAACTCTAAATCAGGCCCTACATGTAACAAGGATGTAATTCCTGCATATAGGGAGTAATTCAATGCAGGTGAATTTATGAAAGATGCTAATTTTGGAGAGCTGTGGTTATACGTATAATTTGTATTTGAGGGTTATAAAGGCAGAGAGTGGTACAGGGAAGGTTATGGACCTAATAGTGAGCAAGAAGAGATTATTGAGGACAGTAAGTAGGAAGAAGGGTCCAGCCCTGGTCTCGGAGATATCAGGCTAGGGCTGAGGTAGTTGCAGACGAGGGGCTAGATTGTTTGACTGAAAAGTTAGAGAAACATTTGGATGGAGAGTTGGTTAAGAATTGAAGTGAGCGAATGTGTTATTTAGACAGGTATGCGCTGAATAGGATAGTGGAATTTGGGATGGGTTTGTAGCAGAACAGCAGCATGGAGGGGTCAAAATAGTACCTTACAGTAGTTCACATTCTTGACTTTCGTATTTATATTGATCAGATTTGTTACCGCAGGATTTGTTTGTGATATTGGGGTTATAGTTTGGGATGCAGCTAGAGGCGGGGAGCTGACTGCTGATATGACTTTGGCTCTTGCTTTAAGTAACTTGTGCACCTTTAGTAGACCCAGACTTAGGACAGATAACTCACAGGAAGAAGAGATAAAACTTGCAGTACTTCACAGAATGTCACAATTAATCACCAGCTATCAATGATCTGTGCAACAAGGTGTGTCCTAATTCCACAGCTATATTTGTAACCTAATCAGCGTTTATCTCTTTCAGGCATGAAAGCTCCAAGCACTATTACAGTGACCCTGCGAGGACAGCCCAGCCGCCCATCCACAAACAGCCAAGCAGGTGTGGGAGCAACCCTGCACAAACCAGAAGAACTGCTGGCTCTCTCTCAACAGGTATTAATGGTGGGCTGAGGGAGGCGAGCAACTGTGTATTGGACGTCTGAGGTAGAGTGCTATAGGTTCTGCCAGAGGAAGAGTATCGTCCGATGGAAGTTCTTATAGGTTTGTGGGATGAGGGCAGCAGATCCGAACAAAGACCTGAATTTTGTCTTAAGCCTGAGTGCCTCTCGGACCTTGAAGAAAAAAACGAGCTTACATATCCAAGCACACAGAGAATCTGTTAAAAGACAGTGCTCTTTTTATAAGTTGTTTGTCTATGCTACTCCCCAATCCCTCTGATACCACATTTTGTTGAATAAATTCAGATAATCTTGAATCATATGATTCTTATTGCCCCCACACCTTGCTGTGTTGCCACAAGTGACTAACAATCATTTAGGGCAATCCAGAACCCACGATGATGAAATATAATCCAGAAACCACACCAGTAAATTTAGCAATGTTGCAACTTCAATCTGGAATTTTGGAAATCTAATCTGCGCCATCATAGGATATTTACTGATAATCGTGAACATAGAATATCTCAATCTCTGCCTTATAGAAATTAAAGTGTTCCTGGGATCCCACATAGAAGCAGAAATATTCTATGTTCATTAATTTAGAAACGATTCTTGTGACTGAGAACCAATGTTGCAGATAAGATATTTTATCAGAGATTCATGGACGTCCTTAGAGAAGCCTGGGAAATTCAACTACGAGGTATTATTCAGAAAAGATTGGAATTGAATTAAGACATCAATAACTACATTTGGAGATATTTTACTGCACTTGATGTAATTAGTAGGCATATGGACTTCTCAGATCCTAGTGGTATCTTGTATGCATAATTAGATGTTTGTAGAGATTCCATATGATGCTAAATTGTTTTCATTTTAATCAGATAAGGTTTTGAGCCCATTCAAAATGGATAAGGCCCGTAAAAGGGTTGTTAATTACATAAAGGTGTCCCCCCTTTTTCCTTTTCAGATTTGATGGGCCAAGGGCCGGAACAGCATTTTTTGGCTTCACCAGTCACCATTTTCATCTTCAACTGACCGCCAGGTGAAGGCTGTTTTTGCCACTTGCTCCACTGTTGAAGAGCAAATACTGTTTACCCCAAGTTCACTGCCTGAAACCATTCCAAATTTGTGGACAGTGGGAATGTTTGTCCCACCAGGCTTTATATCACACAGGCCACTTGGCTTAGGTCAGGTTGGGCAGTGGGTCTTTCTATCCAGAGCTGTTACTCAAAGGATAGAAAATACTAGAATGCAGGGCAATATAAAGTCACTCCCATTACGTCTATGAAATAGTCTGTTCCTGTTTCTTCGTGGTGAACAAGAGCACTGGTCTTTTAAAATATGTTGTTTGAATTCTAATACTTCAACCTTTTTTTATCCTGAGCAAGACCTTCAAGTTTGTGACTTTGAAGCTGATACTATCCTTTTTAGGCCGAGCGTTGGCGTGCATGCTCTGTCTGCAAGACCTATTGAGTTGACCAAAACCACGTTATTCCCTCCTGCTACTTACCATTGGTTCCTTTTACCATCGCTTTTTTTCCCTGTCTCCTAAGTCGTTGACACAGAGCTACTGATAGTGCGCAGGTCACCAGACTATAATTTTACCTTACTCACCTGAGCCCATAATCAAGAACTCATTTACTTAATCAGGTAATCTTCGCTCTACTACCAGATATTTTTACCTACTAGGTCCTATACCATTGACTTACAAATCCTTGTCGCTGGTACCTGTAACCTATTGGATCAGGGAGTTAGTTTTAGCCCCTTCCATGCTGATGACAGAACGGTTCCGTCATCAGCTACGGGTGAGCTGTGCTGATGACGGAACTGTTCCGTCATGACCACACCCAATTCTGAAAATGCAGCACAAGAGGAAAATATCCTTAGCAGCGATGAGGTTAAAGATAGTTCGATAAACAACAGCATTTGCACTCATAATAACCACATACTCTGGAAGTTTTAAACTCTATCTAAATTTCATAAATGGTCATGATCCAGAGATTAAACACCAAAAGACTCTCAATAATGACAATCATAATTAATGTATAACTATGCAAAAGATATATTATACTAATCATTTAATAATAAGGGAAGGTAAGAAAAAGGGAACATGCTATATATTCAAACAATGTGAGCCGTCAAATTTAAAGGGAGGGTAAGAAAAGAGGAACATAATATGTAAAACGATTTTATCATTCAACTATAGGGAAGGTAAGAAAATGGAACACACTATTAAATCTAAAAGGAATTGATCATTTACTAAAAGGAAGGGTAAGAAAAAAAGAACATGCTATTCAAGAATTTTCTAAAAGATTGTAACCATAGTGGTGGGTGAGAAAAAGGAACATATATATATATTTTCATCATACCAAACTTGCAATCAAAGAAGGCGCTGACTCCGTGTATCTCAATCCAAACGCTTTATTTCTCAATCAGTTTCTGCTCAGACGCGTTTCGGCGGCTTGCTCCCGCCTTGCTCACTAACATCTGTCCATTTTACTGTGCGCTATATATACAAGTACATCATGTCATGGGTTTCAATTAACATAACTAATTGGCATTGCCTGTTACTGTGGTAACGCAGTTACACCCTCTTGGTGACGTGTACAGTTACATGACTCAGCACATTAAATTCATGGCAGTCTTTTTTCACTTGCATTCACGTCATGTCCCACATTATTTCTGACATTAACATCATGTCTGCAATAACGTTTAAACGGGGCGTTAAATTCTCTATATGTGCACTATTGGTCACAAAACATTACACATCAGTCACTCGTTAATTGCGATACATTGTGTTATCTGTTTACATATCCCCGTTCTGACTGTGTTACATTTGTCATGTGTGTTCTCACATTTGACGTGATTCGCTGCGTGCCTGAGGGAAAGGAGATACCACACATGTGATTGGGCGTTCCCTGAGACAGGATACTATCCGTGACTCGAACTTGCCGGTAATCGGTTTGCCTGCCTGTTTGTAGAGACAGGCCATGACTCGGTACATGAGGTGGATCTCCTGTTACTGGTGGCGGATTAATGCCGGTAAGCTAGACCCATTGTTTGTGATCTCCCCAATTAGGTAATACACGCGCACTGTTCCGTCAGCGCTGGCCAGTGCCAGATTGTACTTGGGTGATTTTAGGGAATTCACAGTGTACTGCTATCCGGGCGGTGAGGGAAGTAAACACCCATAGGGAAGTGGTATTTCTGATGTCGATGCTTGGCAAAAAAGTGAGGGTGTGTGTCAAAAGTGAAATGTCTGTGTGACCCTTCTGCGTGCATAAACCCAAAGTGACATAATGTTACATATTTACAGTGAAAGCGCGTAAATGGCGGATGTTTAAAAAAGGGGTACTCGGGATAGAATATATATCAAATCAAAGCTTTCACGTTTAGGGAGGGTAAAGAGAAGGAACAAGATATACGATGACAGAGTTTTATATTTACCTAAAATGGTGTGAAGACCAACACTGGCCACAGGTCAGTTGAAAGACAGGAGAACCCCAAAAGTTGCAGTTGCCAGTAGGCCAGCAGGTGCAGATCAGAATCAGGACAGGAAAACCAGATTTGGATCAGGACCACCAAAGGTTAAGGCCAGCACCCGCAGTTCAGTTGCAGCGCTTGCGCTACTCCCTCTCTGCAGCTAACAGCCAAAACCCTGATTGGGTTATCGAATTCACCAACAAAGTGCTTCGCCAGCACCTCAGCTTCCCAGAACCCCGATTGGGTTATTGAATCTCCTGACAGAGTGCTCCGCAGCCCTCTGCTCTTAATCACCTGTAGAGTGGTTGGATCAGTGACAGGTCAGCTATTCGGACAAGTCGGACAAATTAACTAGCTAAGCCTGCCCTATTTATACCATTTTCCAGGTCAGTGTACCACCCCCCAATCTTGCAAGTGTAAGGATTCCCAATTTTGATTGGTCAAAGAGTGAGGAGAGGTCATCACACCACACCAAATTCTGATACTTCAGTGTTGAATTTAAATTTTATGTTCCCGCCCATCAATTTATTTTCACATGACATTTTTATTCCACCCTACAATGAATGTTCTATTGGTAAATACATTGTATTAACACTGTCCTTGGCTGAGATTCATTGACAAATTACTTCAGCTCCCTCTGGAGTTTTGACATGCTCAGATTGATTTTCAAGATGGAGTAATAACACCTCCCAGGCCCAAAGATTACGATACATGAAAAGATAAATGAATACACTGTATACCATGCATCTCTACTCTATACCCATTATTGTATATTTAATTATAGCATTAGGATTAGGTAAAACGAACAGCTTAGCAAAAGCAGCAGTGCAAGCTTCTCGCATGTGAAAACATAGAGCAGCCATATTAATACTAGTGCGCAGAAGCGACATATTCCCTCCAAAGCAAAGAATAAGTCATATCACGTGAGTATGACAGAGGCATGCACAGTAGAAACCCTTGCGTAGCAGCAGCCATCTTAGATGCAAGCGTATTACAGTTGGTAAAACACATGAGCAAGCTTCTCTCGGATACCCAAATGTTTATGTAAAATGTGGTATTAGTAAAACAAACATGTTGATTAATTCATTAACGTTATTCGAGGTTCATGAATACAAGCAAGTCGCTTCACGTGCGAATCCTTGCTCCATCACTACATCGCTTCCAGTCAAAGCTAAGGAGCACAGGCCAAGCACAGTCTCCTTACGCTCAATTTCTTCATGTCCTGTTTTATAGTATCTTTTAATGTACGCCATGCTGCCAGACACCAGTTTGATTTAACTGAGCCGTCCTGCTTCTTTTCATTTGATCATTTTTTTTACGTCACAAGTTTCTCATTTGCCAAGGCAGCTAGGTAAAGGTCCGCCACATTGTCCCTCGCTCTTCATTGCAGACACCAGCTTCGACTCCTGGTGTATAGGAATGCCCGGTTTTAAGTCTTGCGCGGCCTGTCCCCGCACGATGTCGGTGACTGATCCGCACCGTGAGTGTCTCTATTGTCTGGGGCATGGCCACGACTACGAGTCGTGCCCCGAATGCCGGGCCCTGGGTCTGAAAACTTTGCAGAGTTGCTGGAGACCCGGGAGTCAACTCCACGCCGATAAAGGTCCCAGTCCCATGGGAGGTCGAGGGACCAGTCGTGGAGCCGCCATTACCATCGTTCAACGAAGTCTTCGCATTCGGAGTCGGGTAAGGCGAAGCACAAGAAGTCGAAGAAGCAACTTCGCTTTTCGCCTTCCCCTAGCCTGTCACGAGACACGGCTGACGGTGCGGGTTGCACCGCCCCCGCGGCTCCAGCGGAGCCTACGCAGTTGCCGATGGCCTACCCGCCTTTTCCGGGTCCATTGGCGACTCCGGCCCAGCTGTAGGAGTTCCTGTCAGTCATGGAACGGGTCTTTGGCCCGTCGGGCCCCATTGGCACGCCTTCGGGTCCGAGTGGGGGTCCTCGCTCTTCGACGTCTTTGCCCCCGGCCCGACGTCATCGATGACTCCGGTCTCGATGCCAAGAGACGCCCAGGGATCCATGCTTGGATTCCAGTCAATGTTGGTTGGCCTAGTACGACCTCCGCCGATGCCGACGCCGGTATCGGCTGGCTTCCCGACCGTCCCGTCCCTGGCTTCCACCATGATGTGGGGACGGTGCCAGACCGGTGTGAATCGATGCCGATTCTGACGCCGATGGGGGATTTCTATCCCTTTCTTCATCCACCTCCTTCTTTTCCGCCTGCCCGGCAGGTTGTGGAGGAAGGGGACTGGGAGGGGTCTGAGGACCTTCTCGCAGCCCAGTGCGAGTTAGACCCGGACTGAGAAGAGAAAATGTAGGATGCAGGTGAACTGGAATTTACTCCAGAACCTTGCACACTATCTCCTCCTAAAGTGGCTACGGAGGAGGGTGGTACATATTCTGTGATGTTGCGTAGGGGGGTCAAGACTCTCCACCTCGAGCTCCCTACAGTGGCTATCAGGACTAACCTCCTGACAGGAGTGCTTCAGCCGGCGTCTTCCTCTGCGGAGCCGCTGATGCACTTTTGGACATTCTTTTGGGCCCCTGGTCCAGGCCCAACACAGGGGATCATGTGAATAAGAACGTGGCTTAACGCCATTGCCCGGCCCCAGGCGACCCCGTTTCCCTCTCCCAAAACCCTACCCCGGATAGCTTAGTTGTCCAAGCCTCTGCGTCCCCTAGTGAATTCCCTTCCGCACCTCCAGACAGGGAATCCAAGAAACTGGAACAATTTGGGAAGAAAATGTTTACTTCCACCAGTTCATGCCTGTGGTATGTGAACACTGCATGCCTCTTGGGCCGTTATTCCCATTCTGTGTGGGACACGGTTGCGTAGGTGCTGCCTCACTGTCCGGAGGAGGCCCAGATGGTGCTCTCCCAAGCTATTGCTGAGGGGAGAGATGCAGCCAAGTTCACGATTCTTTGTGGCCTTGACACCGCCGACTCGCTGGGCAGAGCGATTTCCTCGAGAGTGACTCTACGCCACCACGCCTAGCTGAGGACGACTGGCTTTTCTGAGGATGTCCAGAACACTCTTATGGACATGCCCCTTGATGGCATTCGCCTTTTTGGCCACAAGGCAGACAGTGCGTTGGAGCGTTTTAATGACTCTCGGGCTACGGCCAAGTCCTTGGGCCTTTCGGCCACGGGCACATTTGCGCTTCTGCTTTTCGCTCCTTTCTTGAGTAAGGAAGGGGCGACCAACACGTTCGTTTCAGAGCCACAGGCCTGCGCAGCAACAGTCTCAGCCATCCGAGGACGTGGGACCCGCAGAGGTGGGTCAGTCCACCACCTCCCCTACAGCCACTGCCTCCAAACCTTCCTAGTCCAGTGTTACAGGCCCACCGCACGCCAGTGGGTGGCAGGATTCGCCATCACCTCCCCCACTGGCGCACTTCGGACTGGTGGGTTCTGTAGATAATCCAACTGGGCTACTCACTCCCCTTCGAGACTACCCCTCTAGCCATGCCACCGCAGTACCACTGCATGTCTGCATGTCGGGGATCACTTGGCACTTCTCCAGCAGGAAGTTGTTGCCTTCTTGGCCAAGAGGGCTATCGAGCGAGTTCCGACGCCAGAAGAAGGTCATGATTACCACTCCCACTACTTCCTAGTTCTGAAAAAGGACAAGGACCTGCGTCCTATTTTAGACCTTCGAAACGTCAATCGCTTCCTCCGGAAGGAGAAGTACAAGATGCTCACACTTGCTCAGGTCTTGTATGACCCAGACCCGCAAGACTGGATGGTAGCGTTGGACTTGTCGGACACTTACTTTCATATCCCTGTCCTGCCGGCCCACCGGCGTTACCTGCTGTTCGCGGTAGGCCACAAGCACTTTCAGTTCATCCTGCTCCCATTTGGCCTTCACAGCGCACCTCGGGTGTTCACAAAAGTGATGGCGGCGGTCACAGCTCATCTGCGCAGATCAGGGGTTTCAGTCTTCCCCTTTCTCGACGACTGGCTGTTGAAGGCGGGCTCGCCCCGGGCAGTCGTCTCCTACCTCCATACTACGGCTGATTTCCTGCATTTGCTGGGGTTCTGCATCAACTTGCTGAAGTCACACCTGATTCCCTCTCAGAAGTTTCTCTTCATCTGAGCTCTTCTGGACACGGCGCAGTTTGGGGTTTATCCTCCCGAACAGCGAGTCCAGGACATTCGGGTTATGATTCCGATCTTTTGGCCCTTGTCATGGGTTTCGGTCAGGATGACCTTGAGGCTGCTGGGCCCCATGGCCTCCTGCATCCTGCTGACCAATCATGCCAGATGTCATATGCGGGTTCTACAGTGGAACCTGAAGTTCCAGTGGGCGCAGTATCAAGCGGACCTGTCCGAGTATGTCCGGATCTTGGAGAGCCCTGCTCAACAGTTGCAGTGGTGGCTCACGAACCAGCTTTGGGTCAGCGGCAGATCCTTCTCCCTTCCCCAACCGGAGCACACAGTGGTGATGGATGCATCCCTCCTGGGATGGGGCGGCCACATGGGAGAGGCGGAGATCAGAGGCCTCTGGTTTGGGGTCGCATTACAGAGGCTGCCAGGCCTTCGAAGCTCCCCTGCCACAGATGGCTCTTCCTGGCCTGGGGGAGGTGTGAACAACTCCACCCAGGAAAGGATATGTTTCTGGGCTCAGGGAGCGAAGGCTCCCACCCTAAGGGTCCAGAAACATGTCTTGTGGATGCAGGCTGGTGTGTCCCAGTCACGGAACCCATCAGAGGCTAATCGTTTTTCAGGGGACATCTCTAAGATGCCCTCTGTTTGCATTTTTCATTAAATCTCACACTGGCATCAGTGTGGGTTTAATGTGCTGAGACGTTTGATACAAAACTTCCCAGTTTTCAGTGTAGCCTTTATGGTGCTGTGGAGTTCTTAATGACAAGATCCCAGCACCATATACTCTTAGTGGCAGCACTGCACTTACAATGTCTAAGAATGGACTTAGACACTGTAGGGATGCAGGGCTCATGCAACTGTACCTTCCCCACTGGCATAGGGCACCCAGCTAGAGGGGTTACTGATCTATGCCAGGGCAGTGGGTTGTAGGCATGGCACACAGGGATGTGTGCTATGTCGACTCTTCACTTTGTTCTGCACCATAACACGAATCCTGCCAATGCAGTGTGTGTGTGTGTGTGTAAAGGTACAGGGCCTCTAAGGGTGGCACAATAAGTGCTGCATCCCTTAGAGGTCTTCCCTGGTCATAGTGCCCTGGGTACCTGTGGTACCATTTACCAAGGGCTGACCTGTGGCCAGAGATGCCAATTGGGTTAGTTTTGGAGAAAGAACACAGGCCCTGGGAACCTGATTGGCTGAGACCCAGGGCACATCAAGTGAAAGTGCATCAGTAGTCTGGCAAAAAGTGGGAGGGGTTACTGCAACAGAAACCCACTTTCCTACATATTCTGCTTCTCAAGTAAGGTGACTTCATGGACACCTATTTCAACACGCCAACACATTCAGCCCATCGCTGAAATCTCAGGTTTGTGGCCAGCTGAAAACATCATCAATTTAAAGTGCTCCCCTTCGGGGTTACCACTACTGAAAGAAGCTGGCTTTGTATATATTGCCAGTAGGTGGTAATACCGTGCACAGAGTCCAGAGGTTCCCCAAAAGTGTACAGGGCTCAATGCAAAATCCAAAGTGCTCGATTAGTGGTGGTGTGGGCAACAACCTTAGGACTAACACAGAGAAGTGTAAGACATGTATTGCACGCACATGATCAATAATGGACACATGACTCAAGAAGGAGATCCACACCAATTTTATAAAATAATACTTTGTTTTTGCTTTACTTTAAGACCCAGGTTTTCATAATCAGGTAAGTAAATTTTTAATTAAAAAGACTTTTCACTTTGAAAAATTGACACTGCGAAACTTTTTCAAACCATCCAATGGTATCCTATGTAGAAAAAAGTCAGCAAGGGCCAGAGGTCAGGAAGCTACCAAAACTACACCACCAGCAGCACAAGGGCGGCCAGGTGCAGAGGTCAAAATCGGAGTTCGATCCAATGGAGACTGGGGGTTCCTGGAGCCACACTGCTTGCAGGTAGTAAATCGGTTTCAAGGGCCAAGCTTTGGGGGTTAGCACAAGCACAAAGGGGGCCACAAAGCAGCACTAAACATATTCCACCAGCGGCACAGGAGCGGCCAGGTTCCCGGTGCGAATTTGACGCCAGGCACCCGATGCTTTTCAATGAGGATTCTTTGGTCTGGAAAGAGACCGCAGGTGTGGCACCAGACGTTGCAAGAGGAAGACCAACAACAGCAGAGGTAAGTTGGGATGTAGGGGGTTGTAGGGGCACCATCGGTCAAACTCACCAAGGCCCAGGGGCTTCGGGTGCAGGGATGCCTTTTCAACATCCGGGTCTTCTTGCAGGAGCCAGTCGCGGGGAGCATCTGAATTCACACTGCAGGCTCCATCGTGGAGGGCAAACGAGGTCAGCCAACACTGGCCATGAAGTCAGGATCACCAGGGAGACTTCAAAGTACAGGTGAGCCACGGAGACTCTGGCTGTGAGCTTCGGGTGCAGAGTGGGCAGGAGACACGAATCTGCCTGGATCCAGAGTCTGTTTCTGCTGGACAGGTCCGCTGTCCTCAGGAGATTGGAGTCCTTATTGAAGGCAACAGTCCTCCCCGGGCTTTTGGAGGTCATTGTTTCTAGACAGGTCGCAGGGTTGTTGGTGCTGGAGACTGGCCGGTAGGTCTGGGGCCAAGGCAGTTGTTGTCTTCCGGCTTGTGCTGCAGTTTGTTTTCTTTCTTCTCAGGTCGTCGCTGATCTGAGGGTGAGGTCTGGGGGAGCCACCTAAATACTAAATCTAGGAGGCATTTTAGGGGAGTAGCAGGTAGGGCTTATGGGCACCTTACTTGGGGTGACTACATCCTCTAGTATGTCACCCTCCTGTGGGGGGGGGGGCATAGACCTAGCCCTGATTGGATGGGTCCCCCCATCTTCAAGATGGTGGGGACTGAAAGTTGTGTTTCACTCCGCTTCCCTCCACTTTAGGGGTGGGGTTGTCAAAGGTGGGCGCACATCCTATCTTTTCAAGTGTTCCCAAGGTGGGGAGTGTAATTTAGAGACTGCCATCTACTGCTAGCAGCAGAGCCTGGGGGTTGTATTACAAAGGTGTCAGGCCTTTGAAGCAACCTTCTTCGAGCACTGGCCCATCCTGGGGGAGGAGGCATGACACCTCTGCCCAGCTTGTGCATTGGTCTGGTCCCAGAGAGCAGTGGCTCTCTACCCAGGGGTCCAGAAACATTGTTGGTGGTGGCTGGCTGCCTACAAACGGTCAGAGACCACACCAGGGTCTGTAGGGATTCAGGGGGCACATCTGAGGTGCCCTCTGGGTACATGGTACAATGAATCCCACACTGGCATCACTCCTGCATTCAGTGAAGCCATGATGCTGCTGTGGAACTCTAGTTGTCTAGTTCCCAGCCCAAATACTCTTCATGGCTTCACTGGCACTTACAATATTAAGAAATGGTGCCTAATGTGTTAGGAGTATATCTGCTCATGAAGATATGCCCTCACCTGTAGTATAGTGCACCCTGCCTTAGGGCTATGAGGCCTGTTAGAGGGGTGACTTACCTATGCTGCCAGGTAGTGCTAGCTGGCATGGTACCCAGGCAGGATGCCATGCTAACTTTGTCCTTTTCTCCCTCCCAGGGAAATGCAGGCTGCAAGGGCAGTGGCATGGTCCCAGTAAGGGTGGGTCTTCAGCTCCCAGGCCCTAGGTACCCAGGGTTATATTGGGAGTTTGTTTTAGGGAAGGAGCACTGTCCCAGGGGACCTGGTTGGTAGAGACAATGTTCACTCATTTGAAACCACAGCAAAAGCAGGAAAAAGTCGGGGGGCTAACCATGCAAAAGAGGCACTTTTTCACAATTACACTTCAGGTGTGCACCAAGTGTCTTGTGGTAGTGACTGCTCACCAGCGCAGACAGGGTGCCCACATCTTCCCTTATCACAATGACTTTTTGATCAAGAGTTCCACACGTCAGCAATGTAAACCACACATACAAATCACAATAGACCACCTTCATCGGTTAGGATTTGCTATCAGTGCCACAAGATCCACCTCCAAGCCCTCCAGAGCTGGGTCTGGTGGCTCAGTGGACTAATGCGTCTACTGCAGGGGCCTGTGTTCGACCTCATGGTCACAGGTTCAAATCCCGGCGGGTCCACTCAGCCTTTCATCCATTTGGGGTCGATAAAATGAGTACCATTGAGTTGGGTAACAACAAACATCTGTTATTTCAGCGCCAAGAGGCCCGTAGTGGTGAACGTGCGCTTTACAAATACTCATGTATGTATGTATGTAGATCTAACCCTACTTGGTGGCCATTCTCAACTCAGGGGCTGGCATGGCCTATCCAAGCACTACCTGGATCCTGTCCTTTCAGGCACTAAGCCCTCTTTTCCAGTCACATCAACTAGTCATGATCTAAACAGTCATGTGCCTCCTAGGGTTAATGGCCTCCTGTATTGCTATAGTGTACCATGCCAGGTTAAAATGGACAGGATTGTTCTTTGCACCAACCCCAAATTCCTTCCTATGGTGTTCTCTCAATTCCACCGTAACCAGTCTATTGAACT
Source organism: Lissotriton vulgaris (assembly GCF_964263255.1). NCBI lineage: Eukaryota > Metazoa > Chordata > Amphibia > Caudata > Salamandridae > Lissotriton > Lissotriton vulgaris. The sequence goes on along the minus strand of NC_141699.1, from coordinate 362,324,796 downwards.
TCCTGTTTTTTTCCTACAACCTGATTCAGTTTCAGAACGGGCTCTCCATACTTTGGATGCAAAACGAGCTCTCATGTACTATGTTGACAGAACCATCCATTTAGAAAGACAGCTCTTTGTAGCTTTCTCCATTCCCCTTAAAGCGAAGGCTCTATCCAAATGGATTGTTTGATGCATTCATACATGCTATGCTAAAGCTAAAAGGGCTCTACTCACTCCTCCTAATGCTCACTCCACTCTTAAAAAAGAAGCCTCTGTGGCCTTCTTTGGGAACATCACAAAAGCTGGCATATACAAAGCAGCTACTTGGTCCACACCACACATTTTCACAAAACATTATTATGGGGATGTGCTAGCGCACCAACAAGCTAATGTTCGTCAGGCAGTGCTCCGTAAATGTTTTCAAGCTATTGCGTTGCTCACAGACTAGCCACAGCTTTTTAGGTGGGCTGCTTTACAGTCTATGCACAGCATGTGTATCTAGAGCCACACATGCTTTGAATGGAAAATGTTACCCTGTTAGCATCTGTTTCTGGCATTTAGTGCCGTCGATTCACATGCACCCACCTTCCTTCCCAGACATCTATGGCTGTTGCAGTGTCTCTTACTATCTTTTTTACTTCTTTTTCATGGACATCTTTATACATAACTTCGCTTCACATTCCATCCATTTTTTTTTTTTTTTAGAAGAATGTTTATTGCAGATTCATAGACAAACAATGATTCACCGACCTTCCAATTTCTGACCATCGTAAGTCCCCGGCCAGTAGTAAAATTGTACACAGCCATTCAGCCCACATCCCGGAGGCCGGGCAGCGTTAATTACAGGACTGTCGGAGATACCAGACAAGGACATAAAAAAAAAATCAACACCAAACCCTCTCTCAGCGAGGCAACTGGTCTACAACACAATTTGGCTTCTGCTTTTCACTAACTCCCAACCCCCTCCCCCAAATACGATCCGCCGAATGCATTATACCCCGTTAGCGCCTGCTCATACTACAAACGCGACTCAACCACATTCAGTCATCTTTCGTAGCGCCCTTTACCGAAATCTCCTGGCCTAATACAGTCAATCAGTCCCAACATTCAATGAAAAACTGTGTCATGGGAGTCCCCCACCTTCGCCCATATCTGAGTGTAAGCCTCGCTTGGATCTCTCATTGGCCACAGCGGGCGCCTCCCCAACCCTCCCTTTAAGCCCTCCCCCCCAAACTGCTGCTGATGTGGCCCATATCTATAAACTCTCAGTTAAAATCTGTTGCGATCTGAGGGAGCCTACTTTACGTGCCTCCACGTCCCATGGAACCTCCTACACTGACCATCCCCTAGGGTTCATCTACAATTAAATAGTCCTTTAAGGCTTGCACTATTGCTTCCCAGGCTCTTGCCATTTCTAAACCCTTCACATTTGCTGTTCTAGTGGCCTGTCGAAGCCTAACAACACTTTCGCTCCACGCCCATTTCTGCAATTCGTTCGTCCATCGCCTAATGGACGGGCCCTCTTTCAATTTCCAATACCAAGTGATCTCTCTCTGGGCCAAAACAAGTCCCAAGTCAATGAATTTACTTGTGATTTTTGTCTTGGCCGTATGAGGGAACCAGAGCAACAAACATGTCGCCATGTCGAACTCCACCTGTCTATCAGTGACTGCGTTAAGGAGCTCCCCCACCTCTGACCAATACGCCCCTAGTTTCGGGCAATCCCACAGTAAGTGGTCTAACTCCACCTCCAGTGTCAAGCATCTGGGGCATGCCGCGTCCTGCACTCGGAAATACCTCCTGATCTTCCCGGGGGTCAAGTAGGCCCTATGTATTACAAAGAAATGCACTTGCTGAAATCGGGCATTTCTACACCCTTTCCATATTCTCTTCAATATGTGGCCCCAGGTGGCGTCCGATATGGGCTTTCCTAAACTTTCCTCCCATTTCTGCTTCAAGACTGCGTGCGGTCCCAGCCCCTCATGCAGCATTCTAGAGTGAAGGCAGGTGACCGCCTTGATTGTTCCCGCAGCCATTACTACATACTGGCAGGCCATGGTTACGCATGGTTCTTACAACCCCGATTTTCAGTGCTTCTGTATCGCCGCCGTCACAACCGCATGCAACAGGAAACTCCCGTCGGGGAGACCAAATTGATCTTGGAGTACTCCAAATGGCACTAACACCCCATCAACATATAGGTCACCTACCACCTGGAGGCCCAAGTCCTCCCATTCTAGTAATTGGGACCAATCCCCAAAGTGTGGCAACACCGTCCTCATCCCCAGAGGGATCTCTGGTGCGTACAGGCACTTTGCTCTCGCTCTCTTTAGGCTTCTATGCCAACATAGCCGTATAGTCCTCTCCTCCATTGTGAGATCCCGCAGCTCTAATCCCTGTTGCATAACAATATATGATAGGATATGTCTCTGAATCCCTGTCCCTCTATCCTGGTCCAGACCCCTAAATTCTCTAGCAAAGTTCACATTCCATCCATACCTGCCGTGTTGGGAAAGAATCTAACAATGGAGCCCATGGCCACATGCATTACCAGCAAGAGTAGGAGTTACAGTACCTTGACTCGAAAGACTTCTTTGAAGAAAAACAACTTGCACATACAAGGCCCAACACTAGATAGCAGGAGTATGCAAAGTATTTGTATCTACAACAATACATGTCAAGTACAGATCCTTACCAGGTAAGTAACATTTTCCTTATTGTAAGTGAACGTAGGATAAACCTCTGCCACATTTTCAAATTATGGGATGAATTTATGCAGTTTCTTTTTTATGTAGTGCTTAATCACTCAATTTTTCTGTTTCAAAGTGCTTTAAGTCACAGGTATTGCTACTGGCCAGTTTAATAACACAGGGAAGGATGAAAGGTTGCTTTGGCCTTGCTGTTATTTAAATTCATGGCCTGCAGATTACATCCGATGTTGGGAGTAAGGGCTTATCTCACTGGGCTGTCATTTCGGCTTGTCATAGGTGTTGACCTATCAAACATTGAGCACCGGGTATGAATAGACAGTCAGTAGTAATGGGCCATGTACTTATGTGCGGTTTTGTCAAGACAGGTTTGGCTTAAGTCATCATTGTTTAACAAGAACAGGACACTGTTTGATCAGCCTATGCAATGGAAAGTTTCTTTTTCATCCAATCACAGATGGGATCCTTGTTTACTGTAAGGATGAGGCAGTGACTACAATGTCCGTTTGCCTTAGATCTTAGCATGCCCCTGATTTTCATTACAAAACTAGTCAAACTGTGATTGACCACAAAAGGTTGTCAAAACTGCTACAAAGAAAATAACAAAAGGGTATTAAGCAATACATATTCCATAAAATAAGTGTCCGCTATGGTCGTCAGGCCATTTCACTGGTTGAACTTTTTAATTACCACACAAGACTAGCCATTTCAGTTATAATATAAGTGAAGAAGCAATTTCTCAAAACCCTTGGAATCTTTCTGTTCGGAGTCAAAGGTTTTGTTTCTTTGGAGAGGCCGAAAGAAGTACTAATGTTGAGTGCCTTGAAGTCAATACAAGCTCTAGGAGGGTATGTCTATGTTGATATTCTGGCTCAGGTTTGGGAATCCTTACATCAGATAAATTGAAGTTCCTCAACACATGTCCGGAAAGTATATTCTTTCATTTCTGTACAGACTTCTTACTGAAAATTCTGCCAGTTTGTTATAGATGAAGCTCATTATCTTATTAACAGTGCCCTTTGGTCTCAGTTCAGCACCAGTGAAGGTTGACAAAGCAGTGGAATGATTCCATATTGTGAAAACGGGGTGTTCTTCTGTACCCTTACATGGACGGTGGTTTATAAGAGCCTCATCACAAATCATATCGGCAGTGCAACTGAACAGGCCATTAGGGACAGATTTTCCCACGTGGTCCCTCTGTATATAAAAAGTCTACATGCCACAATTTTCCTTTCAGTTACCAGAACTGGGTCTGGGCTCATTGGCAATAAGGACAAGCCTCACAATCAATATCTATAAACCAACACAAGTACCAATATTGCCTAGCTATTTCAACAATGGAACAGACAATGATCACCCGAATTACCGAAGCAAAACAGTAACTCTCAGGAGTAGTATTTCTCCGGAATTAATCCAATACTATTTAATTATTTTGCATCAAACAGAACCATATACATGAACAATTTTTCATTTTTAAACATACAAATTGTTTGAACTCCACATAACATCAATATAGACAATTTTCACAATCAGCCAACTTTCATACAAGCATTCATACACGACAAAACATTAATATATATACACATAAGAAGTTTTTGGAACTATACAAAATTATTTACAATTTCTTGATTTCAAAGAACAAAGCATTGGAAAGCAAATGACATTTTTCAGTATTTCAATGATCAAATAGGTATTCCTAATGCTGAATGGGTGGGTCTACGCGTTTCGATAACCCCTTGGTGTGGGGAAATCTCGTCAGGACCAGGAGCCTCTTAAGTGCTCGATTTTCTTCTGATGTAAATATGTTAACCCATATTGTGGCTTGGCGGGGGTGGTGGAGTGGGGAATTTAGTTATGGCGAGTGTGGCAGCCGGACTTTGGTCCCGGTCTGGTAAGCCTGCTTGGTGCTTGCAATCACTTAAGGGCTGACTTGCATTGGAGTCATCTGGGGTCCACACTACTCGGCGTCCGTCATACTATGCCGGCAATCTCAACGACTGAGCTCACTCACCCCCGCCAAGCCACAATATGGGTTAACATATTTACATCAGAAGAAAATCGAGCACTTAAGAGGCTCCTGGTCCTGACGAGATTTCCCCACACCAAGGGGTTATCGAAACGCGTAGACCCACCCATTCAGCATTAGGAATACCTATTTGATCATTGAAATACTGAAAAATGTCATTTGCTTTCCAATGCTTTGTTCTTTGAAATCAAGAAATTGTAAATAATTTTGTATAGTTCCAAAAACTTCTTATGTGTATATATATTAATGTTTTGTCGTGTATGAATGCTTGTATGAAAGTTGGCTGATTGTGAAAATTGTCTATATTGATGTTATGTGGAGTTCAAACAATTTGTATGTTTAAAAATGAAAAATTGTTCATGTATATGGTTCTGTTTGATGCAAAATAATTAAATAGTATTGGATTAATTCCGGAGAAATACTACTCCTGAGAGTTACTGTTTTGCTTCGGTAATTCGGGTGATCATTGTCTGTTCCATTGTTGAAATAGCTAGGCAATATTGGTACTTGTGTTGGTTTATAGACAATTTTCCTTTCATCAGAACACGATTGCATACAAACCAACACATAGCCGTCTGGCAAGTTTAACTGATATCAGCACAAGTTTTCATTTTCCGTAAAAAAGGAACCTCAACCCTTTCAGGTACCAGACACCTCTTGGTCTCTCAGCATCTTGTACCCTGGTTGTACTTGGGGTTAGGTAGATTATACAATTTACATAAGTAAATCTATGCTGTCTCTCCCTCTCTCACTCTGAAATCAAGAGACAGACTATAGGAAGCTGGCTCTTTATATATTTTACCAAAACTTGGTACACTGTGTAAAGAGTCAAGACAAAGACTAACAGAATTACAGAAGCACAGGATTACACAAGATGGGATAAATGATAAAAGTAGAATTCATCGCAGAGCGATACAGAAAACCTCGTTCAATCAGAATGCCCAGATTAACTAAAGAAAAACACAACCGATTAAAAGCCATACTTACCAAAGCTGAGATCGAATATGTGCTTTTAGAGATGCAAAAGGTGAAAATTCAGGCAGCAATGCTATCCAGGTGGGCCTATATTAGGCAGCACCTCAAATTCTGATACACTGCTCCAGGTTTATGAAGAGGTACGGGAAACCGGCCACTTAGTACCCAGTGTGAGTGAGAGGCGTTGAATATGCTGACCCCGAAGTCATACAGCGATCCAGCAGTGCTATTATTTTTCCTACTGTGTTAAAAACAAATTTAAAGATTCTTAACAAATACTTGCAACTATAACGGTAAAAGAGATAAGCATACTTGTTTATGACAGACAGTCCATTTAAGAGTATGATGCGAAATGGGGACATGCACCAGGATTGCCTAATGCACCTCACGCTCCAGTACCTTCATGTTAATTGGGGGTGGGGGGGTCAGTGCAAGGGTATTGCCTCTCGTTCCTTGCAATACCCACTTTCGCCTTATTCAATATAGTAGGCTCCATAGAGCCTATCTCACCCCAGACCAGATGAACCGATATTATCATTGCATAGATGTTGTCTGCCCCCTCTTTAACCCGTCTGATGCCGATATTCTACATATGCTCTGGGCCTGCCCGTCTCTTCACCATTACTGACTAAGCTTAACACACACTTGACAAACTGCACAGAGTGCCCCACATTACACACATTGGAGGTGTGCCTACTGGGCCTGTGCTGCAGGGATGAACAACACAAAGCTACTACCTGCTTCAGTGATTTGGGGCTCCTCCTAGCCAAATGCTTAATCACTCGGAGGTGGAAGTCTTCTGCCCCTCCCACAATCACAGCCTGGAAACATTCCTTAAAGGCGTGGGTTCATAATGAAAGCACTGCCCTGCACAGGGAGGATACAAGGGGATTACTCAAATACCCTTTTGCATCCTGTTGAGATGCCATCCTAGCTGACTTCCAGACTGCCTTGTTACACACAGCTGAATCACCCGGCGGAGGCCCTGACTTGTGTAGACACCAGGAACTCTCCAGAGACACGCTTCCCATCAAACATATCTGCCAAATCACTCTTATTGCTCCCCCACCACATCTGTTATCCCGGGGGTCATTACTTCACAGATGTACACATTGCCCCAGTATTGGAACTTTCATAGATTCCCATGCTTTTGTATCCTTCCCCGTTGTCGGAAAGGGAGTCTCGGTAACAAAAATACCATAGCAGTAGGTACAAAAGAGAAAGAAAAAGGCCTAGGCCTCATTCCCTTTAGTAGCATATCACCCTCTTTTTGTAAAAGAAACCAAACTTTGGCATCAGCCAATCAGAAGTGCCTCACCCCTTAGAACCCTCCTGAAGTGACCTCAGAGCCTCAGATTTTCTACCGCACATTGTGTCCTTTGAGCTCTGCTCAACTTCTACTCTTCAAAGAGTTTCTTCAAGGTTTTTTCTTCAGATTCTTTTCAGATTCACTTAAGAATTGTTAGCTGCCTTCCAGGATGTCTGACACGGAGAAGAAGGCCCTTTTCAAGGCATGTTCCACCTGTGGCAAGAAAAGGCTTTTCGTGGAGGATAAGCATAAGGACTGCATTTATTGCCTCTATCCTGACCACAAGGCTGCGGACTGCAAAATCTATCGCACCTTTTCAACCAAGACCCTCCGGGACTGTGAGGGTAGGCTTCTGACATGGCTCCAGAAGTTGAAATCCAGGAAGGATACTGTCTCTAGTGACAGTGAGGATACGGCATCGGCATTTTCCTCAAGAAGGTCAGTGAAAAGGGGTAGGGGTTCCTCTTCTCCTTCTGTGGAGCGTCCTTCTAAGGCCTCAAAAAAGACTCCCAGTGAGTCTGAGAGCCAGGGTCCAGGCAAATCTCCTCACCGAGGTGAAAAGGAGAGGGTAGGACCAGCTACGCCTTCTGAGAGGAGTTCTAAGGCCTCGATGACGAAGGCGTCGACGGAGTTTCCGTCGACGAAGAAATTAAAGACAAAATTAAAATTGGTTTCGTCGACAAATTCGTCGACGGGGGATTTGTCGACGAAGGGCTCGTCGTCGAAGAAGGAAGCGCCGACGGCATGTTCATCAGTGTCGACGGGAGGTTTTCCAACGACGAAGGCGTCGACGAGTACCACTGCATCGACGACGAGAGTTACATCGTCGCCGACGATAATGATGACGACGACGACTTTACAACGACAATAGCTGGATCGTCGACAGTTTCATAGTTGACGACATCGACGACACCAATCTCGTCGACATGTGTACATCCATCGTCGACGGAACCGTCAAGGGTATTGTCCTCTGAAAAAAGAATTACAATTTCAGCGACAAGAATTACGCCGGAGATGACATCTCCTAGGAGAGTATCCCCCTTGCCACCAGCTTTGCTCTTTGAGGAAGGGGAGTCTGAAGAGGATGACCAGGACTCTATAGCTATGCCAATAGTCCCTCTCAACTTCTGGTCAAATGTCAAGAGATGGACTCTGAAGGGGGATATGACCTTTAGGATGGTGGACATCATCAGGCGGCCCAGTCACAACATTATTCTGGGCAGGATATGGTTACAGTACCATCTTCTTTCCTTCAAGACCTGCATAAGATGCTGCAGGACTACAAATCTAAGGCTATTAGGCCAATTCTGGTTCCGGCAGCGCCTGCTACGCCTGCCTTGGTTTCTGCTTCAATGGCTATTCCTGGATTACCTGCTCAGGTATCCCCTCAGACATTTTTTCCACAGGATCCTTCCGGGCCGGCAGATGCCCATGATGATTCCTCAGATGAGGATCAAAATTCGGATCATGACTCTGTACATACAACTGAATGGGATGAATACATCATTCCGGATCCTTCATCTCCAGTACCGGATCCAGTAGATTCCCCGCCAGCAGACATAGGAGGTTTCCATCAGCTGATGGAAAGAGCAGCTGGCAGGTTCAAATTGGCCATGCCTGCGGTGGCTACGGATTGTTTCTTGTACGACTTCAAGGAACCCTTCAGGAAGACAAGGTCCATTCCTATTGTAGATCTGTGGAAGGAACGCCTCAAGGCTATGAAGAACCCAGCGATGGTGGTCCCTGTGCTACCGCGTCTGCATAAGAAATACAGAGCACCTGACGATGGACCGGCGGCCTTGACGAGCCATCCCAAACCAGACTCAGTTATTTCATAAGCAGCGCAGAGGAAATCCCGTAACCCCTCTGCTCCCTTAACAACTCCTCCGGACAAGGAAGGGGAGAGATTGGATAATGCTGGGAAAAGATTCTCGTCGATGGCGGGTCTTCTGGTGCGAGCTGCCAATTCCCTGGCGATCTTGGGTAGATACGACCGCCAACTTTGGTGTGATGTTGCTCTGTTCCTAGACCAGCTACCTCCAGAGTCAACATCGAGGCAAAAAAGATCTTGCAGGAGGGAGAAGCGACGTCAATGGAGATCATGGACTGTGCCATGGACATTGCAACGACAGCGTTTTGTTCCTTGGCTGGGGCGGCAGTCCTCCGTCGCCAGGGGTGACTGAAGGCTACTTGGTTTCGACCGGAGATTCAAAACAAAGTCCTGGATCTTCCCTTTGATGGGGAGGCATTGTTTGGAAAACTGATCGATGACACTCTTCAGGAAATCAAAAAGGATACGGAGACTGCCAGATCCTTGGGTACCCTTCAATGCCGCAAGTCTCCTTTTAAGGGTTCCAGAGGCAAAGGTAATAACTACAGGGGATCCTATCAACACCAGCACTATTCGTCCACGGGCTCAGGTTCCCAGCAATACCGCCAGCCTTATCAACAGAGACAAGGCCAATCTTATAACTACTCCAGGTCTTACAATAAGGGGAAACAGGCTGGACAAGGACGGGATTCGTCTAAGCACCAAGACCTGCCTCCTGGCTCTTCCTACTGGACCCTCCTCCAAGAAGTCATCAGTTGGAGGCAGGGTAACCTAATACCTTCAGAACTGGTCCAGGATAACATCGGACCGTTGGGTTCCAACATCATTCGGAAAGGACATACCTTGGAATTTACGCAAGTCCCTCCACCCAAGCCCCCGACAGCCATTCCATCGAAACACCTGCGACTCGAAGTCCAACAGATGCTCCGGAAGGGAGCAATAGAGCCGGTCCCCTCCAATCAAAAGGGACAAGGATTCTATTCCAGGTTCTTTCTGGTAAAGAAGGCGCTGGAGAAATGGCGCCCCATTTTAGATCTCAGGGAGCTCAACACCTATCTCATCTCCCTGTCCTTCCGGATAGTCTCTCTCCAAGACATCTTGCGGCTCATCAGTCCAGGGGATTTCATGGCCACGCTAGATCTTGAGGACGCGTACTTCCATGTCCCGATTCACCCAGCGCACAGAAGGTTTCTACGATTCACAGTAGCCAAGAGCCACTTTCAATTCAGGGTTTTACCCTTTGGTCTTCGCTCAGCCCTGAGGATTTTCACAAAGGTGCTGGCGCCAGTAGCGGCATTCCTACGAAGAAACCATTTTCAAGTCTTCCCCCTACCTCGACGATTGGTTGCTGAAGGCCCCGTCCAGGGACGCAGCGCGGGACGTTGTTCGGGCCTGTACAAACTTGTTTAAAAATCTGGGACTCACTCTAAACAAGGAAAAGTCATCCCTAGTCCTGTCCACAAAAGCGCGTTTCTTGGGAGCCATCCTGGATTCAAAGCTCTCGAAAGCCTTTCCGACCCTGGAAAGGAGGGAAAAACTACAGGCATTGGCTCGGGACTTACAAGAAAGAAGGTGTCTTTCAGTACACCGCTACAAATCTCTGCTGGAGGTAATTTCATCATGTATTCCCCTGATTCCTCACTGCAGACTGAGAATGCGTCCTCTACAGGAGCAACTAGACAACCAATGGAAGCAGGTTTACGGATCATTCGAGGACAAGGTGACCGTCACTCCAATGATGAGTGAAGCGGCCTTATGGTGGGCAGATCAAGACAACTTGTCCCGAGGTCTATTCTTCGTAAACAACCGGTCTCCTCAAGTAGTAACAACGGACGCATCATTGGAGGGTTGGAGAGCAGTGATGCAAGACCTACTTGTCAGCGGTTATTGGTCTCCTCAGGAACAACGACTCCATATCAACCTTTTGGAGCTAAGGGCAATAAGACTGGCTCTGCAAGCCTTTCTTCTCCGCTTGGGAGGTTCGCAAGTGCTTATCAGGATGGACAACCCCACGGCCATGCACTACGTGAACAAGGAAGTAGGAACCAGATCTTGCCCGTTGTCGCAGGAAGCTCAACAGATCTGGGAATGGGCGATCCTTCAGGGAATATCGCTAAAGGCGGAACACTTGCCAGGAGTTCTAAACGAGAACGCCAACAGACTGAGCAGGTCATCCTCAGTCAGCCACGAGTGGGAATTGAACCAGCGAGTTCTGGAAGAGGTCTTCAGCCAGTGGGGCAGACCGGAGGTGGATCTCTTTGCCACACCGACCAACAAGAAATGCCCGTCTTACGCAAGCAGATTTCACCATCGAGGGTCACTGGGGAATGCGCTTTCGATAGCCTGGTCAAGGACATTTGTCTACGCCTTTCCCCCCATCCCTCTGATCCCGCAGCTCATCAGGAAGATCAAGGAGGCGGCGTGCAGGATGATCTTGATAGCCCCTGCTTGGCCGAGACAGTTCTGGTACACGGAACCCCATCTGTTGTCGCTAGCTCCTCCTCTTCCTTTGAGGGTTATACCAGATCTCCTCACAATGTCCGAAGGACAAGTTTGGCACCCAGATCCACAGTCATTACACCTGACATTAAAAAGCAGGGGGCTCAGAGTAGACCCCTGAGGAACCCCAGTAGAGAGTTTCTTTGGTGAGGAAGCAAATGGAGGCATCCAGACTTGTTGCATCCTATTATCTAAAAAAGACGTCAACCAGTCGAGTGCAAGGCCGGTGATGCCAATGGTGGCTAATCTAGTAAGAAGAAGGGAGTGGGGCACCGTGTCGAAGGCGGCAGAGAGGTCCAATAAAATTAGAACCGCTCTGCCACCTCCGTCCAAGCACTCCCGGATGGCCTCCGACATTTCGACTAGGGCTGTTTCGGTGCTATAAGCACCTATGTAACTGGTACTTATGCTTTGAAACAATGCTCTTCCTCATGTAAAGCGCTCTGATACCTCTGGGTTTAGCCAGCGCTATATAAAACTTTTCAAATAAACAAATAAATAAAATAAACAGGCTGTCATGAGGAACCTCTTCCAATAATTGGTGAGCTTTCCTTTCTATCCCACGTTCCGTTGTTACACATTTTGTATCTTTATGTCATGTTGGCTATTGCAATAGTTTTATGACACAAAATGTGTTTTTTTATTGCTAACTGCTTGCTACTCTGATACAAAAGCATGGGAATCTATGAAAGTTCCAATACTGGGGCAAGAAAACAAGTTACTTACCTGTAACTTTGGTTCCCCAGTATTGGTAACTTTCATAGATTCCCATGCGCCCACCCACCTCCCAGAGGAAAGCTCAGCCTACAACAGATATGGTGACTGGTACACAACGGCTATGAAAATCTGAGGCTCTGAGCTTCCTTTAGGAGGGTTCTAAGGGGTGAGGCAATTCTGATTGGCTGATGCCTAAGTTTGGTCTCTTTTACAAAAGGAGGGTGGTATGCTACAAAAGGGAATGAGGCCTAGGCCTTTTTCTTTCTCTTTTGTACCAACTGCTATGGTATTTTTGTTACAGAGACTTCCATTCCGATGACTGGGAATGATACAAAAGCATGGAAATCTATGAAAGTTACCAATACTGGGGAACCAAAGTTACAGGTAAGTAACTTGTTTTCTTCTCATGGTATGGAATGTCACAAGCCTGTTACACAGTTTAGTATTTGAGTTTTTTTTCCTCTCTCAATCAATCAATCAGGATTAGTAGAGCATGGCTGCTTCACCCGTGAGGGTGCGACGCGCAGTCGGATCAAGCTGCTAGTTCTGTTGGTTGAACATCCAGGTCTTGAGGTCTTTCCTGAACTGCTGGAGCAATGGTGAGGCTCTGAGGTGCAGAGGGACGTTTTCCAGGTCTTGGCCGCCAGTTGGGAGAAGAAGCAACCTCTGCTGTTAGTCTGGTGGATGTAGGGGTAGGAGCTAGGGCAAGAGATCAGGGTTGGAGTTTCCTGGTGGGCTGGTGGAAAGTCATGCGTTGGGTGAGGTATGCAGGTTCTTTATTGTGCAGTGCCCTGTATGCATGGGTAAGTAGCTTTTACTGACATCTCTTCATTAGTGGTAGCTAGTTGAGTTTCCTGAGACGAGGAGTTATGTGCGTCCGTCTGGGGAGGTAAAGGATAAGTCTGGCTGCTGTGTTCTGAATCATCTGGAGTTTCTTCATGAGTTGGGCTTTTATTCCTACTTAGAGGGAGTTGCAGTAGTCTAGTCTTTTGGTGACGAGAGCTTATGTGATGGTTCGCCTGGTGTTGGTCAGGAGCCATCTGAAAACCTTCCTGAACATTCATACCGCGAGGAGGCAAGCGGTGGAGATGGCGCAGATTTGCTTCTTCATGGATAGCTGGCTGTCTAGGACGGTGCTGAGGTTGTGGACATGTTTGTGGGTATCTGGGTAGGCCCCAGCTTAGGGGCCCATCATTTGTTGTTCCAGTGTGTCTCCTTGTCATTCCCGAAGATGAGTACTTCTGTTTTGTCGATGTTGAGTTTGAAACAGTTGTTGTTCCTCCAGTTGCGTAGCTCTTTCATACATCTTTGGAACTGGCCTTTAATGGTCCTCGGATTGTTAGTCAGAGAGAGGATGAGTTGGGTGACGTTGGTGTAGGAGATCATGTTGAGTTTGTGGCTTTTGACCATGTTTGCTGGGCGGGGTCATGTATGTGTTGATGAGGGTTGGACTGAAGCATGAGCCTTGAGGTACACCTCATGTGATGTTCGATGTTCTTAGGAAGCGTGGTGTAGGGAGGGAGGATGATTTTCTGTGTTTTTACTGTGAGGTATTGTAGGAAGCTGGTTCTGTATATACCATACCAAAGTAAGGTATAGCGTGCAGAGAGTCCAGTGGAACCCCAAAGGTACGCAAAGGTAAAATTATATAGCACCTTACTCTCTATTTGTGGTAGTGTGGGCTAGCAGTAAGGCTTTATCAGAGGGTAGGGTTAGGCATTTGTTTTACACACTCAAAGACTGAACCCAGACCAGTTTGTTTGTATTAAAAATATTATTTAGTTATTTTATTTCAAGCCAATGCTGGTGCAGGTAAGTGAAATAATACATGGCAAGTTTTTGTGAAGGGAATTACAGTTGAATGCAGGTTCAAATTCAGTTTGTTGATTTACAGGTAAGTCAACAGTTCGAAATTACTTTTCAGTTACTTTACAGATTACTGTGCACATTACTTATTGTATTACTTTTCAAGTTACTTTTGCTAAGCAATGTGATATGCCTAGATATCACACTTGGACATTTCCTAGACAAAAGGTAAGTAATACAGTTTTCGTATATTTGCAGTTTTTCAAGTTGTCATTCAAACCAACTCCACACTTAAAAGAATATTTTTTTAAGCAGTCAATGCAATCCTATGGAAGGAAATGGAGTTATCGATTAATAGGTAAGTACTTTGGGTTTGGAGTTGGTATTCTGGGGTTAGCACCAGGGTTCCCCCGGGGTCAAGGATGCACCCTTCAAACACCCTCAGCGGCACTAGGGCGGCCGAATGCAGAGTGCTGAGTCCCAATGTTATCCAATGGGGGATAGGGGGCCTTTTTGGTTGGTGGCTGCTCACGAGCAGCCCACAAGGTTGTGGGAGCAAATCTCCTGGTGTTAGGCTCAGGGCAAAGGGAGATCTGGTTTAGCACACAAGGTGCACCCGCAGCGGCGGCTGGGTGCAGTGTGCTGTTTTGGTGCCGGTTGACCTGTTGATTTCAATGGGGATTCTCTGGTTGCAACAAACAATGCACGCTCGGAACGAATATCTTCTGGTGGAGACCACCTGTTGGAGAGATAATTTGGGATGCCTGAAGATGCTGGGACACTGTCGGTTGGGCCACCCAAGGCCGTGTGATGTCTGGTGTAGGGGTGTCTTGGCACCTAGTCCCAGGATGTGCATTATTCCAGACCCCGAGAGCAGCAGGCTCTCAACCCAGGGGTCCAGAAACATGTCTGGTGGTGGCTGCTTGCAAGCAGCCACTCTGCCAGAACACTTAGGTCGTTTTTCAGGCAACAATTCTAAGATGCCTTCTGAGTGCATTTTTTATTAAACCCCACACTGGCATCAGTGGGTTTAATGTGCTGAGAAGTTTTATACCAAACTTCCCAGTTTTCAGTAAAGCCATCATGGTGCTGTGGAGTTCGTAATGACAAACTCCCAGCACCATATACTCTTAATGACAGTACTGCACTTACTATGAATTGGTTTAGATACTGTAGGGGTACAGGGCTCATGCACCTGTACACTCACCACTGGTGTAGGGGTACAGCTACAGGGGTGGCTTACCTATGACAGGACAATGGCTTTTAGGCTTTGCACACAGGCATGTGTGCCATGTTCACTCTTTACTTTGTTCTGCACCAAAACACGCAGCCTGCAAGGGCAGTGTGTGTGTGTGTGTGTGTGTGTGTAAAGGTGCAGGGCCTCTAAGGGTGGCACACTAAGTGATGCAGCCCTTAGAGGTTTTTCCTGGTCAAAGTGCCCTTGGTACCTGTGGTACTAGTTACAAGCGACTTACATGTGGCCAAAGAGTGGCAATTAGGTTTTGTATTAATGCAGTTTAGGGAAAGAACATAGCCTTTGGTACCTGGTTGGCAGGAACCCAGGGCACACTCAGTCAAAGTACATCAACAGTTTGACTGAAAGTGGGGGCAACCATGCAAAAAGAGAGCACTTTATTACAGTTATGACTCAAGCTACTTGAGGGCTGCTCCTTGAATTCCGATCTGGTGGGGTCTGTTGATCAGTGTGTTGTGGGATACAGTTTTAAAAGCTGCAGAGAGGTCAAGGAGGATAAGGGGCACGGTTTCTCTCTGGTCTAGCAGCATTCAGATGTCATCTGTGGCTGCGACTAGAGCTGTCTTTGTGGTATGGTTTGCTATGACGCCAGATTGGTAGCAGGCCAGGACGTTGTGGTTTTGGTCTGGTGAGCCGGTTGTTGATTGCCTTCTCAATGACCTTTGCTGGGAAGTGTGAGCAACGAAATGGGACAGTAGCAGAGGGTTTCTTCAGCAAAGGCGTCACATTGGTGTGTTTCCAATTCTGAGGGAAGTGGGATGTGGTGATCAAGGAGTTGAGAGCCTTAGTGTGTTCTTTGATGATGAGTTGATAGCTGAGGTTAAAATCATGGTGGCAGCAGGGCTCTGCTGGGGCCCCATAGTGGAGGGATCTCATTATGGTTGCCATTTCCATCTCGGTGAGGGGGTCCCATGAGGTGAGCTGATGTGGGTGGGCGTCCATCTGTGTTAGGAAGTTGATGCGGTCTGCGGCGGGGGTTGGGGTGTGAAGCTTTCGTAGATGGTGATGATTTTGTTGTGGAAAAAGTCTGCAAGAGTGTAGTTGGGATCTTGCGAGGGTGTGATGTTGCTTAAGGGGTGGTGAATCCTTGACTATGTTGAAAAGTTCCTTGCAGTTGTTGGAGCGGTCATTGGTACAGGTGGCTAGGTGTTTTTCAGGAGGTGGTGATAGAGGTTGAGGGCAGTTTGAAGTGTGTCCGATCCTCGAGGGTTTTACTGGCGGGCCATCTTCTTTCCGTCCATCTGCAGTTGCATTTATGAGTTTTAAGTTCTTTCATGAACCAGTTGAGGTGTTGTGTTCGTTTCGTGGGGTTGCTCTGTATTCCTCAGGGCGTCTCCATCAGCGCTAGCTGTGATCCAGTTTGTGAAGTTGTCCACTTCTTGTTCTGTGTCCTCAGTGGTGGTGGGTAGGCGGGAGTAGAGGGCGTTTGTCCAACGTTTCTCTGTTACCTTAGGCCAGCTGCATCGTGTTTCGCTGGTGGTGGGGGTGTTGGGGTGTTCCGAGGTGACGACGTGGATGCAGTGGCGGTCTGTCCAGGTGAACTCTTCTGTGTGGGTTTAATTTATTTTGTTGCTGGCTGAGAAGATAGGGTTGAGTGTGTGTCTTGCGATGTTTGTGGGGTTGGTGACCAGTTACTTGAGTTTGAGGTTGGCCATACTTTCAAGGAGGTCAGCCGTGTTGGTACAAGTTGAGGTCTCCTAAGAAGATGTACAGATGGGAATCGATGGCGATCGGAATGATGATGTTGTGTATGGCATTGCAGAAGGGTGGGTGGGATCGCAGAGGTCTGTGGGCAAGGGTGCCTTAGATTGTGGTTTTGGTGTCTGCTTGGAGTTGGAAGTTGAGGTGCTCATGAAGGGGATGGTGTCGCCTGTGTTGATAATGCATTTGAGTGTCTCTATAGATTATGATGATGCCGTCGCAGTTTCCCTTTGTGCGATTTCTGTGCGCAGTCTTGAATCAGGGCGGGGTATCTGTGGCAAAGACTAGTACTGGTGCCTGGTTCAGCCAGGTCTCTGTGATGAAGACGGCGTCTGGATGGGTGGTGATGGTGTCTCAGGTTTCTGTGGCGTGTTTTCCAAGTGAGCGTTTGTTGATCATCAGGCAGTTGACCTCTCCGGATGCTTTTGCTCCGGCCTTGCTGCTGAGTGTGAGTGACGTGGTGTGGCTGATGGACGTGGCATCAGTTGTTTCCCTTGTGGTGCTGGTGAAGCAGCAGTTCTGGCAGGAGAAAGGGCTTCGATGGCCTTAGGCGCGGCCTGGGCTCAGCTGTTGTTCTGGCGTCCATAGCTCGAAGTTCATCCAAAGTGAAGCGAAGGCAGTGTGGGGGTTGGAGTCCTGGCACAACCAAAGGTCCATGCGTGCACACACATGCCTTCAGTGCGCGTCCGCTGCATGGGTGCACCGTGGTCTTTATGCCGGAAGGTGGGAGGGAGTGCTAGAAGGGTAGGTGGCGTTTTCTCTGCAGAGTAAGACAACAGAGGCAGCGGGGTGCGAAGCAGGAAGCGACGCACGGGGAGCAGCTGTCCTGCAGTTACAGAATGGGAGCTCGAAGCAGTAAAATGGGCCAGGGGACAGGTCAAGGGGTCCCCAGCAGGCATGAAGAGGGAGAAGCCAGACTGTGAGGGCAGATGCAGCTGGACAAGTCTACCAGTTGCAAGGGGGTGCAGCTGGACAGTCAAATACTCAAATACAGTCATGTATAAGCTGGACAACTTGAAAATAGTCAATAAGCAGATTAAAAAAAGTAAAAAAAAAAAAAGAGTATGAGGCATAATATTAAATAGTTTGCGCATGTAAAGCATACACTGCCTTAATTGATAAAGCCTTTGTGTTAGCAGCATTGGATATGGAATTCTCATTCAGCACAGTGTTCTGCAATTAACTATGGTCCGTAATGGAAAGGATAGGTTTTGGGCCATATTTTCTAGGCTGAGTTCTGTTGTCATACACAGAAGCCACAGCAAGGGTTAGAAATGATTTATTGATTTTGGGAAGCTGGAATCTTGATAGGGGCTCCTTACAAAGCTTCCCATTTGTCGTTCTTGCTGTTTAAACTGGCATATGTATATTTTAGAGACCTCTAAACATCGGGCCCAGTTCTTTTTGTGGTAAAATCTAAGCTGTCCTTGTTTAGTAAAATTCAGAGAATAGAGGAACTCAACTTTAGGTATAAAATGCTAAGCAAAGAGTTTTCGGTATCTGGGCATACAGTTCACAAATGATAGACCGACATAGTAAAGACTTTTTATGGGGAAAAGTTTGATGGACTCTGGCATTCTGTCAAGTTTTGGAAAACACTGACTCTATCAATCACAAGGTAGTCTTAGTAGCCAAAACTTTGCAGGTTGCACAACTCCAAGTGCCCTGTTCTGTTTACACTACTGAAAGACTTGGATGCTCTTTTGAGTTCCCTGGTTTGGGTGGGAAAACCTAGCCAGGTTAGACTAATTCCGCTGAAATTCTGGTAGATGGCAGGTGGGTTTGGACTCCCAGATCGGTGTCTGTACTGTGCAGCAACGCAGCTATAACATGCCCCTGACCTCGGTCAGGACATTGTCCGGCCCCTCTAGGGCGAGTACTACCGCTCTGACATTCCCTGTGCAATATTTGAGCACGCCAGCAACTACATCAAATTGATACGCGCCTGTCTTAACAATTTTAGGCTGTCACCATCCCCTCACCGATCCCCCGCTCTGTCCTGATGAAGACCCTGCTTGACCACCGAATGGGGCACACATAGGGTTGAAACATTGTCGATTACTCAAGGCCCAGAATAACCAAGACTCCACGCATAACAAAAGGACACTATCAGTGGAAATAGTCATGGGCGTTAATGCATCATCTGGCCTATCCCTCACCTGTATATAAAACCTCAATCACCTTGTATATATTGTACACCTGTTGAGCACTGGGCACCTATGTCACACAATCACTTTTTTATGTAAATATTGTATTCATGTTGACAGCCGCTGATTACTGTGATTAATGAATGATTTAATTCTGATAAATAGAAACAGTACAAAGCATCTACATTTCTGCTTCAAATTCTTCACTGAAAAATTGTTCTACTTCACAGGCGCTTGTGAAAAGGTTGCTACCCAATTCAAACTAGTGCATTCAGTGCACCACTAAGTAACCTACCTTATACCCGACAGAACCGCTTCTTGTTTATTTACTCATACCCAGGTTCTGAGGGACATAGGGTTACCCCATTATTGTTTAACCGAAATTCTGGTAGATGGCAGGTGGGTTTGGACTCCCAGATTGGTTTCTGTACTGTGCAGCAACGCAGCTATAACATGCATTGAACTGGTTTGTCGAGAGCCCTAACTGCAAGGAAAATCTTTTAAAGGGGACTTGCCCACTAGGAACATTTTTGGAGTATTTATGATGGGAGGCAATATGCTGAAAAATTACCCACACGTAGTTTGACAAGTGGGATTTGTGCAGAAAAAATATGTAAAGATGACCACTATTCACCTGTGGTAAGCCATTATGTTATGTAAGACCTTTGGTGAATATAATGAAAGTTTTTGATAACTAATTGCGAAGCTGGAGAATGTGACATCTGTGACATCGAGTATGGGTTATGATAACGGCTTATATTCAGGTCTTCCTGCTTTCCTGACTCATAGGCTTCAAATGATATGGAATACAGCAGCCAGGTTGATTCGGCAGGTCCCCTTCAGGCATCACATATCATCTCATTTGAAACAGTTCAATTGGCTTCCGGTTGCCACGAGTGTTCAGTTCAAAGCCCTGACGTTGGCATTTAGAGCCATTAGGGGCAAATGTCCACAATACCTTAGAATTAGGCTTAATCAGTACAATCAGGAGAGAGCCTTGAGCTAATCAGCTGCGACTTTTGCACTTCCGGAGGTTTGCGAAGGTTCGTTGAGGTGGTAGGTCTTTCTCGGTTCTTAGGGTAAGGCTTTGGAACTCCTTGCCTATCCATCTGCGCATGGCTGGACTGAACACTGTTTCAGGAAAGATTTAAAAACCTGGCTCCTTAATCAAGTGTAGATATGAGTGGCCCGTTCTGTTCTTTAGTCTCTGCTTTTGAGCGCTGGGACGCCTCTGTTGATGTAGCTGCACGCTTTACAAATTACTTTGATTGATTGAGGTGTAACAACGGCTCCTGCAGCAGAAACAATGGCCTGGGTGTGAGGAGGTGTCTTCCCCTGCAGTAAGACCAGCGGGGGAGGGCACAGAAACTTCATTAACTTGTAACTGGCCTGCCCTTTCACAAGTAAGGTGAGACTTGGCAAATGCAAAAATGTCTTCCTCCTAGTCAAGCTGGTTGCAAACCCAGTGGGAGGAAAGCTACCCCCAGAACCAGTTTTAAGTGACCACGTGGAGGGGGCTACTCATTCCCCTGGACACACCTCTGATTGGGCACACAACCTCGCCACAAGCAAGAAAAAATTTCCCGATAATGGATTTTTGGAGCAGGGTTCCCTATGGGATTGCTTGCAGTGAGGCAAACTAATTGCAAAAAAAAGTGGGTAGTTTTGCCCCTGGAACCTTTGACTCCTTTGGTTAGGGAAGAGACCGTAATCACCGCCACCCACTAGCTGGTGCCGACCATAAATGTGGCCCCCCAAGGTACCCTCATCTGAACACTTTCTGGACCTCCAGGCGATTAGAAGAGCATTGAACCTGTGGTCTGTGACCTGCTCACTTATATACCTAGGACAAAGTGGACTCCAAGGGTCAGTTGACTGATCTATTTTTTGTGGGGTTACAAGGACACTAGACGCTGCAAGAGGCCTTTTTCCTGAAGTGACCAATTGACCAGTACCAACTGGATTCGGACTGAAACTTGCTGGTTGTCTCTCCTTGAGTGAGTCATGGCCCCTGATTGCGGTCTCTGAGGTCCTAGGAGATCCAGTGGAGCTGCTCTAGAAAAGTTGGTATTTGGAAAAGTTTCTGACTTCTAGGACCTGTGGATGGTCCAGCGAGATCTTGCAACAAAGATGTCCGATTTTGATGCAACTTCGTCGTATTCAGCTTCAGGCTTGCCCCACCGGAGGATTTATAGCTCAGTAAAAAAGACTTACTCAAAAGTTAACGTCTTTGACCAGGATGAATCCCCTTTGGGCTCCATCGAGGTTGGTCTGAAATCTCACAACAGTCCCAGTCAACTTCTTCCACTGACGATCAATGACACTTAACTTAAAACTTTAAAAGTTCATATCTCCAGTTCCCCATATTGGATTTATGTCGTTTTTGTGCCATTTATGTCATTGGGTTCATTAATATTGACTCTACTTTTCTAATTCGGTTTGGTATTTCTAGCTATTGTTTGATGTATTGACTTTATTACTGTTTTAGTACTTTACACATTCGCATAAGTTAAGCCTGTCTGCTTTGAGCTATAGTTACCAACAGGTTGAACTTAGGTTAATTGAGTGACTTTTGCAGTTCAATCTTACGAGATGGTGTTATTATTCCTTGAGATGGAGAACTACCACCCAAATATTCACTTTTTTACATTGATACACCTGGTCAAAATACTCTTCTCATTGGCCACACATCTGGCAGTTGCTTGAAACACATGACAAGATATGCTGAGCAGCTTAATGCATACTAATGTATGCTCTTCTACTCTCTTGGTAGTGCCAACGAGAATTCTTACTTTTTACTTTGGAGGACTGCCCTAAATTCCACATGTGCGCTTCATGGATGGGATAGATTTCTTTTTGTGGGACACATTCCAAGATGAGGATGTTCTTCTACAGCTTCTTCACTCTCCTCTTATTACTCTGATCTACATGCAAAATTCCAAATAGTCATGAGCTGTCAGATAATCCAAGTACTTTTCAGACAGCCCAAGATCAATGTATTTTTGATCTTGAACCTTGTTGTATTTTCCTCTGTTAGCCAAAACTATAGATCTTTAGTATTAATCCTCATGACTACATTGATATCGTCCAGGCATTTAAAATATATTTCACTAGGCACCTGCAAAGTTGTTTGTGTTAATATTTTACTTCTATTTTTTGTTTTATTTTTGACAAAATCTCAGGGCTTCAAAATTCTTAAATCGGGGGTACATCTCAAATTATTTTTTCCTTCTGCATTAAGCTTTTTAAAAAAATTATTTTACCCTTATCCACTATTAGTTACCTTTTCCAGTCTTACTATTCCATTTAATTTAAAGATGAGTGTCTCTGGTTTCACTTAACTTATTATTTTTTAATTTTAACCATCATTGCTTTACCTTAACCTTAATTTTTTTACCATGACTGTTTACCATGCACTTCACCCATCCTCTTACAAAATTACTTACCCCTTGTCAGTTATCTCTTTTAATCCCATTTTATTTTATTTAATGTATCCTGAGAAGTTTGTATCCTGAGGTTGTGAGAAGTTAGCCTGGCAAATGATGTCCACTAGTTCTAGTGGGCAACTTGTACCAGTCTAATCGATTGATGGTGGTTGTAAAGTCAACCTTATAGAAAGCTATCCTAGTGGTAGCATGAACCAGCAGTCTTCAGGCTAAGACTTCAGTAGGCGAGTTAAGCAAGTTGTTTTACTATATCTAATCCCTTGAATACCAAATGAAAGGACACCACACAAGGTATTTATCAAATATTTATGTATTTATTCTAAACACAACCCCTTTGCACTCTTTATGAGGTCAGAGGTCAAAATACAATACAAGTCACACAGTTTATATGCAATAAGTTGCACAGTATACGTTCTGCCCTAGGGTCCTCACAAACCATTTACTAAGAAAGGGTATTAGTACCACGTGAGAGTTAGAAAGCAGGCCTTGGGCCTGTGGAATCACTGGGGCTACACTAAACAACCAAAGGTTAGGAAGTAGGAGGCCCACGGGAGACGCGTGCAGTGTCTAAACACAGACGCGGGTTACCATTGACTTTTTATCGGAAACTAAAAAGTTACAATTATACAATTTAAGGATCCTTCCGGATCGACTAGGATGGAACCCTTTTCAACTAGGAAACTTCAAGAGTCAAGACCCACGGGAGCACCAGAGTACTCGTGTAACCTCACCCAGGGAAGCCAGGTGCATAGGTGTCTTTTCGTGTCGGGTTTCGTTGTCGTTTTCTATGGAGAGCTGCAAAGAAGTGCTGCAGGCGACCAGAGGAAAAGTGTCCGGGTGGATCGGTGATGTGAAGAACCTGAAAGCAGAGGGGACAGAGTCTGGGTCACTAGCCAGTGACCAGGAAGGAACCAGGCGATGTTGGATGCTTGAATGTGAAGAAGGTGAGTTTGTATCTTCAGCCACGAGGTCCAGGAGGCTTCGACGATGACCAGGCGCTGGATTCGAGCTGTCCCACGATGGATCTAGATGACTGCGGTGTCGCTATCCGGATTGGACCCAACAAGCCTTGGCAACCACAACCCACGCAGGATGTCGAGATTGGCTCTGTTGCAGACCAGCAAGGTCTGTGGCGCTTCTCCTTTTCAGGGAAGCTGGAGCAGCCAGGAAAGCAAAGTAAATTCAAGATGGCGTCTTCAGGGGGCTCACTAGCCAACGGGCAAGGAACCAGGAAGACGCGTCGAGCTCAACTACAAAGGCGGGGCCCACAGGACACTCGCGGAGTGTGGGGGCCTGGGCTTCGGTGCAAATGGTGCTCGGAGCTGGGGCTTCTCGTACCCCAATGCACAACTTACTGAGGCTTCAGGAAAGGAGTGCAGGTAGCAAAAATGCAGGATGTCCAAGATGTCCGGTCCCACGTCTCTCGTGTCCGCCATGGGTCTCAGCTTTGCTGTGGATGTGGATCAGGGTCAGAGAAGTCTGGAAGTCCAGTTCTTGAGTCGCAGAGTCTTCGGGTTCCGACGGGAGCCTTGAAACTGCAAACCGGCGAAGTTGCTGTTGGTGCCTGTTTGCACAGGGTGGTCACTCCTTGACCACAAGGGAGATGTCTTCCGTCTTCCAGTCAGAAGGGAATGTCGAAGGTCCAAGACATGTCTTTCAAAGCTTTGTCCAGGATAATCTAAAATCCCAGGGACATAGCTCCTATACTTATACTAAGGATGGGGGCTGGATTACCTGACTAGGTCTCTCCTATGGGTGGACCTGAGAAGGGGGTGGTTACACCCCTTTCCCTTTGTCCAGTTTCGCACCAGAGCAGGGCTGGAGTGCCCCAGCAACTGGTTTGAACCGGGCTATGCATTGAGCACCTTGTGTGCCCCAGGCAGTGTCTAGATGCATTCAATGAATGCAGCCCTCCCTGCACCAATACACAAAACTCCTGTGTGGGAGATGCTGGCACCTCCCTAGACAGGAAACCTATTGTCCAGGCCGCCCTTGCTGGAGTGTCTGTGGCAGCAGCATCCATTTTGTGATGCTGAGGCTCTGTTTAACTTTAACCGGGTAAAGCAGTAACTTACATGTCTTTTCCCTCCAGAAGAGTGGAATGCTACCCCAGCCGCCAGAATTGAGGCGGGGGGGGGGGGGGTAGTATTCCAAAGTGTTTGACACCTTACACAACATGTTTTGATAAAGCCAAACCAAAGTTAGCATTAACCGCGAGGATTATAATGCACTTAAGAGTATATGGTATGCTATATCATAGAACAGCTATAAGGAGATGGTTACGAAAGCTGCAGAGTGGCTCAGCTCATGCTAGGGCACCCTCTCACATAAAACCAAACACTCTGCCTCCAGGATTGTCGAGGTCTGCCATTGGAGTGGGTTATAGGTGTATATGTGTCTATATATATAAAGGCAGATATAGGGATACTATATCTAAGTAAGGGGTGATTAGACCACCTTACCCAAGGCTGTGTGAACAGACCTGTGGTGTCAGTTTGGAAGGCAAACCAGGGGTGGCACAGTACATGCTGTAGGCCTAGGGTGCACCTATGCCCTGGGTACCTATGGTACTCTATACAGGGGCTCACAAGGGTGACCCAGTAACCAATCTGGTATGTACCTAAAGTACATGGTATCAATTTAGAGAGAGAACAGCTGGGATGTGGTCTGATTAGCAGACCCACAGCCACACTAAAGTTGAAAAACCAGAGAATCACAGCAACATGTGGGGGTGACCAAAGGAAGCAGACCCTACTCTCCTACAGAGGTAATCAAACAAAGAAAACTACAAGTATGTATCAAACAATTAACTAGTTGTTGAAGATGTTTGGATGTAACGTTAAAGACAGATTATTCATTCTATGTAGTCCATCTTTGGAGGTATGTAGTTGGAAGTATGCAGATTCTATTTAGCTGCAAATGACATATAAAAGAACTTGGCCTATGTAATTCAGTGACTTTAAACTGTTGACCTAGAAGATTGCCGCCTTTACAGGGGTCCTGTGTGCCATTTAAATGAGTGATTTGAAGTCATTCTTGACTGTGGAACCCCATACAGTTCCCAAAATGATGAGGTTATTGTTGACTCACTCTTTGTTTCAGAATTTCACATGAACTAGAAACCTTTCTGCAATTACCACTTCAGACATAGGGAGGATCTTCCATTGTAATCCGGGTATGAGAATCATTCTGTTTTCCTTGGAACAGAATAAATCTATAAAAATAAATGTCCTGTGAAAGTGAAAAAGTGGTGGTCAGAACCAATGCAGTTAAGCCACCTGTACTACACTCCACACTTTTGGCAAGCATTATATGTTCACCATTCCAGAGCTGCGACTCAGTTTCATACGTCAATACTGATGTTTTTTTTTCGGTGTGATCATTTACGTTTAATGGCTCCCATGAGATTTTCTTTTCTTTTTGTTATTTCCACACATCCAGAGAAAAGTGATTACTGCATATTAGTAAATAATGATCATAGTAACTCTTGTTACCCTAGTCTTGTGTTGCCCTTGCCATTCCATGCTGCTCTCTAGTCAGTTACATCATTTGTATGGGCATGATTACAAGGAAATATCTTGATGTCAAGCAGAACTTGAATATCAGGCACAGGCGGTAAATGGTTTGGGGTGAGAGAAGACACCTGAGAAAGACTGTGCATTCATACAGGGTTTCTAGCCTTGCTTTAATCGCTTTGCGCTATTTACCAACCCAGTCTCTCTGCAGGCAAGGGACTTACCCAATTAGAGAACAGGAGCAGTAGGGTATCGTTATTAGAGTCCCTTCAATGAGTAACCTGTACCTTTCTCTCTAACAATTGCAGGTTCCAGATTCTATCCATCGGACTCTTGGGATACCCACAATTAACACATCATCTTCTAGCAAGTTACCCTTGCAACCCTCCATGGTTGAGGCAAGTAGAGCAGCCTTGGTTGGTGAGAGTCCCTCTTTTGAGAAAACATCCAGCCGGACAACTGCTTCCACAGCATCTGTAGGTGAGGCACTAGCCATACCTTTGTACTAACGGACATTTTAAGGCTCAGTTACTTCACAGTTAAATCGGTGAACATAATGGTGATGTGACCTAGAAAGGAGCTTTTGACTAGGGGTTATTATTGAAAGTGGTAGTATTGACATCTAATTACGGAATTGCAAAAGTGATCCTGTTTGGTAGGTGTAGAGCATGTACTGTAGATGTGTGTTGCTTTAGGTACAGGTGCTGAAACTGTATCAGGAACTTTAAAATTCAAAATCAGGAAGTAAGATTCTGTAGCTGCTGAAGTCTGTGTCTGTATATGTACTCAGAGGAAGGGGTCCCAGCAAGAGTAACTAGTATTATACACAATAACAAAAAATAATCATAGAGACAGTTAATCCGTCCACATTGTTTTAATCACAATGGGGGTGTATACTGGATATACTGGACACTTGAACAATAAATAAGCGGTTGTACGGTGCCCCAGGAAGGGAGGGGGGTGTGTGATCATGTGAGGATAATGTGATAGGAGGGAATTAGTGACAATACAATCCATTAGTTGAAACCATTTGGTTTGCGAGTTGCATACTATGTACAAAACAAAGGGCCATAAGTTGAAATTATAAGTCAAAACATATCATACTTCACATAGTACAATCAATGAAACATTAGGGCGTGAAGTTGATAATCAAAAGCAGGCGGTTGTCGACGTTTCGACCCTCGAAAAAAAGCAGGTATTAATGCTGTCCTTGCAGTGGGGTCTTCATCAGGACAAGGCACGGGGCGGGCAACCTATTTAATATATGGAAAAAAGGGGGGGATTATATTTTAAATTTAAACTACAGGGATATACCTCACTCTATTCATAAAGGACCAAAGCAAGCGCACTGATCCAGTGACGGATCCAAAATGGCAAGAAAAACGCGTGGTGTGTCTCATGCGTTAGATACACAAATAAAGAAATTTGTGAATCATCATATAGATGTAACTGAGCAAATAAGGAAAAGACAGGGAGCGATTGGAGCTGTTAACTGGCCCTGTGCGGTGGTGTCTAAAACAAGAGAGACTCAACGTACCATGATATATTAAAGGTTATCCGGCTTTACCTTAGTAGCATAACGTCATGGAATGGGTTGTTAGAGGGGAGCGCTGCGTCTGAAACAGAACACGGAGATTCGATCAAACTGCGGCTCATAGGTACAGTTTGTGAGCTATTCAGAAGTCGGTAAACCACTGGTGGGTCAAAAGCTCGTTAGACTACACTGATATAAGGAGGAGGGTTACTTACCCATAAAGAGAGTTTGACAAACAATCGCCCGTCTCAGATCGGGGAGATAGGAGGTCCACCGGACACACGATAGTGATAGATCTGCCGGGCGAAATTTAGGGAACCATTAGTAACGCCCGTAGGAGGCAGAACACCTGAATTAGTATAGCCGGGGACATGGGAGGTATAAGCTTACCCGACGCCGAGTCAATCTGGCAATGAATCCTGCTCGTGTTCGCAATGGCGAGCTGAGGTTCCGGATTCATGTATTGCCATAGAAACCCGGTCACGTGGTGCGCGGCACCCGCGTAGAGATGGAATAAAGACCCAACGCTCGCACCAAAAAGCAATACTGTTCAATAGTGTGCCTGGATGGAATCGCGATCGGGTGCTTCCACACGGGAAGAGATACTGAGGAATTGGTCTCATATGAAATCAAGTGCAATTAAATTATGCCATAATGTGTGCGGGCATGGGTACAGCGGTACCGGAAATACATTAGTTAGAATGGGTGACAAAATCCGTATAAATGAAGTCTGGGTCTGGTGTATTGAAACTGAAGGGGCTAGTCCTTAAGTCGTTCAACCTGCCCTTGAACTACAGAAACTGGAAGCTGGATCCTGTAATACTGAAACAGCAGGATCCAGGCTATCAGACATTCTGGGTCTTCTAAGTATATGAAAGAAGGCACTTGAATAAGTTAACCTGCAGTTAGTGAATGACAGGAGCCAGGCCTTGATGTAAATAAACTGTAGAAATTTTCACCCGCAGGAGCTGAACTCTGATTTATTGAATCGGTAGGAGCCATGCCCTGGATGTAGAAGCAGAGTGCTGGTTATTATAACTACAGGACTTCGACGTGGTGTTTTGAAAGCGCAGGAACTCGGCCAGTATTGAATCTGTAGGGCCTTAACTCTAAAATATTGAATCTTCGCGGAAGGGGCATTAAATATTGATGTTGCTGGACTATGTTTAGATATTAGGTCCTGGATATAAAAAAAAAGATGTGCTGGGCCTAGTATAGCAAACCTATAGACACAGACTCTTAATATTGAAGCTGAAGGGACTGAACCCTGAGATATAGACACTGCAAGACTGATGTGACTGAAGGGTTTATGCCATGCAATACAAATAGCATATGCCAGTTGCTGAGGTGCTAGACCCGCAAAAGTTGGGCCTTCTATATTAAAAATGTGGGAAGCAAGTCAATGTTGAAACCGCTGAAGTCAGGCCCTTAAATATTGTATAAGTGCTTTTCATAGTAAACAAGGTAGACAAACTGCTTTTGTCATAACATGGCATACCTAACAGGCATATAGCTTGTCACCATAACCAACACAGGCCTACTGTTTTGAGGATACGCATTTTCACAAGGCACATATTTATAAAATTAGAACACTTTAAAAATTACAGTTGGCCAAGTTAAATAATCTCTCTCCTAAGAAGACTTAACGAATTTTCACAGATCAAATATACTATATGCTTGGTTTGTCACAGGGGTTAACCCACACCAAAACCTGTGACTACTTAATCTGTGACATTCCATGCAACAAAATGCTTATCTGTAGGCTATATAATATAGGGTAACAATCCACCCTTAAATCCAAATTTACTTTATTGATTTGCCACCATAACCAACTCAGTTATTCTGTATTAAGTATAAGCTGAGCCAAAAGCCACAAAGTGCCTCACAAGCACTGTTTTTAGTGGAAGTTCACAAATAAATCACAATCAAATCCTATTCTCAGGGGAACCAACTTGTGGTTGAAGCTTACGCCCATCTTGCAGTAGTACTATGTAAGCTCTTTCTGCTGATATCATAAGGTCAAGTGACAGCTGTGCTAACAAGCCAGACCTAAAACTTCATGTAGATTAGTGTAGCCCTGGGAATCCCTTACTGTTCTTAAACACACAACTGCATCCTGAATTAGAGTCCTCTGTATGGGCTGCTGTACAAAACAAAAAAGACCCATGCTGCAAAGCTGGGTATACTTGAATAGGTGTGTGTGAATACCAGGGCACAGTGTAGAGCCCAGGGTGAACAAGTAGAGTTGGAGCCTGGGATAATGGCCAAACCTTCCAAGAGAATGGGCAAGAGGACTGGGAAACCAGCTTCTAAGCAGATAAGATCAGGTCCCCTCTCCTCAAGGAGAAGACCTGCAGCCCTTAAACAGCAGAGCTCTTGGGCCTGGGCCCAGAGAGACCCTCTAGGGTAGATCTGTGCCAGGGGCAAAGGACCTGTCCCACTGTTGACAGCCTGAGACATAAAGCTGCTGTTAGGGAAAAGGGGGATGCCATTGGCTCCCAAAGGACCTATTGGGAGGAGGGACTCATTTACACTAAGCCCAGAGACCGCAAACCGCCCTTCCACTCTGGAAATGGTATGCAGGGCCTATATTGACACCACTCCTGCGCACTGATGCCAGTTCCTTTCTTTCCGTGCTACCAGACATAGGTTCAGAGCTTCTCTTGTCCCTGAGACCCTTTCTTAATTTATCCAGTGTGTGAGGGATGTTAACACCTATGATGACAAGTTTTTATCCCTGAAATGAAAATTGCAAGTATCTGCTCTCCAGGCTGGTCTTCATCATGCTCCAATTCCCCCACTAAGCACAAAAACACAAGAAGTCGAAAGGGAGTTCTGCTTCTTAGTGTCAATCCCACTCCCTTGACAAAGTATATGGGCTGTGCCAATCACCCCACACTTGAAGTCAATTGACTCCAGGACCGAATCTGTAGCTGGTTCTGGCACAACTCAAGTGTCTGTGGCCCTCAGCCACGCTGCGCCAGATCGAAGAGTTCAGCATAGCCATGCTCTGGCCCTTCAAATCGGTACAGACTCCAACTGGCTCGCCTTTGGTCCCCATGAAGCCGAGATTCCTTCCACCTGGACTACTGCCGGAACGTTCGCCCTTGGTGCCAGCTGGACCCTCTGATCCACTTCTGCCCTCTGCTCCAATTCCGAAGCTGCACCCGGCACCCATACCTACACCAGGCTCGGGTACATCGACGCCATTGCAAACCTCGCCACCTGAAGAGGTGACCCCGATTATCCTATCCGATGCCATTTCGGACTTGTCTGACTTAGACCAACGTTGCACATGAATCTGACCCAGGAGCTCATTTTTGCACTCGCTTTAACACAAGGCAGTGAACATTCTTTGCATTCCCTTTTTGGGAATGACTCTGCTAACAAATGTGACCACAGTGATGAGTTCGCTCAGCCATGTGCAGAGGGAAATTGATATGAGGATTTGCAGGAGACTTGGTGATCTGGATACCTCCCCAAAGTCAGCCATTTCCTCCACTCGTGGACCAGCCACAGAAGAATCTGCTTACTATGCTATTCCTGGTCCTCCAGCTCTCCACTATTGAGGCAAAAACAAACTTATTGACTGAGGTCCTGCACCTGGGCCAGACGGCCTCTGAGCTCCTCCTCCGTTTCAGTGAGGCGCTGACTGGTACCCTAGCTTGGGCCTAGCCTTGCACTGACCCAACAGTTAACAGTGAAATTGCCCAGCGACCTTGCCTTTTTGTCTCAGCACCCTTCTCTAGAGAACCTCTTGGTGCAGGCCTCCACCAGTTGGCCAACCCCATCACTTTCCTTACCACTCACCCGACAGGGAATCAAAGGACGGGGAAACATTTGGGATGCTCCACTTCTCGTCAGCTGGTTTGGCCCTGCCTTCCGTCAAAGCCTCCGGTTTGTTAAGCCGTTAACATGCCCTCTGGGACTTGGTGGCACAAGTCCTCCCTGGTGTGCCTGAAGTATTAGTCCTGTCCTTTTGTAGGTGATTCAAGATGGTTGTGATGTGACCAAGTTCACAATTTATTGTGGCTTCAATACTACTGACTCCGTAGAGCAAGCTATAGGCACCAGCATTGTCATTCATTGCCTTGCATGGCTACATTCTCAGGCCAAGTCCAGTTCTCGCTGATGGATATGTCATTTGATCGGACTCGCCTGTTTGGAGACAAGGCTTACTCTGTCCTTGAGTGTTTTAAGGAGAGTAGGGCTCAGCTTGCTCTCTAAGCCTCTCTGCTTAGCCTGGTCAATGGCACCAATTCCACTGTTCCTTTCTCGGCCTTGTCCGATGCGTCTTTTACCACCAGCCTGACTCACCCCAGCAGTTCCCTAGGGTCAGGCCTAGGTGCCCACCGCCCATGCAGCCAAGGTCAGTGTGTGGCTCAGTCCAACCCTCAAACCCCACTCTCGCAGTCTCAACTGCCAAATCTCTAGTGTACCCTTAAAGGATCACTGTAAGGGTACATCAAAGAAGTACAGAATCCACTGATTCTGTCCTGTTTGACAAGCGTTCACATCAGTCTAAGGGTTCTGCAGATTGTCTGCAAAGATTATGCCTTACGCTTTATTTCGTCCTTGCCCCACCTTCCACCCAGCGACTCACAGGGACTAGTTCTCCTTTTTGCGGCACAAAGTGCAAGCCATATTGGCCAAAGGACCTGTCAAGAAGGTGCCAGCACCAGAAAAAGCGGTACAAAAGGGGGTGGTGATGGACGAAGCATCTGAACCAATCAAACACTCACACCCAGTCAACAGATCTGGGTTTAATCCAATAGCAAGAGCATGGTTGCTATTGCTTCTACTTCTGGTGCCCAAGAACGATGGAGGTCTTCAGCCTCTTGTAGATCTTCAACCTCCCGATGTCTTCCTCTGAAAGGATAAATTCAGAGTGCTCACCCTAGCCCAGGTCTTGTCTGCTCTCAACCCCGGAGACTGAATAGTGGCATTGTACTTGCAGGACGCCTTTTTTTATATTCAGGTCCTGTCGGCCCATCTGCATTAGCTGCGGACAAAGGGGGGAAAAGAGCATTTTCAGTTTGCTGCATTTCCCTTTGGTCTCACCAGCTTCCCTCGGGCATTTGCGTTAGTGATGGCGATGGAGGCAGGTCACTTTCGGAGGACAAGGGTGCCAGTCTTCCCCTACTTTGATGGCCCAGGCTGTTATCAGCCACCTCCAGACTATAGCTAAACTCCTGTCATCTTTGGGATTCATTATCAACGTACCTGAAGTCCTGACCGATTCCTTCTCATATGCTCCCCTTTATCAGAGCCATTCTGGACACAGTTAGGTTTCGTGCCTTTTCCCCAGGAAAGAGAGACAAGGACGTTCAGGCTATGATCCTGATCTTTCAGCCTCAGTCCTGGATTTCAATGAGGTTAACTCTGAGGCTTCTGGGACTGATGGCATCCTGCTAATCAACCATGCCAGGAGTCATGTGCAGGCTCTGAAGTCCCAGTGAGCCCATCATCAAGGGGGCCTCTCTGACCACTTTCAGATTTTGAAAGAGACTGTAAAAGATTGGCATTGGTAGCTTTCTAGATCGCGATTGGATCAGCTGTGGAACCCTCTCCCTTTCCAACCCTTGAGCTGACAGTGGTGAACAGTGCATCATTTCTCGGCTGGGATGGCCACCTGGGAGATGTGGAGATCAGAGGCATCTGCTCTCCGGAGGAGTACTGTCTCAATGTCAACCTTCTTTTTTGTATATAATTCAGAAAAGTTACATACTCCTGTTCAAGACTCTTCTGACGATTACTCCACAGCCTGTTCTGGGTCCAGAGGTGAAGTTAAAAAAGATCAAGCTTAGCAGAGCCTGGCTTGTAGTCAGACAGAGCATCTGTAATCACATTAGTGGTTTGGTATTGGGAGCAGTCTGTTGCTCTAACAGCTTTCTTGCATTTTCTGAAAACAAGCAAACTTTTAGGTGAGATGAATAACACAACCACAATGCACCGACTAGACAAACAAGGTGTCACCAGATCCAGGACTCTTTCTCTGAAAGCCCATACAAACTGAAATTGATTACAGGCGAGAGACCTGTCCATAAAAGCAATTCTTGTCACAGAACTTCAAACCTCCTAAATGGCCTCTCTCAGGAGTTAGTAGAAAAGTTTGCAAAGACTATGTACTACAAGGCTTATTATCACAGATTGCAACTTACTTTAAATAGACCTGTTTGCAACTTCTCAAAATGCCAACACTTTGCTTCCAGAGTATGAAAACTAGGATTGCTGGCAGTGTCCCTTTGATAGACTAGCCCAAGAAATGTTTGTACGCTTTTCTGCCAGTTTCACGGACTCAGTCATAATGAAATTGACCTATACTCATTGCCCCTGAGTGGGAGACAATGGTGCATTCTAGTGTTACGTAACCTGACTTTAAGATGTCACAAGAAGCTTCAAAGTCAACAAATTTGGTAAACCGAATGCAAGGCCTCAACATTGTTGGATCTGGCAGCATGGCTCCTCAAGTCATGCAAAACAGGCACCTAAATTTACCATAAGAGTGTCTGAACATCCTGAAGGAGTCGAAATGACCATCTGCAACCAACTGTGAGAACATTGTACACCTTTAAGTGGAAAAGATTCTATCTATAGTGTATTAATCATACACATGGTCCTGTGTCCTGCTGAGATGTGATTATTCTATACTTGTTTTACTTGGTCCAGTCAAATGTACAATTTGCCACGTACATTAAGTGGCTGTTACAACATACAGATAGGGTTCTCCTCAAAGATCTTTATGATTCCTGTAATAAAATAATTTTTGGAAGGATTAAACAAACCTTATTGTTGGGGTTAAACTGCCCCCAATTTCGATTTGCAGTTGAGTATTCCTTCCATGGGGAAATCGACCATAGTTTAGTTTTCACTTCCCAGCTCACATGGCAGTCTAGCGTGCATGATGAGACCTAGGTTATTTGAAAGGTTCAGCGGCCCAAAATGTGAATCTAAGATGTGGAGGGTGTGCCAAGTGTCCCTTCCCAGGACAAAGGACTAATGGGTGACAGAATACTGATCTGTAGTACAGAGCAGGCCTTTTTCTGTTATTAAAAAATGAAATAGTTACAGGCCTCACTTGGATATATTTCTACTACCACGATATCCCTGGCTCTTGGTTGTGTGTACACAGCAAACATGATTACTGGTAGTGTGAATTATGTTGAATACTTGCAAACCCAAGAGATTAGGTTAGAAAAAGAAAAGACTTATCATATCAATCTTCTAGAACTGAGAGCTGTTCATCTGGTCCTGAAATCGTTTCTTCCATCAATAACCACAAATTCCCATCTTGTTCAGACCGACAATGCAACAACAATGCATTACCTGAACAAGCAAGGAGGAACTCACTCTTAACCCCTGCCTCTTGAAGCTCAAGCCAAATGAAAATGGCCAGAAACCTAAATATAACAGACCTTCATCTTCCAGGGGTTCACAATATACAGGCAGAATCACTCAGTTGGGTAGTTCAGGAAAATCACGAGTGGGTTCTCCACAAAATAAGTCTTACAAGACATTTTCCAAGACTGGGGATATCATCATATGGATGTGTTTGCAGATGCAAGCAACAAAAAATGCTGAGACCCTATTCCTTTCGTACCCATAGTAATCTTCAATCTCTACAGGGTCAAGACTGGTATGATAACAACAACAGCCTAGTCCGTGGTGGTTCACAAATCTTCTTCACCTCACAGAATGACTATACAGGAGATTGCCGGGCAGACAGGTTCTCCTGTACAAGTTCGGGGGGCAGATACTGCACCCCAACCTTTCATCACTGCACTTGAAAGCTTAGCTCCTGAATTCCTTCAATGTGGCCATTTAGGCCTACCACAAGACTGCTTGGACATTTTAAGAGAGGCTAAAAGAGCTTCCATAAGAAAATCATATGCCTTTCAGTGGAAGAAGTTTTACTTATGGTGGATTAAAAACAAACACAATCCAATCATGTGTCACGAAGAAGTGGTTATACCCTACATTCTTCATTTGGCAAGGTCTGGTTAACAATTTTCTTCTATTCAATTGCATTTTTTAGCTGTAACAGCGTATAAAAAATCTCCATAACTAACTTCTTTCTTTAAAATACCTCTTATTAAAGACTTATTAGAAGGGCTTAAAAAAGTATTCCCTTCACTTAAGTCACCATCTCCTCCTTGGGAACTTAACATTGTGCTCTCCAAATTAATGGATCTCCCATTTTATCCCATTCATAAAGCCTCTTTACAGCATCTGACATGGAAAGCAGCTTCCCTCATAGCCATCACTTTATGCGGAGTGTGTGCGAATCAGGCATTATGCTCTGTAGAACCATATACAGTTTTTCAAAGTAATAGCATTGTTATGAGTACTCATTCCAGTTTTATTCCTAAGGAGGTTTTAGACTTCCATAATAATCAAACCATCTCATTACCGACTTTCTTCCCTAATCCATCTACTCCAGCTGAAAGGTCTTTACACTCTGTTGAGGTTAAGAGTTCTGAAGCTCTACCTATATAAAACCAAGGACATAAGAAAATCAGATCGACTCTTTATTAATTATGGCCAAGTAAGAACAGGTTTTGCATCATTTAAATAAACTATCTCTAGGTATATAGTTTCCTGTATACTTCTTTCATACCAACTAGCTACAAAGTCCTTACCTAGTAGATTTAAAGCACATTCCAAAAGGGGGAAGGCTGCAACTGCAGCTCTTCTTAGAAATATTCCCATTTCAGAAAGCTGTAAAGCTGTTACATGGAGATCCTTACCTTTACTAGACATTGTTGTCTAGATTTAGACTCTAAAGCAGATGCTCAAGTAGGACAGGCTTCTTTCAGGAACCTTTTTAGGTGATTGTTGGAGCTGTTTTTATTTCATGTCCGCATCGATCTTGCTATTCTATTAAGTGCCTATGACTATTGATGAGGATCCCCTGGCAGCGGCTGCTCCTCCGCTATGGCGGAGGAGCGTCGACCCCTCCCCTTCCCTTCCTCCCTGCAGCTGAGAGCCAGCTGAGGGAGGAAAAAATAAAATGATAAAACCATTTTATTATCCTTTTATTTTTCTTTCCACACTTGAGCCAGCAAGCAAGCCAAGCCAAGTCTGGGTGGGGCGGGCCATGACTAGCGCAGGGGGATGAGTAGTGCACTCTGTAAGTGCACATGGCGGTTTGGTCAGGGGTCTAAGGCCGGCCAAACTGTCATGTGCACTTTGATCTCTCTCCAACCGAGCTGTGCTGCATAGCTGGATGAAGAAGACACACAGGATCCTAGGACCCGTGTGAGCGTAAAACCAAGCCAATTGCGGCACAGCTCTCTCATGCTGTATTAAAGAGGGCACTTTCTCACACAGTATGAGAGCAGCTCCTTGATTGGCGCCCAGGATCCTGGCAGTGTACGCAAGCCCCTGGAGAATCTGAGTCTGACTGAAACAGAAGAACCCAGAGATGGAGGCTTTTTTTTGTTTTGTTTTTTGTTATTTAAACCCACCTCCCCACCACCTATTAAGGAAAGCATCCACTGCTGTCCCCTGGAAGAGAAGGAAAAGCTGTTTACCTGTTATCCTAGTTCTCATCCTGGGGAATCCTCATCAAAGTCATAAGCAACCCTCCCACCTCCTCGGACGGATATTATTGCAGCTCTCAACAATTGTTTCATCCAGGATTCTTTATATCTGTAAAAATGACCTGACCTAACTCACCTGTGAGGCAAGATGAGATATGGGAGCACTGTGAGGTTCTTAAAGGCACAGGGCCAGTTTTCGCTACTATTTTTCTATAGTCATATTTTATAAATTTGTTATTGTATTCTTTTTAAATTGAAAATTCAATGTAATCTGACCATTTGTAGCTTTGCTTTAGGCTGCATATATATATGTAAAGTACTATGTACAAAGATTATCCTATTTTGTTTCTTGTTTTTTTTTTTTTGTTTGTTTTTCAAAGTATGACCCGTTATCCCCGCACATGGGTGGGACTATTCAGTGTTTATGACTTTGATGAGGATTCCCTTGGAAGAGAACTAAGATTACAGGAAAGCAACTTTTCCCTCTCATGCATTAGTGAATGGCGTCTTTTATTAATTCACAGGGCCTGTCCTTGTCAAAGAGGCCTAATACAAAAGGTTCCAATGGAAGTATTAAAAAAATCTAGCATGGCTGCTGGTGGAAAGTCTTAAGGGTCATTTACTCATTCACTGTTGTGTAAAAGTAGCAAACTACTGAACCAGTGACTAAGAAATATTGTTACAAGTAAAAATTGTGTTAAGGATTTCCAGGCCTGATATCAATGAACATGCTAATGGTGAGTCCAGAAAGCTATATTTTTACCTCAATAGTGGGGAGCTGGAGGTTCTTGGATATTTAAACTTCTGCTGTGGATAAATTTATGTTGGGGTGCCCTTTCGAAATCTGAGCAGAAAAGCCTGGGTAAAGTTAGCTGTATATAATCTGGGAGGGGTTCATTCTTCTGTATAAAGTCCTGAGAATTCTGTTTTTAATACTGGGTTTTGGCACACCAACAGTACAGCAAAAGGACTGGCACAGGTGTGTTCCTAGTTTATGTATGCCAACTTCATATGCCGTACTGGTCTCAAAGGTGTAACAAAGTGAGCCTAGTAATGATGAATCTGACAAAACCCTTTCCATACAAGCTCAAATTGTTTCTTTTCTCTGCAGTGACCACAACCAGCCCTCCAAAAACACTGTATGTCATGTCAGATGCCAAACTGTCGGCCCTAACAAGATCTGTGAGCCCAGGCGCCTCTTCAGCACCTCTGAAACCGGTGGCGATTCCAACTTCAATTAGTGTTTCTAGTGGACCTGTGACCTTCACCACAGCTACCTTGGGTGGTGCAGGGAATCAACCATGTACCATGGTACTGTCAAAGGTGGGCTCTATGCTGCAGGGGATACATAAGGCTGTGATCCTCACTCCCACCAAGAACAATGTAAACCAGAGCCTGCTGGGAGAGAAGGCAGGCATCCCAATCACAAGTCATTCCATGGACACTGTAGGTAGGGTGCCTTCTGTATTGGAAGATGGAAGCACAGTTTTTCAGAGCCGTGATACTTTCAACAGACATGGAATGTCCAACACAGCACCCACTACCACTATCATCACACTGACAGGCAGCACCATGGTCACCCCATCTATCATTACAACTGTGGGTCCCCTGCCTAGCCCAAAGCCACAGTGAAGAGTGGTTACAATTGATCAAGATTATTCTGAAACAAAAGACTGGCTGATTGAGGCTATGTGCTTTCTTTGTGCATTTGCCTAACCTTCATCCTACAATCTTGAATCTCGCCATAACCCAGCTTTTCTCAATCTGGTTCAAAATATACTATCATCTGATTTCCCCCTTCTGAGCCTCTCTTTTGCTCCTCCTCTAAACATCACCAACGTTTCCAGGTTCTGTTGACTTCCAATGTTTCATTTTCTTCTACTACTTGTTTTTGTATTGTTTAATAAATGTCTTGATTTATTAAATTTATTGAACTAACAGAGAAAACTTCTATTTTTCCATCCATGTTCTTCTGTACTGTTATGAGTATTGCCAGGTCAGCTGTTTCTGCTTCGTGTTGCAAATTCTGTTTTGTTGAGTTCTCTAGCAATTCATCCTCACCAGATCGATAACTTCAGAGCAATCCTAGGCTGCCAGTTTGGCTTGTGGGGAAAAATATTAAACTACAATGTTTTACTTTCATTCAAAAGTCGTTTTCTAAAATGAGAAGTCATGAAAAAATTTACGTAACTGGAGCACCCACAAGAAGGGTGACTAGCTCTTTAAAGATGTGTTTCTACTGAGACGAGTGTGGGTTTCTTAGGTTTGTGGGTTCTGTGGCTGCTTTTAAATTTCTTTCCCCCATCACTAGTTCTGGAGTTGATTTTACAAAACAAAATATATAGACACAAACACACGTACACAATCACTAACAAGGGCTTTCAGCCAGCCCTCTTCATCTAGTGGGCTGTTGTGATTCACCTTTTTCTTCCATTCACAACCAATAAAAAATACAGAACCATGTACCACAAATGGTAGTTGGTCAGCCCACTTCAGCCACTGGACAGCTTTACTGTGAGTGGTGGTATTCTGCTCTTTCAGTAGCACAATCACACACAAAATAGTTCCCTCTGTGAGAGGGAGTACTATGGCAGTGTGTGATTTTTGAGACAAATATATTTCTGCTTATAGCTCATTCTTTCAGAAAAGACATTGGCAAAGCCAAAAGGCTGTCAGCCAGCATCAGACCTGGTGTCTTTGCCAATGCCTGTGTTTGTGTGTTTTTGGCCAATGGGAAGTGTTTTCACTTCAGGTGAGTGAACAGTTTCATGTGGACCGTCTCCAATGTATTGGCATAGCTGCTACTGGCTTTTCAGACTTTTCTGTATGCTAATATGAATTTGTCTTGAAAAGTTTGTTATTGGTTTAGAGTACCTTTTTCTCCAGGAAATAATAATTTATAGCGCTGAGCAATGAATTGCCCCACCGAGGCTTGGGATCCTGAAGCACTTTTTACAAAATGTATGCAACATACTTTTCTTTTTGAAAAGCTGTTTTGGGCTGGACAAAGTATATTTGACAGCCTATAAAAGCTGTAGTTGCCAGTTTTCACCTATTTCCTTTAAAATTAAAACCACACTATCGTCAGTATAGTGACAAGAAAACTCTTTTATTATAACAACACGACTGGTTGGGCACAGGGAGGGAACATGGCGGCTGCGAGGTAAACGGTTGCAGACCGCCGGAAAGGAGATGTGGGGTTAGATCAACCTAGTCTGTTTTTGTGCCTTCCCAGATCCCCCACAAGCCCCCAATCCCGAGAATTATGAATCCTGCCTCTGAACATCGCCTTTGAACATCCCCCTGGAAGTAAGGAATAAGAAACTTACATCCTGAGGCTTTCTCGATGATAGAGCTTCAGATACCTTTGAGACCGTCCGGATCGGGTGCGTCGGAGCTGACGTGGTGGGAGGCTGCAGCGGCAGTACACCGGCTGAGAGCAGCGCGCACACAGCACAGCGGAGGCAGCACAAGCCTGAACGCAGCGTTTGTCCCATACTTTGGCCATCGGAGGACGGATCTCCCACGGAGCAGGCAAAGTGATTCCCTCCAGAATAGCGGGCAGTATCAGAAGGGGGACAGGGTAAGTGGAGTGCCGCC
Source organism: Lissotriton vulgaris (assembly GCF_964263255.1). Lineage (NCBI taxonomy): Eukaryota > Metazoa > Chordata > Amphibia > Caudata > Salamandridae > Lissotriton > Lissotriton vulgaris. The sequence continues at coordinate 362,284,203 of NC_141699.1, read as the reverse complement.
CTCCATGGAGAAGAGGATCGCTCTACCGCTAGAAGGTAAGAAGCGGGGGGAGCCTCTGCACAGATCGGATTACGAGGTACACTCTGCGCACTCATACCCCAGGAGCTGTGGATAGCCTTAAAGGGGTAAGTCAAGGTGCCTCTTCTAACGAAGGACATTTACCTGTCAGCAAACCCCTTACAAAACCTACAAAAGTAGGGAAATTTAAGAAGAATCGGAGGAACCAAGGGAAGAGCCTAAGGGAGAGAAATAAAAAGATCTCACCCCTGTTGGCCAAAATAACCCCCTCCTTAAAAGCCTATTATAAGGTATTATCACAGGAAATGACCTCTGGGACAATGGACAGGCAGGACAGAGTGGGGAGGATCTGGTGGACCTGGTCAATCCTGTTGAGTCCCTGAAGGGTAGTGAGGAACTAGGAGATAAAGAACCTCAAGACGGAGCTATCAACATTCTGTGTTTCCATATCACAACCCAGAATATGTTTAGATGTTGCGGAACAAGTACCCCAGGGCCATCATTGATATCGGCAGGAGTGGACCCTGTAGTGCCGCAAATGTCACAGCTAGAAAACTCAAGGGCCAATTTAGCTACTATCTTAATGGAGTTGAAAAGGGAGCGCAGAGGCTGGTTCGAGGTGTCTGAGGTCAATCAGGCAGACATACAGGCATCATGTTCAGCGCTAGCTAAAAAACTGGATTATGTGGCCATTGAAACAAGCAATCTGGAAGAGAGGTTAGCTCCATGAAGAACGATATTTTGTAGAATACAGAGGGAGTAGAGACTTTGATAAAAGAGAACGCAAGCCATAGAGACGACCTCGAGAGGTGAGAAAATCATGCCTGGAGAAATAATCTTAGGATCTTAAATATCCCGGAGGAGGAAGAGGGTCTAAATCTTAAAGAATTCATGGTAAAATTACTATCGGGGACAGTCTTGAAAGATATACCAGAATACAGAAATACAGTGGGTCCATAGAGACCCCTTTAAGAAGAACCCTCGCTGTCTTAAGCCAAGGAAGATTCTCGTTAACTTCCTCTCCTATGTGGTAAAAGATGTCATCTTGTCAGCTGCAATAAAAAATGGCCCCTATGCAATTCGATATACTCAGTTCACCATCAGATCAGATATATGCCATGCAACTGCCCAGAATCAGTGGTAGCTGGGTAAAAAAATGGGTGAGCTGAATAAATTGGGGGCCAAAGCTCAACTAAAATTCCCTGCCATGTTAAAGGTAATGTGGAATAACCAAATGAGCAATATACGCACAGTAGAGGAAGCAGATGGATTAATTAATGCTATCAGGGGAGGAGAGACATGGAGACGATAAGCTTGCCAATTTTTGAGAATCTCCCTTTTTCTTTCTCTTTCTAGAATTTTATACACACTTAAAATAACATGATAGGAGATAAAGAAAAAAATTTAAAAAACAACAAGAGGCTAATAAATTAAGATCAGAATCTCATATTATAAACGCAAATAAAACACCCCTAATATGAAGAGGCACATAATGACCACTTTGGGGTTTGTGTGGGGAGGGGTGGGGGCACAAGAATTTGATTTTCTTTAGCTGAGCACCTCCTTCCGATGGTCCAAATGTAGGGCTTTATGCCTGAAAGTATTGGGAGGGTTCCCAGGGGGTGTTTAAGGTTGCACAGGGTGGGGGCAGCGGGAAAAAAACAAAAAATAAGTCCTCATTAGACAGAGTTGATATAACATCTAGCTTATATGGGTCCGACAGGATGTTGAGAAACCGAAAGATCCTTTGGTACAAGAGGTACTGAAGGACTGGGCTAATTTAAGGCCCAGCGGTGCCAGGGAACAAAACCTGAAACCTTCGTGGGGATACCTGTTCCGGCGTACAAATTACAGAGACACGGGACACTTCCTTCTGCGTCAAAGATCAGCGTTTATTTACTGCAGGAACACAGAAATCGCTAGAAGTACAACATAGTGTAGGTTCAGAGAGTCTGCTTCGAATTGCAAAAGTGGATCGCTCCTTTTATACACATTTTCGCCATTGCACAACATAACGAACAAAAGGTTACAACTCAGTTCCCACAGTAAACTTCAAAAGGATCGCATTCATGTTTTCAGAAGCCCGGAACATAATTACAGTAACATGTCGGTTCCCAACTGTAAAAGTACGCTATCCCACCATTAGGCACATTCCATTCTAGTTGTAAACGACCTAAGCGAAGGGACAGAAACAGGTGCAGGAAAGACAAAGACAGACAACAGATTGAAAAGAGTGTGGGGGCAATATCGGAAGCGTGATCACAGGATCAAAGGATTCAAGCCTAACGTATGCAAGGCTGAAACAATAGACCGGCACGGCAAGATGAGCCTCGAGCGGAGCCATCTGCTTCTGCCGTGTCATTCCCCTAGTCATAAAGGCACACTCAAAGGAATATGCATCTTCCGCAAGAGCTTGGGAATCCCAGGGTCATCAGGCGGACATTGTCCGTTCGCCGGCTACGTGAGGGCAAGAAACAAAATGGATGCCATATCTAAAATGGAACCCGAAGGTTCAGATGAAAAAACCCGTAAATAAGACGAACCCTTCCAAGTAGTGTAGCGAAAACACGTACATCTACTAATCTCGTCATTTACGGTTCGTAGATACCAAACTCATCCATCTACGAACAAGCCTAAAACGTCGTTCCGATTCTTACCGAACCTCAGACGCTCCTTTTGCCCTCATGTAGGTAAGCACTAGTCGATATCAGAATCAATATCGATATTCATCAGATCGTTCAGATGTTGCTGGAACATTATTCTATCCATCAATGTCTCTCTGGTAACAGATGGCCTTCTTATACACGTTGTAGCACAAAGGCTACATAAGGTAGGACCACACTGTACACAAAGACAACACGTGAACCCCTACAATCATCAGAATCTTCCAACCCCAAGTCGACATCAGACCCTAAAACCATCCTAGAAGCATCCAATCACCTTCGTCCACGTGTATGGACTCAGAGATTTTATGCAACTTCGAGATGGCTTGATAAACAGTTGGAGCATTATCAGGTATGAAAATACAGCAGCTCGAATGGATCACCTTGCACACACCACCTCTGTCTGCGAGTACAACATCTAGAACCATACGGTTCTGTAACCTCATCAGTCTATCCACTTGAAGCTCTGCTGTCGGGTTACCAAGAGCACTTGCAGTTATATTAGCAGTTGATTCTACCACACGAGTCAACTGTCTCAGGTTCCTACTATTGACCATAGGCCCCCAAAACGGTAGGAAACCCTTAAAGAAGTCTCCTGCTTCTTGACCGGCAGTGTCCTCTTTGCTAATAACGCCTCTCACAACTCTTGTCTTGTGATAGTCTGAGGCAACTGTAAAAGTCGGTGGCAAAAGATTCGCGATATACCATGTGCCCGAGAAGTCACGGGGCAACCACGTATAAGCGCGATCATAGCACACAAAATAGGTACCCTTGGCAGTCAGAAATACAGGGGAAGAGAGCATCGGTAAAACGTATGTCTCAGTACAAGCACTCTTCCCAAGCTGAGCTCTCGGATTTCGACCAAGACCTTGCAGACAAAAATGACCTAGGTGGGGTACAATCCAGATTGGAGACGAGCTCTTAAGCTGTCTATCACCTACTGAAATGCTGTACTCAGCCTCACTCGAGATCCTTGTAAGCTCGCACCTCTTCCTCTGGAATAAGCGATGCATCAAAAATATCTCTATCCAGATCAGCAATAGCTATCGCCAAAGACTTGTGGTACGGGCCAGAACCAGGGTCTGTGGAACGTGGCTCTCGACGGGGGTAGGAATCTAGTGCACTACGGAACATGGTTTGGAACGCCCGAGCCGACCCCTGGGAGCTGTAGGGAAGAACTAAATACGGAATACCCTTATCCATGGTATGTGGCATTAACCCACACACCCAACAGTTGGTAGTGTTCATCACCAACTGATGCTGATGCAAAAGTTGGACAAAGGAATTGTTCATGAATTCCGCACGTCTGACCTGTTCATGTTGCGGCAGAAGATGAAAATAATGTGGAGAGACAGTGGGAACAAGAACAGAATTCAGATCATGAGAAGGAGGAGTAGATGAAGTGGAAGGCAACAGTGACTGAATCCCAAAATACACTCCACCCACCGATAACATAGAGACAGTTAGGAACAACATGAAAATCTGAAACAGAAAACACTTTGTTTGAAAAATCTTACGCAACTTAGATCTTTGCGCCGACATCATCTCTCTTTCTGACAGCTTAGAGAACTCCATCCTCTAAAGACCGTCCGTAACGTTCTTGACGCACCTGATTCTGAGTAGCAATTGTCAATTCCCAGGAGTTCCCAGAAACCGACAAAAGTAACCGACCTAGTGTCAGAAACCTGCCAAACAGAAGTAGGTACCCGTACGGCCCTACGGCCAACCCAGATGGGAGGTTTAATCAATGAAGCATTCAATTTCATATAAGTCTTCTAGCTGCACAGAAAAGGAACACACGTGATATGTCAGACAAAATGAAAGAACTCAAGATCAGGAAAAATGCAAATATTTACAATGTTCATAGCAACAGAAAGGGGGTAATGTAAGTTCAAAAATAAAAGGGAATTTTTTTATTTGTCCTTAATCACGCGATCAAAGGAAATATCAACATTTTCCAGGTCGAGTTTGTTCTTCAAACAATGATTCAGGTGGGAAAACAGAGTTCGATTGTTCAGGTGATTGTTCAGAACTTGAATTCTCCAATACTGAAGACAAAGGTACAGTTCCAGATAATTCAACAAACGTATCTGGCTGAGCTGGATCGATCTCTACAGGTTGAGCATCACTAAATGGCACATACTTTGGGATGACATCTGTTTCAGTCGGGGCAAACCCTTTCCGTATCCAATTATTTGCTGGCAATGGAAGCGGTACTTTCTTCGTGTGGGTGGCGTGCCCCCAATGCTTCCTGCCGTCCAACCGAACTGCAGTCCTCGTTGCCAACAAGACTTGGTAGGGTCCCACAAACCTTGGCTCAAGATTTCGTTTTCTCCCAAAATTGCGGACCAGGACCCACTCTCCAGGTTGGAGCCGATGTCCAGGTCCTTCTGTTTGTGCCGGTAGAGCTTCAAAAACCTGTTGATGAATCAAACTCAATTTAGCAGTCAGATCGTAAAGATAGTCAATCAACATTGGATATTCAATTCTGCTAAATTCCTTAGGCCTTGGAACTCCCCAAATGTTCGCAGGACGGCCGAACACAATCTCATATGGGCTAAGCCCTACTCGAGAGTGCACAGTCGCCCTGGTCGACAGGAGAGCTAGAGGCAATGCATCAGGCCATGATAACCCAGTTGTTACTTGGATTATGGCAAGTTTCAGTTTCAGAGTACCATTGTACCCTTCCACCAAACCTGCCGATTGAGAATGGTTAGCGCTATGAAATTTTTGGCGAATACCCAAACCCGCACACACACTCTTCATCACACTTCCCACAAACTCACTACCATTATCCGACCATACGATCCGTGGCATTCCATACCTAGGGAAATATTCTTTGAGTAGAACTTTTGTTGTGGACAGGGCAGTATTATCCTTAAGAGGGTAGGCCTCAATCCATCTGGAGAACGCACAAACCACAACCAATACATATTTCAAATTATTGCATCTCTCCATATGGATGAAGTCCAATTGGATAACTTCAAAGGGGCATGTAGGAGGAGCAAAATGACCAGGTGGAGTGGGAGTGCCCTTGCCAGGATTATGCATCAAACATACCATACAGTTCTTAACTACTCTCTCAGCACACTTAGCAATCCCATCATTCTTCCATACAGGATACAACAATTTACATACACCTTTCGCGCTAATATGTGACATGCCATGGGCCATAGTAACAACGGCAAGCACATACGCATCCGGTAACATCCATCTCTGATTCTCTGACAAATCAACCCAACATCCATTCATGTCTAACTTCCCCGTGTTTTCTTTCCACTTAGCCTTTTCAGTTTCGGTGGCCTCATTCTGAATCGCTTTCATACTCTCAACTGTGTCCTCACACATACCAGTTTCCCCCAGCCATCTCACTGAACTCGTAACATACATTCGATTTGTCAGATTCTTGGCCGTTTCCTTAGCAATCTCATCTGCAAACGCGTTACCACGACCAACATCATCTGTAACCTTTCGATGTGCGCTGCATTTAATGATTGCCACTTGCTTAGGCAATGTAAGTGCATCTAGAAGATCGTTCACGAGCTGTCCGTGTTGAATCTTCGTGCCATGAGACGTCATGAATCCTCTCTCTCTCCACAATCGACCAAAACTATGCGCTACGCCAAACGCATACTGACTGTCAGTAAACACATTCACTCGGTTTCCTTTAGACAAAACACACGCTCTCGTTAAAGCAATCAACTCTGCCGCTTGCGCCGAATTCTGACTCAATCTCGCAGTTTCCACAACCGTACTCAACGTCACTACAGCATACGCAGTCGTCACATCACCATTCGGCAACTTGAAGCATGAACCATCAACATACAAAGTACCATCGGAATCTACCAATGGAGTGTTTTTCAGGTCAATACGACCCTTCGTCTCCTCTTCAGTTGTTAAGTAACAATCATCAGTGGGTTCAACAAATTACAACGTTTTATCTGTATATGACTTGCCAAAAGTGTCAACTCATAGCCGGACAACCTTGCACTCGTCAAGTGTTGAGTCTTCGTTCGATTCAAGAGAGTGTCAACTGCATGCTGAACCATCACTGTAAGCATATTATCCATGACCAGACCTGCAGACTGTCGGATGGACACCGCAGCTGCCGCTGTCGCCCTTAGACAACTCGGCAATGCTCTAGCTACAGGGTCTAAAGTCGAAGAAAAATATGCACATGGACGCTGTTTGCCACCAAATTGTTGCGTCAAAACACTTAACGCACAACCGTCTCTCTCGTGAACGTATAGTGTAAACGGCTTACTGTAATCAGGAGTACCTAACACAGGAGCTGAACACAACGCATCACGCAATTCAGAAAAACTTTTCTGACAATCATCAGTCCATGGTAAAGGAGTCGGAACATCCTTGCACGTGAGAGCTAACAATGGCTTCGCTAACAATGAAAAGTTTGGAATCCATTGCCTGCAGTATGACGTGATACCTAGAAAGGCACGTATGTCTCTTTGAGTTGTTGGCACAGTCATTCGAGCGATCGCTGCAATTCTTTCTGGGGTCAACCTTCTTCCCTCCTTTGACAATAAGTGACCTAAATTGGTTACTTCTTGACAGCAATACTGTAGCTTAGAAGGTGACACCTTGTGATGTAAGTCACATAAATGCTTTAACAACGATACCGTAGCAGTTTTACAAATTTGTTCAGTGTCGGCAACCACTAACAGATCGTCGACATACTGAATCAAGGCCGCACCAGCAGGTAACACAAATGCATCAAGTTGACTCTTAAGGGCCTGACTGTAGATCGATGGACTCTCAGAGTAGCCCTGTGGTGCGCGTTTAAACCTAAAACTGCGACCACCTAATGAGAAGCCGAATAGATCTCTGCTTTCCTCAGCAATCGGAATACTAAAGAAAGCATTCTTTAGATCGATCACCGAAAACCAGGAGGCAGAGGCTGGAATCAGGGTCCGCAAAGCTGTAATGTCAGGAACCACTGGAAACTGTGGAATCACGATTTTATTAACTTCTCTCAAATCAATTACAAAACAGTACACAGGAGGCTTGGGTGGGTCAGTTCGTTTCAAAATAGGTAACACCGGACTATTACACACATTTCCCAGAGTTTCTTCAATAACATCCTTTTCGATCAAGTCATAAATGATCGCTAATAGCGCTCGCTCGCCATCAAGAGAGATACGATACTGGGGGATACGCGGTAATCTCACATGTGATTTCAATTGGACTACATAAGGTGGTATGTCAAGTAGGCCCACATCATTGGGACCTGTTGCCCATAAAGACTCAGGAAGGGAACTCAATTCCGGTGGGAACTTATCAGTTGACAAATACATAGGAGAGATCACTTTCTGACCTAATGTAAGCTCCTCTCCCGTAGGAGAGCAATACAGGGTCGCATATAACCGCTTTAACAAATCCAGACCCAAGAGATTCTCACCACAACCAGTAGTTAAAATCAAAGGAGCCTCCAGCTCACGTGTCCCGATCGTAAGGGACAAAGGGCTAGAAACTGGATTGCTAACCGGGGCGCCAGAGAATCCAACAGAAACGTTCGTTAAGCCAGACAAAGGTGCGCCAGGGAGTTTCGAATGCATGATGGAACTTTTTGCTGCACCAGTGTCCAACAGAAAAGGCTCAACTACGCCCAATGTGGCAACTGCAACGTAAGGCCCTCTCTGATCAACCGGAACTGATACTATTTATTTTTTTATTTTTAAAGTTTTATATAGCGCGAACAAGATCTTCGCAGATATCAGAGCGCTTTACATAGAAGGGTACATGAGGGAACATAGTCAAACAAGTAAATCAAGCTTTACCTAGAAGGGTACATGAGGGAACATAGTCAAACAAGTAAATCAAGCTTTACATAGAAGGGTGCATGAGGGAACATAGTCAAACAAGTAAATCAAGCTTTACATAGAAGGGTACATGAGGGAACATAGTCAAACAAGTAAATCAATAGATCACACTGTACAAATAGTACAACTAAGTGACTGAAAGCCAATCATGTGAGTAATAAGACAACTCATACAAATAAGTAAAGGGGTCAAACATGTAGTACAGATCGGTGCAGGGTGTTAATAGGGTTCGAGATAGTAGTTCAAGTGTATTTAGCCATGAGGATAGCTTTTACTTCTTTTTTAAAGAGTGTAGTGGAGGAGATAAGCCTGGTTTCGGGAGGGAGTGAGTTCCAAATCCTAGGCGCCATTCCTGAGAAGGAGCGCTTGTATTTTTTTTCGTTCCGGAATCTTCGAGGTTTCAGCAGAAGATTGTTTGAGCCTCTCGTGTTTCTAATTCCCCCAGAGATTGTCAATTTCTGAGCGAGGTAGCCGGGTGAGTTTAGGTGTACCGCCTTGTGTGTCATGCAGGCGATTTTCAGATGTATTCTGGCTTCAAAAGGCAGCCAATTCAGGGATTTCAAGTCTGGGGTAATGTGGGAGTGCTTTTTTGACCCAGTGATGAGTCTCGCTGCAGCATTTAGAAAAGCTTTTAGTGGTGCGGTTGTAGTTAGGGGGAGTCCGCAGAGGGCGGTGCTGCCGTATTCAATTCGTGGGATGACTAGTGCTTGTACTGCGGTTTGGAAGTCTTTGGCTGGGAGGTAGGGTTTAAGTTTCCTCAGAGTATTGATCTGGAAGTTCGCTCCCTTTGTTGCCTTGCTGATATGTTGCTGCATGTTGAGATTGGTATCGAGTGTTATGCCTAAAGATTTTGCTGAGTCCACGATGGTGGGTTGGACATTGAGTGCGGTTAGGAGTTTAAGCCAATGTTGAGTGGTGGATATCTTCGCTGGAGGTGAGATCAGAAGGAACTCTGTTTTCAGGGCATTGAGTTTGAGGTGATTATCGGCAAGCCAGGATTGGGTGCATCTGATCGTTGAGTTCAGGAGCAGGATGTCATTGGGTGATTGTAATTTGAGGTAAAGTTGGGTGTCATCGGCGTACATGTGAAAGTGTACATTGGATGCTTGTAGCAAGGTGGTGAGAGGTTCCATGACTAGGTTGAACAAAGTTGGGGAAAGAGAGGATCCTTGGGGGACGCCTAGCGTTACAGGTACTGGCGAGGACATAAGGTTGTTGCTCTTGAATTTCTGCGACCTGTTGTGAAGAAAGGAAGTGAACCACTTGAGGACAGTTCCAGATAAGCCCATTCTTGTGTTTAGTAGTTCTAGTAGATTCTCATGTTTAACGGTGTCGAATGCTGAGGAGAGATCAAGAAGGATGAGGAGGCAGGTGTCGTTTTGGTCTAGCATTTGAAGTGCGTCGTCAATTATGTGAGTCATAGCAGTTTCTGTGCTGTGTCCTGCTCGGAAGCCTGACTGGTGAGGGTTGAGGAGATTAAATTGCTCAATGTGTTTAGACAATTGTAGTTGTGCGCATTTTTCCAGCAGTTTGGCGAGAGTGGGGATATTGGTGATGGGACGGTAATTTTTGAGATCAGAGGGGTCGGCTGTAGGTTTCTTTAGTAGAGGTGTGACCTGACCAACTTTGAGGGAGTCAGGTATGCTGCCTTGTTGGAGAGAGCTGTTGATCATTTTAGTCCAGAGAGGGAGAATCAAAGGGGTAAAGTCTTTTACTGCGGAGGCAGGGAGGGGGTCCGTGAGGTGATTGGATGGTTTCAGGGTGCTGAGCAGTTTGCCAATTTCTTCTTCCGAGTATATGCCGAAGGTTGACCAGGTAGCATTGTTTTTTGGTTCAGTGGGTGCTAGGCATTGGGGTTTGGAGTAGAGGCTTGCGTCAATGAGGAGATCGCTTTTTATTTTGTCGTTTTTTTGGATAAAGAAAGCAGCAAAGTATTCACAGGAGGGTGCCTCACGCCCACTGTTGAGTGGTTGTGGTTGCTCCTTGGATTGTGACTCGATTAGCTCAAACAGTTTTCTCTGGCGGTTTTTTGCTTGGTCGAGTTGGAGGCTGAAGAAGTCTGATTTTGAGCGTTTTATTTTCCTGAAGTAGGCGTTTCTCTTTTTCTTCAGATCTTTTAGGTGCATTGCGGAGGGGGCTGATCTCCAGGTCCGTTCTGCCATTCGCATGTCTCGTCTATCCTCGTTGAGACTCCCGTCGTACCATGGTTTAGAGATTTTAGTAGAGACTCTTTTTAGTTGCATAGGTGCAGCCTCATTAATTATAGAGGTCATAGCGTTGATATAGTGGTCAGTCAGAGTTTGGACGTCCGTGGCGCCTGTAGGTGGGAGTAGGAGATTGCAACTGTTAGGGGGCAAAGAGCCTGGGTTGAGTTTTTTCGAGTCTCTTTTCCAGACTTTGGGCTTGGAGAGTTGAGCCGGGTTGACTTTGACTTTTTCATTGATAAAGAATGTGATAATATAATGATCTGACCAGTCACAGGGTTGGATGGATTAGAGTTGGATAGATTCCTCTTTGGAGATGATCAGGTCGAGGGTAGAACCTTTCTCGTGGGTCGGGCTGTTGCATATTTGGGTGAGGTTAAGGGCATCGAGGACATTTTTAAGACTATTTACCACCGCATCGTTGATGTCATTCCAGTGGAGGTTGAAGTCACCAAGGTATATTTGGGTGAGCTGCCGTCCGGAATTGGTTGAGATCATATCCATGATTTGTTGGGAAAAGGTGAGGTTGTCCCTGGGTGGGTGGTAAATGCTGTGAAGAGAGCATATCGGTTTGCCCTCACTAATAATGTCGAGGCAGATGTATTCCCAGGATGTTGGGGATGGTAGGGATGTGGAATTGACTTTCTGAACAGAGAGGTTGTTCCTGTAGATGCATGCGATTCCACCACCTATTTGGCCTGTTCTGTCGAGCCTGATAATGTGGTAGTTGGGAGGAACCAGAATGTCCATTATGGGTGTTGAAGATTCAGTTAGCCACGTTTCAGTCAGGATGATTAGGTCAAGGTCCCGCGATAAGAGGAGTTCAGCAATGGCGGCGGAATGTTTCGTGGCGATCTGCATTTGAGAAGAGTGCATTTGAGACTGGGTGTGTAGAGGGTGTTAGATGGTTCTAGCGAGAGAGGGACTTTTCTAAGGTTATTTGGGATGGAGAATCTGCTGTTTAGTGTGGGTGGTCTAAGGGGATTTGGGTGTATCGTGGGAATGTTGCGGTGTGGGGTGGTTGAGTGAATTTGGGGGGCTGGGTTATAGGAGCGGAGAAAGGTGAGTGTGTCGAGGTCAGAAGAAGAGTTGTGGGTGCGGCGAGGGCGGTTGTTGCGATTAAGAGCTGGGATTGAGGTCCGATTGGGGTGGGATAGGTGAGTGCGAGAGTTAGTCGGAGGGGTGGGGGACAAGTTGGGCGGGGAGGTGAAGATGTGTGAGGGGTTGCAGGGGCAATGCGGGGGACGAGGGCAGTTGCTGCGCCTATGAGCAGGGATTGACGCCTGGTGTGGGGCGTGATGAGGGTGGGAGTATGCCGGCGGAGTAGGGGACAAGTTGGGAGGGGAAGTGGAGGTGGGTGGGGGGTGTATGGGGTGTGTGGGGTGTGTGGAGAGTAGTTCTTTGATGGCGTGTATGTCTTCTTTGATCTGAGTGAGGGTGGCCGTGATGTATTCCATCGTAGGGTAGGTGGTGGGGGTGGGGGTGGGGGTGGTAGTCAAGGGTGAATGGCTGACCAGGGAATTCGTGTGCAGGTGGGGGAGAGGGCTGGTGTTTGAGCAGGTCTGCGTTGTGTTGGTGTGCGGGATGGAGTTAGGGGGGCGAGAGGTTTTGGGCGGGAGGGGTGTGGATGAGGTAGGGAGGAGGTTGGTGTTATGGGTGAGGGCATTGGTGGTAGGCGGGGGGGTCAAGGTGTAGGCTGGGGGACTGATAGCCGTGGTGGGGGTGTAGGGAGGGTAATGGGGGCTGAGAGTAGGAGGGGAAGTGGGATTGGAGATGGTCCTGTTGAGGGGGGGGGGAGTTAATTTAAGAGAGGGGGTATGTTCTGCGAAGTTGGTTAGAGGGTAATGAGGACTGAGAATGGGGGGGATAAAGGGGGCGAATTGTCGGAGTGCGTGTTATTCTGGTGCTGGACTACGTTAGGTGTGTTAAGGGTGGGAGCTGTGCTGTCGGCGGCGAGCGGGGTGTTAATACCCGCTGTATGTGTGATAGGAGTGTTGAAGGTATGTGTGGAGGTCCGCGAGTTGGTAGAAGGGGCGGGGGAGAGAGCGGTGTATGAGGGGGAGCGATCTGTGTCTGTGATTGAGTGCTGAATTGGGATAGTGGGGTTGAGGGTAGGGGATGGGAGGTCAGGGGTGGTAGGTGTGTCCCTGGTTGAAGAGTATGTAGCTGTGAGGTCATGGTTGGTGGGACTGGGGGAGATATGAGTGTTTGTCCGTGAATTGGAGAGGTGTTCTTTGAAAGTGGGGAACATGTTGTCTAGCAGTTCCAGGTTCCTGTCTGTGGATTGTGATTGGACAATCCCGTTATTGTAAATACTGATGGTGGCTCTGCCTGGAAAGACTTGGGATGGTGTGATGGAGAGAGTTAAGCTGTGAGCGGATTTTCTGGTGGAGGAGACGGTGAGTAGGGTGAGGAACGCTTTTCTCCATTGAGCTCTGCGTGTGGTGTGGAAGATGAGATTAGTGTTCAGGGATCCATTGACCGGTGAGAAGTAGGTGTCCGCAAAGGGCGTTTCCGGGTGTGACCTAAGGAAGTTGTGTTTAAAGCGTTTAGCGGCTTTTTTGGTGAGTGATGGTGGGTAGTTGATTTTGTATGTGTGTTTGCCGATAGGGTCCATGTTGCGTTGAAGGAATAGGTGGGTATGGGAGAATGCACTAGTGCACTATAGTGGTACAAATGTGCAGAAAAACAAATGTGCAGAAAAACAGGTGCATACAGTAGGTTACACAGTAATAAGTTATAAATTACCAAAGTGGCACTAGTAATCAGCCAGCATAACCAGGATATAAGAGTGAGCAGTAGATCAAATACATACGGTAAATTATAAGGTACAAGGTGTAAGAGTAGGCATAATACTGATAGTATATAAGGGTAGGGTACAATGGGAGAGTGCACTAATGCACTATAGTGGTACAGATATGCAGGAAAACAAATTCGTACAGTGGGTTACACAGTAATAAGTTATAAATTGCCAAGGTGGCACAAGTGATGAACCAGCATAGCCAGGGTATAAGCGTGTGCAGTAGAGCAAATACATACGGTATATTACAAAGTACAAGGTGTAAGTGTTTAAGTGTGGGTACAATACTGTTATAATATAAGGGCAGGATACAAAAAAATATATATATGAGGTAGCATATGGTATATACGGTAAACTACAAAGTACAAGGTGTAAGTGTAGGTGTAATACTGGTAGTATATAAGGGCAGGATACAGGAGAAATATGAGGTGGCACACGATACAGTTAACACAATGTACAATAATATACGTTAATATATGAGGTATCAATCGGTGCATTCCAGGAAAAAGTGAGATAGGTGCAGCTTACAAAAATGTGCAATAAACAGATACAAGAATGGTACTAAAGATGTACTGAGACTAGATACCAGTGCAACCTTAAAGTTGCATGATGATGTATGTGAGGTATACCTCATGAAGGTGCAGCTTACAAAATGTACACTAAACAAATCAAGAATGATATACTGAAACTAGGTGCCGGTGTAACCAAAAAGCTGCGTGAGGCAGAAATGACATTACATTAGCGAGCAGCCAGAAGTAATTGAGGTAGCGCTCTGTGCATTACCAGTAGGAAATACTGCATAATCGGTATAGGTATATGAGATAGCAATCTGTGCATTACAACTGTTCAAAATATAGGTACACAAGTGTTCAAAATATAGGTAGGAGTATAATATTGCAATAGCGGGCATGCATTCTTTCCCAGGAAGGTGTAGATAGATCACTGAGCAGAGTACTCTGTCGCTGGGATTAGTCTAGAATGAAAAAGCTCTTAGTGTGTGTTTAGATAATGATGAAAATGACTAGACCAGGATGGCCGCCCACGAGAGAGACTAGTCTAAAATGGCCGCCACAAAGGTGAGATAGAGACAGTAGTCCTTTGTTTGTTGCTGTTACATAGATAGCAGGGAGGAGCAGTTTCCCTTCACAGTCCTCTGTCTGCTGCTATTATTTTGAGCATAAGGGTAGGAGTTTCTCTTTCTGTTTGAGCAAGCCATGCTCAGTCTAGCTGGGAGGAATTCTTATCTCTGTGTGGCGGAGTTAGCTAAGGGGCCTCGTGGATATCAGAGGTAGGTAGGAAGGGGGAGGGGGGGGATTTATTGCTACAGTTTTATGGCCCCAGCCATTTTGAACAAAGGAGGTAGTTTTTTAGGTGGGCGAGTGGGAGAAATAAATACCTTAAGACTGTGTGCCTGTTGCGTTTGCCAGCAGAGTTTTGCAGAAGCAATGTTTTGTTGTAGTCCGAAATTGGCTCAATCCCTTCTCCTTCGTAGATATGTGTGCACTGTGTGAACGTGATGACAAATCAGGGCTCCAAGTCTGTGTCACCTTATGAGGCCGGTCAGCCGATTACCAGGCATCCAACAGTGACAGTGGGGCATGCTTCGGTCTTCTGTCGCCCCTGCAGCTCTTGTTGGACTCGGGGCACACTTCACTCGCTCCTTGGGGCAGGGCGCCACCTCCTCCGGTCGCATCCAGTTTCCGGGGCAGCCGGTGGCAGTCTCTACTCCTCCGTCGTCGTCTCTGCGGTGCGGGGTGATGAGGGGGGGGGGGGGGGCGGGGGTCTGCTGCCACGTCCCTTTGCAGTCACAGCGGCCAGCGTCCTCCACCGTGGTGCGGGCAGGAGGGGGGCCTTTTAGACGCCGCTGGGGCTCCTCTGTTGTGGCGCGGCCGGTCTTTTTTGCACTCCGTAGCCTCCGTGATTCACTGTTCCACTGCTGTGGAGCGGGCGGGCGACGTCCGTTCGTCAGACTCCCGGAGCTTCAGCCTCTTCTGCGGCTCGGGGGGTGCCCTCCTGAACCGCCGTGAGTCCTTTCTGCCCCCGATGCCTCTGGAGCTCCTTTGTTGCTTTCTACCCCGAGAGGCTTGCTGAGGACCACCACGACCTCCTCGAACCGAGACACCATTCGTTCGGTCACGTAAAACAGGGCAATGAAATTTATAATGGCCCTCGCCCTTACAATATGGACAATGATTATTCCCAACCATAGATCTGGATGCAGAGTATTCAGAGCGCGACTGCATCCTAGAAGACTGTGCCTGTGGTCGAAACTGCACATGCTGCTGTTGCGAATCACTCTGATTCGAGCGCGGAGGATAAGCTTGCTGCAACAAGACCTTAGTTTTTAGCTCCTTCGTTTTCTTTTCTGCACGATCATTCTCCTCTTTTTCCCTATTCTCATAATATTGAGCCGTTGCTAGTATTTGAGCTGTTGTTGAAACATCCCAAGCACTTTCAGAATTTTTCAATTTATTGCATAGTTCAGGCAGCAGATTGAACACGAACTTATCGACAAACAATCGCTGACCTCCCTCAGTGCTCATGTCCTGACCACTATGATCGATAAATGCCTCCTCAAACCTAGTAAAGAAATCGGAGACACTCTCGTCTCTCTTTTGTTTGCAAGCAGACAATTTATCCCAGTTCACCCTCATCGCTGGCATGAGTGTTTTCATGAGCGTAATGATTCTTTGGGGCAGATCCGTAATCAACTGTTCAGGCTTGGCCCCACCAACTTGCTGTCCATCGGCCACTACAATTGCAGCCCAATCACCACCTAACTCAGCTGCATGATTCTCGTGACGAATCTTCGCCCAGACTGGTTGCGGTATGACATTACCAAACAACATGTTGATATCAGCAAGGTTCATAATAGAAGCATCCACTAATTGGGATAACTCCTTGTAATAACCTGCTGGGTTCTTCCGTGGGTCAGGCAAGGATTGTTTCACCTGCAAGACTTCCGATCGCTTCCATGGGAGGTGTATCCAAACTCTCTGGAAGTGTGGCAAAATTGGAGGATTGACAGTAGCATCACCTGGCATCCACACTGGGGGAACCTCTCGCATGGGATACTGACCGGATTTCGTTTTCGGATCATCGGAGTCGTCGTCAAACGACACTCGTGAAGGCACTGTAGACCTAAAAGCTAACAAACGCTCTAATGCACGTCGTACATCACTACCTACAATCATACCGTTCGAAAACTGACTCTGAAGTTCAGTCATATCGGGCGGTACGATATCTAGCTCCTCATTATCCCACTCTTCTCTCAATGATTTGCACATCTCTTCGAACACGAATCTCTGTGTGGGTTCATTAAACTGAGAGAACGTATCGAAAACTATGCGTGAAGTGTACTTAGCAGGGTGTCTAATCCACCTACGCGCCATAGTTACTAACGTCTCACTCTACCTTAAACCAGGCATTTGACTTCGTCTCTGAGAGATTTCAGAGACATCAGATTCAAATAACGATCCGAATAGTGGAGAATAGAGAGTAGCAACAGAATTAGGTATACGTTTACGAACAGAAGGAGAAGAGGAGAGAAGAACAGGAGCAACAATATTAGGACTAAACGTAGGATCAGTGGGAGTAGCCAAGATAACAGGAGTAGTAGTAACAATAGACTGAGAAGTTACGGGCAGAGGAGCAGTAGGAAGAAGAGATGGTAAAGGAGCAGGGCCAACTTGAGGAACAAGAGGATTTGGAGGAACAGGACCAACTACAGACTGACCAGCAACCGCCGGAACGACAGGCGGAAGAACAGGAGGAACTATAGGGGCTATAACACCCTGTACATAAGGGGGTGGTGACTTTAGTAAATAAGATAACAAAGGATCCTCTTTCGATTCTTCTCCCTTCTTTTCAGAACTCGACGGTAAAACCGGATAACATTTATCCACCGCCATGCTATGCTGTCTGATAGAAACTTTCTTTTCCTCCTCTGCCTTGTCTCGCTGATGCTGTTCTGCACCTTGCATTATCGAAATGATACCCTCTCTCTTATTTTTCTTAGTCAGCTTGATTTCTTTCTGTCTGGCCTCTTTGCGCCATAACCGAAAGGAATCAAACATTGCTGGCCTAGCTTTCTTTTTAAACAATTTTGCTTCGAGATTATCTAAAATCTCGGTTTCAAAGCTACCATGGGGTGGCCAACTAAGGACACCATCTTTTCACGGATCCAAAATTCATTATATACAATGGAGAGCTCATAAATCGGAGTTCCAACCGGAGGTATCGGACACGAGTCCTCCAACCAGGAATCCGTGTTGCAACATTTAAGAAAACCAAACAAAATACTACGGCCAGGCATCATGCACACTAACCGAGTTTCAAACTTCAAGGGTTATCGAATTACGATATCCTCGCAAAAATATGAGACCCTCGGTTTTTGGCAATTGCAATCGTCAAAGAAAAACCCAACAACTAAGAATCAAGAAAAATATGCAATGGAACCATGCAATCAACCAAGTTTCAACAACAACAACCAAGTTTCAAAGTACGAAGCAAATGTCAAGCAAATGCCAAGTTTTCAAATTTGAAACAAACGTTCCCAAAAAGGAACCAAAGAGCTAACTGGGAGCGACCCACAAATACTTAACTGAAAGAACAATGGCGTCACCAGGAAGGCCCGTCTATCGTCTCGCCGTACAAAGGACTACGCCAGGCGCCAAAACAGGTCGACAGTCAGGGCATCAGTCCGTCGCAGCCGTCTGGAAGCGGGAATCTTCGCGGGAAAAATCTTCGGACCACTTATTTCGACAACAGGATCGATGAAGCGGGGTGCACCTTCCCTCAGAGATTTCACACGAAGTTCCTCACGATCGTCAGGCTTTGGACCGGTACCGCATGATGTCGCCCCACTGGGGGCGCCAACTGAAGGACTGGGCTAATTTAAGGCCCAGCGGTGCCAGGGAACAACACCTGAAACCTTCGTGGGGATACCTGTTCCGGCATACAAATTACAGAGACACGGGAAACTTCCTTCGGCGTCAAAGATCAGCGTTTAATTACTGCAGGGACACAGAAATCGCTAGAAGTACAACATAGTGTAGGTTCAGAGAGTCTGCTTCGAATTGCAAAAGTGGATCACTCCTTTTATACACATTTTCGCCATTGCACAACATAACGAACAAAAGGTTACAACTCAGTTCCCACAGTAAACTTCAAAAGGATCGCATTCATGTTTTCAGAAGCCCGGAACATAATTACAGTAACATGTCGGTTCCCAACTGTAAAAGTACGCTATCCCACCATTAGGCACATTCCATTCTAGTTGTAAACGATCTAAGAGAAGGGACAGAAACAGGTGCAGGAAAGACAAAGACAGACAACAGATTGAAAAGAGTATTGGGGCAATATCGGAAGCGTGATCACAGGATCAAAGGATTCGAGCCTAACGTATGCAAGGCTGAAACAATAGACCGGCACGGCAAGATGAGCCTCGAGCGGAGCCATCTGCTTCTGCCGTGTCATTCCCCTAGTCATAAAGGCACACTCAAAGGAATATGCATCTTCCGCAAGAGCTTGGGAATCCCAGGGTCATCAGGCGGACATTGTCCATTCGCCGGCTACGTGAGGGCAAGAAACAAAATGGATGCCATATCTAAAATGGAACCCTAAGGTTCAGATGAAAAAACCCGTAAATAAGACGAACCTTTCCAAGTAGTGTAGCAAAAACACGTACATCTACTAATCTCGTCATTTACGGTTCGTAGATACCAAACTCATCCATCTACGAACAAGCCTAAAACATCGTTCCGATTCTTACCGAACCTCAGTAC
The DNA here is from genome assembly GCF_964263255.1 of Lissotriton vulgaris. Classification (NCBI taxonomy): domain Eukaryota; kingdom Metazoa; phylum Chordata; class Amphibia; order Caudata; family Salamandridae; genus Lissotriton; species Lissotriton vulgaris. Next base: position 362,264,895 of record NC_141699.1, on the reverse strand, counting down.
TGTTATAGGGAATAATGATAGGTGGGAGTAGTGAAATAAAAATCATAACATGGAATGTGAAGGGTTTAAGATCAAAGAAAAGACAGAGGATGGTATTTGGACATTTAGAAGCTTCAAGAGCCCAAGTATGTATTATACAGGAAACTCATATTACAGCACATGAGAGTAGCGGGGTGTTCTCTAAATATAACTGGATAGACAGTTATGTTTCATCCAACCAACTGGACTGTACAAAAGGAGTTGCCATAATAGTGAGGAAAGGATCAGAGGTGGAGCTGATAACATCTAGCACTGACGACTCGGGAAGATGGGTGATGGCCACGCTTAGATGTTCAGGTGTAGAGTTCATATCTTTTGGTTTCTGCGGCCCAAATAGTGGACCTGCATATGAGGTTGGTAGGGAAATCATCCCCCATAGTAATTGGAAGAGACTTCAATACATTACTAGATCCAATAGCGGATAGAGCAGGAGGGGGGCACAGGCCCAAGCACTGAAAACATGACAGGCTCTAAAACACATGCTTTCAGAGTTGGGACTGGTGGATGCCTGGAGACATTTAAGGAAGGGTACAAGGGCTTACACTTTCCATAGTAAGAAGTACCATTCTTTTTCCTGGCTAGATTACATATTTGTCGATAGAGAATGGGTAGGGAAAACAAAGGACGTTTGTATATCCCGGGGCATATGTCTGACCATAGTATGGTCAGTATTACACTGGGGTGGGGGGGGATCACTGTAAGGAAATCTGGCAGATGGACCCTGAAGAGAGCAATTCTATTAGATCCAAGAGTCTCTTCCACTTTGAAGGAAAAAACTGTGGAATTTTTCATCATTCATGCCAATTCAGCAGCAATAAGCATTGTTTGGGATACTTACAAGGCCTATATCAGAGGGATATTGCTAAATCTTGCTGCATGTAAGAACAAAGAGGAACGAGTCGAGTTACAAAATTTGAAAGGAGGAGATAGAGTTGTTGGAAAGGACGCTACAGCAAGATGCATATTCTGATGATGAGGCAGCAAGAAAACTAGAGGAACCTAGATTGAGTTATAGGCTGAAATTGGATAATAAGGTGGTAGGCAAGTTGCACGCAACACTTTGAATATGTGGGAAAAAGCAGGGGCTCTTTTAGCCTGGAAGGCGATGGCAGATAGGGAAAGAAATCATATTAGAGAGATGTTCATAACTCCCAAGGGGGATGTATCCAATAATGAGGAGTTAATGTAGGAAAGGATGGTAACTCTTTTCGCAGAACTCTGCTCTGAAATACCTGATGCAGAGGCTTTAAAGAGCTAGCTGAGTAATATTGGCCTCCCGGTTCTAACAGTAGAATGGTGGGACAGGATGAATTCACAGTTTTCGGTGGCTGAAATAACAGAACAACTAAAGCGTAGAAGAATGGTAAGGCGGCAGGCCCCGACTCCGCTCCGGCTGAGCTTTATAAGCTATTATCAGAAGAGATAGCTCTAGAGTTTATGTCTCGTCTCAATGCTATATATAAGGAGGGGGAGAACATTCCAAACTCTTGGAATGAGGCTATTATTATGTTAATCCTAAAACCTTTACAGGACCAGAAAAATCCCGACTCATATCGTCCTATATCTCTATTAAACGTGGATCTAAAAATATACACTGATATATTGGCGGGAGATTAGCTAAGGAGGCAACACAACTGATACACACCGACCAGAAAGGTTTTGTCCCTAAGAGATAGATTTAAGATCTAACACTAACATTAATAGGAACCATAGATTTAGCGATCGAAAGATCGATTCCTTTGGCGGTGATCACAGTATATGCCGCCAAAGCATTTGATCGGTTCTGTTGGTCATTTCTGTGGGCCGTTTCAGACATAATGGAATTTAGCTCTAACTTTATCAGTGCAGTACAAAAACTATACGAACAACCCACGGTGAACATTTTGCTAAACAGATCACTAACAAGGGGGTTCGAAATTACGAGGGGGACGAAGCAGGGTGGCCCCCTGTCCCCACTTCTATTTGATATATACATGGAACCACTTGCACACAAACTAAGGTTAGATGATAAGATCATTCCCATACATCAACTTCCGACCCACAGTAAAATAGCATTATACGCAGACGATCTTGTAGTGTACACCTTGGACCCAACCCAAACATTGTCAAGAATAGAACAGCTGACTGCCGAATTTGGATTACTTTCAGGATATCTTGTTAATCTAGAAAAAACAGAGGTTATGTGTTGAATATGGATGGATGGGCTGGTAGAGTTTCCTCGGAGATTAAATATTTAGGGATATTAATTGTAGAGAAGATTGATGAGATCCCCCTGGTAAACTTGAAGTGTATTCTGAAGGAAATAGATAAGAATCTGGCCAGGTGTAAAAATCTGCCACTGTCTGTACATGGGAGGGTAAATTTGATTAAAATGTCAGTTTTAGCAAATTGAACCTACCTTTTTAGGTTTCGACTGGGGAACAGAGCGTAAGCTCCGCCCCCAGAGAAATCTCTAGTCTTCAGTAGGGACTCTTGGAATACGCCCTCTGTCCCATTGGCTAGCTCCATAAATGGAGGCTAGCCATTGGAACAGAGAGGCGTCCGTCATGGCCGGACCAGATTTGGGGCGTTCCAGAGAATTTTTGGCTTTTGGCTACGTCAGCCAAAAGCCGGGAACGCCCCCGAATCTGCACGGCCTCCGCTCTCCCCATTCCCTCCCACAGCAGATCCCCGCCTCCCGAGCCGCAGCTGATCCCGATGCAACACGGCCTCCGCTCTCCCCGCCTCCCTCTCCCCTCCCACTGCAGATCCCCGCCTCCCTCTCCCCTCCCACAGCAGATCCCCGCCTCCCGAGCCGCAGCCGGTCCCGATGCCGTTGTAACACGGCCTCCGCTCTCCCCCTTCCCTCCCACAGAAGATCCCCGCCTCCCCCTCCCCTCCCACAGCAGATCCCCGCCTCCCGAGCCGCAGCTGATCCCGATGCAACACGGCCTCCGCTCTCCCCGCCTCCCTCTCCCCTCCCACTGCAGATCCCCGCCTCCCTCTCCCCTCCCACAGCAGATCCCCGCCTCCCTCGTCTCCGGCCGGGCTCCCGGCTGTTGCTCTGGAGGCCTCCCTGGACATGGCAGCCCACATGGCCGCTCAGGAGGAGGCGATCCGCCTGCTGACCGGGGAGATCGGCCGTCTGACGCAGCAAGAAGAAGCGGCCAGCAGCCCGGGACGGGAGCTGCAACACACAGGCAGCCACTGAGTACAGTCAGCCACTGCGAGGTAACACACAGGCAGCCACACACTTCTGGGGGGAAATGCGGTGCAAAGATGTGTGTATTTCACAACTCTACTGCTACCTTAGCACAACTGCAGGTCACTACAAATTGCATAGACAATTCTGCTGAGAGGGTCGAAGGGTGCTATTTTGTTCCCTTCTTGTAGAAGGGCCATTTATTGATGAGGGTAGGGGCTATAACAGGGCTCATATTTGCTTTAAGCAAATGAAAGGCAGACAACCCTGGTCTTAAGAGGTCATTAAACGTGTCTTTAAGGCTGCCTTCATAATTAAGAAATATATTAATCCAATGCATCCCTTAAAAGTTGACCGGGCAAGCTCGTGCAGAAAGTCTGCTGGTGGCAGCAGATTGTAGGTTCGAATCCCGGAATCAGGTCTCCATGCTCCTTAGCTTGAGGTCTACACATTATTTACCGTTAATTGGGGTTATTTACGGCGTTTAGAATGAAGAACGGCGGTAGTAAGCGCTAAACACATTGTTATTATTATGCGTATCTCCAAGTTGCAGTTACAAAGTAACGTGTCATGTTTTTCGCCTGAATTAGTGTGAAGCTATGTAGCAGAATTGCCAATGGCGGCAATGTACTTTGATTTCTCCAGGCATTTTCTAAACGAATCCCTTGTTGCTGGTAAAATACCGTTCTAACGGTTCCACGGTTATGAGTTTGTCAAACGCGGTGTGCGAGCGCAGTTTGACAGAACTTGGATTACGTTTACGTACGATGCGTCATTTTGAGGCCTGGAGTCGAGGTTGAAGGGGCAGACACGGGTCTCCGCAGAGCTGCTGACAGAGCTCAGCGTGACTCGCCAGCCCCATAGCGCAGACTGCGTGTGTCGTCTGTGCAACCACACACGTACACCGGGACCTGCGTTTTATTTAGAGGTAAACAGGGAGTGTCCGCCCAAGAGGGCCGGGGAGCTCTGTTTAGGGCTTTGGGGTAAGGGGAGGCCCTGCTGTAGGCAGTCCCTAGCCCCAGTTGCACGCTTGCCTTATTCACACACTCCTGGAATGCTTTGTTCTCAGAGGAGGCCCCGGCGCAGGGCCCTGTGTTCATGTGTCCCCCCACCTCGCCATGATAACACATTGTAATTGAGCCACTTGTCTCGCAGCGTGCCTGTTGTCACTGGCTATTGTTTGCGTGTGTGCCTGGCCTGGAATGCCAAAAATGCTCCTTTGTCCTCTGTGTCCTGTCATTGCCTGGCAAGTCCCAACAGAGCAGGCTCGACCTGGGCTCGTCGTGTCTTCCAGGTTGGCACACTGCAAATTTGTGGCACCTGTAAAGTGGATAGACGCTGTAAAGCCACACCAGAGATGCCCAAAGACTTCAGGTCGGGCCCAGTTTCCGGTAAAATCGCGCCATTTTTATCCAGTTGATGCACGTTACTGAAACGCAATTTCATTTAGTGCAAGCTGTGACACGAACTGCCGATAGGCACGCTCAGTTTAGGCAATGTAGGATTTGAGTCATAGGTGAATAGAGTGACTTACCTTGGATTACCTAGTTTCATCACTTGGGAAAAGAGATGGGCGAGTCAGTGAAAGCTAGAGAGAGCCTGAAACCTAGAGCCCATAATATGCCTTCCGCCTGCCTGCCTTCCTCTCTTTACCTAGGATGCGGCGTTGCAGCGAGAGCTACCGACGTTAGAACTGGGGAGTCCGGTTCGAGTATCTGGTCCACTCACATTCTTGTGTTCTGAGCAAATCAGTAACATCCCGTGCCTATAAACAAGGAATATGACCTTTCTAATGTTACTGGTGTTCATGTTCAACGCTCAAAAGTGAGAAGAAACTCAAGACAAAACATAGCCTTAACTGTCATAAGGAAGGACAACAGCTGCTACTCATTTACTAGTTGATTTGTATAAAGTAAAACTAGAAAACATGCTTAAATTGCGGTTTCCCCGCTGTTAAATTGCAGGACTCTGGTACCAAACTCCTTTTTTAGGTTTCGCCTGGCCAAAGGCTGCGCCCTTGTGCGCAGCTTTTCGGCGCAGGTGAAATCTTTTGTTTACCATATGTGCTTCAGGAACGTCCCCCGGCTCCCATTGGCTAGCTCCATAAATGGAGGCTAGCCATTGGGAGCCGGATCTGTCCGTCAAGGCCGGACCAGATTCGGGGGTGTTCCCGAGAATTTTTCGCTTTTGGCCCACGTCATGCGGCTGTGGGCGGTGCTTTTTTTTTGGTGGGGGGAGGTTTGTTTTGTTCATTCTCCTGGAAGGCACGCAACGAGGGACGTCTGCCTGACATCGGCTATCGGGTAAGCGGCATATTTTACTCGTATTTCCCGTCCCCCCTCCCGCTGTCCGTGAGCCTGCCCCCCCCTCCCGCTGTCCTTCCTTTCCCATCCTTCCCTCCCGCTGTCCGTTCCTTTCCCGCCCCCTCCCGCTGTCCGTGTTTTCCTTTTCTCTGCTCCTTTGTTTCTCTTTGTTTCGAAAACGAATGGCCTCTAGTGCCTGTTCGAACTAACGAAAGCTACAAACCTTTATCTCTGTTGTCACAAGTGTTTTTCACTGCCTGTCTCCCCTTTTCCCCCACCCACCCCCGTTCTCTTCCTCTTGATGTTCATTACACTTTTCCTCCCACGTCTTTTTCTACGCCCTTTCCCTCCATCTGTCTCTCTTTGCTCTCCCTTTCCCTTCGGCGAATCCCCTCGCTTCGCTCCGGACAGGAGGATTGGGAGCATTCCTCGTATTAGCTTTCTGTTATATTACTTAGTGTGTGCTGTGTGATGTTAGGCTCTCTCACTGTGCCGTCTGCACGCCTCCACGCTAGCAGCGCACTTCCTAATAAGCCTTGTGCCACACACACACAGGCCCCTGTCCGGCCACCACTAGAGGCCGGAATGGGGTCTCATCCACTCTTCCATCTGCCCTGGGTCTGCCCCAAAAGGCTAGCAGCAGCCCTACACTACAAACCCTCTCTCTTGTCCTAGAGACTCGGGCAGGGTTTTATTTTGGTCAGATTCCTTTTATTCTGTCAAAATGACAAAAGGGTATGAAAATGGAAAGGAAGCTCTAATATTTAGGATGGAAAGTAACTAATCATTTGAAAAATTACATTTTCAGCCCGAAAGAGATGGTGTCACATTTTTCTGTAGAAGTATTTTGGAGGATAGGAACACTTGTAGATAACTCCTTTTATATGTACTTTTTTTTAGATTGGTACTAGTGTGTAAGATACTCGAATGAAGCAAAATTACCCCAGGCCTCTGAGTTGGTCAATACTTCCTACCGGAGGCACCTCAGAGCAGGGACTGGCCCTGCCTGGCCTGGGCTCACCGAGGGTGCTGTTATTTTGCCTGTTGCTAGGGTGTGGACTGCACTTTTAAGAGCACATTCCTGGATCCTAATTGAGAATAAGTTGAAGAGAGGAGGTGGGGGCAGGGGCGAGGAACTGTACAGTCAAACCTCGGTGCAAGAAGGGATCTTCGTGCTGTGACGGGAGGGGCTGGGGCAGTCCGGTGTATGAAGCAAATATTTTTAGGCCAGAGCATGGACCACCGGCTGGCTACAGTGCTGGGTAAGTGCAAGTGAGGAGAGGGGATTCTTATGTGTAAGGGAGGCACGTTGTCTGCGAGCTGATTCTTTCGCAATATGTGTGCTTGTAATAATGTAGGGTGGGTGGGAAAGAGCGGTGCCCCGAGAATCACACTGCTTGCCTGCCGCAGGCATTCTGAGCTCGAGGTGTCATTGTGGGTAAAATAAGGGTTTTATGGGAATTACTGGGCTTAGCTACCTATCGGGTATTGACAGGCAGGATGCAAACAATGTCTGAAAGTGCAGTGCAGCAAAGTGAGCTCTGGTGATTGTAGCACTGGCAGAGTGCATCCTGGGTCTGAGACGGTATTCGGGTTAACAAAGGACGTGTTGGGCATCTCGTGACGTTTTTGGGTTAGGAAGAGTGCATTTTGGGCCTGAAATGGAATACTGGGGTATGCCGATGAACATTGGGTGTGTGTAGTACATTTTAGGCATGAGGTCTAATTCTTAGTTACGAAAATCTCTCTATAATATGACATTCCTGGGACTTGTTGGGGTCCTTCCTTGTGGCAGTTGTGGTTTGTATGTGTAGCAGAGCAGGGTTTGGACCATATTCCTGCTGTGACAAATCGCGTTTTGGGTATAATAGTGTGCATTTTCAAGTTGGCATCGGACATTCTAAGGCTAAACGGGAAGCATTTTAGTGGCAATGGAGCAGATTGTTGGCCTCTAACAAGGAGACACTGTGTTTGCACCAGGCATTGTGTGGAAGTGGATATTTTTTGTGTGAAAACAGCATTGAGGTTGTGACGTACACTCATTACTGGTGGCATTATGTGTCTAAAACAAAGAGATGGCGCTCCTGAAAGAGTGCCATGGATCGAAAGTAGAACATTGTTTCTGAGGGAGAGTGGCTGTGGGCCGAATGCGGAGCACATTGGCTCTAAAAGGGATGCCTTTTGTGTGTAAAGGAAAGACATTTTAGGTTAAAAAGATAGGGATGCCGGCACTTCTCAAGAGAAATGCAATACCTTTAATTGGAAAGTACCAGCACTTCTCAGAATTCAATCAATCAATCAATCAATCATAGCATTTGTAAAGCGCACTACATAACCGTGAGGGTCTCAAGGCGCTAAGGGGGGGTATGCTGCTACTGTTCGAAGGGCCAGGTCTTGAGAAGTGTTCTGAAGGTCAGAAGGTCTTGGGTCTGCCGTAGGCAGATGGGAGGGTGTTCCATGTCTTGGCGGTGAGGTGGGAGAATGATCTGCCGGTGGTCACTCTTCAGATGTGGGGGACAGTGGCAAGGGCGTGGTTTGCGGAGCTGGCGGGTGGGGGTGTAGAAGCTGAGTGACTAGGGAGTGCAGAGTGCAAGGGAGCGACTAGGGAGTGCAGAGTGACTAGGGAGTGCAGAGTGACTGCAGAGATTAAGCTAATGGCAATGTAAATAACAATGCCATTTATTTATCTGTTTTCAAAACCAACACATAAATACAAATTTTGTCATTTACAATGCCAATAGCTCTAACTTTTCCAAAGGCGAAACCCTTGCATTGTAAATGCTTGTTAACTGTATACCTCTTAGATTCCCAAAAGAGGAAATAACAAAAATTCAAGGAAAGATTTCTAGTTTTATTTGGGCTTTCCGGGGGATCCGTCTGTCTTTGAAAAAACTCAGGAGAAGTCTAATACAAGCATTGGCATAGCCAATAGGTCTCGCCTTTGGGACCCTATAAGTGTTTAGCCAGAGCTATTGGCTTTGACAATCGGTGCTGCATAATCTCATGAGATACTTCTTGCCAGGCTCGACCTAAAAATGGGGTAACCAGCACATCTTCCACTCTTTTCTTCTGTCACTCAAAAAACCCTTGCCGAACGAGATGTATTTTGACTTGTTTGCATCAGATTTACAGCACCAACAGTAGTGACAACCAGAAAAGGCGTTGGTATTTACTTATTCCAATTACAATAAATATTCCATACAATAATACATGTGTATCATTTGTACAACACGAGTAGGAACCTGTTGCACCATGGAAAGCTATGCAGGGTAGAGCGAGATTATTCAGTCCTAGGTTTATCACCTTTCGGTACTCATAAGCATATTGGGTTATTATACAAGATGCAGTTGAACATTGCAAATTGGATTGTATGAGATGCTCACAACCCAAGATAAAACAACTTCATTTTGCCACACACATGATTCTTGGCCGAGATCACAAACACTAATTTGTATTTGACGTCACAGGATAGTATGACGTGTCCCAGAAACTCGCTATTTGGTAAGACATATATATGTGCACAGAAGCACAATTTGTTTTTTGAATTATGGTGGCGTTCTCTGTAGATGTAATGCAATATAGTATATCCCAGCAGTGACATTCACAAAGACACATTGACTATTTTGGTGAGTTAATGTACCTTATTTCCCCCACCCCCACCCTTGTAGTTTCCATTCTAGTATGTTTGTAATCTTCTTAAAAACCTAGTTGTTAGAAGTCCTGTAACCCGTCCTGAGAGGGTTTCCCAAATCCCCTCCAGTAGTGGGAGGGTGTGGACGAGTAATGAAGGCCAGGCTCACTAAAGGTGGTGTAGGAGTGAGACCGAGTGCTGCAGAACGCATCATATTTGCAAAAAATATGTGGATGTCCAGATAGGGTGGTTATTTTAGTAAAATATACTATTTCAAAATCTAAATATATGTACAGTGCAAACGAAAATCAATTAGTAACGAATACCCAAATCACAACATCCCATTAAAATGTCAAGGCAAGGACAATGCAGTGATTAAACTATGGTCACTGACTATAAACGCTGCTGTTCACAATGGGGAGAGGATGGTGAACAACAAAACGACCCTGAAATTGGCAAACACGAAACAACACAGTGCAAAAGAGATACTGCTATAACCTGATATACTTTAATATAGTGGCCAACAGAACCCAGGCAGTCACCATGGGCCTTTTCCAATCAGCGGAACTGTCGTTGCCGTGTGGGGTCCCTCAAGGCTCATCCCTCAGTCCGACACTATTTAATATCTATGTGTCGGACCTTGCTAGTGTCATCAAAGCACACGGGATGAGCCTCACCTCATACGCTGACGACACCCAGCTGGTCTTGGCCATAAAGGGCGATGGACAGGAGGTAGCAGAAAGATTCCAAAGGGGGATGATTGCTATCGGTGAGTGGATGGCAAGAAATTGCCTGAAGCTCAATTCCGATAAAACGGAAGTGGTCATCTTTGGTAACCTTCAGCCAGCCTGGTCGGCAGCTTGGTGGCCATCGGTTCTTGGTGTCCCTCCTACCCCCACCGCTAAGGTTAGAAACCTAGGAGTGACATTTGATGACAAGCTATGTTTCATGGCCCATGCAAACAAGGTGGCAGCTAACGCCCATTTTAAGCTCAAAGTAATAAAAAAGATCATTCCTTACTTACCAGATTCAGCAGCCAAGACGTTAGTCACCTCCTTGGTCCTGACATCGTTGGACTACTGCAACGGTCTTCTGCTTAATGCACAAAGCAGAGTCACGAAAAAGCTTCAGACTGTGCAGAACGCAGCGGCACGCGTGCTATCCAAAAAACCCAAGTTTACTCCCATCTCGGACACCCTGAAAGATTACCACTGGCTAACCATTCAAAATAGGGCTAAATTCAAAGCATTATGCATAGTTTATAAGACCCTGCAAGATCAAGGACCGCGCTTCCTCAAAAAACTACTAATTCCTTATAACCCGTCTAGAACACTTCGGTCCTCCTCACTGAACCAACTTGTGGTTCAACGAAGTAGAACAGTCTCATGGGGTGATCGCCGCTTTTCTATCGCAGCCCCTAAAATCTGGAACTCCTTACCGAACCACATTAAAATAAGTTCCACGCTCCTCCAGTTCAGAAAGAAACTGAAGACGTGGTTATTCAACCAGTAAACCCAGATACCAATCTGCTGATCAGGGATACACAGCATTGCATACCAGCGCCGAGACGCCTACGGGTATTTGCACGCGCTCTATAAATATCATTAAATAAATAAATAAATAAATAAATAGTGCGCTACAGTGTCACCTGGACAAACCTTGACAAACACTTGAAGGTTATCTGGGCTCAACACCATACACTCTCTGTTATGAGTAGAATAATATTTATTTTCCCGGTGGTGCCATACACGAGTTCCGTAATATTATTATTGCATCCTGTGCATTCATTTTGGTCAGTGAGGGACTTCTTCTGCATTACTTTCAGAACAATATTTTACAAAGTTCACGTGAGATCAAACTGACCTTCCTCCGTTAGGAAACCTCTGGTTGCACCAAGAAACAATTAATTCAATCTGCAACTGAGCTGTAACACTGTTACTACCTAGAAAGGTATTTTCTCTTTCCTGACGGAAATAAACTGCCACACTTAACATTCAGTATATTTGTACATGTCCAAAGTGCATATTTTATAACGCAGCGCTAGCTGGAGGTCGTATAACAATAATTTTACGCACATTGAAGTGTAATTGACTAATTATCATTGAAAGAAGATTTAACAAGGGCCCTTAGCACAACGTGGGTGGAACACCTTTTCTGGGAATGGGCCGATAAGTGCCCTCGTATTACACAGACTGAACGCTGATAGGCCAATCACCCCGGAGCGCGCTGCCTCACGAAAACTCTAGAAAGAGCCCGGGGAGTTTCAAGATAGCAACAGCTGGGGACACAGATAGTATTAATACAGCAGCCGGGCTGTTGGGAAAACCTTGTGGCGCGGACGCCTGAACTGAGGAGAACCGACTGAGGCGGGGCTTCCTGGGAGCAAGAGGCCTGCCCCGAGCCTGCACTGCGGTCTGAGGGAGAGTGCGAAACCGACCCCGGAGCGCCTCTGGGAGAGTCTGCTGCCGAGCGCGGAGCTACGTCAGCGCATATGAGGTAATGTGCAGCGGACATGAGGCAATGTGCTGTGACACATATTGACGTCTTTGGTGTGCACAGATTGATGTCTTTAGGCCTCGTGGAACTATATGGCTGTGTCTCCTGGCTAAAGATTTTTTTGGGCAAGTCAGTACAATGAGAGAAAAGTGAATTGGGCGGGGATAACTAAGACGACGACTGAAAAGTGTGCTCAAAAAGTGAGTGATCACGCGCGGCGGGCGATGTGCTTAATGAGCATGAGGAGGACAGCCATATGTCGCCTCTGCTCGTAAGCACGCACCCGCCCACGCACATGCACGCAAGCTGTAGGCCGGCCATGGTAGCATTTTTTTAAGCCCTCACTAAAAGTCTCACCAGACCGGCGCATGCGCTGGGTCAGGCGAGACCTAAAAAGGGGGACTGACACCGGACACTGCCGGACATTAGGCTTTATTGCATGGCCTTTCAATGGAAGTACTTTCGTATGATGGTAGGAGAGTCTGAGAGTACTACATGGGGCTTAATTTTGAGTGAGATGACCAAAGAAGCCGGCGGAGCATTTCTCTATAAATTTGGAGCACAATTTTTTTTAAAGAAATTAAGATTGAAAGTGCTGAAAGCAGCTTTGAGTCTATGGATGGCAGTGATACAAATCCTCAAGATTGGCTACTTTTCAGAGTTTGCTCCAATATGAAATTCCCCGGGGACACTGGAATGTCTCAAGGATGCCCTGAGCTTACCTTTGAGGCAGGCAGGAGTCAAACAATGGGGCGACCTAACATCAGATGGCGTTGTGGTCCCATGGGAAGTTCTACATATTAAGACGGGTAGCGGACTCTCAAGGTTCAAGTGTATACAGCTCACTTCATGGGCTATGACGGCCGGGACTGAAGTTGGAAGCAACTGGGACTTTGAGACCTTAATATAGGACCCATCACAGAAAGCCAAAGAAGTAGCTTTATGGTACAGACTTTTTTTGGAGACTGAGGTGGAAAACACCCAAGATCCATCGGAGGTCTGGACAGGGATGTTACAGGAGGGAAGCATGAAGCCTTTGTGGTCTGACTCAGTCAAAATCCTCCATGATATTGTCACTCCAGCCAATCTTAAAAGACACCACTTCTTCGTCATGCATACGTTGTACTGGACACCACATAGATTATAAAAATTTGTGAAACAACTGGTCCCAAGATGTAAAAGGTGAAACCTTCTTAAAGCAAATGATCTACATGTCTTTTTTTACATGCCCAGGGCTAAAGGATTACTGGTGCTCTGTGGAAAATAGTATACGGGATATTCTAGGAGAAAATATAACCTTAAGAGGAATGTTGGTTCTCTTAGTAGTGGACATCGTAACTCAGCAGGCCCTAAAATCTAAAAGGAGGGGGTTGCTGTTTTATTTTATCCATCTGGCTAGAAGGGAAATTTGTAAATATTAGTTAGACCCTCAACCCCCAATGCAATAACTTGGCTGAATGTGGTTAAATGGACATGTAGATTTGATATTAAAAGGGATAAAAGTACTCCGGCTGAGGTGTGGGAGCCCTTTTTGAACTGACTGAATTGAAAGGTACCCTTTTGTTAACAAATTTGGAAATCCAATTCGGAACTTAGTCCAATGATTACATCAAGCCATGGACTGGGGTGTCGAGCAGGCTTGGCCGCTCCCCCGTGCCCTTCTAATAAAGTACAGTTGGGTGCCATGGAAGGTACTGTATGTAACTGCTTGGACCACAGAAGGATCAAGGGTGTTTTGTTTTCCGAAACTGCCCAAATTGCAGTAACCATGGTGTAATGAGGACAAAAAAAGAAAACTTTCCCAAACCTTTTGTTAAAGGAAGGTTAAGAGGAAACCGGGACAATCTAGACTAAAAGGCTGGAAAAACTGACACTGCTCTTTAAAGGAATAGGATGCCAGCAGTATCCCAACATTTCCTGTCAGTGTCAGTTGAGCCAGTTCTCCTTAATAGCTCCTAGTGACAGAATCCAGGGGCACCGAGCTTGACCTTTTTAGTTGGTCTCTTCTTTAAAAACTTTTCCAAACCTTCAAAAAAATAATTTCACGCAAAGTCGTTGGCGTCACAGAGTACATTTGTTCTGCTTCCTGACAGAAAACAACAATTCTATGTCAGGACTGGAGGCAAGGATTATGCCTTCTTTCTCCACTTTATTTCACTGCAGCGAAGGAGTAAACCAACTATGTTTCCCATGGAACAGTGGGAAACAGTAGAAAAAGAACAATATGGCAACAACCAATCAGAAAGGAGCAGCAATGTCCAATCAGGAGCTAATCATTACAACAAAGTCCTCTGTCAGTGTCCTCTCTTCCTCTTTCTTCGCTGCTCAGCAGCTACAGATAAGTGCTCCTCGGTTTTTCTATGTAGTGCTCTGTGTTTGCAGTGTTTGTGCTTATACTTTTCAAAGAGTGTTTTCTGCATGTTTTTCAGTGTTAGCTACACGGTATTTCGCTTGTTGTTATTCACTGTATTTGCCTTTCAGGTGCGTCGAGTCGGGCTTTACCCGCAGGATAATTCTTTTCCTTAGGCCCGTGTTCATGGTGTGTTGCTCTGCTCCGAGCGTTTGACATTTCAAGTGACGCCGCGGGTACAGGGGCTGTTTTCTCCGTCACTACGCGGCTCCGGCTGGCTTGCTCCGTGGTCCTCCCCCAATAGGTGGCGCAGGAGGTGGACTTCAGCACGACGCAGTGTTTGTTTTCTCCTCAGGAGTTCAAACACAGCGCGCGCTGGTCTGAGACGAACGCCCGGTTGGGTGTCTGTACACGGCGGCGGTGTTCTCATTACCGCATTTCGCCGTGTTCTTTCATCTTATGCTCCGTTTCCTATTTTCGGTAGGGTGAACGATGATGAGTCAGTACTGCTTTACTGCCTCTCTGAGGTCATGTATTAGCCTGCCAAGGCCTACTTAGGAGACACTGTCCAGAACAGTGTGTACCCTTGAGTGTGGGGTTATTTTGAGTCTCCTGTATATTGTTGGTAGCCTGCATTTGTCACCCGGGCTAGAACCCCATATAATTGCGGATTTTACCGCCCGAAGTGTGGGCTGACTCCCAGCCTTTAAGAATTATGCCATTGTGGGCTCTCTATTTTTCCACCCCCCAGCCACGCTACCTCTATAGTCATGGAGTATTACGATGAGTACCCAGAGGAGGCAGACCCTCTTGCTGACTTGTCCTGGGGTCAGGCCTTCTATGAGGCTGTGGATACGTTTATCTACCAAGCGGTGGGTCAGGCTATCACCCCCTTGGAGGATAGGCTCTCTCAGCAAATTAACCAGGCGTTTTCACGCCTTGAGCAGCGATAGGGGCTGGCCCTTCCACCTCGGTCCCTTCGGGCTCCGATTCTACTGGCCCTCCGCCGGCAAAACGCCCTGGGAACCTGAGGTAGACATCAACACTTTCAAGCGTCTGCATCAAGCATTTGTTGCTAGCCAGAAGGTGCCTCCCGCAGGGACTCCCCTCCGCCTACTTCAGCCCCCCAGTCTACCGACCCAGACGCGGCTGGTGACCCTGATTCTCCAGGCCCTTCAAGACCCTGGATTCCCTCACGCCCTACCGCATGCCACTGCAGATATGTTGGATCCAAATGACATCGTCCACCCCCGCTCTTCGGAGTGGGTCCCAGCAGAGAAAGTCGCCGCATATGTGGCGGAGCATATTCGCCGTCCATTAGGAAAGGAGGCTCGTAACTTCCTACAGGCGGAATGCCCACGCCCTTCATCGGAGGGAAAGGTAGCCATGACCCCAGAGATTGACACCCGCATGTCCACTTTTCTTCAGAAATTCATTTGTGACCCTAAAAAAGAAAATGACAGATCCTGGAGGGCCTGCCCGGATAAGCTCCTGGACGCCCTCGGCCCGGTCACCAAAATTCTGGATATGGCAGAGGTGCCAAAGAATCTGGCACCATTATCTCCCCGAGGCCCTTTTAAACTGGGCACAGATGGGTTGTTATTATTTTGAGCAACGCGAATTGTGCTTTCTCCACCGAGCGCCGCCGGTCCCTTCTAATAAAGATAGACCCAAAGTTGGGGGACCTGGCGGTTTCCGAGGCTGGGGCGATCGCGCAAGGTGGGTTGTTTGGCAAGACTTTCATGAAGGATCTCAGAAAATTTGTTAACACCTTCACGTAGTTGGACAGGGCTCAGTCCACGATTAAGAACGTTTTTCCCCGTGTTTTTCACGGGGCCAGCCGAGGCAGGGGCCGGTCGCCGGTAGTCAGCACCCCCAGGGCAACCAGAGAGGCTCCGGTCAGTATCAGGACCAGTCCCGTTTCGGGAACTTTTACCCCACTCGAGGACGGAGTGGAAAAGGAAAAGGATTCCGTGGAGGATCCTCCGCCTCTAACTCAGGTGAGCGTTCACCCTTCTTCCCTGTTAAATATAGGGGGGTGACCAGGCTTGGTTGTCTCTAACGCGCAATGCATGGTTGCTCCAAACCATACAGGGGTTTCACATAGCGTTCATAGGACTTCCAGTTAACAAAAACAGACCCGGCCCATCCAGTTTTCCGAACAGGACGCAGCTTTAGTGGACGAGGAAGTAACCTCCCTCCTCCGCAAAGGCGCAGTTTCCCTTTCCACCCTGCACCCCAGGGGTTTTTTGAGCAATCTTTTCTTGGTGGACAAGACGGATGGAGGCAAAAGGCCGGTTATAAATCTCAGCAAATTCAATGAATGGCTGGTTTATCGCCATTTCAAAATGGAGGGCATTCACCTCTTTCGGGATATTCTGCGTCCTCAGGACTGGATGGTCCGTTTGGACCTCAAAGACGCATATTTGGTGATCCCGATTTTTCCTCCTCACAGGCGGTTTCTTCAGTTTGCTTGGTGACACCTCATCTACGAATTCACAGCCCTCCTGTTCGGCCTTTCCCCGGCCCCTTTGGTTTTCACCAAGGTCCTCAAGCCAGCGGGGGAGTTTCTGAGGACTCGAGGGATCAGGATGATCGTTTATTTGGATGACCTGCTTTTCATGGCGTCCTGCCCCGTCACCTGACTTCTCAGCTTCAGATGACTGTTTCTTTTCTTCAGGACCTGGGCTTCGTGATAAACGAGAAGAAATCTTTGTTACAGCCTGCCCAGTCTCTTACCTTCTTGGGGTTCGTGATCGATTCCACAACCTTTACTCTCAGTCTTCCCTCCAGGAAAATCTCCAAGATTCGGCATGAGCTCTGGCGTGTCCTGTCAAAGCAACAGGTGCCTCTTCACCAATGGGTCTTTTGGCGGCTTCAATTCAAGCCATCTTTCCGGGTTGGCTGCATTACTGGGCCCTTCAACTCCTCAAAGCCTCCTTCCTTCGCAAAGGGTTCTCATACTCCCACAAAGTTCCCTTGTCGTCGGATGCAAGAGCCGAGATCCAATGGTGGTTGGACAACATGGAGGCCTGGAATGGCTGAGCGATCTTCGGTTCAGCCCCGGACCTGGTGATCGAATCAGACGCCAGCAGACTGGTCTGGGGTGCCAAATGCGGAAATATGTCTAAAGGAAGCTTGTTGTCACCCGAAGAACAAAAATTGCATATCAACTGTCTGGAGCTTCTGGCGGGCTTCTTTGCGGTGCGTTGCTGGACGAGAGACTCAGTACAGTCCTTCATTCTTCTGAAGATGGACAATGTCTCCGCAGTCCGCTATGTGAATCATCTCGGAGGTACGCGGTCGAAGGCTCTTTCGGACCTGTCGGCGAGTTTTTGGCAGTATTGCCTGGACAGTCAGATTTCAGTCACGGCGGAGTACCTACCAGGCACAAGAATTCGAAGAGGCTACATCGCTCTTCTGACTCCCCCCGACACTCGCGCGACCCGGCTGGGTGTTCGGGCGACACCGCCCACGCGGCTCCGCCGGAGCCGCAGGGGTCGCGGCCTGCTCCATACCCGCCGGTCCCTGGGCAGAACGCGACGCTGGAGGAGATCGAGGCCTACCTCATGGCCATAAGGTCGCTCACTCCTCCGTCGGGTTCCGCGGCGCCTTCGGGCCAAGCGGCCCCGACTGGGTCCCCAAGCGGGCCGGGTGCTTCGGCCCCAGCGCCGTCTGCGACTTCGGTCCCAACGCCGCAGGGCCCCGTTGGATCTGGTTCCGGATCCTGGTCGTCGTCGGTCGACCTTAAGACCTCGCCGACGCCGGCCCCCAGGATGTCGCCTCCGGCGCCGTCCCTGGACGACGTCGTCCCCGGTCCTACCCTTGATTCGGGTCCGGCGCCGGAGCGGCGCCATATTCAACACCGCTAGGAGATTTTTACTTCTACGACCCGGCCCCATCCTTTGACCCTGAGTATCAGGAGATGGGTGGCGAGGAGGATTGGGAGGGGTCCGAGGACCCTCTGGCACGTGAGTGCCAGTCATCTCAGGACTGGGCAGGTGAGCTAGGGGAGGCCAGTGGTCTGGACACTTCGCCAGACACTGGTTTTGTCTCCCCTTCTACCGTGGTTACGGAGGAGGGGGCCGCCTATAGTGTGGTGCTGACGCAGGCTGCCAAGGCCTGGGGCCTTGTGCTCCCCGTCGTGGCCGTGAGGACTAACCTCCTCACTGAGGTCCTTAAACCGCAGGCAAGCTCTGCTGAGCCTCTGCTGCCGTTTAATGAGGCCTTGTCAGACGTTCTTCTGGGCACTTGGTCCAAGCTCTCTACAGGTCCGCCTGTAGATAGGAACGTGGCCAGGCGCCACTGCCCGGCTCCGGGCGACCCTTGCTTCCTGTCCACCCACCCCACCCCCGAGAGTATGGTCATCCAGGCCTCTAACTCCGAGACCGCATTCCCGACGGCTCCCCCCGATCGGGAATCCAAGAGGTACGAACACTATGGTAAAAAGATGTTCTCCTCACTTAGTTTGGGGTTGCGGTCAGTCAACACTATATGCCTCTTGGGCCGTTACACCCACTCTCTGTGGGACACGGTTGTGGACGTGCTGCCACAATTTCCGGAGGGGGTCCGGACTAAACTCACCCAAGCTCTTGTGGAGGGTCGAGATGCGGCACGGTATTCCATCCGGTGTGGGCTAGATACTACAGACTCGCTGGGCAGAGTAATGGCAACGACGGTGGTCATTAATCGCCACTCCTGGCTGAGGTTCGCCAACTTTTCGGCTGATGTCCAAAACACCCTTATGGACATGCTGTATGATGGCCGTCTTTGGCGACAAGTCGGACAGTGCGCTTGAGCGCTTTAAGGACTCCAGGGCTACGGCCAAGTCCTTGGGCCTCTCGGCCCGCGCCAGCAAATTGTTGCCTTTCGCTCCTTTCGTGGCCAAGGAAGGGGCGCCCCCACACGTCCTGCCAGCCACGGCCCGCAGACTAACATCCAGCGCGGTGGCGGCGGTCGGGGACAACGGCGAGGTCAGTCCATACCTAACCCCTGCAGCATCCGCCTCAAAACGCTCCTAGTCCGAGCTTTCAGGCCCATGTGATGCCAGTGGGGGGCAGGGTTCGCCATCAGCTCCTCCACTGGTGCACTGTCATATCGGACAGGTGGGTGCTGCAAATCGTCTGAAGGGGCTACTCCCTCCCCTTCGAGGCGACCACTCCAGCCATGCCACCGCAGTACCATTGCGTGTCGGGCGATCACTTAAGTCTTCTGCAAGAGGAAGTTGCGGCCCTCTTGGCCAAGGGGGCCATCGAGCGCGTTCCTGAGCCAGAAGTAGGGTGTGGTTGTTACTCCCACTACTTTCTCGTTCCCAAGAAGGGCAAAGGGGGCCTACGCCCTTTCTTGGACCTGCGAAACGTCAACGGCTTCCTCCGGAAGGAGAAGTTCAAGATGCTGATTTTGGCTCAGGTCTTAGCTGCCCTGAACCCGGGAGACTGGATGGTAGCGTTGGACTTGCAGGACGCTTATTTTCACATCCCCGTCCTGCTGGCCCACCGGCGTTACCTGCTGTTCACGGTAGGCCACTAGCACTTTCAGTTTACCGTGCTCCCATTCGGCCTTACCGGCGCCCCACGGGTGTTCATGAAAGTGATGGCGGTGGTCGCAGCTCATCTGCGCAGGTTAGGGGTTTCAGTCTTCCCCTACCTCGACGACTGGTTGTTGAAGGCGGGCTCACCCCAGACAGTCGTTAGCCACCTACAGACGACGGCTGACCTCCTGCACCTGCTGGGGTTCTCCTTCAATGTGCCCAAGTCACACCTGTGTCCCTCTCAGAAGCTCCTCTTCATCGGAGCGGTTCTAGACTCTGCGCAGTTTCGGGTTTATCCTCCCGAACAGCTTGTTCGGGATATTCAGGCTCTGATTCCGATCTTTCAGCCGTTATCCCGAGTCTCGGTCAGGTTGATGCTGCGTCTTCTGGGGCTGATGGCCTCCTGCATCCTTCTGGTGCATCACTCCAGGTGGCGGATTCGGGCTCTGCAGTGGGACCTGAAGTTTCAGTGGGCCCAGCATCAGGGCAACTTGTCCGACCATGTCTTGATCTCAGAGGGCACTGCAACACAGTTGCAGTGGTGGCTCACAGACCGCGATTGGGTCAGCGGCAGATCCCTCTCCTTACCCAAACCGGAGCACGTAGTTGTGACGGATGCGTCCCTCCAGGGCTCGGGGGGCCACATGGGAGAGGCGGAGATCTGAGGCCTCTGGTCACCGGCGGAGTCCCGGCTCCACATCAACCTTCTGGAGCTGCGGGCGATCCGGCTTGCACTGAAGGCATTCCTCCCCTCTGTCCGGGCGAGTGTACTGCAGGTATTCACAGACAACACCACCACCATGTGGTACTCCAACAAACAGGGCGGGGTGGGGTAGTGGACCCTATGCCAGGATGCTCTGCGACTCTGGCAGTGGCTAGAACATCAGGGCGTGACCCTGGTGGTTCAACACCTGGCAGGTTCCCTGAAAGCCAGGGTGGACGAACTCAGCCGTCGGTGCATGATGGATCACGAATGGCGTCTGAACTCTGACGTGGCGCAAGTCCTCTTTCAGCAGTGGGGAGAGCCTTGGTTAGATCTGTTCACCACAGAAGAAAACGCGCAATGTCATCGGGTCTGCTTGTTGCAATTTCCAAGTCGGCACTCTCTCAAAGACGCTTTTCGTTGCGAGTGGAGCTGCGGTCTGTTGTACGCCTTTCCGCCTATACCACTTCTGCCCAGACTGCTGAAGAAGATAAGACGTGACCAGGCCCAAGTTATCCGTGTGGCTCCAGACTGGGCATGAAGATACTGGTATCCCGAGCTACTCAGCATGTCTGTCGATCCCCGATTCGTCTGCCTCTTCAGGAGGACCTTCTGTCGCAGCAGCAGGGGACGGTCCTCCACCCGAACCTGTCCAGTCTCCACTTACGTGCGTGGAGATTGAGCGGCGGCAATTGAGGCCATTTGACATGCCTCCTGAAGTGTGTAATGTGATTCTGGCAGCCAGGCGTCCCTCCACGAAATCGGTATACGCCTGCAGGTGGAACAAATTTGTGGCATGGTGCACAGCAAAGGCTGTGGATCCCGTTCTGCCCCTCTTTCGGAGGTTCTCCTCTTTCTTCTCTATCTTGCCCAGCATGGCTCTGCTCTGGGCACTATCAAGGGCTACCTCTCTGCTATTTCCACCTTCTTAAGGCTCCCTGATCAGCCCTCTTTGTTCAAGTCCCCAGTTGTAAATAGGTTTGTGAAGGGCATCACTCATATGTTTCCTCCTGATCCTTTCGTGATGCCTCAGTGGGACTTAAACCTTGTTCTGACCTATCTGATGTGCGCCCCTTTCGAGTCACTTCATAACTGTCCTCTTCGTCTCCTTACTCTGAATACTGCATTCCTGGTTGCCATCACCTCTGCCAGGAGGGTGAGTGAGCTCCAGGCTCATTCTTCTAAACCTCCCTTCCTTTCTGTCCATCCGGACAAAGTTGTGTTGCGAACGCAACCCTCTTTCCTGCCCTAAGTAGTCACAGCCTTCCACATCGGGCAGTCCATCACCTTGCCCACCTTCTTTCCGCCTCCGCATCCCTCGAAAGAGGAAGAGAGGCTCCACCGTCTGGACCCGAAATGTGCGCTCTCATTTTATTTTGATTGCACATGCCAGTTCCGGGTGGATGACCAACTTTTTGTTGGTTCGTGGGCGCTAAGAAAGGTCGGGCAGTGCACAAGCGGACCATCTCTCTGTGGGTCGTGTTGTGCATCAAGGTATGCTAATCTTTGGCTAAAAAGGAGCCTCCTGTTGGGCTGAGGGCCCATTCCACTCGGCCCAAGGCAGCTACTACTGCCCTGGGTCGGGAAGTCTCCTTGCAGGACATCTGTCAGGCAGCTACGTGGGCCTCGCTGCACACGTTTGCAAGACACTACTCCCTGGACAGCCAAGTCCGGAGAGATGTCTTTTTCGGCAGTTCCATTCTCCAGGACTTTCTGGTGTGATCATTGGTTCGCAGACCCACCACCGGGGTTGGTATTGCTGGGGTATCTATTCTAAGGTAAGGAATCTAATACTAACCTGTTTCTTTCAGATGCACAAGTTACTTACCTTCGGTAACGATATATCTGTAAGAAACAGTAGTTAGTATTAGATTCCTTACCTCCCCACCCATCCTCCCCGTTCTGCGATCCGATATCTAGGGTTAAGGTCATCCCCTTTCAGGGCCCTAGTTACATGGCACCAGTGTTGGTTTTTATCATGGCTCTGCGTTTCTGGCGTGGAAAAGCTATGTATAAGAACTGACGTCAGCACGCGAGGGCGTTGTCTAAGTACTGCGGTGACGGCATCCCGGGGCCGACGACGGACGCGGAGCCGCAGACGATGCCTACCGACGCGCAAGGGTACTGCTACGCAAAAGTTTCCGGATCCAGTCTGACGCCTGGGGATATTCTAAGGTAAGGAACCTAATACTAACTACTGTTTCTTACAGATATATCGTTACCCGAGGTAAGTAACTTGTGCATCAGGTTCTCAACCTGTTTTTGTCAGTCTAACAGGTGTCTTTCCAGGAAAGAACTCTCAGCGAAACTGGCCATGCTTCTCTGTCTCATTTCTTGCAGGCAAGTCTTGCATGTCCGAGCATTAGACTTATTTGGGAGGATGTTCACCCCCAAAGGGGTGACGTTCACTCTTTGGCGTACCAAATGCCATACCAGGGTTATCTCCTACTCGGAGTTCCCAGATTCTCCGAAATTGTGTGTATGATTTTTTTGTGGTTGTTTATGTATTTATTATGCTGTCTGTGTGGGATTGTTTTGATATGATTAGTATTCAGGGTGTTCTCTCTACTGTATATTGTGTAGCAGTAGTAGCTGCACATCTACGTAGACAAAAGATCCATGGTTTTCCTTATCGGGACGATTGGCTGTTAAAAGCAAACAGCCTCAAACTTTGCATACAGTATACACAGCAAACACTATTTTGCATCAATTGAGGTTCACCAACAACCTAAACAAGTCACATATACAACCTACTGCAATAGAGTCATATCTAGGAGCCATGCTCAAACGCACAGTTGGCATTGGCATACCCAAATACAGACAGGATAAACAACATTGCAACGTTAATTCAACAATTTCAAACTGGGACTCAAATCTCAGTCAAAATAATTTTGCGACTTTTAGGCATGATGGCATGTTGTATTTCAGTAGTTTTGGTTCGCTTTGTTCGCCCTAAGTTGGCAGGGTATGCTCAGACGTGAGTCCCTTGCTCACTTGGCCACTGGATTCAAGATAGCCTGGCTGATGAGGATTATAAATCTGAAACCCGGCCCCAGGATGCTTGTGTCCGGTCCAGGGAAGACATGGCTTGGCAGTTCGGGCTGGACTGTTCGCATGAGGCACAGGGTCAGACTGATTTGCATATGGCCATGTCTGAACTGTGGTGGCTGAGTGAGCTAAAGAATTGTGATGGATTAAACCCAGATCTTTTGACTGGGTGTGAGTGTTTGATTGATTCGGATGCTCCGTCCATCACCACCCCCTTTTGTACCGCTTTTGCCCACCATAAGTGTGGCAGGGTATGCTCAGACGTCAGTCCCTTGCTCACTTGGCCACTGGATTCAAGATAGCCTGGCTGATGAGGATTATGAGTCCAAAACCGGTCCCAGGATGCTTGTTAACGGTCCAGGGAAGACATGGCTTGGCAGCTTGGGCTGGACTGTTCCCATGGGGCACAGTGTCCGACTGATTTGCATATGACCATGTCTGAACTGGGGTGGCTGAGTGAGCTAAAGAATAGTGATGGATTAAACCCAGATCAGTTGACTGGGGGTGAGTGTTTGATTTACTCAAACGCTCCGTCCATCATCCCCTTTTGTTTCGCTTTGTTCGCCCTAAGTTGGCAGGGTATGCTCAGACGTGAGTCCCTTGCTCACTTGGCCACTGGATTCAAGATAGCCTGGCTGATGAGGATTATGAATCCGAAACCAGTCCCAGGATGCTTGTTTCCGGTCCAGGGAAGACATGGCTTGGCAGTTCGGGCTGGACTGTTCCCATGAGGCACAGGGTCAGACTGAGTTGCATATGGCCATGTCTGAACTGGGGTGGCTGAGAGAGCTAAAGAATGGTGATGGATTAAACCCAGATCAGTTGAGTGGGGGTGAGTGTTTGATTTGCTCAAACGCTCCGTCCATCATCCCCTTTTGTTTCGCTATGTTGTATTTCAGTAGTTCCACATGCCAGATTGCACGAGACCTCTCCAAGAATGTCTTTCACATCAATGGACACAGTCACAGGGTCAACTTCAAGATCTAGTGTTGGATGACAGCAGCACACATTAGTCTCTGCAGTGGTGGAATCCCCAGAACTTATCCAAAGGGCAGCCGCTTCAAGACCCAGTTCCCAAAGTAATTCTAACAGTGGATGCCTCTCTCATGGGTAGGGGAGCTCATTTCCAAAACCTGACAGTTCATGGAGTATGGGACACCAAACACAAGGGTTTCCATATCAGTTACTTAGAGCTTCAAGCTGTTCACCTAGCATTGATAGCGTTCCTACCTCACCTACAACACAAAGTAGCCCTAAATTAAGCAAACAATATGATAACTATGTAATGTATGCAAAAACAAAGGGGTGGGGGGCGATCTCTCTCCAATTATCTACCTTAGCACAGAAAATTTGGAGATTAACAATACATCACAGCATTCATCTCCTGGCAGAACATGTACCAGGGGCAAGCAATCAAGTTGCAGACCTTCTCAGCAGGATGCAGCAGCAAGTCCACTAATGGCAACTCCACCCTTGGGTCGTCCTACCATACTTTCAAAAATGGGTTTCCACAAATAGATCTGTTTGCAACCCCAGAAAATGCAAAATGCCCAAACTTCGCATCCATATTCCCACACCCTCAATCCAAGGACAATGCTCTATGAATGAAGTGGTCAGGGTTATTTGCCTATGCTTTTCTTTCTCTCCCACTAAATTTTTATTAGTGGTCAGAAAGCTCAGACCAATATCCTTTACACTAATACTCATAGTGCCCATATGGGCTCACCAACCTTGGTTCACAACGCTATTGGATCTCTGCGTAGACCCACATCAGTAGCTTTGCTTCAACCCGGACCTTCTCACACAGAATAAAGGTACACTAAGACACGCCAATCCCAAGGAAATTAACCTTGCGATATGGCTCCTGAGTTTTTAGAATTTTCGCACTTAAACTTATCAATGCAACGTATGGATACTCTGAAAGATGCTCGCAATCATGCCACAAGACAATGTTATGCTGCTAAATGGAAAAGATTTGTTATAAACTGCCAGCATAAAATGTGATTCCCCTAAATTCACAAGTACAAACCATTAGTACTTATTTACTGCATTTGCAAACCACAGGGTTAGCCTATACTTCCATACACTTATACCGGGCTGCAATTGCAGCCTATTTACAAAATAGGCAACACTTATCTTTGTTAAAAATACCTGTTATTAAAACTTTTGTGGAGGGGCTCAAAAGAATCATTACCCCAAAGCTTTCACCTGCACCAGCATGGAACTTACACATTGTACTAACAAAACTAATGGGACCTCCATTTGAGCTGCTGCATTCTTGTCAATTGCAATACGAAAGTTGCCTTTTTAATCCTATTACTTCACTTAGAAGAGTCAGTGAGATTCAGGCACTAACCTTAGAAGAACCATTCTTCCAGCTTCATAGAGACAAAGTAGTGCTCAGAACAAACCAAAACGTTCTTCCCAAAGTCATTGCAAATTTTCATAGTAATCAATCTGTAGAATTCCGCAGTCTGATTCAGTGTCAAAGAGGGCTTTACATACTTCAGATGTTAAAAGAGCTTTAATGTATTTTAACAACTGGACACAAATTTTCAGAAATACTGAGCAATTATTCATTACATTTTCACCTCTCCACATTGGAAATGCGATTTCTAAATCTGGAATTTCAACATGGATAGTTAAGTGCATCCAAACTTGTTATGCTACAGCTTAAAGACTTTTACCTGTTTTCCCCCCTAAAGCTCACTCTACTCGTAAAATAGGGGCTTCTGTGGCATTTTTAGGGAACGTTCCCATTGCTGAAATTGGCAAAGCAGCACCATGGTCCACTCCACGCGCATTCACAAAACAAAACTGTGGGGATGTATTTGCACATCAACAAGCCAATGTTGGCCAAGCTGTACTAAGAACTCTTTTTCAAACAACTGCAACCCCTACGGGTTAGCCACTGCTTAGGGCGAGGGACTGCTTTAAAGTCTGTGCACAGCATGTGTATCTACAGCACACATGCCTCGAACAGATTATGTTACCCAGTAAGCATCTATTCTCAGCATTTAGTGCTGTAGATTCACATGCTCCTTCCCTTTACCCCTAAAATCTGGTGTACATTGCAGTTTACATACTTAACATGACATTTCTCACATGGAGATCACATTACAGATATATACTTCATTCTCGCCTATCTGTGGTAAAACAATCTGGCAGTGGAGTCGATGACCATGTGCAGTGTCTCTAAGAGGAGTCAAACAGCCTCGTAACTTGAAGAAAATTTCTTGGAAAAAAAACAACTTGTAATTATCCGAGCCCAACACTAGATGGCGGACTTATTCACAGCATGTGAATCTACAGCACGGCATGCCATGAACTGATGCTTGGAGGGTAAGTAACATAATCTTTCCATCTTTAACAGTACTTATTGAAAAGGAGAATAAGAGAATGGATGCAGTTGGGAGGACGTTTTTTGTACATTCACAACTGAAATTGGGACAAGTGCTATTGCCTTGCTTGAACATTATGATGGATGCCTTGGGAAGGTTCTCACATGTTTTTAAGAAAAGCTTCCTTGTGTGAACAGAAAGGACTTCAAAGACGTGTTGCAGGCAGGGGTGATGTTCTCCAATCAGTTTGCCACTGCTACTGTGGAATTAGCTGCATGCGGGAACTGTCTAAGGCTGGCCTTACTTTGCTCTCCAAGGCCCCGTCTGACCAGTTTGAAACCAGAGGCATAACCGGGAAATCTAAATCTATCTTTGGAACCACTCTTTCTGATAGAGACTTCTAACCACAGATTCCTCACCTTAGAATATGGCCTAGGTGTCAGACTTGTCTGGAAAATCTTGAGCAGTACCTCTACATGCTGGTGGGTTGCGTCGGCGGCTCTGCATCAACACCGTCTGCTTCGGAAGTGACATGCGCAGTGCCTACAAAGGCACCACCCGCTGTGCTGACAGTTCCTTCCTTTCTGCACCATCAGCACGAATTGAGAGCCACATAGGTCACTTTTTGACTATCTTTTCTCAAACTTTTGTTGACTTTTTAAGCTATTGCTCCCAGTATGCTAGGGCCATTTTCTCTAACAAACCAATGGGTTTCAAACCTTGTAGGGAATGTCATAGACCGATGTCTGAGTCTGATACCCACTTCATCTCTCTTTGTTGTTTGGGGTTGGGCAATGACTCCTGTGACGATTGTGTGCCGATGCACCAGAAGGTCATCCGGGAGTTAGCAATAAAGCTCCTGGTGGCGCCACACAAGAAGGCACTTTGTTGTTTGCAGTCCCGAAGGAGATCTCTGGCCCAGTCATGGAGTCAGTCTCACAATCTGTTGTCTTCAAAGTTGAAGTGGTCATCGAAGTTGGGTAACTTTAAGAAGCACGAAAAGAAGTTGCAGCGTTCTTCAACTTCCCCTCTTGACCTCATGCTTCTAGGCCTTGTTCCTATACTCCTCCTACGGAGCTGGAGGCCTGGTCCGCTCTAGGCCTCCCTGAATTCCCTGGACCCAGAGCCACCTCTGCTCAGCATAGAAATGTCTGTCGCCATGCACGATAAAGCACTCAAGCACTTTAGGGAGTCAGATCACTGCCAGGTCATTAGGAACCTCCTTGGCTTGGTGCCAACAGCACTCCTCCTTTCACTCCTCCCATGGCCACGGTAGGAGCTCCCAACTGCATCCGCAATACCAATTGTACCCTCAAGGCCATCAGTCTTCCCAGCCCTTTCATGGTCCGCCATCTGGCTGTCGCAGTCTTCAAGCCCCTTTAGCATGACCTCAGAACAGCATGGTCACCTAATTGGTGGCAGGACCAACTTCCCCAATGGGAAACAATAGCATCAGACAAATGGGTGTTTCAAATTGTCGAAAAGGGTTACACTCTGCCAATTCTGGAAACCTGCCAACTTTGCCACTGTCCTCAGATCGGCTGGTGGAGGACCATGTCTGCTTGCTTTGTCGGGAGGTGCAGGCTCTTTTGGCCAAAGGAGCCAACGAGAGGGTACCAGCGCCAGAAGTGGGATGTGGTTCTTATTCCCTCTACTTTCTGGTGCCGAAAAAGGGACTTAGGCCTCTGCCCTCTAGTAGATCTTTGCTCTCTCAAAACGTTTCTATGAAAAGAGAAATTTAAAAAATGCTCACCCAAGCCCGGGTCCTGTCCGCCTCCGATCCTGGCGGCTGGATGGCAGTGCTGGCCCACCAAGACACGTATTTCCACATTTCTGTCCTGCTGGCCCACAGTCGTTACCTGCGGTTCATGGTGGGCCACAAGCATTTTTAGTTTGCTGTGCTCCCCTTTGACCTCACCAGTGCTCCTTCTTCTTCATGTGTTCATGAAAGGGATGGCAGTGGTTGCAGCCCAACTTTGGAGGTCAGGGGTTCTAGTATTCCCTTACTTTGATAAATCGCTGTTGAAGGTAGGCATGCCCCAGGCAGTCCTCATCCACCTCCAGACTATGGCAATCCTCCTGCATTCGCTGAGGTTCACTATCAACATGTCAATGTCACATCAGACTCCTTCTTAGACACTCTAGGCAAGGTGCAGTTTTGCGCTTATGTTCTGGAGTAGAGAGACTACATCAATCCAAAGAGGACTATCCTATGGTATTATCAGGAATCTCCCCACATAGGATTGCTAATGGCAAGCTTCATCATAGAGTCCTAATTCCTATGGTCGCAGATCAATGAATGAATGAAAGTACAAGGAATGTGTTAAAAACAAATTGCATTAATTCATTACATCATTTGAAAATGTGGCAAAGAGGCTGACCTCACATTTACTTGTAATAAGGAAAATGTTACTTACCGTGCAGGCATCTGTTTCTGGCATGCAGTGCTGTGCATTCTCCTGCCATCTAGTGTTGGGCCCGGATGGGTGAAAGTTGTTTTTCCTTCAAGAACTTTTCCGAGTCTCGAGGTGTAGTGACTCCTCCACTTCCTGGTAATGTGCATCACATTTCAGTGGTCTCCTCACTCTGACATAGGTGCGCATGAGGAAGGAGACCACACATTTGACACCCCTCTGTAGGGTAACCCATGGGACTCCTTAGAAGCAGACCCATCGGGGGGGACACAGACACTGACCTGTGCCTTGCCGTCATTCCCATCCAGACGATTCCATGTCATATCAGTAACTCATTGGTAAGGCTGCCTTATGCCCATAAGGTGGATCTTCATGCAAAGCCTTTTTTCAAGATATAATCGTGCCCACTGGGATTAGATGAACATGTTCCTCCAATATCTCCCAGAGGAGCACAGGGAGATGGGACATAAAACAGTCTCTAAGGGCAAGCAGCTATCGAACACTACTATTCACTGTGCCCTAGCTTCTGCAGACACCGCTGCCGGGGGTTAATTCCAACATCCTTCTACGCAGACGTGCCTGGGTCCTTATCTCAGGTTTCAAGCTGGAATTTCAGCAGAACTTGTTGAACATGCCTTTTGATGGCCAGCATCTTTTTGGCCCAAAGGTGGAAGAAAAATGTGAAGACCGCTAAGGCGATCGGAGCACTGCAGACACCTGCTCCCCATGACCTCTTTTGCCGCACACCCTATTGTCGATGCACAAAGACTACCCCACCTCCAGGGCCGGACTGGGAACCAGAACCGGCCCTGGCAAAGTGCTCGGCCGGCCCCTCTCCCCCCCTCCGGGAGGAGAGGGGAGGGGGGAGAGGTGCGACCGCGCTCTGTGACAGGGCCGGTTTTCGGCCGTTTTTGTTACAGGGCCGTTTTTGCAGCATAACGGCCCTGTAACAAAAACGGCCCCAGGGGCCCAAAACCGGCCCCCAACCATGCGGCCCACCGGGGAATTGCCCGGTGCCCTCAACGGCCAGTCCGGGCCTGCCCACCTCCCCCAAAAGTCTCCACGTCCTACCAACGCACCCAGAGACAGCAATCCTCTCCATGAGGTTATTTTGAAGGGTCCTACAGGGGCAACAATTCTGGAGGCAGAAGTATGGGTTGCTCCCCAAAAGCAGTTGCAACTCCCACTAAACCCTGACTTTCTCTCCTCCCCGTCCCTCTTCCCCCCCAACTACACAACACCAGTCATGGGGCACCTCCAAGGCTTCTTTCCCACTTGGCAGACCATTACTTCAGATCAGTAAGTGTTGGATATTATCCAACATGGTTGTCTGGAGCTCACTTCCACGCCTCCCACCATTTCACCTCGCAAACACAGACTCTCTCCAGAACATTAAACAATTCTCAGGGAGGCGATCACAAGCGCTCCTTTTCAAAGCAGCAATAGAAACCATCCACTACCATGAGTCTACTCTGTACTTCCTAATACCCAAACAGGACAAGTCCCTCAAACCCACTCTGTACCTCAGACCCCTATACAAATGCATTCTTTCAGAGCACTTCCATATGGTCACTCTCCAAGATGTCATTCTGCTTCACCAGCAAGTTGACTTCCTGATCGCACTGGACCTGAAGGTCGCCTATTATCACATAACAATACATTTAGCCCTTCGCCAACATCTCAAATTTGTGGTCAGCAGAAAACATTACGAATTCAAAGTGGTCCCCTTTGGGGTTACTGCTGCACCTCAGAAGTACAAGTGCTTCACTGTGCTGGCAGCACACCTGTATAGACAGGGTGTCTATGTTTTCTCTTATATGGAAAACTGGCTCATCAAGAGTGCCACACTCCAGAGCCGCTGAGGGAAATTGCTGCTTCCTAGAGCATCTCCGTAAAGCCAGCCCTTCATCTCATCTACAACATCCGTCAATAAATCCATGCCCGAACCACAATCTGATAACCACCTTTGGTTGCCTGTGGGGATAACAGTGATCCTATAAGCGCCAGCTTCCACTGCCCAAAAACAGTGGGGATAACAGTGATCCTATAAGCGCCAGCTTCCACTGCCCAAAAACAGTGCCCAGCCTTGCTTTCAGCCCAGACGGCAGCAGAGGAGCTGGTGGGATCGCAACAGTGTGCACTGCCCGAACCAGACAGTGTCGGATGTGTTGGAGCAGACCTAGAGTTGGATAGCCCAGGCTTGACAGAATCGGACCCTAAGAGGTTAGTTGGAGAAGCTGCAGAGGCATGCAGGGTGTGCGCAGGCCGGCCAACTGAAATGGTGAAGACTGCGGCCCGACTCAGCTTACCATGCTACAGTGTGGGGTGGGGGACCTCCTGAGGTTACGTCCACCTGGAGCCAGCGGCTCGTGACAATTTTGAGGGCCTGGGGGGGGGGGGGGTGTATGTCTGCTGCGGCCTGACCCATTGCAGTAAGTGGAGATAGAAAAAGGCAGTAAGGGACACCCATATTGACTCAATAAGGGCAATGGACAGCACCATACCTCTCTAAATAGGAGCGCCCGGGGAGGACGAGAGGGGGGCTTCCCCCGGTCCTTTCAAATGGTGATCCCCTATGACCCAGCCTTCCACCACTGGACAGGTCTTAATTAGCTGGGCCTGATTCTGTTGCTTGATCGGACCTCTTAACAGTTGGAACTGCCTTTTTGTGTTGGTGGTGCAGAGTGCTGTTTTGTTGCTTCTCTGTGGGGCCCGGTGGAGCCTGACGTCTCCCTACAACATTGTCTGCCCATTTGAACTGCAAACACTCAGGGACACTATGGGGAAAAACCTGACGTGGCACATGGTGTGTAAGTGAGTACCCACAGGCAGACGGCAGAAAGTATGCCCGTGCCCCCAGTGCCTCCCCCTTCCCTCATCCCCTGCGCTACAGCTCTCCAAATATGACAGGTGGCACAGGAATACAAAACTCCCACCAATCTAAATGAGATCAGTATGCACTTCCAAAGGGCCCAGATGCCGTAGAGAGGTCGCCAACTCTCTTGCCACCGACCACCCAACTGATACCTGAGGTGTACTCTCTGACTCTTCATGATAATATGGCAGCGATACAGGGATTGCGAACAGCGTTGGAAGGGTGAATAGACTCGGTCACAATAGAAGTCTCATTGGTGAGAGCTGACCTCTGCAAACTGAAAACCAAAGTTAAAGAACAGTAAGAAACGACGGCCATTCTACACAAAGATTCGACGACCCTTAAGGCCCAGGTCAGTGAACTTTGCGCCGCAAACACAACCTTGGAAGCACGGCTCAAAGACTACAAAGGCAGGTCCAGGCGCAAAAATGTATGCATTTGGGGAGTAATGGAAAATGCGGAGGGGCAGGAAGTGGACTTGTTCATGGAAGATCTTATTCTTAACCATCTGCAACTTCACAGCCTCTCCAAATGTTTCTTTGGAAACAACTCACTGGGTCCCTGGTGGACATCCTAGACCAGAATCCTCTATGCACCCCATCATAGCTTGCATCTTTAAGTTTCGGAACCATGATGTGATACTTCAAACGGCCCGCAGTGCCCCTGCAGTGATTTATGAAAACATCAACTTAACATTCTTTCCTGATTTTACGCTCAAGGTAGAGAGGCAGAGACGCAGTTTTATAAATGTTAAAAGGGCCCTGAGAATTATAACTAGTGTCGTCGGCAGCCTCCTTGAATCGAGCAATACACATCCTCATTGTCTTTGGGGAATTTTCAGGAAATATCATTAACTGGTCTAAGTCGGTCCTTTATGTTTTAAGCAGTAGATCCCTAACCTTACCCAGAGGTTTTACCATAACTGCTCTGACGGGCTTTAAATACCTGGGGATACATGTATCAAAAGTCTTGACACTCTTTTACGATCAAAATCTCCTTCCCCTGCTACAGCGTCTCAAAAGAGATGTCATACACTGGAAATCGCTCCCTCTGTCCGTATTGGGGAGGGCCGCCTTGTTCAAAATGATGTCCCTTCCCCGCTTCCTTTATGCTCTCCAGAATGCACCACTCCCGGTGAAACCAGAATATTTCAAATCAATTGACTCCGCCCTGAGGGAGTTCCTGTGGGAGGGAAAACCACCACAGATATTTCTTCCCTAGCTCACAAGAGTATGGTACGATGGAGGCATAGCACTCCCTGACATCAAAAGATTTTTTTTTACTTTTATTTATAATGTTTTTTAGACATAGACAATCATATATAGTCTCATAGTTCATCATGTACATCATAAGTTACAGTAGACCATGATATCATATCCAATCTTGCATCTTATATGAATTGCAGGCATCAAATCTCATCCATCTTGCTCATATGTGACATCAGTATTACTCGTTATACAATACATTAATGCTATACATGTTGTCAGAGATACACAGGTATACACGGAAGAGGACATTCCATAATACAATGCGTCCAACATGACAGTCCAGTATGTATCAGCAGTAGGACAATCAGCGATATCAACCATCCATGTGAATGTTTGGCAGTAGCAATGCCCAAACCAGTATTCACCCAACAAGAGGCTACAAAGAAACCTCCCCCCTATCCGGCACTGGAACATCATCCTGTGAGGGTGATTCAGATCCCCCATCTGCACTTTGAACGAGAAATGTTTGCAACGGACCCCATATATCTCTGGGTCTGGAGGCCAGCGGTTGTGTTTCAGCATAAACAGCAGTCTGCTCCTGACAGTAAATAACATCACGTAACCACTCCTTGAACTTTGGAGCCCTCCCCCTGCCCCATTGGCAAGCCAGTCGTCATTTGGCCAGCAACAATGTAGTACTGGTACCTAAAAACATTCTGCAGTGTTTGGGTATTCGTGCAGTATATCCCAACAGCATAATCAATGGGTCCCTCTCCAGTGTGGTGTCCAGCATGTTCTCAAGGGCGGCATGCACCTGTGTCCAGAACTCCCATACCCCCGGACACTCCTATGCTAAGTGCAAGAAGCCTGCTCCAGCGCTCCTACACCTATCACACCTGTCATTATCTGACAACTGAAATCTATATTTCTTAGCGGGAGTGTAATAAAGACGTTATAGGAACTTATAGTGTATAACTTTGAATCTGCAACTGGCCGAGATATGTTCTGTGACCCTACAGCAATATGTTCATTGGCTGTCTGATATTTCCTTTTCTAGATCTTCGCTCCAAAGCACGCGGGCCGACCCCTCCACCTCCTGTTGTTGCGTCCTGATATAACTGTATATACCTGACACCAGATGCTTCCCATCGGAGGAGCTAAGCAAAAAATTTAATGGATCAAGGATTTTCGGTTCCCGAGGGAAGTCGGGTAAAACCTCTCGCATCCCTTGCCTCAGTCGCATGTACAGAAAAGCCTCCAATGGTGTGGGGCGCACAACCTGGAAAAAATGGTCCATGGAGCGAAACATTGAGTCTCCTGCACATTGCCCGAAAACCCACTTCCTGCAGTATTACCATTTTTGGGTGATAGGAGAGCGGGAGCCGCAGGGAATATAATAGCTTAGACTTCAGGACATTGGCCATACGCTGCCATGCATCCACCGTGCATGTTACCTTTGTGGGCGGTGTCTCTAGGGCACTAGCAGGTCCGTGTATGAGGCCATTCAGAGGAAGAGTACTAGTAACAATAAGGGCTGGCTCTAATCCGTAAGGCTGAGCCTAAAACTAAGAAACAGGGCCTAAAACTATTCAGAGGAAGAGGGCACGCCAGCCAGTCCTCCGTTGCTAGCTGGGGCATGTATGGCGTAGGCACCATCCAATTATATGCATAATGAGCCTGCACGCTAATATAATAGACCTCAAAGTCGGGAATATAAAACCCACCCTTATCATAGGGTTGTGTGATGATCGACCATTTAAGTCGTGGCTGTTTACCACCCCATAATAGTCGAATCAGTTCAGTCCGTAAGGTTTTAAAGAAAAAAGCACCAGGGTAATAGAGAATATTAAGAAATAGATATAGAAATTGGGGAAGGATAATCATTTTAATGAGAGAGGCTCTACCTGCCAGCGACAAGGGCAAAGAGATCCAGCGTGTGACATTAGTTGTCAGTCTCGTGATGGCTGTGCCATAGTTTAATCTAAGCATTTCCTCCTTGTCCTTAGACACTTGTATACCTAAGTACCGAAGATCAGAATGACACCATTCAAGAGGGAAATCCAGTGAGAAGTTGGAGACCGCAGGCGTAAGCAAGAAAAATTGTGATTTTACCCAATTCATGTTGATACCCGAAAGCCTGCCAAACACCAGGAATTCACGCAATAAGAGGTTAATGTTTTGTTGTGGATCTCTAATATATAATGTGACCTCGTCAGCGTATAACGAGATCAGAATTTGACGTTGAAAACTCCGAAACACTCTGTCCCAATGAAGCTGATGCAATCTAGACGCCAGTGGCTCGATTGCTATGGCGAAAAGGAGCGGGGAGAGCGGGCATCCCTGCCGGGTGCCCCGAGATATGGAAAGAGATGGGGACAAATGACCATGTATTAACACCCTGACAGTAGGTTGATGATACAACAGTTGCACCCAAGAAATAAACAACTTAGAGAACCCCATTCCCTGCAGGACTGCAAACAAGTATCTCCATTCAACAGTGTCAAATAATAATAATAATACAGCATTTTATAGAGCGCGAACAGCTACCTCGCGAGGAGGTGTCCCGGCGCAAGGGAGAACAGGGTTGACCAAGAGGACTGAAGTGATGACGCCTAGCGCGGTTGGGTAAAAAGCCAGGTCTTTAACAACCGCTTGAAGCAGATTTCGGAGGGGGCTTGCTGAATATCTGGGGGTAGGGTGTTCCACAGTGTCGCAACATTAGCCGAGAAAGTTTGACCTCCCAGCCGAGCCCTTTTCACTCGTGGGACGGCAAGCCGAGCGCGGCAATTAGAATGGAGCGCACGGGCCTGGGAGTATCTCGGGAGCCGAGATTTCAATTAATTAGGGCAGGTGCCAAACAGAGATCTAAAGGCCAACGTGAGTGCCTTGAATTTGATTCTGCTGGCAACTGGTAACCAGTGAAGTGACCGAAGATACGGAGAGACTGAGTGCTTAAAAGGGATCCGCATTAGCAGTCTCGCAGCCGCATTTTGGACCAGCTGAAGTTTTTGAATTAGGTATTTTGGTAAGCCCAGATAGAGGCCGTTAGCGTAATCCAGCCTAGATGTCACTGTGGCATGGATTACTGTTTTTCGGCAGCTCTCTGGTAGAAGTCTCAGAATCTTACGGAGATTCCTCAGCTTACTCAAACAGCAGCCGACTACTTGCTGGATGTGCGAGGTAAAGGACAAACTGTCATCCCACCGCACTCCCAGATTTTTTGCCGTTTGGCTGGGTGAGGGGGCTTGTCCCATCTCCGCTGGCCACCATAGCTCTGAGGGTGGAGGGAGGCCTTTACCAAAAAAGATCACTTCCGTTTTGTTAGTGTTGAGTTTTAATTTGTTCGTATTCATCCAGCAGGCCACATCTTGGAGACAGCCCTTGAAACGCGAGAAGGACTCCTCCAACACCTCTGAATACGGAAATACCAATTGGGTGTCGTCGGCGTATGAAATTTCCTTAACCCCCCAATTGGCAATCAGCGTAAAGAGTGGAGCGAGGTAGATGTTGAACAAGAGGGGGCTGAGTGCCGACCCTTGAGGGACGCCACAGCTGAGGACTTTGGGTGTTGGGTGCCTTAGAGGCATCGAGAAACACAGCAGCAACCGGAATCTCTGGCGCCACGGTCTGTATTAAAGAGAACAGGTTATGAATTATGATTAGTGGCCCTGCCAGGGACAAAACCAGATTGGTCGGGCAATATGTGGTCAGTGGTGTCCATTCAGGGTCTCCACTGGATCTTCTGCCCTTTAAAATTTGGAGTGAATTTTAGGCAGAGATGTTCCCCACTCTTCGACTGATCTGTAATCAGTCATTGTCCAGTGGGATGGTCCCAGTACAGTGGAAACAAGCAGTGATGACACCCCTGTTAAAGAAGCCCTTGCTTGATCCGAAATGCCTTAAAAACTTTAGGCCCATCTCCCTCTTGTCTTTTCCATCCAAAGCCGTGGAAAGAGTGGTGAGTAGCACTCTTTTCAAGTATTTGGATCAACACGACTTGCTGGAGGAGGTGCAGTTTGGGTTTCGGCCAGCTCATGGAACTGAAACTGCTCTGGTGACCGTGATGGACGAACTTCAGACGCGGGCAGACAGGGGGCAGTCAGCGTTGCTGGTACTTCTCGACCTGTCTGCCGCGTTTGACACGGCCAACCACAGGATCTTGCTGAAGAGATTGAGGGAGGTTGGGGTGAGGGGAACTGCCCTGAGGTGGCTGGGGTCATTCCTAGGGGATAGACAGCAAGCGGTATTGCTCCCCCTTTTCTATCTACCTACTCATCTATCTCACATGGCGTTCCACAGGGCTCGGCTATCAGCCCTATTCTATTTAACATCTACATGAAACCTCTGATTGCTGTCATCAAAAAGCATAGTATTAACATAATTAATTAAGCCGATGACTCACCGTTATTTTCTCCCTGGAGGGAGATCAATCAATATCAACAGAAGTGTTTCATGACTGCCTGCGTGATACGGCCTCTTGGCTGAAGGAGAACTCGCTGCAATTTAATGCAGATAAGACAGAGGTGCTCTACTGTCCGAGGGACAGAATTCCCTCTGCCTTACCTTGTGCCCTACCTTGCAACTTTTGGCCAGCTAACACCACGACCATGGTTCAACCGGTAAAGATGGTGCGTAATCTTGGCATCTTGTTCGACTCTAAACTTACTCTTGAATCACAGGTCAGGAAAACGGTGACTTGTTGCTTGGCCATTATTAGGTCCCTGCAGAAGATGCTTCATCTGCTTCCATCTCACACTCGGGCTTTGATAGTTCGTAGCACCATTCTTAGCAGGCTTGATTATTGTAACGCCTTGTTTCTTGAGTCACCTAAGTTTCTGCTTGAAAGGCTGCAGAGGATCGAGTCGACAGCTGCCAAATTGGCCTTGGGGTTGCCTAGATGATCTGCCTCAGTGGCGATGGCGGAACTACACTGGCTTCCTCTCGCACAGAGAGTCCAGTTCAAGTCTCTCTGTATAGTGTTTAAAGCTTTACATAGGGTGGGTCCTGTGTCAAGTGGTATGTGCCTGCGAGATGTCTCCGCTCCTCTGCGGCTAAACTGGTGGCAATGCCTAGAGTTAGGAAAGTCAGGGCAGGTTGGCGAACCTTTGGGTACACTGCTGCTAAGCTTTGGAACCAACTCCCCTTGGAATTAAGACAACTTAGTGACCTGTGTTCCTTTAGAAGAAGACTTAAAACTTAGCTGTTTCCTAAAACTTAGTCGGCTGCCTGGTCCCTGTTTCATTTCCATGTCCCTCCTTGTGTTGACTCAACAGCGCCAGGATGCCTTTTTGGTGGTAGTGCGCTTTATAAGTTAAATAAATAAATAATAAATAAGTATGATCTTATCCATCAGGAGAGACAAACGAGTGGCCAACATCTTGGCTAGTATTTTCGTGTCACAATTAATAAGTGACAGTGGCCGGAAGGAGTCACAGGCCCTGGGGGGGTTTACCAGGTTTCAGTAGAGATGTGATGACCACTTCACGCATCGATGGAGGAAGTATCCCCACCTCAAGGGACTCCCCGAATACTTCCCGTAACACCGGTGCCATGACGTCAATATAACACTTATAGAACTCGGCAGATAGGCCATTGAGGCCTGGTGCCTTTCCGTTCTTCAAGGACATAATAGCCTCCCTGATCTCATCAGTCTCAAGTGGAGCACTGAGAAATTCTCTGTGTACATCGCTAAGCCAACATAGTGCAACTTCCCACATAAAGTCATCGAGGTCCATCTCGCCATGGTTTTGTGTGGTGTACAATTTAGCATAATGTGAGGTAAAAGTGTCCAGGATGCCTGTGGTGTCTTGACAAGTCCTCCCCTCTGGTCTGTCTATCTCCAATATGCTAGTCTTAAAACGTGGGCAACGTGTAATCTCAGATATAGCCTTCCCCGGCCGTTCCCCCTCCCCATATCTCCGTGCCACCCTGTACTGCCTACTAAATTTAGCTTCCCTGGCAGCTTCCTCTTCATTCTCAGACAGTTTGATCCTAAAATCTTTTTTTACTTGCCCTGTATCCCCACACAACATCAGTCCCTCTAGCCTCTTCAGTTCCTGCTCCAAAGTCCTCAATGTACGCTGTATGTCCCTCAGTATTCCGAAGCTTTTGGAAATACAGTAGCCTTGTATCGTAACATTAAAAGCCTCCCATATTACCTCCACACTGTCCACTGAGCCATTGTTTTGCGAAAATAAATCCATTATTTCCTCCCCAAGTTCAGACTATGTCCAACAAAGCATTCGGCTGCATTCGCCATGTCGGCCTGGGTCTATCATATCCAGGTATACTAATTGTGATTTGTACAGGGCAATGGTCAGAATATGTCATGGCAAGATGTGTAGCACTACAAAGGCCTGTACTCAACCCCCTGGAAATCAGGCAATAGTCTAGTCGTGCCCATGTCCTAGTGTGCGAAGTAAAATGAGTCCCCTCCCTTCGCAGCGGGTCCAATCGCCTCCAGCTATCTACCAGGCCCCCCTCCTCCACTATTCCCACCAGCACCTCTCGAGATTTGTTATTATAGTGCTGCGATATCAGCTCTATCCTGGGTAGGAATCAAGGCAACATTAAAATCACCGCCCCATATAATCTGCATAGACCCTATATCCACTATTTTACCCCACAAAGACGTAAAAAACTCAAGTGTGTCCACATTAGGGGCATAGCAATTTGCAATTGGTAAAGAATCCCTGTCCATCCTCCCCCATGCAATGACATATCTCCCCTGTGGGTCCGAAGTGACGCCAGCAAGTGCAAAGGGGACACATTTTTTTAACCAATATGTCAGTGCCTCGAGCATAGGAAGAGTAAGAAGAAAATGTTTGGACACACGCCCATCTGCTGGCAAAGGTATTATGGGATTGTGGGTGTATATGCATCTCTTGCAGCAGTGCCACCTGCACCTGCTGCCTATCCAGGTAAGCCAGTACCTGCCTGCATTTCCTTGCATTATTCAGCCCTCTGATATTCCATGACATCACCTTCAGAGCCGAATCATCCCTCCTCCCTGCCATATCTTCCCATGTGATCAATCTGATAATCCTGCAACATGGTATAATATATCACGCCTCTCTGCAACATGCCATATGTCATAACTACGCAATGCACATTACTGTCATTTACGTTGTAAACTTCTCCCCCCAACCACCCCCACCCACTGAAGCATCCCAATTATGCCAGCAGTAATCAAGTCTGCCATTGTGGGATTCCCACCAGCTGACTCACTGGTACCGCGCACCTGTCCAGGAGACCTACTACAACTGGTTAGTCCTCCTTTAGGCGGCAAGGGTGGCCAGTTCTTCTCATCTGCCATGTTCCACCCAGCTGCAGCATGGCCAGTCAGAGGCCCACAATACAAGGCCATCATGAAAAAAAACATTTATGGTTCGCATACAAGGTCAGACACCATATCATTTCCAGTGAGATGTGGTTGAACGCTGAATGAAGGCGTAGCACCATCCCCAATGAAGGTCATTCCACATCAGATAAATGTGCCTCCAGTGTGTCATACCGTTCAGGAGCCCCAGCTTTCTGTCGTTTAATTTTCTTGAGGAATTCCTCCACTGGTTGCGGTTTCATGTAAATAGTTTGAGTGCCCTGATATGTAATTCGATGACGCACCGGATATAACAGGGCATAATCCACCTGCGCCTGCCTCAGCTTCTGCTTCACGACGTTGAACATGCGTCTCTCCTCCTGCACACGTGCCGTGAAGTCAGGGAAGATAGTAAAGGAGACACCATGGAAGTTTAGCTGTTTCTTCTCTCTCGCCACCTGCAAAACAGTATCCCTGTCACTGTAATTGAGGAGGCGCGCTATGATGGGCCTGGGCGCACTCCCAGGTGGAGGTCTCGGGCCAATGGATCTATGGGCCCTTTCCACGATAAACTGAGGGGAGAGCGCGCCCACGTCAGTCACCGAAGCCAATATCTTTTCGATATAGACCTCAAGCTTGCCCATATTTTTGCTCTCGGGCACACCTAAAAATGTTATATTATTACTCCGGCTTTGGACTTCAATGTCCTCATTCTTTGCATCGATGATTCTCATCAATTTATCCATTTGGGTAACCGCGGTCTTCAGTTGCTCCGTGACATCCTCTATATCAGATATTCTATGCTCCAATTCTTTTAGGCGTGTATCATGCCTGTCTAATTTGCGCCCAATGGCGTCCATGCAGGTAGTGAGTGTATCCACTTTGTTTGCTATCGTCGCAAAGCCTTGGCGCATTTCCGCAAGGATTGTGTGCATATGGTTTGCTAGGCCCAGCACTTTGTTCAGCGGGTACCTCCACCGTGCCACTCCCCACCCCCGTAGCCTGCTGGCGCGTGCTCTTCTTAGTCTCAAAAGTGAGACGTGGTTGTCGTGAGTCCATTCTATAATATCAAACAACAAAAGAGTAACCAAATAAATAAAAAGAGAGAGTGAGTAAAAAAATTCAATTACCACAACCAAAATGATAAGGACTGGGTGGAATGATTCAGTACACACTGAGAAAAAGGAACCCTCAGGCACCAATGAAGTCAGTAGCCAGTTTTCATCATTGAGTTCTTGTTACAGGTATGTGCATTAGTACCATATAGTGAAGTGAGTGAATTATAAAAGGAGGTGTAACTGTTACCTAATACAAAGAATTCCTTTTAATAGAGGGACAGTTCATCTCCATTAAAAACGAAGTGAGTAACGGACAAAAGTTGGTTGAGACAATTTGAACCAAGCATGTCTTAAAAATTATTAGAAATTGGTCAACATGTTTCTGCTATCACGAGCTGTGTCAGCTCAGCATTCATCAGGACCATACATACCCCAGCCGGTGTTCGGCGCACGCTAAGACGAAAACTCCAAGATGGGGAAAAAAAACTAACTTAGTAAACAGACTCACGGAATTCCAGTGTGGGAGCCCTCATAAATGTAGGGGGGATCCAATCTGAAAAGAAACACAAAAACATTTTGTGACTTGAGCTCTTTAGCATCGCAAAGTCGAACATACATTCCTGAGGAAGTAGAAAAGCTATAATCCTATCCTCAATTGAGGAGAGTGGACTAGATCTTCCAGTGTAACATAATTGACTGCACCCAGTAAAACGCGCACATTCAGCACGTGAACAATCAAATACTCGAGTCAAGCCGAACGGAAAGTGGAACAGACCCGCTCTACATAGAGGCTGTTATACTCTAATAAGTATCTCTGCCTGCCATAAGAAGAAATGTCTGACTCTTTTATTCATGTATAACGACATTGCAAAATTATTAACCTTCTGTAAAAAATCATCACCCTTAATGGTGTATGACAACAGAGGTTCACCTTATCAAGTGCCCGTAAACAATACACCTTGTACCATGGAAGAAAGTTGTAATTATATCAAATTAAAAAAAATATATTACATTTATTTTTTTAAAATAGAACATCAGGGGACTCACTGTTGAAATTTGTTATGAATACAACGTGGGCTCGTGGCAGGGGAAATCTTCACGCCCAGAATCACTGTAAAAGTAAAACACACCGGTCACTTGAACCGCTCGGGAACCGTATTTGGCATCTTAAATACATTTCTCTTCATTAGTGGGAAAAAATGGCACCTTATTTCGCTCACACAAAAACACTCACTTCTTTCCGAGCGACAACCCCCTGAAACACCTACTGCTGTCAAATCCACGGCCCGGAAACAGATGGTGCTCGGCGCCGGTTGTTTTTAGAAAAGACGTGAGCGACGTCAGTGTGGCCCACGTGACTCCGAAAGGGTTTCAATTCTTAAAGCGGTATGCACCATAAAAAAAGGGCTGATTTCTATCACATGACTTGAATATTGCAACCCAGTACGTAAATGTGTCAACTGTTTTGAACGATTTACGACAAATTCGGAGCACGGTGTGTCAATATTGTTCTTCGCTTGAATAGATTGTGAATGAAGCGAGGGACACTTTCCTATGTTTATCTTCACAACCAGAACTTTATTGACAAATACTCCGTGGACAGAATCTCATTGGACAACCTTAATGTAACTGAAGGCCAGAATCAATCCTGACCCTGACCTGAGAGAGCCATTGCTCTCCTTAATTAGCTCTTAAACCATGGGTAAGGTAACACAAGATCTAGACATGAAGCCAAGAACAAGTTTTTATATTGTGCCCCCAAATGTGCCCGGAAATCAGCGTCTCATGACCGAGCCCCACGGAATGGCATCATTGAGACCAAGCTCAAAAGTGGAAAGGCGGTAAATCCACCTCTGTTCCTTTTCAAAAATACTACCTTCAGTACCTTGTCTCATCTGCTCAATTATGGTCCATTTGATATCAATGGGGCTATGTTTCATTTGTAAAAAATGGGCGGTCAATTTGGTTGTACTTTTGCGACATCTAACATTACTGCGATGTTCGCAAATACATTGCTTAATCTTTCTGGTGGTCATACCCACGTACTTCAAATTGCAAGGGCAGATGATTAAATAAATAACGTTACTAGAATTGCAATTTGTATGGCTCCTCTGGTGCCAGAGTTTTCCTGCCTCAATGTCTTTGTAGTTGTAGTTAAGTGGCAGACACTGCCTCCCCCACATGGGAAATGCCCAGTCACTGGTGGTAGGCCCCAGGCTGTCAACACATCATGATCCTGTCTAGTATCATTAATTTTCGGACGGGTATGAACCAAAGAGTCTTGCAGGTTCCTTTGTCGTTTGTATGAGAATAAAGGTTTTTGCCAATTGTGTCTGTTACTGGTGAGAATTTTCCAATGTTTCCCTATGCAACGACTCACAGAATTCGAAATGCTACTGTAGGTCGTTACACATGTCAGTGGGACATTGGTTTCTGTCACCTTGTTGTATTCCTCCAAAAGGGCTTCCCTGTTTAGATTTTTTGCCCTCTTGCAACTCTTGTTTAGAATCCTGTTCGGATAGCCTCTTTTCTGCAACTTAGCCGTCAGATCGTTAGATTGTGTTTTAAAATCAGACAAATCGCTGCAATTTCTGCGAATACGCAGATATTGACCAAAGGGAAGATTTTCCCTAACGGCACATGGGTGAAAACTCAAAAAGTGAACAGATAGTTCTTACTGATAGGTTTGAAATAAGTCTTGGTGGTCAAATGATCAGCATCCCTGGTGATTGTGACATCCAAAAAAACAATGGAGTCAGCATGGTATTGGTGAGTCAATTTAAGATGTGGATCACACGTATTCACCCAATCAAAGAATGCCAGAAGACTATGTTCTGGGCCTTGCCAAATAAGAAGCACATCATCAATGTACCTCTGCCACAGGATAACATTGGATGTATAGGGGTTGGTGGCAGAAAGAACGTGTGTACGTTTGAAATTATACACGTACAGCCCCGCTATACTCGGGGCGAAGATACTGCCCATCGAAGTCCCCGTCTTTTGTAGATAGATTTTATCCTGGTATTCAAAAAAGTTGCGTTTGAGTGCTAGTGTAGCACATTCAATAATAAATGTGCGAGAAGTGGTGTAATCCCAAGTCGCTTGGTCCAGGACGTCGGCTAACACTTTAATGGTCGTGTCCTGCGGGATGCAAGTATATAGGCTTTCTATATCTAGGGAGACTAGAAAGCAAGGTTCCTCTGGCATCTTCACTGTTAGAAGCATGGCT
Source organism: Lissotriton vulgaris (assembly GCF_964263255.1). Taxonomy (NCBI): domain Eukaryota; kingdom Metazoa; phylum Chordata; class Amphibia; order Caudata; family Salamandridae; genus Lissotriton; species Lissotriton vulgaris. The sequence continues at coordinate 362,220,171 of NC_141699.1, read as the reverse complement.
AGGAGGCTTTTGGTGTCTTTGATGTATGTACTTGTAGCCTGGACCAAAGGTTTTAAAAAGAAGTCACAATATTTGGATACGGGTTCCAAAAGAGAACCTATACCCGAAACTATGGGTCTGCCGGGCGGTGGAAGGCGATTCTTATGAGTTTTAGGTAATGTATAGAAATACATTTCTTATTCTTATGAGTTTTAGGTAATGTATAGAAAACCATTCGCCAAGGGAGCGATGACATGAACACTGACCCTCTCAATGACCAAGCAAGCGGGAGACTCAACTAAATCAGTATGGTTGCACAGAAGGCATATTTACTTTACGCCCTCTGGTCTCGGCGTGGCGATGTGATGTGACAACGAGTTCTTTTGTTTGTTTGGTTTTATGTTCAATTGTTAGAGTTACGAAAATAACACATATCTGATTTTGCTGCAATTTAGCATTTGACTGCAAAGCTAAGTGCAGTTATGGATGTGTGAGGCTGAGACATGATGAACAATTTCCTCTGCTATGTACAGACACTGGCACGTGGTCCCCTAGAGAGATGGTGCTTGGAACATGGAGTTGGTGGTCAGGTCTTGGCCACACAAACTTTGAGTACTAGGGTTAACGAGTGAATCAGAGAATGCAGTTTGCAAATTATAATAGCTACACTAATTACCTGATTATTGTATCATTAACACAAAAGCACCCATCTGTCTTCCTTTGCCTTCACTTCCCCCTCCTTCACATTTATGTTCCTTGTAAGCTGTTTTCTATAAAAAATGCAAATAAAGATATTTGGAAAAAAACAAGAGAGAGGAACTGTGGGTGTCACTGGGGACAATGGTTGCCAAGCGGAATATTGCAAAACTTGGGGTGGGGGGTTTGGGTGAGAGAAACACCGTCCCTGAGGCTCTGAGAAAACGATATAGCTCATTGTATGTTTACTGAAAAAACTGTATATATATATATATATCAAGATGTTGTCCCAACAAGTGGTCACAGATATGGCATAACTGGAGAAATCTGTGAACCACCGATGGACATATAAAGAGTGGACATTGAGTAGAGGTCACTAGGTCAATATACTGTGTCATTAACTGCCCCTGTTGGGGATATACTTTCACTGTGGATTGTTGCAAAATGCCGCACTGAGAAGAATATTGCCTGTAAATTGTTTTTCAAGTGATAATTTGAATTTAATAAAAAAAGAACTGTTAAAAAAAAGGCCCCTGGCAGACAAAGAGGTGATGTGATGAGGCATTTCTATAGCGCACTACCACTCCAAGGAGCATCTTGGCGCTGCAACTCCTAATTACCAGCAGATAGCCACACTAGAACCACCCAAGATTGAAACAGGTAATCATAGCAGGGCTTTACAGCCTGTATCCGACGGTGCGTAAATCCATGTTTTTAGCATTTTTCTGAACCTTTGCTCCGTGGTAGCTTCCCGAAGGAAGAGGGGTAATTTGTTCCAATGCCTTTGCACCAATGACTGCTAAGGATTTTCCACCTTTGGTTGTCCGCCTAAATCTGGGAACGAGAAGGAGATTTGCTGTAGATGATCTAAGTTCGCGCGTTGGATGATATTGTGTAAAGTGCCTACGCAGGTACAATGGACCCTGTTGGTGAAAGGCTCTGTAGGTGATAATAAGGACCTTGAACAGGATGCGTTTATGTACTGGAAGCCAGTGTAGGGCATCTAATGCAGCAGATGCCGAAGATTTTCTGGGCCATCTGAGGACCAATCTGGCAGCTGCATGTTGGACAATCTGGAGTCTGTGCAGGGCAGATTTATTAAGCCCTGCGTACAGACTGTTGCAGTAATCGAGTCTTGATGTTATCAGCGCCACTGCAACTGTCCGTCTAGCATGCAGGGGAAGCAGGTCAAAGAATTTTCTAAGTCCCCTAATAATATTGAAACATACTCCTGCTACTTCTTTTGCTTGATGTGTGAAGGACAGGGTGTTATCAAATTTAATGCCCAGGTTCCGTGCTGCATTAATAGTCTTTGGTGGAGCCTCTGCCTCCTTAGGCCACCAGTCACGAGCAGAAAAACAGTTATTGGGTCCAAAAGGCAGAATTTCTGTTTTTGCAGAATTACACTTTAAATGATTGTTTGTCATCCACGCAAATGTTGCCGATAGGCATTCTCTCAGGGTCATTTCCACCTTGGTTTGATTCTTATCAAGAACCAGAACCATCTGGGTGTCATCGGCATATGCAATTGTGCTAATACCGAAGGAGGAGATCAACTTGATCAGGGGAACCATGTATAGGTTGAACAATGTGGGGCTCAAACTAAAGCCTTGCGGTACCCCCGTATTCAGCACTTTCTCCTCAGACCTAAAGTTTCCCAACATAACGATCTGGCGCCTATGCGCCAGATAATTTTTAAACCATTCTAAAACGGTTCCCGCTATGCCCGCATTTGCTAGACGATGTAAAAGGATAGCGTGGGACACCGTATCAAACGCTGCAGAGAGATCTAATAGGATCAGGACTGCCATCTTGCCCTGATCCAATGCAGCTCGAATGGTTTCAGTTGACAACAGTGCAGATTCAGTTGAATGGTGTGCTCTAAAACCTGCATGGATGAAGAATTTGATTCTTTTCCAGGAAGGCCATGAGTTGCTTATTAACATATGATTCCGTTAATTTGCAAAGTGCTGGGAGGAGTGAGATAGGGCGCAGGTTGGCAAGAGTCGCAGAGTCCTGCACAGCCTTCTTCTGCAGAGGTCTAACTGCTGCCACTTTCCATTGGAGGGGGATGTCGCCTGATTGAAAGGATGAATTTATGATAGAATTAATTTCAGGATTGACTTCTTCTAATATTGCTTTAAGCAGCGTAGGGGGGCATGGATCGAGAGGAGATCCTGACTTAATTTCAGATATCCCTTGATATGTATCTTCCAGACTGATTTGATTGAAAGTTTCCCAGCAGGGTTTATGAATGTCTATATTGGTTTTATCCTCTAACTTCACTTTATCAAACTGCGGGAAATCTTTCGTGAGGGTGTCAATTTTCTGTACGAAATAGCTATCGCGTCACAGAGGGTCTGGGAAGGTGGGATCTCTCGAGTTAAAACTTTGGGCTTTCTGAAGCTGTTAACAATTTTAAATATTTCTTTCTGTTGGTTACTAGAAGCTTCAATTTGTGATGTGAAGTACTTGGCTTTCGCGCCTTTTATGGAGGCATGGTAGAGCCTCATTACTCTGATTTGCCTCTTTTTCTTCATTCCCATAGTTTCGTCGCCACCTTTGCTCAAGAACTCTAACTTTAATTAGCATTTCTTTTAGTTCACATGAGAACCAAGATGCAGATATCTTTATTTTCCTAGAAGTAGAACTTCTAACTGGATTTTTAATCTGATTACCGATTGCCGTCATCCAGCTCTCAAATCTTTGATAGTCAGCCGTGGTGTTCCCTGTGAGAGCAGGGTTGCTCTCCTTCATCCATTTACCAAGGTCAGGGTGATCTATGATTTTCCCCCAGCAGGGTAAGGATGTACCCTTTATTGATGTCTCGTTTGATTTTATCTTCTTTCCCTCTATCATGGAGCTAAATTCAATGAAATAGTGATCGGTCCAGGATTGCCGCACAGAGGGTTCAACCGTCATAGCGTCCATATTGGAGCCAATGCAGTCGAGAGTGTGTCCAGCCTCGTGGGTCGCTTCTGATATCTTCATTGTCAGCTCCAAAACATGCAGTGTTTCTTTAAAACTGGATGCATGATGGTCATTAGTGTCATCCAAATGAAGGTTCACATCACCTAATAGAGTAAAATTAGCAAACTTAAGGGTCAGATCACTAAGGGCTTCCCCAACGCTCTCCAAAAACTGCGTGGGTTGGCCAGGAGGGCGGTACAGCAGTGCTCCTGCAAAAGTGAATGTATCACACACTTGGATGCAGAAACTGAGGCTTTCAGCTCCTTTAATATCTGTAAGCTCCTTTGTTAAACATTTTAGGGTATCTCTATAAATAATAGCCAGCCCACCACCTCGCTGTTCTACTCGGTCTTGTCTACAAATAGAAAACCTGGGAGGCAGGGCATGCACTATGTCAGGATTTGACCATTCACGTAGCCAAGTTTCGGTGAAGTATTCAATGCTCTTTCTGGGAAAACTACGAGTGGAATCTGAGGGAAAGACATGGGAGTGGCTCGACTGATGGCGGACAGTGAATGGCAACGGTAACAAGACACAGCGAGGATGGCTGGGTCCGCAGTCTGAAATATGGACCGACGATAGGTGAACAACTCTAATAGCGATTGAGAGGAATTAGAACACCAACAGCCTTCAGGATCACCTGACTCCGTATGATCAAGGACACGCAAACACAACTAGTGCAGCAGTGCAATTAGTGGATGAGGAGTCAAAGTTCCCTGGCTTCAGACCGGGGTATTGCTAGGACATTGACGACCGTCGCAGATCCTACATCTTGAGCCTGGCAGGTGGAGCTGCACAATGGCTGAGGGGATAGGAGGACAGGGATCCCCCTCTCACTACTATACTGCTTCATGGACCACTGGTAACTATGATTTTACTTGGGGGACTGGTGCTGTGCCCCGGGTAGGCTAGAGTCTCTTAAGTATTGTATGTTGGATTAGGGCGACAGGCGCTATGAAGAGTTGGGGGCCGGGCAGTTTTAAGTCCGCAATGCAGGGAAGCAGGGTGGGGGATTTTGTTTGTTCTGATCAGATGCTTTCAGGCTGGTAAGGAGGGCAATGGGAAGTGGGGTACAAGTTAGATTATTGTTTTTCTTTCTTTCAATCGAATGACAGGCAACAACTGCCTTACACCACACTAGCCTTAAATAGATCATCACACATCCAGGGTTCACTCCCTTCCTGGAAATTTGGAGCCTCCCTGGCAACAGGGAGTGCAGATGAACTAGTATTTGATAGAAAGCTATGATGACTACATTGACCACATCGGATATTAGAATAACGTCATGGAACGTAAACGGCTTGGGTGACAAGATTAAACATGGTGTTGTACTTCAGTATATAGAAAGGCATTCTCCTGATGTGATTTTGCCACAGGAGACACCTCATGGGTAATAACTCCAAGGCTTTGGATCGCTGGGGCTACACAATAGAAGTTCACACAGGGTTCACCTCCCATTCCAGGGGGACATGGATTCTTCTTAAGAAGCGATTACCATTTACAGTTTTCCAGACCTGGTCTGATACTCAGGGTAGATATGCAGCCCTGTGTAGGACATGGGGGGTGCATATCCTCTCAGTATATGTTCTACCGGCATTGCAGGGTGTCGCCCTCTCGGATCTGGGGGTGAGCTCTTAATGGGTGACGATTTTAGGATGGCTCTCTGTGACAACATGGACTGACTGCCCGAGACAGATGTGCCAGCTAACTTCTCACTGATAGAATTTATCACATCCCTGGGGTTGGCCGATGTGTGGCGAGCCCTTAATCGTAATTTACAATAGTTTAAATTTCACTCGGAAGGGGGTGGGGGTGGATCCCATGGCAGCCTTTCTCGCCTGGACTATATCCTTATATTGGTCTGCCATGTCCCCAGCTTTCTTAATATCTGACATTCAGCAAGGGGCATCTCACATCAATCTCCACTGTGTGCAATCTATAGCCCGAATAAATTGAAAGATCAAAAAACTATCTCAATCCCTGGAATTTGAAAATTCCAGGTCTTGGAGAATGATTAGCAGAGGCCACTGAAAACTACTTAGCTAATAATAAATCTTCAGTGGATTCTCCCCCGATTTTGTAGAAGACATACAAATCAGTCCTAAAGGGTCAAGCACTTTCCCTTATAGTTGGCCACAAAAAAGAGAAAATGCTACATTAGAGAGGATTGAGTGCAACATCCTTGAGATGGAATTTGTGTCTGATGGGAATGGAGACACACAACATAAACTGGATCTCAAACATGAATATAGGAACATGACATCGGAGCAGGCGAAAGCAAGGTATTGCGCAACGCAACATTGACTGTTTGAGGGGATAAAACTGGGAAACTATTATCATGGCTAGATAGATGTGAACGGGCGACTCGATGGGTGACGGAAATTTGGACGAAAGAGGGTGAACGTCTGCTTAATCCCCCAGAAATCGCCAATGTATATGCTACTTATTATTCCTGTCTGTATTCTTCTTCTATTACAGCTCCTATCGAGAACTTCTGTGACCTCTTGGCTATACCAGCTCTTCCAGGTCTCTCTACTTAAGACAGCACTTATTGAGAGCGACCCAACTGAGGATGAGTTGGTCCAGGCGACATGGAGCTTGCGATGGGGCAAAGCAATGGGGCTGAATGGTTTACCAAAAGAGTTGATATAAGTCACTACAGCTACTATAGCGCCCTACCTACTAAAGATAGATGGGGAACGCCGGCATCAGGGCATTCTACCCAGAGACCAACGATGAGCCTCAATAGTATTTCTACATAAGGAGGGTAAACCACCAGAGATCTGCACCTTCTACAAACCAATATCACTGCTCAAGCAGAAATCAAAATACTGGCAAAACTCCTGGCGTCCAGACTCATTCGAAAAATCACCAAGTTGGTAAATAGTGATCAATTGGGCTTCATGCCAGTTCGCAACACAGCCCTTAATCTACAAAGGTTCCATAAAATGTTGGGTCGACAAGACTAGCTCAGCTTGTAGTTAATGGAAGACATCCTGTATGTTCTTCCTCAGATGCGGAAACAGACAGGGCTGCCTGCTTTCCCCGCTTCTCTTTACCTTGATCCATGAACCTTTGGTGGCTTGGGTTCGTTCAGAACCATTGATATGAGGCATCCGCTAGACTGAAGAATGGGAGTATAGAATATCTCCATGCTGATGATATCTTATTGTATATCGCAGACCCGCAATGCTTCCTTTTAAGAATATTAGACCTATTCATCTGCTTTGGAAAGAACTGTGGGTACACCATTAATTGGTCTAAATCTACCATATATGTTTTACACAGTGATAAACTACATTTTCCAGAGGCTTGCAAGGCACAAATGGTGACGGACGGCTTTTGATACTTCGGCATTTAGGTTACCACTGATATGATCTTCTTTGGTGCCAGGAATGTCCAACCTCCTTTGTCACAACTTAAAGCTGATGTCCAATACTGGAGGTCGCTCCCTCTTTCGCTGTTGGGGGAAGCAGCACTGTTTGAAATGTTGGCACTGCCACATTTTGTTTACGTGTTATAGAGCACTACATTTCTTGTTCCCACAGACTATTTTAAGGCTATTAAGTGTGAGATCAGAAAACTACTCTGGGATGGTGGACCTCCACGGATAGCTCTAGATAAATTAACCCGGAGTTGGTATGATGGCAGGATTTACTTACCAGAAATACAAAAGTACCATGGACAGCTCAGCTCCCAGTCATTATTCAGTGAGTCGTGAAAGGGGGTAGGAGAACACTGCTGACACATCTCAGCACCAATACCTCTTTGCATCTTGGTCGATGTAGCACACTGTTTTTCGCTCAGTACAAAGTATTAATCAGCTAATGCCATATCTTTATAGCGTATCTCTAGACACATGTGTTTCAGGATTCCCCCGTCATCAGTAGAGAAAATATAGGTTGCCGGACATGCTGCCATAGAATTTTCTTAGGCCACTCCGGGCACGCAGAGGCTCTGAAGCTTGTCCGCATTGCGGCTCAAGGGAGCCATTTTACATAGTGAAAGGGGGTATTAATGTGGTAAATTAATTCAATATTACCTCATCTAGAAATTTCTATACTTAATAATCATAATTTCAGTCAAAGCAAGGAGAGGAGTCTGTGGTGCTCGAGTACAAAAAAAAAGGGTCCAGTAACTCGAGTTAAGGGGAGAGCTCCAGCACCAAGCGGGTACATGAGTGGTCTGCAGCTTTATTCACACATCAGAATATTTATACAGTTTTCAGTCAATAGGCAAAAGAAGAAAAGGGAAGTGACAAGCAGTAATTTCCAACAGATGTGTCAAGGTAGGGGCGTGTCTTGTGTCTCGTGAGAGGGCATGTGATGTGTGGAAATGTGTTCTCTTTCAGTTGAAGGACCTTACTCATTCGGGGGTTTATCTCTGGCTTAGAGTCAAGAACAGGAACCATCTTGTGTAAAACAGGAACTATCTTGCTGGTTCTGGGAATTGGCTGAACCACAAGAGTCAAAAAGAGGAACTATCTTGTGTAAAACAGAGACCATCTGCTCTCTGGCTTGCAGTCAAGGACAGGAACTGTCTGATGGTTCTGGGAATTGGCTGAAGCACAGGAAGGGGTGGTCAATTAACTAAGATGCCAGGTGCAGGGTGTCTTACAGTTAAGAAAATAGGAACTATCTGCTGCTGGTTCCCAGAATTGGCAGAACCATAGAAATGTGTGGTTAATGAACGGGGATGCCAGAGGCAGGGTGTCTTGCTTGTGGGTCTGAAGACAAAATGGATGTCACACAAAATGGGTGCTTGTCTGAATAAAAAAATGGCTGTCAGACAGAAACAGGGAAATGATGGGGCACAACTGTCAATTTTATTTCCACAGGAGCACACTGCTGACACATCTCAGCGCCATTACCTCTTTGCATCTTGGTCGATGTAGTACAGTGTTTTTTGCTCAATTCAAAGTATTAATCAGCTAATTGCGTATCTTTATAGCGTATCTCTAGACACGTTTTTCAGGATTCCCCGTCATCAGTGGAGAAAATGTAGGTTGCTGGACATGCTGCCACACAATTTTCTCAGGCACAATCCCACTCCGGGCACTCAGAGGCTCCAAAGCTCGTCAGCTCAAGGGAGGCATTTTAAATAGTGAAAGGGGGTAGGAGCACACTGCTGACACATCTCAGCGCCATTGCCTCTTTGCATCTTGGTCGATTTAGTACAATGCCTCTGTTTGCCCGGAGTGGTATTGTCCATGAGAAAAGTCTCTGGTGAATCTGAGTTATTGATGTATTTTCAGGGCCTGACTCTAAATAGGAGGTTAAAAGTTCCACTAAAAGTGTTGTATATATTGGTGAGGGCTTCAACATGGTCCAATATAGTAGGCCACCTAAATGCCCTACTGTTGTTACTCACTAAGGGCGGTTAGATCCCTACCCCCGGGTCAGGTGGAAGAGTTGAATGAGTCAGAAACCATTTCCCTATTAGATCTATCTTTCGTCTATTTTAAAATCCAGTACGTAGGCCCAGTGGGCTACACTTAGCATTACATAAACAATTCGAAACGAATAATTACCTCTTGAAAAAGTATTTGAGCATTCAAGGTCTGAGGGCAACCTACTGTAGTGCAGTTCCTATATTCCCAATAGGCTCTGTGCATTGGAATAATACATCCTATAGATTTGACGTAGGACTTAGTTCAACTAGGTCTCTATCGAATATACTCAACTTAATTGTGAGTGCCAGCTAGCTCAGAGGTCACTAGAAACTTTCTCGAATTCGCAAGAAGGGATGCGTTTCTGACAACCGCATAAACATGACAACTTTGTTTCCCTAGGACTGGAAAATATCTTCAGAGTCGTAGAAACAATAGATAAGTATTTCACGCCGTAATAGTCGCTTACTTAACGACTTAGAACATCAAAATCTCCGGGCACTAAACGGGAGATTTCCGGCAGACTCTCCTCCAGTCAATTCCTTTTACTCGACTAGAACAAGCTCCATATTGGATTACACCTTTGCAAGCCTTGTACTGTTTCCTCAGATCTTGGGGTTCGGAATGGGCGATAAGGGTGATAGCGACCATCGCCCCCAGGAATGTCACATAATGTCAAATACGACTACCTTAACTAGGCCAGATACAACAATGGGGCCGATCCATTCTTTAAACCAAAAGAGGATCAAATGCACGATTGCTAATACGAACCTTCAAGCCGAAACTGCATTTCAACTTTTTGACATTCAAGCATCGATTGCAGCCAGCCACATCACTTACTGGGCTCACTTTACTGCAATACTGCAAAAAAAGCTTGCAGTTAACTATCTCTCAAAAGACAACCTCCGAGGATACTGTATTCTGAAATCAGAGGGACGCCTACCTGCCATGTACTTTTGTTGCCCGCGAGGACCCCTGGACAGCGGGACTTGTCCGGCGCTACGAGCGCGTTGCTGGCTGCTTGTCCCCCCCGCCGCCGCAAACCACCAGCTCAGCGGCCGCAGTGCGGGGGGACTACCTCAACCAGAACACTCTGCTGGATTGCCACGCCCACCCGCCGCATTTCTGTACCCGGAGGCGCTTAAGAAGCCTGTCCTGCTTCCCCGTTGCGGGACACGCACGGGCGGCGCCGGGCTAAGCCCGGGCAAAGGGCGGGCAGTCTGTGGCAGTCAGGGGATGTCTAAGGCTGGGCTGGGCCACCCCTCTGACATTGTTTCTTGACACTCCAGGATCCGTGGACAAATTAACGCTAGTAAGGGTATTTGCTCTTTCCTAACAGTCTGTGCCAATGTCTACCCGTTCGGGGAAGAGCTTGACGGGAGGGGGCGAGGTGAGACCTAGTAGTGTAATAGGTACTATGGACAAATTTATCACACGGGTTGCAGCCGTTATAGAGAAGGAGATTGTGATGACGGAGCGGCGTCTCTCGCAGGAACATCTTCTGTCTAAAAGAAGATCATCCTTGGGCCCCTTAACTCAGGCAGTGTCCCCTGTATGTAACCCTGTTCCCCTTTTAGCCACACCTCATCCATACCTCCTTCTGAGGATGGTGACAATCCGGCCTTGCCTCCTACTGTATCCCCTGTTTCTATAGCAGGCTCTGTCTGCCTCCCCACAGTGGAAAATTCTAAGACACTGGGCACCCCGTTTTCGGCTCCTAAAATCCCTGTAATTACTAAAAGGAAAAGGATTGCTAGCCCGCGCAAAGGTAGTTCCTTGAAACTATTTAAGAAACCAAGGAAACTGGGGACCAAGGGCATAGGTACCAAAACTGGTGAGTGCTTGGGTACGTTAAATTCCTCTTCTACCAAGGGGAGTGGCCCTATCTTAGGAAAAGTAGGTGCAGCTCCCTTTCCCAGCCATCAGCTTTTTGTGTCCCTGTTACTATTGCACAAATCGAGGAGTTGTTGAAAACACTGTTGTCCCCGATTGCTGACAGAGTAACAGGGCTGGCTGACAGGCTAGACAGGTTCGAACAATCAACCCTAGATAGCTTTTTCTTGTTGAAAGCACTTATTAAATTGCACTCTAGGCTAAGGGAGGAGGGTCAAGGAGGGCCCACTGAAAACAGGAAAACTATGGAGCCCCAGCAGGCTTTGCCTGTTGTACCCACTGCGGCTATTTTGGTAACCCCTCAGTTGACTGACAATGTTCCCTTAGTGCCGCTTGTGGATACTTCCGGGAGCATTGGCCAAAAAGCTCAAGCCCTTTCAAGTATTCCCAAGCCCCCCAAAGCCCCGGGTACGAAGCCGGGCCGGGTTGAGTTGCCGGGGGTAGAGGTCCTGCTAAACCAAAGGGAACACCAAAGGGAAAGGGTAAAGGTAAAGCTACCAGTCAGGCTTGTTTAGCTAAAACCTCGAATAATAATCCTGCTCTTATCCACCCACAAACACTATTAACTAAAGCTGTCCCAAAAGTTTCATCATCCAAAGTTGCTCCAATATCCCCTCCTGTGAACTTGCCCCCAGATTGTCATCCGTATGTTGCTGTCCTTATAAATGTACCCACCCTGAAGGCTGATCAATATGAATCTCCTCAAGCCTTAAAAAATAAAACAATGCACTGGCTAGAGTCCAACAGACCCTTCCTAGGGGCCTTGATGGATTAATCATAGGAGTCAGAAGGGTGGGATGGGTGGGCTATGGTCACAAGCATTTGGAAGGAGACTGCGTGGTGGTCAATTTCAGGGATAGTAGAGTAGCACAATCCATTTGCAATTATAAACTTAATCCCGAGGGGCTGGGAATTGGTATAGTGGACCTAACCTTTTTTTTACCCAAGATCAGTCACCACCCCGTTTGGCAGAGAATTCGGCATGGTTTGGAGCAATAGCTCCGCCTATTCTGAATTTCCTGCTTATCCACAATTCCACCCTCAGGCAGTCTGGCCATCGCCTGGGTGGAGACCACCAGGACATTGAACCAACGGTATTGTTGGGGAGGTCCTCGGAGTCAGTAACTCAGGTGATGTCACTTAGCTGAGTGGGCTGACCTTTGATTATGGCACACTCCCCATTGGCACAGTAGTCCCCACTCCTATACAAGAGAGTAATCAGCTCCCGGGGAGGCAAGGTGGGGTTGGCCCTAACGACCCATGATCTGTTGGAGGGTGGAGGACGCCTCGATTCTGGCGGTGACCCAGCTGTGGCGGATCCAGTCCTTTGGATTTTCAGCTGGAACAACGAAGGAATCGATAGGAAGTTGGGGTTACCTGACTGGAACGCTCTTGTTGAGCAATATTCCATCTGTATATTCCAGGAGACGTGGGGTAGGGAGCCCTGTCATAAGGTGGGATATTCATCCCACTTTGTTCCAGCTGTCCCCCCTTTGTCAGGGAGGGGTCGCCCCTTGGGTGGTCTCCTCATTTGGGTTGTTGTCTCCCTAGATTGTAGAGTGGAGGAGCACCCCACAAACTCACCTGATATCCTCAACATCACGTTAAAGGATTCTTGGGGATGTTTGCTCTTAGATATCTTCAACATCTATGCTAGAGGTACCAGAGGAGGCGTACAATTGCCCACCATTGCTCTTTTGGAAGATCTCCTTAGGCAGCGGCCAAAAAAATCGTGCATTTTGGTGGCGGGTGATCTAAATTGTACGTTTGAGCCCCTGGGCCTTGATGACATGCTAGGCATAGAGGAGGAGGATTCGAGAAAGGGGATTCTACCCCCAATTAAAAGGTGGTCACAAGTGGCGTTGCAGTTCAACGCTCTCAGTATGGAATTTGATCTGAGGGCGGTTAATGGGAGGTCCAAATCTGATTGGATTGGTGCACACACTTACAACAGGCCCAATCATACGTCTAGAATAGATTATACTCTTCTCAACGTACGTTTATGGAGCACCCTGAGCGACATGGAGATTATTCAGACCATTGAGAGTGACCACAATCTTCTCTCTGTCGTCTTATCTCCTGAGTGGCTCAAGGGCAAGGTTGGGTTACAACCACCGACGGTATCCAACTCCCAGATGGCCAGTGTATCTAACTGTGGGAGGCGACTGAAGTGGGCCAAGCTCGTCCTATCTGTTGAGAAGTCACAGCCATAGGGCCACTGCTGGCTGCAGCTCAGAGCAATCTAAGCTCATTGTCTCAGGCGCCTGAGGAGGCCACGCAGATTTTTTGTGACCTAACTAGGGCCCTGAGTAAGCTTTTCATCTCACCTAGTAGCTCCTCTGGCGTGACTAACAGGACTAAACCCATGAATAGACAGGGATGGTTCACGACAAAATGCAGGTCCATGAAAAAAGCCTTGATAGGGGCAGTTAAATCCAAGTCCCAACTAGCAATTAGGATAGCAAGGAAGGATTACTCCCACACCTTAAGGGCAGCAAAAAAGGAGTGGGAGGAGAAGTTTTAGGAAGACCTTTTGGTAGCAAGCAAGGGAAAGGATGCAAGGGTTTTTTGGAGTTTGGTTAGAACTAGGAATAGGCCAGATGTATCGCTGGTTACGTGTAACATCCCTGCCCAGATCTGGTACAACCACTTTGAGGCCCTATATTCTCAACCTGAAGGGGTCCTTAGTGAGTCTTTTTCCTTGGAGGATGATGTAATTGTTAGTGGCATTGACGGCTTTACCGGGAGGGAGGTGGAGGCCGTAATTAAGTCCCTGGTCCTGGTGACTTGCTACGAGCGATCCCAAGGAATGGGGACAACTGGTTGCTACGCTACTAAATGCAATTGTGAGGGGCGCATTAGTTCCTGATTCCTGGAAGGGGGCGGAGGTTGTCCCGATATTCAAAAAGGGTGTCGGGACAACCCCGCTAATTACAGGCCCCTTAGTCTCATCGACTCTTCCCAAAAGGTGGCTGGGAAGGTGATTTTGGGAAGGGTCCTTCAATGGGCTGATGACCACAAGATACTGTCTGACTTTCAGGCGGGATTCCGTTCAGGTACTGGGACGATCGAACAGGCCTTCAGGCTAATGCTCCTGTATTGGAAGGTGGTGGTGCTGGGCAAGGGCAGTCTTTTTTTGGCCTTCATTGACCTGAAGACTGCCTTTGACCTAGTACCTAGGGAGGAGCTATGGAGGGTTTTGCAGGGGCTGGGGCTGCCACCCTACATCCTGTCGCTTTTGATTAAACTTCATACAGACAACTGTGCGCAGGTGCGGTGGGGCACGAATGGGGAGAAAACCAATAGGATTCCGGTGTGTAGGGGCGTCCGCCAGGGATGTGTGTTAGCTCCCACACTATTCTCATTGTATGTGAATGGTGTGGTAGAGCACCTGCTTAAAGAACCAGCAGATGCTCCGTCCCTGGCGGGCACTCGGATCCCCACCCTGCTCTTTGCCGACGACACCCTTCTCATTGCAAAGACACCTCAGGGTCTCCAAAAGCTCCTCAACCGCTTCCAGGAGTTCTGCTCTCTCAGGGGCTTGACGATCAATGTAGACAAGACCAAATTCCTGACCATGAACCCTCCTAAAAAGCTAGGGCCCCCCCGGTCCTAAATACTTTTCCCTTAGAGAGGGTCTGCGAGTTTGACTATTTGGGGATCCGCCTTAGCAATTCCATGAGCTGGACCCCACACATTCAAAAGATGCTGCTCAGCCACAAAAGGGTGACTGGCCTCCTACTCAGGGAACATTGCTCATCCTCTAAACATTGCCTTTTCCCGGTTATAGACCTCTACAAAGCTAGAGGGGTTACTGTCGCCTTGTATGGGGCGGAGTTGTGGGGCACCTCAAACCTTGAGGTATTAGGCAAAGCGGAAAGTAAATTCCTGAAAGAACTTATGGCTCTCCCATTGAGCACACCCACAGTTCCGGTGCATCTCGACTTGGGCTGCAGACCAATTGCGGACCAGGCGCGACTCCGGCCATTGCTCTTGTGGGCTCGATTGTGGAGGCTCCCCGAGCTAGCTTCATATGCAGCAGGCCTGTCTGAGGTGATTGCAATGGAGGGATGGCACCGTATAAAATGGCTAAGGGATGTTAAGAGTCTACTGGGGGAGCTGGGTCTGGATGACTCCTGGGTTACTCGTTCTGCTCCTCCCAAAGCCACCCTGAACAAACTATACTGGGATTGGGTATCCTCCAAACTCATTGGCAATCCTCGACACTGCAATTCGACCGCAGCATTTCTAAGAATCAAAGATGTGGTTGCATATGAGCCTTATCTGGACCTCATCTCTATCCCACTGGACAGGGCTCTCTACTTTAAGCTCAGAGTGGGTACCTTACCTCTAGGTAACCTGGTGTCCAGGTGGAAATCATCTTCCCAGTCCTCGCCCTTCTGTGCTTTGTTTCCGACACGGGTGGAGACGGTGGCACACATTCTTTTTGAATGCCCGGACTATTGTGCCCCAAGGAGGCGCTGGCTCATACCATTGTGTAGACTTTTAGGTACAGCATTTACAGAATGGTAAAAGGAGCAAAGCAAAAATATGTCTGTGTACTTGTAGTCCGTGTTACAGACAAAGATTGTTATAACCACACCATATTTTTGCTTTGCTCCTTTTACCATTCTGTTCGTTGTTTTGTCTGAATGTTGTGGGTCAGGGCTGTGCCCACTTGTTATTAATGTACTCATTCTGTTTTATCAAGAGAATTGTTAAATAAATTCCATGTCCGGCTGCACAAAAGACATAACACTTATCAGGTGTGTGATTATCAGTTTAGTATACCATTGTGTCCATGAGTAGGGACCACTGTTTTTTGAAACATGATACTGCCCAAGGTCCCTATGGCATACCTTCTGGGTTCCCTTGTCTTTCTTAAACATAAACATCAAAGAGAAGCGCTAAAGCGATTTAAATGGAACATCAAGAGAGAGGGTGAAAACGAAGCATGGGTCAAACTACTATACGTCACCAACAGCAACAACAGTGCCCGTTTTTGGGAAACCGTAAATGACTTCATGGGTCCGCAGCACAAAGAAATAGGATCTCACATCACTGAAGAGACCTGGATCAAATATCTTTCCAGCCACTTCAACGAAGACATAGAGCACCTAGGAGTCCAAACGGGGACTAGTAAGATCCCAGAGAGAAATTGGAAAACGTGTATGCTAGAGACATGGGGCCAGGCCGTCTCAGGCACAAACACCATCCACTCAGAGACATCGAGGTGCCAGCAGTCAGACTTAATCAAAAAACAGATGGCTAAAGGCAGGAAAGAAGGCACCCTGAGCCCAAATGGCATACCACCCGCCCTCTACAAAGCAAAGAACAAAGAGTGGTCTGAAATCATGCAACCTCTATTTTTGGAAATCAGATTACTAAACAGAATTCCAGAATCTTTGAGGGGCTCAACTATTGTCCCAATTCATAAAAAGGGAGACAAGGCTGAACCAAACAACTATCGCTTAGTAGCCCTCATTGACAACGAGGCGAAATATTTTGCCGGCAGTATACTAGAGGAGCTTACACTTTGGACTGAGTCAAATTTGATAATACAGCTGAATCAAACATGCTTCAGAAAAATGACTGGAGCATCAACAAACATTCTCGCCATGTCATTAATTATCGATGCAGCAAAATCATCCAAGATTCCCTTACATCTGTGCTATATTTACTTTAGCACTGCATTTGATAACATCGAGAGAGGCAGACTTTGGGGGAAACTAGCGCAATGGGGCCTACCACAGCCGACCCTAAATATGCTGATTCTCCTCCACCCGGACACCTGGGTATAGGTGAAACTAGGAAGCGGCACCCACCTGTCCTCAAAAGTACCAACTACTAAAGGCTTGAAACAAGGTTGTGTGCTTGCGCCAACCTTGTTCAATCTTTACCTGGCGGACCTATCGAAAGCGCTCGATGACTGTAATTCTCATTCCCCAAGTATAGGAGGGAAAACTTTGAGCAACCTTTTGTATGCAGATGATGTAGTGCTACTTATATATATATATATATATATATTTAAACAAGAAAAGAGTGTCCTCTGGTGTTTGAAAGATCACAAACAGGAGCAGAAGAACAAAAAACTGGCCTCACTTAGGTCAGTTAAGAAAGCCCTCACTCACCACCTGGTGGTGACATGCTTCATCATTGGGCCCCACTAAAGAGGCTGAGTGCCTCTTTAGTGTGCTTTGACGCCAGGTCTACTGCGGAGCAGGTTTTGTGAGTTCGGGCGTTCAGTGAAAGTAAATTACATTGTAGTGAGGGGATTAAAAAATTTCTTCAGTATATCCAAAAAATATTTATTATCAGATCACTAGGACATATATTTAAAATTAGGTGTAGGAAAGTAGTCCACAATTAATTGTGTGGTTATTTCCAGAGTTAGTTATTTGTCAGTCAACATGTTTCTGCCTTCGAAACGGTGTAAAATTACCAGGCATTCATCAGGACTAAAAGAGTGTACTAAACCCTGGCGGTATGGGCACGCTAAGGCCCACCCTGACCTAGGGACGTGAATAGTGAAAAGTGGTGAAAAAAAGTGCAAAAGGGAAGAGGATTCTCTTCTCAGTTACTCCTGGTTTAGGAGGCTTACAAGTTTAGGTTTCTGCACTTATATGGTGTGTTCAGGGTACACCATGGGTCACAGGAGGGGGGTGGTAGCGTAATTGGCACACCGCCCTTGACGCTAGGCACCCTCTGTATACCTGCGATACCCTCAGACCGGACCCCAACGATAGCTGTAGTGCTACTTAGTCACACCTACATTAGCCTTCAATGACTCCTTTCTGGAATGCAGAAATACGCCAAGGAAAACAACTTAAAAATACATCTCAGCAAGACACGCACAATGTCAATTAACACCAACAAAAAACAACAGAAGAGCTGGTTTCTTGGTGGCATAAAAATTGACCCAGCTTGCTAGTATAAATATCTGGGAGTCACATTAGATAAAGAAGGCTCTTTTGCAAAACAGAAGCAGGAAATAAGAAGGAGAGGCTCATTGATTGCCTTGACAATGAAAAATCTGGCAACCCGACTGATGGGTCCGACTTTGACCCCGTTTCTGAAGGTAATCAAGGCAAAACTGCTTCCCTCAATCACTCACGGCAGCGAGGCAATGCGGGGAAGGGACTCAAAGGACCTGGACAGCATACAGGTCAAGGCCTACAGAACAATCTCGCTCCCGATTTATACATCTCCAGCACAAATAAGATTGGAGTTCGGCCTCCAAAAACAAGACCTAGCCAGGCATGGAGCATACATCATTTGTTGCCATAAACTAAGAAGTGCTACCACAAATACACTAAACTCTCTGCTGTGGAGCGACATACAAAGCAGGAACGCTTCAGAGGCAAGAGAATACCTTCAGTCAGCCTTGGAAGTCACCAAACTCTCAGAGCTCTGGGACCAAACAACATGGGCACAGCAACTTCAAAAAAATAGTCCGGAAAAATGTCAAATTACTCTCCCTATTAGAGGATAAGGCTTTATTTTCAAAAAGATCCCATGCATGGATGACTTTAAACTCCTACAAATCATTAACACCACAAACATACTTCAACCAGGGGTACCCCAAAGCCATAAAAAATGAACTTTTTAAAGTACAGACTAAGGATTCTGCCATGCACTGGGCACTTACCACCATGGCTGCGGAAAGACGGCAATGAGACCTGCAGGCTATGTAACGCCAACAATGGTGACATCCTTCACGTAACTTGTCTATGTGAAGAACTGCAACAGGCACGCCGACTGCTTCTCAAAGACCAATTTAAGCGAAGAGGGATTGGCACCAGAAGGCAAGCGGTGCTTGGCTGCCTGAATCCATCAAAAACGCAACTAAACTGCAGATTTGTGAAATTCTTGAGAGTGGCCGAGCAGAGAATGCCAAAACTGACGGAAAGTATTACAGACGCAGGCCGATTAGCAGATGGACAACAGGACTAAATGGCATCTTATTGAACATGACTGCCTAGCACCAGTGCGATATCGTTCAGCAAGTAGAGCACATGGGGCAAACATGGCATATGGCTGAACAGGATGAAGCTTTTTAATAGAGAGACTGGCACTGTCAAAAACTTGAGTTATACTGCTTTGCTGAGTTTCTTCTTAATTCAAAGAAAATGACTACTGGAGGAATAATTTTAAGTGTTTTTATAATGATGTTTTAAGAATCTAAGAAATCTGTGTTGCAATGGTTTTAATAAACTATGCAAATAAAAAATAAACCTAAGATAAGTATTTCACTCAGTCAATCGTGCTTCGTTTCTACAGAGTTGCAGAGAAATAGTGAGACAGGCGTTTTCAATAAAAAAGGGTTTATTGAACAGTCTTCTTTCTCAAGCAAGAGAGGTGAATTGCTACAATCTTTAGACAGAATGCAAAGTATAATGCGTACAGCGAGAATAGTATTATAAAATAATACTGTAAGAGCATTGTATGGTTTCTAATACATATAAAAATACATACATAAATACACAGGCTAAAATACTCAACTGGTGCTTCTAAAATACGCCTACCCCAATGTACCTAACCTAAGTCTAGTACGAGGGAAGAAGTAAGTATTGTCTTTTGCATAGGTTTAGTTTTGCCAAGAATCTACCAAATGTTTCTCTAGGTTCTAATCAGCTCCATACCTTAGAATGAAGCAGGTCTGGTATCTCTGTCTCGGGACTCGGTTTCCCAAAACCCCGCAAGGAGAGTCAGAAACACTGGAGCTGGATTTCTCAACAGAGCAGGGCAGCTTCCTGATCAGTGCGTCAGTTGGAGAGTCGGCTTCCTTCGGCACTTGCTGTAGCGAGCTGCGTCGGGCAAGTAGGTAGTCGAACTGCTCTGAACTACCGTGCTTTGCCATAGCAAGTGAAGGTATATTTATACCTTGAAGGTGTTTAGGAATGCCATGTTTGACGTAAAGTTGGGCATATGAACGTCATCAATGAACCCCTGGGGAATAGTTGTTCATTGTAAAACTAACTGAGCTCTTGGAGAAATCAATATTCAAGCAAGGGGAAGTCCCTAACGGCTTAAGCTGGTTTTCAAAGAAATCGTAGAGACGTTTGGTGAACGGATGGAAGTAGCCATGCCTGTATTTGGATAGCATGGGCTATGCCTAAATAAGGGCTTGATTTCTATGCCTAAATAAGGGCAGCATGATTTATACCTATATAAGGGCATGAATAAGGAAAATCCATTCAGAATCTAAAATGAAACACAAAACCCCTCCACTTTCTTATGTACGACTTCTACTAAAATACTAAGTTCTAAACACAGTAAACATATCTAAACATTATGTGTCTAAAACCCACCCAAAATACATTAAAAATGCATTGGTGTACACTGTGTGCCAAATCAAAAGTCAGTGCTGGTATTTGGAGAAAACATCAAGTCTTCTAAGTCTTTAAAAAATGTGTCTACCATTATAGGTGAAAGTTGGATTACCTCGTTAAGAACATCAATCGCACATAGATGTGAAGCATTGCGGTCAGCATTGGTCGCAATGTTCGTATTAGATAGAACCTGTGTGCCTGTCGTTTCTTGTACCTCAGCAGTAGCATTTTGCGTCTGTGAGATCTCAATGAATGCCGTCATCAGAATTGGAAGCTGCTGGGGACAACACAGTGCATGAGCCGTTACTGGTCCAAGCAAAGTATCAACATCCATTAGTATGACTGATGGGAGTGTCAGACAGTTGTCGAGCACCCATTCTTCTCAACATAGCAGGCCTCGTAGAACAGGTAAGATGCAATCTTGCCAAATTGGTCTGAATGATAGAAACCATGTGGTATTCAATTCTCTTCGACGAGGTAGTCCCAAAATTTGAACAATGCGCTCAAGACACTTCATCGCCAGTAGAGTGTTCTCCACGGTGAACTGGGTGTCGCTTGTGGATTGACTTGCCATATGGCAGCAACAGGAGCAAAAATAGTATCCCTGCAGCGAGTCCCAAAATGAGAGGCAATCCGCCAAACAGAGTGCACAAAGTTTGGAAATATTGCTAGGACTACTTCAAAGGGTGCTAACAGTCCTGAAAAAATTGTCTTAAATATATGTAGAATACCACTCGTATCAGACATTTTTAAGATAGACTATAGGGCAATTTGTGTTTAAAAGAGCATGTATCTCCGCAGAAGTCCATGCGACTTTCAGAGCATACGTTTATCTGGGCGAGGTCAGTGGTACAGTTTTTTGAAAAAGAATGGCTTTCATTCTGCTTAAAGTATCAATTCGTATAGAAGAGATGTTCAGTGAAGGCCAAAGTGGCGACTCCTGGTCTGTCTTTGGTTTTAGGAAACAATACTTGCATACAGCAAGTGACCCTGGCTGACACAGTTACTAGATTGGGTAAAACTGGCAACATACCTCAGCAGCTGTGATCATTCAACATGAGATAACTTCCTTTAGAAAGTTGTCCAAAAATTGGATCAATCATCGCAGCCGGTGAACCTTGCAAGTTGCAGGATAAGTTGTTAGAGGAACCATCGCAGGCCCCTTGTAAATTAATACCCTGACAAAGAAGAGAACCGCTTACTGCGTTTTCACAATTTTTACCACTAAGAAACACTTCTTCCCCCCCACTCCAACATCTGTGTGTGTATGGTAATTACCAGGATGTCTTGATGTATTCTTTACCCAACCTTTCATATATGCCTGCTGGTATATGTTTTAAGCAATACTGAAAATGGAAAATTGTAACAGGCAGAGTGATTGTTCCATGTATTATCCATTCTGTGGCTGGTCTTTCAGCGACAGTTAATGGCAATCTTTCCAGTTTTTCAATGCTCAGCACCGTATAGTCTGCTCCCCTCTGTGCCATTTTGATCTGTTTTTCAGTTAGATTATATTCTGAAAACAGTGACGTGGTGTTGATTAGACGGCAAGTCACATAGCCTGAACGTAGGTTTTGCAACGTCCAGCCTAATAGCGTTATAGAACGTAATTGTGTCTGACCATGTTGCAACATGACCAAGTCCTGTTCCATGATGTCTATAGCGGAGGATACTATGCTGTTCAAAGAATATATCCTGGACGACAGAGTCGTTATCCCATTGTCAACTACAGAGAGAAATTTCTCTAAGTTAATACGATCAATTTCTCGTATTCGTTCTGTAGTCTCTGCTTGCGTAATGCTCCATGCTTCATTATAAGCAGCATAGATACCCGCGTATATAAAACGTTTATGACGCGGTTTTCCTGGTCCTAGCTAGAATTTCCAAAGATGATATTAGTATTGGCTGGTGCTTGATTTGGTGTACTTTGCTGGAGATTAGGTTCCGAAATTAAGGAGGGGTGGAAATCGGGAACGAAGATTTCGCCAGTTGGAGTCAAAGGGTATTGCATGTCAGCGTTGTTCAAGTTTTTAAATGTTTGCAGGGTGTGCACAGTATAAGGGAGTAATATACTAGTGATGTATAACAGAAGCTGTAGGTGACATAATTGGAATAATTGTTGGATTGTTTGTATTTTATGTAATAATTGAGTGTTGATATTTGGATATTGACTACCTTTCTATGGATCTTTTTCTATGTGCCATTATAGAAGTGGGTCAGCTACGTTAACTCCGCCACCCTCCTTAGGAGACTTGAGATTGTAATAAAATGTTTTGCACTTTAGGATTCACTGAAATATGCTTAAGCCCAATTTGCACATTTAATGCAGCAGTTAGACTACAAATGTATGAAGTAGTGAATAAGTTCTACTATGCACTTGCTGTCTAGAACTCTCTGTGCACTAATGCATCTTGCACTTTATTCTAGGAATAAAGCATGTATATAACAATGAAAGTGTATTGCCACTAAAGTTTTAGACAATCTCTAGGTTCAGCCGTATAGGATAATAACAAAGTTTACATCACTTGCACTTTAACTGATTTTTAGATTGCACTAGCACTTTAAATTTTTAGAAATTGATGACTGAACCAGTATATGAGAAAATAGATTTGAGAGGAGTGGCTGATTTATTGGCAAATCTTGTAAACCAACATGTATTGAGACACTTGTCAGCGGCACTGAGAATGGTGTGGGAGGCCAAGTTTAGTTGGCCTCTGAGTAATTGTAAAACAGCGATCCTTTTTCAAGCACAGACAAATGTGTGCCCAATAATATAATGGTATATATACATAAATATATTCTCCAACCACACCCGATTTCTCTTCCAAGAACCGGACACCGACACAGGAGCAGAGTAGATCATCAGCTTTTCAGGGTTATTTTTATTATAAAAGCATGACGCGTTACGGTATACCTTGTATATATATATATATATATATATATATATATATATATATATATATATATATATATATATATACACAAACAAAGGCGATTGCAAATGAGTGATCAACAATGAATTTTTAAAAAATTGTTTTGTATACTTATTTATAAAAATGGAATGAAATTTTCACTATGTTAATAATAGTTGACCAAATGAGTGTCAACATTTTGAAATTGTTTTGACAACTAATTCATGGATGTGGTTTTAGTCAATCTTATTTAATACATTGTAATCTATTTCATAATACTTTATGATAGTTGACTGAATTCAGGTTGTGATTTAACAGATTCTATTTTCATTTGTCACTAACGTCAGGCACAAGTTAAAGTGCTAAGTCTGTTTACTATGTTCTTTGTAAACTCACCACATGTAATAACCCACCCTGCATTTTAAATGGTGCAGTTACGATGACGCTTGTGTTGTGTGAGCAAGGCAGGAAGTGCCGAAAAATGTAGCAGCCGTATATTGCAATAAACAAGAAGCTTATTTCTTATCCAGCTGCTGTGTCGGTGTCCATTTCTAAATTGTAGGCACTGGAGTTGGAGTACAAAAAATATATATATATATATATATATATATATATATCTGCAAATACCTCGCAGCAGCGCTCATCACAAAGAGACTCGAGGCAAGGACCAGCTTTTTCTCAGCATTCTTTTATTCAGCCATTAGGTAGTATGTCATGACGCATTTCGGCCGTCCCAGCGGCCTTGGTCACATCTATACATATTACAACCAAACCCGATCTTTTTAAAAAATCGGACACCGACACAGGAGCACACTTAGCTATCCAGTTTGAGGGTTTATTTTAAAACAGCATGACGCATTTCGGCACCTACCTTGTTCACATGGGCAGCCATTAAAAATAAACCATTTTTATACCAGAGAAAAAGTCATCACATGATCACTAGTTTCAATGGATATAGTAGACAGACTATACATATTGTGTGTCAATTATAACATCCAGAATAAAGTTTTTCATATTCACTCTATCTGAAAAAATGGCAATCACAGTTTACATGTCTCAGAGCACCACTTTGAACACTCAATGCAACTTAATTACATTTAAACTAATTGATGCATGTATCTCAATAAGTTCCTCAACTTCCTTTTGTGCATTACTTCATACACAACTAAAGGTGACAACGTGCTCTTTCTTATAATCCAGTCTTTGTGCAATGATTCCTTTTCAATTATTTGCAAAAGGTTGGTTAGTCTTTAATGTAATTCTGGCTCAGAGTTGATTTGCGTCCAAATCTTCACTAGACAAGGATAATGGGCAAGTGCCCTTCTCGGAATGTGATTCTTTGGTAGAGTCTATTACATCATATTCTACCTGTCTTTCTGTCAAAAAATGTGTAGACCAGTACATTAATAATAGTGCTCATCAAATGATACTATATAACTATATAATACACACAATTTTTCACATATTTGACACTTTAGAATATTTACATTATTAAAAAGGAACATATAAATAATCTGTGCAAAATACGCTAGTAGTCAATTGTTCCTTTTAAAGTGCAAGTGCTTATCAAGAATTTATTCTTGATAGTGCATAATACTTATACAAAGTTCCAATGTTCTACAGTATTTAATATGTTCAATTTATGTGCAGATATCGCATTTTTCCAAATTTATAAAAATGCAATATACCTCATTAAAATAGTTTATAGCATTCATATTAGTGCATATAATTCAATGAATCCTTAGCTTTTAACACTTGTATTCAAGGTAATTAGTCATACACATATTCATGAATCAATTCAATTCTAATCAACCTTCTCATTATAATATTTCCATTGCTAGTTTAATTCTCTCTGGTATTTCATCAATCTAAAACCAATTAAAAGACCTTTGAAATGGATTTTAATTCTTATACTAAGTGAACGTGGAGATCCTCTTCCATGTTTAATCCATGGGGGCTTTTTGTATTATGAGTGTATCAAGAGAGAGAGAGGACTAGATAGCTAGTCCGTATCCCCAAGGATTTATATGTTTTTCAACAAGAACTAGCTAAATGTGACTTTTTATAAGACTCTGACTTGTTTTGTAAGTTCATGAAGCCCTCACCCACCAACCTAGTTGGTGGCATGCTTCATCATTGGGCCCACCCAGTGACACCTAATGTGTCCCGGTTGTACCTCAACGCCTGGTTACAGTGGAGCTGGCATTTTACTGAGAGTGCAGTGTGGTGAATTGTGAAGTGAGATTAAAACGGCTTGGTGGTGGTCCCAGTACCCGAGGGTAAATTAAATTTTAATAACTGGGCCTCCGTCAGCGGTTAAAAACAAGGCAAATGGATATTGTGATGGCAAAATTAAGACCTCCTACATCCGGTGTTGGTCAACATGTTTCAGCCAGTGCCTTTTGTAATGCTGGCTTTCCTCAGGGCCGTAAAAAAGTGCTGGTGCAGGTTCAAAACAGTAAGTGGAGTGTTTTTCAGACTATGTGTCACACTCACTAAGGTACTCTAGGTGTGAGAGGGGGATTCCCTTCCCAAGCATACCTGGACATACAACATATATAACAGAAACAAAACAAATAAAAGAAATAGTCATTTAGCATGTAGCTGGGGGTCAAACAAAACATAATATGGCTGTTAATTAAGTGCTTCATGGGGAGACTAAAAACGGCAAAAGTGTAACAGTACTGGTGGTAAAGTTAAGAGTGATTATCGAGTAATAACATAGCCGTGGTGAGGCTAGAACACGGGCAACACACACACACACTATGTGGTAGGAGCATAAGGGCTGTATTCTCACGCTAGCGATTTGCAGCCGATGCTTCCTGTAGTGAATCGCCAAGGGCTTTGACCCTGGAATGAAAAATGGGGGACCACTGGTGGTTAGGAGACCTGTAGGGAGAAAAAGCGCTTACCCGGGAGATGTGTCCAAGGGTCATCATACTCACAGGGGTCTTGGTCAAGGCCTGGGGGGTAACTGTTGTGCCGTCCTCACACTCCAGAACCTGAATGAGGGCGGCGGTTTTGTTTTTATATTGTTCGTAAATTGCCGGCACCTGGATGTGGGAGCAATAGTAGAGAGACTACCAGGGTTGCGGTAGGCATGCCATGCGCATGCGCGAAACTGGAACAGTGCTAGCGGTGTTAGCGCATGCGCGGCTGTGTCGATGTTGTCACGCATGCTCATAGAACGGTGAATGTAGACAGAATGTGGCGTGCGGCAGCTGTAATGCACATGTAGAGAAAGAGAATGCCTCCGCGTATATACGTGGCATGGAGGCAGAGAGCAATGAGTGCCTGAAGTGTTCAAATCAGGTGGCAAACACCCGTAGTGGGTGGGGGGTTGAAAAAGAGAATATTGTCAGCCTGCCCCAGTCTGTAGATAAAGTACCTATGGAATTCAGAACAGGCTGATGGGCTATGGATATGTCAGTGCCTCATGTATTGGAAACAGCCTCAGATGGGGTTCAAGTTATTGTGAGACTGGTGTTGGAAAACACCCGTAGTGGGTGGGGGTGGGGGGGAGAATATTATCAGGCTGCCCCAGTCTGTAGGTAAAGTACCTATGGAATTCAGAACAGGCTGGTGGACTATGGATATGTCAGTGCCTCATGTTTTAGAAACAGCCTCAGATGGGGTTCATGTTATTGTGAGACTGCGTGTATTAAGGTTAGGGATTGAGGGAGTTCCATGGAATGGAATCATTGAGCCCATCCTTTTGGAGAGAAAGGCGATAGATCCATCGTTGTTCCTTATTGAGCAGTCTTTTCTCATTGTCATCCCCACTATCGGAAAACTGTTTGATCACGGTCCAGCTAAGATCATTGCAGGTGTGGTTATGACTTAAGAAGTGGTCAGTAAGTTTTCTGATATTCTTCTTGCATCTGATGGTGCTTCTGTGTTCTACCACTCTGGTACGTACTTTGCGTGTAGTCATGCCGATGTATCGCAGGCCACAGGGACATGTCAGGAGGTATACTACATTGCGTGAGTTGCAATTCGTTTGGTTGCGCTGAATCCAGGTCTTATAAGGTTCCAGATCTAGAGTTTTGGTGTGTCTGGTGAGGTGACACACGCTGCAGTCATTGCAGGGATAGTGGCCAGTGATTCTCGGGAGCCCCCAAGTGTTGAGGATGGTGTTAGGTTCCGTTCTGGTTTGGGGTTTGGGACGTGTGGACACCAGTTGGTCCTTGAGGTTGTTTAAGGGCTTGGCATGGACTGTTCAATATATATATGTATCTCATAAAGTTCAAATACACCGCACACTTGGTGTAAGGGATTTGCTCATGCAAGATTTTACTCAACTGTTGCTACGCGTTTCAGCAGCAAAATTGCCTTGTTTTGCTGCTGAAGCGCGTAGCAACAGTTGAGTGAAATCTTGCATGAGCAAATCCCTTACACCAAGTGTGCGCTTTATTTGAACTTTATGGGATATTGGATGTCCGGCTGTGGTTCCGCCAGCCTGCGCACCACCTGACTACGGGCTCAATCCTGGAAGGAACTTTCTCTTGTTGTGGTATATATATATATATATATATATTCCGTACAATCACTCCCGGCTGTCCATGGCTTCTTAGATGCGGCGGTTCTGCGCGGGTACCGGATACCCGTGTAAATCCACCAACAAAACTTCTCCTTCAAAAAATAACAGCACAGGACGCCTCAAGATGCTTACTTTAATTTATTGGCAAAAGTGAAAGCTTCCTACTGACGTGTTTCACCAGTTATGGCTTGGTCACGGTGAAGCAATATACGTGCAACTTCCGTTTACATACAAACAAACATCAAAATGGAAAGAGGACTGAGATGTTGATCGTAACTTTTTACACAGCAGACATTTTGTAATAGTATTTACAAAATCGATCGTAAAACAATGTCATTTTTACTGCCAAAGTTAAATCACTATTGGTGAACGAGCCGCTGTGCCGGCAAAACGCGTCCTTTTCAGCTGTACCATTAAATAATTTTGGGGCCAGCACACAGCATCGTGGACCCGTACTTTTTGAATGGGGAGAGGAGTTGATGTTATGGACCGAGCTTGGGCGGTCCTTTCCCACGACGCACCCGTTGGTTAGGAGTGCGGCGGCTGTTCCAAGACACGGAGGAGAAAAAATATATATATATATATATATCAAACAAAGTTCCCCAAAGAGAGCGGAAACGCACACCACAGCAGCTTGTTGAAATGAACCTTTAATGGAGGCTACACAGCTTCTCAGGCATGGAAAGTAACGCCGACCGGTTTCGGAGCCTCCTGCTCCTTCTTCACGGGAGTTGTGTTACAGGAAATCACCAGTTCCCCAGCATCCTTTTTTTTTTTTTAAATATGTTTTTATTGCAGAATTAGAAACCACAGTTTACAATTGCTCAACCAGTCCACTCATGGCGACCCCCCGCATCAATCGTAAGAATGTATACCATACATAGCCATTCAGCCCGCATCCCGGAGGCCGGGCGGGGCAGTGTCCCAAAGAACAGGAAGACATCATGGTGAGCGTCCCTATGGGACAATTGTCGAAAAGAACGTTTTACGTATCTGCTTTTACCCCCCAACCCCAACCAATAACAACATCAGCCATCCTACAAGAGCAGGTCAATGCTACCAAGCCGCTATCGTTCCACCCCCGTGCTCTGTGAGGCCCACCACGTCTACTCCGTGCCCCACTGCCACCTCCCGCTAGCAACCTATGCCCCACAGGCCCATTCCCAGCCCCGGAAACACCACCGTGGCAAGCTATCTTCTGGCTCCTAACCCACCCCGAACACCCTCGAACAACCCCCTAGTGCCCACTCCCCGGCAACCGCTAATGGTGTGTGTCTTAATCCCGATTGTAGTATATATCCCACTACAGTATCAATTGCAACCCCAGGTCCCCAGCATCCTTCAGCACGCATTTATCACCTGCCGCCTGTTTCGGTATCTGGTAGGTTCTCCCTCTGGTGGGTTGCATGCTGGGATTTGTAGTGAGTGGGATGTTGTAACTCACTAGTAGGAGGCTGTGTCATTCCAGGTGACTTTTTATTAATAGTGTCCCTCTGGTGGGTTTGCCCTCTGGTGGGCTCCGTGCCTGGGATGCTGTGTTAGGATGCAGAAGCATCAAACAAAGTTCCCCAAAGAGAGCGGAAACGCACACCACAGCAGCTTGTTCAAATGAACCTTTAATGGAGGCTACACAGCTTCTCAGGCATGGAAAGTAACGCCGACCGGTTTCGGAGCCTCCTGCTCCTTCTTCACGGGCGTTGTGTCACAGGAAATCACCAGTTCCCCAGCATCCTTCAGCACGCATTTATCACCAGCCGCCTGTTTCGGTATCTGGTAGGTTCTCCCTCTGGTGGGATGCTGTGTTAGGATGCAGAAGCCGCTGTGCCGCTCGTGGGTCGGGTGTTGCCGCCCTAGCGGTCTCATCAATTCTTGGACGGCGGTGCACTTTCCTCGCGGTTTGGGACCGCGAAAACATCAAACAAAGTTCCCCAAAGAGAGCGGAAACGCACACCACAGCAGCTTGTTCAAAAGAACCTTTAATGGAGGCTACACAGCACATCCCACTCACTACAAATCCCAGCATGCAACCCACCAGAGGGAGAACCTACCAGATACCGAAACAGGCGGCAGGTGATAAATGCGTGCTGAAGGATGCTGGGGAACTGGTGATTTCCTGTGACACAACGCCCGTGAAGAAGGAGCAGGAGGCTCCGAAACCGGTCCTCGTTACTTTCCATGCCTGAGAAGCTGTGTAGCCTCCATTAAAGGTTCATTTGAACAAGCTGCTGTGGTGTGCGTTTCCGCTCTCTTTGGGGAACTTTGTTTGATATATATATATATATATATATATATCTCCTGGAAACTCGAGCCCCTTCCTAATACCACACTCGGCGATTTTAGGCGAGGAAGGAGACACAGACCTCTGTAGTTTCTTCTGGGCAGAAATCTTTTTTATTAGAGAGACCCAAACACAACGCGTTTCAAGCCTGTAAGCCCTTGTTCACGTGTGTATATATATAAATATATATATAGATATATATATATATATATATATATATAGATAGATAGATAGATAGATATATATATTACCTACTGGCGGTCGCCAGTAGGTAGTTATAGTTAGGACCTAGTTTCCATAGAAAATCCACAACATTATATTTAGAATAACTTTGGCGCCGGTGGACAAATCTTCAGGAATTTCTCCAAGAAAATGGCCTGCTTGGTTCCGCTCCTTTCCTGAAAGCTTGGAGGTGATTCGTTAAGTGGGGGCCGAGAAAAAAGGGAGGTCCCAAAACGTGTTTTCCCCATGCAATTTTCCATAGGGACCTTTAGCCAGGGCTACAGCCCGAACGGCTGAACGGAATTACACGAAATTTGGCAGAGAGGTAGAGTTCTGTTCACAGATTGTGCTTTTTGTTAAAAGGTGTAAATCTGTTCAGTAGTTTCTGAGAAAATTGCAAGTAAAATCATAGTGATATCTACAGACGGAGTTCAGTATGCGTGCTGAAATCTGTTCAATTACGAGCGCGAGCTGCATGCTGATTGGCTGTGAACTGTCTGTCAACACTCGAAACCAGGAAGTGTTGGCAGCCATCTTGTGCCTTGCTAGAACCGAGTCACAAGAAAACAGTAACACAAAGTTGAGAAATAAGGGAAGGGGGTACGGTAAAGACATTCTGACCCTCTAGGCTTGCTCAGGGGGTCTACATGAATTTTAGGCTCTATTTTATATTTTTATTTTTTAAAGAAAAATCGCGGTGTACGTGTATGGAAATACGTACAATTACGAGCAGGAGCTGCATGCTGATTGGCTGTCAATACTCCAAACCAGGAAGTGTTGGCAGCCATGTTGTTTGTCGGGAGAGCAGAGTCACAAGAAAACAGTAAAACAAATTTGAGAAATAAGGAAACGGGGCAGGGTAGAAACATTCTGAGCCTATAGTCTTGGTCAGTGGGTGGTACATGGATCTTTAGGCTCAATTTTTATTAAAAAAAAAAAAAAATTGTGGGGTACTCGTGCAGTACTTGTACGCGGTGGAAAAGGTGAAAAAAAAGTAGAAGTCCGTTTTATTCATTAGGTCCCGGGGGGCAAATTACGGGGGCAATTTTTCTGCATAATGGGGGCTTGTAAGGTGCCCCGAGCACTGGGAAACGGCACTCCTCTGGTATTATTTTGAAGTATGCGGGGGGTTACGGTCCTACTCCCCGCAGTCTCGGTGAGCGACACCCCTCGGGTCTTTTTTAAAAAAAAATATGTTTTGAGCTCGCTCTCTCTCTCTCCCTGTACACGTCGCGGGGAACGCCACATTTCTGGGGCAGTGATATGTAAAATGACCTTCCAGCTCCGGGTATCTGCATTATCTGGAGTTTTTTTATTAATGTTGGAAGGGTGGGCTTGATAATACGTCCTACTAAATTCCCATAGAAGCCTATGTTCTGGTGTTAACATGGGCTTCTATGGGAAATAACAAGGCCGTATTATGAAGCTCATTATTGCTATTTTATCAGCAGTTTCCTGCCAATAAAACGGCGATAATTTTAACACCGGTCCTTGATAATATGCACCTAAGTTTACTGGTCTAAAAAAAGAGCAATGGGCCATATTATCCACAAAAGGCGATACATTATCGTTGTTTTAATCGTCAGGAAACTGCCGATAAAGCGGCGATAATGGGCTTGATAATATGCCCTTGTGAATAACCATAGGAGCCCAAGTTAATACCACACACCACTACGATGCACGCACAAGACAGCATTCCGGACCTGGGATACTTTGCCTTTCCATGAGAAGCCTTTGGAATTACATTTGAAAATTCTCAATCAATGGAGAGAATACGCTGTTACTTGATAACTTAAACTTTTTACTTTGGTCAATACCTCTGATGAACATATACAGCTTAGAATCTGCCGTTTCATATACTATCAGCCCTGAAGAAGTCCCTGGATGGGACGAAACGCGTTGGCGGTTTCAAAAGTTTTTTTTAAAAAAAGGAATTGAATAAAGAATCAAACTTAATACAGCATCGACTCATCTTTGGAACATGTTTTGCTCTCTGATTAGTATATCATTGTCATATTTATGTACAAAAGTGTGCTGGGCTATTTTGTATATGTAATACCAGAACCTGGGCTGCTATGGGAAGTTACAAGGGCCTATTCTCAAGCACATTATCGCCGCTTTATCGGCAGTTTCCTGTCGATAAAAGCGGCGATAATGTATCGCCTTTTGTTGATAATATGCTCCTCCATTTCTATGATAGTATGTAAACCTTTCTTTTTTTTTGGTGTAGCAGTTGTACTCTCTTCGCATGCTCAGCGTCGTTCCGAAGCCCACGTTTTCTTTTTCTTCAAGTTCAACAAGCAAACCTTTCTTTGTATCAGTTAGTAAATCTGTCGCTTTCTTTTCCCGGTTCGTGTGTGTCATCCGCTGCTGTACTTTTGTACAGTATTAATAGTCATATTTTTTATATATTTATTTGAAAGGTAGTGCTGAGGCGCCAAACGTTGATTACGTACTCCGTCCATCGCCATTTTCGTAGTTTCTCACCGTTGTTTTTATTATATCTGTTAGTTAGAACTCAGAAGTTTTCAATCCTACTCTTGAATATCTTACTATAGTATTTCAACATTATTTTTATTGTGGGCCGTCATACCCCTCCCCCACAAAATAAAAGAAGTATGTAGTTTTTTTTATTAACTTTTATTAAACAATAAATATAAACGAAACTCAATTATACCTATATTAGAATTGGAAAAATAACTTAATCAATGTTATAAACAAATTGTGAAATGGATTCCAAAAGGTGTCCGATTGGTAATCTGCAAAAGAAAAAAGAAAATTAGAGTTTAGAATTATGTAGATGTGAGTAAATGAGCTGAAGAATTACGGGGCATATTATCAAGAACGGCGCTATAATTATCGCTGTTTCATCGGCAGGAAACTGCATCTAAAGCGGCGATAATGGGCTTGATAATATGCTGTTGTGAATTCCCATAGCAGTCCAGGTTCTGGTGTTAACCTGGGCTACTATGGGAATTCAGAAGGGCATATTATGAAGCCCATTATCGCCGCTTTAGCGGCAGTTTCCTGCCGCTGAAACTGCGATTATTTTTTCGCCGTTCTTGATACTATGTCCCTACAAGTTTTGGTAACGCTACGGTTTTACGTGTGCAGTGTGACTCGTACATTCCAGTTATGTTATAGTGCCGCGTTCAAGTGGTGTCTATATGGAAGTGCCTACTGCGTTACTGATGCCCGTTATGGCGACTTATTTCTAATGCATTCCTATGAAGGCTTTGTACATCTAGGCCTCTGTGCTTACCGTTGTGTAAACCTTGTGGGTAAACATTTCAGGCAGTTGGTGTCACAACTTATTCTGAACAATTCTTCTACACGTCTACACGTCCAAGACAGCAGTGTCTAAGTTTAAGAGAGAAAGAGAAAACAACATTAAAACTGTGTCGCAGAGTCTGGAGTTGAGATTTTTGTCTTGAAAAGTCAGATGCAGATTTACTAGCTCCTTGCATCACTTTACCCATGTTAAAAGTGACTCAAAAGTGGCGTAATAAGGTTGTGGATCTGTTTGTCAGACTGTTGTAAGCTATCTGTTGTCACTGCTCGGAGGTAATTATAGATTTTGCAGAGAAGCTGCTGAATAGTACGCACTCTGGGCCATAATATGAAGTCTGGAAGACAAAATTATCGGCAGGAAAGTGTCGCTAAAGTGGCGATAATGGGTTTGATAATACGCTCTATGGAATTCCAATCGAAGCTCATGTCTGATGTCCTTCACATGTAACATGAGCTTCGATTGGAATTCCATAGAGCATATTACCAAACCCATTATCGCCACTTTAGTGGTGTGGTGTGGCTCACTAGTTAGAGGCGGCAGACCCGGAAGCAGAGAACGGCCCGGGACCAGGGTTCAATTCCCGACGCGGCAGGGTCGTGGACCAGGGTCAACGGACTCGATAATTCTCGCCTCGGTGCCTACTCTAACCAGGGATCACACTTGGCAACTGTAATGGCTGGATTTTCTGTTTAGATGGGATCAGCCCCCAGGGGCCCCTGTGACCCAGCCAAAACGTACTCACCTTCCGTCCTCAGGACTCCTCTATATCCAGGCACCTGGTACCTACCTGAGGATAGGGAACTCGCAATATACAAGCTCATATTATTAAGAACACCACTAAATCTATAGGGATACTAAGAATACTCACTGATTACTAGGGATATCCATACCCTACACCACACTTATTCACATCAGTTGGTCTCGCGGCCACCCTGACCCAGACCGTTCTACCCTAGGGCAGATCTGACACACAATCCGGCGTGTCTACACACGTGGGTCTGCAGCCCCAGTGCTCTCCTTTTCCAAATCGTTCGCGATCCTGCGAAACTTATACGGCGGTGTCCCTCCCGCCGCTCTCATTAATTTTACGCCACAATCCGGTGGCTTTATACGCTGGTAATCCTCCCCAGCGCTCTCATTAACGCCGCATATCAACGACGACCACATTCCTATGAACACCTATACATATATATATATATATATATTGGGATATTATCTCAGCTGTCTACTCGGGATGAAACTACAATGATGACTTTGGATGTGGTTCCGGATTATATAATGTACTCTCTGCTCTTGGCATCAAAGGTTCACTCACTCCCTATTTATGTGATCACCACTCACCTGATTGGGATTACTCATCCATTCATGCAGCAACTACCTAGGAGCTATGTTTACCTTTAGTGAACAAGAATAGGGATTACACACCAGTTAGTTATAAACTGGGGGGTTATTTTATTACAGTAATATAAACATTAATGCACATCTAACAAAGACTATAGGTAGAACACACCGCTTGAAAGAGAAAAGATTACACATAACAGGAACACTCCGCTGAAAGGGAAAAGATTAAGTGTAGCTAATGTGATGAAAACAATATCACCTGATTAGTGTGAAGTCTTGTTCTAGCTGTCATCTGGGTTCCTCTCTCGTCTGTGCCTTGGCTCATCTCATGCTCTCTCTCCTCTCCTGCACTCTTGGGTACACCTCTGCGCTGATCGCTCTGTCTCTGGACTCCTCTTCCCCACACGAACTGTCTCTCCACTTTGCATCTTCACTCTTTTAATAGTTCCTGCCGCTCTGATCACCGTTCATTCTGTCTCTCTTATTCGCTCTATCTCTGCGCCAATGTCCAATTCCATCTGCTCCCATAGGTTAATCCACGAGCTCTCCTCTATCTCTTCTAAAAGGCATTACTTCAGACTCCAGCTATTCACACTTCCTCCTGATAAGCAACTGCTTCTGACTGCTTCCTTCAGTTCCAGCTCACTATTCAACTCAGCTCTTCTCCAGATTGAACCCTCTCTCTCTCTCTGCCAACTCCACTCCACTGCTCTCCTCTCTGCTGGACTCTCCTCTGCACGACTCCCTCTGACTGACTCTCTCCTCGACTCCCTCTGACTGACTGACTCCGCCTCTGCACTTCACAAATATAGAATGCTGTTTCCTCATGGAAAGTTCCATCCATCAGCCCACCGCTTACCAGGTCTCTGCATCACCTCGCATCAAGGACACACACCAGCCGGCCGGCCTTTTGTTGTGTCTTCTACACAGAGAATAATACAGCCTACCGATAAGGGCTGGCCCAGACCGGTTCTCTCCAAGTGGAAAACAGCCTTAACTATAAACATTGCCTTTGCCCTAAAAAGCCTCTCTGCTTCCATCAAGATGGAGTCTCTCTAGCTTTAGGCCTGAAAGGGGTGAAATGCTCCTTAGCTCTGTCAGAATACCTACATATGTCTAATATGTCAAAGCCAATAGGCAATAGACAGGTTAAAGTCAAGAATAAAGGCATATTAAGCAGCTATCCTCTTCTAGGTCTGGAAAAAGGGCTTAAAAGGGCCAACACAGGCTAAGAATACCTATACTAGATGCGAGCAAGAATAATGATCTTTTATCACTGCTAAATAAAGCCAAAAACCCTGCCATTACAGCAACTCTGGGCATTAAGCTTGCCTCATCTCTACAACGGCCCCCCACAGACGCCGGGGATGCCTGGTTTCACCTTGGAGATACCCAAAAGGGACCATCTCACAGGGAAAGCCAGGACGGGTTCCCCAGCGGTCTTCAGCGCCAGGACACCCCGACATGGGGTAACAGTGCGCTTTACAAGTATCATCATTACTTTCCTGCCGATAAATTGGCGATAATTTTGTCGACCAGGCTTGATAATATGGCCCTCTCTCATTTCACAAATAAAGCTAACACTACAGTTTTACGATTGCAGTGCACCTGGTATATTTCAGTTGTTATAGTGCCGCGTTCAAGTGGTGTCTATATGGAAGTGCCTACTGCGTTACTGACCGCCGTTATGGCGACTTATTTCTACTGCATTGCTATGAAGGCTTTGTATATGTAGGCTGCTGTGCTTACCTTGTATAAACAGTGCGGCCACCGGAGCTCACCACTCGACTTGAACTCTGCTTCTGTACGTCAAAGTATAGTCAACAAGTTGCAGAGAATTCCATTGCTGTTGCTCGATAGGCCGTGGTTGCTTCTGAACGATATTTGCTGAAGGAAACAAATGGACATTTTGATTAGTCATCGTAAACTGAGTTGCATAACTATCAAAAGTTAATTTTAATGTGGGTTCTTAATATTCCGTAGTTAAGACTGTTGCAGCTCCAGCAAACAAAGGAAGATCAATAAGTTAATAGAGGCCTGGGACGGCCTTGTGACGCAGAAAAAAAAACTACTATCACGGTCATCCAATTAATAATAATAGAGGCCTAAGCACGTGCCGTAGTACAGAAATACGACACAGAAATTTATGCACATATAATTTTTAAGTTTAGAGGTGTATAGGAACTCGTGACTTATAAAGAAATATTTCAATTATGTATGTACAATTTAAAACCATTGAGGGGTAGGAAAGCCATATGAAAGATTAAAAAAATAGCATTATGCATATACAATTTAAAGTGGAGGCTGATGTTGTGACATCTTCGCTTACCTTTGCTTCTGTCGTCTTTTTTTTTGTCAACTCTGTTCATTGGCATTTGTTTTTTTGAAAAAGAAAACAATTCAACATTGCTGTAGGGGCCCTATTGTAGACAGTACGGTTCTTCAGCCGTGCCTGGCTTAAAATACATAATCACCATGACATAACTATGAGGCATTATAGCATTACACACAGGCAATATGCACGACAGCCTTGGGCGCCGGAGAATGTCCGCAGCATAAAGAAGTCAATGCGCCCTAGTCTTGTGTAAAGTGACAAATCATATATGCATATAACAACTGCAAAAGGTCGTTTGTAACAAAACATAAACAATAAACTGCGGCATCGTTACATAGATACATTGCTGATCATCCCCATACCCAGCCCCGGAGCCCACCCCCCTCCCCTACCCAGCCCCCTTAGCCTACATGTCTCAATTGTGCTGCTTTCCCTATGTATGTTCATGTTGTGCACTAATCTGCATGTCAGATGCGTTGTCCGCTTCGTGCCAACCCACCGCTCACTGTGTCATTCTCCTTAGCGCGCCCTGAGCTCTGATTTGTCACTGAGAGGGTGATCGCACCATAGTTTGTACTGCTTATCATACTCACCATGTACCCGTGCATGCGGTACGAATATGCTTTGACGTTACGCGTCGCATTAAAGCTTCGGTGTGACGTCATGTACGGCGTTCTGTATGTGAAAGGAGGCAATGTTTCTACTTGGTTTAAAACATGTATGTATTTAATGTACATACTAAGCGCAGACATTTGGGATAACTATGATTTTTTTTAATACTTGTAATAATCATACATTACTTTTAAAAAGAATTACACAAATCGCGGTAGAACATCATGCGTACTCTTATTGAAAGAGCTGCGCAAGCGCATTATAAGCGTACGCAAATCCATGTGTCTTTAGGTTTAAAGTATTTTATTGAAGCAGGGTGGGGTAGGACACAAAGGGGCAGGGAACAGGTGAACCACAAGATCCGCGCACCAATGCGCATCATACAGCCAGTACAACAATGCAGTTACAATTTTGCAAGAGGCTCCATCCGACTCGGGAGCATAGCTTTCGCACCTGTGGGCACGGACAGACATCGAGGGGAAGGGGGGGGGGGGGGAAGAAAGGGAGGGAGGGGCGGGATGGGGGGAGGAAAGAAAATCAGGAGGGAGGGGACAAAAAGGAGAACGAACGAAAAAAAAGGGGGGGAAAGGAAAAAGGGGGGGGGGAAGGGAAGGGGAGAGAGGAAAGGAAGGAAGGGGGGGGGGGGAGGGGTGAAGGGAGGAGAAACAACCCCGCTCCAAAAACCTACCTAACCAAACCGAACCCCCAACTACCATACCCCAACCCACCCCCTGTACTGTGCCAGCATCTACAGTCTCCACTACTGTGAACTCTCCATGAATCTCTACTATACAATACCGACCCCACCCAATCAAGCAGGCGGGTTCGGTGGCGGCGTCAGTCTCAACAACCGAAGATATCTAGGGCAGGTGATCTCTCGAAACTCAGAACATAACAGGCTGTGAAAGGGCTCCCACAATTCCTCAAAGGTATCAGTATCCCCCAGGGCCACTAAGGACATCTTCTCCATTCCAAGAACGTGCCATAATCTGTGCAGCCAACCAACTACAGAGGGAAGTGTTGTAGTGCGCCAGTGTATGAGAATATTCTGCACCGCTGACCCCAGCGCAATTACGATCTGTCTACCCCTCTTAGACCTAAGGGGATACATCAACCCATTCGGCAACCCCAACAGGACATAGGCCGGGAATCTGGGCAGTTCTATCCCAAAGCATTTGTCCACCTCGCCCAGAACCTCCTCCCAGTAAGGAGCCAGCAGGGGGCATTCCCATAGTATGTGTGTTAGTGTACCAGTGTTGCCACAGTTGCGCCAGCACGTCCCTGGTATCGCCCTGTCCATCTCGTGCACTTTCTCCGGAGTGCGGTACCAGTAGGTCGAGATTTTAGTAAAGGTCTCTGTAAGACCCGTGTGGTAGGCCGAGTGGCGCGCGCGGTAGGAGATGTGGTCCCATTCTTTATGACTCAACTCGCGCCCGAGCTCTCGCTCCCATCGTTCCCGACCGGGGTTATGAATGTGAAATGAGGGGGGCTGCAGCATTTTATACAGGTCTGAGATCAGTTTAGCGTCCGACGTGCGAGTAATTAACCAACGCTCATACTCCGTGATTTCCCGGTGTGCCGCGTCGCGCACTTGGGGTTGCAATGCCCAGTGGCGCGCCTGCATGTATCGCATGCGCTCCGTTTCGGGGAGGCCATAATCCCTCCTCAAGTCCTGGAAGGAGACAACTCCCTCAGGGGAGTACAAGTGGTACAAAGTGCAGCAGCGGGCCACCCGCCAGCGCTCATAGGCACCCTGTTCCATCCCCGGGCCGAAGTCCGGGTTGCCAATGAGCGGCGTAAAGGGAGAGGGGAAGGTAGTTAGCTCGCATCTGGCAGCCACCGAGTCCCACGTCTGAAGCGGGACCCGCGTTACCAAAGACGCGTAAAGATTGGGGGGCCGATGGGCTCGCCTCAAGAATGGCACTTCCTGCAGCGTCCTGCCCGCCACCGCCTGATCCTGGAACAACCAATGTTTATCAGACTCCCACCGGCTCCATTCCACGAGATATCGGAGCTGAGCGGCCTGAAAATATTTCCGCAAGTCCGGTATCCCCAGCCCTCCGGATTCCGGTGACAGCATAGCGATGCCCCTCTTGATTCTCGGCCTGCGGCCCTGCCACACGAACCGTGCAATGGCAGTCTGAGTCTCCGCAAGCCACCCCGCAGGGGGCTGGAGCGGTAACGCTCTGAAGAGGTAAAGCACCTGAGGCAGGAGGGTCATCTTCACCGCGGCCACCCTACCCAGTAGCGACAGCGTGCCCTTATCCCACCGGCCCAGTTCCTCCCTGATTTTCGTGCCTAGAGCTGCGTAATTGGCCGTAACCATCTCCGGGAGGGAGGGCGCCAACAGGATCCCCAAGTACGGGATCCGGTCCTTGGACCAGCTCAGAGGGTAAAGCCTCTGCAGTTCCACTCTAGTGGCAGCAGTAAGCGAGATGTCTAGGGCGGCTGACTTACCCAGGTTCATCTTGAAGCCCGCCACGTCAGCGAATAAGTTCAGTTCCTCCACACAGGCCGGCAACGATCTCCGCGGGTCATCCAGCGTCAGAATGACATCATCCGCGTACAGGCTAATCGCCTGACGAAACCCACCCATCTGGACGCCGGTAATGTCAGGGTTCTGCCTGACCCTCTGGGCAAATGGCTCCATGTACAAGGCAAAGAGCAAAGGGGAGAGCGGGCACCCCTGTCTCGTGCCCCGCTCAATGGGGAAGGGTGGAGAGCTGCCGCCGTTCACCCGGACCACCGCAGATGGGAACCGGTAGCAATTGAAGATCAGATGACGGAACTTCTCCCCTATCCCAAATTTGCTCAGGACTTTCTCAAGGTAGGGCCAGTGCACCCTGTCAAAAGCCTTCTCCGCGTCTATGGACAGGAGCATCCTCTCTCCAGGGATCCTGGAAGCCTTCTCGAGAATGTGTGTCACCCTTTTCGTGTTATCTACCGTTTGCCTACCGGGCACGAAGCCCGCTTGGTCCGAGTCCACCATGCCGGGGAGGTGCAACGCCAGGCGTGCAGCTAGGATACTGGTGAACACCTTCAAATCAGTGTTCAGCAGCGAAATGGGACGATAGGACCCGCAGGCGGTCCTGTCCTTGCCTGGCTTAGGGATCACTGAAATCGTGGCCTGGAGAAATTCGGAGGGGATGGCTCCCGGTTCTGCGAAGGAGTTAAAAAGGCGAGTCAGCAGAGGCGCCAGCTCCTGACAGAAGGTTTTGTAAAACAGCGGGATAAAGCCATCCGGTCCCGGGGCCTTGCCCAGTTTGAGCCGGGATATCCCCGTGACCACCTCCTCGATACGGATGTCACGCTCCAGATACTGAGCCTGATCCTGTGTCAGCGACGGGAGCGGGACCGAGTCCAGATAGTCCCCCTCAGCCTGGGCCGAAGAGGGCTCCCCGGAGTAGAGGTCAGCATAAAAGCCGCGGAAGACGTCCGCTATATGCTCATCGGTCGTGACACTGCCTCCGGCCGGGTCCAATAGTTCCTTCACTCGGTGCTGCTGGTGCTGCACCCTGAGTTTGTTAGCCAGGAGCCGCCCACACCGATCGCCCCCTGTGTAATATTTGTGCTTCAGGCGAAGCACCGCGTACTCCGCCCGATCTGTGTCAAGGGCCGCCAGGAGCTTCCGCGCCGCCTTCAGCTGCCTCCACACCCTGGGGGCCCCTGTCCTATGGTGAACCTGCTCCAGCTCTTTCACCTGCCGGGTGAGCTCATCTCTCTTGAGTTGTCGGTCCTTATTCTCGGCTGCGGAAATCGCGATAAATTCGCCTCGGAGCACGGCCTTTAGGGCTGCCCACTGTGTCGCGCGGGAAGTATCCCCATGTTCGTTCACGGTCTGAAAAGCCAAAATGGCCGCCCTGATCTGATCCACCACCGACCGCCTATGCAAAAGCGTGTCTCGGAGCCTCCAGACCCCCTTCGGCCGAGCCACCGGTGGAAGAGTGAAGACTCCCTCCACCGGAGCGTGGTCAGAAAGAGAGAGGACCCCCATGTCCGCATTCGAAGCCAGAAGGAGCAACGGGCCCGACACTAGGAGATGGTCCAAGCGCGCATAAGATCTATGGGCGTGTGAGAAGTAGGAGTATGCGCGGGTGGTGGGGTGGAGGCGGCGCCACATGTCATGCAGATCCAGCTCCTCAAGTCGAGTTCGAATCGAGCCCGAAAGCTCACCCAACTGATGGCGCCGCTGCACAGACCTATCCAGCGCCGCATCGAAAACCAGGTTCAAGTCACCCCCCAACACTATGTGCCTATCAGAGGTGGATGCAACGTCGTCCAAAGCCCTGTGTAAGAATTGGTCCTGATGATCATTGGGGCAATAAACGGTACCTACAGTCAGTGCTAAGCCCCCCACCTTGATCCTGTATACCAGAAGCCTCCCTTTCTGTTCTGCCACCTTGCTCACGACCTCACCCCTGAACCCTCTAGAAAACAAGATTGCCACCCCTGCCGTCTTGGAGGTGCTAGAGGAGAATAGCTGTGTGGGGAACTTGGGGGTACGCATCCGCGAGCAATCCTTAGCCAGCAAATGGGTCTCCTGCAACAGGCAGATATCCGCTTGTGAATTTTCCAACAGGGATAACACTGCCCGCCGCTTAACCGGATTATTCAGCCCTTTCACATTGAGAGTAAGCACCTTAAGAGCCATCAAAGAGGGAGTTCAAGGAGCACCTATCAAGAAGCAAAGCCCCGCTAGCAAACACAGAAGGCACCCTTCGAGGCCTCAAAACAGAGCAACTTCGAATCACCCACTGGCACAGTACAGTCCCCGAACCCCAACACCCCACAACCAAAAAACCCCCCCCTGCCCCTACCCCACCAAATCCACACCACCCCCCGCCACTGGCCCCCCCTCTAGGTCCCAAAATCAAAACATCTACCCTCCCGCTCCAACCCCTTCCCCCGCTTCTCAAACTTTTCAAAAAAGGCATTGTCCCAGTCCGGCCCGGAACGGGCAAGGCCGTGGTAAGTCAACCTAGTGGACGTCCAGCCACCACCTCCAGCACTCGCCCTTCCTCCCAGCCCACCCCCCGGATCCCCGCACCTGCAATAAGAATGAGCTAAAGTAGACTCCCCCCGGAGTGAGTTCAGGCCGTCAAGGCCACTTCGCCATTCACCGCCACTCTGGAGGCCTCCTGAATGGCAGCCGCCATTTCTGCCCGGATTGCAGGCGAGCCCGGGCGCTCCGCCGGAGGAGAGGCCCCCCCCCCAGCTTGTTGCCATCCGTTACGAGTGCTGCGCCTCCGCCGTGGGGCCGGGGTATCCGTGTCCGATGCAGTGAGGCCCAACACCGCGCAGACATCCTGGAGGGACCGAAGCTGATGCAAGACACCGTTCCACCTAAAGATCAGACGGAAGGGGTGCCCCCAGGAGTACTGTGTCTCATGCTCTCGAAGGAAGTCCGTGGCGATCTAGAAG
The DNA here is from genome assembly GCF_964263255.1 of Lissotriton vulgaris. Taxonomy (NCBI): domain Eukaryota; kingdom Metazoa; phylum Chordata; class Amphibia; order Caudata; family Salamandridae; genus Lissotriton; species Lissotriton vulgaris. The sequence goes on along the minus strand of NC_141699.1, from coordinate 362,176,959 downwards.
GACTTCCTCTTCTGTAGCGTGACTGTGGATAAGTCCTGAAACAGGGTCACAGGGTGGTCCCGGAATCTGAAAGGTTGCTGCCCTCGTGCCTCTCGGAGGATCCGCTCCTTCAAGGGAAAGTTCGGGAGGAAGGCCAAAATGTCCGGAGCGGGCGCCGTGGCTCTGCGGGGCCGACCCACCCGATGTGCCCGGTCAATGCGAATCCGAAAGTCCTCCGACTCTCCCAGGATCGCGCGGAAGAGGGCCACCAGATACGCAGTCACGTCTTCACCCTCCTCACCAGACGGCACACCGCGGACCCGTATGTTGTTCCGCCTGGACCGATTTTCAAGGTCCTCGGCGTGGGCCTGTAGCTCAATCTGTTGCTCCCGTAGCCGCAGGACCTCCTGCTGCAGATGGGTGATCTCCTCATCCCTGGAGTGACCCGCCTCCTCCACTGTGTTCACACGGTCCCCCAGGGAGTCCATCTCTCTCCTCACTTCGCGGACCTCCCCGGCCACCTCACGCTTGAGCGTTTGAAAGTCCTCCCGAAGGGAGCTAAACAGCGACTCGAGAAATGATCTCGTCACCGGGGGCTCTCCACCGTCCGCTCCCCTGGTTGGTGCCGGGGAGGTCGTAGCAGGCTGGGCACCTCCGCTGCGTAGGGCTCCCCGTCCCAGCATTTCCGGCAAGGTCCGGTCGCCCCGTCGCTGCCCCCTGGCATTCGACATTGTAGATCAATAACGGACACTGAGGCTCACTGAACAGCAAAGAAAGCAGCTATATGCCAGCCGGGAGCAGCCCACACAAAGAGCACCAGGAGGGCCGAGCTGCCCGGCCGAGCTTCACAAAATGGCCGCTCAGTAGTGTCGAGGGGACAACGCCCAAGATGGAGACCCTCTCTTCTTCTCCGATCTGAGATCCAGAAATCCGGCTAGTGGGCTAAGTCACAGTGCAACGTTCGCCGGGGTCCACTACTTCAGGGAAAGGTCTCCCCCGAGAGACTCGTTCCACAGTCCCGCACAGATAACCAGCCGAGGCGATCTCCCCCAGCGGGCCTCCGCAAGCCACGGGCTGGCGTAGTGAGGCGATGCCGACTCCGCCTCCGCTCTGCACCTCCGCTCCGTACAGCCGCCGTCGGACAACTCCGAGCCGCTCGCGGAGCCGTCGCCGACTCCCACTCCGACAGCTCATGCACCGCTGCGGGCTTCACACCTCGGAGGCCGGTCGCTCCGTCGCGCTCCTAGGGTCGGGAGACTCGCGGCTTCCAGCTCTCACTCGGGCCGTTCAGCGGGTTCCGACCTGGGCTTTACCGGCCAAAATCTCATCCCCGACGGCGCAAACCAGGCTCAGCAGGCTCTCTGCACCTCCACCGTGAGCACCAGGCTCAGTTGCCGCTTGATCCGGGGGGGAATCAGCGGTTCCAAGCGGTGCAGGGATTCAGGGGTCCGGGAGCTCTCGGCAAGTGCGACCGCTCAGCCCGCCATCTTGGCCACGCCCCCCATCCATGTGTCTTTAAAGGGAGAGATTTGATTGGTTCATAACTTTTCCTATTGCAACAGTTGAAAGTTCCGTCCCATAATGATTATTCGACTTTGACTTTCTAAGAAGAAGCATTTGTTCTGAGAATTTTCTCAAATAGAAGGAAGATCACCATAATAAGAGCCATGGACTCATCTTCCAGCAGTTCTACAGAGGGAGATTTCATTCCTGAAGAACGTCCAAAGAAGAGGAAAGAAACTCCAATTTGGAAGTTTTTCATTTTTCCAGAAGGTCAAAAAAAAGGTTAATGCTCCAAAAGTAACCTGTAAAATTTGCGAAACAACTCTTTCAAGCGGTGATCCATGTAAAAAATACTCCTTTGGCACAGCAAATATAATGCGACAAGTGAAGAACTTGCACCCCAAGAACTTTGCTCGAGCTGCAAGACGGAGGTTGCACGAGAACCCACCAAGCACAACTGCACCAAGCACATCAACTGCGGCAGCAGCATTTTCAGCAAGCAGTTCACACCCACATATTGATTCTGACTTTGCTAAAGTTAAAATTCTATGCATGTATTGCGATAAACTTTTGTGTTATGGGGAACAGTCTATAGACTTGATGAAACGCAGGATGCAGGGATCATTGCTGTCCTCGACATTAGTTGTTCTTTTTTTCATTCATTTGTTCCGCTTGGAATTTGTTGAGAAAACACAAAAAAAAATACAAAACAAAAAAAACTACCTTCACTGGTCAAAGAAAGAACTATATTTCTATGTTAGTGTGTAAAAGTTTGTCCGAATGAATGTGTAGTTCATAAATGAATGAATGAATATGTTACTAGTGTATGGAGAATGTGAAAGTGCAGAACTATAAGGAACTGCTACAGCATAAATCTATAAGGTGTTTATCTATAGTATACTGTAGTATGTCCGAAGCACCTGCATGTGTCATATGTACATAAATATGTTACAAGTCTATGTTTCAATTTGCGCTGCTGGTGAAAGTACCTGGGTGAATTTGTATGTGTTAGGGGCGGATTTAAAATCCCCTTGTGCCTCTTTTACACAGCTGTTGCGTCACTTTTGTGACACAGCGGTGGTGCAAAAGATGTGCCATGGTGTGTGCTATTAACAATGTGACGCATCTGGAGGGTGTATTGCATTGTAAAGCGCTGCACCAGAAGAGGCTTTCTTGTGCAGAAGGGGGTGCAGCAAGACCTCCTAAAAGTGACTGAGTGAAATGTATAACATTTTATTCAGTGACTTTTGAGCTTATGCTGCGTCAAAACCTTGCACATTCTTGAAGCAGGTGTAAGGATTGATACAGCATTGTGACCAAAGGGCCCCAAGAGAATTGCTGGAGCTGTGTTATACTTGCAACCGACGTCAAGCAATAATTCATCCAAAAATTACTTTGCAATTTAGTTTTGTTATTATTTTATAATTAGAATATGAAATATCATCTAAAAAATAAAATAAATATAAATATTTATTTTAAAAAATATAAGAAATTAGTATAAAAAGAAAGACATAATAATTAATACATTTATAAATTATCATTTACAAAACCTTTGAAATTCACTGAAAAAACCATAGGTTTCACACACGTTCTAGTTGGGAATTAGCATTTAAAAAACCATGCAAATTCATTGAAAAAAACCATAGGTTTCACATGTTATAGTTAGCTGAACATTTCTCTCATACAAAACCTTTGAAATTCCTCCGTTATAGTTAGCTCAGCTAACTATAACTTGCGCGCCCGCAATGCACTGCTGATGACGTCACATGTTACATCACTCATGACATGGTCAGTGACATCACTCATGGCATCACTGATGACATCTCAAATGACATCCCTGATATCATCATCATGAGAGAAATGTAAGGCTTATGTATCTGGCAAAAGAGTTCTATCATACAAAATTGATGGTTTGAAGCACAATAAACAAATTAACAAGTTTATGGCATGCCAAACCACTTTTGCAATATACTGCCTAGTGTGCCCCTGCGGATTAACCTACGTGGGAAGCACCATCAACATGGTAAAACTTAGGGTACTGGAACATATGCGCGCTATTAAAAACAAGGATTTTAGTTATCCAGTAGCACGCCACTTTTCAGTAAAACATAGTAGCAACAGGGACCTGTTGAAATATTACTGTTTGGATTGTGTACCCCCACATATTAGGGGCGGGGATCGAGTCCTCAAACTAAGAAGACTTGAATCCCGCTATATTATTGACCTAGGGACCAAGATACCTAATGGGTCAAATGGCGGGGAGGAACTGGCAGTCTACCTGAGCAAATATGTTTAACACAGCAAGAATGATGATTATATATTTATTAAATGTGATCCTTACAATTAGAATGAGAACAAGTATAAGTGATGAAAACCAGGGTCCAGGGGCCGATACACGGCGTAATCTATTTGGTAATCTAGGACTAGCAGCCTTATCAAAACAAGGCTGCAATTGCCGATCCACGGCGTTATGGTGTGACAATATGAAGTGTATTGTTTGTAACTAAACTTTTTTTACTAATTTTTAAAAACATGTTAAAACTTTGTCACCATATCGGTATACCAAACCGATTCCTGACAAAGGATTTGAATATAAATTAAGTATTTACTGTTTAAAGATGTCGCCCCTCTAAATCAAGGGCATATAAAGTCCGTTTTTTACTATTACCCCCATGTGACATGGTTTTCTTTGATAAAAAATGGCCGCCAGTAAAAAGTTTTGGTAACTACGACACTGACTGTAGCACAATTCTTTGTAATACTGGAGCTTTATTCTATTGCAACCAGCCTCTCTCCTGTCCCTACTCTAACTGCCCCTTCCTGTGTCCGTCTCCTCCTCTTCCTGTTCTCCCCTGGGCTCCACCCACAACCACTAGCCTGCTAACTTCATAACATCTCCCCCCTTTGTAACAAAACAAATAAACATACTGACTTCTCAGTCCATCTCTTCAAGTATTTTGGGTGGACGTGTGTCGCGATGAGGTCGTGGCGACCTGGCTCTCGGACTAGTATTGCTCAGTGTCTCATTGATCGGATCAGTGTTCTCGCGACCAACTGAATGTGGTTCTTCCGAACTGGGAGTGTCCATTTCACTCGTCATGGTTCTGGTGGTATCTCGTGACAATTTCTTAAAGTGCGAGATATTTCTCGTGACTCGCCGCTGCTCGGATTCCGCTGTCAGCATAGTTCCTTTCCTCTTTGTGATCAGCAATGGTTCATCCTTGAACAGACAGTCGGTCTTTCTCTGCTGCTCTTGCTTGATGAGAACATGGTCCCCTTCATGTAATGATAGTGACCTCGCTCTTCTCCGGTGATCTGCATATGACTTCATTTTATCTTTATTGCGTTTGTCGGTTGCCATCATTTCTTGATGATCTCGTGCGGATGATGATGCTCTCAAGGCCCCATCCCACGTTGGAATGCGATTCCTCATGGGGCGTCCCAGCATGAGTGTCGCTGGGCACTGTCCAGTCGTTGCGTGAGGAGTTGTACGGTAAGCTCGGAGGACCTCATTGAGTGCCACTTGCAAATCTCTTCCTTCCGCGGTAGCATGTTGAAAGGTCTTTTTGAGCGTGGCCATGAATCTTTCGATTGTCCCATTTGCCTGTGGCCAGAGGGGTGTAATCCTACGATGATGAAAATCTAAGTGTTTCGCAAACGCTGCAAAGTCTTGCCCATTGAAAGGGGGCCCATTGTCTGTTTTCACCGTTGTGGGAACTCCCCATGTTGCAAAGACTTCATCAAGTACTTTGAGAGTACTAGAGGCATTTGTAGACGGTACGAAGTATGCAATGGGATATCGAGAATGCTCATCAATGATTGCCAGCACATATTTGCCCGATGACAGGGGTCCATAGAAATCAATGGCGATCTCTTTCCACACTCCAAGGGGCAGGGTGGTCATGTGCAATGGTGCTGGAGGATCACTTTTGCTGGTGAGCTGACATAGGTGACAATCCTTCAAGGTGGCTTCCACCAATTGATCGAGATACGGAAACCATACTCGTTCCCTTAGCGCACGTTTAGTTGACACAATCCCCCGATGCCCTTCATGTGCAAGAGCAACCACTCCTTGTCTCAGTTGAGTGGGGATTACTATCCTCTGGTCTCGCAGTAGTATGCCATCAGTGGTGGCTGACTGTTCACCACATACATGCCGGAAGGCTTGCATTTCACGTTTAACAATGGTATCGGTATCTTCATCCTGAGGGTCATGTCTCCACCGATTGTTTCGAACCCTGCGAAGGACTTTCTGAAGGATAACATCTTGGGCCGTACTCTCTTGAATGGTATCCACGGGGATAGCTGGAGGTAGGGCTTGGTCAGTCACAAAATGTATGTACTCTTCCGCAATGGATGGATTAGAGACTGACGATGCAAGTGGGTGCCGGGACATGTAGTCAGCCGGGTTTTCAGACTTCCCAGGTTTGTGGATAATGGTGAATGTATATTCCTGTAGCCTTAGGCCCCACCTTTCAATCCTCGGGGGCATCTTGGATCGTGGGTTTCCATAAATGGTGACGAGAGCTTGATGGTCTGTGATTAGGGTAAAGTGTTTACCGTATATGAAAACATGAAAATGTTCACATGCCCACACTACGGCAAGGCTCTCTTTCTCGGGCTGCAAGTAGGCCCGTTCCGGGTCAGTCAGACTACGACTCGCATATGCAATGATACGGCGTTGATCTGAGTCGTTCTCATACTGTGCTAGGATGGCTCCAAGCCCAACGGGGCTGGCATCCACAGTTATCTCAGTCTTTCGTTTTGGGTTAAAATACAACAGGTGATCCGCAGATTCCACCGCTCTCTTGATCTCCTTGAATGATTGCTCGCATTGGGGAGTCCATTCAAATGGTTGACCTTGTTTGGTCAAGATGCGGAGGGGATGACTGATTGTTGCGTAGTCCCTGATATAGCGAGCTCAGTAACTGGCCATTCCGAGGAACGACCTGAGCTCACTGATATCCTGGGGACTCTTGGTGTTGTTTAGAGTCACAATTTTGTCAGGATCAGGCTTCATGCCAGCGCCAGAGAAGATATGGCCAAAGAACTTCAGTGTAGCCTGGTGGAATTCGCATTTCTCTTTGTTTAGAGTCAGGTTCGCCTCCAATAAGGCATGGCATACACGATTGAGTGCAATATCGTGCTCTCGTAGATCGGAACCATATACAAGGATGTCATCGCTATAGTTGAGCCTGTTGGGAATGTTTTGAATGACTTGCCGAATTGCTTCCTGAAATATTTCGGCCGCTGAGGAAACTCCAAAGCTCAGTCTCTTATATCTGAACAACCCCAGATGGGTTGCAAAGGTGGTGATATATCTTGACCCTACATCCAGTTCCAGCTGATGGTATCCTTTATTTAAATCCAACTTGGAAAACACTGTGGCCCCATTGAGAGCTGAGATCATATCGCTCAGATGTGGTCCCGGGTGTCGTTCTCTTTCGATTGCAGTGTTGGGCAGGCGCATGTCCACACAGAGTCTGACTTTGTTGGCCGTGCCCTTCTTCGGGACAATAACTACTGGTGATACCCACGGTGTTGGGCCATCAGTGCGCTCGATGATATCTGCAGCTAGCAGATCCTGGAGCTCCTCCTCAACAGCGGTCTGGAGATGGAATGGTACCCATCGAGGGTGTTGAGCGACGGGTCTGACTTGTTCATTAATATGTAATCGCACTTGACAGTCTTTCAATTTGCCTAATCCTTGAAACAGTCTGGGAAACTGGCGGGTCACATCTTGGTTGTCGCTGACCTTGAAAAGGATTTCCACTAGGTGAAGACATTCAGCTGTCGGTAAGATCAATAGACAGTCTTCTTCTGGGCCCTTGATAACATGGATGACTGCTGATATGGTTGTGTTGTCATGTTTAAGGGTCGTCGAGAACTTCCCAAGGCAGGGAAGTGGCTTCTTAGCCATCCACGAAAAGACTCTAACGGGTGCAAATGTCAGAGCAGGCTGTGGACTCATTCTTTCATATTCGGTGACCGGAATATAGTTCAGGGATGCGCCGGAGTCTAACACGAACTTTGTGTCATGATTGCCAACTTTGATATCCAGCCGAGGATATTTCTTAAGCTGGTCCGGATCTGCCGCTAGGTTCAAGTATTCGATGGTGTATGCTGAGTCTCTGGATGACGTTCTGGATTCCTTGGATGGTGACCTCCGTTCCCACCTGGACCGACGTGACTCTCGGCTAGAGTGTGACGACCCAGAGGACTGCTCAGTCTGGTCTTAGACAGCTCGCGCATGGTGTCTTCGGGTGTCGGACCGAGACATTCTTGGGGCACTGCTTCGTGTGTCGGGCTCGGATGTCCTTGTGGCACCACTTCGTTTCTCCTTGTTGTAATCCCCACACATCACTTCGAAGTGATTAGTTCGACCGCACTTCCGACATCTCTGACCCATGGCAGAGCAGCTGTCCACATGGGGGTAATCATACCCACATCGGTAACATTTCCTCACTCTTTCAGGTTTTCTCTCTTTCTTCCACGGCTCTCGCCGCTGATATTTTGATTGTTCTTGACGAGAGGACGTACGTGACCTCCATTGTCTGTCTCTCGAACTCCTTTGACTGTCACTTTTGGCGTGCACACGTCGCACCTGTTCATGACTTCCTTTGTGCCCTGTTTCAATATCAGCTGCATACTCCTCCGCCTGATCATAGACTCGTGTCATCTCCTCTATGTCATCTAGTTCATGTACTTTTCTCAATAGTCGCCTCTTAAGTTGGTCGGAGTAACATCCATCTATTATTTGTGACTTAATTGCAGCGTCTGTTGAGAAATTATCAAATTCACAATGTTTGGCTAGTCTCCGCAGGCGCATTATGAAGGCACTCATGGGTTCATCCTTCCCTTGACGAGCCGAGTGGAACGTATGGCGTTCGTAGTATACATTCTTTTTGTGAAGAAATCTTTTATTCAAGGCGTCACGCACTTTGTCATAAGTATCCGCCTCAGCAGCAGGAAGGTCCTTGATTATTTTAACTATCTCTCGCCCCGCCAGGTTGCGCAGGGCAATCAACTTCTTTTTGTCCACAATCACTTCCGATCCTTCGATGTAATCTTCAAACTCTTCCAGCCATTCTTGCCATCTGGGACCCATGCTTCCCCCAGTGGTCACTTTGAGAGGCTCGGGTGCTCGCAGGTGCGTCCCACTGTAGCCTTGGGACTGGCGTCATTCAGTTGAGGGGGATTGCCTTCATCGTCGGACACCATTTTGCAGTAGGTGTCACCCGCTTCCTATTTGTTTCTACGTAATGTTTGCTTAGACGTTGAGTCCAGTGCTTGTTTGTGTCTTTATCAATCTCACTTGGTCTCACCAATGCTTGTTTCTTTGGCCAATGTTTGTTTGTTTGCCAATGCTTGTTTATTGGCCAATGCTTGCTTATTTGCCAATGCTTGTTTGTTTGCCAATGCTTGTTTATCTGCCAGTGCTTGTTTATTTGCGAATGCTTGTTTGCCTGCCAATGCTTGTTTGCTCGCCAATGCTTGTTTATTTGATGGCACCAATGCTTGTTTGTGTTCCTATCCTTCGCCAATGCTTGTTTCTTTGTACTTGGCAATGCTTGTTTGTTCAACCGGGTGCCTGACTTTAAAATGGCCGCCGCACATTCATCGAGGTGTCTGTCCTGAAGGGTGCCTGACTTCAAAATGGCCGCTGCCACAACAGGCACACGAGGCTCTCTCTCTTGGCTCACTCGATCCTTCTTCTACTCAGGACTCACCGAAGGGCAGCTCACGGACGCAGCACACGTCAGGGCCCTCTTTTCTCCGGCTGTGGCCACAATCAGGTAAGGTTGGGGTGGGCTCCCACCTTGCTCTCCGCTTCCCGCTCTGCTCCGCCGATCGCGGGCTAAAGACCACGCATCGGGCGTGAGGTTTTCAAACCTCCGACAGCCCACAGGCTCCGATTCTGGCGCGTTCAGTGGCGCTTGGCCGCAGGCTCTCGGGGGCAGCGTCCTTCCTCCCAGGGCACCTCTCCTTCACTTTGGGGCACTGGAAAGGGTCAGAGTGGGCTGCCGACTCCTGTTTCTTCTGGGATGCTGGGCACCACGCATCCGGCGGGACTCGCGCTTTCGGCACGAAGCGCTTTCTTGCACCGAGCGTTTCAGCGCTCGCTGTCGTGACTCTCTCGGGGCTCCCCAGCGTCTCTGGGGTCGGGGTCACTCACTGCTGACTTCCTCTTCTCGGCACCAACTTCACTCAGCAGCGGAGCTCGTCTCTCGACGCTGCGGGGGACAGGGTGTTTTCACGAGGTGCTGTGGTTTGTGGGTTTTGCTCATCCCACCCTCGTCGCCAGTTGTAGCATCCTGCTACAAATAACCACAGACACAATTCTTTGTAATACTGGAGCTTTATTCTATTGCAACCAGCCTCTCTCCTGTCCCTACTCTAACTGCCCCTTCCTGTGTCCGTCTCCTCCTCTTCCTGTTCTCCCCTGGGCTCCACCCACAACCACTATCCTGCTAACTTCATAACACTGACGAAGGATGTAATCCGAAACGCGTCTGTCTAAAATAAACTGCTGCTGAGCCAAAGAAACCTCGTGAGTGCTATTCTTTTCCTTGCTGAGAAGGGAAACTCGAGCCAGATATATATGTATATATATATATATATATATATATATATATATATATATATATATATATATATATATTCCACACCAAAGTTTTGCTTAAAGCCAAGCTTCTTGATACGGCGGGAAACATGGCGGAGTAGCAAACCCTCAATATCAAGACTCCTCCGGTAATCGAGTAGTTTTCATGGAACAACAAGAAGACACCACTGCCGCGGCCACTACAAACCAACGTGTTTATTGAAAGTTGGCAGCACAAATCCCGACGCGTTTTGGAGTTACAGCACTCCTTTCTCATGGGCAATGTTTGCACATATTAATAGACATAAAAGACAATGTTCTAAGTGCTTGTCAGTACCGAAGGTCAATAAGATTATTTTGAAAAGTATGAAAACTTGGTAAATCTATCAGCATGATTTATAATTACAAGTGTTCGATCAGCATTTGTTTCCTAGGAATAATGAAGTAAAAATTCAGACGTGTGAGGCAGTCTAGACAGTTCATAACAATTCTGCCACAGTGGGCACTTTAAATAGATGATATACACCATCCGCAATTTTAACTGTATCAATGCTGCCATGCTCGCTCTAAATACCAATTCAGCCACAGTGGGCTTCTTAACACTCAGGCATAACATGACGTATCAGGTCAAATTATCACATGCTAGCTTTGAAAATAATACAATCAAATAAACTGCTGCATCTTAACTTGTTCAAGGTCCTGCTCAGGTGGGCATTATCAGGATTGAAATGCTAGCTTCGCCAACCATAATCATATCAAAAGAAGTGTTCTACTGCACACCAGTAGACATATATAGTGCTCTCCTGCATTATATTTTTCTTATCTGAAACAACAAACAAACAGAAAATCACGATAATAAATGTGAAAACAGTGCACTCTAAATATTAAAACATACATCAAAACCTCTATAAGAACATAGTGTGTCTGGGGGAGGAACAGCTGGATTAACATTACTTATCCTAAATGTACGGACAACTTATCCAAATTTAAACCAATTGGGTACTTATTGATCATTTTGGATTCAAGTTTTCTTAGTTCTAATGTCCTGTTGCCACCTCTTTCTCTTATAGGTATTTTATCTAGGACATAGAACATAAGTAAATTGGCATTCTAGTTGTGACAAGCCTTAAAATGACGAGCGATCGGATACTTGTCATTATTTTTTATGGCGCAATTTTTTTTTAGCCTTATGGATGGTGTTCCCTACATAAAATTTATTACAGGGACATTTTAAGGCATAAACTACATATTCCGTGTTACATGGCTCCTGTTTGGTAATTCTATGTGGCAGGTTATCAGTGGAAAATTTCTGTGATTTACAGCTTTCACTGTACTTGCAAGCTTTGCACTGGTTGCAAGTGTAGAAGCCCTGAACTTCATTGGTCTTTTTAACCTGATTAACAAGACTTGTACCTAAAAAGTTTCTCAATGATTTCGTTTTTCTGAACGTCATGGATGGATTCTCCCCTATGTGTTCGCTCAGATCATTATCTGTTTTTAAAGTTTCACAACATTTTTCAAACCTCTTTTCACTTCCCAGGCTTGACTATGATAGGTGGTGATTAATCTAATCAGTTATTTCTCATTGTTCATTTTAATTTTGGGTATCAACAGATCGTTACGTTTCAGTTTGTCTACTTTGACTATTGCTTGTTTAATAGCGGCTGTACTGTAACCTCTATCTAGGAATCTACGGGTCATGATGACCTTCTCTTTGAGAAACCCCTCTTCAGTGCTGCAATTTCTTTTGGCTCTCAATAGTTCACCAAAGGGAATGCTGTGGATCAAATTATTGGGGTGACAGCTCTCTGTGTGTAGCAGAATGTTTACTGCTGTTATTTTGCAAAATAGCTGACTTGTTATTTTGTTTTCTTTGATCTCTAGTTTCAAATCAAGGAACTCGATTGTGGTGTTATTAGTATGACTTGTGAATTGTAAATTCATTGAATTATCATTAAGTAAAATTAGGAATTCTTGTGCTTGGAACTCTGTTCCCTTCCAGACACAAACTATGTTGTTGATGAACCTGACCCAGAGGACGATTTGTTTATTGAAATTTTTGATGTTACTCACCACTTGCTTCTCCCACCAGCCGAGGTACAATCCTGCAAAGATGGGGCCAAAGCAAGTTCCCATCGCAGTCCCCTGGGTTTGCCTGTACAACTGTTTATTGAAAAGGAAAAAGTTGTTCTTGAGATATATCTGAATAATTTCTAGAAGCATTTTGGTGTGTAGAAGGAAAGAAAGTGATCTTCCTTTAAGCAAGTATCTACACGCATCAATGCCCAAATATTGGGGAATACAAGTATAAAGACTACTCACTTCCGAATTCATGAGTAAGTAATTCTTGTTCCAGGTGATTTCATTGATAATTCTTTAAAAATCACCTGTGTCCTTTACATAGGATGGCAATGCTTGTACAAACGGTTGTAAAAAATGATCAACGTATTTGGATGTGTTTTCTAACAGACTTCCCCTGGAAGAGACTATACGTCTCTTTGGAGGATTAGACAGATTTTTGATGCAATTTAGGCAAAAGATAGAGTGCTGGAATTTTGGGATCTTTACATGTTAGAAAAGGGTATTTGTCCCATTATAGAATACCCTTGACTCGCCATTTAGCTAATTTGTCTGCAAGTTCTTTATTGGTCTCATCATAGTTGTGTTTAGACGCTATTGAATATCTTTCATGGTCAGCCAGCTGTTTGTAACGTTTTTCCAAATACATTTCGAGTGGCCAAATGACAACATTGCCACAGTTGTCTGATTTTTTAATAACAATATCAGTACAGCGTTCTAACTCCTTGAGGGCATCTCTATGATCTTTTCTTTTAGGTTGTAAGTGATGTATGGTTTTCGGGTCTCAAATTTTTGAAGTTCCTTGATTATGCCTCTTTCAAAACAATCAATAGCGTCATTACTGATTTGTGGGACAAATGCCGATTTGGGTTTAAAACCATGTGCACATCCCATTCCCACATCCGTATCAGTATTGATCAAGTTTAAAAAAGGATCATCAATAAAAATTTCATTGTTTTCCAATTCATGCATCTTGTGTAAAATCTCAATATCATTAGTGGTAAGAATTGTAGGATTTGTCTGTGTTTTTCCGATCATTTGCGGATTTCTCATGGCATACCATTTCTTTAATTTCAGTTTTCTTGTGAAATTAAACAGATCTATACATGTGTATATGTATATGTATATAAATCTGTATATGTCCGAAAGGGCTCCCAGCAAACATCCACGCCGGAACCACACAAAGAGACTCGCACTCCAGGGTCTGTGTTTTTAGAAGTTTTAATGGCGACGCATTTCGACCAAAAGGTCTTCTTCCAAAGCCAATCTGTATATATGCATGTATGTATATATGTGTGTATGTATATATATGAATGTGTATATACATATGTATATGTATAAATGTATGTATATATCTATTCTAATATAATAAAGAGAGAGCCCAAACCTTTGAGGCGGGTAATCTCAGGAACCACAGTACCAATCACAACACCCAATACAGCGTTGGAAAGGGCAGTTGCAGCAGAAGGACATAGGGTAGGCAGGCGCCCACCATATACATTTAAAAGGTAAAAGAACCGTGCCAGCAAAGTAGTCCCTTGTGGGCGTGTCTGCGTTGTGCTGTGGGCATGTGCTGGGGGCGTGACAAACGCTGGGGGCGTGTGGTACGTTCCGCCCTTCATGCCATGTCTCATATCCTGTGCTAATCCCACCTTGCTCCCTTTAAATACCCCTGCACCCCATAATCATAACCCACCCTTACTCCTTAAAATACCCCAACTCCCTTAAACACTAACCCATCTTAACCCTATAAATATTCCTTGTACCCCAAAACCCAAACCTATCTCTAAACCCTAAAAATACCCCTGTACCCCAAACCTAGCCCTGAACCCTATAAATACCCCTGTACCCTAAAAATACCCCTGTACCCAAAAACCCCAACCTAGCCCTGAACCCTAAAAATACCACTGTACCCCATAACCCAAACCTACCCCTGAACCCTAAAATACCCCTGTACCCCAAAACCCAAACCTAGCCATGAACCCTTAAAATACCCCTGTACCCCAAAACCCAAATCTACCCCTGAACCCTAAAAATACCCCTGTATCCCAAAACCCAAACATAGCCCTGAACCTTAAAAATAACCCTGTACCCCAAAACCCAAACCTACCCCTGAACCCTAAAATACCCCTGTACCCCAAAACCCAAACCTAGCCCTGAACCCTAAAAATACCCCTGTACCCCAAAACCCAAACCTAGCCCTGAACCCTTAAAATACCCCTGTACCCCAAAACCCAAAACTGCCACTGAACTCTAAAAATACCCCTATACCCCAAAACCCAAACCTAGCCCTGAACCCTAAAAATACCCCTGTACCCCAAAACCCATTCCTATCCCTAAACACTAAAACTACCCCTGTACCCCATAACACAAAACTATATCTGAACCTTTAAAATACCCAAACACCCCAAAACATATACCTCAGTTTTCCAAAACATATACCCCTATACCCATTCTTACCTTATCCAAACATTTAAAAAAAACATGCTTTTACCATTCATGCATTTGCAACGAATCTCGTTGTAAATGTATGCGTGGTAAAAGCATATAAAATGTAATGCCATGCGTTATAATGGCATTGCGGAGTCATGGTACTTTCATAATAAAAGTATGCGGAGTGATGGTATGCGGAAAAAAAGTTGCGGAATAATGGGTGTTTACCCTCCTCCGGTAAGTACATTGGTGGCACGGCGGCCCACATCTCCAGCAACATACTCATATGTTTTCACCACCCATTTGAAAAATGCACAGGTCTCTCTCATTGATGGCCAGCACCGACATACACTTTTAGACACACCTCCCGCCACAAGTTCTAGAATTGCGAACTTTAGAGCTGGGGAGCTACGTTCGAATCTCGGCATCAGCTCAACATCCGGTGATTCCAGCCAAATCGTGTTGTCTCCCCGTGCCTACCACAAATGAATGTGTTCTTCTGTAATGTAAATTGTGCTCATGCCATGTTGTCGAGTTTGCGCTATATAATATTGCAAGGAAAATTAAAGTAGGGAAACTCGAGTTCACACACTACTGAACGCGCACTCTTAAGTGCATCAACAGTGCACTGTGAATCGGAGCGTTTCACAGGCCTGTCACAGATAAGAAATGCTATCAAAACGAAATCCTACAAAACAATATACTACTGCCCGGCAGCAATTCATACCTGGACAACGTCGGGACGGGCTGCTAGTATATGTATATATATATGTACATGTATATATATATATATATATATATATATATATATATATGTATATGTGATCAAGTCCTCTGGGAGGGACGAAACGCGTAATGGCTGCTGCATCTGTTTGGGAGTGAGAATAAACATTGCAGTGCAACAAAACTTCAGTGGTCCGTGCTCTTTCCTCACGCATTTTAAAAAGGCGCAAATGGGAAGGAGTATTTGGTGAAATATATATATATATAAGTATGTGTATATGTATATATATGTATGGGTATATGTATATGACTTTCTAACTATATGAATAATTAAAGTGGTGTTTGTGTAAGTGTGTAGCTTAGTAAATGTAAGTATAATCAATTATTTGCATAAGTGAGTAGGATGACTGCATAAGTGAATAGGATGTGTGCTAGTGTGTAATGTCGATGTAGGTGTATAAGTATATTTAATAGTGTTCTATTGATCTTTGTTAGCATGTATGAGTGAATCTATAGGTAAGTGTTTAGATGTGTGTGTAAATGTAGGAATCACTGAGTGGGTTTTTAGAAACTTGTATTGGTGTGTCAATGGTTTCAAATATGGTACTCCATATTTTATTATGAGTGTTGAAAGGTTATACTAGTGTTTGATAAAATGTATCGGATTGTCACGTAGATGTGTGATGTCATCAGTGATGTCATTTGAGATGTTGTCAGTGATGTCATCAGTGATGTCACTGACCATGTCATGAATGATGTAATATGTGACATCATCAGCAGTGGATTGCAGGCGCGCGAGTTATAGTTAGTAGAACTAACTATAACGTGGGAATTTCAATGGTTTTGTACGAGTGAAATGTCCAACTAACTGTAACACACCTAAAACCTATGTTTTTTTCAATGAATTTCTTAGGTTTTTTAAATGCTAATTCCTAACTATAACATGTCTGAAACTTATGGTTTTTTCAGTGAATTTCTAAGGTTTTTTAAATGCTAATTCCTAACTATAACAGGCCTCAAACCTATGGTTTTTTCAGTGAATTTCAAAGTTTTTTAATTGCTAACTCCTAACTTTAACATGTCTGAAACCTATGTTTTTTTCAGTGAATTTCAAAGGTTTTGTAAATGACAATTTTTAAATGTATTTATTGTTATTTTAATTTTTTTATACTGATTTTCTACATTTTTTTAAACAATTTATTTTTTAGATATTTTATTTTTTTAATTACATTATAATTACATTATACATCACATTACAAAATATACTTTCTCAGAATGAATTACTTTAGTTTAAATACTTTGCAAAAAGGAAATAGACTTTTAAGTACAGTAGTTACAGTTGTTGCAATGGGCAACTCAATTTCAAACACAATGCAACATTGAGGTCAATGTGAATTTCTAGTTAAATGTAATTAACTACTTTTTGGATTACTTTTCTAACCACAGGACTGGATCCTAAATTTTGTCCTGAGACATCACTTGTAAACAGTTGAGTAAAAGCATTTTGGTTACAGTAGTGATTTTTAGTTTTAAATCTCTTTATTGGCATAATATAGCACATGCAAAAATAACACATGACCATCTGGTCCTGGACCCTCATAGCTGTGTGGGTTACACAGCTCAAGCAGTAAAACAGACGGGGCCAAGCCACTCTATAAAATGAACTCAAAGGTAAGTGCATTTTGAATACAAACAATCTATGTCAGGTATAAGAAAAACCAAAGATAACCAAAGCCCCCAAACTCCCACCCAAACCCCCCACTGCCCACCCGCCGCCCCTGTTCCAAGTCCACCACTTCTGTCTTTCAAAGGCCCATTCACATTAGCTCTCTCCCGGCTGTTCCACATATGATAGGCTCAATAAGCGCAGATAACGGGGACAGGTCACCTCCCTAAACCCCGAGGCCATCAAGGAAAGGAAGGGCCGCCACAGATCTGTGTATTTGTTACATTCCCCCGCTAGCATCAAAGAAAGTTTCTCCGTACCCAGCACATGCCACAAGCGATGGAGCCAACCCTGAAATGTAGGGACGTGTGCAGAGTGCCAATGCAAGAGTATATTCTGTATAGCAGAACCCAGGGCGATGGCTATCAATCGTCCCCTACGGGAGCGCAACGGGTAAGTAACTGGGTTTGGCAGACCTAACAATACATAGGAAGGAAATCGTGGAATCTCTGTATCAAAGTGGGCATCAACCTCGTCCAAAATTTGCTTCCAATACCCTGAAGAAGGACACAATCCAGAGCAAGTGTACCAGCGTGCCTATCTCCCCACACCCTCGCCAACATGTCGCCTCCCTGGGGTGATCCTTCTTGTTGAGCCGCTCAGGCGTGTAATACCAGTACGTTGCAACTTTAGTGAGTGTGTCCGTAAGTCCCATATGATATGCTGAATGCCGCGCCCTGTAGTAGATGCCCTCCCACTCCTTGTGGCTAAGTGTCTGTCCCAGTTCCCTCTCCCAAAGAGCCTTCCCAGTACTGTACATGTGCGTGTACTTGGCTTGCAACATACGGTAAAGATCAGAAATTCGTTTTTTGTCGGAGTTGCGTGTGATCAGCCAGAATTCATACGGCAGTAGGCGTCTGTCAGCCATAGGGCGTACCTGGTGCGAAAGCCACGGAGTCTTGACCCGGGGTGAAATCAGGGTTTTGTCTATCAGCGGCGTGAGAGGAGATGGAAATGAGGTGAGTTCATGCTTCACATTGGTGCTATCCCAGACTTCCAAGGGAACTCTGGTAATCTACGAAGCGTACAAGTTCGGAGGTCTATGTTGTTTGCGGAGAAAGGGAATCACCCGAAGCAGGCAGCCCGCCACCGCTTAGTCCTGAAAGAGCCAATGCTACTCGGACTCCCATCTACTCCACTCCACAAGAAAGCGCAGCTGAGCAGCTTCAAAATAGAGAAGCAGATCCGGGAAGCCAAGCCCCCCGTTCGAGTGGAAGCATCAACCGCGGTTTCTTGCCATTCCAGACAAATTGAGGCAACTCAGACTGAGTCTGCCGAATCCAGCCCACTGGTGGCCGCAAGGGAATGGTGCAGAATAAATATAGAATTTGTGGGAGAATCGTCATCTTTACCGCTGCTACTTTCCCCAACCAGGATAAAGGATAGTGTCTCCACCTCCCTAGCGCTTGCCTAATTTTCTGACGTAGCCGAGTATAATCAATGCGAACCGTGTCAGGAAGTGTAGGGGCCAGCTGAATTCCCAAGTAGGGAATCGCCTCAGTTGCCCACTGAAAAGGGAAGGATCCCTGCAAAAACTCCTATGTGGACCCCTCCAACGATAGGTCCAGGGCTATAGACTTGCTCGTATTGACCTTAAAGCCTGCCACTCGTGCGAAGGCATCCAGGTCCTTAAGACATGTCAGCAGCGATTCCCTCGGGTGGGACAAAGAGAGTAACACATTGTCCGTATAAAGTCTGATAGTATGCACGTAACCACCAAGTTTGATCCCCTGCACTTTCGGATTAAGCCGCAACCTCTGCGCCAACGGTTCCATGTATAGGGCGAAAAGCAGGGGCGACAACGGGCACCCCTGCCACGTACCCCGCTCGATCACAAACCTGGGGGAAGTGCAGCCATTGACTCGGACCATCGCGGTTGGGAATTTATAGAAGTTCATGACATAGGAACGAAACCTCTCCCCATGCTCGTCCTTTCCAAGACCTTCTCTAGATAAGGCCAGTGGACCCGGTCGAATGCCTTTTCGGCATCGATTGCCAACAACATAAATTTCCCAGTTGTACGTGTGGCTTTCTCCAACGAATGCAAGGCCCTCTTGGTATTGTCAGAGGTTTGGCGACCCGGGATAAACCCGGCCTGATCTGGATCAATCAGACCGCTCATAAAAGGCACATTTTGTGCCGCAAGTATGCTTGTATAGAGTGTAAGATCAACATTAAGGAGAGATTTGTGACGGTACGCCCCACATTGTGAGCGATCATTCCCTGCCTTGGGAATGACCGAGATAGTAGCATCCAGCAGGCCCCAAGTGATCTCACCCGGCTCCGAAAAGGAGTTAAAAAGAGCCGTCAGGGGGGGAGCCACCTGTCCACAGAACATCTTATAAAAGTTTGCAGGAAAGCCATCAGGCCCAGGCACTTTCGCCAGCTTAAGACCAGAGATTGCCGTGATGACCTCTTCCGGGCGAATGTCACGCTCTAGGAGGTCAGCTTGTTAGTTCGTGAGTGGAAAGGGGGATCGAAGCAGGGAAGGACTCCCCAGCGGACGACTCGATGGTAGATCCCGCATACAGGTCAGCATAAAAATCACTCAAAGCAGCGGCGATATCAGAGTCCTCCGTGACACGCCCCCCCCTGTGAAAGAATCTCTTGCACCGTCTGACGCTGTCTTGCCTTGCGTAGCTTGTGACCCAACAGACGCCCACACCTGTCCCCACCATTGTAAAATGCGTGTTTCAGCCGCAAGGCCGCAAATTCAGCCCGGTCCTCCACTCCTCCTCCAGCCATCTCTACCCACAGGGGTCTCACTATGCAAATCTATGCACAGAGCTAGAGCAGTCAATCACCTCCCCAGGTAGCACCAATAACTGACCCTGTCCCCTTCACCAGGTCCTCAGCGCGCCAGCATGAGCAGCAGCGCAGGTTCTACAGCCCCTGTATGGTCCCGTCTTCAGTGCAATGTCCAAGAGGACCAGGCAGCCCAGCCGGGCATCGAGTCCTGCGGTAGGCCCCCCTCAGCTCAGAGCCTCTGGCTACCCCTCAATGCACGATTTGTCTCACACTCGAGGAAGGCCCCAGTCGACCCCCAGGCCACACCTCTGGTCCCCGCCACTCACAAAGTCCAACACCCAGACTGTCCTGCCTTTGCCGGTGTCTGAAGCACCCTTGGCGCACTCGGGTCTCTCCAAACTCCAAGGGCCCTTGCAAACCGCAGAGTGTCTCTGTCTAACTCCATGCTCTCTTCAACGACTACTAGACTCGGGGCTCTCAGAGGGAATCTGCTTAAGCCTGCATCCGCAAGCCGCTCACTAGGGCTCACTGCACCTGCCCGTCCGACACGTCAACCCCAGGCTCTGCCGTGCCCCACAGCGCGGGAGGGCCCCCCAAGGCCAGGCCACCCGCTCCTCTCAGCATCCACCATGTGGGGTGTCCCCGGGGCCTCCCCTCCGCTCACTTGCCATAACGCTGCTGTCCGTCGGGTCTCGGGGCTCCGGCAACAGCTCAGGACAACCTGCGGGGCACTCTCCGATGTCAGCGGGAAGGACTCTGTCGGCGCTCCCTTCTCACGCAGTGCATCCAGGCCGCGTCAGTCGCAAGATGGCGGCTCGGACGTCACTCTCGGTCTGACCACAAGGCCCCAGCCAGTGGCCCCAGGCAACCCGCAACTCCTCTGGGCGCCGCAGCCGGGTCCTCTCCTCAGGGGTCAGACCACCGCTCCTGGGTCAGAAGATCGCCGCACTACTCTCCGGGCCGTCCGTCATACGCCCCGCGGCACCGCCAGCTCTCCGACAGACTGCGGTTCAGGCGCCTCCAGCTCTGAAGCTCAGGAGCCCACCGCTACTCTTCCTGCGGGCACCAAAGGACGCTCAGAAGCCCCCCAGACCGGGGCTCCCCCACCACCACCGTCGATGATTGCTAAGACGGCTCAAAGCCGGTGCTTTTTAGGCCGTCGGCTGCAGCTCGGGAACCCTCCGACCGCTCACGCCGCCATCTTGGCCACACCCCCCTACAGTACTGATTTTTAAGGAATTTTATTGTATTTTAAAAGTTGACACTTCGAAGCCTTTTCACATAGAATAACCAATGTTATCCTATTGGAGGAAATTCACTTATCAGGTAAGTAGTGTTAACGTTACTTTTTCTTACTCAGTGGTGGATCCTGGTTCCAGCACAGATGCATCTCCTGTAAACAGTCGAAGAATGCGTTTAAATCATACTGGCAATTTTTAAGGAATATTTTTAGTTTGTGAAAATAGCTTTTCTGGTGAAAACAACACAATGGATTCCTATGGAAGGAAATAGAAGTTACTGGTAAGGACGCATAGAATTACTTTTCAGGGTCAGTGCTGGGCTAAAAGATGCTTTTTAATAATAACAAGGGAACCCAAAAGGTACCTAGGGACCATGGGCAAACTATCTTTTTTGAGAAAACAACGGTCCTTAGGATAAACAGCATGAACCATACAATGAAATATAGACTGGAATCAGTACTATATCAAACAATTTCAGTACCCAGCCGGACCTGAAAAACTTTATTCAAATATATACATGGGTAAGCAAGACCACCGGGGGGGTCAAATTCACTGTCTGATAGGGTACAAGCCTGCACCTATCCAGAAATCACTCAAAAGAGGTTCAAGAGTGAGAGATAGAAAAAGAAAGAGACAGGAAATATCAGGCAAGAGGGACGTGGGAGCCAACTGTCCCTTGCATTTACATCAATTTTAAGCAAGTTCGGACAAACAATTACTGTAATAAAATAAACACAATGGCAAAAATTACCGAATTGCTAAAAGTGTCGACGGCGTTTCGATCCCTGGCTCCTAGTGAACTGGGATCATCATCAGAACTTTGTGTTAAGTTGCCTGTTTTGCTATTGAAGCGCCTGTCAAGTTCTGTTACAATGCGAGAGTCAAGGGTGGGGGTGAAATTGGCGCTGGTCGAATTGAGGATGATTCCTCAGAGACTTTGGTGGACAGAGAGTCGGGACCTCAGGCTAATGGCTGTAAGTCACTCGACTGGGTTGATGAAAATTATTATTCCAAATGGGGGAGTGGGCTGGAAATAATCCGCACGCTCTGTTCGACAATCGTTTCAATCTTGCTCACGAATCGAGCAGTGATCAGTCGGCAAGCTCAATGGCACTATTCCGACAGCACGAGAATCCGGATAGACCTAAGGATGGCACAACAAGCCAGCAAGGAAAGATTTTTACAGAGAGGTTACTCGGAACATCTCATTGAAAGTGCACAAATGAAATCCATGCAACTGAGCAGACAGGAACTATTAGCAAACTACTGTATTGGTAGTGAGAATGCGGAAAAAACTACTACTGCAGCTACCAATGCGAATCAGGACACAATAGACAAAAAGGTATTCAGGGTCATCACGGGCTATAGCAGGCAACATAAGGCCATATTCAACATCATAAATAAGAACTGGCCCATCATCACTGGTGACCCCATAATTGGGCCCTTGCTACCAAAGAGGGCATCTTTAACATTCAGCAGGGCCCCGTCATTAAGAGATCAGCTAGTCAATACCAGTCCTGAGGTCCTGGAAAGGACAACCTGGTTGCAGGAAAATAACGGTTTTTACAAGTGTAAAACCTGCAAATCTTGCCTGCATGGAGTGAATAGGAAGTCATTTACTGACGGCTTCAGTAAACAGGAACATTCCATCACCCAGTTGTTGACGTGCAAAACAGAATTTGCTATTTATATTTTGGAGTGTCCATGCCAGTTGAAGTATGTAGGGAGCACAAAGCTCCCAGTACATAAGCGCATACTTCACACAGTGGCTCATCAACTGCGCCGACGAACTCGCACCTCTGAAGAACCCTCCCAGCAGATCCGGCAGCAGGAAAGCCCCGTGGTTTACCAACGAACTCAAAAACTCCAACAAAACCTGCCGCCACAACCAGACAGCTGAACACATGACTGCCCTCAAGAACGCCACACGCAAACACCACCAGCTGATCCGCACCACCAAGAAGACAACATTCAAAGAACGACTGGACAACAATTCCCACAACAGCAAGGAACTCTTCAGCATCGTTAAAGAGCTCTCCAACCCCAGCGACTGCAACAACGACATCACACCCTCGCTAGACCTCTGCGACTCACTCACCTCATTCTTCCACCGCAAGATCACCGACATACACAACAGCTTCGGCGCACTGACCTCGCACCCAACCACCGAACCACCCTCTGCACCTGGACCCTGGTCAGCATTGAAGACACCATCCGCCTGATGAACACCATCCACTCCGGCTCCCCTACCGACCCTTGCCCACACCACATCTTCAACAAAGCCGACTCCATCATCGCACCCCAACTCCGGGACATCATCAACAGCTCCTTCGCATCCGCCACCTTCCCGGAGAGTTGGAAAATGCCGAGCTGAGTGCCCTCCTGAAGAAACCCACCGCGGACCCCACGGACCTCAAGAACTTCCGCCCCATCTCGCTCCTCCCCTTTCCAGCCAAAGTCATCGAGAAGACCGTCAACAGACAACTCTCTGCCTTCCTCGAGACCAACGGATCCCTCGACCCGTCACAGTCCGGGTTCCGAGCTAACCACAGCACCGAGACCGCCCTCATCGCAGCCACCGACGACATCAGGTCCCTGCTCGACAACGGAGAAACTGCTGCCCTCATCCTCCTGGACCTCTCAGCAGCCTTCGACACCATATGCCACCGCACCCTGATACAACGCCTCAGCAACACCGGACTCCAAGGAGCGACCCTGGAGTGGATCATCTCGTTCCTCGACGGAAGAACCCAGAGTGTCCGCCTCCCCCCGTTCCGCTCCTCGGCCACCGAAGTCATCTGCGGCGTTCCGCAAGGATCCTCACTCAGCCCCACCCTCTTCAACATCTACATGAGCCCTCTTGCAGCCATCACACGCCAACACAACCTCAACATCATCTCCTACGCCGACGACACCCAGCTGATCCTCTCCCTCACCAACTACCCCGCCTCCGCCAAAGCCAACCTCCAGGAAGGAATGAAAGACGTCGCGGAATAGATGAAGATCAGCCGCCTGATACTGAACTCAGACAAGACGGAAGTCCTCATCCTCGGACCCTCTCCCTCCACCTGGGACGACTCCTGGTGGCCCCCTGCCCTGGGCACCGCACCGAAGCCAACGGACCACGCACGCAACCTGGGCTTCATCCTGGACTCCTCCCTCATGATGACCAAGCAAGTCAACGCCGTCTCGTCATCCTGCTTCAATACCCTGCGCATGCTCCGAAAGATCTTCCGTTGGATCCCCACTGAGACCAGAAAGAAGGTCACCCAGGCCCTCGTCACCAGCCGTCTGGACTACGGAAACACCCTTTACGCTGGAACCACAGCCAAACTCCAGAAAAGACTCAAGCGCATTCAGAACGCCTCAGCACGACTCGTCCTGGACATCCCTCGCCACAGCCACATCTCTGCTCACCTAAAAGACCTGCACAGGCTCCCCGTTAACAAGAGGATCACGTTCAGACTCCTCACCCACGCACACAAGGCTCTCCACAACATGGGCCCGAAGTACCTCAACAGCCGACTCACATTCTACACACCCACCCGCCAGCTCCGTTCTGCCAGCCTCGCCCTCGCCTCCGTCCCACGAATCTGCAAATCCACCGTCGGAGGAAGATCCTTCTCCTACATGGCAGCCAAGACATGGAACTCCCTCCCCACCCACCTACGGCTCACCCTGGACCATCTCTCCTTCAGGAAACAACTCAAGACCTGGCTGTTCGAGCAGTAGCGACCCCCCCTCTCAGCGCCTTGAGACCCTAACGGATGAGTACCGCGCTATACAAAGTCTGTTGATTGATTGAACATTTACGTGCCATTACAAACCAGGATAATACTTATCCAGTGGCACGGCATTTCCGATAAGTCCATCAAAGTAACAACAGCAGCCTAACATTTTGTTATTGATTCTGTTAAAGCTAGTCGGCAAGGGGGTGATAGAGAGAGTAAACTCCGCAAGCTAGAAACTTGCTATATATTACAGCTTGACACCAAGGCACCAGGAGGCCTGAACACCACGATCTATATACCTGTTTGCCTTGAGTATATGATTACAGCATTATTCCTTTCCCCTATTTTAACTGTGGACTACTGTCTGCTCATCGAACGCAGGGAAAGCCGGCTGGCAGCCCTGAGGTTATGTGAATATGACTTTTCGAAAGATCTATTATGGTCTTTACTCCTAACTCAAGGGACTACCTTGTATTCATGCTCCGGCTGGGGTATGAATTTGGGGTGTTAAATAAAGAAGGGATTTTGATTCTTCAACCAGTGCTGCTCCAATGTATAAGTCCCCTTTGTGACTTTATTTTGTGTATATACAGATTATGCGAGAGATTAAGCAGTGAATATACCTTAATGTCACTGCGGTCCTGTACATATGCTGTTGACACTGTTTCCATTCAGCATTAGTAGACAGAATGAATATACATAGGTTTTTAATCATCACGAGCACTCAAAACTTCACAAATAATGCGATAAAAATGACATGATTCTTGTAGAGGGCATGTCACCAATCACAGACTTGATCAGAGTAGCTCGTGAAAGTTGTTAGGGTCACCAAATTGAAAATAGGGAGGCAACCTCTGTGCTAGCCATCACATCATTGTTGTTACTATAGTGTAGTCTTATCCGTAGTTTCAAGATATTAGCCCTAAAAGGATGGACATGTCAGGGAGCTTACATTTGTTTACATGGGAGTAATGTTTACATAGTGTATTTTGCACATGTATCTCAGGCATTTGCACTTTGTAACTCTAAATGTTTACATTGCGTTTTTGCACTATTAGCATTATTTTGCACATGAATAGACAACAGCTCCGACTTGTTCTTAACTATATCATCTGGCTTTTAGACTAACTTATGGCGGCATATATGGTTTTAAAATGTAGAATTAATGTGCCTCGAGTGACCTCGACATTCTTTTTAAGCTGTAGACATGTAGTTGTGGAACTTAATGGATTTTTTAATGAGTTTTGTGGTATTTAACCGTTATTGAAAAACTTGTTTAACTAAATTGATGTATTTAAGTGAATATTTTATTGTTTGATATTATACGCTTATGTGTTTCAATATCTCTCAGTCCACAACTTCGTCGAGTAACTGGTGAGCCCTTGGAACTACATGAATCTTTCTTCACTGTTTATCATTTAGATTTATCACGTGTTGATGATGAAACAGAGCATTGGCACTTTAAAAATGAGTAACAGGATATGTGGCGTTGTCATGTGAGCAAGGCTCTGAGGAGCCGAAACGTCATGCGGCATACTCTCTATCATTAAATGAGTTGCACTTAATTGGTCCGTGTCCGAGGTTTCTATGCAGCGCTGCGAGTAGGCGAGAGGCTGTCAGCGGAATGCGGATAACGGTGATCTATATATATATATGTTTTTATACATATATATATATATTTTTATGTATATATATATATATATATATTACCTACTGGCGGTCGCCAGTAGGTAGTTATAGTTAGGATTGTTTTCCATAGGGAATCCGCAACATTCTATTGTGAATAACTTTGGTGCCGGTTGAGGAATGTGCTGACATTGTGTCTCGGTAGGATCGAGACACAAGAGGTGGCAAAAACAAAGGGGGAAATGACCAAAAGGGGGCAGGGTAGACCCCCCCCCTGACCCCCTAGGTTTGATGTGGGGGCCATAAAAGGGCTCCGCGGGGCAAAAAAAAAAATTCGATTTGCGCGGGGGGAGCGCCCGGTACACACACCGGGGAGCGAACCGGGGAGCGTACCATGGGGAAAAAAGAATGACAGATTTTAAAAAAAATATATCTAGAAATGTTGAATGCAGAAATCGAGCAGGAAGCAACAATTGCAGCCGAGATTGCTAGAGACAGTTCTCAGGACAGTCAGAGTTCTGTTTCATTGAGTCAGGATCCACTAGGAGGACCAGTTATCGAAAATGAAGCTGCCACTGCCATGATTGAAGTGGAAAGAGCCATGGCACATGCTCAGGAGTATGTTGTTAACTTAGAAGATTTGGAAAGACAACTCAACGTTGAGCAGAGGAAAATATATGACGAAGTTACCAGCCAAATTGATCATGGATTAAGTCATGAGAAGAAAGAGTGCTCATGTACGTCGTTGAAGCCTGTCCGACTGTACGTGAGTGGAGAAGCAGGAACTGGAAAAAGTTTCCTCATTAAAGCAATTTCATGTTATCTGCAGAAAAGAACTGAGTCATCACTGTCTTGTGTTGTCACCGCTCCAACTGTCCTGGCAGCACATAATATTAAAGGTATTACTTTGCATCGGCTACTGATGCTGCCAGTGGAGCATGATAACAAATTACAATACCACAAGTTATCGGGAGATGCTTGTTGTGAAGTATTTAGAGTCCTGAAGAAGATGAAACTTCTTATCATTGACGAAGTAAGCATGGTTTCCAATGTCATGCTTGCCTTTGTGCATTTGAGAATGCAGGAAGTTCTTAAAACAGAGTATGATGTTATTTGGTGGCAAACACATCATTGTTTTCGGTGATCTTCTTCAGCTAACACCAGTGAAAGGACAACCTATGTTTAAACTGCTTACGCATGAAAATACCAGGAAGTGCCTAGGGAGCATTGGCAACGTTAACATATGGTTAAACTTCCATTATGCTGAGCTGCATGAAAATATGCGTCAGGCGAAGGATGAAGATTACAAGAATATTCTACAAGATGTTAGAATCGGGAAAGTGACTGAGCGTGGGAAAGAAGCTTTACATGCACGATTACTGTCAAATTTGTATCCACAAGAAGACGTTCTGCCAGAGAATATTTTTCAGAAAATTACTGAGAAGAAATCGGGAATATGTTTGATGCCAACTCTTGCAGAATGTTCCATCTTCAACAACAAAATGTTGAATTTAAAAAACCAAGAGATTGTGAAACTGGAAGCTATTGACAGAATAGAGCATATGGGTGCAACAATTGTTTTGTCTGAGAATTTGAAATCTAAATTGGATTCATTAGAGAAGACTATATCTAAAACTGCTGGTTTTGAAAAGACTCTGAATGTGTGCTTAAATTGCCGTATCATTTTGAGAAGGAATTTACATGTTGAAAGAGGTCTGGTAAATGGATCAATGGGTAATGTTGTTGATTTTGAGAAATACAGAAATAGAGATGGAATTGAATTTTTAAAAATTAAATTTGATGGCATTGAGGAAGTACAGCTAATTGGTTGTTGCACAGCTAGGTTTTTGCTTGTAAAAGACTTATATGTTCGCCGTAAGCAATTTCCTGTTTGCTTGGCATATGCGGTGACAATCCATAAATCACAAGGTTTAAGTGTAGACAGTGCTTTGGTGAATATTGGCAGTTCTGTGTTCAAGGAGGGTATGGCTTATGTAGCATTGTCATGAGTCAGAACTTTATCGGGATTGTACTTGATTGAGTGTGATGTCACAAACATTTGTGCGGATCTAAATTGTGTTATGGAATACAATAGGTTAAGAAGAGAGTATGCGCCACATTTGCCTCAATATCCTTTGTTTGAGAAACGTGTGGTAGGCCGGAAACGAAGAAATATCAGTAATAGTAGGGAGGTTGTAGCAAAAAGACCAAAAGTCGATGAACCCAAAATTGTAAGCAGAAAGAAAATGAATTCTGTTGAAGATGTTGTTGGTTTTCAATTTGAAAATAGTTCTGGTGTCAACTGCTATGCTAATGTAGTGGTTAATGTTGTCTTTTCTCTAGAAACTTTAAAAGAACAGATTGTGATCAATTCGGATCAAAGTTTTTGCTGTTTGTTGAATTCTGTGTTAGAGAAATGTAGCACTGATAGAACAAGAGTAGAAAGTGTGTCTGAAATTCGAAATCTGTTAGACAAATGTTCAGGTCAAACACAATTCTCTCAAAATATTCAGCAAGATTGTCAGGAGTTTTTAATTTATATGCTTAATGTATTGCAAGATGAAGGTGTAGATGTAGATCATCTGTTTGGCCTTTCTTATCAATGGCAGCATGACTGCGAGAATTGTACATTATCAAGTACTACTAGTGTAGACTCAGAAAGATTTATATATTTAACTTTGCCAGACACTAAATCAGTATCCTTTAATAAGCTAGTAAAAGCAGGCGATCAAAACATGGAGTGTAGCCAATGTAAGTCTGCAATGCTGTCCACATTATTTATACGAAGATATGGCCAGTATGTCATTTTAATGTTCCAACGATGTAGGCCTGATGGAACAAAATTGACAACTTTAATTGAAAATTTTGTGGCTTCTCAGTTGTCAATATCAGGAAGGACTTTTCTAACTGCAGCAATTATATATCATGAGGGTCTTTCAACAACATCAGGACATTACACAACTTATTTGAAGTCTGGAAACGGCTGGTCATTCTGCAATGATTCTGTTTTAACTTTCAAAAAAAGATTGCCTTTTCACCTTAAAAATTCTTACCTGGTGTTCTTACAACCAAAATTTTAGGGAAGAAATCTCGGGATTTGTTCTGAGGAATTTCAAGAGGTTCTAATGGCTCCTACACTATATAGCCTTGTGGATAAGTGTAGTACAGAGCGAAAACTTTAATAAGCTAATTTAAGCAGCAGATCAAAACAAGGAGTAGAGGTAATGTAAGTCTGCAATGTTGTCCACATTATTTATAGAAACTTATGGGTGAAATGTAATTTTGCAATTCCAACTATATAAACCGGATGTAAATAAGTTGTCAAGTCTAATTAAAAATGTTTTGGCTACACAGTCGTCGATATCAGGAAGAACATTTGTAACTGCTGCTATTATATGACATGATGGTCCTTTGACAACATCAGGATATTACACAGCTTATTTTAAATGTAAAAAATGCTGGTCTTTCGGCAATGATTTCCATTTGACTAGACAGCAATGTTGCCTTTTGACTTGTTTTCAGAAGTGAGAATTTAGGGTAGGTAACTGGACTATAATGATTCTAGGTGTTGATATAATTTAGTGTTCTGTTTTAAATTGCTTTGTATGTCTCATTTTTCTTAAAACGATGGCGCTTATCTTTCAGAAAGTGGCGGGCAGAAAATAATAACAGCACAACAGAGTATAAGCTGTTCATAGGACATCCTTTGACGTCATGGAAAGTAAGTTACTTTTGAGGAGTTCTGATTTCTGATTGGTTATATTATATGGGGTTTTTAAACACAATCATTTTGATTGTGTTTTTTTTTCCCCGCTGTTATATGATGAATACCTTCAACTCACTGTTTTTAGTGAAATTTGATATATTCTGAGAACAGCAAAAATAAACCATTTAATATGTATAATTAATTCTGTACTTTGAATTGTGATTTTTAATATGTACTCATCTTGTCTCACGCTCACTCATCTTTTACTACTTTCTATCAATTTTAAATTTTTTGTTCTTTCTTTCACAGATTGAAAATAACAAGTGACTAAGTTAACGACAATTATAAGGTAAGTATTTTGTACTCTTTCGGTTACATCTCGATCACATTTAATTTCTATTAGTTCCACTGCTTAATTTCTTTAACCCTCAGTTTCCTGCCTTTGCTACTTCCCTCATTCCTTTTTCTATTACTTACTTACTCTACTCCTTCCACTCCTTTTCTCAGTCCCTCTTTAAACAGTATCTCTGTGTTACTCCCTCTAGCTGTCTTTCTTTTAACATTACTCTCTGTTTACTTCCCTTATACTTATTCTTCTTTTTAAAAAAAATAAAAATAAATCTGGTTTGCTTCCGGTTCGCGTACCGGCGCGCGAACCGGGAAGCGAACCAAAAGAAATAGAGGTTGCCAGAGTGCTAAACATTCTAGCAATTTCTTATAAAGGGGAGATAGTTCTGAAAAGAACTTTTTTTTATTATTTTTGTTGTTTTATATTTTTTTTATTATTTTTCTGAACATTTTTTTACTTTTTTTGTATTTTTTGAACGGTTTTATATTTGTTTTGTTTTTTTGGGGGGGAAACGAAAATGATTCATTATAAAGGGCTCAACAGGAGCAACAAAAAAAAAAGATAATTTATTTTCTGGGGCGTTTTGGACATTTGTGATTGTCAATAGCTGTGTTGATTAAATGTATGCTACTCTCCCTGTAGCAAATCAATTGTCCACAAAAAATGAACACATGCTTCACATTCCCAAACTTCAGTTGGATATTTGGGACCGTCTCCCTCGCCTCTGGTCCTGTCAGTGCCTCTTCATTGTATGTACTGGCCACAGGTGGGGGGTTATCCTGCAGGTCACGTACTTGCGCAGCACTATAATTTATAGGGTGCCACCTGTCCATG
Source organism: Lissotriton vulgaris (assembly GCF_964263255.1). Lineage (NCBI taxonomy): Eukaryota > Metazoa > Chordata > Amphibia > Caudata > Salamandridae > Lissotriton > Lissotriton vulgaris. The sequence goes on along the minus strand of NC_141699.1, from coordinate 362,145,679 downwards.
TGCCGATGCATGGTATAATTGCCATAGCTGTATTTTTTATCAGTCCCTCTTGACAGCTCTTTTTTGCAGATCAGACAGGTAACGTAGCGGGCATTTACCTTTTTTTGGCCCCGGTGAAACGTGAAAAATTGCCAGATGTAGTTTTCTTTGACATGGGACCTCCTTGGCTGTTCCTGTAAAAACTCCCTAGTCCCTTGCTGCTCTTCCTCTTCTTCCTCCTCTTGCTGAAGGATAACCTGAGGAGGTGGTCCTCTCTTCCTAGGAGGTGGTGGTGGTGGTGGGGGTCCACCAGCTGCAGCTACTAATGAAGCCATTTCTTTATAATCAAAATAGGTCTTCCTCTCAGAAAGTTGAAAGTCAGAGTGAGAAAAAAGGTGGGGCCTTTCATCATTTGGGAAAAAAAAAAGTTCTAAACCAATCAAAAGTGTTATTTTTAGGTCATATGACCTAGCCTTACATCATTAGGAAACCAAAAGTAAAATGAACCAATGAAAAGTTTTATGAACAAGTCACATGACCTGTTATGCTTACGTTACGCGTCCCACTACGCACCCGGAGCGCTTCCGGGGCGCTGTGCTTCGCACCTCGGTTCGCGCTCCGGAGCGCTTCCGGGTGCGCTAACGCGGCCCGTCATTAGACGCATTACGCGGCAATACGATACGTCGCGTTTACGCGACGCATCACGATGTTGTTTTCTTGCGCGGCAGTTGCGCTAACTGAACGTTTCCCGGTTCGCGGACCAGGTCGCGGCACCAAATTGAGCTAACGGGAAGCTACCCAGTGCGCGGACCGGTAGCAAAACAAAAAAAAATTTTTTTTTAAAAAAACATAACAAAATTATATTACAAACATATAAAATATATTTTTGCATTAAAATAAGAATACATTTTACAGCTTTTGATATTTGCTATTAAAAAACCATTGAAATTCACTGAAAAAACCATAGGTTATAGACCATATATAGTTAGGAATTAGCATTTACAAAACCTTAAAAATTCACTGAAAAAACCATAAGTTATAGACCATATTTAGTTAGGGATTAGCATTTACAAAACCTTATTTTACTTGCACAAAACCATTGAAATTCGCATATATAGTTAGTTGCACTAACTATATATCGCGCACCCGCAATCCACTGCTGATGATGTCACATATTACATAATTCATGACATGGTCAGTGACATCACTGATGACATCATCCAGTGACTGTATGTTTCTGTAAAGTTAAAATATGTCTTACATATTGAAGAATGAGTGGATGTATATGTGTCTGGATGAAGGATTTAGTAGGTGCATGACTGACTGTATGAGTGAGTGATTAAATGTGTCTCACTGAGTGCATGGGTAAGTGACTAAACTGTCTTAATTTGTGCATCATTATGTCTGTTGTTCTGTAAACTGCTGCATGTGTTCATCAGTAGCTATATGAGTAACTATATGGGTTATTGATTGGTTGCCGAAGTATTTGTATGGGAGACTGAGTATGTGTGTGGGTGGCTGGGAGGGGTATGACTCTGTGCATAGATGTGGGAGCAGTTGATTCACTAGATGTATGGGTTCAAAAGTGCATGTGGAAACAGCTGTATGGGCAGTTGACTGTGTGCATGAGTGTATTGGTGAGTGAATGGATATCTCAGTGCTACATGTCAAAGTAAGTACATATGTAAAACACAGTACATGTGAGAGTTGACATTTATAAATAACTGTGCATAAGAGCCAGTGAATGTATGAGTGGCTGTATGGATCATTGTGAATTTCAATCAAGGATTGTATAAAAGAGTAAATATGTGTTAGTATATGTTTGAATAAGTAAGGTGTGTATAACTGTATAGTAGAGGAAATGGAGGTGTGATTGATTCTTTGCATGACTGACTAGGTGTGTGAGTTACTCCATGGATGAGTGACAGTCTGTGAGTGTCTGTTTACACTGAGTGTATGTAAGGTTATATTAGAGTTTGAAGAGGTTCAACGTATTATCACATGAATGATATCATCAGTGATGTGATCAGTAATGTCAAATGAGATGTCATCAGTGATGTCATTTGAGATGTCATCAGTGATGTCATCAGTGATGTCACTGACCATGTCATGAATGATGTAACATGTGACATCATCAGCAGTGGATTGCGGGTGCGCGATATATAGTTAGTGCAACTAACTATATATGCGAATATCAATGGTTTTGTGCGAGTAAAATAAGGTTTTGTAAATGCTAATCCCTAACTATATATGGTCTATAACCTATGGTTTTTTTCAGTGAATATATATATATATATATATATATATTACCTACTGGCGGTCGCCAGTAGGTAGTTATAGTTAGGATTGTTTTCCATAGGGAATCCGCAACATTCTATTGTGAATAACTTTGGTGCCAGTTGAGGAATCTGCCTGACATTTTTCTCAAATTTGCCTCGCTGCGCTCCGCTCCTTCCCTGAAAGTTTGGGGGGGATTCGTCAAGCTGGGGCTGAGAAAAAAGGGGGGTCCCAAAACGTGTTTTCCCCATGTTAATTTCCATAGGGCGGTTGGACTCACTTTTAGCCCGAACGGCTGAATGGATTTCCACCAAACTTGGCAAAATTGTAGGGACTGGTAGCCCGATGTGCCTTTGCTATGTCTCAAGATATGTACTCCAGTGGATTTTGAGTAATTTAGGTTCAAAAAAATATATATATCTATAAGCGCGCCCCGGTACGCGCACCGGGGCGCGCACTAGCGCGCTACGCGAGTTCGCGCGCGGAACGCTGATTGGCTCTCGGGTGTCTGTCAACATTCCAAACAGTCCGGAGCGGCCGCCATCTTGTATCTCGGTAGGATCGAGACACAAGAGGTGGCAAAAACAAAGGGGGAAATGACCAAAAGGGGGCAGGGTAGACCCCCCCGGACCCCCTAGGTTTGATGTGGGGGCCAAAAAAGGGCTCCGCGGGGCAAAAAAAATAAATATTTTTTCGATTTGCGCGGGGGGAGCGCCCGGTACACACACCGGGGAGCGAACCGGGGAGCGTACCATGGGGAAAAAAGAATGACAGATTTTTTTTAAAATGTCGCATTTTTTTATAAATTGGAGGTAGTTCTAAAAAGAACTGTTTTTTTAATTCTTTTTGTTGTTTTATATTTTTTTTTATAGTTTTTTGTAACATTTTGTACTTTTTTTTGGCTTTTATGAACAATTTTATATTTTTTTTGTTATTTTTATGGGGACAAACAAAAAACAGGGAATTGTAAACGGCTCAACTGGAGAAAAAAAAATCAGGAAAAAATTAAGATTTTTTTGGGCAATTGTGGTTGTCACCAGCACGGTTGATGAGTTTAATGCTTTGCTCACCATAGGTAATTGTTTTTCCACAAAATATCCAAACGATTTTGTATTGTCCAAACTGGGTTTGTATGTTTGGGACCATCTTCCTTGTCTCTGGACCCGATGGAGGGGGTTGCTTACTTTGGGAGGTGCTGGGAGAAGATTGGAGAGGGTTTCTGGTCATTTCTCGGACCTCTGCCGCAGCATAGTTGTTAGGGTGCCGGCGTTGCATGTGGCGAATCATGGTGTTATTGCCAAAAGAGTACTTTTTGTTAGAGTTACCCCTTAAAATTACAGTGCCACAGATTAGACAAGTAACCTTTGGCGCATTTACTTTCTTGAGGTCCTTTGGGATTGAAAAAAACTCCCAGATAATGTGCTCCTTTGGCTTATATGGGGTAGTATCTTCAGGCAGGAATCTCCTCCTACTCCTCCTCCTCCTCTTCTTCATCTCCACCACTGTGGTGTTGTGGTGGTCCTTGTGGTGGTGGTGGTGGTGGTGGTGGTGGCTGAGATGCTCCTGCTGCTGCTGCTACTGTAGCCATTTTTCAGTACAAATTGGTACTAATAGATCTCCAAACAGGTCTTCCTCAGTCAAAGGACAAAGTGAGAATAAGAAAAAAGGTGGGGGCTTTCATCATTTGGAAAACAAAACTGTCCTGAACCAATGAAAAGTGTTATTTTCAGATCACATGACCCGGGCTTTCATCATTTGGAAACCAAAACTGTCTTGAACCAATGAAAAGTGTTATTTTTAGGTCACATGACCTGACGCGCTTATGCTACGCGCCCCGGGGAGCGCCCCGAAGCGCTTACGTAGCGCGATCGGATGCGCTCGAGTGCTTCCGGGTGCGCTTACGCTGTGCGTATCACGCGGCTCCGCGATACGTCACGATGATGTTTTTGTTCGCGGCATTAGCGCTAATGGGACGCTCACCGGAAGGCGCACCGGGGCGCGCCGCAAGACTGCGCTTTCCGGTGCGCTCACTGGTACGCGCACCGGGAGCGCTCCAGGGCAAAAAAAAAAAACATGAACAATATACATAAAGAAAATAGTATTACATAAATATACAATGTAGGATTCATTATAAAAATATTACATTTCATAGTTATTGTAGTTTGCTATTAAAAAACCTTTGAAATTCACTGAAAAAACATTGGTTTGAGGCCCTATATATAGTTAGGAATTAGCATTTAAAAAATCTAGGAAATTCACTGAAAAAACCATAGGTTTCACACCAGTTATAGTTAGAAATTAGCATTTAGAAAACCTTTGAAATTCACTGAAAAAACCATAGGTTTCACACCAGTTATAGATAGGAATTAGCATTTTAAAAACCTATTACATTCACTGAAAAAACCATAGGTTTCACACCAGTTATAGTTAGGAATTAGCATTTAAAAAAACCTTTAAAATTCACTGAAAAAACCATAGGTTTCACACCAGTTATAGTTAGCTGGAAATTTTACAGACAGAAAACCATTGAAATTCCCACGTTATAGTTAGTTGGACTCACTATAACTTGCGCCCCTGCAATGCACTGCTGATGACGTCACATATTACATCACTCATGACATGGTCAGTGACATCACTCATGACATCACTGATGACACTATCCTTGTGACAGAGTGACAGACCTCCTTTCAGTGTAACGTAACCCTTGAAACACATATTCAAAAATAGAAACTAACATTTTCAAAAAAATGGAGATACCCATACCAGTTACAACAACCAATTCAGTAATTCCACCATCTATATACACATCCACTCATTCACCAACAGTACTATATAGTCACTGATACATATACTCACTCATCATATGTAGTGATACACCTATACATCCTGTTACACACCGACAGTCATCCAAAAGTTACTCACACACATACTCACACATGCAAATAAACTATTGAACATCCATTTTTTGCATATACAACTAAACACACACTACCAGCTTACTTCTAAGGAAACTTACACATACTTACTCTCTTAAACAATCACTTATAGAAACACATACTTATTTAAACAGGAACTCTTACAATCTCTCACTCTCACATATACTCACTTATATACATCAATACTCACATATACTAGATTAAAACATATGTCGTTACTAATAAAGACAATAGTGAGGCAGTCATTTACTCACTAATACACACATATACACACTCATCCACCCATACAGTCCTACACATATGCTGTCTTCAAAACACATACAAACAGCGAGTCAGTCACCAACCCATGCAGGCACTTATACACAAAGTGAAACACTGATACATATATTTCAATATTTAAAAGTTACTCGCTAATATATGTATTCACTAATATACACTTAATAAGCCAGTTAACCAATCAATGTTCTTAAAAAAAAATCCATATAGACACTTATTTAAACATTTATTCTTCCATCGACCTTTACATATACATAAATAAAACATATTTATTTTGCAGAAAGACACACATTCACTAAAAACATTAAATTACATTTAAAATGACATTAGTGATGTCCTCAGTGATGTCATTTGAGATGTCATCAGTGATGTCATCAGTGATGTCACTGACCATGTCATGAGTGATGTAATATGTGACGTCATCAGCAGTGCATTGCAGGCACGCAGGTTATAGTGAGTCCAACTAACTATAACGTGGGAATTTCAATGGTTTTATGTCTGTAAAATTTCCAGCTAACTATAACTGGTGTGAAACCTATGTTTTTTTCAGTGAATATATATATATATATATATATATATATATATATATATATATATATATATATATATATCATGGACGTATATATATATATATATATATCATGGACGTATATATATGTACATGTACACATATATATATGTACATGTACACACATATATATATGTACGTGTATATGTACATGTATGTATATATATATATATATATATATATGTATCTATATATATGTGTATATATGTATATGTATCTATATATTATTCCCATCCATGCATTGTGCTCCAGTATTCCAAGGAAAAAACAAGAGCGGCACACCTGGAGACTGCACAATAATTTTATTGTGCACCAAGATGACGCGTTTCAGCATAAGCCTTTATCGAGCTTACAAATGCCCTTAGAAATACAGGCAAATGTTCATGAAAAGAAAAAACATACTTCTGTTAATTCATCTTAGTTACCTTTGCTGCAGTAAATACAACTGCTATTGGAACGACATCAGTTAAAAACACATTAAATACATATTAATGAGTAATAATTATCATATTATCAGTACCGTCTAACAGACAATTCATGGGTTGCGCTGCAATTTTGGATCAATAAAGTTATTTTAATCTCGAGTAACAACGATCAGTTTCCTGCCGCCCTGCTTTTTGTGTTGATAGACAGTAATAAAGTTCTTTCAAAACATACAATTCGGGTAATGACATTTTTCGCCATACTGAAAGATAATAATGGGATTGAGATTTGCAGGGACGCACAGCCTGCTTGTGATGATAGACAGCAATAACATTTCACTTTTAGACTTGTGGGTAGGATTCCAAAAATCATGCAATATCACAGATCGCTGTTCTCCATTACCTTCTAATAGTAAGTACTGTACTCAATGGGTCACTTCTTGGGTCATTCCATTATCCCCAATGGTCGGGAATATTAGCATGTTTGTGCAGTGTGTCCCCGAAGGGTCACCAGTGTGTGATCCTACTTGTGAGTGAAACGCTGTGTGTGAAAGAACCCCAACATACATAAATGTGAGAAAGTAATCCCAAAATAAATAAATGTGAGAAGGTAATTGACTCACGGATGTGTCCATTTACAACAACTAACACCTCATCCTATAATTAGGAGTATGCATGTCTGCATTAATTATTAATGCCCTAATGTCCTTTATCTATGAGTTGCAATTGGCTGGGTGATAGAATTGCTTTACTTATCTCAAGCAATTAAGTTCTGTACGGTTTAATTTTATGGGCAGATCCTGGAGTTACCTCACATTAAAATAGGTGAAATTAGTTAAAATCTTTCTGAATGGAAGCCACAGCTATTTTTCTGAGCCTCTGCGTTCTGAGTCCCCTTGCTGGCACGGGCTGGACACCGTCCCTTGCACACCCCCTACCTTGTGGTCCCCATCCCGAACCTACAGCAACTTCTCAGACATTCTGATTCTCTTGTCCTGATGATGATCCCATAACTGCCGTTGGGGATTGAAACGTCGTCGGCAACTACATCTCGACTCCAAACTCTTACTCATGATTAATGTGGAGCATAAGATGTTCTTCTTACTGTGACTACTGTAATTTATGTATCACCAAAAAGTCACTTTGCAGTTATATGCCTGAGGTCAGGAAATCTGTTGATTTCCAGAACCCCGGTACTTCCTGCTCACTGCATGATACTATATGCTGTTTCATGTTTATTGAATGTATCACTTTATCACTGCATACCTGTTCGTTGGCGCTTGGGTTGCTGCTGTTTTGCCCAACTTCTCGCCGGACCCGCTCCGCAGGTCCAGCATCGTGGTCCCGGGTTGAGCTTGCGCCAGAGGAGAATGGATTGGGAAATAAAACTCTGCTGTGGGGCGCGTGGTCGGCGCAGCAGGGCTGCGAGTAGTGTGTTCAAGGACTCCATCTCCCAGGAGTCCCTGATAGCCCGATTGAGAACACTTGGGCCGCTCTCCCTGCAAGCCCCGCCCCCCACCTACGGTCCTAAATAGTATCGCCTGCATTCCCTCCCTGGGACTTTATCACTGCATACCTGTTCGTGGGTGCTTGGGTTGCTGCTGTTTTGCCCAACTTCTCGCGGGACCCGCTCCGCAGGTCCCGCATCGTGGTCCCGGGTTGAGCCTGCGCCAGAGGAGAAAGGATTGGGAAATAAAACTCTGCTGTGGGGCGCGTGGTCGGTGCTGCAGGGCTGCGAGTAGTGTGTTCAGGGACTGCATCTCCCAGGAGTCCCTGATAGCCCGATTGAGAACACCTGGGCCGCTCTCCCTGCAAGCCCCGCCCCACACCCATCCTATTTCTACACGCCAGTACTTCCGCTGTGCGGGAGCGTCCCGGGAGAAGCCCGGGACAAGGGCGGGACCGTTTTGACCGTTCTGACCGATCTGGGCCGGGCCGGGCCACTCCTCTTGGCTTTTATTTCTCTCCTGACAGTATATAATTATATACCATTGACTGTGAATTATGTCTGGCTGGGAATTAAGAAGCAAAGTATCATCTGCTGGGGGCTCCATTGTGGGAGGAATGGAGACATTTTTAACTAGAGCCAATTCCATAATTAATACAGAAATCTCCGTTTTGGAAAAGCGAATGTCTCTGGAAATGCCGGCCAATAAGAGATCTTCCCTTGGAGCAATGGCCTTAGCTAAAACTCCTGAACGGTCTGCCCAAGCCAACCCATCTGAACCCCGTACAAGTGAACTTAATATTCCACCCGGTGTGGAGACAAATGACTCCCAGGACTTAGATGTTTTAATTAATGAAATTCTACCTGAAATCAATTTAGTTCTTGGTGATCCTGCGCCCATACAATCCGAGCCTGCAATCACAGACATCAGTCCGCCGTCCCATGGGGTAAATGACGGAGCTATCCCTAAAAGGAAACGGGCATATAATAAAAAAGAAGGGAATAAGGCGAAAATAGCTAAGAGACAAAATAATGGGCCCAAATTAGTTTCACCTATAGGGGGACCCCCTGAGTCTGTTCATGGGGCGGGTGCCTTATTTATGCCTCCCCCTGCCCCTTATCCTTGTTCCCTGCCCGTCAACGTCCCTACCTTGGAAAGCATTGCAGTACTTCTTAGATCTATTATATCACCCCTGCAAGCCAAAATGGAACAAATCGATCTAAGGTTGGCAGTCATTGAGAAAACTATTTCTGCTCAATCAACTGACCTTAGTGCGATTAGTAAGTCTGTTGCAGCTTTTGTACTAACACCTGTATGCCAGGCCGGGGGGAGTTTACCCCTAGGGAATGGGAGAATGTCTAATCTTAATAGTATACCTCCAGTGCACCCGGGTCCAGGGATTAACCAGCATGTAGGACTATCCAGCCCACAACCTCCCAGACAGATTCCAGCCCTTCTGCCCAGTCGTAGTAATACCCGGGGGAATGCTGACTTACCCAATGCAGCCCCAACGACAATAGATAAAGGAAATAGAAATATCAGATCCCGAATCCGAGATTTTCCACCTGAAGCTAATCAGTATACTGTGATTATGGCCGGTGCCCCTGCTCTAGAAGAGGGAGAGGGGGAAATCTATAGCTCCCTAAAATCCAAGGTTGTCAAATGGCTGAATTGGAATAGACCTTTGCCTGTCCACCTCTGTAATGAAATTATTGCGGTAAGGAGGGTGCCCTGGGTGGGGAAGACACGTAAGACCATTGAAGGAGACTGTATAATAGTCAATTTTAGAGATCCCAGGACTGTCTCCCATATCTGTGCCGGGTTCAATAGGTCTTTTGATTCCACCATCCAGACATTGCCCCTGACTTTTTTCTTCCCCCAAACTATATAGCACAAGGAAGAGGGGTGGATGAATGGACAAGGGTAGAGCGTGGGGGTAGAAATAGAAGATTTGATATGAGACCTGCCCCTATGCAATCCCGGGCACCCTTTTGCGACTATAATCGCTTTAGCTGCCTGGATGCTGTGGACTGACTACCCTCTGTTACCCCCACACCCTCAGGGGTAGATATCCTGGACTCGTCCAAAAAACAATTGTCTATTAGTATAGACTTTCCAGAGCAAGACCCTGTTGTTCCCCTGCCTATGGTTACTGCCTTTTCAATAGCAAACATTCACTTGGACCGTACTGTCTCTGAGTTTTCCAACCATGGGCACCAAGCTGTATTGTCTACCTACTGTTCTAACCCGGACTCACCTTTAATAGGAGTGGAAGATGACTTTCTTGAGGGAGCAAAGGTTATTCAGAATGTCCAAGGGTATAAACTATTGAGTTGGAATATTGCCGGCTGGCGGAACAAGGAAGAGTCACTGGGCAGGAGGGAGTATGTCTCTAATTATGATTTACTTTGTCTCCAGGAGACATGGTCCACTGAAGAGATCTCCTTTGATGGATTTGTGTCCTATAACTGCCCGGCGCAGAACTCCGCCATGGGCAGGGCTAAGGGAGGTCTGGTGGTCCTTCTGGCCGTGAACTTTCCTGTCCGGGTCAAACTCCATAAGACTGTCGGTTTCCACTCACAGGTACTCTGGCTACAGCATAGTGGGGGCCGTAACATTCTTCTAATTAATTTTTATAATAATTTGTTTGACTCTTCGTGTCCTACATTTGTTAATGAGCTGGAGTCTGTAGTCGACCAAATTTACAGGGCCAATCCAGTTCCCTTTGATATCATTTGGGGAGGGGATTTCAACCTTGTAACATGCCCCTTCTCCTTTACGAGTGTTTGTGGCTTTGATGGGGATGCTGTAAGGGATCAAGCTCATTTTATGCATAACCCTTACGGAGAGGCTCTTAACTCCCTTATGCTGAAATTAGATATAACAATTTTCCAGCCGGGACGTGACCAGGAGGGTAACACGGTCCCGACCTTTGTGGGGAGTAATTCAGGCAGCACTATTGAGTATTTGTTGGTGTGGACCCACATTGGTCCCCTCTGTTTTATCCCGGAGGTTGTTGAGCTGGGTTTAAGTGACCATAATGGTATTTCTATGACCACGTTAGTCTGGGGGAGGAAGGTTGATTTTGCTCATAGGGCAGTGGTAGACTTAATACCCTGTAGACCGAATGGCACCAGGATTAAATGGTGCGGAGATAACTCTGAACAGCTGCAGACTAAAATTGTGGCCGCTAGTATTGAGGTGCTGCAAAAACACTCAGGGCAGCCTATAAATTTAATCTAAATTGTAGGAAGCAAGAATTAAAGGAGGAAGCTTGGGACCACTTGTCCAAAGCGGTAGATCTTCAGGATAGCAAGCTATTTTGGAGCATTGTAAATAGCCCTTTTCTCCAAAAAGAGGAATTCCCTGTACTGTCTGCTCAGGTCAGCGAGGAGAGTTGGGTCCAGCATTTTTCTGGTATCTTTAACCCTGGTGGGGATGAAACTGGATGTCTTAGGGGCTCTCAGACCCGGAGTACAAAGTCGCACTTAATATTACAACATTGGAGGTAGACAATGCTATTCGGAAAAGCAAGGGAGGGAAGGCCCCCGGACACGACGGGGTACCGGTTGACCTTTACAAATCAGATCTGGTGTTATGGAGCCCCCTTTTGACACAGGTCTTTAATGCAGCAGTTGTGGAAAATACCCCATCCACGTGGGGAGAGTCTATAATTATACCTATTTACAAGAAGGGCGATCGGGGCGAGGCCAAAAACTACCGCCCCATCTCCCTCCTTGACTCATCCCAGAAAATCATGAGTAGGGTCCTCCTGTTGCGGTTAGAGAAGTGGGCAGAGGCCAATGGTATCCTTGCGGATTCACAATATGGGCTCCGCAAGGGACTTGGCAGTATTGAACAGTGTATCAACTTGGATTTATTAATTGGTAAATATACTGCTGCTAAGCAGGGGTCACTGTTCCTTTGTTTCGCTGATCTATCTAGTGCGTTTGATTTGGTGGACCATGCCTTGCTATGGTCCACTTTATTGGACATGGTGGCCCCCGCGCCTATTATTTATTTCTTAGCCAGATTGTACAGTAAACTGTCTGCCCGGATACGATTCGGACAGGCAGGGGAATGTACTAGCAACATTAAAGTTAAATCTGGTATTAGACAAGGATGTGTCCTTGCCCCCCTCCTTTTCTCCCTTTTTATAAACGCTATGGACTCTGACCTAAAAACAGTTAAGGCCGATGCTCCAGTTGTTGAGGGCCAGGCGACCCCCGTTCTGCTTTATGCAGATGATACAGTTTTATTGTCCCGGAAACCGGTGGGTTTGCAGAAATTAATGAATAAGTTCTGTGATTTTATAAAGGGGAGGAAACTCAAAATTAACAATTCAAAGACCTTCATTATGACATGTGGCAAGAAGATGAGGAAGCTAAGGCTGTTTTATCTTACTGATCAAAAAATTGAGGTTGTAGATAAGTTCTGCTACCTAGGAATTACCTTTAGCAGTAATGGGGCATGGGCACAGGAAATATCGAACACTAAGGCCAAAATGGGTAAGGGTGCACATGGAGTATTTAAATTTGCCCAAAAACTAGGTAGTCGTCGTATCTATGATATATGCTCTATATTTACAGACATAGATGCGTACCAATGGCATTTTACGGTTCGGGGGTCTGGGGTCATTGTCGCCATGGAGAACTACAAGTGGCGGAAAACAACTTTCTAAAAAGTCTTCTCGGTCTACCCACTTCAGCATCCAATGAGCTAGTTCATCATGAAGTGGGGCTCGCTTTTCTGACTGATTTGATAGGATTAAGGCCCTTAATGTCCTGGAGATCTATCTGGGCCAAGGAGGAAACTGGCTTTGCCAAAAGAATTATCAATGGCTGCCTTCTTTTAGAGAAACGTGATAAGATCCCATGGCTCAACTATGTTATTACCTCATATAGAGTTGTGTTCTGTAAGGATGTTTCCCTAGACCCTGAATGTGCCACTGAGCTCTTGAAGCAGGAACTCAAACGTATCTATTTGGGAGCCAAGACTAAAGAGCGTAGTGAAGCCAGTAGCCATTTTGTTACTCACCAATTCTATTTTAATAACATTCTAACATATGGCTTTAGTAAATATCTTAAAATTGTTACCTGGCATTCCCACCAGTATGTGCTTACTAGATTGCGTCTAGGTATGGTTCATAAGCTGGTGGCTTTTCCCAAGATAAAAAAGTCTACGACTACGCCCTGTCCCTGTAATGGGATCTTCAAGCAGAGCACTGTACACTGTTTGCTTATTTGCCCTCTATATCTGCATCTCCGTACTGTATACCTTAAACCCCTTTTTAAAGAGCATTTCGTGAGAACTGTTGAAGCCGCTATGAAGTTTTTATTTGTTCTTGAGGATCCAGGGGTGTGCTTTTTTACAGCGACATTTATTCTTAAATGAATTTCGGCAAGCAAAAGTATGGAATTCAGTAGCTAAATTGGGTCTTGTGCTTTCCGTAATATGCTGCGTATGCCCACCCGCCTCCTTCCCATGTGCCAGTTTTTATTATCACTGTATTTTTTAATGTGTATTGATGTGTATTCTTGTGCTTTTATGATTGTTTTTTAAAATGATCTAATAAAGTTTTTGAATTGAATTGAATGTATAAATAAATACAATACCTTCCATTTGGACAGTAACATACCAAACTCTGATTGTAGTTGTGTGGTTATGATTGCATATGTTCCTTGATAGAGACCGCTGTCTCTAATAACATGCTGCTACCCATGGTCCCTTCTGACTTACGGTACTTGTCCTTTGTTCACATAGAAGAAAAGAAAGGCACATATCAATACGTTGCAGTGGCACATATCTTGCTGTCGCTACCAATGTGTGCTAGCCCATGATACAATCTGGCGAGGATGAGGAGTACAAATATTGGTGTCTACATGTACAGTGCTCTCTTCAAACGCCCTCAGGGTCTCTTTTACATCGTTGCTTAATCGGAATTGCTCTTCATTTTCGCTCCTACAATTGAAGCAATTCTTTTAATGTCAGTAAAAGGAATAAAACAGTTTTTACAACATACATGGCACCATCCATTGTTTTAGACGAAGCAGCATTCTTAGCAGCTGAATCGGCTAGGGCATTGCCCTTGAAACATTGTCACGAGGGTGCTGGTGAGCACCACAATTTGAATAGTGCCACCTTTTCCAACAATTGCAAGGCATTTAGCAGATTCAGAACATACTTCCCATACTGTTTCCGAGGGTACCTTCCGAAGTCAGGAAATGTCTTTGCATCCAAAGGTGCCCAAAGTCATGCGTTTCTTCAAATGCCTACTTGTCCATGCACACAATAAGAGCCCTTTCTTAGGTTAAGATGCAAGCACAATTGACAGCAAAGAGTGCTGCAACTTGCACTGATTTCACTGTGGGTAGGTTACAGCTTTGCCCAACTTGAAGAGCATAAAGCATAACCAGCAACTAGAATATCTTCATCATTTCTAAGACAGAATTCATCCCCAAAATAAATGAGTTCACATGAGGGGCACACAAGTGAAATCAATAGGCTGCAATTATGTGGATCTTATCTTCATTAAAGCAGCAGGGTTAGAGGCCAGGCAACGGACCAAAGTGATATGAGAGACGGACAGCAACAGTATTTCATATTGGAACAATCGTGCCACAGAGAGAGATGCTGAGTGTTAGTAGTGAGGAGGGACATGAGCACAGAGTGTCACACAGCGATAGTTAGCAGAGAACTTAATACAATATTTTCAGAGGCTTCAACAAGACTTGCAGCAGCTGCCACACAATGTAAACAAGGTGAAGACCAGTCACGACTGGCTCCAAAGTTGAGGAGTATTAGGGTATGGGATTTTCTGATCCATGTGACTTTCCATAGCCCCCCAAGTATTATTCTGCTTTGCCAATGACAACACACAGTAAAAGGATTAACTTACTCAGGGTGCCCTAAGCCTGACGTGGAAGTCAATGCTTGCTTTATTTTTACAGATGCATTTTTACTTTCACTAGACCACCACAAGGTTTTGTGGGTGTCTTTTCGAACACATTCTTGTAACAGCGTGTCCATTTCATCATATCTCAATATCCATTGTCAGCAATATCCCGCCATTTCCAACAAGAATTTGCAATGCAATAGGTCTCGCATTATTGAAAGCTTGAGGTTTTGGCACTGCAAATAATAATGATTGTTAGATTATTATAATATTTTTTTTAATATCCCAGCTGTAGCATAAGTAAGAGTGCAGGACCTTATGTGGCTAATGGTCCCTTTACAACTCCACAGGGACACCAAGTAACAGCATGTGGCCTTTTCTTCCTTTTGTAGAGTTTATTACTTATGTTACTGCGTTGATATTATTTTTTAACAAAAAAAAACTAACAAACATCATCATTTGCAAAGAAATTTCTCAAAATGTCAGTAATGCCAGACATTTTGCATTGCAAATGCTTGTTTACTGTCACCACCTGGAGCAAGTAATGCCGGGAACATGGAAAATTAGGGGAAAACCTATCACACTGGTTAGTAGTAAGTTTCACAGTTTGTTCAGACTTGCCTAGCACTTGATTACTACCTGCGGCATGATGGAAATCTAGAATAACAATCAGATTTTTTAAGAAGCCATAGCACATGTGCTCAGGACAGACATTACTGTACATATTGCATTCTGTCCAGGTCAATGACACAGTTTTAAATTCGATTCAGCTCACCTGGGATAAATTTCAATTTTTTTTCCAGAGTACTAAAACTACAATGTAATCTTTTCTGTTTGACATTACCCCCATGAACACTCTAACTGTATGTTGTGCACAGAGAGAGACAGACACTCATACAAGCCCCTGCAGGGTGGCAGATTTCACAATGCCCGGCAAGGGACGAACAATTCACATAGCCCCACAAAACTTAACCATTCACACGCCACGTCACAGAAGCTCCAAAATGCAAAAACACTTTCAATTGTTTCTCACTTGGATACAAGGGTTTCTAAATACTACGTCGCAAATGTTCCCTCATCTTGCTGACAGTTTTGTTTCCGCAAAGTGGCATAGGTTACCTTCTCGACACTAGTGGCTCTAGCATCGCAAATATTAAGGTGCTGAGTTTTATGCATGTATAACTTGTTACATCACACAATTATTTGGAAGCACTGACTGACTGTTTCTCTGCCAGTTACTAGCTTAGTCACTACACCGCAAGGATCTGCAAATCAACAGGCCGAAAAGTTACAATAAATGACAACTTCACAAAATAAACACAGTCGGTCTGCAGGTGATTCCCATCAGGACTCCTGTGGTAGAGAGGCACGCGAGACATCAGTGGGCCTGCACATACAGCCGGATCCCTCAAGACATGAATCACCCAAATCCAAAGAGCTTAGACTGCAAAAGCATGAAACAAGGCCCAAGAAAAGGAGAAGCACCCAGTCTCTTCCCACTGTGAGAGGCTCGGTGGACAGACTGAACCACGAGCAGGCAATATTGTACCGACCTGGTTTAAGAGGTAGAGAGGTGCGCACAGTCTCAATACCAGGTGGGGATGCACAAGTCTTGCCACGACTAGTCGAGCACCAATTAGCGGGAACAGTGCTCCTGCTACAAACATCCCACACTGAGTCACCATCTTTATTATGAAACAATTACTTAGGTCCATTCAAAAGAATGGAAACTGCTTTAAAGTGCCACTGCGGCCTAGATGACAGGATTAAATAAAAAACAATTAAAAGCCTTTTTATCCTAGCTTCTCGGCCCTGAGAAAGGAACACTGATAGCAATGGATTGGTCCAGCAACTAGCGCTGACAGGGAAACTCTACCTGTTTTGCAGGCCTTCATGCTTCCTGTTGGGAGAGCCGACATATCGATATTTATTCTGCACTCCCTTTAGTCTTGGAGTAACGTCACCAAAGATTTTGGATTGCCCATCTACATTTCCTCACCCTACAGCGCCCATCTGATCATGCCCGAGACTCCCGCGAAAATCCAGGCTACTGTGTCAAACAAGTGAAAGCCATGGGGAGGGAGGGGCACTTGGGTGGCACTGACATGGTAGATGGGGGCAAAGTGAGGAGGGTGAACCTCCCGTGAAAGAAAAGTGAGAGCAGCTGCAGAAACTGCTGCAACTTTAAAGTATTTTTTTTAAGTATAAAAGTGGGCGCCGTGCACATAAAAAAGTTAGCCTCATGGCGCCCATGAATTGACTTGTATGTTTTACAATAGCCTCGCATAAACAAAGGCACGCGGCCACCATTCTCAAAAACTGAAGCTCGGTATGGGGGCACTTTAAAAATGAAAGATTGTCTTTAAATTATAAAATTAAGAAACGCCGCTGCCCCTGCCAGAAGCAAAGTAAACAGAACAGCAAATGAGATGCGGTCAAGCACTATTGCTGGGGTGGGGGGGTCGGAGGGAGGGTGGTCAGGGGAAGCATGGCAAATGAAGCTTCCAGAACTGAAGTAAACAGAACATTTAAGAAGCAGAGGCACTCCAACAAAAAGAAAAGAGTGCAGTCAAAGGTCTCTAAATAACCCTGACGAGTAAGATACACTTAACAGGGGCTGTCCTCATGGGAGGTGACAATAGAAGAAAGGGAGGTACGAAACAGGAGGGACTACTAACGAAATAAACCAATGAAATAAAAAGAATTTTGAAAGACACTGCAAGGAACCAATAAAATGTATAGGTGGAGCTTCATGACCATATCATGAATACAGCATGTTTTGTCGAAGAGACCGCGCAAGCGCTGCCTAGGAGAGACCTAAAAAAAGCACTATGACAGGGCCAGCATGGTCAACATATTTAGATAAGATTTTATAAAGCGCTCTGACATTCACAAGTAGCTCAAATTAAGGCAAAACAGAGAAAACCAAATAGCCTATAAAAAAGGGGAAAAATCAACAAGGACGTGGGGGCAAGCAAACCATGCACCTTTATGGGGTGCTGTAAAATGCACCTTTAACTTTTGAAAAAAACCTTCAAAAGCGTGAGCAGTGGAAAGACACACACGGGGGGCATAGAAGCATTATTTGGGCCATGCTCCACGGAAGGGCAAACACACAAAGTGAAGCCTGCACGCTCTGACCAATAAGGAGCCAGCAAATAAGTAACAATGAAGCCAATCAAAGGTATGCAATGAGCGGACTCTAAGCCTTGTGTAAATAAACAAAATGTCATGCAAGCGACAGCGCATGTGCTGTCTCAGGGGAGACCCAAAAAGTAGTTCCCTAATATATTGCATAGGCACTGGGGCAAACATCCGCATGTAAAGAGGCAATGCTCCTTAGAAGTGATAAACACAAGGTTCATAAGCTGGGATATGAATAATAAACCGGTATTTGAGAGTGACAAGGACAGTCAACCAATGGAAAACAACAGGCTTCAAGTCAAAGTTCATGGTAAGACACCCTATGCCTTGCTGTATAACAGCCTCAACCTAAAAACTAATGAACAGATTTGGAGTAATACAAGAAAAGCAGACGGTGGGTAAAGTTCTACTTTCATGCAACGTTTGGTGAAAATCCAGTCAGTGGTTGTTAATGTAGGTGCAAGCAAAAATCCCAATGGAAGCTAAAATGGAAAAACATCTTTATTTATTCTGACTCTTACATTTTTTCCCCTGCATGGAACAGAATGAAATTGGCATGCCAGAATTTACCCGATTAAGCTAAGTGAGTGCCAAATTCAGAGCTGCTCTGTCAATGGATGCCAAAGTTATTAGTAAAAAAAAAAGGCTTCTCAATGGAAAGTGCCATTTAACTGTAAGTATACGATGGGAAGTGCCTATGCATATCCAATCTATTTGAATGCGCTTGCACGACACAAGAATTTTACTTCCAAAATGGATGAGGTGATTTGATGAGGCACTCATTTGTATGAAATTTTACTGGATCACTACAATGTAAGATCCAGTGCTGTATCAGATATACCTACTTAAAATTCAGTGAACTGAAAGTGTCTGTTGAGTTATATTATTGTACGATAGTGATTGGGATGGCATCATGAGCTGCTCGTATATGCTTATATGGCATGAGACACAAAATTCCAATATAGTGCCCAGTCACGAAATTTATGATGGAATACATGAGATTCAAGATCGAGTGATAATACGAATAGAAAGTATTCACATTAATTATTAGTTATTAAGCAAACGTGAACTGAAGACTTTGGGCTATTAAAGCTTTTCACTAATGCACAGCAACTCAAAGATAGCTCCCATAAGAAAAACATTCACTATAAATAACAAAATGGTGCAGGTTCACCAGAGCGCTTAATCGAAGTGAGGCTACAGCCTGCATCTGTGGGCTACCTTTCATGTGGTGTTACACTTTAAAAAAAATGTTAATCACAACATTAACTTGACATGCAGCAGGTTTATATATGTTACCTTACTGTTCATGTTATATGTATTTTAAGAGCATGAAGCTGAATATTGACAGTCTCCACTTCAGCTAATTGTGCACCTACTTAAATGCAAGCTTAGACAATTGTAATTCAAATTATATGAGGACTATAGTAAGGTATGAACAGAGAAATTAAACTTTGTCTTGCTAAATGTTTGTGCTAGCGGTCTAGATCATTGTTAAATATGATATAGAATTTGAGGGGAAATATAGTTTATGTATTTATTTATATGTTGGGATAAATCAGAACTCTGATAATCAAATTGATATTTATATTATCTTGGGTGCAGCAAATTATTCATTGGTAATATTCTACTCACTTGAGATATGCCACTCGGCCGAGACTCTAGTCTGACATACATATTCCTTAGTAGTACACATTTATGCAATGTCAACTAGACACATTTTTGATTTGTCTACGTTTGGAATTCTGGTATACATATTGTGTAAGTAAGAGATTTTGATTATATATGTTGTTGGACAACATATGAATGAATAAAATCATTTAAGGGCATTATATGGAACATTTGTGTAAAAACTGAGGTGTTCAACTTGAAGTAATTTTACAGGCTCACCTGGGAAATGCTGCATGGGCTGCGCAAGTCAGTCATATCACTCCTTTTTTTTTTTGTCCTCATATATGCCACCAGATATTATATGCTCTAGATGGGTCTCTCTGTTGCCTTCTGTACTGACAATTCCTGAAGCCACCCCGGGGTCAATATATAGCTAACAGAGATCTCCCAGAGGTGGGTTGTTTCCTTATCCAACTCCCCTGCCTTTTGATGGAATACCTCAGACTAGGGGAGGACAGGACCGACACAAACCTCTGGCATAATCATCGGACCATTTACTTATTTGACCAGGCCTCTAGTTTCGCCACCAGATATTATATGCTCTAGATGGGTCTCTCTGTTGCCTTCTGTACTGACGATTCCTGAAGCCGCCCCGGGGTCAATATATAGCTAACAGAGATCTCCCAGAGCTGGATTGTTTCCTTATCCAACTCCCCTGCCTTTTGATGGAATACCTCAGACTAGGGGAAGACAGGACCGACACAAACCTCTGGCATAATCATCGGACCGTTTACTTATTTGACCAGGCCTTTAGTTTCGACCATACATTCTCTGAGCTTTCAGCTCGACAAGCCATGTCCATCTTACAAACTTCCATAATACTTTTTAAACAGTCTACAAATCTAGGAGGAGCCACTGACTTCCTCTCTTTACATATCTCTCTCCTGGCTATAACTACCACGTAGAAAATAAACTGTGAGGAAAAGTTGTTAATATTATACTCACAAGGTAGACCAAAAAATACTAGCCTGGGAGAACAGGGTATAGTTGTTGATAAGACCTCACCCAGAAAACCCACTATCGCCCTCCAATACTCCTGAATCTCGGGGTATTCTAAGAATATATGCATGTCATTTGCTGCTAGAGTTTACAACGGGGGCAATAATAGTTCTCCTGTGTTATCTTATTCAATTTAGCAGGGGTCCAATACACCTGATAAACCGTAAACAGATGGTTCCTCCTTAAATTAGCCGGTTTTATTAATCTCTGGGACAAGGAGAAAGAATCTGTCCAAATCGTACTAATCTCATCAGGGTATTCGGCTATGGTATTACCCCAAAGGCTTGTCAGCTCAAGATCTAGATTACCTTTTGCCTCTGTGAGCAATTTATACCAAAATTATACTTCTCGATTCCAGCCCCCCCCCCCTGCAAATTGAGTCAAGAATTCCAGTATCTTTTTCCCGCTGTAATGCCTGGCTTGACCACCAAGCGGATAGTTGATAAAATTTAAATCTTGTCAGTGACCCGTTTGTTAGTGACATCAGGGAGTTCCAATCCATAAGACCTGAGTCCACCCATAAATCCCCCCATTTCTAGACTCCAGCTATTCTCAGAGGCAGAGATAGCTGTTCCTGAAGACACACAGGTGTCCCCGGGGAATCCCAGATTGGAGTATATGTGTGGTAGTATGGAATTCCCAAGGCCTTCCGGATAAACCCCCAATTCCTAAGTGCGGTCTGCAAAATCTTAAGACGGACTTTCTTTTTTTTTTTTTTTTAAAACCTTTCTTGACATTTCAACCAAATACAAGTATGGGCCTACAACCCCCGGGGCTGGCCGCTAAGCAGATAGATTAGCAGAGAGCACTTATAGTCACGTGCAGCACCTCGGGGAGCAGAATCACCGTGCTAGCGTACTCTTGGTGACAGTACAGCACAATTAGAAAAACCGGATATAAAAGGTTTTCATTTTATAATATAAGATGGAAGGATCAGGTGCCAAACAATTTCCCAGCAGCAAAAAATGGCAGGCTGAATAGTAAACGTGTCAACAGTAAACAGTAATCGGTCAAAGCAATGGCGCTGAAACAGGCAGTTCAGGATTTGAAGAAATATTACGGGCAATTCGCGCCTGCCAGTCACCTGCCCTAAGACCCAGAGAACACCACGAAAATTGAGGCACAGATGAAAAAGCAGCGATGGATACCAAAGAAACCCACTGCACTGACCCAGAAAAGGAAAAGACAAAGACAGATAAGAGACGAGAAAAAGGCCATAGAAACAAAATAAAAATGAAAAATCCCCTCCCCCAACCCCCCACCCTGCACCCCTGCAGATGACTACGGTCCCCCCCAGCAGTGTGCCTGTCGCCCAAGAACCAAACCCGAAATATAGAAGAGACAGAGTAAAAGGAGAAAGAAAAGAAACCCCACCTAATGGGGAAGTGGAGGAGGGCGATAGTCTATGCGCTCCCGGTCTCTCCCCCCACCCTAACAAAGGGGGCCCCCTACGCCAACACAAATAAAGTTGTCCACCATACAAAAAATACCCTGGGGGGAACCACAAACCCCCCACCCCGGAATCCGTCTGGTGATGAAGCAGTCCCGTTACCAATAGATCCATCATAAACAATTCAACCCACTATCTCAGCCTTGGCCCCGTCTATCAAAGTTGCCGAGTCCCTCGGATAAGTAAAGCCCCATCCCCGGAAAGTCAAAAGTCACACAAAAGCAGCCGGGGCTTGGGCCAGCAAATGGGAAAGGAATAGCAGATCCCAACGCACACGGCTTGCACAAACGATGTCCCTCCCCGTCCCCGAAGCCAAGTATTGTTACATCCGCCATGTTGGGAGACCGATTGGGGAGGGAGTGCAACTCATTTCGATACAGATTAAAATGTGGGCCTACAGTGTCCAGGATGGGGGAAGCAGTGAAAGTTCCGATAACTGTGGGACCGATGTTTCCGAGAACGTAAGAGAGTCACCAATCTCAGCACACACGATGAGTTCCATTTCTTCGGGGGCAGGCACAGCTTCCAGCACCGGGTCCAAACGCGCCAATGGGGCGCCCAACAGGAGACAAGTCGGCTGCAGGGTCTCAAAAATCGGGGCAGGGTTTGCTCCCGGTCCTATGACCCCATCTGCTGCCGACAGCCAATAATTGACCTGGGCCCTCACCTTCGCGTGAAGCGCCGCAAGTTCCGCCATTACCATCCGCAAGGAAGGGCCACATTGAGTCCGTTCCGCCAAGGTCCACACGTCCGCAGGCATAACGATGCCCACGGAAAGGCGCCCCCTCCGGGGCAGGATACGCCGGAGCAGAGACAAGCCATGAGGGACGGGCAAACAACCCGCAGCAACGCGCGGCGGGACCCCCACCCCGGGGCACCAGCGGTGCTAGTGCCGGGCCTCTGGGCCGGGGCCCCCCGCGACGCAGCGACGCGCGCAACCCGCCACCTCACCTCAGATATCCAACAGGCAGCAGATGGTTGCAACGTAATCCAGGGAAATTTGCAAAAGTTCCAAGGACTGGGCCAAACCACCCTTCTCAGTCCGTTGTTGTTCACTTTGGACCCGGGTAGATCAGCAATCGAGCCCTCGGATTCCAGTCTGGGTTAGGCCTCAAAACACTTTTGATGTTACTTCACCCCAGAACATCAGAAAAAGACCGTGGTCACACCATCGGGGTGCCGACTAGTTCACCCACACAAATCCGGGGCAGGAGATCAGGATATTCGACAGGATAAGCGAGCGTAGGACGGAGGTCAGCGGAGCCGGGAGACTATGCGGCCATCTTGGTTGGTGTCGTAGCTCCTCCTCCAAGACGGACTTTCTTAAAGAATTTCTGGTCGCCAAACTTAAATAAAAAGAACTCTTGGCCTTTTGGTAAATCATGTAATAAAGCCTGAAATAAACGGCCCTGTGAAGATGAATCTAATACGTTAGCGAGTAGCCTGAAGTTT
Organism: Lissotriton vulgaris; assembly: GCF_964263255.1. Classification (NCBI taxonomy): domain Eukaryota; kingdom Metazoa; phylum Chordata; class Amphibia; order Caudata; family Salamandridae; genus Lissotriton; species Lissotriton vulgaris. Next base: position 362,122,162 of record NC_141699.1, on the reverse strand, counting down.
TTAAAATGGAAGGCATGGCAGTACAATAATAGGTCTGGTAAGGCCAGACCCCCAATCTTTAGACCCTTCCTTAATTTTTTCCAGGCTATCCTGGGAGATTTTCAGGCCCAGATAAAAGAGCCGATCTTGCCCTGAAGGTTCGCAATTTCTTTCAACGGAAAAGATAAAGGGATGGAATTATATAGAAGGTCAACTTAGGAAGTAAGGACATTTTAATGAGGTTAACTTGTCCATATTTGTTTAATGGTAGACTGCCCCATCTTGTTAATGTTTTAATGATGTCTTTCACTACAGTCTGCCAACTGATTTTCAGGATATTCTTTAGTTCTTGAGTTAAATAAATTCCTAAATATCGCATTTTTTGTTTTACCCCCTGTATAGGAATATTATTGTTCCACCCCATTATCTCTGTCTTCTCCCTATTGATCTGGTAGCCTGACAACCTTCCAAATTCCAAATTCCTCAGCTAGGGCAAATAGCCTGTGTATAGCTTCTATGTGATTAGAGGTGTATAAGAGAAGGTCATCTGCGTATAAGGCAGTTTTTAGCTCCATGTTTGCCATGCTAAAGGGTTGAATTATATTAATTTCTCTAATACCACAAACAAAAGGCTCCATATAAATGTCAAACAGAAGGGGGGACAGGGGACAACCCTGCCGGGTTCCTCAGGATATATTAAATCAGTCAGATAGAGCCCCGTTGACCAAGACTTTTGCTAGTGGGTTTTGATACAATGATTTAATACCCTCTATAAAAGCTGGAGGGAACCCAAACGCAACCATAGTGACCCAGAGATATTTCCAATTAACCTGATTGAAAGCCTTGGCCGCGTCTATCGCGACCAAGGCTAACGTAAGGCCTTTATCTTCAGAGTAATCTATGGCTCCAATCACTTAAAAGGTTAATTTGTTCAATTGTCTTCCTGGGATAAAACCCCTTTGATCAGAGTGAATTATGGATTTTATTATTTTAGCAAGTCTGGTAGCTAAAATCCCGCAATATAACTTCATATCTGAGTTCAGAAGGGAAATTGGCCTATAAGATTCTATTTTCTTAAAGTCTTTATTGGGTTTTGCAATAAGCGTAATTGTAGCTTCAGCCCATGTAGGGGGATACTGTGACCCTGGGTCAGTAAACAATTAAAAAGTGTAGTGAGGACTGGCACCAGTTGTTCTGTATAGTCTAAGTAAACCTCGACCGGTAGCCCGTCCGAGCCTGCGGCTTTGCCCCGCTTCATTTTCTTTAATTGATTTATTACTTCTCCCTCCATAATCTCACTTTCTAAATAGGAGTCATATCACTCCTGCATCAAAAAGGGCAAAGATTTGGGGAAAGGGTGGTTTCTGTATGCATAGACCAGGTCTAAGAATAATGTCCATAAACCCTTGTATGCCAAGCGACGCAATTGGAAAAACTATACCCCAGAACGTCTGATTGACGAATTAAAAATCCACCCTCCTCCCCAAGGCCAGTCCCTTCAAGAAACCTGGAATTCATACGAATTATGGCTAAGCAAGGCACTTGATAAAATTGCCCGTTGGACCTGCAAGCCCCCAGCTAGGAGAACAAAATCTGAACCGTGGTTCTCAGAAAAATTAAAGGTAGCTAAAGCTCGTTGCAAAGCGATTGAAAGGAAATGGAGAAAGAATTACTCCATGGAACTGAAGGAGACCTACAAACAAGAACTAAGGGCCTACCAGAGACTTATAAGAGAGGAAAAAAGTCACTTTTTCCAAAATAGAATTGAAGAGGCCATAATTCCTTCTAAAGAACTGTTTCGGATCTACAAGGAACTAACAGACACGTCAAGCCTGGACACGCAGGACACGTTCTCTAATGAACTATGCGAAGAAATTGCAGACTTCTTTGTCAACAAAGTAGAGAAAATTCATGCCACTTTCTCCACCCCCCCCACATCTGGTACGACAATTCCCCCTCTTTACAAAACCACTCTTACCCATTTTTCCACTCCCGACAAAGTAAAACTGTCCAGCATAATCAACAGTATCCACTCTGGCTCCCCTAATGACGTGTGCCCGTTAGATAAATGCAAAGACATTATGGACATTGCCCTCATGGACTAAGCATGAGCGAATTTTGCGGATCTCGCGTTCGCGAATTTTGCGGATTCGCAATCCGCAAAATCCGCGAATTCCCGCGAATTTGCGGATTTTTTTTTTTTGTGTTCGCCCGTGTTTCTGCCAGTTCGCGAGGGTTTTGTACACTTTCGCAAATTGCGAACTTACCTGTCGGGTCGCAAGTTTCGCGAACTTGTTGTTTCTACGTGTCCAGCCTGTTTGGGACACTCTTCTTCATCACTGCCACTCTCTGTCACCACTGCCACTCTCTGACTACTCATGCCACCCTCTGGCCCACCCATGCCACCCTCTGTTTCATCACCACACCCTCTGGTTGTCCAGTGTACATTATTTTCGGCAAAGCAAAGCACACCTTCCCTGCCTCAAGTGACCTGAATTAATTTGGGGCTGATTCATGTGTCACAGAATATTTTTTTAGCTGGCACCTGCTTCCTTAGTGCGCCCTGATTAGTGATCTTTTGCACTTGCTAAGTGCTTTCATTGTTGCAAAATTAGTTACAACACCTGCCCTGCCCCAACTGACAATAATGAATTAGGGGCTGATTAATGGATTTTAACTTCCAGCCTGGCTCCTGCTTGTCTCCCTTAGCTGTAATTCAGGACCTTTGTGGCATATGTGTAACTATTCTGAGGTTCAGAGCAGGGTCACATAATAGTTTCAACTGGCAACTGAACTCTGGAGGGGCCCCTCAGGAAGCACTCCAGGAAATGGCTACTAATGATGAGCCTGAACTTTTGAACCTGGTAAGTAGTTACTTTCAGTTTTGCTAAGATCGTATTTCTGCAATTTTGCACTTATTCGCGGGGCGCGAACTCACGCGAACAGTGCGAGCAGTGCGAGCAAAATCCGCTGCTCACGGATTTGCGGATTTTGCGGGAAATTCGCAAATCTCGCGGATTGCGGATTTCCCGAAAATCCGCAAAATCCGCGAGCGGAACGGATTTTCCGCCCACGCCTATCATGGACCAAATAAGCCAACTCATTACCCTTTCTTTCAAAGAATGCCATGTCCCGGAGGCTTGGAAAAACGCCCAAGTCATTCCCCTGAAAAAAAAACCTAATGTTCCGATCACTCAATTCCAAAATCTCAGGCCAATATCTCTACTGCCTCAATGCGCCAAAATAATAGAGAAAATTGTTAACATCCAACTTATGGCGTTCTTGGAGGAAGAAAACATTCTTCACCCCACTCAATCCGGTTTCCGACCAAATTACTCAACGGAGTCAGCTGTCTTGTATTCCACGGAATATATCCGCAAGATGGTGGACGAGGGTGAAACAGCAGCGTTGGTCATGCTTGACTTAAGCGCAGCTTTCGATACTGTGCTACATGCCACGCTGCTGTCCCGTCTCTCAGATATCGGAGTAAAGGACTGTGCATTGGCGTGGATTAAATCTTTTCTCACCAACAGAACTTTCCAGCTTCATTGCCTGCCCTTCAAATCGTCATCTCGGACCGTCAGCCATGGGGTTCCACAGGGCTCTAGCTTGAGCCCTACATTGTTCAACATCTATATGGAACCCCTGGCTCAGATCATAGAGAACTTCGGGGTTGGCATTGTTAGCTACGCCGATGACACTCAGCTGATGTTTAGGCTTACTCCTAATACCGAGGAGTACGCCTCAAACTTCTCGGAATGCATGGCTGCTGTGGCCGTGTGGATGGACAGTAACTGCCTCCGTCTTAATGGAGATAAGACTGAGGTGCTAGTGATAGGGAATAAATCCTCCCTATGGTCTCAAGCGTGGTGGCCCACATCTCTCGGCGAATGCCCTCAACCTGTCGAGAAGGTCAAGAACCTTGGGATCATGATCGACTCAGATCTATCAGGAAAATCCCAAGTTAACAAGATCATTGGAAAATGCATCGGCACATTAAGAACTCTCAGAAAAATCATTGACCTGATACCGATCAAAGCCAGGAAAACCATCGTGCATGCTCTTATCACACCGCACCTGGACTACGGGAATGCCCTCCTTCTAGGCATCAACCAAAAACATCTACACCAGCTGCAATGTGTACAAAATGCAGCAGCCCGTTTGGTATTAGGCCTTCCCAAAAGAACTTCTGCCAAAACTGCATTATCCAAACTGCACTGGCGCCCCGTAAAGGAGAGAATAAAATTCAAGAGCCTCTGCTATGCCCATAGGATAGCCCACAACAAGGGTCCCACCTACTTAAGGAGCCTCATGACCATAAACCGCCCTACCCGACACCTGAGGTCCTCAGGAATGTCCCTTTTCAAACTCCCCCGCATCCACAGAGCAAAAATCGGTGGTCGCTCCTTTCGTTATCTAGGAGTGAAACACTGGAACGCTCTTCCCACTCATTTAAGAATGGAACCATCGGAAACTCTATTCAGAGCTAATTTGAAAACCCACCTGTTCCCTCAATAACTCCGCCTCGCTTTCTCCCTTTGACTTGATTCTCGGTTGAGATTCTTCAGCAATTAGCGCGGGGATACACAGTCGTGCAGCCATGCGCTCAATAAATGTTTTATTATTATTATTATTATTATCTGAAAATTGATACTTGAACAATCTCATTACAAGCCATAAAACTCTGGAACAGCCGCCCAGTGAATATTTATACCACTTTAAGAAGTTTGGCCTTCACAAATACATCTTCAACTAATCAAAGTAACAATCTGCAGCACCAAATCCCCTTCTTAAACGAGAGTTTGAGCTATTGGCATTGTAAATGACAACACCTTTTATTTATGTGTTTTGAAAACTTGCAAACGGTGTTTAAATACGCACGTTGTACTTATAGAAGCAAGGCTGGCAGTAAAAGAGGTGCTGTTACTGCCAGCCTTGCTTCTCGTAAGCAAGGACTATTAACACCACTTGCACTTTTTCAAAACACCTAAATAAAAATCATTGTCATTTACAATGCCAATAGCTCAAACTCTCGCAAATGCGAGACCTATTGCATTGCAAATGCTTTTTATTTTACTCTGCCCGTCCCCCCTTCCTCCTTAACAATCGACACATAGAAGCAGTTTAGTGGTAAATGGAGTTCAAAGTGGGAAGATTTGCATATCAAAAGAAAGTCGAGACTTGTGTGAAACCAAACAATGCAACGGACTTAAGAGGATACAAAGCGAGGCAGGATAGCCCTAGGTGTCAACGCGCCTGTTGCTGCTGTGTGCAACATTCAGCTTAGATGAACATTCTTACTGGGTCGGCTTAGTCCTTCATCCTTCCGAGGTTGAACTGGGCACTGTGAATTCCACAGATGCCTTAGTGCTTTATGGCCGTCCCCTGAGAATGAGTTACAGTGTGAACAATGCTGTGACGCTCGCCTAAATCCATCTAGACTGCACTCTGCATTCAAGCCAACATCCATCAATATGGGCAATTTAATTTAAAAATGAGCCAAAAGTTTACTAAATATAAAAATATACATTAAAAACCAATAACTTTTTACCTTTTACAAAGTCATGCAATTGATAACTTATTAAATAAAAACATTGGATGATGTTTTTTTACTTGGGTACTTTCAGTCCAGGAGTCTACCTACCCGGTGCTTTTCGATGGCATGTCACTTTACACCCTTCACAACCAACGGCAGGTCGGCACACTGCTGTGGACACGCGGGGAAATCAAGCTTAAGGGAAAGCATTGTTCATTCATTGCTTGGCCTCTGTGCTGGAAGCCTGCATACTGGGTGTGTCTTTAAGTGCTCGCTTGGAATGGGTGGAGGGCCGGAGCTGTCTGAGGGGCGGGCAGAGGATTCACACTCAGGTAATGTTTATTTTCTTTTATATGGCGCGCGTGTAGTACGAGCTGAAGTCTGAGAGCTTTAATAAAAGGCACAGTAGACGCTGTCAAATATGTGCATTTAGAGTCGAAACAATCGAATCAGGATGCCTCATCAGGGGTATTAAGCGCTATATAAATAAACTAGCAGCCCGTCCCGACATTGTCCGGGTAGGAATTGCTGCCGGCCAGTAGTATATTGTTTTGTAGGATTTAGTTTTGATAGCATTTCTTATCTGTGACATGCCTGTGAAACGCTCCGATTCACAGTGCACTGCTGATGCACTTAAGAGTGCGCGTTCAGTATTGTGTGAACTCGAGTTTCCCTACTTTATTTTTCTTTGCAATATTATATAGCGCAAACTGGACAACATGGCATGAGCACAATTTACATTACAGAAGAACACATTCATTTGTGGTAGGCACGGGGAGACAAAGCGATTTGCCTGGAATCACAGGATGTTGAGCTGATGCCGAGATTCGAATGTAGCTCCCCAGCTCTAAAGTTCGCAATTCTAGAACTTGTGGTGGGAGGTGTGTCTAAAAGTGTATGTCGGTGCTCGCCTTCAATGAGAGAGACCTGTGCATTTTTCAAATGGGTTGTGAAAAAATATGAGTATGTTGCTGGAGATGTGGGCCGTCGTGCCACCAATGTACTTACCGGGGGAGGATAAACACCCATTATTCCGCCAGGCACGGTCCGGGCGTTATACTGGGGCGATGACGTCAGGCAGGGGAGGGTCAGGGTGGGGGGGTTGTAAAATGCAGGATATGGACCATTAGAGGTAAGTACCGAAAAAAATAAATACAACTAATTTCTTTGCCCAAGCTGCATCGCCAAATGTGATGCAGCGTGGGCAACGAAATTCGTTTTTGTTTTTTTTTCAGGAATTTACCTCTAATGGTCCATATCCCGCATTTTACAACCCCCCACCCTGACCCTCACCTGCCTGACGTCACCGCCCCAGTATAACGCCCGGCACATGCCATGCCTGTATTCCGCAACTTTCTTTCCGCATACCATCACTCCGCATACTTTCATTACGAAAGTACCATGACTCCGCAATGCCATTATAACGCATGGCATTACATTTTATATGCTTTTACCAGGCATACATTTACAACGAAATTCGTTGTAAATGCATGAATGGTAAAAGCATGTTTTTTTTAAATGTTTGGATAAGGTAAGTATGGGTATAGGGGTATATGTTTTGGGGTACTGAGGTATATGTTTTGGGGTGTTTGGGTATTTTAAGGGTTCAGATATAGTTTTGGGTTATGGGGTACAGGTGTAGTTTTAGGGTTTAGGGATAGGTATGGGTTTTGGGGTACAGTGGTATTTTTAGGGTTCAGGGTTAGGTTTGGGTTTTGGGGTACAGTGGTATTTTTAGGGTTCAGGGCTAGGTTTGGGTTTTGGGGTACAGTGGTATTTTTAGGGTTCAGGGGTAGGTTTGGGTTTTGAGGTACAGGGGTATTTTTAGGGTTTAGGGATAGGTTTGGGTTTAGGGGCACAGGGTATATTTATAGGGTTAAGATGGGTTAGTGTTTAAGGGTGTTGGGGTATTTTAAGGAATACGGGTGGGTTATGATTATGGGATGCAGGGGTATTTAAAGGGAGCAGGGTGGGATTAGCACACAATATGAGACATGGCATGAAGGGCGGAACGTACAACACACCCCCAGCGTTTGTCACGCCCCCAGCACACGCCCACAACACAACGCAGACACGCCCACAATGGACTACTTTGTGTGCACGGTTCTTTTACCTTTTAAATGTATATGGTGGGCATCTGCATAGCCTATGTTCTTTTGCTGCAACTGCCCTTTCAATCGCTGTATTGGGTGTTGTGATTGGTGTTGTGGTTCCTGAGATTACCCGCCTCAAAGGTTTGGGCTCTCTCTATATTATATTAGTACTAGCAGCCCGCCCCGGCCTTGCCCGGGGCAGAAAGGGGCAGGGGGCAGCATTGCAGCAGGAGAGGTACAGCAGAGCGGCCGCTTCTGCCCACGCTTTGTTTCCCCCGCCATCCCGACTTTGTGTAAAATGTTTTTTTATCACTCTCTGTTCATGGCCCCCGCCCGTCCCTCGCTGCGCACCCTTTATCACTCACTGTTCATGGCCCCCGCCCGTCCCTCGCTGTGCACCCGTGGCTGCTTGACTTACCTCATCCGCCGCTCCTCCCCGCGCTGCTGTGTTTACCGCTACACTGCTCCTCCGCTTCTCGACGCTCCTAACCGCTTGTCCGCTACCTCATCCACCACTCCTCCCCGCGCTGCCACTGCTCCTCCGCTTCTCACCGCTCCTTTCCGCTTGTCCTCCGCAGCTCCTCCCTGCGCTCATGTCCTCCGCTCTTCCTGTTGCTCCTGAACGCCGCTCCTCCCCGGGCTCCCGACGCAGACGTCGCAGCCGGCGCTACTTTCTAGGGACTACTTTATTTTTATTCGTAAATGTTTTATATCACCTATGTCCTTCTGCTTGCCCTGAGGTTTTCATAGATGACTTGGGTGTTTATATTGGTGGTGTACTTTTCGAGTTTACCTGGCTCAAAGGACAGACTTCTCTCTTTATAATAGTAGTATAGATAGATAAATTGCCCTGCACTTGTGTTCGTCACAGAAGTACTCTATGGATGAAGGAAGGTTGTGAGTGAAGTGTTTGGTGACCGGCAATGCAAGGGCGGCACGGCCGGGAGAGCTGTGAGATTTAACTAGAAAACTTGGCCCCCTCCAAACTGTGTGATCTTATGAAAATATTTTGTTTCTCCTCCCCCTTTTCTTAATTCCCTCAATAAACCTTAAAAGTGACTTATTAATGTCAAAGCTGCCGCACGTTACAGACATGCGTTTTTTCTCTATTTTGCAGAGACTTATTATAATATTATCATATTTTACGTGTCGTTTGTTGCACGATTCACACAGCAAAGAAATGCAAGGCTCGGGTTGTGCTCAAGCTGTTACAGCCGAGCCAGACGCTGGGCTCGACTTTTCTTGTTAATTTGCTAGATCGCCTAACCAACTCTAGTTAAAATCTTACAGATGATTTTGAGACGGTGACACTGCACCCCAGCCCCCTTAATGTACCAGGCGCATCTTGCACGGGCACTTCCCTGTTCATAAGCCAGCTCAGTTGTAAGTAACAAATAAAGTTTAAAGGTCACATACACAAGGTTCTTTCCCCAATTACACCACATTATAGCGCTGCGGCACGCTCTCTCGCACACAAGGCGCTCTCACCTTCACAGCACAGGACCACCGGCGCCCGGCCCAGGGCAGGCTCTGAAGCGGCAGCATCTCCTCAGGTTCGGACGGGTCCGGACACCGGTCTCGGTGCTGAAGAAGCAAAGTAGCAGGAAGTGAAGGAAGCACAGCACATGACTTTACCTCCCATAATGACTAGAGTATAAGCGCCTCCACCAAAGGATAGTGAAGAAAAGAGCGAATAAAGAGATTCTCAAATAAAAATATGAGTTAGCTCCCGTAATAAACTGCGTATAAAGGCATAAATATACATGCATCGGGGAATGAGAAAAAAAATAAAGTAATAAGACGCACGAGCACGCTCCACTGCAAGCCATGTGTTTCTATTATCGTGCTCGTGTGTGCACGTTAATAGAAACCACGTGACGGCCTATTGGTGTCTATTACACGCACCAAGCGCTGAATAGACACTAATAGGCCGTGGGCGGAGCAAAGCCTTTGGCCAATTGCGTGCAGTCTTTTATAAAAAGACACATGCAAAGGCCAATGGGGTAGCACAAATAGAATCGCACACTCACGAGCGCGTACGATTCCTAGGTCAGTGCTAAAACCCCGTTTTTTTTATTACAAAAAGACTCGCGCTGCGAAGCACTGCTTCGCAGTGCAACGCAGGTCGCTAGACCTAAAAAGGTATGTCCTGGGAAATAGTTACAGGGTGGGTCAACATATAGATGGATTCAACTGTTTCAAAAGACACAGGACATATTGTGGACAAGGTATAACACTTGGAGGAGTCAAAACTGTAATTCTTCCCTTAAAGCCTTATGCCCCTTATTAACCATTTTTGTAGGAGATAGGCTGAGTCTCATTGCACTGATCCAGAGAAATAGATGGCAAAAGTAATTAATCAACATATTGGATTAGAGTAGATGCCTGGGGAAGAACCAACATGTCCAAATCTTTATTGAGGGCTTGCAAGAAGATTGAGGGAGACTATAAATTCTTATGGAAGGCGAGTCCATGAAAGTTGGAACCCTCAAAATGTGACTGAGAAGAAATTCTCCTAATTTAATGGAATGGAAAATAAAGCGGAACAGAGATCAACCATGGTCAACGCGTGGGAGTGGAAGTTATGCACAAAAGAATGGTTGGAGATCCCCAGGGAAACTCGGGATCACCACATTATTAATAGCCCTAAGTCTGTGTACACATCTGTACAAGTTGACTTATCACGCCTTGCATATTAGGAGAATTGGAGTGTTACTTCTACTAACAATAGGTACTAGAACCCCTTGCTTAATGAAATTCACTATTACAGATTGAATGCCTTCCTACGCCTCGAGTTTTAACGGATATTGAGGTATCCTGAGCAACTTTTTCTGTGGATTGAATTTCATTCTTACTGGTTTGATTGAGGAGATGAAACCCTCATTGTTGGCCTCTATGGACAACAAAGTGGACGTTATCTGTGAAAATAATTCTTTTCAATCAGGTGACAGGATAAGAGTCAACTCAAGCTTACACATAATTAAAGCATCTTACTCTCTTGCCTTTAAAATAAGGGTACAAAATACAATAACAATTTACTCACAGAGAATATCCTTGCTCGGCAAGGTTGTTGGAGAAGTGGAACTAAGCAAACAGGAATGTTTAGCACTAATAGGTCCAACAGAAACAGACACAGGGTCTATAATAAGTTGGGAATTGAACCAACTGCTCTATGGACAAGCCTAAGGGCCAGATGTAGGAGCCCTAATACCGGTCGGAAATGGCCGATTTCGTCCGTTTCCGGCCGGTATTAGGGTTTTCAGATGTAGGGGGCTGAAAAATACAGAATCGGTATATTTACCGATTCGGTAAAATTACCGATTCGGTAAATTACCGAATCGGTAAATATACCGATTCTGTAATTACAAATGTAGGTGGCACAGTTTACAGTGCCACAGGCCCTTAAGAATCGGTATTTTACCACACAATCCAATTGTGTGGTAAAATACTAAATTCAGATGTGCATGCACATCTGTGCATGCACACCTGTGCAATGTGACACACAGACATGCCCTTAGGGCTTGTATGTGTGCCACATTGCACACAAGCCTGTATTTGGGGTGCTAGAGGGTGTCAAAGTGACACCCCCTGCACCCTTGCTGGAATCGGTATTTACCGAATCAGTAAATACCGATTCGGTAATGCCCATTGATTCCTATGGGCTTCAATGCCCATAGGAATCAATGGGCATTACCGAATCGGTATTTATAGAATCGGTAAATACCGAATCATAACGATTCGGTATTTAGCGATTCTGTAATACCTACATCCCCCCCCTCTATTTTACCACTTCTTAAATACTGAATCGGTAAAATTCTGTATTTAAGAAGTGGTAAAATAAAATTACCTACATAAGGCCTAAGAGAGGTAAAGAAGGGAATTCATACATTTTGAGGCCGAAGTGACTTGCGCCTATATCACTAAGGCAAGTGGTGTGTTTATCATTGATGAAAATGTTTCCATAAGGGCCTGTTTGATCTCTAAGTACCATGGCATGCTTAACACAGTTCAGGGTGAGGATTCCTAACAATTTAATGATACCCAGATTGGTCTGGGTGTTGTGAGGTACAAAAGGGCCTCTGCCTTGTCTTCTTTTTAGATCCACAATTTTAGCTTGACATCGTTTTCTAATTGTGATTTTTAACATGCCTCTGTCATACACGATAATGTACTTAGAGATCATTAGTTGCGCTGTTCATTTCTTAGCAAGCTTTATTATGTCATTTGTGCACGCTGTCTAAGGCACATAGAATGCAATACCCTTGTATTTGGTTGTCTGGCTCGAGACAGCTTTATGGCTCTAGACTAACCATTGCATCATCATTTCACCTTTGACACAGTGTGATTGGAACAGTGATTTTATTATATAAAAAGCCTTTGAGCTACATTTGGCAGAGGAGCTCTTCTGTTGGGATTCTCCTGGAACCTGCACTGTGGCTGAGATGCAGTCCTGCTGACTCTGACCTCTATCCTGCAAAGGATGATAGCCAGTTCTGCACATGCCGGCTTCTTAATACATCACACTCGGGTTTCGGGGTTAGGCTATCCCGCGGGATCTGGCAGAGGGTTCTTCCGCTATGCTTGCGATAGTGTAGGTAGTGTTAGGTAGTAGTATAATCATAGTAACGTTAATATGGTTGAACTGCTTATCCTTTTCCCCATTCTTGTAATGCTAGTTACAATGCGTTGTTTCTTCTGCCTTATAATTGCAGCACACTCTTTCTTTGCAAGAATACGATTTTTTCAATAAATATTTGAAAAGACAATTTATATATTTCTTGTGTTTACCTTGGGTATGGAAAAGTTAAACAACGAGTGGGTAGATCTGCTCCCACGATTTCCATGGGGACTAAAGGGTGGTAATGATTTAGGTTGCTGATACCATCTGGTAACCTGGTAAGGTTAGGTGGTCAGATGGGGCACTGTGAACTAGCTAGGAACAAGGCCAGCCTTCTCTGAAAAATTTGTGAAAACTAAGTTCCCATATTTTGAAGCCTATGTTGCCCAGATAAACACAGTCCTACTAAATTTGTAGGAACCATATAACATAGTGCCACCAATGTTCTAGGTCAGGCACTTATTTTATGGGTCTCCTGAGTAGTTCTTGCCTGTGCCTAAGGTCTCCTTTTCACATCGTACAGAGCCGTATGTGTTGTTAGGGATTTAATTCTCCTCAGCTTATTGTATTCTGTAGGTTGTTCAAACTTGAACCTTTAAAAGAGTTAAACCACTATACTTTTTTCATGTCGTTGAATTCCAGTAATTAAATATGGTGATGGCAGCTATCATTCCTGTTAACGGCCGATATGCTGTTGCAGCATTTTAACATTAACAAGGGCTCCCTTTTGGAGGGAGGTACTTTACCTCCATATTTAAGGCCCATAAAGCTTATAAAACCAAGGGATTCTACTTTTGGGTCCACTTTCCTGCAGTCAATGGCACTTCTCAAACATTTCATACAGGTATACCAGCTGCATTACAAAATGCATACAGAGCTTATGAAGATTTATTTATACCATTATCATTTCAGAAACATCACAATTGGTTCCAAGGCAACCTACCACATTCATTAAGCAATGTAAGACTGGGTCCTCTTAGCATTGAAGGGGCAACTAGGCCATTCCTAGCTGACTATACACCATACACACTTTGAGCAATATTAAATGCTGCATACCTTCGTACTCTATACACAAGTCTAGTTAGACTTGATGGAGCGGGTTAATGAACAATATTTTGTTCAGGCTTGTGAATTCAGACTTCCATAATGTTTTAATAAAACTAATATGTTTGCTGCATGTTATTAAATCAACCTAGAATAAACTGTGCAACATGAACATATGGAATTAACATTATACTTATTTGTGCAAAATGCAAAAGAAACGATACAATAATTGTTGTCAAATTGTCTCTGTCATATAGTAACTGCTGGTGTCAAAAATATTAGCCTGTGCTTTTAAATGTGCTTCTGTCTTGTCTTTTCTGTGCAAATGCAGTTCCAGATCGAATTGGTACATCAAAGGTAATATATGCTGCTTAAATGTGCTTATGCTAGGTAACATAATTAATGGGTTAACATTTAGCAAAGGGGGTGGGTAACAGAACAAATGTCAATTCTTTCATTAATTGATGTTTTGTGTTTGTTTAAATAATAGTTTACTGAAAGAAGTATAGAGTTGGCTGCAGAAAAATAATGCATTCTGAAAAAGTGACGCAAGCTAAAAGGGGCGCAGTGACGCAAGCTAAAGTGGCGCCGAAAATTGACGCTTTCTGAAAAGAGGCCTGCTGATGAAAAGCCACAAGAGAAAAACTTATTTTGAAAAAGATGAGAAGCCTATAAACTTTTATTGTGAAAAGTTTTGGAAAAGAACTGCAAAAGGCGACTCTGTGGAGAGGTTTGCTATTGTGCCCACGAGAAGTTCAGAACGGACGGGCTCAAGGCCAGGATGTGAGACGTGGTACTTTTGTGCATTTCATGAACAATCTTTGCTACAAAATGTAGCAGCCTAAGGAAGTGCTGCCAGGACTCTGTGAATGAACAATGGCTTCAGGGGCGTAGCTAGAGCTTGTGGCGCCCGGGGCTATCCCTCAGATTGCCGCCCCTTGCATCCGTAGTCCTGTGATTGTGTGCGGTAAAGTCTTGACTAAAATTTTGAATCCCCGACTACGTATGCGAGGAGCGCTGGACAAAGAGCTACATTCAAGCGGGAAACGCCATACGGCTTGAGTACGCCATACGGCTTGGGTGCCCTCCATTTTGCCCGCCTGCATGGAGGGCACTCCATACAGGCATGCACCTTTTTTCAATTACAAATGTACCATGACACCAGTCAACACAGAGGTGTTTACTTTTTGCTGCTGTGGGCCAAAACCACCTCATCTCATTCAGATCCGCTGTGTAATGTTAACAAATGCAACGAGGATCCGGCAGTGACTACGTTTAGTGAATCCTGGGGTGGCGACTTGCCTGGTGTTTTCTGGCAAGGAGCCACCCGTTATATGACCGTGATGTTGTCTGATTGGCGCTTGAGGCAGCATGTATAGATTTCCTTGCACCGCCTGGGTCAGCTAGAGTGGCGCACTTAACATGCGACTCTAGATACTGCTTAATGCTGCAGATGAGGACGCGGTCTGACTATCAGGCAAAATTCCGAGTCTGCTGGATGACAGTGAGTAAACACAACTGAACTCACTTTCCGCCCTCTGTATGTTAGCGCTTAGACATACTTTTGTTTGGTGTAGGCAAACACTACGCCGCTCATGGAATATATATTCTCAAATTACGAGCAGGAAAATTAGTCGCAACTACCCCCTGACTGTCCACTGTTTGCATTTGTTTTCATTTGCTTCTGTGCTATCAAACTAAGCTATGACGTGCTGTTTTGCATCACACTGATCTGACTTTGTGTGGTTTTCTACAGTTTTGCACTATCAGCCTTTTATGCCCACTTTCATGAGCTATTGAGATTTCACTTTTATTAACTTCTAGCGCAAAACTCATTTTGAATGTGAAGAGTGATCATCTGCACAGCTGATTGCACCTCCCACTTCCTTTCGTGCATGCGCCAGCGCTAATAAAGCCTGGCCCAGAGAGTTGTGCATGAATCTTGGAAGTATCTCTCAGAAGCACAGGAAAGTGTCACAGGACCACGCACGGCAGCATCACCTACCCACTAAATGACGGTGCACTCGTTGCTGCGCACAGATAGCAGGGCCTCCACATCAGCGCCGTTATTTCCCAATAACACATGCTGTTGCTGTCCAGTCACACCCATAGGGGTCCAGACTCCAGGACCAGACACTATAAGTAACTGCTCTGTTTTCCTTCACGGGCTCAAGCTCTAGGTTGCTGTGTTGCCTTACACAGACTCTCCGAATAAACCTTTTCTGTAGAATGAAATAAACCTGAAAGAACTATCAGTGAAAACAGAAAACAATTATATTCCTAATGGTAACTAGTTTTACGGGTTGCATAGCCAATTTCTGATATTTGTGTTTCCCTTGTCTTCTTTGCATGATTTTGCTGATCGATCAGGCTGAATTCAGCTCCTGTCCACTCTACATGGGATTCATTGACTTTCAAGCGGCCTTCGACAACGTGAATAGAGCTAAGCTCTGGCAGAAGCTGTCTAGTTTCAACATTCCAAGTGACCTCCTAAGAGCCATACAACTTCTACATCAGGACACATGGGTCAGGATCAAGATCGGGGACGGCTCACGTTTGTCACGCCCAATTCCAACGACAAAAGGCCCCGACACTTTTTAACTTATTTCTATCCGACCTTCCTGGCGCTCTTAACAAGGTCAATTCACATGCTCCCAAGGTAACTGGTCTCTTGCTGTCAAACATACTATACGCAGACGATGTTGTTCTTCTTAGTAAAACTAAGATCGGCATGCAAAGGCTTCTGGACGCCACCTCCGACTATTCTAATAAGAATAATTTGAATTTAAAAACTTTTCTATAGCGCACTTTTACCATGCGGTTTCATGGCGCTGTTGGATTGTGAGAAGCGGGCAGGAGCAGAGGGGGATTAAGATCAATAATAAGAAGACAAAAATATTGGCGGTCCGTTCAGGCAAAGCTAAGAATCTGTCTTGCACCCTTAATAAGGAAAGCATTGTCGAATCTAAATGCCATAAGTACCTTGGAGTCATCTTTAACAACAACAACAGATATAAATCTCAGTTGGAAGAACAAAAAAGGAAGGGTGCAGCACTTGCCTTCGCCATTGGATCCGTTCACAAGAAACTACAAGGCCCAACTTTTGCACCTACTTTACAGGCCGCTCAGGCAAAAATCATTCTCACACTAACCTACGGCAGCGAAGTCCTAAAAGGACTGGACAGTGGCCAATTGGACAAAATAATCACAAAGATTTATAGAACAGTGTTCAAACTACCGATTCAAACATCTCCGGCACAAATCAGGTTGGAACTGGGAATCTGCCATCAACCATACGCCAGAGCCATGACCTTTCTTGTGTGCTGTCACAAACTGAGATCATCTAAGGAAGGCAGTCTAGCACACCATCTCTGGGTTAGTCTCGATACGAACTCATGGCGCGCAGGGAACGACTATTGGAAAAAAGGCCTAACAACCTTATGCTTAAATGAACTTTGGAGCATGCATGTAAGCCAAATGGAATTTAAACGGCTAGCGAAACTAAGCACAAAAAAGTTGTCAACTGTGGAAGATAAGGCACGGCTGGCAAAAAGAAGTCATGGGTGGTTGACTCTGCATTCCTACGCCCTGTTGATTCCACAACAGTATCTAACCGTATCTTTTACTGCACGAACTAAATCAAAATTCCTAAAATTGAGACTGGGAGTTATCAACCTGTTGGCCCATTTCCCAAAATGGAAAAGAGATCATGGACGAGAACTTTGTCGACTTTGTGGGAATCACAAAGAAGACATCACGCACATTTTATGTCTCTGTCCAAAACTGCTGAATGAAAGACGGTTCCTTTTGAAGCACCTTTGGAACACAAACAAGATTAGATCGTGCAGAGCAGCAGTTCTGGCCTGCTTTGACCCCAGGAACATCAAATTAAACTGTGCCTTGGTAAGGTTCATGGACCTCGCAGGAAAAAAACTCAGCGAGGGGCCAAATGCCAGTGATTCATCGATGGCTTAAAGTTCCTGGCAGGCTCCATCGGCTGTCCCTATCCACCTTGGATCCCAATCAGTCGCCATTTTTTTATATGTATTTTAAATGTATCTTTTACATATTTTAAAGATTCTGTATTTGCAATGATTTTTCTTTTAATCACGCAATAAAGCTCTGCTGAAGAGAAAGCGTCACTCATTGTTGTGGAAATGTCGCTCATAATTACAATGAAATTATAAAAATGTCACATGTAGCAATCTGAAACCTTGGCAGCTATGTATATATTTATACAAAAAACCTATGCACACAGGTGTGCTGTAAAATGTGACTCGAGTGAAAACAAGTTATAGTGTATGTACCTCCAGAGATACACAGGGAATGTACAGGCCGAACGTTTAAAGCCCTGATCCAGTTACTGTATAATATAACACGCCTACATTGCAATAGCATCCTGTGTAGGCACTCACGCCTAACAAAGAGTTTTTCACAGACACAGTTTTTCCAGCAACAAATGGTTGCATATATGGCTATTTTCAACCCATTCCCAGGACTCCTACCTCCCAGCATTTCTCTGTATACCTCTGAACTGCAGTCTTTCTGAAGCGAGTGACAAGCGCAGCGAGTTCAGCCTTGAAAGTGGCACCTTCAAAGTGGCTCGCTGCGTGATGTGTCACTGCTGATTTTTTTTTCAGGGCGAGGGCTGGCCAAACGTTAAACCCAGGGCCTTCATTGGTAGCGCTTTCGCGCTCTACAAGATTGACGGCCTTGGGACATCACGGGACCCACCAACGTGGTATGTTGAGCACCGCACCACGTCACTGCAGGCAGCCTGTACAAGCAGGTACGTGCGTTGGCCTTGCTGCTGGTGATACGATCTGAAAATGTGTAAAAATGCACGTTTGTAGCGGATGTTGCCCGTCCTACAAGTAGTCAGACGTGTGGTTTTTCTATTTTCTTTTTTAATGTGCTTATTAGGAGTTGACCGGGTCATCGGGCGTCAGAAGTTTACGAGCCAGAGTCCCGTAAATGAACAATTACTATGCGGGCCTGGAAATAACGGGTGAAAATCCGCATGTCTGACCTGCAGCCCCAGACCCAGCAGCCGCGGTTCCGGTGACACCTGAGGACTTAAAGTATTGGGGGGGGGGGTCTGTATCCTGCCAAGGGCACTGGTCCGTCGTTCATAATGTGGGCGTTATCGTCATGGGTTGTGACAGTGTTAGGGACGGGTGACAGAACCGTCCTCCCGTTCCGGCGGCCTTTATAATTTATTTGGAGACACTGACTGACTGACAGTAGTGTCAGTGAGTCAGTGTTCCCAAATAAATTATAACGGCCGCCGCCACGGGCCACAAGTGCTGGGGCCGGGCAGCTGCCGCTAAGCATGGGCGAATTTTGCGAATCTCGCATTCGCGAATTTTGCGGATTTGCAAACTCGCAATCCGCAAAATCCGCGAATTCTCGCGAATTTGCGGATTTTTTTTGTGTGTTCGCGCGGGTTTCTGCCAGTTCGCGAGGGTTTTGTACAATTTCGCAAGCGCGATTTTCCTGTCGGGTCGCAAGTTTTGCGAACTTCTTGTTTCTACGTGTCCAGCCTGTTTGGGACACTCTTCTTCATCACTGCCACTCTCTGTCACCACTGCCACTCTCTGACTACTCATGCCACCCTCTGGCCCACCCATGCCACCCTCTGTTTCATCACAGCACCCTCTGGTTGTCCAGTGTACATTATTGTGGCAAAGCAAAGCACACCTTCCCTGCCTCAAGTGACCTGAATTAATTTGGGGCTGATTAATGTGTCACAGAATATTTTTTTAGCTGGCACCTGCTTCCTTAGTGCTTCCTGATTAGTGATCTTTTGCACTTGCTAAGTGCTTTCATTGTTGCAAAATTAGTTACAACACCTGCCCTGCCCCAACTGACAATAATGAATTAGGGGCTGATTAATGTGTCACTGGATTTGAACTTCCAGCCTGGCTCCTGCTTGTCTCCCTTAGCTGTAATTCAGGACCTTTGTGGCATATGTGTAACTATTCTGAGGGTCAGAGCAGGGTCACATAATAGTTGCAAGTAGGCAACTGAACTCTGGAGGGGCCCCTCAGGAAGCACTACAGGAAATGGCTACTAATGATGAGCTTGAACTTTTGAACCTGGTAAGTAGTTTCAGTTTTGCTAAGATCGTATTTCTGCAATTTAGCGCTTATTCGCGGGGCGCGAAGTTGAACTGGGAAGCCGCGAACTCACGCGAACAGTGCGAGCAAGCCATAAAATCCGCTGCTCGCGGATTTGCGGATTTTGCGGGAAATTCGCGAATCTCGCAGATTGCGAATATACCGAAAATCCGCAAAATCCGCGAGCGGAACGGATTTTCCGCCCATACTTAGCTGCCGCCCACTAACGAGTGCCGCCTGGGGCGTACCGCCCCCCTCGCCCCCCCTAGCTACGCGGCTGAATGGCTTTGTGTAAAAGCCCGGACCTGAGGTGGAAGATGTCACAATTTACTGTGGCGTGAGGTGGTTCAGCCAATGGGGAGCCAGAATTCAGCTGATGGAATGTGAAAATAGTTAGTTTAGCCTTAGTTTTAGGGTATAAAGAATTGGCTCAAGGAGCAGACTTTTGCCTACGCTTCTTGATTCCAGAGGGTCGTGTTCTGCTGTCCGATGAATACACGTAAGGAAAGGAGATTTTAAAAGACATTCAGCCTTATTCATGAAGGGGCCGTTTTGCGAGCCCCTAATAGCGAATCATAGCGATTCGCTATTAAAGACTTGCAAAACGGTAATCATGTAGGAATCGCATAATAAAATGCGATTCCTACTGATTCCTTATTTGCGATTAGCAAATTGCTAATCGCAAATAAGGAATAACTCGCCATTCATTCCTATGGGCCAAAAGGCCCATAGGAATGAATGGGGAGTATTCCTTATTTGCGGTTAGCAATTAGCTAATCGCAAATAAGATTGCGATTTGAAGGGTGCCAGGGGTGTCCCCAGGACACCCTGTAGCACCCCTCAAATGATCTGTGACACAGGTGTTGCACACACACATGTCCAAAGGACATGTGTGTGTGTAACATGCAACTCAGAAAAATGCATTTAAATGCATTTTTCTGAGTTTTCGCAATTTACCGCGAGGTCTGACCTCGCGGTAAATTGCGCCTAGAAATAGCGAAATCGCAAATTGAAATAGGATGTTGAATAGCATTTAAGGAATCTCAAATAGAGATTCCTTAAATGTCATTTCCTCGCACATTTGCGACATCGCAATTAGCGATTTTTGCTTTTTGGATGCTGAATCCCAAAAGCAAAAATCGCACTCGCAAAGGGCCGGATTCTCAGAATACGGCCCTTTGCGAGCCGATTTAGCCTTCATGAATAAGGCTGTTTGTTTTCAGGCAATGAGGGTAGAGACAGGGAATTAGTTAGGGTTTGGAAATGTTCTTTTTCACTTATTTCTGTTAATAAATAATATTTCTTAAATCAAGCTCTCTTTATAAATGCTGAATAAACTTCTCTTTATGACATTTTCTAATACTTGTTTAATAAAGTTCCAAAGCCTAAGTTTTCTTGAATATGTTTGAATAAACTTACTAAATGACAAGCTGGTCTTGTCTTGTTTATTGTAGATAGTTAAAACAACATATTAGATTCATTCGCCTCATGATTCAGCTGCTCTGTAATTTTATGGGCCTGGTATTGATTGGTAAGTATGGAGGTAGATAGTGACATCATTTATGCAGAATATTGGTAGGAGCGCTGGATCCGTTTTTGGTAGCAGAGGATGGTTGTATGTTGTTTTTGACATACATGACATATGCATGTTACATACATGTCAGTATAAGTCATAGGATTAATGTTTAACATATGTTGAGTTTTTGATTTTGTCAGATTGTTATATGTAGTTGTAAGGATTTTTCCAGCAGTGAGAAAAATTCCTGGTTTGCCATGGCAAGAGTAGTGTGACGCTGTTATCAGGACGCTGGTTTCAGGTTACACAGTTCATTTGTTCTGCTTCAAAAGGTGATATAGCCGCATATCACTGTGTTGTGGACGTACAACACAAGTTTAGGGTTCTAGGTGTGTTGAGTAAATTGTATGTATGATAGTGAGGATTGTCTATGAAATTGTAGCATTGAGTATAGGGACTAAGCGCCCATTTTAAAATTCTCTGTGAAAAGAGTAATAGGATTTATCTGAGCTTGTGTGAAGGGTAAGCGTCGTTATCTTTTCTAAGGTTAGAGTCCTAAGGAAGAGATAAGCGTTGTTTTCTTACTGGCAAAAGAGGTTTACTTCTAAGGTTAAAGTCCTGAGGAAGAAACAGGTTTGGTCCCTCAACCTTCCTGTTTCCCCGGTGTCTGTATCTCCCTGTCCCTGGTCCGACCATGCCCTTATCTCTTTTTCCATCTTTCTCAACCCGGTGTCTAAGGTCCCACATGCCAAAAACACCTGGGCGCGGAATTGGAACCGAGTTGATCTTCCCTCCCTGACCTCCCTGCTTCGGAACTCCTTTCCGACCCTCACTGGTCTTTCATCCAACTCTCAAGCCATCGCTATCAATACCTGGCTGGCTGGAGGTTGTGACTCGGTTGCTCCACTACGTCGTATTTCCACCCGACGACCCAAGGACTCCGACAGGTGGTTTAACGACAACCTAAAAGAACAAAAACTGACCGTACGGCAAGCAGAGAGGCAATGGAGAAGAAACTACTGCCCCTTATCAAAAACTCACTATCTAACATTACTTACTGAGTATAAAAAAGCCATCCTAGCTGCCAAAACCACCTATTTCTCAACAAAAATAATGACAGCGGAAAACAAATCTAGGGAGATTTTCGGTATAGTGAACGACCTAGCCTATTCCGATAAAGCCTCACCCCAAATCCCCCCAACCCAGCTCCTGTGTGACCAATTAAACACCTACTTTCTGGACAAGATTGCAACCATCAAGGCTAACATCCCCCTCCCCTCCTCTACCTTTGTTGATCCTTCCCCTCCCACTGTTCAGTGCCATCTTACCTCAATTCCCCCCCTTACTGAGGAAGTATTCTTAGAGATACTTCCCAAAGTTAAATCGGGTTCTCCGGCAGACATCTGTCCGGCACGAATCCTACAACAGATCTACTCTTCTTGTCCCCAGCCCCCCATTACTTTCCTTAATAGTTCCCTTACTCAGGGAGTGGTGATCCCCGCTCTTAAATCAGCCACAATAGTGCCCATTTTAAAGAAGCCCGGCGCTGACCCGTCCATCTCAGCCAACTACCGCCCCATTTCCCTACTGCCCTATTTGGGCAAGGTGCTTGAGCGCCATGTCACCTCGGTACTCTGCGCCCATTTAGAAGCAAATGGGGGTCTGGCTTCTCGTCAGGCCGGCTTCCGCCCCAGGCACTCTACCGAATCTGTCGTGGTGTCGGTCCTGGACAACCTCAGGAAGGGCATGGATCACAACAAACATCAGGCGCTGGTGCTCCTCGACCTCTCCGCCGCCTTTGACACGGTGGACCATACTATCCTACTTTCACATGTCAAGGCGGCGGGAATTGAGGGCTCAGCCCTGGTCTGGCTATCCTCCTTCCTGAGGGACCGCACCCAGGCGGTTCGGCTGGGGGACTTCACGACTACCCCACTTCAAGTCACCTGCGGTGTTCCCCAGGGTTCTTCTCTTTCTCCCTTATTGTTCAATCTTTACATCTTT
Organism: Lissotriton vulgaris; assembly: GCF_964263255.1. NCBI lineage: Eukaryota > Metazoa > Chordata > Amphibia > Caudata > Salamandridae > Lissotriton > Lissotriton vulgaris. Next base: position 362,099,253 of record NC_141699.1, on the reverse strand, counting down.
CCTCTAATCTTTGCACTTCAGCAGCTGGAGGTCACCGTGTATAATTATGCGGATGACCTCCAGCTCATCTTTAACCTTTCCTCTTCTCCCCTCTCTATCTCAAATTTCCAGTCTACTATGATTTTCATCAGGGACTGGATGAACCACAACCATCTCAAGCTGAACCCGGACAAAACCGAGTTGGTTCTCACAGGTGGTTCTTCCAGTCCCTGGAACTCTCTCTTCTGGCCCTCCTCTTTTGGTCCCTCCCCCACTCCTTCCTCCACAGTTAAAACCCTGGGTGTCAAAATGAACAACCAACTCACTTTACACTCACAAATCAGCTCTGTGGTTTCTTCCTGTTTCCTCACTCTTCGAACCATCCGCACTGTCTCCCGTTTCTTTTCCCCCCAGGCACTTAAGCTGATCATGTCCGCGCTGGTGACTTCGCGGCTGGACTATGCTAATGCCCTGTACAACGGCATCCCTGCATACAGCCTGCGGAAGCTCCAGATGGTCCAGAACCAAGCGGCTCGGTTGGTGTATGGTCTCCCACGTTTTCACCACTCTACACCCCTCCTCAAGGAGCTCCACTGGCTTCCTGTCAAGGAACGCTCCCTTTTTAAAACCGGCTGTATGGTTTTTCAGGCCCGCCAGGGCACTGCCCCCGCCTTAATTTCCTCTCTGATCAACGAATATGTCCCGATCAGAGAGCTTCGTTCTTCTTCTAAATCCCTCCTGCAAATCCCACGTTTTAAACGTAAAAAGTGGGGAGGAGCCAATTTCTCAACCTTGGCTCCCACCTTCTGGAACTCCCTCCCCGACCACCTACGATTTGCCACACAATATTCCTCCTTCCGCAAAGACCTAAAAACGTTCTTGTTTAAACAGGCCTTCTCCTTGTAACTTGTCCCTCCTTTCTTTGCGCCAGGTTCACTCCGTCCTCAGTTGCTGGACCTACCACTATAGCGCCAAGAAACCGTACGGTGAACGCTGCGCTTTACAAATGTTTTAAATTCAAATTCAAACAAGTATGCATGAATAGGGATTTCCTTTGTATGAATGTATGTGTAAATGTGGTAGAAAAATATTCTAGTGAAGTAGCGTCGTCTATTTCAAGTGAATGAGTAAAAATCTGTGTGTCTGAAAAACTACTGTCCTTTTTAGGCAAGCAGGCTAATGGTTCGTTTTGTGTAGTTACTAAACTGTTCCAAAAAGTAATTGTAAAGCGCTTTGGTTTCTTTGGGTAAAGTTTGTGCTATTTTTATGTATTTAGAGGTGTTCTGCGCTGTTTTATAAGTATTCCGAGGTGTCCGATCGAAAATTGTAAGGGAGGTGCTGTTTTTGAGAGCGAGAGCGTGTGGGGAGAGCCTGGAGCCGCAGTGGCTGTGTGCGTCATAGCCGCCGCGCTCCGATTGGCTGGGGCGTCCGGAGCGTCACAGCAAAGTCACGCTATGATTGGCTGGAGCCCCCGAGTTGTTTACAAATTACGAATGTCCCCGATTTGGTTTCCTTTCTGGTTGCGCTGTTGATTTAAGAAGAGGCGTGTCATAGCTGATGCGTGGCGATGCGTGTTGTTGAGAGCACATTTTGTAAGGGGCTGAGCGGGAGGGGAGAGAGACTGCAGCAGCAGCAGTACGCGTCATAGAGGGAGCAGCGTTGTGATTGGCTGAGCGTCGCAAAAGCAGCACTGTAATTTGGCTGAGCTTCGCGAAACGCTGTAATTGGCTGAGTGTTGTGGCAGCCGCGCTGATTGGCCCAGGCATTTGTTGTGCTGTAATTGGCTGATGCCCATTGTTTACTTCTGCCGAGTATTTGGGCTTTTGAATTCTTTAGCGCTAGTGTCCAGAGTTTCTTTTAGAAACTGTTTTAGCTTTGGTTTTCTTAGCGCTAGTGCCCAGAGATTCGTTTTAAAATGGATTACGTCATAGGGAAGGCGCTCGACCAGTGCTCAAAGGATTAAAGAAATGATATTATCTGTGTTATTTTCACACTAAATTAACTGCGCAAGTGCCTGTGTTTTATTTCAAAATTAACACGCGCTGTTGCTCGCGCTTCACTGAATATTCTTTTTAAACTCCTCTCCAGTCCTGTCTGACTGCACGGCTCCCAGTAACGCTAAAGTCTGGCCACAGCCCGTGCATTTAACGGTGAAAGGAAACCTTCAGTTCCTCAAAGCATTAACATTTACAACCCAGTGTGGTGATTCTCAGCGCGTTTTCACCAAGAAAAACATATTAATTCAGCACTATATTTACCTTGCCATTATTGTCTGGATTGGACTCATCTCCACAACTCCAGTTTGTTTTCCTGTGTTCCTACCACGACCTGCAGTAAATATAGAGTGTCTTCTGTCTTCAGCTTTGTCACAGCGCAATCTACTGGAATTCTTTTAAAAAAAAAAAAAAATTTCATCAGCGATTAACACGCTACTACCAAAGAAGGAACAATAGTGTCAACAGTAGCTACTACTAGAACAGGGACCACAGCATTCAACTGATGGGTGTTGTAGCAGCCAGCGAGCATTGTGTCACAAACGAAATAGGTGATTTGTGATTTCAAAGTTAAATTAAGTTCAAGGAAGACTGGTTTAAAGCTGGTTGATAGAGGGAGAATGGAGGATCATGCAGCATAATTAAATAAATAAACATTACCGAGTCTTCCCCACAACTGATCATTTGTGTGTGTGCAAAAAAGCATTTTTAAACACCAACTCAAATGCAGGTGTTTGCACTCTTGCCAGTCTAAGTATTTTTATCGCTGCTTTTCGCAAAGCACATTTTCCTGCCTCAATTAAAACGTGAATGCAGGTAAATTAAAGGATATATTAATTTAAGTAGAAAGTTCTATTTATTTGTTGTGGACAATTTTAATAAGGTGATTATTTTAAAATATGGATAATTATTATCAAAAGAAAGAGAAAATGTTTTTCTGCTATCAGAAAATGAAAAATGTATTTAAACATGTTGAAAAGGTTGCTGCTATATGTGAGAGCAAAATAATGAATAAAGCACCTCCCCCAAAAGAAATAGTTTTTAAAGAAAATTAGATTCCCAAATTAGCAAATCTAAATAATAAACCTGTCAGAGTAGAGTTTATTGATCAGTGTAGAAATGATGTTGTAAATACAGATCAGGACAGAAATTCAAGCAGATCCCCAGAACAGATTAATATAACGCCAAGAGTCCCAGTTCAGATTAATAGAGTTCCAGCCCAGACCCCTTCTCAAGGCGTCACAACAGAAAGGTATGATGAGATACCTAGAACTTCTGGAATTAGTATTCCTGATCATGTAAATTCTAAAAATGATTTAATTCAACAGTTAACAAGAAACATGGAAGCAGTGACAGTTCCTGTGGCAATTGGACCTGATCTCCCAGTGCTTAGAAAAGATGAAATTAGTCCCACAGCTTTAACGGTACCATTGAATTTTAACATTCAAAAGTTTGCTGAAAAACTTTATTCTAATGAACCTGAAAATGAGCTAGTAATGATTCCAACTCAGCAAGAGAGAGTGATGACTCTAGCTCCAGCTAGTGAGGACTCTGATATTGACTTGATTGATTTGACACAGCCTGATGAGTCAAAATTAAAGGTTGTTTTAGAAGAATTAATAAATAGTACAATCAGTACAGACAGATTAAAAACATATCAGGATGATGAATTGATGTTTCTTTGCAAAGGCATTACTTGGAAAACAAAAAATAAGTATGATGCTGTTGAAGAAATGACTTTTGATTTAAAAATTGATTTGAGTAAACAAAAACTGTTTCAGAAAAATTACAGAATGGATTTCACTGAAAGGGAGATTGAAAGCTTGAACAATACAGGTAGAATTGCCCATATAAAAGATTTAATGGGGTAATCGGAATAAATGGAAAACAAAATGGACGAAGAAAAAGGAGAAGGAAAAAGCAAATTTAACTTTTGTAAGAGAGTGTAAAAATCCACAGATGCAGAATGAGATAAATCAGCAGCAACAGCTACTGAATCAACAGCTACAAAGACAGCGACAGGTGGTGATTCAGAATGAGATACCTCCGCCGCCATTGCCAGATGAAATGTACAGAATAGTTCAGGACCTGAGAAAGGTTAACAAGATAGTTATCCCTTGTTGTCCTATTGTGCCCAACCCAGCAGAGATTTCTCCTGAGGCGGAAGCCGGGAGTAAGTTTGCACGATTTTAATAATTTGAGTGTCACTTATTATTACCTGTTTTAATCCTCCTGCACCCATCTCCTGTACCCTGCTCTGGGCTCACAGGCTCTGGAGCTAAACCGCACAGCGGATCTAAGCGCTGTTTGCAGTTCAAACCGCAAAACCCAGGGACGCCATTCCCGCCGCGGACACAGGCCACGCCCCTTTATCGAGAGGCCACGTCCCCGCCGGGCGTCACGACTAAAGGACGCTGAATACAAGCGTCACATAGACAGAAATTTCTCTTGAGGCGGAAGCCGGGAGTAGGTTTGCACGATTTTAATAATTTGAGTGTCACTTATTATTCCGTGTTTTAAGCCCCCTGCACCCATCTCCTGTACCCTGCTCTGGGCTCACACGCTCTGGAGCTAAACCGCACAGCGGAACTAAGAGCTGTTTGCAGTTCAAACCGCAAAACCCAGGGACGCCATTCCCGCCGCGGACACAGGCCACGCCCCTTTTTGAGAGGCCACGCCCCCCCCCGCCGGGATCTCCCTCGCGGTATAAAAATGTGTATCTTCCGGTCGCGCAGCGTGTGAGTGCAGCGGGCGCGCCATTTGCGCGCCGAAGGCGCGCCTAAGGCAAGCCCGTCTGCGCCCGTCCGCTCCCAACCGGGTCCCGGGGCGAGGCCTGCTGCCCGGTTCTGCCCTTACTCTCGCTCTGCCCTATTATCCTACAACAACGGACATGGTCACATATCGAGAGTCACCCACACTAAAGCGAATAATTTAGGGATCCTGGTGGACTGCACATGCCCTGGTGAATTGCTTTCCACACCGTACAATGCACGTCTCTTTCGGCCCTAGCCTACCCCCCAACCTCACTCCCTGACATTCTTCTACTTAAATACCCGCTCTCTTGTCAAACATCAACAGGATATCTTTCTCTTTTTGATCACAGAGCACCCTGATGTCCTTTTATTAACAGAAAGCTGGCTGACTCCAGATTCTGCCCCAGATATCTTAGCTGCACTTCCCCCAAACTATTACATCATCCATGCAGATCGTGCCGATGGCAGGTCTGGTGGAGAGGTGGCAGCAATCATCCACTCTTCCTTAAAAACTACCACCCTTACCCCCATCAACTTACCAGACATTGACAATCTTGTCCTAAAGTTTGAAACCCCTAACACTACAATGTTGTGCGTACTTCTGTACAGACCTCCTAAATCTATGCCATCCTTCCCTTTTTTGTTTAGCGAACAAATCGCCAACTTAGCCATGGAACACTCTCAGATCCTTTTGGCAGGTGATTTTAATTACTGGTTCAATGACCCCTCGGAAGGTCCTCAATCCTGCGAGCTCACTGAGCTCCTCACAAACTTGAACCTCTCCCAACAAGTTCTTTTGCCTACCCATTGTAAAGGTCATATTCTAGATCACATCTGGTCCAATTTTCCACTCAATACTTCCCCACTCACCATTCCCTGCCTCTGGTCAGACCATTTTTTCCTCAAATTCAAACTTACTTGGTCTACGTTCAAATCATCCTCCGCGCTAACTTGCTGCAGGGCAAGGAAATGGAAAACTCTTGACAAACCAGAATTTATTAATACACTAAACAATACGATTCCTCTCCCACACCCTGATATTAATTCTGCCGAGTCCAACCTAGCGGGCTGGCTCCAAAATGCTAGCGATATCCACGCACCCTTCAAAGATATCAAACTGGCCCGGCGTGCTGACGCTCAGCGTTGGTTCTCCCAAGACCTAAAAGAAAAAAAACTATCTCTGCGCCAACTTGAACGAAAGTGGCGCCTCTGCTATTCCCCTGATCTAAAATCTGAGTTCATCACGGTCAGGAAGGTATACCTGTGGAAAGTGAGCCCATATTAGTATCGATGCCCGGGCTGCTGGCGCAAGTCGCCTCTTAGTTCCCATTCTGAATAGTTACCAAATACAAGAGACGGGCGCTGGAAGCAGGAATCACAAGAACAGGATTTATTACTCATGAGGAGAGCCTGTCATTTCGGACACGAAACACAGTGTCTTTCGGGAGGTGCTCTAACAAGTTCTCAGAGGCATCGCATTTTATACCTTACAGAACATTCCTTATTACAATAACGACATTGTGAAACAAGAAAACGACATCCCCGTAATCCTCGTGTCAATCCCACCCCACATATACCCACAATAGAGGCCCATGACCTGCTGATAAGAGGAGGGGGGTAATCATGCAGCTGAGTGTTCCGCTGATTCTTAGGATATGTGCGCCTGATCGTACCCCAGGGGGTGGGGAGGCCAGGGTCAATAGTGGGTCCTTTGAAGAGGAGTGACTCCATACAATAAGGGGCAGTAAACAGTATCTCCCAGCTAGGGTGGTGGCCTCGGACCCGTGTGGACAGTCAATCATGGAAGGAGGATTTACCAACAGAGGGGTCATTCATGAAAGGGAAGGAGGTGTTGGTCAGGCGCGGCCGTGACTCCCAAGGATGGAGTCGCACAGAGAGAGGGAGGTCTTATGACCCGTGCATGAGAGAGTGGGGGCAGTCAGGTACAGCTGGGGAGGGTTATGTCAGCTGAGGCGAAGGATGCTTCTTCAAGAGGAAATGGGGGGTTTTGCGTGGGTCAAGCAGGAGGGTTGCTTTTCAGAGCAGGGTCGCGCAGAGGGAGAGGGTTTCATGGTCTATGCACGTGAGTGGGGGGGTTCAAATACGCGCAGGACGGAAGCGGGGGATTCCAATGAGCGGGCAAAAGGCCATGGTGCCTAAAATGGCTATCAGGTACATGTGGGCACGGGCCTTTACTGGCGGAGTGGTGCGGTTAACGTACAGGGAAGGGAGTGGGAAGAGACAAGTGAACGCCGCTTATGTACATTCATTTTTCTAATTTCCACAGTCGCCGCTTTTTACATAAGAAAGTTCATTTCCTAATCGATGGGTGTACACATGAACATGTATGGTTGATGAAAATTTGTCAATACTAGCAGATTGCATATAATCATGAGCAGTCGATGTGATTGGCAGAATGCAATACATAGAAATTTACATTTGTTGGGTTACTACAAGCCTAGGGTGCAGCATACTACACAGTACAAATGCTTCTGACTTTCTCATTTCTCAAGGTGACCGACAAACATTTTGAAAACAATACCAAGTAGTTGAGGGAGGAATTCAGTCCAATACATGATATCTTCGTCACAGTGTCTTTTTAGCAGTGAGCCATCACTGGTAGGCTCTAGTCCGTATCCTTTCTTTGGCGCTGTTGAGCACCGGCGGTGGAGCTATAGGTCCAGCTCGGATCTATCCTTACGCGTTGCAGGGTGCGGTCAGTCCTCTGCTGTTAGACCACAGTCCTGTTTTATTAATTAGTCCTTGTTAGGGGTGCCTTATGCTTGGCACCTGCATTTTTCTTTTCCTTTCGTGGTGACCAAAAAGCCATGTGGAGAGAAGGGAGTGTTGTTGAATATTCGAGGGAGGAGAGGGCGGAGTGGGGTCAAATCTTTTCCTGCACACATCAAGGGACCAAGGGAGCGAAGGGAAACGAGCAAGCAGGCCCATCAATCGGGCCCCAAAAGGGGGACGAAGACTTCAGGCACACGTGGGTTAGCAAAACAGAGGGCTTCAGGACAGCCCGTCATCTTTTTATTTTCCACGTCTGAGATTGCTGTCTCGTCCCGTATCTTGTTGCTCTGCAGCTCCATCTTTGGTCGAGGTCACATGTGTCTCAAGATCTGCAGCCAGGCTGTGCGCCACGTCCGACCCTTCTCCTCCGGTGATCGTATATCTTTGAATAGGTACAAAACAAGCTTTAGAGAACTGGCAGGAGAAGACATTTATGCATGTGAATTCCTCCTTCAATCCTACGCACTTGGGAGATACGTTCATCGGTCACAGTCAGAAGTTTATTACCATGCAGTGTATATGTCGGCATTCCTACTGAGTTCATGCCAAGTTTATTTATCGTCTATTCATGGCACAAATGGAGAGAAATCAGACTCCTATCAGCTGCGCATTTCATTAAATTCAACATTTCGGAACCTCCTACGGAGATTTGTCTTTCTAACCCGAGCCTTAACAGTCGAACATTTCCCTTCAGAGCCGGCTAACCCTTTCAAACAGGGCGGGGGTGCTATTATCGGGAGACAGGACTAGACAGGTTTCTCTCGAGGGGCGACAGGTACTCATGGCCATTATATATATATATCGGGGACAGTAGCTGGGATCAATCAAGTGGGGCGGGGACGCCTCGGGCATTCGCGCTTGAGGGCAAAGGGGTGGGACAATCTGGGCGTTGGGGGTCAATCTGAACATTGGCGCTTGTCTCTAACGAACTGGAAAAAATAGGGTGCCATTGACATATAGTTCCCCTATAAAAGGCCAGATTAGGGAACCTTAGTCGTCTTACCTGTCCTTTCTTTCTTAGCCAATTCAAGTTCATTTATTTTGCAGAAAGGAGAGGTAGTAATATGACAAGTTACAATCTTTTTAGTTTTTGTCAATTTTGCTGAACACCTTCGTGTTCGATAAGTATCCAATCAGACCGGTGCCAGCGGGGCACAATTTTACCATACAAAGGAAGATGGAACAGGGGGACTCTCGTAGAGAGCGAGAGTCGTCCGCAACCTAAACGAGCCATTCGGTACACGTATGACATGTAGAGAGAGAGAGGGAGAGAGAGAGAGACAGGGAGATAGAGAGGGAGAGAGAGAGAGAGAGACGTGTACGGTAATAGGTCATTTAGTGCATTCACAACACAGGACGGTAGGGGTCAGGTAACACGGAAACACAAACAGAGGGAAGACATAAATCCCTACACTACACACACACAAACTCAAACAAGGGAAGACAGTACGTGTTTTACATAAAAAGAAAGATTTATGACAAAACATAGAACAGTTATTGGCCATAAAGATCTTTTTCTGCATGCTGCGCATCTTTAATATCCTATTTACCTACGGGCTGAGCTCTTTTTACCTTTCCCTCCTTTTTCCTCTCGCTTGCTATTCTTGCGAGCGTTCTCAATTGCCAATACTTACACCTCGGTCAGCCGGTCAGAAATTAACCTGGTCGGGCTATTGCCCACGGTTGGATCTTAAACCACTTGAGAGTTTTCTTCTTTTGGTGAGAAGTTCTTCAGGCGGAGGCAACGGAGGGTATTGATCGGGAGAACAGTCGGACAGCTTAGTTATATCTGTAAGAGTGTGAGAAGGAGGTGGTACATTTTGAACGTCAGCAACATTCCTACTTTTCCAGTCGGGTGGTGCCTAGGTAACCCTTTCCCCGGGACTTTTCCTTGTCCTTTCCCTATCTAGTTAAACGTCTAGTTGCACTATCTGGTGTGCTGGTTCGAGTCAAATTCCGTCATACAGTACTAACCCATCAACTTTCTATGTCAGTCCATCCTCCCAGTCGCTACGTTCTGAGGAGGAACAGTCATGTCTAAGTCTACGTCTTTAAAAACTCGTTAACATAAGTACTATGCTCAGATCCCCTTTTTCTCCTTTTGTCGGTTGTTCGATCATCGTTCTTCCATACTTCAACCAATGTTCCGACGTGACCTGCAGAAGGGAGGGGAAAGAAGGGGGTGGGGTAAGCATGAGCGAATTTTGCGGATCTCGCGTTCGCGAATTTTGCGGATTTGCGGATTCGCAATCTGCAAAATCCGCGAATTCCCGCGAATTTGCGGATTTTTTTTTTTTGTGTTCGCCCGTGTTTCTGCCAGTTCGCGAGGGTTTTGTACACTTTCGCAAATTGCGAACTTACCTGTCGGGTCGCAAGTTTCGCGAACTTGTTGTTTCTACGTGTCCAGCCTGTTTGGGACACTCTTCTTCATCACTGCCACTCTCTGTCACCACTGCCACTCTCTGACTACTCATGCCACCCTCTGGCCCACCCATGCCACCCTCTGTTTCATCACCACACCCTCTGGTTGTCCAGTGTACATTATTTTCGGCAAAGCAAAGCACACCTTCCCTGCCTCAAGTGACCTGAATTAATTTGGGGCTGATTCATGTGTCACAGAATATTTTTTTAGCTGGCACCTGCTTCCTTAGTGCGCCCTGATTAGTGATCTTTTGCACTTGCTAAGTGCTTTCATTGTTGCAAAATTAGTTACAACACCTGCCCTGCCCCAACTGACAATAATGAATTAGGGGCTGATTAATGGATTTTAACTTCCAGCCTGGCTCCTGCTTGTCTCCCTTAGCTGTAATTCAGGACCTTTGTGGCATATGTGTAACTATTCTGAGGTTCAGAGCAGGGTCACATAATAGTTTCAACTGGCAACTGAACTCTGGAGGGGCCCCTCAGGAAGCACTCCAGGAAATGGCTACTAATGATGAGCCTGAACTTTTGAACCTGGTAAGTAGTTACTTTCAGTTTTGCTAAGATCGTATTTCTGCAATTTTGCACTTATTCGCGGGGCGCGAACTCACGCGAACAGTGCGAGCAGTGCGAGCAAAATCCGCTGCTCGCGGATTTGCGGATTTTGCGGGAAATTCGCAAATCTCGCGGATTGCGGATTTCCCGAAAATCCGCAAAATCCGCGAGCGGAACGGATTTTCCGCCCACGCCTAGGGTGGGGGCAGCATTCAAAACACATCAGCGCGCAATAGTCCGAAAATGTTTTTACCTACCACATACTCGACCTATCTCCACGGGGTGCATTCTCTACCATCTCGGCGTATAAGCCCAGAGGGACCAGTAGTGTTAGATAGATAATCATCGATGGTCTGCATATCTACATGAATCACTTGATCGTGGCCTTTTAGGTCATGTGCAAGGGTGGTGGTCAAGTGGCATTTCTTTGGTATCGTTTAAGGGCATCTAAAACACTTTTCCGGCTGCCTGTGACACATAATGTAGCTGCTAAGTATCGGCCCCCTTTAACCTTCAGCTTTAATCATGCTTATTTTTTGCTCATATTGGAGACAGTAGTAACACATTCAAAACTCATTAATGCAACCACTACAATTATGCTTTCCTCTTCAAAATACCTTTAATTAGAAATGTTGGCGCACAAATACGGGCCTACAACCCAGTGGGCCGGCTACGGAGAATGAAGTCGGTGGCCATTCATTTCGTAAAGTGCAGCAGTGCAATAAAATCATATCGAGCTTTCCTAAGGGGCGAGTATAATGCTTGCCAAGAATTCAAGCTTTCAATAATATCATCCCATTGCCCAACTATTTACTCAAGACCTAACATTTATCAATTCATTGTCCAAACGTTCAATCAGTGCTTACGTTATACCAATTCATTGCTTTCAAACATAATTAGTACCCACCCTAAATCAGTTCATTGTCCCAATCCATCTTATATCGCTTTCTTTTCCAAGCACATACTCAATATCCATCCTATCTACTTTCATTGTCCAAAAAACTGCATACATATCTTGGGGCATCAAGGCTGAGCAATCAGGGTGCAACAAGGATTTTTTTTTTTTTTTTTTTTTAAAGTCTCATTTTGTATCGGCGCCATTTTGGGCGAGGTCAGGCAAGTCCCAGTATAGTCAGATTGCCTCCACTGACTCGTGGTTGGACCAGAACCTCTTTTGGCAGTTCAAAAAGTTTTTCGTAATGGGGTAACAGACTAGCAATACGGACTATCAGTCAAAAGTGGGGAGGGCGGCGACAATCTTTCCTACCGGGTCATTCTGGTGTTCCACCGGAACTGAACAAGTCTGTATCTTTGCTGCATTTTAGCCATTTCCAAACTGAGGCTGGCGCCGGCAGGAGTGCGCCGACGTCTCGTGGCTCCATCGGAGGACGGGGGCGGGGGGGCGCCTCGTGGAGAGGTCGGCCCCCCCGGCTCTTTTAGAATCTTCAAGGTTGAGGAGCACAGGGCGTGTGCCCGTCCCGGGCAAAAAAAACGCTTTTTGATATGGACCCTCTTCAAGCAGAAGTGTTGGGGTGTCGCTGGAAGCCTCCACCTGGAGGGAGGTGGGGGAGGCTCGTTCGCGTCGCCTCCCCCTTCCAGCGACCCCGCGCCGTTCTTCGGCTCCAGCGCTTCGGCATTGGCCGTGCCAGGCAATGAAGATGGGGGGGGGTCGGAGGCAGAGGCAAGACATCCCCCCCTTTCCGTGGCAGGACTACCTGCAACTGTCAGGGGTTGCCGATGTGGCGGGACTACCTGCAACTCGCAAGGGTTGCCGCTGTGGCGGGACTACCTGCAACTTTCCAGAGTTGTCCAAGACATAATTGAAAAAGAGCTGCCGACCTCGCCTTGGCTCCGGTCTTCGATGATGGCCGGATCAGGCAAGAGAGGGGGGGGGGTCGGTGGCTGAGGCAAGACATCCCCCCCCGTGGCCTGCAGGGCAGCAGAAGAGGGGAAAAGGAGAGACCATTACGATTTTTCGGGCCGTCCGCCCTACAGCCTCCCCTTTCCGATGGCGGCCAGCCAGGCCCTGCTCTGCACGCGCTGAGGCCTCGCCTTCCGGATGGGCGTAACCGCGGACCTGTTGCACTTCGGGAGTTTCCGGAATGGAGGTAGGTGTTTTATTGATTTGTATCTATTTCATGTTACCGTTATTTGGGCGTGGTAGACAATGAGGCAGACATGTTGGGAGCAGGAATAGGCAGTGGAGCCTAGCTACCTCGTGGCTGTCCTGTCGTCAAGCTTTTCGCCATTTTATATTACTTATTACGAACTATTTCTAATGTTTCTTATTTTTAGTGAAGTCGAAAGCTCATCAGGGGGTTACTGACTTAGCCCGATTTCTTTTATTTTTCCTTCCTTTCCTTAGCGTGTTTCGAGCTAAAGTTTCTGTTAATAGGGTACGGTGATCACCTCATATTTTTATATGTCCTTTCATTAGGGGTACTCCTGGACGGACCAGATGAGTTACCTCCAATAAATGGTCCGGGTGGAACTAGATTATCAATCAGTGGGGAACACATGTCCCTTCATCATGGTATCATCCTGGACGGACCGAATGATGTACCTCCAATCACTGGGGTAGCCTCCTGGATGGACCAGATGGCCTACCTCCAATAAATGGTCAATGAGTGGGGAGCATATGTCCCTCCATTAGGGTAGCCTCCTGGGCGGACCAGGTGAGCTACCCCCAATAAATAGTCAATCAGTGGGGAGTGGATAGGCCTGACGAATCATAAAGGGGCATAACCTACCCTTTACTACTTGCAAAGACTAGACAGAATATTTCTATTCCATGTTATTTGCAAACAGAAAATACCTCAAACGAACAATTCCTTGGACAACAATGCCCAGTCAATCAATCAATCAGTGGGGAGAAAAACAGGCATGACGGATTGCAACGGGGACAAACGTCTGCATTACCTGCCCTTCGCTATCTGCAAAGGGAGACAGAATATTCCTATTCGTCTCTGTTTGTGGACAGGGAAGATCTCAAAGAGCAACAATCGATTATTAATCGATATCAAACAATCAGTGGGGAGAAAGGTAGGCATGACGGATTACAACGGGGACAAAAGTCTGCATTACCTACCCTTCTCTATCTGCAAAGAGAGACGAACGTTCCTATTCGCCGTTGTTTGCAAACAGAGAATATCTCGTTCTCAAGAAGAGAACCAATATTTCAAGTAGCCACCAAAGCTAAATGAACCAATAAACAAACAATATCAGTATTCAAATACCGATTCCAATACAATCAATCAAACAATCAGATGGATAAAACCATCCTACCAATCAGGCGTAAAAACGCCCTACTTAATCTTACCCGGACCGGACCATATGGACAGTTCTTTGTCTTCCTCCTCCAGCGCCCGATCGTTCTCTTACTCCATGCAGCATTCCCGTGGGATTCCAGTCAGGACAGTAGGTCACTCGAGAGAGGTCGGTTCAGAATCGGTGAAGTTCATTCAATCGGCAGCCGGACGAGGGCCCTCTCAAGGCAGGTATACTCCAATCATTTAGATGTTCACCTCATCGTCTGGATCTCTCTTACTGGACCTTATGTCACTGATGGACCCCGCGTTGGGACGCCAATTGTGGAAAGTGAGCCCATATTAGTATCGATGCCCGGGCTGCTGGCGCAAGTCGCCTCTTAGTTCCCATTCTGAATAGTTACCAAATAAAAGAGACGGGCGCTGGAAGCAGGAATCACAAGAACAGGATTTATTACTCATGAGGAGAGCCTGTCATTTCGGACACGAAACACAGTGTCTTTCGGGAGGTGCTCTAACAAGTTCTCAGAGGCATCGCCTTTTATACCTTACAGAACATTCCTTATTACAATAACGACATTGTGAAACAAGAAAACGACATCCCCGTAATCCTCGTGTCAATCCCACCCCACATATACCCACAATAGAGGCCCATGACCTGCTGATAAGAGGAGGGGGGTAATCATGCAGCTGAGTGTTCCGCTGATTCTTAGGATATGTGCGCCTGATCGTACCCCAGGGGGTGGGGAGGCCAGGGTCAATAGTGGGTCCTTTGAAGAGGAGTGACTCCATACAATAAGGGGCAGTAAACAGTATCTCCCAGCTAGGGTGATGGCCTCGGACCCGTGTGGACAGTCAATCATGGAAGGAGGATTTACCAACAGAGGGGTCATTCATGAAAGGGAAGGAGGTGTTGGTCAGGCGTGGCCGTGACTCCCAAGGATGGAGTCGCACAGAGAGAGGGAGGTCTTATGACCCGTGCATGAGAGAGCGGGGACAGTCAGGTACAGCTGGGGAGGGTTATGTCAGCTGAGGCGAAGGATGCTTCTTCAAGAGGAAATGGGGGGTTTTGCGTGGGTCAAGCAGGAGGGTTGCTTTTCAGAGCAGGGTCGCGCAGAGGGAGAGGGTTTCATGGTCTATGCGCGCAGGAGGGAAGCCGGGGATTCCATCGAGCGGGCAAAAGGCCATGGTGCCTAAAATGGCTATCAGGTACATGTGGGCACGGGCCTTTACTGGCGGAGTGGTGCGGTTAACGTACAGGGAAGGGAGTGGGAAGAGACAAATGAACGCCGCTTATGTACATTCATTTTTCTAATTTCCACATACCGAAGGCCATTTTGGTAGCCAAATCCGCCTATTTTTCCTCCCGTATCCTAAACTCTACCGACAAACCCAAGGATACCTTCTCAATCTTAAACGAGCTGACTGATTTAGACAGTGTACGCCCTAAGGTGGCTCCAACCCAGACCTTCTGTGATGCCCTCAATACATACTTCATTGATAAAATTGTAGACATCAAAGCGAGCATCCCCAGTTCCTTAAGCGTTACCCCCTCTGTTCACCATTCCCCCACTTTCGAGGTTACACTAGACAGGTTTCCTACCATGACTTCTGAACAATTCCTAGCGTTATTGACAAGAGTCAAGTCCGGGGAACCCTCGGATAAATGCCCCCCCTACATTCTAAGACTGTCTGTCCTCCATCCCTACGCCGGCTCTTACCTTAACGAACACTTCTCTCACTTCCGGCCTAGTACCCCGTGCATTTAAGGAGGCAACAGTCATCCCACTTCTGAAGAAATCTGGGGCGGACCCCTCCTGCATGGCTAACTACTGGCCAATTTCTTTGCTTCCTTTTTTAGAAGCCCATGTTACGAAACATCTGTCCAACTTTTTGGAGAGCTCAAATTGTCTAGATTCCCATCAGGCAGGTTTTCGCCCTACCTACTTAACAGAGGCAGTGGTAGTCGCGGTCCTTGACTCGCTCCGTGACTGCGCTGATAGACACTTCCCTCAGGCCCTGGTGCTCCTCGATCTGTCGGCCGCTTTTGACACGGTCGACCATGACATACCGTGTCAACCAGGTAGGCATCAGGGGCCTAGCGGCAGACTGGCTGAAGTCCTTTTTGGAGAATCGCTCCCAGTCGGTCCGCCTTGGTACCCTGGTTGGCCCTAAACGGTCCATCACCTGTGGAGTTCCTCAGGGCTCTTCTTTGTCACCCCACCTGTTTAACATCTACATTCTTCCACTAATCCAGGCCTTAAGAGACATGCAGGTGTCTGTATTTAACTACGCAGACGACCTGCAACTGCTCTTTACGATCGACAACTCCACAATCTCCATTTCTCATTTCCAGTCCACCATTCGGTTCATCCAAACTTGGATGAACCAAAATCACTTAAAATTAAACCCTGGAAAAACCGAGCTGGTGCTTACAGGGGACAGTGCCAAATTCTGGGGCCCTCACTACTGGCCATCCAATATGGGCAAAGCCCCTACCCCTACCCTTGCCGCAAAGACACTTGGAGTGACCCTGAATAGTGACCTCTCCTTAAAAACTCAAGTGGGCAAAGTGGTCTCCAAGTGTTTCTTCCAGCTCAGGAAAATCCGGAAGTTTCGACGTTTCTTCACTCCTGCAGCTATGACCCAGGTGGTGATTACCATGGTTTTGTCCCACCTGGATTATGCAAATTCCATATACCTAGGCCTACCCCTCTATCTCTTAAAGCACCTCCAGATGGTCCAGAATTACGCAGCCAGTTTAATCACTGCGCAACCGAGATGGCACTCAGCTTCTCCACTGCTTAGGGACCTCCACTGGCTCCCCCTGGCCCAACGTTGCTCTTTTAAAACTGGTTGCATGATCTTTAAATCACTCCATTGCAACAGCCCTAAATTTATAGACAATCTCCTCACCAGGTACACCCCCTCCCGCAATCTGGGCTCTGCGCACCAAGCTCTCCTCCAGACACCTGCCTTCAAACGCAAACGCACTGGTGGCTGCAGATTTGCGGTTCTTGCATATCGCCTTTAGAACACCTTCCCCTTTGAGATCAGATCATGCCCAGACCTCTTGTCTTTTAGGAAAGCCTTAAAAACATGGCTTTTTATGCAAGCGTATCACTGATCGCCTCCCCCTTCCCGCTTTCCTCAGGATCCGTTCTCTGTCTACTCTATCGCCAGGAAACCAACCGGTGGCAGCGCGCTCAATAAATACTTTTTAACATTAACATTTAACATTAACAGAGATCTTTTGTCAGATACCACATGATGCTGAGTGGTATTCAGTCCTAATGTACCCAGAGAGTCAAACAATTTTTGCTTTCAGGTTCCAAGAGAGAATTTTAGCATGGTGTTGCCTTCCTCAAGAGTTCACTGAGAGTCCTTCTATTTTTAATGAATTGCTGAAAAAGACCTTAGAAGATTTAAAATTACTTGGTAAGTCAACATTGGTTCAATGTATAGATAATTTGCTTGTGGCAGCCAAAACAAGGGACAACTATGTAACAGATACCATAACCCTTTTGAATCATTTGGCAGAAGAGGGTCACAAAGTGTCACCTGCAAAATTGCAGTTTTGTAAAAAAGGGGTTAAATACCTTGGACATAGAATTGCAAAAGGAACCAGACTGGTAACTATTGAGAGAAATAAAATGATTAAGGCAATGGAATCCCCAAAGACACAAAAACAGGTAAGAATGTTTCTGGGCATTAGTGAGCTTGAAGCCTTTGAGCAATTTAAAAAGAGTTTGAGTGAAGCTCCTATTCTAAGCATGCCAGACTTCGAATCACCTATAAGAAATGTTATTCTAATTAAAAGGTTGATAGATGGAATTCAGCTTCCTGACCAAATAGCAATGATAAAATATGCTGTAAATGGAGAGAAAAATAATTATGTCTCAAAAGGCAATGTGTATGCAGGTACCATTGCTAAGTTCTGTGCTCTGGAGAGGGTTGCAATCAATCGGGAAAAATTTAATGAACATGTTTCAAGCATTCTCATATTAATCTTTGTAATTCAGACATGGCAAGAATTAAAACAATTACAAGATTAGGCAAATGATGAGGAGAAAAACACATGGCTCAAAGAAGGTTGCAGACAGCGAGAGGAAGATGAAATTTGGGTTTACAAAGATGGCAGACCTGTTATGCCCAATTGCATGATTACTGACATGGCACGGATGTACTATAGTCCAGATCATTTAGGAAGAGACACAAAGATTCGACTGTTTAGGGAAACATGGTATAATCCAAAATTCAGATTACCTGCGGAGTCACTTTGTCAAAGATGTCTGACATACCAGAAATACAATCCAGGTCAAAAGACAATTGAGAGTTTGGGAACCATAGGCCGGGAGGGTGGTACATTTACAAGTATTGAAATAGATTTCTTTGAAATGCCCCAACATAACAATTTGAGATATGTCCTAGTCTTCATTTGTTTATTTTCAAAATGGGTAGAAGCTTTTCCAACAAGAAAAAATGACACAATTACTTTGGGAATAGATGGGATTTCAAAAGAAAAGGAGCAGGCTCATGATCTATTGCCAGGAGACTGGGTCAGAACAAAAGTTCATCGGAGGAAGAACTGTTTAGTACCCAGGTGGCAAAAAGCAAGACAGGTGATACTAGTCACAACAAATGCTGTTAAATATAAGGGTCTGAAGAGGTGGGTGCATGCAAGCCACACCATTCGTGTACCACCTCCTGATAACCCTGATGAAGATAGTGACGACACTGCAACTGATTCAGACTCAGAAGAAAGTTCTGAAGAAGATCCAG
Organism: Lissotriton vulgaris; assembly: GCF_964263255.1. NCBI lineage: Eukaryota > Metazoa > Chordata > Amphibia > Caudata > Salamandridae > Lissotriton > Lissotriton vulgaris. The sequence goes on along the minus strand of NC_141699.1, from coordinate 362,080,710 downwards.
ATCTTGAAGATCGACAAGGTGGTCGACATCTGGATGATGATGTTAATGTGAATGAAACATTGAATGAAAAAGATCTAAAGATTGTAATTCTAGATTCAGAAAATGACGAAGATCTGCTGGAAAAAGAAGCAGAAAAAGAGTCCAAGACTGAAGAGATTCAAGATCAGGAGAGTATTGAAAAGCAGATTGGAAGCTCTGAAAGCAGGAACAGAAATTCTGGAACTGGGAAGTTAGAAGTAATTCCAGAAGAGGAGGACGAATTGCCAAGTACCAGCTACAGAGATGTTGTTCCTAACGGAGTGAAGCTGCAGAGTAAAGAAGTTCCTAGATACAGTATTGAAATCTCTGAAACTGACTCGGATGATAGTGATGAAGAGTCTGAAATAAGAAAATTCAGAAAAAGAACTTGGAAAGCTGAATGTAATGAAATCAAGCCTAAGAAGAAACTCTTGAGAAAAGGTTATGTCTGGCCTAAAGAAGATTTGAAGTTCAAATTCGTGAATAAATTGAAAGAACAAGTTAATGAAGTGTCAAGTCAGAAGAGTGATTTAGACAAAAAAGAGCAAGCTGGAAAGAAAATTGAAATGATTACCAGGAAAAGCAAAAGACCCGTAAAGCCCAATCATAAGTACAAATCTCCACAGTGGGCCTATATTTTGATCCCACCAGTAGTTGAGGTTGGCAGTAGCAGCCAAGAAGATTTGCAAGAAAATAGTGACAATGATTAGGATTTAGCTTTCTGTAGGTTGAGGTTTATTTTTGGCATAAGGCTGAAGAAATTGTGTTAGGTGACACAAGGTCGAAGAAATTGTGTTAGCTGGAAACACTTTTATGTAAGATGCAAGGGCAAAGAAAACAGGTTTTAGAATTTAAAAAAAAGAGGGGGTATATACTATATATTAATTTTTCAAAAATGTAATTTTTGTTTTTGTTTTTTTATGATACTCAGATTGATATTTGTTTTGTTGGTGCAATTCAAAATGTAGATACCTATAAATTCATTGGGGGTTGGGGATTCAAAGGTGGAAAGGATCCAAATTAGCTGAATAAAAAAAGGGAAAAGGAAATAGAATTTGAAGGATGTAGGACTCAATATGAGAGTTGCAGAAATATAGATGAAATTAGAGTTTAAATACTAATCCTGAGTAAGCCTGAAACATGTTCAATAGATAACATTTTGAGTAAAATTTTTGGATTTTGTTTGGTGATTTTAAAATCACCAGATGAGGGAGTTGATGGGGCGGGTTAATGAACAATATTTTGTTCAGGCTTGTGAAGTCAGACTTCCATAATGTTTTAATAAAACTAATATGTTTGCCCATGTTATTAAATCAACCTAGAATAAACTGTGCAACATGAACATATAGAATTAACATTATGCTTATTTGTGCAAAATGCAAAAGAAATAATACAATAATTGTTGTCAAATTGTCTTTGTCATATACTAACTGCTGCTGTCAAAAATAATAGCATGTGCTTTTAAATGTGTTTCTGTCTTTTCTGTGACAAATGCAGTTCCAGATCGGATTGGTACATCAAAGGTAATATATGCTGCTTAAATGTGCTTATGCTATGTAACATAATTAATGGGTTAACATTTAGCAAAGGGGGTGGGTAACAGAACAAATGTCAATTCTTTCATTAATTGATGTTTTGTGTTTGTTTAAATAACAGTTTACTGAAAGAAGTATAGGGTTGGCTGCAGAAAAATAATGCATTCTGAAAAAGTGACGCAAGCTAAAAGTGGCGCAGTGACGCAAGCTAAAGTGGCGCAGAAAATTGACGCTTTCTTAAAAGAGGCCTGCTGATGAAAAGCCACAAGAGAAAAACGTATTTTGAAAAAGATGAAAAGCCTATAAACTTTTATTGTGAAAAGTTTTTGAAAAGAACTGCAAAAGGCGACTCTGTGGAGAGGTTTGCTATTGTGCCCACGAGAAGTTCAGAGCGGACGGGCTCAAGGCCAGCATGTGAGACGTGGTACTTTTGTGCATTTCATGAACAATCTTTGCTACAAAATGTAGCAGCCTAAGGAAGTGCTGCCAGGACTCTGTGCATGAACAATGGCTTTGTGTAAAAGCCCGGACCTGAGGTGGAAGAAGTCACAATTTACTGTGGCGTGAGGTGGTTCAGCCAATGGGGAGCCAGAATTCAGCTGATGGAATGTGAAAATAGTTAGTTTAGCCTTAGTTTTAGGGTATAAAGAAATGGCTCAAGGAGCAGACTTTTGCCTACGCTTCTTGATTCCAGAGGGTCGGGTTCTGCTGTCCGATGAATACACGTAAGGAAAGGAGATTTTAAAAGACTTTGTTTTCAGGCAATGAGGGTAGAGACAGGGAATTAGCTAGGGTTTGGAAATGTTCTTTTTCACTTATTTCTGTTAATGAATAATATTTCTTAAATCAAGCTCTCTTTATAAATGCTGAATAAACTTCTCTTTATGACATTTTCTAATACTTGTTTAATAAAGTTCCAAAGCCTAAGTTTTCTTGAATATGTTTGAATAAACTTACTAAATGACAAGCTGGTCTTGTCTTGTTTATTGTAGATAGTTAAAACAACATATTAGATTGATTCGCCTCATGATTCAGCTGCTCTGTAATTTTATGGGCCTGGTATTGAATGGTAAGTATGGAGGTAGATAGTGACATCATTTATGCAGAATTTTGGTAGGAGCGCTGTATCAGACTCTATAGACGCTTAACAGAATGTGTAGTGTGTACAATAACAGCTACCCAGCCAGGGCTGTTCAAGCTGTGCAGCATCGGTTAGATGTGCGAGCAATTAGTCTAATGAATATCAATGCAATTATGGACAAAGTTCCCACCAGACGGGAGGAAATCCCGTTCTAGATTGCACAAAAACAAATCAGCTTAAAATAGTGTTTCCCTGTACGGGACCCCAAAACAAGGATAGAATTCTCACAATGTGCCTACCGCTTGGTATGGTTCCCCCAGTAAAAGATTGTGCAACTTGGAGCACAGTCTTTCTTGCCGTAAATACCCTAAAGCATGGTACCCCATCTATTGCTGTTTCGCCCAAATTCCTCAAACAAATTCAAAATTCATACGGGCACCCCCTGCCCTAGATACAATTAATTGGCAATTTGGTCATAGTTTCCTACATTTTTTAAAAGAAATATTAAAGGGGAGGCAGCTGTGTCTGAAATATGCCAATGCCTTGCCCAGGTTTGTGTTGCAGACCAGGAACACAAATTCTGAAAAGGATTGCTGAAACCTATACGCTTTTTTAGGTCGAGATAATTTGGGAGTCAGACCTAACAAGCCATGCTTAAGCGCAATTCTGATTTATTTTTACCAAAAAGGCACAGGAGTTTTCTAAAAATGCTGGAATAAACAAAAAATAAAGATATAGAAAGACCTACAATACAAAGTGAATCTCCTCAACTGGAGCCCATTGAAAAACTTTATAATTGGCATAACCATGATACACTTAAACAGCCTGATAGTATTCAGTATAGTGATATTCGTCCTTCTGATGGATACATCTGCCTGTGGATTCCTCACCTCATGAATATCCCCTGCGTTAGCATTCCACAGAAACTTTTTCCTAGCTCTTCACCCAGACGAGGTTGTCACAATGCTATGGCTCCGCATGCAGCTCCGCATGACATCACTGTAGCCATAAGAGGGCCACGTCTGCGTGATGACGTCAGTTCCCTTTTTTACGTGCTGTCGACACTAATGGTTTTTCAGGGACTCTCCATACTTTCTTTAGATACTTTGTATTTTTGCTTCATTTCCCACTGTGGTTTTGCCATGTCTGCTCCAAGGAAGTTCGGTTTCAAGCCCTGTAAAGAGTGCGTGAGTCATATGTCGATCACTGACCCCCATGAGGACTGTCTGTGGTGTTTATCATTAGATTATAACGTTGAGGGCTGTTCTTGCTGTTGCAAATTGAACCCGAAGGCCTTGAAGGAGTGGGAAGCCAAGCTGAACATGGCTAAAGCAAGAAAAGAAAAAAGGGGTCAAAAACGTTCAAAGTCAAGGTTGTCGACTTCACATGACTCAAAGAGGAAGGACAAGAAGAAGAAGAGCCATGGCTCTCGGCGCCGTTCGTCAAAGGCTCTGGTTTCGAGGTCGCCTTCTCCGGCTCCTCAGCTTTGTGAAAAGGACTTCGTCTCTCCTTCGCCTTCAGTGTCTCCTCAAGCGATAACGACCCATTCTCCTTCGTACAAGGGTACCCTAGCGCAGTCACTGACGCCTAGACCTTCTCCGACTTCAGAAGGTTTGTCGATTCTGGCTGATGCAGGGGCTCCGTCAGCTCCTGCGGCTCCGCCTGTGGCCCCGGCAGTTCCGACTCCAGAGGTGCCACGTTTGGATCTCGAATCGGCTCAGTATCCACAATTTCCAGCACCGGGTTTGGATCTCTCACATTTTTTAAATGCGATGTATGGCATGTTTGCCGGGACATCATACCCTTTTGATGAACCTTTGCATCCTGTGGGTCCTCTGCCATCAAATTTGGGTGTGCCTCACCAATATCCCCAGGCACCTTTGTGCCATTCATGCCGACAACACCGTCCTGGCAGTTTCCGGTTCTGAGGATGTCGACGCCATATGTGCAGTCCCCGACTCCATCTGGCGAACCTTCCTCTCGGATTCGTATGGCACCAGTTGCTGCTGCTGATCCACCTTCGATGCCGCTTCAGGAGCCATTGAGACCACATGTGGAGGCGCTGACGCCGCAGCCAAAGATGCGCTCGAGGAGAGAAGTGCAGAGGTTGATAGAAGAGGAGCAGTACCAGGCTGAAGAAATGGATGAAGGTGAGATTGATGAGTAAGAGGATGTGTTCAAGGGTCTGTGTGAGGCAAGCGGACTGGACACCTCCCCGGAGTGGGACTTTGCTTCACAGAAAGCTTCCCCCTCGCAGTAAGTAGCACCCTACCATACTGTGATAAGGAAGGCTGCAGAGCTCTTGGATCTATAGCTGCCTCTGGCTGAGCATAAGCCTAATTTGCTCACAGAGGTGCTACATTCTCTGTCCTTGAACCACTCTTGCTGTTTAATGATGCTTTGACTGAGCCAGTTCTTGAGGTGTGGCGTATACCTCTTTCGGCTCCTGCAGTTTCAAGATCGGTGGCGAGAAGGTACAGGCCTGTTCCAGGGGATCCTGTGTTCCTTTCGTCTCATCCTTAGCCTGAGAGTTTGGTGGTGCAGGCTTCATGTTCTAAGCAGTCCGCGGGCACCCTCCCACAGGCTCCTGCTGACAGGGATTTCAAGAAATTGGAGCACTCGGCAAAGAAGGTCTTCTCTTCAGCGAGTAACGATACCTGTTTGTTGGGTAGATACATTCATGCCCTTATGGGCTCTCCCAAGCAGCTTCTTCCAAAATTGTCAAATTGTCTGAGAAAGATCAGGGTAATTTTAGTGAGGTACTGGCAGACTCACAGGTTGCGGCTCGCCAAGTCATCCAGTCTGGCCTGGACACAGTAGAATCGGTTGCCAGGGTGATGGGCTCATCTATCGCTACAAGAAGGCATGCATTGCTCAGGTCCTCTGGGTTTTCTCCTGATGTGCCGGCTACCCTTCTCAATCTTCCCTTTGACGGGTCTAGACTGCTTGGAGAAAAGGCTGATTCTGCTCTGCAAAGGTTTAAAGACAGCAAGGCCACAGCGAAATCCTTGGGTCGACAGAGTCTGGCAAAGGGTTATGGCTATAGGAGATATTGTGGCTTTGGAAAGTCTTCCTTTCGCGGTTTCCGTCAGCCACAGCAGCAGCTAAAGCAACAAAACCCCTTGTACAAGACCTACAGGGGTAAAGGCAGAGGCCGCCTTCGTGGAGCGGGTCATCAGCCTTTCTCCTCCTCCCCTTCTATCTCCCCAACCCCCCAACCCGGTAATACAGGAAAGCAGCCCTAGATCCTCCATACTGGATCATGCTGGTCCTGTGGGGGGCTGGCTTACCCATTTTCTACAGGATTGAAAATTGGTCACTTCAGACCTATGTGTTTTAGATCTGGTAGAAAATGGGTACGCCCTTCCCTTCAGGGTATTCCCTCCTCCTTACCCCCCCCTTGCCAAGGGTTTTGCATGGAGGATCATTTACTTCTTCTTCAGAAGGAGGTTCTTGTCCTGTTACAAAATGGTGTGATAGATGTGGTCCCAGAGCAGGGAAGGGGTCAGGGATGCTACTCCCGGTATTTCCTGATTCCCAAGAAGGATGACAGTTTACGGCCCATCCTGGACTTCAGAATCCTGAATCTGTTACTCAAGCAGGAGAGATTCAAGATGCTCACCCTAGTGCAGGTTCTTGAGGCGCTGCAACAAGGGGACTGGATGGTGTCCATCGACTTGCAGGATACATGTTTTCACATTCCAATCCTGAAGTCGCACAGGAAGTATCTCTGGTTTACGGTTGGTTCGCAAAACTACCAATTTGAGGTCCTCCCGTTTGGTCTTACTACTGCACCTCAAGTCTACACCAAGGTGCTGGCTGCCCATCTCAGGAGGTGGGGGATCCCAGTTTTCCCCTACCTGAACAACTGGCTATTAAATGCAGAGTTGGCAGAGATGGTGCGTCATCATCTGCAGGTAACAACCCAGCTGTTGTTCACATTGTGTTTTTTGATAAATGTGCCCAAATCTCAACTGGTGCCCTTACAGTGCAACCTGTTCATAGGGGCAGTACTGGATACCACTGTCTGCCAAGCTTTCCCGCCACCGCAAAGGATTCTTGACATTCAGGAAATGATCCCTTTGTTTCATAATGGAGTAGTTGTTCCAGTTCTGAAGGTCCTTCGCCCTCTCGGTCTATTCGCTTCCTGTACTCTGTTGGTCAACCATGCACGCTGGCACATGAGAGCACTTCAGTTATGCCTCCGCAGGCAGTGGTTTCAATACAATGGAGATCTCAGGGAGTCTGTCAAGATCTACAGAAACATTGCAGCGGATCTGTCTTGGTGGAGCATGGATGGCAATCAGTCTCAAGGAAAGCCCTCCCATCTTCCTCCATTGGTGGCCACAGTGATAACAGATGTCTCTACTCTAGGGTGGGGTGCTCATCTGGGGGATCTGGAGATCAAGGGTTTTTGGTCTCCAAAAGAAAGATTGCTTCATATCAGTCTTCTGGTTTTGCGGGAGTTATGTTTGGTGCTCAAGGCCTTTCTTCCCTCCCTCTGCGGTCAGTCAGTTCAAGTCTTGACGGACAACACCGCAGCGATGTGGTACATCAACAAGCAGGGAGGAGTAGGGTCATACCATCTCTGCAGAGAGGTGTTGTGGCTTTGGTCCTAGGCTCAGAACCATCGGATTTGCTCGATGGCAAATCATCTGGCCGGGGTGCTAAAAGTGCGTGCGGACAGTCTCAGTCAACAGTTCTCTGCCGACCACGAGTGGAAGCTTCATCTGTAGGTAGTTCGACACATCTTCCGGACATGGGGAACTCCTCGGGTGGACCTATTTTCCACTCTCGAGAATGCGCACTCCCCGCCATTCTGCAGTCTCTAGTTTCCGAAGCAGGGAGCGTTGGGGGACGTGTTTCGGTTGAGTTGGAGCTCACAACTCCTTCACCCGTTTCCTCCCATACCCTCGATTCCTCGGGTTCTGAGGAAAATTCGCCAAGACCGGGCCCAAGTTATATTGAATGGCCCCGGATTGGCCAAGAAGGGTGTGGTACACGGACCTCCTTCACCTCTTGTCGCACCCTCCACTCCGTCTACCTCTCAGGGTAGACCTCCTCTCGCAGTCGGAGGGGCAGGTTCTACACCCCCACCTCCAGAGCTTGCACCTTCATGCCTGGAGATTGAATGGTACAAAAAACCACCACTGGGTCTGGGCTCCCAACAGCACAGCTTAGCCACAAGCTACTAATGAACACACAGAAGTGCCAGTACTGCTATTCAATTGAACATAACATTTAACTCAAAACATCAGAGTTAAACAATATGTTTTGCACTCATGTCTATGTTTTAAATTCAAACTCTTTTTTTTTTATCCAATGATTTTTAGTTCATGGGTTTGGTGTCTTATTTCACCAAATTTGCATTTTTTAAGACCTTATGTACACAACAATTACATTATTCATAACGACAATTTACAAAACATTATATACGTTTTCAAACATCATTCAGTCATACACCACAGACAACATAGACAACATATAATCATAAATTTACACTAGAATTATATTATTCACAAAAAAGCCTTCTATTTATGTTTTTTTCAAAGAAGCCTATTTTATATCAATTATCTGTAACGTCTTTTATTCTTATGGCATTGGTAGTCTACGCGTTTCGAACTCGTGTTGTTAAGGAGTTCTCATCAGGACCAAAATCTGTGAAAGAAGGAAAGAAACCTTTCTTTAGGAGAATTATCTCTTTTATATATGTTCGAGCTGTTCCCTCCATCACTACTAGCTTCCTTATCTTGCCTCTGGTTTTCAGAGCTCTTGTGGTGGTATTCAATAAATTGCCCCCAACGTACAATCCATTCTACTTGTAAAAAGGCATATGCAAAGAATCACATTAAACATCAGGTACTCAACTCCCATACTCTATCTAATACTTTGCTCCAATGGACTTACTTTTATGTGTGCTCTAGTTAGTCAGATACCCCATGGACTGCCTGGCTCTATGGAAAGGAATCCCCCACCTCCTGAGATGGGCAGCCACCACCGCCAGCACCTTGGTGTAGACTTGAGGTGCAGTAGTAAGACCAAACGGGAGGACCTCAAATTGGTAGTTTTGCGAACCAACCGTAAACCAGAGATACTTCCTGTGCGACTTCAGGATTGGAATGTGAAAACATGTATCCTGCAAGTCGATGGACACCATCCAGTCCCTTTGTTGCAGCGCCTCAAGAACCTGCTCTAGGGTGAGCATCTTGAATCTCTCCGTAAACTGTCATCCTTCTTGGGAATCAGGATATACCGGGAGTAGCATCCCTGACCCCTTTCCTGCTCTGGAACCACATCTATCACACCATTTTGTAACAGGACAAGAACCTCCTTCTGAAGAAGAAGTAAATGATCCTCCATGCAAAACCCTTGGCAAGGGGGGGGGTAAGGAGGAGGGAATACCCTGAAGGGAAGGGCGTACCCATTTTCTACCAGATCTAAAACACATAGGTCTGAAGTGACCAATTTTCAATCCTGTAGAAAATGGGTAAGCCAGCCCCCCACAGGACCAGCATGATCCGGTATGGAGGATCTAGGGCTGATTTCCTGCATTACCGGGTTGGGGGGTTGGGGAGGTAGAAGGGGAGGAGGAGAAAGGCTGATGACCCGCTCCACGAAGGCGGCCTCTGCCTTTACCCCTGTAGGTCTTGTACAAGGGGTTTTGTTGCTTTAGCTGATTCAATTCAAAACATAGATATGAGTGCAAAACATATTGTTTAATTCAGATGTTTTGAGATAAATGTTATGTTTTATTGAATAGCAGTACTGGCACTTCTTTTTGTTCATTTGGAGATTGAATGGGGCAACCTGAATTCTTTCTCTCTCCCACCTGACATGGTAGATGGTATTTTATAGGCCAGGCGACACTCCACCAAGTTCTATTTACTCCTAAAGGAGGTCAAGATTTAATAAATGGTGTGGTGAGAGGTCTATTGATCCCTTAAAGGCTCATCTTTCAGACGTTCTTTGTTTTTCTCTGCATTTGGTCCAGCAGGGTTGTGCTGTGGCTACTGTTAAAAGTTATTTGTCGGCATTAGCAGCATTTCTTCGTTTGCCTGATCAGCCCTCTCTTTTTAAATCTCCGATTGTTTTAAGGTTTATTAAGGGCCTTACTAATATGTTTCCGCCCACTCCCTTCATTATGCCCCAGTGGGATTTAAATCTAGTCTTAACTTTCATTAATGGGTTCCCCATTTGAACCTTTGCATAGTTGTCCTTTGAGATTGCTGTCCTTCAAAATGGTCTTCCTTGAGGCTATCACCTCAGCCAGGAGGATGAGTGAGCTTCAGGCTTTGGGTTCTAAGCCTCTGTTTCTGACTATTCATGCTGAAAGGATGGTTCTCAGGACCTGGGCTGCTTTTCTGTGGTAACTCCCTTCCATCTAGGGCAGTTCATTACCCTCCCTAATTTCTATCCCCCCTCACCCTTCCAAGGAGGAGGAGAGGCTTCACCACTGAGATCCTAAGAGGGCGGTTAGCTTTTATCTGGATAGAACAAAGAATTTGCGTTTGGATGATCAGCTCTTCGTGGGCTATGTTGGATGCATAAAGGGCAAGGCGGTGCACAAGCACACTCTATCCAGGTGGATCATCTTGTGCATCAAAATCTGCTACTCCCTGGCTGGTAAGGAGCCTCCTGAAGGCATTAGAGCTCATTCCACTAGGGCTAAATCATCTACTTCTGCCTTGTCCATAGGTGTTCCTGTGGTGGACATCTGTAAGGCCGCAACTTGGGCCTCCCTCCACACTTTCGCGAAGCATTACTGCTGAGATTCCGAGGTGAGGAGGGACGGTCATTTTGCACGCTCTGTTTTGCAAGACTTTTTGGTATAGAAGGGTGGACACCCTCCTCCGGCGTTTGGACTGCTGTTGGATTCTATTCATGAGGTGAGGAATCCACAGGCAGATGTATCCATAAGAAGAACAAGTTACTTACCTTCGGTAACGCTTTTTCTGGTGGATACAGTATCTGCCTGTGAATTCCTCACTTACCCACCTGCCTCCCCATTGTTCACCCTTTTTTACCTTAAAAGAGGTATAGGTTAATATGGTTGCTTCATATTGTCATTTTATATTGCCTCTGTTTGTCTTTGTGTAGGCTTATAAAAAATGCTTGCTTTCTTTTGCTTTCCTTTTTCACTTTACACTGTGTGTATTTGTGTGAATATTGTGCACTATGTATGCATTGTCTCTGTGGTCGGTCTGTCCTTTCTCCTCAAAGGCACGGAAAAAATGGGTGGAATTGACATCATCACGCCGACGTGGCTTCTTATGGCTCCAGTGACGTCATGCGGATCCGCGTGCGGAGCCATAGCATTGTGACAACCTCGTCAGAGTGGAGAGCTAGGAAAAAGTTTCCGCAGAATGCTGGCGCAGGGGATATTCATGAGGTGAGGAATCCACAGGCAGATACTGTATCCACCAGAAAAAGCTTTACCGAAGGTAAATAACTTGTTCTCGTTCCTTTCAGGAGTCACCTGCGGTTCACGGTGTCATGAAAAATTGGGAATTCCATCAACAAAAAAAGCATTTACACAATCCTTAGGGGTTTGTACAGCACAGCTAGCTTATCTAAAAGCTTTAATTCTGACCCTGGAAAATACAGATACTGAGTTCCCCATACTTATAGTGTGTGATTCGTTTTATTGTGTCCAGTCCTTTAATGAACATTTACAATATTGGCAGGGCCACTGGAATTACGCAACTTTGCGGCTGCTGCGATTTTTACATAATTATAAATTTGCTGCATTTGTCACATAATCCATCATCTGCTGCTGAATCTGCAAATTTTAACAAAAAAAATTGTTTCTATCTCAAACAGTTTAAAATGTACTAAAACGAAGTGGCGTTGTGTTACCGCACAGAGGATGGCCTTTTGCAAAGTTTGATTGGTCACCTTTCTGTTGCATATTACTATATTTGGGTGTTAAACTGGTACTAATGAGGTGCACCCAATGCCCAGACAATGTTAACAAGTGTAAAAAGTACAAGATAATGAAGAAATAGTATTAAATAATATGATGCATTACGCTGCATACTGTGCCATTTCTTGCTGCATAATTTACTTAACTCTGGCGCATAATTTGGCCTTCTCCTGCTGCATAATTCCAGTGGCCCTAATTATTGGCGCTTGAATGGATTCAAAGTTTCTAAAGGAAATACTATCAAGCATGAATTGAGGAAAAGTGGCACATCTTAAAGAATGTTTGTCAGAGGCCCAGGTGATTCATACATTGAGTCACCAGCGTGTTGGATTACACTTTGTAGGAAATTTACTGGCTGATGAAGCAGCCAAATCAGTCATTCAGACTGCTGTTGCTGCAAGTACTCGTTCAGATATTAGGGTGGATTAAGACAGCATAGTTGTTACGATATGCATAGGTGCCGATGCACACAGAATCAGTCCAAAAAGAGTAAAGTAGGTAGTAGCACAAATAGTAGTCAGATTGAGTTCATCAGATATTTATTTTCTTTTATTTTCTTCTTGTTCTCAAATGTCCAAATACAAAAACACACTGGCAGCCGACACGTGTTTCGTCCAGCAGGACTTTTTCAAGGCTAAGATCCAATGGTAAATGCACCCGGCACCACAATAGAACAGTGTACTGGACGTACGTCATGGCTGCTGTTAATGCTTCACGTAGTGACGTAGTGGCACTCCATTACCAAAACATTATCCAGTAAAATACTCCTACTTATTGAGTGCCCAAAACAATCCTTTCGCTTGCAGTCTCAGGGTAGGTGTTCGCCTCCGAGTCTTACAGGGATACCATGGGCACCTTGGGTGGTTGCAGTGCATTATTCCTCCCCCTGTCATCCTGAGGGACATTGTGATAGTGGAAAGAAAATAAAGTGACTTAAACAGTATTTAGCAAATAGAGTACTTGGTTCAGGTCGTAATTGCATCCATCACTTGTATGGAGTCCAGAGAGCTTTAAAAAATCTGCCTGGAGGATCCTTGGGTGGTCGGACTCCCTACGAATGCCTCTGGAGGTCAGATGCACGTTCCAGATCTTGACAACCCTGGCTCAGTGACGGCAGATACACATTTTGTCATCAATGAATGTTTCACTGTCTTACAGGAACTAAAAGGCTTTCGAGATGAGTACTCAAATTACATTTTTAAACGTTCTGCCACTGATGAAGTGAAGAAGCAATCAATAACTTCCAGCTGGATTCCTAAAGTTGGGGATCTAGTACAAGAGAAGATTACTGATAAAAAGGAGTTCAGACCATCATACCAAGCACCTCTGCCAGTACTTGACATTCAAGGTACCAGAATTGTGATATTGCCACGACTTGCTGGTTGTAGAAATAAAGGGTTTGTCTCTATTGATCTCATCAAATCGCACCATGGGGCCTGTCTTACACAGTAGGCCATGAGGGCTCATTGGTAGCTACTTGTCGCCTCTCGCTACCATAGAGGAAATCCCACTACAATCATTAAATAATACAAATAGTGCTTCTCTCTGTCTGGGGACTTCAGATGCCGAAGTTTACTACTTCCTGTTACTATTACTGATACAGGATGCACATCAGATGTGAATTTACAGTTTTCTACTGCTACTCCTAATAACAAAGTAATTTATTACCAACTGTAGGAAGCTGGCTCTGTATATACTATACCAAAGTAAGGTATAGTGTGCACAAAGTCCAGTGGATCCCCAGAGGCTTTACAGAGGTTAAAGTGGATAATACCTTACTCTCTATTGTGGTTGTGTGGTAAGGGCAGCCAGACTTATCAGAGGGCTGTGTTAAGCATTTGGTGTGCACACCGAGGCAAGAAATGATACACACACTCAAACACTGAATCCACACCAATTGTTTTGTATAACAAATATGACTTTTTAACTTTTATTTTAGAACCAATGGAACCTCAGTTGCTGTAAAATATCAGTTTTCAAAATAGCAATACATTTTAGGTACAGTAGGAATTGTGTTGCCAAGGCAATAGAAATACTTTACAGTAATACTGAAAATACTTTTGTGGCATCAAATCAACAGTAGTAAAACCTAGCAAATGTAAAAGATGGGTACTTAGTGCAAATAGGAAGAAATGCAATGCAATCCTATGAGAGGAAAACAGTTAGGCACATTCACAAGCAAGTACTCGACTTACACATCCAGTCTTTGGGGTGTTAGACCAACAGTGTGCAAGGGTCAGATCAAGGTAGGTACTGCACCATCAGCGGCTCCGGGGCGGCTGAGTGCAGAGGTCACTGAGCCAATGTTAGTCAATGGAGACTGGGGGCACCCACAAAGGTGCTAGTTTAGGCAAGCACACTGGGGTTTATGATAGCACCAACCATACACCACCTGTAGCACAGAGGCGACTGAGTGCACAGTTCAAATCAGCGTTGGGCATTCAATTCAAGTAAATGGTAATCTCAGTCGCACAAAGAGGCTGAAGGCTTGGACCAAGAGGCTGGACCAAGGTGACCAACAGCTGGGCAGGTAAGAAGGGGTGTCGATGGACACCTGGGCACCGTCGGCTGGGCTGCCTAAAGTCTGGGGGCTGAGGATGCAGGGGTGCATTTTAGAGTTGGATTTTCTTTACTGGAACCAGTCGCAGTCAAGGGGGCCCTTCGTGATGAGGCTGCAGGCGTCTTCGTGGTGTCCAGGAGAGGTCAGCCAATGATGGTGTCAAGATCAGAATCGCTGGGAGGACTTCACTGGACAGGTGAGCCACTGAGACTGGGGTCATGGGTGTTGGGTGCAGAGTGACCAGTGATCGCGGTTCCAGCTGGATCTGAAGTTGGATTATTCTGTCCTTGGTAGATCTGGTCTTTGTTGAAGAGAAGGCAGTCTTCCTTGGGTTTCTGGAAGACGCTGGCCACAGGACAGCTACAGTCTTCTTTGCAGTCTTTAAGCTGGAGTCAGGTGGGTAGGGCTGGGCCAAATCAGTAGTCGTCTTCAGGCGTTGCTGCATGGAGTCTTCTTCATCCTTCTTCTTCGTAGGTTGCAGGAATCTGAGGATCAAGGTCCAGGGGTTCCCCTTAATACTACATTTAGGGGCATTACAGGTACCGGAAGGTAGTAGCTAATGGGCTGTGGGAGGACACACCTACCCTGACCACAAATTATCCCATTGACCTTGCCGCCAAAAGTGAGGCATGGTCAGGGGGACAGGCAACTCCACTAGTAGGAGAGACCCTGGCTAGCATAACAAAGGGCAGGAAGACTTTAAGGCTCACCCCCCTTGTGGCGAGGAACCGAAGTACCACCCCACCTTAGACCCCGAACGTGATCAATTACCCCCTTACCTCACTCCCTGTTTCCTTCTCTACTTCGGACTCCATCTTACAAACAGGAGGAGAGCTGTCCCTTTAAGATCCCCGGGACTCAATCTACGTCAGCCAATCACGTGGGCTGGTCACATGATCCCTGGGCCTTCAAATAGGAAGAAGAGATGCTACATTGACGTTCTGATCGGGAGCCCGAATGGTGGAAGAGGGAACTACCGGCAAGGGAGCGAGACGTCGAAACCTTCTTCGTGGAGCCAGGAACTCGGGAGAGAGAAGTCTTCACTGCGGAAGAAGAGACGATAGACACCGGTCGAGCAGAAGCGCTGACCCCAGATCTCCAAAGAAGGGAGCTGGAACCACTTCTACAACGCTCAAAAGACGGCCACGACCCAGGAGGTTCATGGCTTCACAAAGTACGGGCCGATTAGGGGCCGTGTGGGGCAGGGGAATTACGGAAGTGAAGGGAGGGTTAAACCGCATACTGGAACCTTCCGCTCTGGGTGGAATTGAGCAAGGGAGACGTCAAGGACATTGATAAAAACGTGTGCTCACACTGGTGAAGGTCGGGTGCACTTTTCCTCACTCCATTTTCCCTAACACTGAATTACGCAGTAGAAAACACTCCTAAAAAGAGATTTTTTTTTCTTTCCTTTTTCTCCCGTTTTCCAAGTGGCTTGAGTGATTGGATGACATGAACAAGCCCTTTAAACTGAAGTATCTCAAAAGCCCGAAGGACATCCTTGCTCTTTGAGGGAAGAGAGCGAAGAGGACATTGAGAAAGACTTTGTTTTTGTTTCTTTTTCACATTAGTAGAAATCCCATTTATAACTCTAATAAAAATATTCTATCACCTCATACTCTGGTCTCTCTGACTCCTTCTTCACCACCTTATAGCCCTGAATGCTGTTCCTGCTTGGGGGTAGGTGAGAAGCACCTCCACCCCAAGCAGGCTTTGTTCCTCACCCACTAGAGCACAAGGGCTCCCACCTCAGTGGGTTAGAAATATGTCTGAGTATGGCAGGCTGATGCAGGTCAGTCAGGTTCACACTAAAGAATTTGTCGTTTTTCAGGGGGCATCTCTAAGATGCCCTCTGACTGCATTTTATAATAAATCCAGTACTGCCTTCAGTGGGGGTTTAATATGCTAAGAAGTTTGATACCAAACTTCTTAGCATTTAGTAAAGCCACCATGGAGCTGTGGAGTTCGTAATGACAGATTCCTAGCCCATGTACTCAATATGGCTTCACTGCACTTACAATGTCTGAGAATGGACACAGACATTGTAGGGACATATTGCTATTGAAGCTGTGCCCTCACCTGTGATATAGTGTGCTCACCCTTAGGGCTGTGAGGCCTGCTAGAAGGGTGAATTACCTATCCCACAGGAAGTGGTTTGTGGGCATGGCACACAGGGATGTGTGCCATGTCGACTCTTTAGTTTTAGCTGCACCAGAACACGCAGTCTGCAATGACAATGTGTATGTGTTTTGTGAGGGGTCTATGAGGGAGCATAATACATGCTGCAGCCCTTGGAGACCCTCTCTGGTCACGAGGCCCTTGGTACCAGTGATACCATTTACGTGGGACTTATATGTGGGCCAGAGGTGTGCCAATTGTGGAAATAAAGGTACAGTTTTGGGAAAAACAGGGAACCTGATTAGTAGGAACCCAGTGCACATTTGGTCAGAGTTGCATCAGAGTAAGGTAAAATGAGTGGGGGGAGCTTAAGGCAACCGAAACCCACTTTCTTACACCAATCACCTTTAGAAGTACCTACCAGTTACCCATTGCCATGAGTAGTTCCTGTTTTTGCACAGACTGCCTCTGGCTACTTTGCTGACATAGATGATTTGTCTTTTGATTCTTCGCACACTTCACTACATGGTGCACATGCTTTTTCTTCTTTTCCTCTTTGGCTGAAACAGAGTTATCTGATTACTCCATGGTCCTATGTTTGGTTTTGCATGTCACTGCCTTTCCTCTTCATTTGGATTAGATTTGTATTTTCCTTGCTTTTAAGTGGACATTACCTTCCAGAACGCTCTGCTGAAAAACTGGTACCTGAAGTAAAGAAACCTAATTCTTATTCACATAAAGTACAAAGACATCTGTCCCATGTGAACATGTCTGCATTTCATGTCTCAGATGGAATTGTGTGGGATAATGTCCCATTTGATATTTTTGGTCCTACTGTAATGCTGCAGATTCTTTATGTGTTTAAGGTGTCTAGGGATGAGGTTATTACTACTTACTCCATCTCCGATGAATGGAATGTGGACACTGTCAAAAGCATGTTTTCTGAACTAGATTATTTTACAGTATTAAAAACTGAAGATATGTATTTAAATTCCGCTAATTATGGTGAAATGTTTGTTACAATCAGCATGCCCATCACTATTTACACAGAGCTAGTACTCCACGTACAGTTTTCAATTAGACACAATGGGACATTGCACAACACCACCAGTGGGTATTTCAAACACAAATTTGAAAAAGTTTGTTTATTTTTCTGGTCACAACCCTTTAGACCCACGTTAATTTTATTATACACCAACCCCTTCCCCAGCAAAGAAAAATATGCTGACTTACACAAAATTGATATATTCAGATTAATTTACTTTCCAGTTGGCCATACAAAGTTATGACTATTGGAACAAAACATTGATTTAAAATCAATTTGGGGAACATGACACTGGCAAGTATAGGGTATAGATGTTGTGTTTAGGGCCTGTCTAATCCCTAGACAAATTATCTATCTGAACAAAACAGTGCAGCAAACTACCTGCCTAGGTTTGGCTAAAATTAAAGAACGGACCACATCTAGCTTTTCTTCTATTGCACATGTTGACAATTGGCAACACTTACATTTTACAAAACAATAACTGTATAGTATGGTGCAGAATGGTATATATAGTTCTTCAATTTCAGGTTCAGGCAGGTGGTTACTGTGGCCAATGGACACTAACGATTATAATGCTCATTTTTTAAACTCATCCATGGATTTTAAGGCTAGCAGACCAGGCGCCCGATACTTACAGAAACAACATTCAGCTGCTGAACACATATGAAGAAATTGCCAAGATTAATTTGGAAAAGGCATTGGCTGTTGTGGGCAATGACCTGACTACATTGTCGACTCATATTTATTTTTTTAATAGTACTGTATCATCTGCATTCAATATAATACGGAATTACATGTTTCTCCTTTAGCATAGGTAAAGTCAGCTGAGATTGATTATGGAATTGACTTGGACATTGCAGGTTTTAAAATGAAACAGTGTGCCATCGAAATATTTGTATAAACAAACAGCGGTCCGAGACCTATATTTTCAAACACGCAATAAATCAAAATTTACTCAATTAGAGGGCTTATGTTATTTAAACAACCCTGCTCAATCAATGATAAACATATAGAAAATAGGCAACAGCAACAAACTCCAAGTATATATGCAATATTTTAATCTATTGTCAAATTGTAGTATCGAGAACACAATTCACAGTATTATGTACTTCTCCTTATATACATTGCCCCGTATTGAGAGCGTGCAGTAAAGCAAAAGGGGTGTCAAACGAGCGTGAACGTGGTGAAGTGAAAGGAAAGGAATCACACAGAATTGTAAAAATGTATTCTAAATAATTCGAAAGAAAACCAGCCAATGAAGGCCGGAACAATATATATCCTGGCCACTTCAATTAGTCAGCACACTTTCCCTAATTTTATTCCAAGGCATGAAGATGTAAAAAATGTCTGCACTATATCGTAGAGGGAGATATAGTTAGTGGTCCAGGTTTTTTAATAAATGTCGACGTTTCGACTCGTCTTGCGGCCTTGCGGTTGATTATGCCTGGGCCATGCGAGTCTTCTTCAGGACAGGTGGGGCGGGACAATACAGGGATCTCGTTGATGATCCTATGAGAAATATAAAAAACCCCATGAGGGTTGGGGCTGTTGCCTAGTCACTTAAAACAAGGGCAGGATTCCAAGAATGCTTACCCTTCTAGGGATATAGTGGTCGTTCTCCCACTCCAAATGGACACAGTCCTTATGAATCCAGGAGAGATATCCAAGTATTCTGGAAAATCAATGAGGAGCCCATTTGTATAATCATGTATTAACCATATTATTCGCATCAGGCAAGGAAATATTTACATAATTACCTCTACACTGTTGTTGGGTTTCCTATCCAAGGTGGATATACATGTGCCATTACATGTTGTTGAAAACTGGTTCCAATCGTGGGTATTGGACAATTTAATACAATTTGTGTAACTCCTCACAAATGATTTAGCCTGAGAAATCAAAAAAACAAAAAAACAAAGAGTCAGTGAAACACCCAATGGTTATGGCAATTCAGGACAATGACTGGTTAAAGCAGGAAGTTAATTACCTTAATTCGTCAAATATGTGGCTTGAAATTGGTCGCTTTTCCAATGTAGGGGAACTCAGGCAGCTGAAATAAGAACCCATAGTGAATGCCTGTATATAATTAAGGCCTGGGGTAGGTGATAGCGGGTGGGTAGAAATCACGTTCCGTGCTTACCGTGAATTAAGGCAAAAGTTCCTTCAAGTTGACACGCGTCTGTCGGAAAACATCGGACAACTGCTCCGGAGTGAGCCCCGGCGTTGCCTGGCAACCTACTTAAGTTCGACTACTTCCTATTGGTGGAAAGCGAGGACGGACTACGCCGTTCCTTACGCGGGCTCCGTTCTTCGGGTTGAAATAACAATTACTGGCATAAAGACTAAATCCCTACATCGTTTTTAAACGTCAGGGTTTATTAAGAAAGCTACGGTATTTTAGGTTTGTTCCGCCGACATTATTTAAGGTGCATGGAATAAGCCTGAATATTTTTAGATATTGAGCACAAAACTCCTGGCCAAATAAATATAAACAATTCAGTATATATTTGCCAATTATACCCACATTGCATACAGTAATATCCAGCATTGGTAGAAAATGTGGCGGCCATCTTAGTTTGGGAAGACAAATATCCAAACATAATTCCCATTGGTGTGCACACGTTTAAAAACATATTTACAAGAACATTTAACACAATGCTGTGCAGCTATATTTACAAAATAACCACTTTGCCACAATATTTACAAATAACTTAACAGAACAGACAAACAACCAATAATCAGTGTTTCATATAGTCATAGTCTGCAGCGGCAAGGGGTAAAGTTAGAGAATTGACACCTGTCTGTTAATTTCCTCTAATTCGTTTAGACCCTTGTGTGCCGTGTCTAGAAGGTATATCCAACGACATTCTCTTCTGCTCAAAATGCTCTGAAATTCACCTCCTCGTGGATTTGCATATACCTTCTCCACAACCCACCATCTGATACTCTCAGGTGGATGTGCGAATGTCGTGAAATGTTGCACAAGTGGAGCTCCCACTGTTTTACACCGTATCCGACTCACATGTTGGAGAATCCTGCACTTGACTCGCTGGATAGTTTGTCCCACGTACATGAAACCACAGGGGCACAAGATGGCATAAATTACCCCTGCGGTATTGCAATTGCTATGAACTTTCAACGTGTGTGTCTGATCGTTGTGTGAGAAGGTTGTACATTCCACAGTAAGGGGGCATGCTTTGCAATTTCCGCATTTTTTATGTCCCATTACTGGCGGTAGGCCCCATAATGTAGTTTGGGAAGGGGCTGATGTTGTTTCTGTTATAGTCAATGTGACTACTCTATCTAGAAATTTACTAACCATAGGATGTCGGAAAAAGAGACCTTATCGTATAGTGAGGACTATATAGATAAACTCTTACTAGAAGAAGGGAGCGGTACCTTTCTTACCGACACTACCACGACTAATGATTTGTCACTGAATGAAAAGATCACGAAATTGGAACGCCTGGAAAAGAAGTTAATACGCACTAGGTTGCATGGGCACACTTTGGCCAAATATTTAAGATCAAACGTCATCCCAATCGGGCTTCAAGTCCGGAACGAACCGTCCATCTTCCTGGAGAACCCTAAGTTTAAGGAGGGCTTTAGCTTTATATCCAATACATGCTCAAGACATTGGATGGTCTTTGGCATTGAAACTGCAGTAGCTGAAGTAGAAAGGCTCACCAGGGAGATAGCTATTTTGAGAAAGGAAATTATTGATGACAAAGCCTTAGTTAATGCTAAAGAGGCCCTAGAAAGGTTAGAAAAAACCATTAGGGAATTCGACATTTACACACAGGGAACAAAATTGGAAAAAGTGGCAAAAGACATTAAGGCATATGACAAAAAGGTGACATACCCCTACTTGCAGGAGGGATATTACACACAGGACCAGAGAGGAGGGTTCTCTAGCCGAGGCCGCGGAGGTTACAGACGTTACAATACCTTCTCGGGCTCATCAGCCAGCAGCGGCTCTGACAACGATCTAGAACGCCCTGGTACTAGTACGGGGTCCAACTCCTCAGCCCAGAATTTTCAAGACCAACAACCTTTTTTAGGCGAGGAACAATGGTGGGGACCACGCGGCAGAGGCCGTCCCTGGGGACGACCCAGGGGAACACGGGGTGTGACATGGAATCGAGGGACAGGCAGGGGCAAGAAAACATTTCAGTCGGACTCCCATGGCAAGATCCGGACAAGACGCCAGCACTACAGGTGGTAGTCCATAGACCAGAAAATCCGGTCATAAATCTGTCTGACCATACCTTGACCCTAGATGAACAGAGTGTGCTCTCCAAAGGGCTTTCTTTTGTCCCCACAGCCATGCCTAACGACTTCAATCTCAAGATTGAATTACAGCAATTTTTCAGGAAGGTCCGTCTAAAACACTACTTCCAGAAGGTCCCCCATAATCCATCCTTCTCAGCTAGCGGACTGAGACCTCCCTCTAAGTTTAATCCACCTTCCCACATGGTTGATAGCAAGATTCTAGCCTATGAACAGGTGGTCATACGGGATGTGGAACAGATTCTAAATACCAGGCAATATGTACCATACAATATGAGCAAACAGGAAAAGACGGCCCTTTACAGTTTAAAAAACAACACTAACATTGTAGTGAAGCCCGCCGACAAGGGGGGAGCAATTGTTATCCAAAACGTTGAGAAATATAAAAGTGAGATACTATCCCAATTGCATGTTGCGGGCAATTACAAGCTCCTTAACAAAGACCCGACCAAGATGATCTGTCAAACAGTGGACACTGTGACCAGCCTTGCACTACAGGAAGGGTACATTACCAAACAGGAATTTGATTTCCTCAATAATAAATATCCACGCATGCCAACGATTTACACGCTCCCTAAGGTGCATAAACGTTTTGAAGATCCGCCGGGGAGACCCATCATTTCAGGATGTGCCTCCGTTTTGGAACCACTGTGCAAATATATTGATATATTCCTAAAACCCATTGCAATTGCTACCCCCACATACTTACGTGACACTACGGCAACTATACAGCTGGTAGACGGGCTACAATATGATCCGGAAACCAACCTGCTTGCTACAATGGACATCACTGCCCTATACACTAACATTCCACAGCAGGCAGCATTAGATTGCATTGAAACGGTTCTGAATCGCAGACCTGCCCCACACAGGGTTCCAACTGAGTTTATCCTTAAACTCTTAAATATAGCCATGACACAGAATTTTTTCATTTTCCAAGGTAAATTCTATATACAGACTAAGGGCGTGGCTATGGGGGCGAGCTTTGCACCCAATCTGGCCATTATATTCATGAATGAATACGAACACTTGTTTGTGTTGAGCCAAAAAAAACCATACAGAGACCAAATCCAACTTTGGGCCAGGTACATCGATGATGTCCTTCTTATCTGGAATGGGAATAAATCATCCTTGACTGAATTCCACAATTGGCTTAACCAACAACTGGCCGATATCCAGTTTACCCTAGAGTGCGACAACCACACGATCAGCTTTCTGGATATACAAATAAGGTCCGAACAGGGACACTTGTACACTACTCTATATAGGAAGAGTAGCGAGCGCAACAGGCTCCTTAGGTACTCGAGCCACCACCCTCGGAACCTCAGGGACAACCTCCCTTTCGGGCAATTCCTGAGGCTCCGACGGAATTGTACTAAGAAGGAAGATTACTTTGATGAGTCATCACTCTTGATAGCCAGACTAAGCGAGAGGGGTTACCCCTTACGCCTACTCAAGAAGGCACGCAAGCGAGCCTGGCACAATCACAGGGATCAATTGCTTAAGGTACAAGATAAAGAAAAATGTGAAGAAAGGTTAGTCTGTGTGACAACGTTTAATACCAAAAGTAATCAGATTAAGAAAGCCATAAATCGACATTGGCATCTAGTACAAGACGAAGTGGGTGGACTTCCAACACCCTTACATGCTTTCAGAAAAGGGAAGAGCATTAGGGACCACCTAATTAAATCACTACTTCCAATAACATCAGCCCCTTCCCAAACTACATTATGGGGCCTACCGCCAGTAATGGGACATAAAAAATGCGGAAATTGCAAAGCATGCCCCCTTACTGTGGAATGTACAACCTTCTCACACAACGATCAGACACACACGTTGAAAGTTCATAGCAATTGCAATACCGCGGGGGTAATTTATGCCATCTTGTGCCCCTGTGGTTTCATGTACATGGGACAAACTATCCAGCGAGTCAAGTGCAGGATTCTCCAACATGTGAGTCGGATACGGTGTAAAACAGTGGGAGCTCCACTTGTGCAACATTTCACGACATTCGCACATCCACCTGAGAGTATCAGATGGTGGGTTGTGGAGAAGGTATATGCAAATCCACAAGGAGGTGAATTTCAGAGCATTTTGAGCAGAAGAGAATGTCGTTGGATATACCTTCTAGACACGGCACACAAGGGTCTAAACGAATTAGAGGAAATTAACAGACAGGTGTCAATTCTCTAACTTTACCCCTTGCCGCTGCAGACTATGACTATATGAAACACTGATTATTGGTTGTTTGTCTGTTCTGTTAAGTTATTTGTAAATATTGTGGCAAAGTGGTTATTTTGTAAATATAGCTGCACAGCATTGTGTTAAATGTTCTTGTAAATATGTTTTTAAACGTGTGCACACCAATGGGAATTATGTTTGGATATTTGTCTTCCCAAACTAAGATGGCCGCCACATTTTCTACCAATGCTGGATATTACTGTATGCAATGTGGGTATAATTGGCAAATATATACTGAATTGTTTATATTTATTTGGCCAGGAGTTTTGTGCTCAATATCTAAAAATATTCAGGCTTATTCCATGCACCTTAAATAATGTCGGCGGAACAAACCTAAAATACCGTAGCTTTCTTAATAAACCCTGACGTTTAAAAACGATGTAGGGATTTAGTCTTTATGCCAGTAATTGTTATTTCAACCCGAAGAACGGAGCCCGCGTAAGGAACGGCGTAGTCCGTCCTCGCTTTCCACCAATAGGAAGTAGTCGAACTTAAGTAGGTTGCCAGGCAACGCCGGGGCTCACTCCGGAGCAGTTGTCCGATGTTTTCCGACAGACGCGTGTCAACTTGAAGGAACTTTTGCCTTAATTCACGGTAAGCACGGAACGTGATTTCTACCCACCCGCTATCACCTACCCCAGGCCTTAATTATATACAGGCATTCACTATGGGTTCTTATTTCAGCTGCCTGAGTTCCCCTACATTGGAAAAGCGACCAATTTCAAGCCACATATTTGACGAATTAAGGTAATTAACTTCCTGCTTTAACCAGTCATTGTCCTGAATTGCCATAACCATTGGGTGTTTCACTGACTCTTTGGTTTTTTGTTTTTTTGATTTCTCAGGCTAAATCATTCGTGAGGAGTTACACAAATTGTATTAAATTGTCCAATACCCACGATTGGAACCAGTTTTCAACAACATGTAATGGCACATGTATATCCACCTTGGATAGGAAACCCAACAACAGTGTAGAGGTAATTATGTAAATATTTCCTTGCCTGATGCGAATAATATGGTTAATACATGATTATACAAATGGGCTCCTCATTGATTTTCCAGAATACTTGGATATCTCTCCTGGATTCATAAGGACTGTGTCCATTTGGAGTGGGAGAACGACCACTATATCCCTAGAAGGGTAAGCATTCTTGGAAACCTGCCCTTGTTTTAAGTGACTAGGCAACAGCCCCAACCCTCATGGGGTTTTTTATATTTCTCATAGGATCATCAACGAGATCCCTGTATTGTCCCGTCCCACCTGTCCTGAAGAAGACTCGCATGGCCCAGGCATAATCAACCGCAAGGCCGCAAGACGAGTCGAAACGTCGACATTTATTAAAAAACCTGGACCACTAACTATATCTCCCTCTACGATATAGTGCAGACATTTTTTACATCTTCATGCCTTGGAATAAAATTAGGGAAAGTGTGCTGACTAATTGAAGTGGCCAGGATATATATTGTTCCGGCCTTCATTGGCTGGTTTTCTTTCGAATTATTTAGAATACATTTTTACAATTCTGTGTGATTCCTTTCCTTTCACTTCACCACGTTCACGCTCTTTTGACACCCCTTTTGCTTTACTGCACGCTCTCAATACGGGGCAATGTATATAAGGAGAAGTACATAATACTGTGAATTGTGTTCTCGATACTGCAATTTGACAATAGATTAAAATATTGCATATATACTTGGAGTTTGTTGCTGTTGCCTATTTTCTATATGTTTATCATTGATTGAGCAGGGTTGTTTAAATAACATACGCCCTCTAATTGAGTAAATTTTGATTTATTACGTGTTTGAAAATATAGGTCTCGGACCGCTGTTTGTTTATACTAATACACTACCCAGGTCCAGTACCTTTTGGGTCACCCCATTTTCTTTATGGAAATATTTGAACACAACATAATTGTTTTTGCCCTACAATTTAACAAGCACACAGAAGACTAAGTGCAAAGAAGGTTGCATCATACACAATAATTAACACAGAGTGTTTAGAGAAATTGTCTTTTACAGTATCGGAGACACCATCAGCTGGAAGACTTATCCATGGTTTTATCACACTACCAATATCAACATTTCAGTTTACATCTTGTCTGAAACATTTTCAAGAAGGCAGATATGAGGCTTTAGAGGAGTGTTTTGTTCATGAAATCTGGATTTTACCCTTCGATTACAAATGTTTGAGTGGGGAAACTTAAGTATTCATTATCAGAAGCTAATGTGTAAATTCGTACAACCATTCATTAGTTTGTAAAAAAGGTAATACTTTATGGGGTATTCAACAAATCCATGGCCAATTTGGCGTGTTACCTGAAAGGCATCCCTGTTTCCTTGATTCAGCCAGTATTAAAGTTACTTTGTAATGGAAGTTATTTGATCCTGAACGACTATGGTTGTTGTAGGATGCAAGAGGGTGTGCCATATGTGGTTATGTTTTTCAGGGTCATTACTTGCT
The DNA here is from genome assembly GCF_964263255.1 of Lissotriton vulgaris. Lineage (NCBI taxonomy): Eukaryota > Metazoa > Chordata > Amphibia > Caudata > Salamandridae > Lissotriton > Lissotriton vulgaris. Next base: position 362,054,438 of record NC_141699.1, on the reverse strand, counting down.
GTAACAATGTGCTATTTCCTCCACCTCACAAGATTAGGGAAGTTACCATTTGGCCCTCTATTCAAATTTTTAACATTATCTTTGATAGGTTAAGCAGACTGAAATCCTTATTGTTTCAAAAGGACTTTGCATTAACATGTGCTCAAGAATTGTTTGATCTTCAAGTAGCAAGGTCTTCATCTGAAGTACAATCGCTATTGAGCACAAACCTGCCTCAGCATTTTGGTGAACTAGTGCACCAAATATTTAATGCTTCAAACACCACAGGCATAGTAAATTAGTTTTAAACAGTTGGATCTGGCTCTGGTACCACCTTCAAGAAAATATTCAGAGTGGTTCGTCCTTTCTACACTCTTTGGTTTTCAGTGTATTTGGAGGCATACCGCTTGTGTTATTCCTGCTCATTACAGTTTTGGTCCTATTTTTGTTGTTCCGCAATGTTCTAGCTCGAGGCCAAAGGGTGATGGACTTATCACACATCCTGCTGTGTCGCGAACACATAATGTAGTACTTTGGGGTATACTTACTCCATCAACTGAACGAAAACCGGTATTTGTCCTTTCGACCTGTGTGATTATGCTGTGTGCAGCTTGTATTCCGCAGTCTGTTGTGTCCTTTCAAGTGCGCACTGGATCGTGGTCTTGTTATGCAATTGGTTTGATTTATGGATATGGAACTGCTAGTGCTTCCATTGAGGGCTTCTTCAGTTTTGTCCTATGAGGCTGCCATTGCGGCAGGTTGCCTACTATGAACTATTATCTCCAGCCAGCATGGATGCTTTGACTCATGAATTCCTGAAATGTAGCCTGCCTTGTGTAGGTACACCATCAACATATGCTGATTTGCCTGGATATGACATGTTTATCCTATGGAATTTGCTCTTCAGGCCTCTGTGAAAAAAATGTCTGCAGATATGGGTTCCATCCGGGATCCCTCTGACTCATTGAACATGGAAAAAATCTCAGGTGCCTCCTAGATGTTAATTTGTCTCTGTTTTAAACCAAATTAACCTTTTATAATGTGCACATTTTTAAATGTAATTTTTAAATGGCTTTCGTTTACTTTTGTTATTAAAGTGTATTTTATTAGCATTTTATACAGATTTTAGGCTTTTTTTTATGCTTGTAGCCAAGGAGATGGTATTGTGAAGTGCAATAGGGCCCGTGCCGTGTCTCCATTTTATTTTCACATTTTTAGCTTGACATCGTTTTCAAATTTTGACTGTTAACATGCTTCACACTTACACAATAATATACAGAGAAATTATTATACACGCTGTTCATTTCTTACCAAGCTTTATTTTTTATGTTATTTGTACATTCTGTCCAAGGCTAAAGCACATAGAATGTGATTCCCTTGTATTTGGCTGTCCGGCTGAAGACAGCTTTTTGGCTCCAGACTAACCATTATATTAGCATTGCACCTTTGACACAGTGCGATTTGAACAGTGATTTGATTATATAAATGATCTCTGTGCTACATTTGGCAGAGGTGTACTTTTTCTGGGATTGCCCTGGAGCACGCACTGTGGCTGAGATGCAGTCCTGGTGACTCTGATCTCTATCCTGAAAAGAACACTAGCTTGTTCTGCACAGGCTGGCTTCCTGATACATCATACTCAGGTATGGGGGGTTAGGCTATCCCAAGGGATCTAGCAGAGGGTACTCCAGCTATGCTGTCAATAGTGTAGGTAGAGTTAGGTAGGATTATAATCACAGAAACATCAAAACGGTTTAACTGTTTTTCTTTTTCACTATTCTTGTAATGCTGGTCACAGTGCTTTATTTCTCCTGCCTTATAATTGCAGCACACTCTTTGTATGCAAGAATACAATTATTTCAATAAATGTTTGAAAAGCCAATTTGTATCTTTCTTGTGTTTACCTTGGGCATGCAAAAGTAAAACAACAAAAGGATAGATCTGTTTCCACGATTTTGTTCAGGAATAATGAGTGGTCATGTTCGAGGTTGCCGATATCATCTGGTACCCGGTTAAAGTTAGGGGTTTAGATGGGGCACTGTGAGGTAGATAGGAATCAGACCAATATTCTCTGATAAATATGTGAGAACTAAGTTGCCATATTTTGAAGTTTATGTTGTCTAAATACACAATCCTGCTAAATTCATAGGAAGCATGTAATTCTGAATGATTTGATAGTACCCAGATTGTCCGGAAGGCCGGGCACACTTGAAGCAGAATTGGGACAATCCTGCTTCCAAAGCCCCAACTGATCAAATGCAAACCATGAACTTCCTAATCTTGGAGCACATCTTTAGCCTCTTCCATTGCCCATATCTTTTCTCCCACCTCCCTGACCTCCTCGGCTTCCTTCTCTTTGTTGAGCTTCTAACCCCACTCATTTAATCTCTTGCTGCATGTTTTGAAATTTCAGTGTCATCAGTTTTGATTCAGCATTCTCTTTCTTTTTCTTCTGTGACTTGACACTGTGGTTTGCAATGGTCACTAATTCTGCTAACTTCTTAAATTGCCATTCACTACTGATAATTGTCAATTGATTTTTGACATTCGGTAACAATCCCTGCATAAAAGCAGTGTCGACAGCTTCATAAGCCATCTCCAATCGCAATAACGGATTTACAACCGCCTAATTGGTTTTGTGCACCTCAAACACACTGCAATGGTTCTCGAAATTGAGTTGGATTTCTTAAATATTGGGAAATTGTTTCTTTAAGCTCTTTAAGTCAGAAGGCATCCAAAGAATATGGATGACAACTCTACCATTGACTGCTGGGTAGGTACTCAAAGTGAGAACGGTGGAAGATGACAGACCATCATTATCAGCATCCCTTGAGTGTGTAGAAGGGAGAGGCCATCTAGAGAGCAGCCGTGTGTTTTGTGTTAAAGCTTTTGAGAGTGACTGTAGAACTATGTTCTCGCCAGTCACCACACCACAGGGCAGAATGCGTGTGTTCTCTGGGCCAATCCATTATAGCAGAATCGGCCTACAACCGAGTCACTTTACTGCCAGCCAATCGCATTGCAGCGCTAACTTGCTAACCTCATTGGGCTTCAGCCGCTGGTGGTTCTACAGGCGCAGCTCTGTTTCTCTGTGCCACTCCAGCTGCACCCCCAGCCTCATCAGCCCAAATGGTGAACTTGTATAACAAAAACTCGTTCTTACTATTCTCTTGAGGTTCTGTGATCTGGGGGAATAGGGTAGGAACAGTTGGAGCACAAGTCTTGACCCTGTCACTAATAGCTAATTTGGTGTTCAACTTCTTGAGGGTATCCTTCAAACCCCGGATGTTGAATTTATACTTGCATTTGTACACTTCCATGGGCTACTGAACGAAAAGAAACCACTGTTCAGAATCTATTCTGTTTTTGCGGTATTTCAGCCTCTCCCGCAAACTAGCTAATCACTCTATATCAAATGTACCATGCTCCAGAAAGGACTTCTTCCCATTCTCACTAGTGAGGCCTATCCATTCTTTTAAGTATTTGAATGAGTGTTACCATATTAATGGTGCATAGTAAAGTAAGGGCAAGAGTCCCTTTCGGTGGGGGCTTGCTACGTTTAGATTTTACTATGCATACTTCTAAATACATATTCCTTGCCTTTAGATTGTTCACTAGGTAGCTCACTAGATCCAGAAGTTTTCACAGCAGTGCTCTTGTGCCCTGCTATGTGATGCTGTGCAGTTTGGCATTGACTTCATTGTACCCTAGAAGTGATGGAGTGGGGCTCAATATAGGCACTACTGTAATGTTCTGCTCTTTCCCCAAATGACACGCTGGAAGCAAGGATGGATTATTCAAGTATTTATTATATACTGCAGGAGAGCGCCGGGAACGTCCGGAGCTCTTGTGATTAATTCTCGAATCGGCTGACAAAATGGCCGCTGCGTCATGACGTCAGCGCGCCGCGCTCAACAACTTGAGCGAGACGATACATATCTCCCTTCTTTACATAACAATAGAGAATGTTAAGTCCATCATGGGAACATACTAACTCTCCCATTTCCCAGTTCATAGTCTCTGTATTTGGAGGGCTTCACTACTGCTCTGCCCACCCTTGTACGTCTTACCGGTGTGGTGTAGGCGTTCCCCAGGTTGTCCTCCGCCAAGTTCGCTTGCCGGTCTTTGATTACCTGAGGGTTCTCTCTTGTCGGAGCCTCATCCATCTCTTCTAGATGTTCTCCTACATGGGTGTTGCTTCTATTCTCGGACTCCGTACTACTCGCTCCTGTCCCGGGGTGCTCTTCTCCTCCACACCGTACCTCTTTGTCCGTCAGTGGGGTTTGGTCTTGTGAAGTCTCCAATCTTTCTTCATTGGACCACTACAGAATCTTGTTGCATTAGGACATGCGGTCTTGGGACCAGACGTTTCCATCGCTCAGCAAAGCTGCTCTGTTGTACACCTCCTTTACTTGCATGGGTGGACTTTATTTGCTGTCTCCTTTCCTTCTCAGCGGGGCTGATTTGACTCTAACCCACTCCCCTCTTTCTAGGGGGGACTTCCTTCACATTGTGTCTCCTATCGTAGTGCTCAGTGTATATTCCCTGTTCCGGTGGGTGTGATGCGGTAAGCCCAGAACATACTCTGCATTTCTTTTTTCCCAGTCCTTGCCCATCGCAATGGCAGCTTGTATAGAACCCATTATGACGCGATTAAACCTTTCCACCAGGCCGTTGCTAGCTGGGCGGTATATGGCTGTATGCTTCGTCTTGATCCCATTCCGTTCCATGTAATTGTGCCATTTTTCTGAGGTGGATTGTGCACCATTATCGCTCAAGATGGATCGGGGTATGCCTTCCCTGAGGAATACGCCAGTGAGAAATCGGAGGATAGTTTCCGTGTCCATCTCCTCTTGTATATGCACCTCAGGCCACTTCGAATACCTGTCAATGAGGACACACACATACTTGGGGTACCCTGGGCATCTAGCACGGGTCCCAGAATGTCTATCGACACCTCTTACCAAGGATCCAAAGGGTTGGTGAATTTCCCTAATGAAGGTGTTAGGGGTGTTTGGGTATTGTCCGATCTCTGGCACTGGTCACATTCCCTTACATGTCTCTCCACCTGGATGTCCATTCCTGGCCACCAGTACATCTGTTTCGTTCTCATCTTCGTTCTCACGATACCTAGGTGTCCTTCATGCAGTATCGCTAACAGGTGCGGTATCAATGTCATTGGGGGAACTACTTTGTCCCCTCTAAACAGGAATATCCCCCGATCTCCTATGGACAACTCCTTGCGCACCTCGTAGAACTTCCTAAGTGCTTCCCGTAGGTGTTTCTTTTCTGGCCATCCCTGTAGAAAGAATCCCTTAACATAACCGACGTTTGGATCTTCTTCATAGGCTTTTGTCCATTCTTGGCTGCTTATCACTTTCTCCGGGTCCTTAGTGAAGGCCACCAGGACCTCTCTCTCGTCGGGGCCTGCTGGGGCTTCTTCCATTGCGTAGGCTCTACTGAGGTAGTCTGCTACCTTATTCATTGCCCCTGGGATGTACTCCACATCATACCTGTAGTCTAACAGCTTCAGAGTCATCTTGGCGATGCGAGGCGACGCGCTGGCATGGCCACTTGATGTGAGTACTTTGACCAGGGGTTTGTGGTCAGTCTTGAGTTTGAATCTCGAGCCCCACAAGAATTGTCGGAACTTCCCCATGGCCCACACTACTGCCAGCATCTCCTTTTCTATTACACTGAATTTCTGTTCAGTTGGGGATAGGGACCTGGATGCAAAGCTGAGAGTCGCCACTTCTCTGTCCTTTCTTTCCTGCATAAGGACTGCTCCTAGTCCTTTTTCACTGGCGTCCGTAGTTAATAGGGATTGCCCCTGAGGATCGTATCCTTGAAGAGGTACTGCCTTGCTGATATCTTCCTTTATTATGTTGAATTCCTTCTGTGCCTCTTCGGTCCATGTAAATGGTGTTTTGTCCCTGCCTCAGGTGGTGCGTCTTGGTGGCAAAGTGTTGCACGAATTTGCTGTAATATTCGGCCATCCCCAAAAAGGATCTAACTTTTTCTAAACTTTTTGTTCCTGGGTGCTGGTGGGTCACATATCGCCTTGACATTGGTTTGTTTGGGTGTTATGCCGTGCACCCCTATCTCATGCCCAAGATAGGTAACTGACGTCATTCTAAATCAGCACTTGTCCCATTCCGCCGTGAGGCCATTACCTTCCAGAACCTGGAGTACCTTAGCCAACTTCTTGTCATGGTCAGTTTGGTCCTTGCCCATCACCAATATGTTATCTTGGAAGTACTATACTCCTTCTATTTCTTTAAACAGTCTATGCATACGTTTTTGAAACACTGCCGCTGTAATGCTAGACCAAAAGGCATGCGGCAGAACTGGTAGCATCCGAAAGGTGTTATAAAGGACATCAGCTTCCGACTCGAAGGGTGTGGTGCTATCTGGTGATAGGCTAACGTGAGATCAATGGTGGAGAACCATTTTATCCCCTTTGTCTTGGCCAGCATTTCTTCTATCCGTGGCAATGGGAATTTCTCCACAATTATGCACTTATTAAACTCACGGAGATCCACGCATAGAAGGACCTTGCCATTAGGTTTCATGGCCACCACCAACGGAGCTAACCACTCTGAGCAGTTTATGGGTTCAATGATACCATTGTCTTTCAGTCTCTGCAGCTCTTGTTGTACAGCTTCCAGGACCGCTATGGGTATGTTCCTCACTTTGTGGGATACCGGTGTGGTGTTCTCCTTAAGATCTATCTTGTGTGTGAATGTTTCTAGTTTGCCTACTGTTCCTCCGAACACTTTAGGAAAGTCACTTCTCATCTTCTCGAAGTTGGGTTGACACTCTGTGCTGGTCATCAGTACCTGTGTGTCTCCTCCTGGGTTCAATTGTATGCCCAGGTTGCCTTGATCTATCCATCCTAGGACTGATGGCCCCTTCTCTGCGACGTACAGCTTGCACTCGGCACTGCGGCCTTTAAACTCAAACTTTAAGACTCGGTATCCAACCATCGGAATAGGTTCTCCCGTGTACGTAACTGGTCTTATGTCTGGAGGTTCTAAATGTGGTCCTAGACTGGATTTGAAGTTATCGCTCCACACCGTTCTTTGGACTATGGTGTATGGGGGGGCCCGAGTCTGCAACCATTTTAATCGGTATTCCTCCTACCACCAAGTCGCATAGTGGTTTCCTGAAACATCTGCAGTCGATGCCTAGCACTTGTTCTTCGACACACAGCACATTGTCCTCTTCGTCCAATTCCCTATCGTCTTCCTCCTCCTGTTCCTGCGTCACATATTTCACCATTGGTCTTCTTGTCTTGCGGCGACACACCTTCTCGTAGTGTCCTACTATCCCGCAGTACATGCACTTTGCTCTGAACGCTGCGTGGGACTGGCTTCTGCACCTGTAGCACGCATTTGTGCTTTCTTTGTTCTGTCTTCTATGTTGTGTGGGTCTAACTGTCCACTTATTTGGCGCTTTCCCTTCCATTGCTGTGGCTTTGCTTTTTTCCGTTGGTCCCGCTTCATCAACTTTGTTGACCATGGGCCTCGAGATGGATTCTCTTTTTGCTGCGTCAGCACACCTCTTGGATAGTTCCGCCTTTTTCACCATGGCGATAACATCCTTCAGCGTTGCATCTCCATTCATCCAAAGTTTGTCTTGGACGGCTTTATTCGTTGTGTGCATGACTATCTGGTCTTTTATGAATTCATCGTGCAAGACCCCAAATTTGCACGTGATCGCTAGTTTTCTTAGTGTAGTTACATAGTCATCTATAGATTCACCCGTTTCCTGTTTCCTTTGTTGGAAATTATACCTATCTATGGACATGCAAACTGCCGGCCGATAGTGATTGTTCAGTCGCATGTCGGAACATGTCGTCATCTGTAGCTAGCCCTGGGGTGGGTACTAGATTTTGGAAGACCCGGATCCCTTCTGGTCCCAAGTTGTGTAGCAATATTCTCCTCTTCCTTTGACTGGGGTAAGGTTCCCCGCTTTCATCCTTCAAGACTTCTATGTAATTTATAAAATATTCTCTCCAGTCCTCCCACTTCATTACGGGCTCACCCGGTTTGGGTAAGAATGGGATCGGCGTCGGGAGTGAGGATGCTTGTGCGCTAATTTTGGCGCGTCTCGCTGGCTCTGTCTCTTGTCCCATTAGGCTGCCTTGTGCACTAGCACTCTCTTCGTGCGTCTGGGTCAGTTGGGGCACTGAGGCACCTCCTTCTCCGTTTTGCTCTAACTCCGCCAGGGCCCTTGGTGTTTACTGTCTGCTTACGGTGGGAGACGGCCTTCCGGTGGGGTGTCTTCCCCTTTCTGCTACCCACTAGCTGGTAAGACGGTGGGTGTTTCTGTGGGAGTGTCCTCCTGCACTGCTGCTTACTTGTGCTTCTTGTAGTGTCTGGCGGATCTTTTCCTCCCTGGTTGTCTGCCTGCCTTGGCACTGCCCTCTGCCACGCTCTCCTGCTGTTGCTTCTTCTACCCTTGCAGGCTGCTCCATGTGGTGTCCCCTCAATGCTCGGTGGGTCCGGCAATATTTTGCTCGCTTTTTTTCCATTTTTTTTTTCGGATCCCAACTCGTCGCCACTGCAATGTTCTGCTCTTTCCCCAAATGACACGCTGGAAGCAAGGGTGGATTATTCAAGTATTTATTATATACTGCGGGAGAGCGCCAGGAACGTCCGGAGCCCTCCGCGATTAATTCTCGAATCGGCCGACAAAAAGGCCCCTGCGTAGTGACGTCATCGCGCCGTGCTCATCAACTAGAGCGCGACCCATTAACAACTTCCTGCGCCAGCAACAGTTCCTTTCATTTCACACCTAAGAACATGAATCCAGAGCTCTGCTCGATCTTTTAATCAGTAGACAAATCCTTTCAAATTTCTCCTCTTCAAACTGCAAGGGAATGAAGTCCCAACTAAAGACTACAGAATTTAAACTGTGCCAGGACTGCCAGAAACAGATGTTGGTGACAGACTCGCATGAGGTCTACCTGTGGTGTTTGGGGTTGAGGCAAGACTCCAAGACGTGAGAATAATTTACCCTCATGCACCTGAAGGCAATTCAGGACCATGAATTGATGCAATATGTCCCTGAACACTAAACGAATCACAGACCTTGTGAAAATCCCATTCCAAGTTAAAGGCACGGACCCGTTCCACCTCTCAAGGTCCTTCTCTCAACAGGTCTTCTTCGCAGTCAAATTGGTCCAGGAAGTCAAAGTCAAAATCAAGAAAAAAACATAAGTATTGGAAGCAAGACTCAACCCCATCCCGCCATTCTCTATCCAAAGAGAAGTCAGATCGATGTCAGGTTGCCAATTCATCTTGCTCTCAATCCTCACTTAAAGAGCTGTTTCCACAACTGGTCCCCCTGTGTCCCATATTTCAAGGGACATTGGTGATGCTGCAACAGGTCAACGCCTTTAAGGAGGTCATGCTTCATATTTCTGGCACTCTTCTGTCTCTCTCTGGAATGCCTTTGGACCCATAGAATCCCTAGGGGCCTCCAGTTGGTTAATTACCCCCAAATCTGCCCTCTTTGTTAATTTACCCTCATGAACCTGAAGGCGAGTCAGGACAATGAATTGATTCAGTATGTTCTCGAACACTAAAAGAATCCCAGACCTTGTGAAAAGCTACATTGGTACACTATGTTCAATACATATGCACACAAAGTTAAATCAATCTGACACCTTGTTTTCGAATCTTCCAGATCGGATTTTACTGATTCGGTAAATACCGATTCAGTATTATCTGAATCTGTAATGTCCGATTCGGTGTCTCCCATTCATTCCTACGGGACTGGAGGCCTATAGGGGTGAATGGGTGTTACCGAATCAGAGATTTCCGATTTGGTGATTACCAATTCGGTATTTACCGAGTGTGGATAACAAATGGGACCGAATCGGTATTTTTTTCCGAATATTTACCTACATTAGGTTTTCCGGTTCATAAATACCGATTCGGTATCATTCGGTATTTACGAACCGGTAAAAAAAATTACCTACATCGGGCCCTATATATATTTTTTTTAAGTCTTTCTAGAAAAAAGTAAACTGATATGGGAAAACGACTGCATGACATTTTTTATTAATACTGTTGCGGTCTATTGACTTAACAAAAACAGACTGATTTCTGGTGTGGCTCAACATAATCGTGGCATTAAAATATATTAGCCAAACAAAGCAGTATAGGAGATCCAACAGAGGGTACTTTGGATATTAGGTCTATGTGAAACTTGTGAGGTGCAGCTGGTTATGAAGCAGCATTCGTATACAATTTCAGCTACCAGTTCAAGCAAGAAGCAGATTTTCACATATGCTCAAAGTTTCCTACTTTTACTTAGGGAGAGAATGGGCCAGTGTGTGCGGTGCTTGTCCTTGCTCTATTTTTAAGCTAGTACAAAGGTGTCCCCTCCGCCGACTACATCCTCCTAGGGGACCTCAACTTCCACCTGGAGAACAACAAGGACCGCAACACCGCCACCCTACTGGACAACCTCGCCAACCTCGGACTCAAGCATTTGGTCAACATCCCCACCCACTATGCCGGCCACACGCTTGATCCCGTCTTCTCATCCAGCAAGCACATCACCTTCAGCCACTCCACCGGACTCCACTGGACCGACCACAGCTGTGTCCACTTCAGCTTCAGAAAAACCACAACCCACCACCACCCGCAACAGGTTCCTCACAGAAGCTGGAGCAAGATCACCGCCAACCAGCTCATCACCTCCCTCAGCCAGAACCCACCTGCCAGCACAACGGACCCCAACGAAGCAGCCCGCAACTTCACGCAGTGGCTGACCGCCTGTGCCGACGACCTTGCACTACTGAAGAACCCTCCCAGCAGACCCAGAAGCAAGAAGGCCCCCTGGTTCACCGACGAACTCAAGGACTCCAAGAAGACCTGCCGCACCCTCGAGAAAACCTGGCTCCCCGACCAGACCGCTGACAACATGACCGCCCTCAAACACGCCACCCGCAAGCACCACCAGCTCATCCGCACCACCAAGAAGAAATCACTGAAGGAACGACTGGACAACAACGCCCACGACAGCAAGGAACTCTTCAGCATCGTCTCCAACCCCTCTTCAGCATCGTTCTCCAACCCCAGCACCGGCAACAACGACATCACTCCTTCACGGGACCTTTGTGACTACCTCGCCTCGTTCTTCCACCGCAAGATTGCCAACATCCACAACAGTTTCGGCGCACCATCCACGCACCCAACCGTTGAACCAACACACCCCACCGCCACCCTCCGCACCTGGACCACGGTGACCACAGAAGACACAGCCCGCACGATGAACACCATCCACTCCAGATCTCCAACCGACCCCTGCCCCCACCACGTCTTCAACAAGGCCGACTCCACCATCGCACCCCAACTCTGGGACGTCATCAACACCTCCTTCAACACCGCCACCTTCCCGGAGAGCTGGAAGCATGCCGAGCTCAGCGCCCTACTGAAGAAACCAACAGCGGACCCCACCGACCTCAAAAACTTCCGCCCCATCTCGCTCCTTCCTTTCCCTGCCAAAGTCATCGAGAAGATCGTCAACAGACAACTTGCCTCCTTCCTCGAGACGAACGGATCCCTCAACCCCTCGCAGTCCGGTTTCAGAGCCAACCACAGCACCGAGACCGCCCTCATCGCAGCCACCGATGACATCCGAGCCATGCTCGACAACGGGGAAACAGCGGCACTCATCCTCCTGGACCTCTCTGCAGCGTACGACACTGTCTGCCACCGCACCCTAGTCCAACGCCTCAGCAACATCGGCATCCAAGAGAAGGCACTGGAGTGGATCATCTCGTTCTTTGCCAGAAGAACACCGAGAGTCCACCTCCCCCCGTTTCGTTCCGAGGCCACCGAAGTCATCTGCGGCGTCCCACAAGGATCATCACTCAGCCCCACCCTCTTCAACGTCTACATGAGACCCCTTGCTGCCATCGCACGCCAACACAACCTCAACATCATCTCCTACGCCGACGACACCCAGCTGATCCTTTCCCTCACCAGAGACCCCGACACCGCCAGAACCAGCCTACACGAAGGGATGAAAGACGCCGCTGACAGGATGCAGAACAGCCGCCTGAAACTGAACTCAGACAAGACGGAAGTCCTCATCCTGGGACCACGGCCCTCCGCTTGGGAAGACTCCTGGTAGCCCCCTGCCCTGGGCATCGCTTCCAAGCTAACAGACCACGCACGCAACCTGGGCTTCATCCTGGACTCCTCCCTCTCGATGACCAGACAAGTCAACGCCGTCTCCTCATCATGCTTTCACACCCTTCGCATGCTGGCCGAAACCAGGAAGACGGTCACCCAGGCCCTCGTCACCAGCCGACTGGACTACGGAAACACCCTCTACTCCGGAACCACAGCCAAGCTACAGAAAAGACTCCAACGCATCCAGAACGCCTCCGTCCGACTCATCCTGGACATCCCCCGACGCAGCCACATCTCCAGCCACCTGAGGGTCCTGCACTGGCTCCCCGTCAACAAGAGGATCACGTTCAGGCTCCTCACCCACGCACACAAGTCTCTCCACGACCTGGACCCCAAGTACCTCAACGACCGCCTGACCTTCTACACGCCCACCTGCCAGCTACGGTCTACTAGCCTCGCCCTCGCCGACGTACCACGCATCCGAAGAGCCACCGCCGGAGGCAGATCCTTCTCCTACCTGGCGGCCAAGACATGGAACTCCCTGCCCATCCACCTTCGGCTGACCCAGGACCACCTCGCCTTCAGGAGACAACTCAAGACCTGGCTGTTCAAACAGTAGCGGACCCCTTCCCCCGAGCGCCTTGAGACCCTTCCGGGTGAGTAGTGCGCTATACAAGTGTTATGATTGATTGATTGATTGACATGACAATATTTTCCATGGACTGTCCAAATTAGTGTACCTTGTCTATGAAGGCATGGGTGGTCTGTTACGGATGCCTTTTGTCCATAACTGTACACCAACCTATAGATCGAGGACGGGCTCTGCAAGAGGGGTGGGTGTGAGCACATTGTTTTACCTTCAGTGTGTTTTAGGATTAATTTAGCTTTTGTTGCTTGCATTGCTCTGGTAAAGAATGGTGTTTGCTTTAGCAAGGAGGGTTAGTAATACGTTATTAGCAGTAGGATGACTGGATTTGCATTTGAAACACAGTCTCTGCCCTCTTCCCCACTGGGATGTTTAACCCTTGACTGCCTACAAGAAAACAAGCATTGTCAAAATCAATATGTCTCACCTACGAGAGATAGGGTCAATGATTTTTAGTCATGATGTACAGAGGGTCAGCATGGCTAAAAAATAATGAGAAATTAAAAACGCTATGAAGCTGGCAGCGCTGATGTGCTAAGCAATCAATCACTCAATCAAGGCACTTGTAAAGCGCACTACATACCTGTGAGGGTCTCAAGGCGCTGGGGGGGCAGGGTGGGGGGGTGCTGCTACTGATCGAAGAGCCAGGTCTCGAGGAGTCTTCTGAAGGCCAGTAGGTCTTGGGTCTGCCGTAGGTTGGTGGGGAGGGTGTTCCAGGTCTTGGCGGCGAGGTGGGAGAAGGATCTGCCACCAGCAGTCGTTCTTCGGATGTGGGGGACTGTGGCGAGGGTGAGGCCAGCGGAGCGGAGCAGGCGGGTGGAGGTGTAGAAGCTGAGTCGTCTGTTGAGGTATGCTGGGCCGGTGTTGTGGAGAGCTTTGTGTGCGTGGATGGGGAGCTTGAAGGTTACCCTCATGTTGACGGGCAGCCAGTGCAGGTCTCTCAGGTGGGGTGTGATGTGGCAGCGGAGGGGAATGTCGAGGATCAGACGTGCTGAGGCGTTCTGGATGCGTTGCAGTCATCTCAGGAGTTTGGCCAATGTTCCTGCGTAGAAGACGTTTCCGTAGTCTATCCTGCTGGTGACCTCGTTTTGGTTGGGTTCCACTTGAAGATCCTGCGGAGCATTCGGAGAGTGTTGAAGCAGGATGTGGAGATGGCGTTGACCTGCTTAGTTGTAGAGAGGGTGGAGTCGAGGATGACCCTTAGGTTGCGTGCGTAGTCAGTGGGTGTCAGGGCTGTTCCTAGTGTTGTCGGGCACCAGGAGTCATCCAAGGCTGAAGGGGTGGAGCCGAGGATGAGGACTTCCTTCTTGTCTGAGTTCAGCTTCAGTCGGCTGTTCCTCATTCATTCGGCGAAGGCCTTCATTCCATCGTGGAGGTTGGTTTTGGCGATGTGAGCGTCTTTGGTGTGGGAGAGAATCAGCTGGGTGTCGTCGGCTTAGGAGATGATATTGAGGTTGTGCTGTCGGGTGACGCGGGCGAGGGGTGACATGTAGATGTTAAACAGTGTTGGGCTGAGGGAAGAGCCCTGGGGTACGCCGCCGATGATCTAAGTGGGTTTGGAGTGGAAGGGGGGGAGGCGGACGTACTGGGTTCTGCTGGAGAGGAAGGATGTGGTCCATTCCAGGGCCTTTTCACGGATTCCAGCGTTGTGTAGGCGTGTTCGCAGTGTGTGGTGGCAAACTGTTTCGAAGGTGGCTGATAGGTGCAGGAGAATGAGGGACGCTGTTTCTCCATTGTCAAGCAGGGTCTTGATGTCGTCGGTGGTGGCAAAGAGGGCGGTTTCAGTGCTGTGGTTGCTGCCGAACCCAGACTGGGACGGGTCCAGGATGCAGTTCTCCTCGAGGTAGCGGGTCACTTGTTTGTTGACAACTTTCTCGGTGACCTTCCCCGGGAACAGGAGCAGGGAAATGGGTTGGAAGTTCTTGAGGACCTTGGGTTTCTTGAGTAAGGCGTTGATCTTGGCGTGCTTCCAGCTTTCGGGGAAGGTTGCTGTCTCAAAGGATTTACTTTCTGGAGATGGGGTGCGATGGCTATGCAGGCTTTGTTGAAAATGTAGTGAGGGCATGGGTCTAACGGTGATCCGGAGTGGATGGTGTTCATGACCTCGCTAGTGTCCTCCTAGTTGATGCTGGTCCAGGAGAGCAGGTGGTTGGCACAGGTGGTGGTCGTGGGGGCGGTGGCTGTCGGGGCAGTCTTTGCGTTGAAGCTGTTGTGGATGTTGGCGATCTTACGGTGGAAGAAGGTGGCCAGCGAGTCGCACAGGTCTTGCAAAGGCGGGATGTGGTTGGTGTTGGAGCTGGGGTTGGAGAGTTTCTTCACAATGTTAAAGAGCTCTTTGCTGGTATGTGCGTTGTTATCTAGAATGTCTTTGAATGAGGCCCTCTTGGTGGCTCAGATGGTGTCTGCGGGTGGCGTTCTTGTGGGCTACGTGGCTGTCCGGTGTTCGTTCACGGAGCCAGTTCTTCTCCAGTTTTCGGCATGTTCGCTTGTGGAGGCCTGGAGATCTTTGGTGAACCAGGTGGTTTTCTTGCTGGTGTGGCTGTTGGAGGGTGTCTTGAGTGGGGCGAAGGTGTTGGCGCAGTTGTCGATCCATTTTCTGAGGTTGCGGGCGGCGGTGTCTTGGCCGGTGGAGTCGGCGGGTGGGCTCTGGGCGAGGGTTGTAGTTAGTTGGTCTGTGGTAACTTTGCTCCAGCAGCGTCGAGGCATCTGTTGGTTGCAGTGGTACGTGGTGGGCTTCTTGAAGGTGAAGTGGTTGCAGTGGTGGTTGTTCCAGTGCGGTTCGGTGGTGTGGTTGAAGGGGACGTGTGGGCTTGCGGTGAGGATGGGTTTGAGAGTGTGGCCGGCGGCGTGGGTAGGTGTTGTCACGAGCTGTCTGAGTCTGAGGTTGTCAAGGTTGTCGATCAGGGTGGTGGAGTTGGTGTTGTTGTTGTTCTCGAGGTGGTAGTTCAGGTCCCCGAGGAGTATGTAGTCCGTGGAGGCGAGGGCGTGTGTGCTGATGAAGTCGGCAATGGAGTCGCTGAACTGTGGTCGGGTACTGGGGGGGTCTGTAGACAAGGGTTCCTCTGAGGGTGGTGTTGGGGTCTGTGTGGATCTGGAAGTGCATGTGTTCGGCGATGCTTAGGGTATCGTCGGTGTTGGTTGAGACTCTGAGGGTGTTCCCGTGGACGATGGCGATTCCTCTCCTCCTACGCCATTGGTACGGTCCCTGCGGGTGATCTTGTAGCCTTCCGGGATGGCTATGGCGATGTCGGGAGCCGAGGTGGGGTTCAGCCAGGTCTCCATCAGGAAGGCGACGTCTGGGAGGTGGAGTTGAGAAGGTATCAGAGTTCTACGGCATTTTTGCGGGCGGAGCGGGTGTTGAGGAGGCTGCATCTAAGGTAGTTGGGTTCGTTGGTTGGCGGTTTGGCGGGCTGGGTGCTGGTGCTGGTGAAGCTGTAGTTCCGGCAGTAGAAGGGTCATGGGTGCGCTTCGGGGCGGCCAGGCAGCAGGTGCGTGATTGTCCGGTGTTGAGTGCGTGGAGGGTGCTGGAGACGTAGCAGAGGCGGGCGTCGTGGTCGTGGTGTTTGCGGGGTCCAGGGGTCACGGTCCAGGCATAGTCGGGCACAGACAGGCTTGACTTTGGCACACCTTTGGCACGTCAGCGGGGCGCCCGATGAACGCATCCACTGTTGCGCAGTGGTCTGCATTTGTAGGGGAGGGGAGGGACTCTCAGCTGGGAGGCTGGAAAACAGTTGGGAAAGCGGGTGCAAGGAGAGGGGAGGGACTGGGTGAACAGAGGTGGAAAGTGAGGGGTGTGGACGTCGAGAGGGGCCAGAAATCAGGGGAGACAATGGGGTCAAAGAATAGCGGGAATGAGACAAGGAAGCAGGCAGGCATGCATTTAAGAAATTAAAGGGCACAAAACAATAATCTGAACAATACAATAATCAGAAACAAAGAATTAGCAGTAGCTCACAGCAGCCTCGAACACACGAGGCAGGGGACCAGAGGCAGCAAAGGGAACGCAGGAGCTGTCGGGGAGAGTGCGTGCCTGTGACCGAGGTCAAGGGCTCAAGCAAATAAATAGGGGAACGGTTTAGGTGGTGCAACAACAAGGACGTAGGGCGGTAGAGAAGGATGCAGTGCGGAGAGGCCACGCAAGAGACAGAGGGGAAGCATAAGGTTAACAAAGGGTCTGTAAATGGACAATGGAAGGAGAGCAGTATAGGCTAGGGAAGCAAATGGACAGTAGAGTTTGGGCGGGAGGGGAAGGGATAGCAAGCTGAAAGAGGGTGGGTGGGAGGTGGTGGGGAAGCATGGTGAAAACAGAGGATGGGTGGTAAGGGCTGAAGAAGCAACCTGACAATGGATGGTGGGTGTGAGGGGATGGGACAGCAAGCTGACAAGAGATGGAGGGAGGGAGGGGATTGGGTAGCAAGCTGAAAGTGGGGGGTGGGCGGGATGAGATGTGGCAGCAAGCTAATACTGGAGGGTGGGCAGGAGGGGTAATTGAGCAGAGGAACAACAGATTGTGGGCTGGAGGTGCTGGGAAATCAAGCTGAAAACGGAGGGTGGGTAGGAGGGGAAAGGTCAGCAAGCTAATAACTGATCGGGGGCGGCAAGGGATGGGGAAGCAAGCTGGCAAGGGACTGTAGGCGGGAGGGGATGGGGCAGCAAGCTTACAATGGAGGGCTGACTGGAGGGGCTGGGTGTCCGCAATCTTACAAAAGGAGGGGTGGGTGGGAGTTATTGGGTCAGGAAGCTTACAACAAATGGTGGGCAGGAGAGGTAGTGACAGAAATCTGGGAATTGGGGAGGCACCGAGGGAGAAAGCTGGAAATAGACAACGGAGGGTAGGCAAGGGGAGCTGGAGAGCACACAGACAATTAAGTGTGGGCAGGCAAACAATGGGGTGGAACTCAGACAACCGAGGGAAGGGCTGGAGAAGTACACAGAGATCTGAGGGTGGACAAAAGTGAATGAGGAAGCACGCAAACAACAGTGGGCGAGAAGGGGATGGGAAGTTATACAGACAACAGAGGGCAGTCAGGGGGGTCTAGGGTAGCAAACGGACAACATAGGGCGGGTGGGAAGAGGGGGCAAACAAACCAGGGGAGAGGTGTAGAAGCAAGAACAGAGGAAGGTGGGTGGGAAGGAAGCAAGAATGGCAACTGAGCGACAGCAAGAAGGAGGAACATTAAGGGTAAGAAGTACACAAGTGAGACACTAAATTTATAGAGTGCATAAACAAACAATAAAAGTAGCGTGTGAGAAATGAGTAGTGGAATGACACAAGTAATGCAGCTATGCTCCAGGAGAGGGACAAACACAGGAAGAGGAAGGAAAGCCTACAGGAGCCACCAAACAAGAAGCAAGCAAATGAGAGTGACATTGAAGCCAACAAATGGTAAGCAATGGCTTTCTCTAGGTCCACTCTAAGCTAACAATATGTCTTGCAACAGACAGCTCATGCGGTGTCTCAGGCAAGACCTAAAATGACAGAAAGTCAGGAAGTACATTTTATTTAACATTTCACAAGTCTGCCAAGTGGGTCCAAATCTTCCATGAGTTTTCAGCAAACAGCATTTTGCATTGTGAGGCCTATAGTTTTGCTTTTAACATTTTATTGTGGATGAAAAACCCTAGTGATGTTGGATAAACTGGCAGAACTGGCAGAAGGTGTTATTCATGCCATGGAGTTACTTAAGATTGTATAAAGTATTCTAGTCCGTTTAAAACTGCTTGATTCACATGTAAAGCCAAGTGTTTAATATGAAACTCAGCTCACATAATTTATGAGGGTTCATTATAGTATTCACATCATGCATTAAAACATGGACAGATGCAGTGAAGCCTTCCCTAAAACAAGGAATAAGTAAAGAACATGTGCCAGTAGCAGGATGAACATAACACATTTCTCTCACACAACCCAAACAGGTACAACATACATAGCTAACATGCTAAATAATGAGTGAGCACATCTGGCACTGAGAAGCATCAAGAGTTTTATTGTTCAGTAGATGTACTGTCTTCTACTTTTGGATTCCTTCGAATGAGTGGGGTTGAGCCTCCTACGTCAATATTTATATTTTCCTATTTTTAAACTGTTAGAACTGCATTAAAAGCTAAAAATGTTTTACTGGCACCTGTTATGTTATGTTATATTAGTGCTATTTGTATTGCGCACGGCTGCTCCAGCGAAGGAGCGTCCCGGCGCACCGACAAGGTGGCGAACACAACACAACTGGGGAACAGAAATAATTATTAAGAAAATGGGGAGTGAAGGATTTAACAAAGCTCAGAAAATAAATGAGTTTTAGCGGCCTTGCGGAAGGAGAGCAGGTCACCAAAAGTCCGGAGTTTCAAAGGGAGAGCGTGCCAGAGTGCGGCTGCCCGCACCTTAAAAGAGCGACCCCCCACCCGACTGAGTTTGAACCGAGGGGCTACCGCTAATTCTTGGTCTAGCGAGCGCAGAGTGCGGCCCGGGATGTAAGGGCGCAAGAGTTGGTGCAGTAAGGGAGGTGATAGGCCCTTCAGAATTTTGAAGGAAAGGCACAAAACTTTAAAGTGGATCCGCTGCCTAACGGGTAACCAATGCAAGGCTCGCAAAGATGGACCGGCCGAGCAAAACCTAGGAAGACCTACGATCGCTCTGGCCGCAGCGTTCTGCACTCTTTGAAGTCGGGTTAACTCAGCCTGGTTTAATTCTATAAAAAGGGAGCTGGCATAGTCCAACCGCGCCAAAACCGTTGCTTGCACCACCAATTGACGAGTTGCGGCATCGAAGTATTTAAGGGCAGGGCGCAGATTGCGCAGGATGCCGAAGCAGCAAGCCGCCGTCCTTTTGGTGTGGCCAACGAAGTTGAGGGAAGGGTCCAGCCAAACACCAAGGTTTTTGATCTCCGCAACCGGAGTGGGGGTCGGCCCCAGCTCAGAGGGCCACCAAGTATCTCCCCATAGGTCCGTCCGCTTCCCAAAGATCATCACCTCCGTTTTTTTGGCGTTTAGTTGGAGACAGTTGGACGTCATCCAACCAGCCACCGCCCTGAGTCCTTCTCTGAATCTTGGGGCATCCACCCCAGAGTCCCCGCTGATCGTGACCGCTAGCTGGGTGTCATCTGCGTACGACACCATGGTCATACCACAGAGCTTCACAACCTCAGCCAGCGGCCTCACGTAGATGTTAAACAACGTGGGGCTCAGTGAGGAACCCTGTGGGACCCCAAGAGACAGAGGATGACATTTGGACTGGTAGGGCGGGGACGCCACACAGAAGGAACGATCCCTGAGAAACGAACGGAACCACTGGTGTGCAGTGCCGATCACCCCTATCTCCTCAAGACGCTGCAGGAGAATGTCATGGGAGACCGTGTCAAAGGCGGCGCTTAGGTCTAGCAAAACAAGCGCCGCCGTTTGACCTGCATCCAGAACTACCCGAAGGTGCTCGACCATAGATAACAGTGCTGTCTCCGTACTGTGGCCAGCCCAAAAACCATTCTGGGTGTCGTCCAGAATGTTGGCACGCGACAGATGACCAGTGAGGGTGGTGTTGACATGCGCCTCCGCGAGTTTGGCTGGCCACGGGAGAAGCGAAATCGGGCAGTAGTTCTCCGATTTTGTAGGGTCGAGAGATGGTTTTTTCAAAATGGCCATTACTACCGCATGCTTCCATTTCAAAGGCACCTGGCCTGATGATAGCGACGTGTTGATTAAGTCGCAAACCGGGCGAGCAAAAACCTGGTCTCTGAACATAGGTGGCTTGAGCGGGTCGTCCGGCGACCCCGACTTAACTCGGAGAGCCAAGGCCGTGTAAGACTCCAAAGAGAGAGAGGGGAGAGAGTCTAGCACCACCTGATCCAACCGGATGGGAGGCCCCATACTGGTTTGTGCAGTGGAGGAGGGGAAGGCCCTATATATGGTCTGGACCTTCTCCAGGAAGAAAGCCGCCAGCGCTTCACAATGAGTATTGGAGCTGATGGAGTTACCGGCCGGCTTCCTTGCCACCAGGTCTTTAAGGGCCTTAAAGATGGTTTTAACAGGATTCCCACTATTGCGAAACTCCAGAGCGTAGTATTCAGCCCGGGTTCTACAAACCGCGCGGTGATAAGACTTGACCGCAGCCATATACAGGGTTTTTTTGCTGCTGTCATACCTCTTCCTCCAGTCTCTCTCTGCACGTCTGCAGACACTTTTCAGAGCCCTCAGATTGCCATCATACCAGGGACTGGGGGCGCGGGAGCCACACTTACTGGAAACCATCGGGATAAGGGAGTCGAGGGCCCTGGTTACCCATCCGCAGAAATGGTCATAACCAGACTCCACGTTCTCCACTGCACCCAGTGGGTCGTCAGTGAGAAGGCGGTGGAGATCTTCCGCCTTTAATTTGCTCCAGCGCCGTCTGGGCATGGCTCGCAGTGGCACCTTAAGTGGGGCTTCGTCAAGAGGACAGTGAATGGTCACGAGTGAGTGGTCTGACCAGGTCAGGGGGAGGGGGGGGCCACTGTAACCCCTTCTAAGTTAGAAAAAAAGGGGTCCAGAGTGTGGCCACCACTATGAGTGGGGTCCGAGACCAGCTGGAACAATTGAAGGGCCTCAAGGTCCGCCACCATCCCTCCCACAGAAGAAAGACACAAAGTGTCAAAATGGAGATTCAAGTCACCAATGATAGAAAAATTGGCAGACCCTACTGCTAGTGAACTAACCGCCTCAGGGAGAGCCTCTCGAAATGCCACTGAGCTACCAGGTGGACGGTACATCAGCAATCCTGACAAGGTAAAATGCGGAGTAACCGCAACCTTGAACAGGGCGCTTTCGCAGCCCGTGATGTTCTGCACACTCCAGGCGCAAGAATAGCACGATTTAACAGCAAGAGCGACGCCACCCCCTCTCGAAGAGCGGTTGAGCGTGTAGATGGAATACTCAACGGGGAACGCCAGATTCAATACCGTAGAATCGGTGTCTTGCAGCCATGTCTCTGTCAGACAAAAGATGTCCTACCAGAAGATTAAAAACGTGATGAAGAAGTGTATTCAAGATATTCTTTATTTTTCATAAGATGGTCAAAAGCAAAGGAATCCCTGATTTTTCCATTAAAAAAGGTATGCATTGGTCAGTAACAGTGCAAACTTCCTTCCTACTTCAGAGGACAGGTACAGGAAGGGGAGCAGCAACGCAAGCTTTTACCATCGCAGGACATATACACATAGGGGAGCAGCAACAGTGCAAGCTTTGCTTTCTCACAGAACAGGTACAGAATGGCAGTAAGAAGGCAACCTTCCCTCTCTCATAAAAGGAGGCAAGTGCATCTTTTATTAATTGCAGAATAGATCCACCTGGGCAGACTAGTGCAAGCTTGCAACGCGCACAGAACATGTACATGGACATTGTTTGTATATTGCATTAATCAATCCTTGTAGCCCCATCGCCGTATGACTTAGAAGGACTACATCATTTGTGTAAAGAAGTGTGGTTATGGTTTGATTCGCCAGTTTTGGAGAATGGCTGACAATGTAATCCAGTTCAGGTGCCGGATCCCAAATATAAAAATTAAAGAGGGTTGGAGCCAGTACGCACCCATGTTTGATATCGTGGGGGTTATTGGAGATAGAATTGTTATTTCCTAGTTTTACTCTTGCCTATGTATCAGAATATAGCAGTTGAATGCCGCGCAATAGGGGTGATGGTTTCTGCCAGGCAAAGTTTTTGAACCAGAGCAACTGGTGGTTTACATGATCAAAGGCTATGCTGTCGTCTATAAAACAGCAGTAGAGAAGCTCTCTGGGGCATATTACCAAGGGCCTTATCGCCACTTTAGCGGGAATTTTCCCCGCTAAAGCAGCGATAATTTTATCGCCCTATTACCTAGCTGTCGCTAACACCAGTTAGCGACAGCTAGTAGGATATAGCGATCATCTTTGGGCCCGCTTTGCATGTATTTTGTATTTGCATTTGTAATTACATTTATAAGGCGCTCAACTACCCACATGGGGTCTCCCGGCGCCCCTTGAGATAGCACTAAGGTGAATCCAACAATTATCATTGAGGGAAGAGCCAGGTTTTAAAATCTCTGTGAAATTTCATCATGGATGGCTCGAGTTTCAGCGCGACTGGGAGAGAATTCCACAGCCTGGGAGCCAAACAAGAGAAGGAGTGTCCGCCCATTCTAATCAATTTGAAACGTGGAATCAGAAAGTTCCCTTGAGATGAGGATCTGAGAAGGCGAGATGGAAAGTATTGTTGGACAAGAGACTGGATGTAGGCCAGAGCTAACCCCTGCTTGATCTTATACATAAAGCAGAGGGCCTTAAATTTGACTTGGCTTTCAATGCAGAACCAGTGTAAGTCTTTAAAAAAGGGGGAGATGGAAGATCTCCACGGGACCTTACATAAAAGGCGTGCGGCTGAGTTTTGGACAAGCTGGAGTTTCCTCTGAATCTCCGCGGTAACTCCAAGGTAAAGCACATTGCCGTAGTCCAGGCGAGAGGTGACCAAAGCTTGGACTACAGTGCGCCTTGTCGAGTCCGGGAGCATCCAGAGGATTTTTCGAAGCCACCCTAAGATGGAGAAACAGGTGGCCGCCACTCTGACCACTTGGAGCCGCACTGAGAGCGAATCATCCAGAACAAAGCCAAGATTTTGTACCTGCGCAACAGGAAGGGGTGGAGGGCCCATTTCTGGCGGCCAATGGTGGGGGCCCCAAAGATGCTTATGCTTGCCCAGAATAACCACCTCCGTCTTGTCTCCATTCAATTTTAGGAGGCTCGTCTGCATCCACTCCGCCACTCGGCTGCGCCCCTGTTTAAGAACAGACGGAGTACCTGACTCAGCCGAGGAAAGAGAAAAGATAATCTGAGTGTCGTCTGCGTATGAGTAGAGGGAAAGACCGGCATCTTCCACGATGGTTGCCAGGGGCCTCACATAGATGTTAAAGAGCTTAGGGCTCGGTGAGGACCCCTGAGGCACCGCATGCGCAGATGAACGAACAGAGGAGGAGGAGTTAGAAGAAACGACCTGAAATGATCGGCAGCTCAAGAAAGAGGACAACCAGGCCAGAGCAGGACCAATCACCCCGGCCTCCTTCAGTGCTTTCAAAAGGACAGGGTGCGAAACCGTATCAAATGCGGCGCTTAAATCTAAAAGAATAAGCGCCGAGGTTTCGCCCTAATCGAGGCGAGAGCGTAGATTCTCAGTGACCCCAAAGAGGGTGGTCTCCGTGGAGAAGTGGGTGTGGAACCAGACTGGGATGGGTGTAAAAATCCTGTCGTCTCCACGTGGGAGGTAAGATGTATATTAATGTGCCTCTCCAAGATCTTTGAGAACATAGGCAACAAAGAGATGGGCCGGAAATTGGAAAAAGTCTTGGGGTCTGCGCCAGGTTTTTTTAGGAGTGGAACCACCATGGCTCTTTTCCATTCGTCCGGGACAGTGGATTCCCGTAGTGAAGAATTCTAGAGCTCTTGAATGACCAAAAGCAGGTCAGGAGATAGCTGTCGAAGAATGTCCATAGGAATTGGGTCCAGGGGAGAGCCTGAGGTTACCTTGGCCATACAGGCGAGAAACGAACTCTGATCTAACAAGGGCCACTCCGAAATCTGTACCACTGAAGATGGAGAATCCTGTATACCCAGAATGGGAGAGTCATAAAGTGTCCTAGAGGGAGCCGATGAGAGGGAGTTGTCAATTGTTTCGACTTTAGATATAAAAAGTCTGCAATTTCATTGCATTCAGTTACCCCTAAAGCAGGTGGGGTAGGGAAGTATTGGAGCCTGTTAGCTTCTTCACCTTGAAATAAGAACTTTCGACCGACTGTGGCACTTTTGATGGACTCCGAAACATAGAAGGCTTTTGCCTTTCTGCAGGCTCGGTGATACTGCCCGAGTGCTGATCGATATATCAGTTTATCACTTAGGGCATATGTTTTTCTCCAAGATCTCTCCTGGTGTTTACATTTGGACTTCAATGTTTTCAGATCGTCCGTGAACCATGGGGCTGGAGGAAGATGTGAAATGGGTCGTCTGGGACATAACGGCAGATGGCGGTTAATGTTAGAGGTCAGCCAGTGGGATACTTCCTGATTCAAAGAAGTGCACATTAGCTTAGTGTCTGGGCGGCTAGCAGATAGTGAGGCTTTGAACACAGGGATATTCAGCTTAGTCCAAGCTCTATAGCTACCCATGGCGCCAGAGAAAGTCGCTTTCTTAGCAGTCTCTGAGACCAGACTAAAGTAAATGGCGAAGTGATCGGACCAATCAAGGGGGAGAGCAGTGGTATTGCAATTAAGCAAGATATTAGATATAACAGGATCAAGTAAATGACCAGCCTGGTGGGTTGGACCTTGATTGCGTAATATTAGGTTAATGGCCTCACAGTCAGATAAAAACGTTCTACTTAAGCTATTTTGAGTGTCTTCTACATGGAGGTTCAGATCCCCCAGGGTAGTGAAATTGGCTGACGTCAGAGCATATAGGGCTACTCGCTCAGCAAACGATGATAGCCAGTGGGTGGATTTATCAGGAGGACGGTAGATAAGCATTCCCGATAGTGTCAGTTGGGGGGAGACCTCTAGTATAAACAGTGCGACTTCGCAGTCCGGGAATGGAAGGGCTTCCAATTGGCAGGAGTGAGTGACCTTAAAAAAAATCGCTATCCCGCCACCTTTCCCAGTGTCTACATCTTGTTTGGCAATGACATAGCCGGATGGCAAGGCGCTAGCCACATCCGGTCTGCAACTGGCATGAAGCCAGGTTTCTGTTAAGAACAGAGCATCTGGCTGGGCGGAGGTTAGTAGTTCAAAAATATAGTCTCAATTTTTTGGCAAAGAGCAGCAGTTGATGCTCCAAAACTTGTAGGATGGAGTTGATGGCACTAAAGACACAATATTGTGACTAAATACAAAATTACAATGTGGACATTTCGCCGGATCTTTAGCCAAACAGTCAAGGGGCACGCAAGAGGAAGAGCTACCTCCAATCCAGCGTAACTCCTCAGCTGAGTACGAAGCTGGGCTACGAATTTCTGGCTTGTCAGCGATAATTATAACTAATGACATGCAAAGTGGGCGTGCCAAGATGTTAGCGACTGGAAACAGTCGCTAACATCGCTATCTCCTATTACCTACTTTTGGAAATATTCGTGCTAAGCACGAATATCTCCAAAAGCTAACGCCTGCCCAGAGCAGTTCTTAGCCATGTTATCCAATGGTAGGTGGATAACATGGCTAAGAGCATTAGCTCGGTAATGCATGAATATCGCTGACTTTTCAGCGATATTCATGCATTTCGGCCGATTTTTATCGCTTAGGAGATAAACCTTGATAATAGCAAGGTTTCTAAGCGATAAATATAGGCGAAGCACAGCGATAAAATTATAGCTGCTAACCAAGCTTAGCGATAATTATCGCTTATTCTTGGTAATATGCCCCTCTGTTCCTTATGTGTCTTGCTACAAGCAATATGATGGCCTCCATGTTATCAGAGGTGCCGGAGAAGGGTCGAATACCTGTTGGATCAAATGTTATTAGGTTCCTCGAATTTGCCCATGCATCGAGATCTTCGAGCAGGAGCGAGGCACAGGATTTAGCCTCAACATTCAAAAGGGCAATAAGGTGGTAACTGTCAGGGGGCCGCCACAGGCCTTCTTTATAGATGGGATGTAAAACCGGGGCTTGTTAAGGTGACAGGATGGATTCTGTGGCTTCACATGATCTAAAGAGCTTCTCCAGTGATGATGATCAGAACTCAGCATCCTGCTAGTAGACGCAGCAGAAATACTGCTGGTGCCAGGAGCCTCATCTGCTCTGCTTTTCTGAATCAGTTTACTAATCCTTGTAGCCATAACGGTTAATGCGATTGGTAGATTTGATGTTTTTTCACCTCAAGGATCAAATCCTAAGTATTTTGCCTGCTGTTGCTAGGTGGTAATTTAGGTTGTTTTATTGAGTCACCGTACAGAAAACTGATGTGTGTGATCCAGTCTTCAAGGGTAACTTTGTTCCCATTTACACTTGTGATCTCGGACCTCCTGTACAAGTGGTTGTAATGATCCAAACCTCTTTTGGGTTTTTATTGTGACAGGTAAGAAAGAGTTCGATCTGTAGCGACTCCTCATATTTTTGTTTTGCTTGCCAGATTTGTTTTTCTGTAAGAACTACGGGGCATATTATCAAGCCAGGGCGATAAAATTATCGCAGCTTTATCGGCATGAAACTGCCGCTAAAGTGGCGATAATGGGCTTGATAATATGCTCTATGGAATTCCAATAGAAGTTCATGTTAGATGTCCTTCACATCTAACATAAGCTTCGATTGGAATTCCATAGAGCATATTATCAAGCCCATTATCGCCACTTTAGCGGCAGTTTCCTGCCGATAAAGCGGCGATAATTTTATCACCCAGGCTTGATAATATGCCCCTACATATGGCGTTTGTTTCTACCAGCAGGGATAAATCTGCACCCGAAAATTTGAGTGATCTTACTTTTTTGTTGAGAGTTCTTTTCTGAGCCACAAGTTCTTTTGTAAACCAAGGGTGCTTAGATGTTATCCTGAAGGTTCTTGCTGAAGAGAGTGACTGTGAGCTAATGCCCAAGAAATGCATTAACCATTGGACGATAAGATTCTAGTTTCTAATCGTGTAAGGCGGAAAGGAGCGCCTTGGGACTTGCCTGTTGCCGCTGGGGAGCCCGGGTGGAGGACTGCTGACCTTTTCGACTTGCTGGGGTTGCCGCCTGCCTGCCTCCCGCTGCCCGCTCCCACTTCCATCTGGGGAAGCGCTGGCTGCCGCGTGGAGTGCAGGTCAGGGAACTACAACCCCCTGCAGGCCAGGGAACCATGTGACCGAATTGCAGCGCCAGGAGGCGCATAAAACTTCTGACAGCCCTGCTGAGCGGGAGGAGCCCCTTGGGACTTGCCTGTTGCCGCTGTGGAGCCCGGGTGGAGGACTGCTGACCTTTTCGACTTGCTGGGGTTGCCGCCTGCCTGCCTCCCGCTGCCCGCTCTCACTTCCATCTGGGGAAGCGCTGGCCGCTGGGTGGAGTGCCGGTCAGGGAACTACAATCCCCAGCAGCCCAGGGAACCACGTGACCGAATTGTAGCGCCAGGAGGCGCATAAAACTTCCGACAGCCCTGCTGAGCGGGGGGAGCACTTTGGGACTTGCCTGTTGCCGCTGGGGAGCCCGGGTGGAGGACTTCTGACCTTTTCGACTTGCTGGGGTTGCCGCCTGCCTGCCTCCCGCTGCCCGCTCCCACTTCCTTTTGGGGAAACGCTGGCCGCCGCGTGGAGTGCAGGTTAGGGAACTACAATCCCCAGCAGCCCAGGGAACCACGTGACCGAATTGTAGCGCCAGGAGGCGCATAAAACTTCCGACAGCCCTCCCTCGCGGGACGCCGGGCTAAGCCCAGGCAAAGGGCAGGCCCTCTGTGGCCCTCTGTGGCCTTCAGAGGCCAGAGGAGGACGGGACGGGCCAACCCCCCTTTACTTCATCACATCGCTAAGGTAACGACTTTTTGACCCCTCCCGACATACTGGCAAGGGATTACCCCACTGGACATTAGTAAAAAAATTCCCAAATATCCCCAGATTGTCTTGCGTCCTTGCTATACTCTAACATTAGCACACTCCATGATGACTCGCAAGGGGGTCACCAATAAACCTATCAGCCAGAGAGGCTTACCTTCTGGGTCACAAGATCGTTGTAGGTCATCTCCGCCCACTGCTAATACAAAAGAACCTTGCAAGATTACAGATAGCTTATCCACCAACCAATCTCCCGACCCAACGAATGGTATAGAGCAAAACCTCTCACTGCTGGACGAGTTAAATTCCCTTTGCAAAACTAGGTATGCCACTATGGAAGTTAGAAATGAAATCAAAAGTTCCCCGCCTTGCCCCGCAAACGAACCAGTATATCATCTCCAATCGTCAGCCCACTGGAACACCCCCCATTACCCAAAAACGCAAATACACAAAACATAGTACTTCCCCAGTTCTTATCCAGTAAAAGGAAGTGGGATGGGGTCAATCCAACAGGGAAGAAACCCAAACTACAAAAATTGTGTTCTAGCCCCCCCAGCGACTGTAACTAACCCCCCTCTAAATTTGGAAGAAAAATTAGACCAACTGGTAACTTCCTTCAATTCGAATTTTTTGTCCCAGGTCGAACAATTGGTTAGATCACTCATTTCTCCACTGATTGACAAAATTACTACTCTAGAGGATAGGCTGCTGGGAATAGAGAAAAGTATTAAAGCCAACTTAACTCCCATTGAAAAATCTGTAACACCAATTTGTTCCAATCCACCTGGTACAAACAGTAATAATCAAACTCATCCTCTTGTCTCTACCATCCCCTACTGCCCCTAAAGTCCACTCCAAACCTAGTCCTTTACAATACATTGCTACAAGAGTAGAGCCTTATAATACAACTCATATACAGCTACCTCCGGAGGCTGCACCCTTCGTGTGTGTTCTTGCGGGAGTCCCAGCACTCAAACATGGAAAAACTGAGTGGGAACAGGACCTACTAAATAAAGTCACGTATTGGCTAACTAAAAATAGGCCCCTGCCTCTAGATCTTGATGGTACAATCATGTCTGTTAGAAGGGTGGGCTGGCTAGGTCCCCTACAAAAAGACATTGACGGCGACCTAGTTATAATAACATTTTGAAGTAGTCTAATCGTTCCCTACCTGCAAACTTTGTATCCCCGAGAAGGTGACGGCCCTATATCCATCTGGGACCTACACGATTTTTATCCAAGCATGGCATACATCCCTCGACTAAAACTAAAGGCAGAGACAGCATACTCGAGGGGTAGAAGCACCTGTGCATTGAGTGTCCGTGGCTTTTCTGCCTTCAAACACCCCGTAACAATGAACATTGGCCATAAGTATGGAAAACTATGAATTCTCATATGAAACCAAGGAACTTACTCCTGCAGCTTGGACAAATGTTTTATCTTTATGACATTTTGTGCTTTTGTATGTAAGTTTTATCATGATTGTTTTTAATTGTACGCTTTTATGATTTGAAACTAAAATCGAATAAAGCTAAAGAAAGACTAGGTTTGTAGCGCTGCTTTCCAGAGGACATATTTTGTGGCTTTTTCCGAGCACCATTTAACCCATTTCCAGCTGTAATGAGCATCATTTGATCCTATGGACTCTAAGTTGGAAAGAGCTCTGGTGTTTTTTTTATAAGCAACCTCTGGTACATATGATTGCTTTCAAAGCATGGAATAATGGAAAACGAGATGAAGGTACTAAAGAGCAGGATTGAGCTGCATTTAAAAATGTAGGATGGCAAGACTTTTCTCCGAGAAGTGTGTGGGGCACAGCAGTTGATCATTCGGAAAGTGGCCACTTAAAGCCCGATTAGACATGCACCCAAGGGCAGCTAAGAGAGTGCAGCCTGTTGAGTCTGATCTTTGAGGCCAAGGTATTTGCAATGGGATCAGCCATCAAGAATACGCAGTTTTTCCTGCAAAAGTACGAAACGGGTTTTGTAGCAGGTTTAAGTTAAAGTCTCCATTCAAGAGAAAGTAAGCATTAGGATTCTTGCACATATTATCTGAAATTAATTTCACTAGCTCATTTACCTTTCAATAAAGCTGGGTGTGTATACTCATTTAACAGAAATAGGTGGCCCCGAGAGATTGTTTTTCCACTTTTTGATCTCAATGCATAAGAATTCTTTGTGGCCGGTGGGATACTCGGTAACTGCAAAGTCCCAATAAAATATTAGCTGGATGGAGAGACCTCCCTTTGTGTGGCCTTGTGAGGAAATATAAATTTTTGGTCATGTTATGTTCCCTAGCGCGTACCCCACCGACTCCATGTACCAGCTTAAAGTGCATGTAACTTCCCTCCTGTGTCAGCTATGAAGACGCAAATACATTTGCGTCCAACGTTAACTTGTCCTCTTTCAGATCCACCCTGAATGGATCATATAGTCCGTTCCTAAGTATGCTATGCCACCGTCTTTTTGTAGTACACTCCACATGTTTTTCCTGCTCTGGCAGAGTAGGCCCTGAATTTCTGCCATCAAGCCTCTTTTGGCTCCTGACTCTGACAGCCTCTGCCCAGGCTACCTCTGTACCCGTGAACTCTGACTTACTTTCAGCGCGGCCCCTCGCGCTCAGCTCAGCCTGCTT
This sequence comes from Lissotriton vulgaris, assembly GCF_964263255.1. NCBI lineage: Eukaryota > Metazoa > Chordata > Amphibia > Caudata > Salamandridae > Lissotriton > Lissotriton vulgaris. The sequence continues at coordinate 362,023,533 of NC_141699.1, read as the reverse complement.
TCTGCCAAGACTGACTATAACCTTCGAGTTATCTGTTCAGCTCCTCGAGAATGCATTCCTGCCTACTAGCTCCAGTAAACATCCTCCCCAGCTGCAGAGCCAAAGGGCCGACCTGTCTCAATGCAAGTAATTCATAGCCTCTGTTACCATGCTTCCATGGAAGGCCCCGTGCCCCCACGCTTCTCATGTAGACACTTAGGCGCTTATACACGCATCCACAGTTAGCATAGAATAGCTTCTGCCCTAGAGACCTTTCCGCCCAGATAGTATGGTTCCTAAACATCAGATATCAGATACGATAAAGGTACAAGTTGATCTGACATGCCAGACTTCTGTCTCTTTCCGTCAGTGTAAATGTCAAGTCCCCTGCACCCCGTCAATCACACGTCATGCAGCTGCGCGCGCATCCAAGTTTCCGATTTCTGCTGACATTGCAACAATTCTGTTAGCACCACCCCTTGGTGCCACCCACTTGCGTCACCTATCAGTGACGTTTCTAGCACACACCTCTGGTTCACGCCTAGTTCACGCCTCTTGATTACGTACTAGTACCACGTGTATACTGTTATCTTGTCTTCTCTCAGCTGTTACGCCTCTTGCACTATTACTTATGATGTGAATTAAGTATATAAGCTATGTAATGTCAATAAAGTTTGCTCTATCCCTTCTGACACCCCTGTGGTGGTCAGAACATGATATCCTGGTCAAGACCATTCCTTTATGAGGAATAAAACCCTTAGAAACTCTAACACCACGGACTCTGTCTTTTTTCATTCCGATTGAGTTGTTATTGATTAAGTACTTACCTGCATAGAAATTAAGAGAGTAAATTAATTATTTACGTCATTTTGGCGCCCGAATAGGGACCCCTCCCCCACCTCACGCGCCGGTTGGCGCATTGCAAGCTCTGTCCCCTGCCATCAGTTAGAAGGAACCTACGCGTACTGGCAGGATTTCCTGCATCTCCCTCTGACTCAAGGAGGTGACGAAGACTGCGATCAGTGCCCAGACGAGGCGGTGAGGAGTGCGGAGGATCCCGACCAGAGCCTAGCCGAAAGAAGCAAGGTCCGAGGTGTCAAGAGGCCCACCAGGTTTCCGAAGTTTTCCGAGGTTTTCCGAAGTTTTCCGAAGTTTTCCGAAGTACCGAGTCGAGTCCAGTCGAGGTTTCCGAGGCCTTCTGTTTCCGTGCTTCCCGGTGAGTACCATTGCTGGGTCGTATCTAGACGGGTTTGGGTACACAAGTCCGGTCTGCACTGTTTTTAGGCAGTGTATCTGTACTGTTTAGCAGTATATCTAGTATTCCGAATTTCTGCACTGTTACATCAGTGCATCTGTACTGTTGAGCAGTACATCTAGTATAGGGGGTAGTCATCTATGTCCTAAATGTCTTCTTAAGTGATTAATGTCGTGGTATGAATGTGACCGTTTAATGTGCATTTTTGTGTTTCTCGTATAAACTAGCTGTCAGCAGTATTAAGGAATAAGGATTGAGCATTCAGTAATAAGTAAGCAAAATGCCGTTTTTCAACAAGTTAAAGCAGATAGGAACTAGGAAAGGGATACTGGAGGAAGAAATTCCTATTCCCCCTAGGGACACTCCAGGTAACTTTATGTACCACAAGCATGGCATAGACGCCATATTATATCTAGATTTATGGGCCGATTACACCAAGCACCTTGACGAAAGACACAGATGGCCTGTTACCGGAACATGGGATGCCGAGTGCATCATGAAGGTAGAAGAAGCATTATGGAAAAAGAAAGCTAGACAATCCCAGAAAGACGCCATAGAATTCTGGCGTAAGGAATCACATAAGCGTGCTGAGAAAGCACTCCGTAGAGAAGACAGACTTAAAGAATCAGAAAAAGCTCAAGAGAATGAATTAGTTATTGAAGGAATCCGAGTAAAAACAGAACAGATAGACCGTGCCCGAAATAATCTCGTAAACGGTATGTATCTTGCAGCAGAGGGCACATCTGAAGCCCTATCAGAAATACCGAAAAACTTACCGCCACCATTAGTTCCAACTAAAGTAATGCATAAAACTACTAAAGACATATTCCTAAATTCATATTTAGAGGATGTAGCACCAGCTTACACCAATCTGCCTGTTCGTGCCCTGCCCACTGACAGGGACGGGGGTGGCACTACACCCCCAGGTCATGTTCCGCCGGTACCGCGACAGACCTCCCCCGTTCCGCCAGCTCCGCCACTTCCCGCACTCAAGATTGACCTACCGAAACCAGTCCTGCCTGATCCTACTAAAAGACAAATTCAAGTACAGATACAGACTCCGCAGGGAGATAATGCCCAAGCATCCGCCTCAGGAGGTGCGACTGCGGGTCCTCGGACCCCGCCATTAACACGCAGATTCAATTTCAGGGACACGCAGAGTCCTCTCACGTTCCAGTCCCCCCGCCTTGACGCATTAAAGGAAAACATGTCAGTCTGCAGATATGATCCAGTACCCGGAAAAAACGATCTAATGATATTGGCATCACTACGATTAAGATCTGCCACTGATATCTTGCTATGCTATGTAGGAATGAAAGAACGGCTAGATAGAATATATGAGTTTGTTCAGACAGGGAAAGACCCTGACAGTATCAAGGACGCCATGGATAAACAGAAAGTTGACATTCAAGCACAGATATTACGATTTTTCATAAATTGTCTAATAAGAGAGCGAGACAGGCCTGAGACAGATCAAAGTGAATTAGATGCACTAACCAAGTGGGGTCAAAATATAGCCGAAGGAAAACATGACAGGGGGGCTTGCATAGCCAGTATGTACCAGAAAATTAGAAGGGCCGTGATAACGGCACACCAGAAAGGGAATGACAAAGCTTCCTCCGAGGAGGAAGAAGAACTTGCAGAACCAGGAAGGTCTACAGATACTATAGCGTATGTAGGTAAGGGAAACTACCTTAGGAAAGGCATCCGTCCAGAAAACAAGAGAGTTTTTCTCTCTGCTTTAACAAATCCGAATTCTTCTGAACATCAGTTCCAGGAAACTGATAAAAGGCTTCGAGACCGAATGGGGTACCATGTACTCAATTCTATGGATGAACAGGAACTAGCCCGGTCAGCCGTGTTATGGGCCGAAAACCCAGACATATATAATGATGATACGTTAGCGCAGACATTCTTGAACCTTTCCCCAGACGAGCAGAAATTAGCAGGTGTATACATGATTCAGCACCTCCTCATCAAGTTCAGAAACCACCATTCCGATCCAGGTCCCTTACACGAAACATTAGAAGCACTACTCATGGATAGATGGAGAGGTTTCAGTACCAAGTTAATACAAATAATTCTAGAACAACGACATAAATACAACACCTTCATAAGTTCCGAATATGTTCCCGCTCCGCCCCCAGAAAGGAAAACGTATCACATGCAATGCCTGAGTGGCATTGAAAGTCAGAATCCCTTACGAGAAGTACACCCAGTTATGGGTGCGGATCAAGTCTTGAAACGTGTGTATGTTCACACACCACTGACTAAGTTAGAACTGTTAGAAATGAAGAAACTAGTCCCGTGTCACGATAAAGACCCTGCAGGTTTTCACAGAGAGCTCAAAGACATGTTACTGATGGGAGATTACACGTATGATGATATTATGAAAATGTTGAAGGTACTGTTGCCCACGGGCATTTACGAGAAATTAAAGGAAAAGGATTGGGAGGTGGGGGACACAAAGATAGCATGGGCAGAAATAGAAGACGAAGAAAGAAAACGAATCCCAGGGTTAGGCCTTGGGGACAGGACTAAAGCATTACCCGGATTAATAGTACAGGTTTTGCCAAGATTATTGACAACTAGAAAGGAAGATTGGGACGCAATCTCGTCCTGTAAACAGAAACAAGATGAAGATACTAGTGACTTCTATTCAAGATTCGAGAAATGTTTCATTATAAATAGTGGCCTACAACCAAGCAGCGAGTCATATCCACACCTTTTTGTATCCAAATTAGTCGAGAATTCACTACCATTAGTTAAAAATAGAGTGTACAAAGTTGAAAGTACTTGGCAGGCAAATACGCCATCCCAGATGTTACAAATGTTACAATATCATCAGAACAGAATTAGAGAAGAACAAGATCAGGAACAGAAACGTATGAAAGACACGAAAATGAAAATGTTAGTAGCTCAGACGGTCCCAGCCGACGGTCAGAGAAAGGGTGGGGCCCAGACAAATCACACTACAGCTCCCGTTAAAGGGACATGTAATTATTGTAAACAGCCGGGTCACTATGTACATGAATGCCCAGTCCTGAAACATAACATCTCAACAGGTAAAACTAAAGAAAGACCGCATCCGCCTAGACACGATCAGGTCCAGCAACAGACCTCACAAAATGTACAGCCGATGCAGAACACACAGCCTATGCATGCTCCATCCCACACAGCACAGACAGTAGCAGTACCGCAGCCACAGCCCATTGCCGCGACTCAGCAAGTATCGCAACAGATGTACCAGTATGCCCAATCTGCATATCCAGATTACCCCCGCTATACATGAAACAGCCTAGAGAGGGAAGGTGGTTTGCCTCTTATTGAAATTCCTGTAGATCAAGAAGGTCCTTATGTACACAGTCACGTATTAGGAAAAGACAGAAAATTTTTAATTGACACAGGGGCAAGTCGCACCACAATCAGTCATGATGAAGTCCCAGGGGCACCCCTCTCAGGCTCACAGAATGTTTCCCTTGGTTTTTCAGGACAGCCTATTGTAAATGAAGTATCGGAACCAGTCCCATTAGCTGTGGGTCCATTATCCAGAGTTACAGATTTGTTACTTACGAAATCATGTCCAGAAAATCTGTTAGGAATTAAAACACTGAAGGCTCTAGGAGCTATAATATGCTGTTCCCCGGAGGGAGTTAGACTCTTTCTACGGGATTTCAAGGGTCATTATGTTTTACGAGATTTTGATGTCAGATTGAAAAATGTACCAGATCACCTATGGGCAAAAGGCCCAGCTGATGTAGGTTGTATGCATATCACTCCATATCGTGTTACACTCAAGACAGGAGTTGTTCTACCCAGAATCAGACAATACAAGTTACCACCCGATGCTGTAGTGGCTTTACTGAAAATCATTGAAGAGCTCATTGCCCAAGGAGTGGTCGTAGAGACCGACTCCAATATCTGTAATTCACCCATCATTCCAATTCTTAAACGTACCGACCTCAATGCACCGCCAGTATATCGGCTGGTGATTGATCTTCGAGAACTGAACAAATGCATTGTACCACAGTATCCTGTGGTCCCCGATATCTCTTCCCTATTGACTGCCATTGATTCAGAAGCAACGTTCTTTACTGTAATTGACCTCAAGAACGCTTTCTTCAGTGTACCTATTGATCCAGAGAGCCAATATCTCTTCGGATTCAGTTTAAATGGACGAAGTTTCAAATTTTCCCGCGCACCTCAAGGATTCACAGAAAGCCCCAGCATCTATAGTCAAGCACTGAAAAGACAACTAGATTGTATCCAAATGCCAGTTAACACCGCTTTACTGCAATACGTCGATGATCTACTGATCACCGCACGAAGTGAGCCCGAATGTGAACAAGCATCATTGACAGTTTTACATTTCCTGGCCGACAAGGGACACAAGGTGTCTCCTTCGAAGCTACAATTCTGTGTTCAGCAAGTTGTGTACTTGGGTCACTTGCTGTCCAAAGTGGGGAGACAGCTCACTCCCGATCGCATTCAGCTAATTGTAAATATGCCACGGCCCCAGACACAAAAGGAAGTGCGGGCCTTTATAGGCCTCACCTCGTACTGCAGACAATGGATTCCTCAATATGCATTTCTAGCTAAACCACTCATCCAGTTAACAACGCAGGAGGCAGCAACTTCGATTGCCCTCCCTTGGACTCAGGAACATACACAAGCCTTTGAGGAATTAAAGAAAGCATTATGTCAAGCACCAGTTTTAGCGACACCATGTTACAGCAAACCGTTCACACTTTTTGTTACAGAACGTGATGGTACAGCATTGTCTGTCCTCACTCAAGATCAAGCAGGTTCACATAAGCCTTGCGCTTATTTTTCAAGTACATTGGATTCAGTAGCCCAGGCACTCCCTGCGTGCTTAAAGTCAGTAGCAGCAACAGCGTTAGCAATCAGACAAAGTGATTCAATTGTTTTAGGTCATCAGTTAACAGTACAAGTTCCACATTCTGTAGAGGTTCTTTTAAACAGAACTCAAACTCAACACTTGACTATAGCACGACTGACAGGTTACGAATTGACACTATTCCAGCCACACATAGAAATCAGACGCTGCAGTATCTTGAACCCAGCAACACTGTTACCTACAATTATGACAGATCCAGCCCCGCATGATTGCATAGAGATCATTAATGCAGTAACAAAGCCCCGACGAGATTTAACAGATGTTCCATTGACAAATGCAGACCTGACACTTTATGTGGATGGTTCATGTATGAGAACAAGTACAGGAGAATTAGTGGCCGCATATGCCGTGACCACTGAAACTGAAGTTAAAGAAACACATCGTATTGATACACTGTCTGCTCAAGCGGCAGAGCTCATCGCTCTGACCCGAGCCTGTATTCTAGCCAAGAACAGAAATGTCAACATATACACTGATTCCCGTTATGCGTTCGGAGTTGTACACGACTTCGGCATGCTGTGGCAAGAACGAGGTTTTCTGACCTCTCATGGTGCCAAGATTCAACACGGTCCCCTCATTCAAGCACTGTTAGAAGCAATACATCTGCCTTCAGCCATATCCGTCATGAAGTGTAAAGCACATACTAAAGCCACAGATTCTGTTTCCCAGGGTAACGACCTGGCAGATCAGACAGCAAAACATACAGCACTGACTCACACTCAGACAACTGATACGACAAAGACAACAGATCCGACAAACTGTATGACAGTCAGGGATCCCACACTAGATGTTATCGACATTCAGACACATGCTACTCCAGAAGAAATAAAGAAATGGATTGAACTAGGAGGGATCCAGACAGATCAAGGTTGGATGACGAAGGGAAAATCTACATGGTTTCTCCCTGACTCTATGGTTCAAGTCATGATAAATACAGCACATAGTCCTGCACATCTAGGAGAGAAAGCGATGTTAGACAGTTTACAAAATCTCTGGAACAATAAACACTTACGAGCAGCCGCAAAACAGAAAGTGCGTACTTGCATGATCTGTTGTCAGTTCAATCCAGGAAAAAGCGTCCCTGTAGAGCACGGTGGATTTCATCCTCCCGATCACCCTTTTGAAGTCCTCCAGATGGATTATATCCAGATGGACCGTTGTCGAGGATTTAAATATGTTCTCGTAATTGTTTGTGCTCTGTCCCGCTGGACCGAAGCATACCCAGTCCCAGATTACACTGCTCCGACCACTGCCAAGCAGCTGGTTCGTGAATTTTTCCCACGATACGGCTTGCCTCGTGTCGTGTACTCAGATAACGGTCAGCCATTCTCATCTGCATTAATGAAAGAAGTTTCTTTATTACTAGGATACCAGTGGAAATTCCATTGTGTCCGACATCCCGAAGCAGCAGGCCTTGTAGAAAGGCATAACCAGACACTAAAGATCCGCCTTGCCAAAATATGTCAGGAGAAAGGGGTCGACTGGATAGTCGCCCTGCCAGTGGCACTATTCTACATGAGAATGGTCGCCCATTCGAGATCAGGGCTATCCCCGTACGAGGTGGTCTTTGGCAGACCACCGAATATGTGGGGGACGCCCATTCCGAAAAAGATTACTGATGTTGATTGTAATATGTTGACAGATTACCTTGCCTCCTTGATGTCTGCACTCCAATCATGTCGTTCACAGGTTGCCGCAGCCTTCCCTGACAACACTGATGTAAAGCCACACGACGTCCGTCCTGGCGATATTATGCTCGTTCGCAACTTCGACAGAAAGAGTCCGCTGGAGCCCCGCTGGAAGTCCCCGAAGACCGTTCTTCTCACAACAAGGACGGCCGTGAAAATCGAAGGAAGAAAGGGGTGGGTTCACACGAGTCATGTGAAAAAATTCTTTGGACTGAAACCTGATCGAGACTCGTCCACCCCCACCAAAGACTGTGTCGAACAAAAAGACTTTACAGAATCTGAACGAGAAAAAACTCCTCAAGAACATTATCGCATGAAACTCCGATCTAGCAAGTCAGACAGTTTAATTGTTTAAGTCCTCCCCTAGGTGAATCGGTTAAATAGTTTCTGACATGTATCCCCTAGATCGAGATAGAGAGAGAGAGAGAGAAGCAAAGAAACGTACATATTGTAAATCACTTCGTAGTCACTGTATAGTGACACTATTAATCATGTTTATTCTGAGCATTTTAATTATTGTTGTCAGCATCGTTTTGCCTATCTATTACCCTGTTTTCAAGCGTGAACAATCTGCCTATAACGTATCTGCTGAACACACTTTTAGTGAGTTACCTCCGCACGAACTTTCCTACAGACTTGCGCTGCGCAACAATACATTCATTAGTATGCTACATCATTCTCATCAAACTAATAACGCTACAAATTGCTGGATATGTGGCCGACTCCCTCCCTACCAGAATTACAAGGGAGCTCTGCCCCTCTTTCCGTACCCATTCACTCACAATGGCTCCGGTGGAGCATGGTTTAAAATAATTAATTCCTTAGATCCTGATATTGCTGTTTTCGATGGGGGTTGGGTTTGGGGAAACCTGAACTTGGTCCTGCTCGACGTCTGTTACCCAGATAAGGAGGGACTTCCCACTAGAATAAGAACTGATCTAGAAAATGAAGTATATGGATTAGGTAATTATACAATTAGCCTTATGATTCTTACTGTTGAGTCCGAAGCTACGCCAGTTCTACCCATTATGTCAGTACTGCCAGTTACTGGAGAATTATGTATCAAGAAGAAAGGTTCAGTACACTTAGGTCATAGTAAATGCACTACTGTGGTCGAATTCAGTGATCATGGAAAATCGTCCTTTAAAGCTATTAGTCATTCTTACTTTGTTTGAGGTCATACCGCATACATACGCCTACCTCCAGATTGGGATGGTACCTGTTACATTGCATTCCTTCTGCCACCTGTTTTCCTAGCTCCCCCTGATTACCATAGAAATACCAATCTAGTAAAGAATAGACCCAGAAGAGATATTCCACTTGTCGACTACACAGAAACGGCATGGGAACAGTACACCGACTTTAATAAAGGATTCTTTTTCTTTTTAGGCCCTGTCCAGAATAGTAAATTAATACGCAGATTAACTAGAACACTTGAAGCAGTAGTGAATGAAACTGCCTCCGCCTTAGGTAACTTAACAGAAGAACAGTCCGCTATGCGGGTTGTTGTCCTTCAGAATCGTCTTGTTATTGACGTCATCTTGGCAGATAGAGGTGGAGCCTGTAAGGTCATCGGGTCAAGTTGCTGTGTTTTCATACCACAAAACGCACCATCCGTATATCAAGCTATCACCCGTCTCCATAAAATTGCAAATCAGATACATCAGAATCCAGGCACCTGGACTTGGTCCGGTTGGTTCTGGACAACGTTAACAGCTTGGGGATGGAAGATCCTATCCTTCCTAGGCATTGGCCTAGTCCTAGTATTCAGTTGCTGCCTGTGCCTACAGTGTGGGCCAGCGATTTGTGGACTGTGTGCCACGTCATGTCTTGAACATTCCAGTTTTCTCTCAAAACGTAAACGAAAGAAAGAAGAACAAATGATGTTACAAGAACAGACTGATCGATTCATGAGGATCGATATTTCATGAAGGGTCCGTAGGGAACAAGGAGGGAATGAGGAAATATAAATTTTTGGTCATGTTATGTTCCCTAGCGCGTACCCCACCGACTCCATGTACCAGCTTAAAGTGCATGTAACTTCCCTCCTGTGTCAGCTATGAAGACGCAAATACATTTGCGTCCAACGTTAACTTGTCCTCTTTCAGATCCACCCTGAATGGATCATATAGTCCGTTCCTAAGTATGCTATGCCACCGTCTTTTTGTAGTACACTCCACATGTTTTTCCTGCTCTGGCAGAGTAGGCCCTGAATTTCTGCCATTAAGCCTCTTTTGGCTCCTGACTCTGACAGCCTCTGCCCAGGCTACCTCTGTACCCGTGAACTCTGACTTACTTTCAGCGCGGCCCCTCGCGCTCAGCTCAGCCTGCTTTCTGCCAAGACTGACTATAACCTTCGAGTTATCTGTTCAGCTCCTCGAGAATGCATTCCTGCCTACTAGCTCCAGTAAACATCCTCCCCAGCTGCAGAGCCAAAGGGCCGACCTGTCTCAATGCAAGTAATTCATAGCCTCTGTTACCATGCTTCCATGGAAGGCCCCGTGCCCCCACGCTTCTCATGTAGACACTTAGGCGCTTATACACGCATCCACAGTTAGCATAGAATAGCTTCTGCCCTAGAGACCTTTCCGCCCAGATAGTATGGTTCCTAAACATCAGATATCAGATACGATAAAAGTACAAGTTGATCTGACATGCCAGACTTCTGTCTCTTTCCGTCAGTGTAAATGTCAAGTCCCCTGCACCCCGTCAATCACACGTCATGCAGCTGCGCGCGCATCCAAGTTTCCGATTTCTGCTGACATTGCAACAATTCTGTTAGCACCACCCCTTGGTGCCACCCACTTGCGTCACCTATCAGTGACGTTTCTAGCACACACCTCTGGTTCACGCCTAGTTCACGCCTCTTGATTACGTACTAGTACCACGTGTATACTGTTATCTTGTCTTCTCTCAGCTGTTACGCCTCTTGCACTATTACTTATGATGTGAATTAAGTATATAAGCTATGTAATGTCAATAAAGTTTGCTCTATCCCTTCTGACACCCCTGTGGTGGTCAGAACATGATATCCTGGTCAAGACCATTCCTTTATGAGGAATAAAACCCTTAGAAACTCTAACACCACGGACTCTGTCTTTTTTCATTCCGATTGAGTTGTTATTGATTAAGTACTTACCTGCATAGAAATTAAGAGAGTAAATTAATTATTTACGTCACTTGAAGAAGGGATCAATGGTGGGACAGAAAAACTCATAATAACCTTCAAGGGAGGGAGTTTTTCGAACCCTGCCACATTCTAGGAAACAAGGGAACCAATTGCTTGGTTTTTCTCCGAATTTGGGCTTGATGTAGGGTAGGTGTTAGAAGCAAGTCAGTTTGATTGGGGCCTGGCTAGAGTAGTGGCAAGCCATCCCCAATCTTACTGGCATTTTCTAGTGGTGGGAGTGGTGAACTTGGAACGTCTACCAGCCTGGTTGTTGCAAGAAAAGGTTAAGGGGTGAGTTTTCAAAGGAGCTGTTCATTGAAGAGGACCAATTGCATTTTTAAGAACGACTGAGGCCTGTAGGTTTTGCCTGAGCATTGTGGCACCTTGCTTAAAACGGGGCTTTGTTCCTTCTTTAGAGAAACTGTTGGATAGCGAGCCGTTGATGAAAAAGTGATCAGTATGTCCCAATCTTCTAAAATATTCTTGTGTTCTCAGATTGCATTGACTGCATATAGAGGTGATCATGATACTACAGCTGCTTCCTTGTCAGTTAATATGCTTGAGGGAATTAACTGTACGTAAGTGATATTATTACTGGCATTTAACTGGCAGAGATTTGGATGCGAAGCCAGACGTTTAGAGATGTTACTATGGTTCAGAATGTCGCTGCTGCCTTTAGATGTATAGTCAGGGTGCCAAATTGCTATTAGAGCTGAAGCTAATGGTATAATGTTCCGTGTTTGGGCATGAATTTTTCTCAAGCATGATTGAAGTGTTGACGTGGCTTCAGGTGGCTTATGATTCAAATAGTGTGGTGGAGAAGTTATACCTTTGGGTTTCCCTCTCTGTGATGATGGAGAACCTAATGGATGATTTACTTCTGGCATGCTGTTTGATGCAAATTTCTTGAGTTCTATATTAGGTTGCACACCCGGGTTGGCTGGCTGGATAAGTTTAGGTTATTTTGATTTTTCAAGTCCTGAGTTTGGACGGGCTAGATCACTGGTTGTGTTTTGAGGAGCGGAGAAAGAGAAGCTTGAGCCTTGTGGGGATTTGCCAAGGACATCACTAGATGATCTATGTCTGAAAAAACATCTCAATCGTAGTAGCCTTCCTTTTGGCTCTTATAATATTAGCCTGTTATTTATTCAGTTTTCTAAGTCGCTTTCTTTTGCGTCTCGACAATTGAGTGAGGTTTCACAGGTTAGGATTAGTTCATTGCCAGGATTTTTTTGATGTATTTACAACAGTGTTAGTTACTGTGGAACTGGATGCTGTTGCTTTTGTTGTTTCATTCTTATGTGAGAGTTCAGAACTACATGGGATTGGATCTATTTCCACTTGTCAGACAATTGCGTTTTTTGTATGAGCTCCTTTTTTAGGTCTCGCCTTCGCAGCGCTCATGCTCTGCAAAGGCATAAAGACCTTTTCCGAACACCATAGCTTTTCAGCCAAGCACGTGCACCCGTTCCATTGCCTTCAACGGCAACGCGTGCACGTCAGGAGATTCACTTGCGGGAGCGCGCGCCACCATCTGGCGGCAATTATCGCTCCCGCAAGTGAATCGCGGCACCCGCTGCGCGAGGCGCGCATGTGGACAGAGGGGTAGAATTACGCTGTAAACAATCACTTTTGCAGCAACAACGTTGCAGCAACGCACAGTTCATTCATTGTCATTTTAAGGCACATCATAAAACAGGCTTTTTTTATTGGTCAATGTATCTCGTATAGAGCTGATTCAGTACAGATGGCAAAAAAGACTAAGTGGTGCATTGTGGGGGTGGTAGTTTTTTCGTGGCAACAGCTATTTTGAAAGTTGAATTTAGCTTGCTAGTGTGTATTTTGGTTATCCCAGGGATGTTATAAAGAAGGCAGGGGTAAGAGCAGCATATCTGGATATTTGTTTTAAGGAATTGATGAACATTCAGAATTTAATAAATTCAGATGGGCCAATGTGATTCCTGTAGTAGAAATAGTGACAGGAATTAACAAACTAGACATCTAGCAACGCACAGTAAAACAAAGTGAAGATTCCATAGACGTTTCACAAGTTCTGCAACTCAGTCATTTTAATTAGCCCATTGCTGAACATGTTGAAACAGAATATTAAATAGGCTTCTTTTAGAACCACCCTTTGTTTGACATCACATCCCATTGGATCAGGTTGTATAGATGCCAGGGCTGACCAATTAAAATCATCTTCTATGTGTAATATTTCAATGAAGTGATTAAAGAGTGGTGCAGAAGTAGCCTTTTTTAGCAATCTCGACTTATTATGTATGATCCTCTGCCTGATTTTCTGATGTCCACCACCACCACCACGTCCACCACATCAACCACCATCACCACTACATCCACCACCAACACGCCCACTGCCACCAGTTCCACCACCACCACCTCCATGTCCACCACCACCACCATGTCCACCACCACCACCATGTCCACCACCACTGCATCGACCACCACCACATCCACCACCCCCACGTCCACCATCACATCCACCACGTCCACCACCACCACATCCACCACCGCCACATCCACCACTGACACATCCACCACCATCACCATGTCCAACACCAAGTCCACCACCATGTCCACCACCACCACGTCCACCACCATGTCCACCACCACCACCATTTGCACCACCACCATGTCCACCACCACTGCATCTACCACCACCACATCCACCACCATCAAGTCCACCACCACCACATCCACCACCACCACATCCACCACCGCCACATCCACCACCATCACCATGTCCACCACCACGTCCACCACCACCATGTCCAACACCACCACCACCATGTCCACCACTACCACATCCACCACGTCCACCACCACCACTTCCCCCCCACCACCACAACATCCACCACCTGTCCAATTAAAATCATCTTCTATGTGTAATATTTCAATGAAGTGATAAACGAGTGGTGCAGAAGTAGACTTTTTTAGCAGTCTCGACTTATTCTGTATGATCCTCTGCCTGTTATGTTATGTTAAAAATATTTTTATAGCGCACTTACACCCTACGGTTTCATGGCGCTGTGAGCACAGGTGAGCAGAACATAGAAGCAAAGTGGTGGATTTCAGAAGGATCAGGGAGGAAAAATATTTATACATAGGCTTGGCGAAACAGTAAAGTTTTCAGAAGGGATCTGAAGTGGGGATAAGAAGGAGTGAGTCTCAGCTCCAGGGGCAGTGCATTCAACCTGGATGGGGCAAGAAATGAAAATCTGAGACCGCCATGTTTTTTGCGGTTGAATGCGGGGGTAGTGAGAAGGGCCAGGTGAGAAGAGCGGAGAAGACGCAGAGGAGAGTAACGATGAAGAAGAGAGGACCAAGGCCAGCCAGGGCTTTAAAAATAATACAGCCAAGTTTGAATTCGCTGCGTTTGGCCACTGGGAGCCAGTGTAAGGATTTGAGTAAGGGACGAACATGACAATGTCTGGGCTGATGGAAGACTAGTCTTGCGGCCTGATTTTGCACCAGCTGAAGACGATTCAACTGGTATGCCGGGATGCCAACATAGAGGGAGTTGGCATAATCAAGCCTAGAGACCACCAGGGCAAGCAAAGCTAGGGTCAGGGCCTCCGTAGTTAAAAATCTAGAGATCTTCCGGATTTTTAGGAGATGAAAAAAAGAGGAAGAAACCACAGCGCTAATCTGAGGCTTCATGGAGAGGTCTTTACTAATGATGACTCCTAAGCTTTTTACTGAGTTAACTGGGCAGGGCGGGGAACCAAGGTCACAAGGCCAAAAATTAGAGTTCCAGGGATTGGAGGTGCCACCGAACAAGACCAGCTCGGTCTTGTCGGGGTTAAGCTTTAAGTGATTGTTTTCCATCCAGGTACTAATAAGACATAAGGTAGACTGAAAATTTTGAATGGATTGTGTGGAGGCGTCAACGTCAAAGACCAGCTGGATATCGTCAGCGTAGTTAAATGCAGTCACATTACACCCCCGCGGAGCCCGAATGAGGGGAGTCAGGTATAAATTAAAAAGGAGAGGGGAAAGGGAAGAACCCTGGGGGACACCACATGACAGCTTGACCTTATCCACTGAGAAGTTTGAGAGACGCACCGCCTGGTGACGGTTGCTCAGAAAAGAGCGAATCCAGCCAAGAGCCGGCCCCCAGACGCCGGCGTCGACGACACGGTCGACCTGAATATCATGGTTGACGTGTCGAAGGCCGCCGACAAATCCAGGAGCCTGGTTAATCCCGAGGTCCGCTCCTCTCCTCAGCTCCTCCATCACTGACTGGATGACTGACTCAGTAGAATGGGCCGGTCTAAACCCAGCTTGACAAGGGTCAAGAAACTGGGTACGCTCAATGAACGAGCTCAAGAAGTTGGTAACGTGAGTCTCAAGTACTTTACTAAGGTAGTGGAGCAAGGAGATGGGACGGAAATTACTCATAATAGAGGGGTCAACAGTAGGTTTCTTTAAAATGGGTATTACTTCAGCTGTTTTAAAGGAGTCAGGAACCAGACCAAGCCGAAGGGAATTGTTGAGCAATGCAAGGGGGGGTTTGGGACAAACCGTAAGAACCTCACGTAAAATATGGGGAGGACAACAATCCGTGGGTGAGCCAGAGCTCACCTTTTTTAGTAAGGCTAAAAATTCCTCCTCAGAAATTGGGGGTAGCTGGTCCACTGTATGAGAGTTGCTAATATTGAGTGATGGGACAGCTGTAAGTGCGAAGGATGGTATGCGGCGGGGAATACTCTCTTTGATTTTTGCAATTTTTTCCACGGAAAAGGAATTAAGGGAATCACATAATTTTTGGGAAGGGGGAGGTTTAATAGTGACTCTGTCAGGATGTGAAAGTTCTTCACTATGGTAAAAATATCTTTTGCCTCAGAAGAGGAGTCGGTAATTCTCTTAGAAAAATACAAAGTTTTAGCCTGGAGGATAGACAAT
Organism: Lissotriton vulgaris; assembly: GCF_964263255.1. NCBI lineage: Eukaryota > Metazoa > Chordata > Amphibia > Caudata > Salamandridae > Lissotriton > Lissotriton vulgaris. The sequence continues at coordinate 362,007,601 of NC_141699.1, read as the reverse complement.
TTATAGTCTTTGAGCTGGGCCACGAATAGCACTTTTTCCTCAGGGGCATAATTACGTCGCCAACTACGTTCAGCCCGTCTGAGTGAGAGTTTTTTAGCTTTTAGTTCATCCGAGAACCATCTCTGGGCACCGTGGGGGCGCTTTAATTTAAGGCGTCTCAAAGGTGCCACAATGTGCTAGCTGACTCAAGCCAGTGCCTCACGCGACGCGGGCAGCCTGGGTGTTCAGGGAATCCTGTTCGGGGGGGAAGAGGCGCTGAGTAAAGAACACCATTTGTCAATTTCCGCCCTGTTCCAGTTCCTGGCCAGGGGGTTCCACGTAGGTGTTTGGCTAATAAGGGGGGAAAAGGTTAGGGAGAACGTAATGATGAAGTGGTCAGACCATGGGCAGGGGGAGATGAGAGGTGGGGAGATGTCCAGATTGGAAGTCCAGACCTGGTCTAGGATGTGGCCTTTAATATGCGTTGCCGACTGGACATGTTGAGTACAATTCATGCCCGCTAAGAGATCCGAGAAAGCATAAGAATAAATGCTCTCCCTAGCATCTGAGGGCCAATAGTTAAAGCCGCCGATAACCAGCAATTTCGAGTTGTTGATTATCAGTCGGGAGAGCATTTCGCCAAAAAGTGATGGAAAGCCAGGCATGTGATGGAGGGGGTGATAGACAAGAACACATATAAGAGGAGAAAGGGAGGAGTTAAGTTTTAGGATAAGGTAGTCAACTGAGGGAATATCAACAGCCTCCAATAACGAGAACCTAGTTGGGTGCCTAACAATGGGTGTCCCCCACCCACCGGGTTTACCTGAAGATCTGTTAGACTGGAGAATGTAATAACCCAGGGGCACCGCCACCAAAATGTCAGGGGTCGACTCCTCATTAAGCCAGGTTTCCGTCACAAAGAGTATGTCAGGCTTCTCTGAGTCTGATAAATGAAAAATCTCTAACTGGTGTTTGGCCAACGAACGGGTGTTTAAGTAGGTGACAGTCAGGAGGGGACTGGCCACGCTTTTAGTTGAAGGGGGAGGGGGGGCACAAGGGCTATGCGGGGCCGAAGGAGGCTGAACAATGGGTAGGGAAGATGTTAATTCCTGAAGCTCTAGCCTCGGACTAAGAATACCCAGTGAACTGAGTAGGGCTAGTGTGGAGGGAATAAGGGGCCAGTGATTATGGAGGTGAATCAGTGCCGAGGCCGTGTAGATGATCGAAGGGGCAGAGTTCCCTGCCCCTGCCCCCAAACGGCAGCGGACGGGCGCAGACGGGCTTGCCTTTGACGCGCCTTCGGCACGCATACGGCACACCCGCTGCGCTCGCCTGCTGCGTGCCCAAGGTGAAGTGTGCAATATGAAGCCCAGCCCCGCCTCCAGCTAGACTGCAGCCTACGGTCCTGCCGGGCTTAGGGACTGACCCAAGAAGGCACCTGCCCTCCACACAATCGGCAATGCAGCCGCGATGGACCAGGGCAGGGGGAACAAACCACACAACAAGTAAGTGGAAGGTTAAAAAATTGGGTAGGAGCATCGAATAAAAATTAGTCCAGCAGTTGCTTTTAAAAGCGTGAGTATTACAGTTTAAAAGCAGGCAAAGAATAGCGGTGGAGTGACAGTGGGAAAACAGAAGAGAACACAGCAATCTTCAATCATTGCCAACAGCGTGCCTCGCAGTCTGTCCCCCAGCGCTCAGCGGTATCGCAGGAGCTGCCACCACCTACTGTAACCGCCACACTCCTCTCACACTCAGTCAATATGAAGCCTAGCCCCACCTCCAGCTAGACCGCAGCCTACGGTCCTGCCGGGCTTAGGGACTGACCCAAGATGGCCCCTGCCCTCCACACAATCAGCAATACAGCCGCGATGGACCGAGGCAGGTGGAATAACACCACATGGCAAGTAAGTGGAAGGTTAAAAAATTGGGTAGGAGCAGCGATTAAAAATTAATCCAGCAGTTGCTTTTAAAAGCGCGATCAATACAGTTTAAAAGCAGGCAAAGAATAGCGGTGGAGTGACAGTGAGAAAACCGAAGAGAACACAGCAATCTTCAATCATTGCCCACAGCGTGCCTCGCAGTCTGTCCCCCAGCACTCAGCGGTATCGCAGTCGCTGCCCCACCTACTGTAACCGCCACGCTCCTCTCACACTCAGTCAATATGAAGCCTAGCCCCTGATTTCCTGATGTACACCACCACCAACACGTCCACCAACACGTCCACCACATCCACCATCACCACATCCACCACCACCGCACCCACTGCCACTAGGTCCACCACCACGTCCACCACCTCCATGTCTCCCACCACCATGTCCACCACCACCACGTCCACCACCACTGCATCTACCACCACCACATCCACCACCACCACATCCACCACCACCACGTCCAAATCCACCACATCCACATCCACCACCTTCACCATGTCCACCACCACCACCACGTCGTCCACCACCACCACGTCCACCACCACCCACCATGTCCATCACCACCACTTCCACCACCTCCACCATGTCCACCGCCACCACTTCCACCACCACCACCATGTCCACCACCACCACGTCCACCACCATGTCCACCACCACCACAACCACCACCATGTCCACCACCACCACTTCTGCCACCACCACCACATCCACCACGTCCACCACCACCACGTTCACCACCATGTCCACCACCACCACCACATCCACCACCATGTCCACGACCACCCCATCCACCAACACCACGTCCACAACGTCCACCACCACCATGTCCACCACCACCATGTCCACCACCATGTCCACCACCACCACCACCACCACGTCCACCACCACTGCATCTACCACCACCACATCCGTCACCACCACGTCCACCACCACCACATCTACCACCACCACATCCACCACCGCCACATCCACCCCATCACCATGTCCACCACCACCACCATGTCCACCACCACCACTTCCACCACCACCACCACGTCCACCACAACCACGTCCACCACCATGTCCACCACCACCACATCCACCACTACCACCACGTCCACCACCACCATGTCCACCACCACCACGTCCACCACCACGTCCACCACCACCACATCCACCACCAACATATACACCACCGCGTCCACCACACCAACGTCCACCACTACCATGTCCACCACCACCACATCCATCACCACCACCACATCCACCACCACCACCACATCCACCACCACATCCACCACCACCATGCCCACTGCCACCACGCCCACCACCACATCCACCACCTCCATGTCCACCACCACCACCATGTCCACCACCACCATGTCCACCACCACTGCATCTACCACCACCACATCCACCACCACCACGTCCACCACCACCACATCCACTACCACATCCACATCCATCACCACCACATCTACCACCCTCACCATGTCCTCCACCAGGTCCTCCACCACCATGGCCGCCACCACCACTTCCACCACACCCACCACGTCCACCACCACCATGTTCACCACCACTGCATCTACCACCACCACATCCACCACCGGCACATCCACCACCGCCACATCCACCACCATCACCATGTCCACCACCACCATGTCCACCAATACCACTTCCACCACCAACACCACGTCCACCACCACCACTTCAACAACCATGTCCACCACCACTATGTCCACCACCACCCCATCCACCACTACCACATCCACCACATCCACCACCACCACGCCCCCCCACTACCACCACATCCACCACCATTTATGCTTCTTTTGGAATAGGTCTATTTTCGTTAGTGTATTTTATTTTATTCTTTCCTTAACCCTGGGTTCCCCTCCATAACCCACTTCACGCTCTAGTCCTGAAGAAGACCCCATAGTAAGGTGAAATCAACCTACACCACCCGGGGGTCGAAACGTCGACTTGCATATCTACACCTACCCATGAACAATAGATTATTGTTACAATGTTCTAATGTATGGGATTGGCTTGCAATTGTGTTTTATGTGGCTCACAAAAACATAGCAAAAAACAAAATATGAAAGAGGGTCTACAGGGGAAATACATTTAAAGACCTATTTGCATCCTATCCCCTAATCTAACTAGCAACACATACACAAGGGATGCTAAAGGTCTGCACGTGGCTCAAAACTGTCTGTTTGCTCTAATGTGGTGCATGTAAAAGCTAAGTCAAGTGAGGAGAGAGAGGGATATAAAGAAATATACCCATCAGCCCACCAGGTGGCGGAAACTCATCATCTGGGATTTTTTATTGGAAGCTGCTAGGTTGCTCACTTAAGGATATTGTGAGGAGTCCTAGTATCAGATCCACCAGTGATAGAGGCCAGAAAATGGTGGTACAGGTGCTGAATGGGAAGAAGTTGCAGTGCTCAAAAGTGTATGAACAAATAACGAAATGTGAAAATTAAGATTGCCTAGTGTGGTGCCAAGAAATGACTTTATTAGAGAGGCCACCACAATTTTTACCTTGCCATTGTGGTGGCCTCTCTAATAAAGTCATTTCTTAGCCACCCACCCACCTTTACCCCCCTTTATCCTCTGGGCACATTGTTTATATATACTGAATGTGTTTTGTACATAAATGTCCATGAGGAATGAGGATGTGAATAAACAACATCTCTCATAAGTAATTTTGGAATTCAGTCTTGTATTTTAACAGTTTAAAGTGAATTCTGTTTCATCTAAGAAGTAAATGTACCGGAACCCTTTTTCCTTGTACCATTTAGTACCCAGGTCCCAGTGCCATTGGGTCTGCCCTTCTATGTAACAACGACATCACTGTGTGGGCTGGGTTTGGGATTGAGCCTAATCATTTCTTTAAGATGTTGATGTAGTAACTTGTATTTTGGAGGGTTTTATCTGGACCTTATAGGTGGTTTTGCCTACCGTTCCCACCACTTTATAAGGGCCCATCCACTCTGCTTTTAACTTAGTTGTGGAGGTGGGAAGCAAGACAAACACCCAGTCATTGATGTTCAGTGTTCGCCACTTTTTCCCTTTGTCATAGTGATACTTCTGTTTTCCTTGTTGTTTTTCTAGGTTGGAATAAGCGAGATCCTGCAATTTCCCTATTCTGGACCTGCGATTATGTGTGTATTCCAGAAAACCACGGGTTTCATACTCCTCCTCTTTCTCCCATGCCTCCTTTGTCATTTCAAGGAATGATATGGGTTGTCTCCCATATAGCAGTTCAAAGGATGAGCAACCCAGACTGCTCTGAACTTGACAGTGGATAACCTCTAGGGCGAGAATAGAAGTTGAACCCAGTCCTTCCCCTCATCCGTGTAAATGTAAATCCATAATTGTAAAGCGTGAACTACTCACCCTTACAGGTCTCAAGGCGCTGGGGGTCGTGGAAAGTGAGCTATTGCCCAGAGTCACACTGTGCTGAGCTGAGCTGACGCTGGAGCAGGGGATCGAACTGTGAACCCTGTGCTCCGAAGTCAGCTGCCCTGGCCGCTGCACCACACCTATCCTTCTGAGCATCTTTTTCAGGGTCAGCTTCAGGGTCCCATTACATCTCTCTACCAGCCCATCGGTTTGAAGGTGGTAGACCAATGTCCTGATATGTCCTACATTTGGGGTTCGGCATACCTCCTTCATCTGGCGAGAGACAAAAGGGGTGCACTGATCCGTCAGGATTTCCCTGGGAAAACCTACCCTGGAAAAGAGCTCAATGAGTTTCTCTGTGATGTTTTTAGTTGTTGGTGCTCTTGAGGGGAAGGCTTCAGGGAAGCGAGTGGAAAAATCTGCCACAACTAGGGTGTAAAGGTGTCCTTTCCTTGTTTTCGGGTAGGGGACCGATTCTTTCAAAAGGGTGGCCTATCACCGGGAGGGGCTGAAGGGGAACCGGAGGAGCTCGGTAGGGATTTCTCCTCTGGCAGACCTTACATTCCCAACAGTAGGTTTTTATGGACCCATGTAAAATGCCAGTATAAAATGCCTTAGAATGCTCTGGGTTGTTTTCTTCGTCCCCATGTGTACTACAGTAAGGTGGGAGTGGGCGAAAAAAAGTATTTGTTCCCTAAATGCTAGGGGCACCAGTAACTGGGGGGAAGCATCTGGTTTCTCCTCTCGATATAGCAGACCCTTCTTTACAATGAACCGGGGATAAATCAGTGGCTTGGCAGATCCATGGTCTGAGCTACTTGCCAAGCATTCTGTAGTGTGGGGTCATTACTCTGAGTGTATTTGAAGTTCTTGTCTAGGAGCCAGGGGTTGGGGTGCCAAGGGCTTTATAAGGGGCCATTCTGGAATTGTCCTCCCCTCTTCCCGTTTTGGGGGCCTGTAGAGTGGTGACAAAGAGCTCTAGAAACCAGGGATTGTCTGTCCCTATTATAATGTCCTCAGCTAGATCACCTAATACTCTCACCCTCGCCCTGTACAGGGGTCCTTGCTCGGTTTGAAGGGTTACCAGCTCCACCGGGTATGGTTTAATGTCCCCATGTACACAGCGTATGTGTATGACAGTGTCCGTTTCTATTTGGTCCTTGTTGACCAGATGGGCCTGGACTACCAACTGTCGACACCCCGAGTCTAATAGCACCTTAACCCATTGTCCATTTAATTGCACATTCACGTAAAAGGCGTTTCCCAAGTCGGTGGTGTAGAAGACTGTCTTTGGGGTATATCCGACGTCCATGGGCTCCTCCTGGGGCTTTTTGTGGGAATACAAAGGAGCGATGTGACTCCCACTCATCACAATCGAAGCATTGAGGACCCCTATGCATTAGAATGTCTACTTTGTGAGGTCAGAATTGCTGAGGTTTGGGGACAGGTTTTGATGGTATCTTTTTCTCCTGTTTTCCTGGTACAGGATAGTGGGCTCTTTCTGTCTCCCCTGTATACCCTCAAGGTTGAGCACGGGAGAAGGTTGTTGCCATTTCTACTGCTTCATCAGTGGTGAGGTGCGCATGCTGTCTCAGCCATCTCTGAGTGTTAAATGGAAGGGCCTCCAGAAACTCTTCAAGATAAATTAGGTCCATTATCTCTTCTTTATTATTTTCCATAGGCTTTAACCACTTGTCTGCAGCAGCCATTAGACGGAAGAAAAGGGTCTTGGGGTTCCCTTCCGGTATACCTTTTTCCTTACGGAATCGTACTCGGTATGCCTCAGCATCCAACCCAAGATGGTCTAAGGTGACTGTCTTGATTTCTGTATACAGTGTGTTGCTTCTAGCGTTTGCCACTTAGTAGGCTGCCTGTGCTTCGCCTGTGAGGAGAGGGGCCAGGAAGAAGGGCCATTTCTCATAGGCCCACCCGCAGGCTCTGGCGGCTCTTTCAAATTGAGGAGGAAGGCATCTAGATCCTCCCCTGTAACATATTTCTGGAGTGAGACTCCTGGAGGACCCGAAGCGCTGCTTCTTACTTCCCCTGACTTAGAGGCCACCTGCTCCTCTGAGATTTTATGTAGCCCTTCTAGTTGAGCTGTTATACTTTCCTTGATTAAGTACCGGTCGCCCTGGGCCGAGTTCATTTGTCGCTGTACCGCCCATTTTAATTTCTCTTGGCTTGCTACAATGTGTTGAATCAATGCCCCCATTATACTAATGCTAATGGAAGGGTTGCCTGCATTCTCCACCACTTGGGAGCTGGTTAATGAAGGGAGGTCCACAACCACAGGTATTTGAGGAGTTTTTTTTTATTTTATAAACGCGGCGGGTTGGTAGTGTCAGGGTCTACCAGGAAATAATACGTCTTATCCTCGCAGGCGTGGCTTTGTGCTCTCTGGCTTCACGGCGCTTTGGGTACTTCGCGCTGGATCTTTAAGATTTCCGGCTCCCTCAAGAGAACAAACAAAGATGCCGAGTTGGTGAAAGGTTCCGGTTGTTTTCCCCGTCACCACAGGGGAAAGGGAGTGAAGAGACACTCGTGCTTTAAAGAAAAAGCAAATTTTGTTGTTAGACCTGACATCATTGGCGTGAGTCTCCCTTCCATTTTGACGGATTGCCTCCTCTGTTTTTGATATGTTTATGCTGGATTTATGCTTTGGGCACTGTGGCGCTGCTAATCAGTGCCACTGTGCAAGTACAACCTATGTTAAATTGATATACTAATTGGATTCCATGATTGGGTTAATTGATTTATCCGTCAGCCCCTAGTACAGTGCACCATGTGTGCCTAGGGCTTGTGAATCAAACGCTGCTGGTGGGCTTGCAATTTCAAAAATAATTACCCCTGACACCATGGATGACACACGTTTTTTGCTAACAGAAGTCCTTTTTATTGACTCTGTGTATTAGATATCTGTTTTTCTGTATTTTTTGTATATATATTTTTATAACACACACCTATTATACATTTTATATATAATACACATTGACAATATTTACATCATATTCTTCAATCATATTCTTCATACTGTACATATATCTACATTTTTTGTTGTGCCTAAAATTGTGAAATCAACACTTGTATATACAGACACCATATCCTACTGCACTGAAATTTGCAAGATAACACCTTTGCTTTATCATAAATTGCTTACTGTATATACAAACACAAAAGGTCCTACTTTCTTAATGTTGTCAAAATCAACTCATTTTTTGATCATATACATATGTTTGATTCGTGGTCCTTAAACACTGTAATCACCAAATGGAATTTATATTATTAGTTTATAATATATATATATATATCTGGGAATTTTTATCTTTTTTCCACCAGATATTTTTAACTTATTGTAATGTTCATTTGTGATTATACGACCATTATAATCTCGCCGACGCGTTTCGACCTTGTCGATGTGGGACCTTCACTCCCAATTCTGTTAAGGTCTTCTTCAGGGCTTGTTTTTGATAAGTTGTAGGACAATTTTATATCTATGAGGGAATAAATGTATCTCCTTTAGTGGCCAGAATCTCTATCAAAATTGTTTAACATTGCGTATCAGGATGTCATTAACCATATTTTCTCTTTTAAAAATACATACCCGCCTTCTTGTTGGATGAGGGCGTATTTTCTATTCTCACCTGTGTGTCATAATAGAATGTTTCATTAGAACCAATTTCTATCACATTTTTAGCGAACTTAGGGAACAGTGGTTTATAAACGTGTACTTTTATACTACCTACCCCTAGTGTGGCGCTGTTTTTCTGTGGAGTTAATCCTGTTGCTGTTGCGTGTTCCTTAAATGTGGTTTAGATGTAGATGTCTCACACCCAAGTTGTTTCTTTTTACTGTTGGTTTTACTGTTGGTTAAAGTGAGAAGAATGTCATGAGTCGATGTGTGTTAAAAGCCTTTCATTTTTGCTAATTATGTTACTCGGCTTCTAAAACACACGTTTTCTATTTCATGAGCAAGGTGCCATTCGTTGTTTTATTGAGAAGTGTACTCTCAGTTAAGCTTTGCACAAACAGTCTTTTAAATTCAATCTTGCTGTCTCTTATCTCGGACGGTATTGAGGTTCTCACTCGTGCAGCATTCATGTTATTGCATGGTATATAACCAACAGTAAAACCAACAGTAAAAAGAAACAACTTGGGTGTGAGACATCTACATCTAAACCACATTTAAGGAACACGCAACAGCAACAGGATTAACTCCACAGAAAAACAGAGCCACACTAGGGGTAGGTAGTATAAAAGTACACGTTTATAAACCACTGTTCCCTAAGTTCGCTAAAAATGTGATAGAAATTAGTTCTAATGAAACATTCTATTATGACACACAGGTGAGAATAGAAAATACGCCCTCATCGAACAAGAAGGCGGGTATGTATTTTTAAAAAAGAAAATATGGTTAATGACATCCTGATACGCAATGTTACACAATTTTGATAGAGACTCTGGCCACTAAAGGAGATACATTTATTCCCTCATAGATATAAAATTATCCTACAACTTATCAAAAACAAGCCCTGAAGAAGACCTTAACAGAATTGCGAGTGAAGGTCCCACATCGACAAGGTCGAAACGCGTTGGCGAGATTATAATGGTCGTATAATCACAAATGAACATTACAATAAGTTAAAAATATCTGGTGGAAAAAAGATAAAAATTCCCCGATATATAGATATATTATGAACTAATAATATAAATTCCATTTGGTGATTACAGTGTTTAAGGACCACAAATCAAACATATGTATATGATCAAAAAATGAGTTGATTTTGACAACATTAAGAAAGTAGGACCTTTTGTGTTTGTATATACAGTAAGCAATTTATGATAAAGCAAAGGTGTTATCTTGCAAATTTCAGTGCAGTAGGATATGGTGTCTGTATATACAAGTGTTGATTTCACAATTTTAGGCACAACAAAAAATGTAGATATATGTACAGTATGAAGAATATGATTGAAGAATATGATGTAAATATTGTCAATGTGTATTATATATAAAATGTATAATAGGTGTGTGTTATAAAAATATATATACAAAAAATACAGAAAAACAGATATCTAATACACAGAGTCAATAAAAAGGACTTCTGTTAGCAAAAAACGTGTGTCATCCATGGTGTCTGGGGAAATTATTTTTGAAATTTCAGTTTACTTGATTCAAGCCCCTGTTCTCCTTAAAGAATCATCCCCTTTATATAGACAGATTTCAGAGTAGACACCACGTCTACGAGGGAATTATATAAAACAAACATAAAAAAATATATAAACGTACAGCAGGTCATTCACAACCGAGTTAAGGAAAGCTTTAGGCACACCGAACAATCATAACTTATCTCAACATTAGAGAAGAGGAAACCTCTAATTGTAACTTTAAGCCAGCAGCAATCAGATACCAAAACTACATTGTGTATAGATGTCAGAGCCAAAGACATTAAGTTTCAGAGAAGAAGATATTGAAGAATTTCTTAAACGACCATCCACACTCAACCCAGGAACTAGAGCAAATAATCCTAGTCAACATTCGGAAGTAGATAAAATAACGAGACTAAAAAAGAAACAAATAAGAACTGCATTACACGGTGAAGTCCTCTTTGAACATATGAGAGCAGGGACCATTCCAGTAGGCCTGCAAGTTAAAAATGTTCCTGTGATTTTTTTTGATCAACCTGAATACCTCGAGGGCTTCAGCCATATAGGAACAAAATGCTCAAGAGATTGGATGTTCCACTCAATTAAAACAGCAGAACGCCTGAGTTTAAAAGAACTGGAATTAATTCAAGAATTGGAGGAAGCCCTGAAAAACAACACTGCAATAGAGAATGCACAAGTATTACTATTAAAGATACAAAAAGAAAATGAAATATTCAAGAAAACAACAGAAGACGCCAAAAAATTCAAACTTCAGAAAGACATTAGCAATTTCTCCGAAATCAAGACTTATCCGTACCTAGATAAGGATTTCCACAAACAGCCCCAAAACACAGGAGCTTTACGAACATACGGAGGAAGAAGCAGAAGACAATTTCTGACTTTCTCGGACGCCTCTTCATCATCAGAGAGCTCAAGTGACACGAATTCATCAACAAGTGCAGCCACAAACCAACAGGGACAAACTTACCAATCGGCACCTTTTTTAGGCAGAGGAAATCGCCGACCCAGAGGCAGAGCACGAGGCTCAAGATGGTACAATCCTCAACCAGGACAAATTACAACGAGGAGGAATGTTTACCGTTGGTGATCACAGAAGAAACTCCAATATACAATATATCTGAATATGAATTAACACCACAAGAAATTAACGTACTACAAAAAGGGCTGTCATTCATACCAACAGTTAGACTAGATTTAGGATTGACCAAACTAGAAATCATACAACTATTCAGAAAAATGAGATTGAAAATCTTCTTTGAGGAAACACCTGATTATGTGGAGAGAAACTACTCGGGATTAAAAAACCAGTCAACTTTCTTCCCTAACTCAACCAATATGCCAATCGAGTTATTGACGTTCGAGAGAAATGTACTACGAGATCTGGCTATTTTAGAAAACAAAAGAACTTTCATCAAATGGAATATGCCACAACAAGAAAAAGCGGCACAAGAAAACCTTAAAAAGAACGATAAAATTATCGTAAAGCCAGCAGATAAAGGCGGGGGAGTGGTGATACTCCAACGAGAGAAGTATGAAGCCGAAGTACTTAGGCAACTAAGTGATGAACAATACTATAGAAGAACAGATGAAGACTGGAACAACAAAATCAAGTCAAAACTTGAGATATTAAAGAACATTGGAGAGAAGGAAGGATGGCTGTCAAAAAAGGAAGCTAAATTCCTGATTAATGAAAACCCACGGACACCACTCATGTATATCTTACCAAAGATACACAAGGACAAAAGGAACCCTCCGGGAAGACCAATAATTTCTGGTGTGAACTCCATATTGGAACGCCCAGCAAAATACGTGGATACTTTTTTAAAACCTTTAGTATCAGAAACAACAAGTTACATCAAAGATACCATGCAGGCAATCAACATCTTAGAGCATCATCCCTTTGAGGAAGCAGAGGAATTTCTAGTTACATTAGATATTGTGAGCCTCTACTCTAACATACAACAAGAAGCAGGCTTAGAGGTGATGAACATCTTTCTAGAAAAAAGAGATCGTCCACATAACGTGCCAACAGACTTCCTTTTGCAATTGGCTGCAATTTGCTTGAAAAACAACTTTTTCACTTTTAATGGCATCAAGTATATCCAAGTAAAGGGCACCGCGATGGGGTGTCCTTTTGCTCCGGAAATGGCCATATTGTTTATGGCAATGTTCGAAGAAAGATGGATTTTTTCCAATAACCCATATGACGGCCACATTAAAATGTGGTACCGTTATATTGATGACGTTTTTATGCTTTGGCGAGGAGGAGAGGAGCAACTATCAGACTTTACCAAATGGCTAAATGACAGGAACTGCGACATACAATTTACCGTAAATAAGAGTAAAATCGAGATGAACTTCTTGGATTTATTATTCAAACATGAAGCTGGCCATATATACACGACTCTCTACACCAAGGCTACAGATACAAACACCTTTCTACATTACTGCAGCTTCCATCAGAGGAACTTAAGAGATAACCTGCCTTTCAGTCAATTCATGAGAATTCACCGGAACTGTACAAAAAAGGAGGATTATTTTAGCAATGCTACAATACTCCTAGAAAAACTACTAATGAGAGGTTACCCCAAAAAACTTCTGAAAAAGGCCATGAAACGGGCTTGGTATGTCCCAAGAGAGTCCCTGCTAACTCCAAGAAATAAAGAAGAAAAGTCTCCATTGGTATGTGTCACAACCTTCTCCGGAATCACAAATGAAATCCAGAAGATAATTCGAAAAAATTGGAACACTGTCAAAAGTATTGAACCATTCAAAAATGTACCCATCTTTGCCTTAAAAAGAAATTCAAGCATCAAAGACAAGCTGGTGAGGGCCAATACAACTGTAAGAAGACAGGATACATCATTGCGATCTATGTTATCACTACCGCCAGTAAAAGGACATAAAAAGTGTGGCAACTGTGTCTCATGTGAAAACACCATAGAAGGTACAAAATTCCAATATGGCACCAAATACATCATTCATGATGAATTCACAAATTGCAACACGCAAAATGTAATTTACTGCGTGTAATGCCCATGCATGAAAGCCTATATAGGCAAAACAAGCCAACAAATAAGAAAAAGGATCACACAACACCGATCACGTATTAAATGCCAAACCCAAAACGCTCCGATGGTCGCACACTGTATCGAGATGGGACATTCAGAGAAAGAGATTAAGTGGACGGTCCTAAAACATATTGTGGGCAATAATGTGGAAAATGTCATGTCAAAATTCGAGGCTAAATTAATTCTATATTTTGATACGATAGAAAATGGACTCAATGAGATGTCAGAACTCACTCATTTCACGTAAATAGTGACCAAAAGTGGAAAGTCCTGTAAACCAAGACCCCACATCACACAATCAGGCTGCCGATACCAAATGGATAAAATTAAATTAAAAGTGCTCATTCTGACTGAGGACACCTTCAGCTGATAAACATTCATCAAAAACGTTCACATTGCCTTGATGTCATGAATTCACATAAACAAAAGTAAAGATCGAGTTGAAAATGTTTTTTTAAAAAAACGGGATTCATTCAACACTCAAAGACTTCAATTCCCAGCATCTACACCTAGACGCGACGGGATGACGGGGAAATCAAGTCACCAGAAAACAACGTGAACACAGACCCGGAAGTAAACCGGCAAAGAAGACGGAGAAGCCGAAGGCACGAAGGCAACAGAGAAGACGAAGACGCTGAAGGCAAAGAGATGGACAGCCTCGTGAGACGCCAAGTACATCAAGCTGAAATGTGAAGAAAAGGTACGGAGCAATACAAATTATACACGAAAATGCTGAGCAACCTAGAAACGTGACGCATGTCACCCTGCAATAACATGAATGCTGCACGAGTGAGAACCTCAATACCGTCCGAGATTAAGAGACAGCAAGATTGAATTTAAAAGACTGTTTGTGCAAAGCTTAACTGAGAGTACACTTCTCAATAAAACAACGAATGGCACCTTGCTCATGAAATAGAAAACGTGTGTTTTAGAAGCCGAGTAACATAATTAGCAAAAATGAAAGGCTTTTAACACACATCGACTCATGACATTCTTCTCACTTTAACCAACAGTAAAACCAACAGTAAAAAGAAACAACTTGGGTGTGAGACATCTACATCTAAACCACATTTAAGGAACAACCAACAGCAACAGGATTAACTCCACAGAAAAACAGCGCCACACTAGGGGTAGGTAGTATAAAAGTACACGTTTATAAACCACTGTTCCCTAAGTTCGCTAAAAATGTGATAGAAATTGGTTCTAATGAAACATTCTATTATGACACACAGGTGAGAATAGAAAATACGCCCTCATCCAACAAGAAGGCGGGTATGTATTTTTAAAAAAGAAAATATGGTTAATGACATCCTGATACGCAATGTTACACAATTTTGATAGAGATTCTGGCCACTAAAGGAGATACATTTATTCCCTCATAGATAAAAAATTGTCCTACAACTTATCAAAAACAAGCCCTGAAGAAGACCTTAACAGAATTGCGAGTGAAGGTCCCACATCGACAAGGTCGAAACGCGTCGGCGAGATTATAATGGTAGTATAATCACAAATGAACATTACAATAAGTTAAAAATATCTGGAGGAAAAAAGATAAAAATTCCCCGATATATATATATATTATGAACTAATAATATAAATTCCATTTTGTGATTACAGTGTTTAAGGACCACGATTCAAACATATGTATATGATCAAACAATTAGTTGATTTTGACAACATTAAGAAAGTAGGACCTTTTGTGTTTGTATATACAGTAAGCAATTTATGATAAATCAAAGGTGTTATCTTGCAAATTTCAGTGCAGTAGGATATGGTGTCTGTATATACAAGTGTTGATTTCACAATTTTAGGCACAACAAAAAATGTAGATATATGTATAGTATGAAGAATATGATTGAAGAATATGATGTAAATATTGTCAATGTGTATTATATATAAAATGTATAATAGGTGTGTGTTATAAAAATATATATACACAAAATACAGAAAAACAGATATCTAATACACAGAGTCAATAAAAAGGACTTCTGTTAGCAAAAAACGCGTGTCATCCATGGTGTCAGGGGTAATTATTTTAGAAATTTCAGTTTACTTGATTCAAGCCCCTGTTCTCCTTAAAGAATCATCCCCTTTATATAGACAGCTGGTGGGCTTGCAGCACTGGTTGTGCCACCCACAGGAGCAGCTTGTAAAGTGTGTCTCAGGCCTGCCATTGCAAGGCCTATGTGCAGGCTAGCACTGCCATGTCGACTTGGCCAAGTACACCCACTTGCCAGTCCCTAAACCTTCCGTTTACTTCATGTTAGATACCCCTATGGTTGGCTCAAGGGCAGGGTGCATTGTAAGTATAAGGTAGGACATGCTCTGATGTGTGCAGCATGTTCTAATTGTGAATTACAGCCATTTTCGTTTTTCAATATTGAAGGCTACCTGTTCTCATAGGCCAGAATGGGCAGTTAGATTATTACATCCTTATAATCCTAACTGACTCGGGGAACATGGTAGAAATTCAAGTTTAGTATGCCTGAACTCAGAATAATAAAGTACATCTTTTAGTAAAGTTTATTTTAATATTCTGTGTTTGCAAATACCACTTTTAGAAAGCAGGTATTTGATTGCCTAACCATTTGAGCCTGTCTCTGCTGGGTTGTGTATTCCTTGTCTGGGTTTGTGTGTGACAGGGCTGGGGAATTCCAGGAGACAGGCTGGGGCAGCCACGTGGTGAATAAAGAGATCTGCATCTAAATGGGAGGGAGGAGTTGCACCTGGGACCTGAATAGGGCTGGGCCTTCCCTCTACAATGCTGGCTCTAACCCCTGTGGCTTGTCTGATGTCTCTGCCCTGCACTGTGAAAAGAGAGCAGGGATCATGTCAACAGAGTGCTCCAGAGCTGTATCTTTCCTCACCTGTGCTGGCTCCACCTCCTGTGGGGCGGCTGATGTCTCTGCCCTGCACAGTGAAAGGAAGAAGAGATTCATGTAAAAAAAAGTGCTCAGGAACTGGTTTGAACTAGGTAGAGGCCTCTTTGCCTTCAGAGAACAAAGAATTTTGGGGTATAAATATTAGGACCCTGGTCCCAAGAAATTAGATCACTTCTGGAATAAGAAAACTTTCTGCCAAGGAGAGGAACCAAGGAAGCTGCAGGAGTTTGGACTGCCCCTCTGCCAGTGTGCTGTTTGCTGGGTTGGCCTGCAGTGGTTGCTTCATTGCCAAGGGAAAGGAGAAGGAACTTTGTAAGGACTGTCATCTACAGAATATTCTCCAAGGGCTTGAACTGTGCTTGCCTCCTGCTGAAGTCTCAGGGACAAAAGACTTCACCTCCAGCTCCCCCCTGAATTTCCTTACTGGGAATTCTGACTCCAGTCACTTGCGTGCCGCTGGGAGCTGGAAGAGTGACGCATCGAGAAGAAGAGTGTCGCCACTGCAGCTGAAATCATCGCAACGCCGGAGAAGCGAGCCTTCGTCGCATCTCCCTGGAAGAGTGTGTTCATTGAAGCTGCCTGCTGTCGCATCACCGGAAATATGTGACGCCATCGAGAGAGTCGCCATCACCGGAGAAGCGTGTCGCAGGGCCTGTTGCAGCTCCAAAGTACAGAGTCGTCACAAGGCCGCCAGGGCGTCATCGCATCGTCATCGTATCGCTTCATCAAGGCGCCATCTTCCATTGCAACCGGATCATCGCATCAAGGCGCCATCTTGCGCACCGCAACGGGCCCGCAGGCCGAGAATCTACGCATCACCTCCGCACCGGTAAGGCTCACGACGAGTCCCCTACTCTGTGCAAGCATTGAGGAATGACGCAACCGTTTCCCCGGGTCACGGAACCAACGCATCTTCCTTTTTGCAAGCCTTTTGTTTACTTTGCGTTACGCATCCAGGTACTTTGTTGAGAACTTTGTCGCATTTAACAGCAACTTGAACTAAGAGACTTTAATCATCTTTTAAGCAATCTTAAGTGTAGTATTGTGGATTTTTGTCATTTGTGGTCTTGTGTCTAGGTCTATATAAAGAATACTTATTTTTATAAAACCTATGTTGTGTCCATCTGTAGTGTTATCACTCTATTACTGTGTATATTCACAAATGCTTAACACACTGCCTTTGAGATAAGCCTGTCTGCTTGTGCCAAGCTACCAAGGGGGTGAGCAGGGGTTATTAAGGAGTGTAATCCCCTTATCCTGACTTAGAAGTAAGGGCCCCTATTTGGACAAAGGTGATAACCATTTCCAACTAGAGACCCCCAGATCTAACAGTTATCTTTTCTTATGGACGTGTAAGTGAGTAGGGAGGGTGGTCTAGAGGGTCAGGGACGTGGGGAGACTTCGGCAGGGGTTCAGTGACCTTTTTCCGCCTCCCGGCAAACTGTGCACGCACCTGCGAGAGCCACGCTCCTCCTGGAGTGTGGATGGGCGAAGCTTGGGGATGAAGGCCTCCCGGCTTCTCCTGGGCTTCTGACTGCTCATCCTCGGTGGTCAGCACGAATACCCTTGCGTCTTCCCTCGTTAGTCCACTCTCCAACACGCAGGCTCCGATTTCGGCGTCGGCTCTTTCTAGGCGTCTTCTGGAGTCTGTTGTCTCTGCCACACGTTCTCCCTTTTCATTTGGAGTGGGGACGATGACGCGTAACCCGGGGGAGGAATCCTCTGAACGTTGTTCCCATTTAAGGGACCCTACCTGAAGATGGGTGTGTATGTTTCCTGACTTGGATCAAATGACGTTAACCAATCCGAGGAGTGCCCTGGCTGTGGAAAGAGGAGAGGACATTCATTGTCAGGAACATGCCACCACTCCTTTGCCCTCACAGTAGGGATGGTACCCCGTGACATCTATATAGTACAAAGCAAATGACTAACTCTAAGAAAATGACGCATGTGATCAAAAAGAAGTAATAAAGAATAAACTGCATCAGATGATTCTCTTTAACGGGCATGAGTAATCTAACTTTCTATACACTACCTTAATAAGGGCAACCCTAAGCTAACACATTTGAGCAAGGATTAAGTTAAATGAGGAAAAAAGAAGGAAAGGTGCCAGCCATCATAGGCTTCAGTAGAAACACTTGGATGATGGGCTGAGTAGCATAAAGCCACGCTAACAATAGCATACGTCTGCTCTCTAAATAAACCCAAGATGGACTCTCTCTATAAAACACAGCACTATGAGCCACATGTATCAAAGTTTGAAATAGCGAGTTCCTAATTGCGATTTCCTGAGAATCGCAATTAGGAAATCGCAATTTCAAATGTATGAAACTATTTGCGATTCCCACTGAGTGGCAAATAGACTTACTTCATGAATATTAATGCCACCCACTGGGAATTGCTAAATTCACTGGGATGGTATCCTGCTGGGGTCAGCAGACCACCATGTCTGTGGTTGCTTTTAAATAAAACAATGTTGTTTGCTAAGGGGCGTGTTGCTGTAGCCCCGTGGATGCTGTTTCCCCTGTTATTCTCTCCTTGGAACGTGTGACTCCACGCCTCGCGGCCCCCGCTTCGCGGCGGCTGCTCGTGCTGTCTAAACACCGACGGAGTGCTGCCCCACCTTTCTACTGGCTTCAGGATTTTACCTTTTCCCCGGAACATCACACAGAGGCCCGTAGTGGGACTGCGAGGACCAGCGTGCTGTGCGGCCTGACCTCCCGCAGCTGGTCCTCTTCCCGCCTCCATCGTTAACCTTAAAAACTGGGCTGGTCAATCATTACCGCGTGTTGCTGTAGCCCCGTGGATGCTGTTTCCCCCGGGATTCTCTCCTTGGAACGTGTGACTCCACGCCTCTCGGCCCCCGCTTCGCGGTTGCCTCTTGTGCTGTCTAAACACCGACGGAGTGCTGCCCCACCTTTCTACTGGCTTCAGGATTTTACCTTTTCACCAGAACATCACACAGAGGCCCGTAGCGGGACTCCGAGGACCAGCATGCTGTGCGGCCTGGCCTCCCGCAGCTGGTCCTCTTCCCGCCTCCATCCTTAACCTTAAAAACTGGGCTGGTCAATCATTACCTGTGTTGCTTGCTAAGGGGCGTGTTCTCTTCTACTATATAGTCAATCCTTATTTCCGGCCCGCGGGACGCGCGCGGACACACCCGGGCAAAGCCCGGGCAAAACGCGGGCCCGTTTGTGCCGTTAGTGACTGATAGAGACTGGACTGGACCCTTTCTCTAACCTCTGAATTCCTTTAACCTGTAAGCTTTTGTTTGAGTAAACTAACCTGCTGTTTATCCCCTTGTACTACAGATGTACATCTGCACTTACGACCCGGGTCCATCTATTACGATGTCTACCCAAGGCACACGGAGCAAAACTGCAGCAGGGGGGAAAAACTCATAGGCCCAATAGACAACTTTATAATTAGGGCAAACTCTTTTATCGATCAAGAAATAACCCAGCTGGAACGTAGAGTCTCACAGGATCTTGCCCTGGCAAGAAGATCGTCTCTGGGTCTTATCTCAACCGCAAAAACTCCTTATAAGGCTAAGGACAGAGGTCCCGTACACGTTGAAATTCTTAGTGTACCGACCGAGGTAGACTTATCGGTTTCTCAGTTTTTAACTGATTCACAGCTAAGCCTTGCCTTGGAAAAAACCCCGGACCTTAGCCTGAACCGATCTACTAAAAATAATGCCTTTGGGCAGTCCAGGGGGAGGCGGGAGGGCGCTATACCTAAGAAAAAAACTAAAAAAAAGAAGAATACAGAAAAAGCTGGTGCTACATATAAAGTACCAGATAACACTAGAGAGGAATTCGACCATTTAGCACCTACAGGCCAGTCACACCCTGAAATTGATCTTATAAACGGGGATGTAAGGCCAATAAGCCTCGAGGCCTCTGCCATCCTCGTGGACGATAGCGATACTGACGAAGCTGAGGGGCGACTTTTAACTAAAATAGACAAGCTATTTAAATCCCATCTTTCCCCTTTAGAGGTTAAACTGTCCCGTGTAGAGAATTTGTTATCTGAATTATGTGTTCTTAGTGAAAATGGAACATCTAAAATGGTACCTAAAAGAATGGTCACTAAAGCAAATTAACCACCCAAGCCACAAAGTAAAAATCCGGGGGGGACCCCCGTAAATACTAATACTATACCTACCCCAGAGGTGCAGTCAAAATGTAAGAACTCTGCAACTATAGATAATAATAATGGGTAATAGTTCCAAGAATACTACTAATCACCCTAGCCAGGAAGGGGCTTTGCCACCACTTCCGACCAAAGCACGGAATGGGGGAGGAGGTTTTGGTAGATCCATTGTAAACTTACCACCCTAGTCAGCCCCTTATGTGGTAGTCATGACGGGGGTTCCTATGTTGAATGATCACAAGGAAGAATTGAACCGGTCATTGAAAAACAAGGTCATACACTGGTTAAATATCAATAGACCGCCCCCGCCAAACCACTCTAGTAGGATCTTAATGGTCCGCAGGGTACACTGGATAGGAAAGGAAATGAAAACAACCCAGGGTGATTGTATTGTGATAATTGTTGAGGATCCTTACATGGTCGATCACTTATGTTCTTGGGATTTGCCTGGAGGAAATGAAGGGATTGGGACTAAACGTCTCTCTTTCTTCTACCCCCCTGTGTGGCGTCCTGGTCTTGACTATGATGATTATGAGGGAAACTAGCGCAGAGTAGGTAGACGTGACTGTGGGGGGTGATTGGGGGGATTGGAATGGCAACTTTGGTTATAATAGAGAGCGAGCCTTTAGAGAGCCTTGGAGAGGCATACAGACCACCAATAGATTTGATTGTTTGGAGATGGTAGATTGACTGGCCCCGCACCCGTGGGCAAGGTTACGGAACAAGTAATACCTTCCAACCCTCTTTGCCCCATAGTAAACGAAAAACCACGGTTAAGTTTACAAGCTAAAACCCCAATCGAGCCGCCCAGGACAGATAGCCCAGCAAGTAGTATGTCTCCTGCTGAGATTATAAGGGATGATGAAGTTAGTTTGGCTCTCTTATCTAGCCCAGGTCACACTTCGAATCCCACCACGGGAGACACAAGACCATCACGACGTGCCCAAAGGGTTAGGATGGGGTTATTATCATGGAATATAGCGGGCCTCTCTAACAAAATAAGGGACCCAACCTTCCTGGAACTTATAGATAAGTTTGAAGTAATTTGCCTGCAGGAATGTTGGGAGAAGGTTGAGATACATATAGTGGGGTTTCGCACACACTTCCTTGCAGCGCAATCTACCTATAGAAGGAGATGTTCTGGGGGGTTATGTACCTTTATATCCAACAAAAGCAACATAACCACTAAATGCTTGCCCAACGGGGGAGCTCAATACTACCAACTCCTCTCCCTAAGGTCAGGCGTAAACCACTCTATCCTCCTGATTAACTTTTACAATAATACCCCAAAGGCCGCCTCACATAGGTCCTTAGAGGAATTAAATTATGCTATGTGAGGGGGATTGGGATCTGACCATAAATAACACTTTATTATCTTGACAGGAGATTTTAATTGCCATTTATGCATGCACAGAGATACTGCGATTTGTGGTATGGTGAATCTTAGGGGTGATCCCTGTACTCATTTCGAGCATTCAGTACTGGGAAATGTATTAAATCATTTATTATTCGAGTGGGATCTGGGCTTTGTAAATGAACTTTGTGTTCCAACGATCAACATCGAGCCCACGTTTTTTGGGCATAGACTATACATTGGTCTCTACCAATTATCACCACAGTGTACTCTCGTTTAATTTAGAGCACATTGCGCTTAGTGACCACTATCCAATTAGTTCTAGTTTTGAAATAGGGCAGAGATGCAGCAAAGCTACTAATGTAGTAGAAAACATTTATTCACATGGGATTTCTTTGGCTAGAACTAATGGTTATGTAATTAAATAGAGTAAGGTAAAACCGACTAACTTCTTAGAGAACCTGGTAGTGGAACAGAAAGATGATTTCATGTCCTGCTTAGAGGAGAACCCTAATCCCACCAAGGTTATTGCAGCCTTTGACAAGATTTCAGTCCACATTAGCAATAAATTAACTGGTACAGCACGAAAAGGGGGACAGAGTAGAGTAGAGGGATGGTTTAACCAAGAGTGCAGAAAAGCACACTCTCCTTTGATCCAGACCTTAAAAAAGTCCCAAGAAACCAGCTACACGTCAGAGTAGCCAGAGCTTCCTATAAGGATGCCTTAAAAAACAGAGGAAGGATTTGAAGCAGTCTGCCTGGGAAGCCCTAATAAAATTGAGTGCATTAAAAGATACTACTGTATTCTGGAATGCAGTCAATGCCCCATTTTTTGTGGAGAGGAACTCTGACCAAGTAGAGATTGTTATTGATGAAACTCTCTGGGTCAAACATTTCACCGAGCTATATAAACAAGAGACTCGTACTGGACTAATGAGTTCAGTGGTGGGAGTCACTAGCACTATAGAACTCGATGCATTAGATCTATTTCCCCTTAATGTAGTCTTCTCTTTAGCTGAGGTGGAACCAGCACTGGCAGTTAGCTCAAATAGCAAAGCCCCGGGACCAGACGGTATTCCAATTTACATTATAAGGATAACGTCGTCCTGTGTGCACCACTCCTGACCAACGTTTTAAACAGTTGTAACATCAAGGGTTTTCCAACTACCTGGCAGGAAGCTATTGTAGTCCCCATATTTAAGAAGGGGGACAGAAACGACCCCAAATGCTATAGGCCAATTTCCCTCCTTGACTCACTAATGAAGGTAGCGGGTAGAATCCTTTTAAATCGTCTTCAGTCATGGGCTGAGGAGAAAGCCGTCCTTTCAAAATTTCAGTACGGCTTTAGGTCAGGTCTTGGTACTGTTGAACAAGGCCTAAATTTGGCCTTAGTAATAGGTAAATACTCGGCAGCAAAGAGGGGAAATTTATTTATGACCTTTGTAGATCTCAGTTCAGCCTTCGATTGCTTGAATCATGATATTTTGTGGGCTACCTTAGTAGATCTTGGTATTGATTTTATCATTCTTAACTTTCTGAAAGAGTTATATAGAGGAGCAGGGGCTAAAGTCCGCTATGGAAAACTGGGAGCATGCACGCCCAAATTCCCAATTGAGAAAGGTGTCCGCCAGGGATGCATCCTGGCCCCTTTTCTTTTTAATTTATATATAAATGGGGTGGCAGACCATTTACTAAAAACAGAGGTGGACTACCCGCAAATAGAAGGCGAACGTGTCCCTATCTTTCTGTATGCCGACGACGCGATCATTATGGCTCGAACACAAACTGGCCTCCAGAAGGCCCTAACCAGCTTCTCGGCATACATGGGAGATAGGGGCCTTAGGATTAATATAGGAAAGACCTTCACCATGTGCTCCTCGAACAAGGTAAATATTACCTGTAATATTCACTTAGAAAAATCAAAGATAGGCTTAACTGATACTTTTTCCTATTTGGGGATTGTTTTTTTAATAAAAGGGGCACCTGGAGATCAACGAGCATGACTAGGAATCTAGCTTTTTCACTGGCTATTGGTGCTCTGAAGCAATTCCCAAATAAGCTAGGGGACAAGCCAGTACGCATCCTGATTGACATATATAAGGTGAAATGTGTATCGACGGCTGTGTACGGAGCTGGTATATGGGGGGTTGCAGATTGCCATGAAATTCAAACAAA
The DNA here is from genome assembly GCF_964263255.1 of Lissotriton vulgaris. Lineage (NCBI taxonomy): Eukaryota > Metazoa > Chordata > Amphibia > Caudata > Salamandridae > Lissotriton > Lissotriton vulgaris. The sequence continues at coordinate 361,983,498 of NC_141699.1, read as the reverse complement.
GGAAAATGTTTTTCTCTGCTACCTGCTCGCTGTTCCACGTTCCACCTCCACCTATGTTTGCCATAAAGAATTAGCCTTGACCTTTATTCCAGATCTCATTAAAATCAGTCCCATGTTGTTGTGGCATAAGATCTGGACTACAGTAGAAACTGTTTCCAATAGGGCGAATATTGCAGATTTTATAAAACTTGAAGGCTCCAAAAAGATCCAGTGGCTCTCTTATGTTCCGGAATTCTTTCGAAATATCGGGCGCCCTGAATTTTATGATTCCCCTGAGACACTGTCTTCGATCTCCAGACGGGCATTGAAAGAAGTTTGCCTTGCCCTTCTGGAAGATCGACGCTGGTATCTTGAGGGAAAAAGGCATCTGTTGTTTATCATCAACTCCTGTTGCAAAATTCTGGGCTACAGCTTTATCTGTCACCTGATCAGACAAGTTATAGCAGAATGCTCTTAGCCCGTTTGAGAACTGGAAGTTTTTTCAGGATGTTAACTTTTCCTAACCCAAATGATTGGTCGACACAATTAACGACTTGTCCGTGTGATGATTCTTCCACTCAATCAATCATACACTGTGTTTTGTTCTGCAGATTTTAAGAGTGAGGGCGGAAAAGATATCTACTACCTCTTCTTAAATCTTGGAACCTGAGACAATGCAGACCAGCATTATTTAAATTACTGACCTTGTCTGACGAAATGACTATTACCGCTGTGTCTAGGTACCTGAAATATGTGATTAGATGCAGATCCACTATGGTTTGACTGTAATCCTCATGAGTTTTTATGATTGTTGATTTATTTTTGCACCCTTGGAGTAAGGGGTGTCTGGGATTCATGAATAATGCACTGTATATAGCTTTTTAAATATCAATTGTTACTGTTTTACTGGATGTAATTCTATCTGCTTTTATGATTTTAATGTAAAATCGAATAAAGCTATCTTTGAATTTGAATTTGAATAAAACAATCTTTTTTTTAAAATACAGTCTGTTTTCCTTCAAGGAAGACGAGATGAGTTTCAAAAACAAAAATGAAAAGTGGGCAACTGCCTGCTCTTAAAAAATGCTTTTACAAACATTGCGATTAGGTTACCACCAAATTGAATTTGGTGGTAAAATGTGAATGTTTTATGACTGCATTTCATACACAACACTGCAATTCTGTATTAGGAAGAAACGCCCTTAACACTCCCCTTCCTAATAACGAATCCCAAACCCAAATTGCGATTCAGTAACATGTTACCTAATCGATATTGGAGTTTGGTACATATCAAAATGCCTTTTTGTGTTTACAAAAGGGCTGATTCTGCTACTAGGTCCGATATGCGACCTCAAAAAGGGTTCATAGATGTGGCCCATAATATCATTTGCCATCGACTCATGTGGTTCCTCCTTGGGAAATTTCCATAGCTCTGGTTCAATTGGGTACTTCAGCTCCCCGTCTCATTCGGATAGCACCTTATCTCTTCTCGTCCTTTGCCATTCCTTTCCCATGTGAACTCCTCTCGCTGCATGTTACCACGATTCCCTTGGCAAATTCTTCTTTCTCATGCTTGCTGTCTATTAACAATAAGTTATTTATTCTAAATAATGAGGCTTATCCACACCTGCAATAGCAAACAACTCCGCAATGTCCGGGCCATGCTTGAAGGTAAAACATAAATTCCAAATCATAATGTGAGCAGCAACAAACAAATTTCTTCTTGAGGCCTAATTTGCTAAGTTAACAAGTGCACAGGGTTACAAAATATGTGCACCTTTCTACAAGGGAAATTAATGCAACTGCTTAAAGCACTAATAAATGCAATGAGTTATAGATGTCTCAGTGTAAATGCATCCAGACTTGATTAATTGAAATTATGTGCATACAGATTAGTTGTAAACATCCTACGTAAGTACTTCAAAATACAACATTTAGGTTATTCTTCCCTTGTCATGTTAATACATAAATTGTCATGCAACAGTATTAATTACATTCTGAATACATTTTTCAATCAAAACACCGTTTAGTATAAACTGTTCCACCCCTTTTAGTACAATAGTTACAACAAAATATATTGTGTGTGGTTACTATGCGTGAGTATGATGCACTCCTACATTATCTGTAAATGGGATCAGGATTACACTTCCTCATAAACAGAACACTGCGTCTGGTACTGTTACTCAGCATAACAAGCATTGGCATAGCCAATAGGTCTCGCTTTTGGGACCTTATAAGTATTCAGTTATGCAGCACAATATCCTTGGCGCAACAACACCAACTGTTGCATGGCTTAACACTTATAAGGTCCCAAAAGTGAGTCCTATTGGCTATGCCAATGCTTGTTTTTAGTATTACAACAGACAGCCATGGTTTGGAAATCCTCAAACACACCCTGTTTAACAGTGGTTAGCAGAAATGATGAAACTGGCGTTAGTGGAAAGTGACTTCCTGATCTATACGCAATATCGGTCTAGTTACCCTTGGATGTGAGTGTGGGGGACGTGATGTTGCTGGCGCAACAGACCAAGGATGATGAGCTGCCTCCATGGCTGTCAAAGTACTAACCTGACAGTACCAGTCTATTTAAAGCACTGCATTGTGGACAGGATGGGGAGCTCCCAATGCAGCACAGATCACCAGCCGGCTGCGTCCCAATCCATCATGGATGCTAAAGCCTCTCATCAAAAATGGATGACGCGGACTTTCAAAAGTACATTTCTCGATTTGACATAGTTATGTTGCAAGAAACGTAGTTAACATCTACACAACACATCACGGGCTTCACTTGCTTTTCATCGGCAGCAACTAGAGTCAACAGGTTTGGTCACCAGTCAGGAGGCTTGGCTACATACTTATCTAACACAACAATCTTATCGGCAGTTCTTATGAAATCTTCCACATCGACAACTTTATCAGTAAAGATAAAATTACAGCTCGGCAATAAAGAAGAAGAGATATGCCTGGTTAACGCATACGTCCACCCCAAACATAGAGTCAAGGACTCCAACTCAATTTTAAACCTACTAGCGGAGTATGTCGCTCAAATGGAAAAACCACTCCTCCTCTTGACTGGGGAATTTAACCAAAACATGCTTGGTTCATCAGCAGAAGAAGAGGCTCTGGCTTTAAACAAAGTTTATACCATACCTCCACAAAGCTCCCCGCTATGCAGGAAAAAGTATCCAAACAATGCTCTACTCAAAGACCTAGAACATCATAACCTTCGGGCTCTAAATGGAAGATTCTCCACTGACTCCTCGCCTGTAGAAACATTCTACTCACAAACAGCGAGCTCCATCCTGGATTATACATTTGCCAGTCTGGCCCTATTTCCCCATATCCTGGGATTCAGAATGGGGGACAAGGGCGAAAGCGATCATCGCCCCCCAGGAATGCCATTTAACGGCAAAGACGCCCACTGCATTTAAGCCAGACAAAACAATAGGGGCTATTTATTCCATCAATCAAAAAAGACTTAAATGCACGCCAACTAATCTAACAACTCTGGCAGAAACTGCCATTCAACTACATAACACTCTACAATCAAATGTGGTCGGACATATCCAACACTTGGAGTTATACACTGAGTCTCTGCTACGAGATCTGGCAACCAAGCCCGCCCAAAAAAGCAATCTTCCTAATAAGGGCATCAAATCCAACTTAAAAAGAGGACAGAGCGCACAACTAAGGCTACACAAAAAACGAATCAACTCGACTTTACGGAAGCTAAGATCATCCGCTGAGAACGCAAACCTTCGGATAGAGCTGAGGAAACAAAGAGCGGAACTCAAACACACAAAATGGAACATAAAACAAGAGGCTGAAAACGAAACATGGGCAAAACTGCTATATTATACCAAAAGGAGTAATAGAGCACGTTTTTAGCAATCGGTGAACAGGATTCTGCGTCCACAATATAAAGAACCAGGCTCGCACATTATGGAACATTCATGGATTAACTATCTCTCCAGCCACTTCAACAACCACCTGGAACAGGCAGGAACACAAGAATCCAACAAAATAGTGCCCCACCACACAACGCCCTCGTCGGAGTCTCTGATTAAGAAGGAGCAAGGCCTACCCGAAAGCACCATGGTTGCTTCAGCCTCGCAGAAAATAACACTAATAACAAAAAAGATTTGCAAGGGCCGGAAAGAAGGCGCACCAGGTCCTTATGGCATACCGCCAGCTCTATTCAAGGAAAAGAGCATAGAATGGGCTACTATTATGCAATCGCTATTCTGGGAAGTTAGACTCCTAAATAAAATCCCAGAATCCTGGAGAGGGTCGACGATTGTCCCCATATATAAAAAAGGCGATAAAATGGATCCAAACAACTATCGTCTAGTAGCCCTCCTTGACAATGAGGCAAAATATTTTGTGGGTACTATCCTAGAGGAGATTGTATCATGGGCGGACTCTAATGAGAATATACTATTGAACCAGACCGGCTTCCGGAAAAATACTAGAACAACTACAAATATTCTGGCTAGCTCACTAATGATCGATGCAACAAAAACAAGAAAACTGCCGCTGCACATGTGCTACATTGATTTCAGTGTGGCATTTGATAACATTGAGAGAGACAGACTCTGGAGGAAACTGGCACAATGGGGAATACCGCATTCCACGTTAAGTATGTAGAAGCTCCTCCATTCTGATACCTGGGTCCAGGTGAAGCTAGGAGGCGGCACACATCTGTCATCTAAAGTCCGCACCACCAAAGGTCTCTAGCAAAGGTGCGTGCTTGCCCCAATATTGTTTAATTTGTATATGGTGGATCTACCATGCATATTAAACACATGCCATTCCCATTCCCCGAGGCAATTCAAATGCATAGGTATGCCACGGAAAACAAACTAAAAATAAATCTGAGCAAAACTCGCACTATGTCGATAAACATACATAAAATGCCTCAGAAGACTTGGACACTGGGCGGCCAAAACATCGAGTCGGCTTCGGACTACAAATACTTGGGAGTCATCTTCGACCAAGACGGTTCATTCTCACAGCAAAAGCTGGAAGCAAAAAGGAGAGGGTCTTGTATTGCCACCACATTAAAAAGCATAGCTAACCAACTAATGGGACCAATTCTGACTCCTTATCTGAAAATCATCCAGGCTAAGCTACTACCTTCCATCTGCTATGGCAGTGAAGTTTTACGTGGGAGAGACTCCAAGAACCTGGACTCAATCCAGATAAAAGCTTACCGAACAATGTTTTCGCTCCTGTCCTACACATCGCCCGCTCAACTCAGGCTGGAATTTGGATTACAAAAACAAGCTCTTGCAAGACAAGGAGCTTATATTATCTGCTGCCACAAACTTCGTTCTGCTACTATTAACACTTTAAATGTGCTGCTATGGCAAGACTTTCAAAGCAGGGACGTTTCTCAGGCAAGATATTATCTGAAGACAACCTTGGGGGCTACTAAACTATAAGCGATCTGGGATATGCAACTCGGCCTCAATGCGTTAAAAAAACTGGTTTGGAAAACTGTTAAAACTCTTTCTCTACTAGAGGACAAAGAGACATTTGCTAAAAGAAATCATGCATGGATGATCATAAACTCATATAAATCCCTGACACCACAACCATACTTCAGCCAGGGTTATTCCAAGATAATAAAACTGAAGTTTTTGAAATACAGACTAGGGGTTTTGCCCACTAGAGAGCATTTTCCACCATGGCTCAGGTGCAATGGCCATGATGCCTGCACCTTCTGCAATACAGAGAAGGGCGATATACTTCATATGACTTGCCTCTGTCAAGAGCTTCTGCCAGCACGCCAACAGCTCTTAAAGGACCAGCTTAAACAGATAGGATCTCGCACCAGAAGGCAAGCAGTGCTGGCTTGCCTAAACCCTGCAAACACGAAACTGAACTGCAGGTAGTAAAGTTCCTTGCGCTAATTGAGCAGAAACTGTCAAAAAACATTACACAGGAAACTTACAGACGCTAACCAGAACTCAATGATACCTGGACATTAGATCGGGCTTTTACTGCTTTTTTTTTTTAATGACGTTTTAATGTATCAATTTTTCTTATGATATTTTAATCTGTTTTTTAAAACGTTTGCATTGGTTTTAATTAACTATGCATAATAAAATTACCTTACCTCACTGGGAAAAATCAAAATGTGAGCAGCAACAAACAAATTTCTTCTTGAGGCCTAATTTGCTAAGTTAACAAGTGCACAGGGTTACAAAATATGTGCACCTTTCTACAAGGGAAATTAATGCAACTGCTTAAAGCACTAATAAATGCAATGAGTTATAGATGTCTCAGTGTAAATGCATCCAGACATGATTAATTGAAATTATGCGCATACACATTAGTTGTAAACATCCTACGTAAGTACTTCAAAATACAACATTTAGGTTATTCTTCCCTTGTCATGTTAATACATAAATTGTCATGCAACAGTATTAATTACATTCTGAATATATTTTTCAATCAAGACACCCTTTAGTATAAACTGTTCCACCCCTTTTAGTACAATAGTTACAACAAAATATATTTTGTGTGGTTACTATGCGTAAGTATGATGCACTTTTACATTATCTCTAGATGGGATCAGGATTACACTTCCTCATAAACAGAACACTGTGTCTGGTACTGTTAGTCAGCATAACAAGCATTGGCATAGCCAATAGGTCTCGCTTTTGGGACCTTATAAGTATTCAGTTATGCAGCACGATATCCTTGGTGCACCAACACCAACTGTTGCATGGTTAAACACTTATAAGGTCCCAAAAGCGAGACCTATTGGCTATGCCAATGCTTGTTTTTAGTATTACAACAGACAGCCATGGTTTGGAAATCCTCAAACACACCCTGTTTAACAGTGGTTAGCAGAAATGATGAAACTGGCGTTAGCGGAAAGTGACTTCCTGATCTCTACGCAATATCGGTCTAGATAACCCTTGGATGTGAGTGTGGGGGACGTGATGTTGCTGGCGCAACAGACCAAGGATAATGAGCCGCCTCCGTGGCTGTCAAAGTACTAACCTGACAGTACTAGTCTATTTAAAGCACTGCATTGTGGACAGGGGGGAGCTCCCAATGCAGCACAGAACGCCAGCGTCCCAATCCATCATGGATGCTAAAGCCCAACCGCACAGAATAGATCATCTCTGTATAAAATGTGCGCGTTCCTGCAGCTGACACCGCTTATTGGCGGTAACAGTAAAAAAGAATACATAAATTAATGTCTCCTAAACTTTAAGGGTACTGAGATCTGAGTGGATGTTTACAATTTCATAAGTGCAACCACGTGCATTGATTGCATTAATATAATAAATCGTTACTTGATGGTCTGCTCTGTTGTATCAGTCACAGTCACGTTGCAAGGATGTGATGGGCCCCAGCCTGATAAGGAAAATGGACCCCAATCCCCTGATTTAACAGATTATTATTATTGGCGGTGCAGTGAGGCCCGGTGCCACTGCACCTCCTGCAGTGCTGCTGATTACGCCTCTGTTGTGTATGGTCTGACTTTTGGCGGAGGCAGTGAACCTGTTGTAGAATGGGCGCTTTGAGCACAGATGCCCAACGACTGATAGCATCAAAGCACTGTAGGCGGTAAAAACACAAAACGTGCGTGCGGTGTGTTGCACTGATTTTTCTCTGATCACCCTAAGACATCAACAGGAGCCAGGACAGCTTCTCTTCTCCATACAATTGAGCCCGACTCCTCAGACATGCCCCGAAGCGGGTAATTGTAAAACCCAGCGAGGGAGTCAAGTGACAATTAAACGCAAATGGCAGACTCAGACTGGGGCACCCAGGCTGCTTGGGTCGCTCGAGATTCGACCCCGGGGACACAGGGGTCTTTCTCACCAGCCACAAGACAATGTACTCCTCCTTGTGCTTATAGCAGGCCATGATGCAAGCACACTGCCCCGGGGGAAGCACAGGGACCTCGCGGCACCTGCTAATTTTACACTCATGTCTACAGTAGTGCCTGAAGGAAAAGGAACCAAGACACGCGGAAATAATGATGCATCCGGGGTCAGACAATAAGCGCTTCAGCGCCTCGTCAAGATCGCTATATAAATACAATTACAATACAAAACAATTAAGCTATGCGTGATATTTAGGATGGGGAGAGGAGGTTGTGCTTCCTGGTTGTATGTAAAAGATTCAATCTTAGATGAATGAATACCTGCCTTGTTTGTTTTTATTGGTTGACTCAAAGGCGAGTCTTATTCGGATGTAACAGAGATGACACTCTATTCGCAGTTCACTGACAGGCACACTACGGTAGATTTAGGGGGCTAAAGTTGCTTAAATTCCCTCCTGTTTCATACACATATGGCATGAAACCGTTCATAAACGGCGGTAAGCGGCAAATACTTTCTGCAGCCGAGTGAAGATCTTGTCCAAAAAAACAGTGAAGGGCGAGAGCAGGGCCGGTCCTAGAACTCCTGGGGCCCCGGGCGAAAGAGAAGATGTGAGGCCCCTCTAAATTGCATATATCTTCCAGTCGCAGCCGGCATGACTCACGGGTGAAGGATCTCGCGGGAGTTCGGAAGGGGGGGTGGAGAACAAGAAGCAGGCAGCCTCCCTCCCCTCCCCTAAGCCAATCATATTGCTGCAATGGTAGCGTTGTGATTGATCAGGAGGCCGACCAGCCAGGCGCCTATGGGGAGGCCATTTTCCCCATGTAGGCTGCATTGCAGCCTACATAGAGGAAGGCCAGAGTGCGCATGACTGGATTGGCCGAACAGTCAGCGCCCTTAGCAGTTGGCAAGGCAATCCTCTCCTGCCCTAAAACAGACCCGCCCGCCCCCAACGAAACACTTCTGCTTTCTCGCAGTGCTAGAAGCAGAAACATAAAATGGACATTTTAGCATTTTGCGTTTCTGCTTTTGCGAGAAAGTAGTGGGGTGTCGCTCATCTGCCCTAGTGAAGGAGCCGCCCTTGGTAACATCACAAGAAGTGACATCATAGAAAGTGACATCGCAGGACTATTGATCTTATTTGGCATCCCTGAAGAGACCTAACATGGATATCAGTAACATGGACAAAAAGATAAATATACAAATGAAATAAGTCCATATATTTTAAAACTGTTAAATGGATTACATTTGTCTCATTAGATGGAAAAGCTAGGTGCAGGTCTCACAAAGATGTATATTATTGATCACCGGAGTTTCATGACATTTTTGTTGTTGCCGAAAATTCCTGGAGACCAGGAAGGAGGCAGCAAGTGCTTTTAGAAAGATAATATATTCGCAAACATGACCCAAAGTCAGCGCTCAATGCGATCTCACCGTTTGCACCGCCCTAGAGCCTCCCTGCTCAAGGGTCCTGTGACCTCAATGACAGAGTCACTGTTGCTCTAGGGTGTGCTGCTTCGTAGGCCTCCCCAAAAGACTTGCAGTGGGCTTCAATAGGGATTGTGGTAGACAGGCCTTCAAGGTTAACCCACACTTGCCACTGCTAGGGTTCACCTGCTGGTGCTAAGACACCAGGGCTTCTAGGTCGTGTCGGACCTTGCAAGGTCTAGCATGGAAATATGCTCCCTCAGGGAGATTGGTCTGGTGGACTGGTCATGAAGGCTGAACCTGTCTCCCCAGTTCCAAATTCGGCAGCTCTGACCATAGTGCCACATCCTCTCTCCACTGAACACCATACTACCCCACTGAGAGAAACTCGCACTGCCTTCAACTACAACCCAATTGTGCCCCGCTACTAACACCTAGAGGCAACTCATTTCAAATTACGCACTAGACAAGAGCAATATGCTGCCTAAAAAAAAAAGTGACAACATTCTGGAAAAAGCAAACACTCATAAGGAATGTAAGATTAATTAAAGCATGTGAAATATAAGCAGGAACAACATGGTTACCTGGACGTTTTAGCACTTATTCAGAAATGAACGAGTGCTTTTGCATGAAAAGTTAAGGCCATGACTACAGGGCCGGAACGGACCTGCTTCAATGCCCATTGAATATATCCTTACAAAACAAAAGCAATATGGTTTAAAAAGACCACATTTGTGAATACAGAGCAGTGGTATGCACTTTATTTTCCAGTCCGTCCATCAAGGACGGACTGGAACATCCAGTACATCCAGAAATGGTGCACTTCCCCACCTGGGGAAAACAATACTGTTTAGAGAAAGACAAGAAAACAAAAGTAGCGCTTCACTGGTAAACTCGGTGTAGTGGCACTAATGTGATTTAGGTGTGAATAAAATCAATCTGGCCCCTTTTTGACCCACTCTGTCTTGCTTTAGTTATTTTTTACGTTTGAATTTTTTATTTCTCTCTTTCTCAAGGCTGCACTTAGGAAGTGAGAAATGTCACACAAAAGATGACCTTTCCAGCAAAAAAGTTTTTCTTTTTTGGATTCATTTCACAGGGGAACAAATAAAGGAAAGGGAAAGAAAGAGGGAGTAGTGGCTACAAGTTGCTGGTAAGGGGCCCCCCACACCCTGACCTTGCAGATTTCTATAGTGCTTAGAGGCCCAGTGAAAGGGGGCCCCACACCTGGACCTTGCAGCTTGCTCTAGTGCTTCGAGGCCCAGGGAAAGGGGGCCCCCTCCCCCGGCCCTGAAGCAGTAACAAGGCCTTTCTTAAAACACTGCCCCAGCACCAGTTTCTCCGGCTGCTCCCTCCTCCCCTCGCCCACTGCTCCTAACCTGTGTCAGGCTGGTCCTGGAAACAAAGGGGCCTTCTGTCACCTAGCAACAAAATGCAGACAGGAATAGCTGGTACTTAAGAGAGGTGTTGCCTCGCCCCTGACACTCTGATGAGCCCTAATTGATGGCCCTGCCGCTGTGACTTCCCCACTTTGTTTGTCCCTCCCCCCCACCCCTGCACCCCCAGGAATGCCACCACGCGGTTGGACACCAGACATCTCTGATGTGTATTGTAATGTGTGGGGAGGGGGCCCTGGTGGAGCAGGGGGGCCCCCTGCCTCTCACCTGAGCGCGAGGCCCTGGGCGGCTGCCCATGCTGCCCATGCCTAGCGCCGGCCCTGGGCGAGAGGCTACATTCTGCAATGAACAGGATGTGTAGCAGGCTCAACAGGGCCGCCTCACTTTCATCTTTCCACATCTATCAAAAGTGATTTAGTTAACATGTGAAGCAATGTTACAAAGCAACATTTTTGTGTGAAATTTCCACCTTGTTAACGATGCCAGTGGCATATTAATGAACGAAGAAACTGGAATTATTTTGGTGTTGCTACTTGTTAACCGAGATTCCGGCGACTAGTTGATCTAACGCGAATGCCTGAATCTCTTCTGTTCATGCTAGCTTGATAGGGCTTTGTTGTAACGTGGTATCTCCCCCTCCCTGTTCCCCCTCTCCTTCCCCTCTATTGGTATACCCCGTATAGAACGTTAGAGTGAAGCTCACCTTAGAATGTTGGTGAGCCCACTCTGGTAGTTGGCACTGAAGGATCTGGATGCGAATAAACTTCCTTTCACCTCAACTCCATCTTTACAAATTGGCGACGATCCCCGTGCTGGGGACGGTCGGATCCTTTCCCCAGTTTATTTTGCCTTCTACAAGCGGCGGACAGCGGTTGGGAGGATCGGTGTACTGTATGATTCTCCACGGCATGTTCCTTGCCTTTCATTCGTTTGGGGATCTACACTGATGTGCCTCACCTTCTCCTTATGAAATTCATCATGGGCCGTCTCCTGCACGTCACACAGCTTATCTTGGGCTTTTGAAGGATCGCTGGTGTGGCGGTTTCCCTCCAAGCATAGTTTTATTCTCCGCAGCTCCGTGTGTTTGCCTCCTTCATAGCTTGTGGCTGACCTTTGGCTGTGAGGCGGTTCCGGAGCAGTGGCTTATGTGAATAAGGAAGCACCGCCTGTCCGACCTCCTCTGAAGCGGCGTCACCGAGGTAGGAGTGCCTGAGTCTTTCTCCACCCCTCGCAACGACAGCTTTCCCCGAGGAATCCTTGTTTACTCAGCCGAGGTAGGAGTGCCTTATTCTTTCTCCGCCCCTCGCGACAACAGCTTTCCCCGAGGAATCCTTGTTTACTCATTGTCGGCAAGTACTCTTTTCTGACAGGAATTTATGCTCTTTGAAGCATTTTGTCTATTTCAGCGGCAGTAGAATGACTGGTGTTTTCACAGCAATTCTCTGACTGTTAGCTGTCTTGTCAGCTGGTATTTCAGTTTCGCTCGTTATTAGTGGCAGAGAAGGTTGATCTCATGCGGAGGAAACTGAACGTTATTCCTGGTGACATCGTTTGATTTCCCCTGACTGGTTCCACGTTATCTTATTCTTGCTGCAATCCAGTTGGGAAAAGTATTGATATCTCTTTATCGCTGCCGAGAGGTTTCTTCACTGATTGGCACAGTGGTGACTATAATTTTGGTGGTCTCAACATATTTCTGTTCTGTCCACAATCCATTTGGAAGAGTATGATAATTAATGATCACTGCCAATACGTTTTCACTGATTGGCACAGTTGTGACAATTAATGTTTTGTTGCCATTCATTATTGCACAATACTATTTAGTATATCTTCAGTATTACAGCTATTACACCATTTATATTTACTGAATTTTCAAGGGAATTTCATGTGATATTGATAGACATGTTTTAACTATCCTGCAAGGTTATAGTTCCCTGTTACTCACTGGCTTTTCCTGCATATTTCTACTTTTCTTCCCTCTTACTCATTTTCAACTCATTTTTATTCTTTCTCTCTTCTCTTTATCCAATTCTTTTCCTCCTATCTTTACTCTCTCATTTTTTTCTTTTCTCATTGTCACTATATCTTTTCTTCCTGATTATTCCTTCCTTTCACCATGTCTGCATTTTCCATGTCTCAGCCACCACCGTTGCTTGATGATGCAGGTGACCCCCTAATTCCCTGGAAGAAATGGTTGCAATTATTTGAATCATATTTGATTGCAATTGGTGGTGACAGATTTTCGGCAGTGCGTAAACAGCACGTTTTACTTCACAATCTTGGCAAACAGGGGAGAAATATGTTTGAGGATTTACCTGAGGTGGTTGATGGGGTGGTAGATCCTAATGCAGGTGGTGAGGGACCGGTTCAACTTGATGCATATGAAATTACTGTAAAGAAATTCAAAGCTCAATTTGGAGATAAAATTAATATAGTGCTAGAGCGCCATAAGTTTTTTTTACGCACCCAAGGAAAGAATGAGAAAGTAAAGAATTATATTGCGGTGTTAAGAGGATTAGCCTCTACCTGTGAATTTGGGGTGCTCACTGAATCTCTTATCAGGGATCAATTAGGTGTATGTGTGAAAAGAAAATTCAAGAGAGGCTTTTAGCTGAAGCTCCTGACCTGCCGAGGGCTATCGATATAGCTATTAGTATTGAGCACACAAACTATTGTATGAATGAAATCAAGGAAGCAACAGATGTTAAGCAGGTTTCTGATATTGGTGTGTACAAAGTAAATAACAAAGACACCAGACCTAAACCATTTCCTCTAAACTCAGATAAGCTGGGTGCTCAAAACAGCAAACTGAGATATTTTAGATGTGGCAACCCAAACCACTTAGCCAACGACGTCAAGTGTCCTGCAAGGGGTGTTACTTGCAGTAATTGTAAAAAAAGGGGTCATTTTTCGAAGGTTTGCCATGAAAAGAGGAACACTACTCACATGGTAGTCCAGGATCCGATACCACAACTGAGAAAAGACATTATTTTCCAAGTTCTTAATGTGGGGGAAAATGATGCTAATTCTTATCCTAGTTGTAAAATTTTGCTGGACAATGTTTCCTATGAAGTGTTTGCGGACTCATGTTCCCCCTACACCCTTATAAATGAGGCCTCTTTTCATGCCAATTCCGGTCACAAAGATTACAATCTTCTACCTCCTGATGTTAAACCAGGTGGATACAATCAGGATTTAATACCCCTTGTAGGCATGTTATTGATGCATATCAACTTTAAGGACAGGTCTACTCTAGGAAAAGTATATATCACCAAAGCAGGGTCTTATTTGTTAGGGTGGAAACACCAAAAATACCTTGGTTAAATTATACCCCAATGCACCTGAACCTGTGTTACTTATTGACAGACCTTGTGTGGGAAAAGAAGTTTGTGAGAAATTCCCAGAAGTATTCACTGATACGTTGGGGCAGCTTAAAGGGTTCCTCCATAAAATCAAACTAAAATCCAATTGTAAACCAGTGGTACACAAGGCGAGATCGGTTCCTTTACTGTTAAGAGAACCCCTACAAAAAGAATTGAACAGACTGGAAGACAACAAGATCATAGAGCGCATTGAAAGCTCAGAGTGGTTGGCCCCCATTGTGGTAGCTGCTAAAGGGGGGGGGGGAAGGTATTCGTCTCTGTGTTGACCTCAGGGATTTAAACACGAATATCTGGGTGGATAGGCATCCCCTCCCACACATAAACGAAATGCTGACAGTCATTCAAGGAGCCAAATATTTCACGGTTTTAGACCTATCCTCGGCTTTACCACCAGGTGGTCCTCCATCCTGTTTTAAAGCACCTTACTTCATTCATAACTCCGTTTGATGCGTACCAATTCTCAAGACTACCGTTCGGGCTTGCATCTGCAGCCCCTGTGTTTCAGCGTGTAATGCAACACATCCTTCAAGGTCTTGAAAAAGTAATCTGTTTCCAAGATGATATACTTTTGTATGGAGCGTCGGAAGGTGAACATAACATGATCCTGGAAAAGGTGTTGACTAAACTCAGCGAAGCTGGCTTCCCGACCCAAAAAGAGAAGTGCAAAGTAGGTGTGGAGTCAGTGGTGTTCCTAGGACACATGATATCCAGTGAAGGCATCAGACCCAAAGAAAGTTTAGTGGATGCAGTCAAATTGGCACCAGCTCCTGCTAATAAAGATGAATTGAAATCCTTTTTGGGCTTAGTGGAGTATATGTCGAAATTCGTTAAGAACTTTGCTGATCAAGTCCAACCTCTCAGGGATCTACTCAAATTAGGATCTAAATTTGAATGGAACTCAGAACAACAACTAGCATTCCAACGTGTCAAAGATGCCATCTGTGATGCCCCGATTCTGCACACCTTTGATCCCAATGCCAAGACGATTCTCTCTACTGATGCCAGTAACAACGGACTAGGCGCTTCTTTAACCCAAATGGCTAACAGTAAGGAAAAGGTGATAGCTTTTGCCTCCAGGACACTGAAGGCTGCAGAGATCAATTATTCCACGATTGAGAAAGAAGCCCTAGCCTGTTATTGGGCTATTCGTCATTTCAAGTATTTCCTATGAGGGATCCCTTTTCAATTGATAACGGATCACAAACCTCTACTCCCCTTATTTTCCACCAAGCTTCTAGAAAATACCACGCCACGCATTGCTAAATGGATCCTAGGGCTCCAAGGATTCAATTACTCCATGGTGCATATCTCTGGTTCAAAAAATTCTGTGGCAGATTGCCTGTCGAGATTGCCATTGGAGGATGTTGATTCCAGTATGGATTCTTTAGAGGAAACCATCCTTGCGATTGAAATTCCTGCTATAAAAAAAGACGAATGGGAAAAGTCAATGTTGGAAGATGACACACTCAGCAAGTTAAAAAAGGTTATATCCAGTGGTTCGCCTAAAACCAGAAGTGAGGCACCTGAGGACATCCAGAATTTTTGGATTGTGAAGGATGAATTATCGGTGATGGATGACCTGGTTTGCAGAGGCAACAAGATAATTCCACCCGTCGGAATGAGAGATCACATCATCCAAATCGGCCATGAAGGTCACCCTGGAAGAAACCTGACCAAGAGCAAGATCCGGCAAAGTTATTGGTTCCCTAATAGGGATTCCAGGATTGAAAACCAAGTAAAGAATTGTCTGGCATGTGGAGCTAGCGATAAATCAAAGGTTGTCCGCAAGGCCCCCCTAATTTCAAACTCCGTGCCCTCCAAACCTTGGGACAAACTGGGGATGGACATAATAGGGCCATTAAATCACTTACAGTATTCCCAGAGATTTATGTTTGTTCTCATTGATTACCACTCACATTGGATAACAACTAAAATGGTTTCCACTATCACCACTTCTTATTTAATCGAATTTGTCAAAGAGATTTTTTCCAGAGAAGGTATTCCCACCGAATTGATTACAGACAATGGGGTACAATTTATCTCTGATGAAATGAGAGAGTTTCTTTCTGATTTGTCCATTGTTCATATCAAATATCCACTTTACTCCCCGAAGTCTAATGGGTTAGTTGAAAGAGCAAACAGAATGCTTAAAGAGACTATTCAACTTGCTCGTTCGGCTCAAGAGCCGGTTGAAGAGAGCATAAGGAAAATGTTGTGGTCATATCACATTACCCCTAATTCAGTGTCGGGAGTTTCTCCGTTCATGTCACTCAAGGAAGGGGAGGAACCCTGGTTCTAAACTTAAGCCCAATTGGTTGAACGGAGGATCCCCGGTTTGGGTAGACAGGAACGCTGTGTCAGAAAAGGTAGAAGAACATCAAGCGAAGTACAAAGGCAGTTATGATGCGAAATGGGACACCTCTGACAGAGACTGGAGGGTAGGGGATTGGGTGGTAGTCAAAAAACCCACACTGCTCAAGTCCAAAACGTCATCCTTCTCGAAACCCCTTAGAATTAAGAAGGTTCATAATAACTTTGTTGTGTTGGAAGATGGAAATTTATGGAGCATGGATAACTTGGCTTGCTGCACTAGGGTTCATGTATCAAGGCCACCTGACAATGGTGACCTTGGGGACATGCCCAGAGCCCAAAGTGAAGCGAGATGCACACGCCAACGAAAATGCCCTGTTTGGCAAGCTGATTACAGTATGTAGGGAATATGTTTAACCTTTCACTTTTGCCTTATTCCTACAGGTTCTGGTACATTTGTATTTAATATACGCTTTTCAATTGTGCTCCCCTATAAAGGGAGGTGTGTTGTAACGTGGTATCTCCCCCTCCCTGTTCCCCCTCTCCTTCCCCTCTATTGGTATACCCCGTATAGAACGTTAGAGTGAAGCTCACCTTAGAATGTTGGTGAGCCCACTGAAGGATCTGGATGCGAATAAACTTCCTTTTACCTCAACTCCTGTGTATGATGCATCTTTACAGGCTTCTAATGTAAGAAATGCATCAAGATCCTTGATTAATATCCTGTTCAAACAGCAATAAGCAAGGAGTGAGCTGGGTAGAAAATGGGATGAGATGTTCTTTGACGGGAAAGCGAGGCACACTTGTAAACATTTCATCCTGGCATGCTACACACTGCCAGTGCAAAGCTCCCGCTGACACCCGGTGACGTCATATCTGCCACACCCATCCATCTGCGCCTCATCGCCCTGATCTTTGTAATCTTTTGCCCTGCTACGGGAATTTATTTCCAGTGCCTGTGACTCCTGCTTTTGATCTTCCTGTTCTGTTGTCCAATCCACGTAAAGACTGGCTATGCTACCTGATGCTCGTGCCACCCCCCACCCCGTTTTAAGGTGCATCTACTAGTGCCCCTTTGTCCACGGTGGCTCTTTCCTTCATGCCGCATGTGCCCACTTTCCCTTGTGCCATGTCCCGTGCTCCTCTCCTGCAGGGCCGACAGGCTTTGCTCCATGGCAATAAATCCGCCTTAGGCGGTTCAGGCGGAAGCCTGCCACCGGCCAGCTGTCCTGTGAGTCCTGGCAGCTGCTGCAACCCGGTCAGTGACTGTCATCTTTGACAGTGAGAACCCGACACTGGTTGCAGCAAAATCACCCACGGCGGTCGGGCTCGGAAATTCTATTTCTATGGCGGGGGAGCAGCGAGGCCATAGTAAATTTAGCTAAATAGCACCTGCGGCAGGGCCGGTGTGACAGCAGTGCTCTGCGAACCAGCCAAGCACATTGATTAATTATTTGTGGCGGACCAACTTTACAAAATACAACATACAGATACTCCGGACCCGAAAGGCGTGCTCTGGCAGCAGCAGGATTTGACATCACGTCCCCCTTGCGGCGCCATAAGGTTGTCTAACAACCTGACAGCATGGGAGAACACAAACCTGCCCACACGAATTAAGAACATATGGCCCCTGGCGCTGCTGCTGGCTCCCAAGAGCAAAACTCTCTGGGAGTGAACAGTTTCCTAAAAGCTGGGACATTCACACGCCTTTGGCCAATTGCATGCTCAAGCCAGACGCAAACGCCAATGGCGTTTGAGCCCCACATGCACAAGCTTCTCCTGAAGCTTAAGAGATTCCAAAAGGTTGATTTCCTATAGCAGCACATGCGCTGCTATAGGCTCGACCTAAAAAGGGAGAATTTTGTGATAACTGCCTCTTATGTGGGATGTGAAAGTCTGAAAATATGTGTTTGTTTTTAATCTGTAAATAAGGCAATTTACATATGATGCTCTATATTGCTTTGTATTAAACAAACCAAGAAACATGAATCTATTTGGACTTGTGTCAGGAGTCAATTTACCATCTTTTATTACTTTTAACCTACTTTGGGTATGTTCTCAACAAATCAAAATCCAAAATTGCCTATCTAACCCTACCTCCATCTAAATAGGAGTTCCACAAGGATCCATCCTCTCTCCCACACTCTTTAACCTTTTCATGGAACCCCTCACACTCATTCTTAAACAAGCCGGGATCAACTACCATCTCTATGCCGACGACACCCAACTCTATTATAAGATTAAAACTCATGCTGACATCCTTCACCTCAACAACACTCTCATCAAGATTCAAGCCTGGTTCCACATTAACCACCTCAAACTCAACCCTAAAAAAACTGAAATTATTCTTTTTCCCCTAAAAATAACCAGCTCCCCATTCAGAATTGGATCTCTGACCTTAATGCCCTCAACTGCTCCTTATCTTTGTCCTCCTCAGTCAAATCATTAGGGATCTCCCTTGACAACCTCCTAACCCTCAAGGTACACATCAATAATTCTGCCAAAGGAACCCTCTTCACTCTCCGCCACCTGAAGAAAATCAAGCCCTTCATCCCTATTGATGATTTCAAACTAGCAGTACAATCCCTTGTTCTTTCTCGCCTCGACTATGGCAATGCCATTCTCACCGGAATTCCTAAGATCCACCTAGCACCTCTTAAATCTGTGCTTTGCCTTGCAGCTAGGCTTACCTCAGACTGCAAGCGATTCGACCACATCTCCCCTGCCCTTAAAACCCTTAAATGGCTCCCCATTGAAGGTAGATCCTCTTACAAAACAGCCTGCATTACACACAAAATTCTCCATCAGAAAACACCGACCTACCTCGCTAACAAACTCACTAAAGCCGGTTGCTCCCATTCCTTGAGAAGTACTAACACCCTACTTCTTATCCCCCCCTTCTAAAAAAAGAAAACCACCCAGTCTCGATCCTTTTCCGGCAACGCTCCATGCATTTGGAATGCCCTTCCAACTGACCTTCGCTGTAACCCTTCCTACTCCAGCTTCAAAAAAGAACTCAAACTACATCTCCTCAATAAATACTGGGGACCCTAATCCATATCTGTTCTCTTCCACTGGCCACATCTGTCCGACCCTAGATGCATCCGCCCTCCCTTTTTTCAGCCTTACTCGCCCTTCCTCCTCGTCACTTCCCCCTCCCTGTTTACCACCTTCACTCCTCCTTGCACCCCCCCTCGCTTGTCCACCTTCAGCCCTCATCCCCTCCATCCCCCCTCACTTCTGCCCCTCCCGCTTTTTTTTCAATTTGTGCCTTTTTTTTTTAACTGTTTTTATTGTTTTATACAGCAAAAGGGTAACAATGGTAGTGTACAAAGAAACATATATTTCGAGTTGATGGTATACATTCGCAATCATCGCACAATAAAATAAATATTTTTGCGTTTCCGTATACTTTCTTCCATGATGACACCCCTTCTAATTCTACCCCCAGTGTATCCTTATTCCTCCTCTGAGCTCTCTTCCTCTGACTCCGGTAAAGGTTCACAAATATCTCCCCTATATATATTCCAAGCAGTCCAGATTTTTGTCCATTTCTTGGGGCATCCACGGTTGACATATACTGTTCGTTCCGTTATCATCAGTAGATCCACATCTCTACACCATGCCTCCAGAGTAGGAGTAGCACTTGCTCCCCATTTCTGTGCAATATTACGTTTTGCCACCATGATTCCCAGTGTCACCTATATCTGTCTATACCCTGTAAGATCGTTTAGGACCCAAATATTAAGCAAGCATCTGGGTGGGTTAGGGAGCTGCGACACTCCCATCACCTGCGACACTGTGCGCATCACTTGTCTCCAGTATTCTACTACTACTGTGCATTCCCATATTGTGTGAAGGAACGTTCCTTCCTCCCCGCACCCTCTAAGACAATATGGATGTTGTGCTCTGTGTATTTTGTGGAGCATAGTCCTGGTGTAATACAC
Source organism: Lissotriton vulgaris (assembly GCF_964263255.1). NCBI lineage: Eukaryota > Metazoa > Chordata > Amphibia > Caudata > Salamandridae > Lissotriton > Lissotriton vulgaris. Next base: position 361,963,207 of record NC_141699.1, on the reverse strand, counting down.
CCGATGTGGAATCTTAAGTTGTATTAGCCGGAATCTTGCAGATATCCCCACCTCTCTAGGAGAGGCCAGTGCCTCTTGCCACTCCGAGTCGTCCCTATCTCCTATTTCTGCCATCCACTTACCCCGCAGAGCTATTGTAGGTTCTGGCATGTTGTTAATCAGTTTTTTGTACGTAAAGGACGTGGCTCGTTTCTGCATGTAGTCAGTGAGCAGTCGGTCCTCTAACGAGGCCGATTCGGGGAGTGTTGCATCTGGTGGTATCGCTGTCAGTAGTGCGTGCCTAATTTGTGCGTATCTGTAGGACTCTTTAGGGCCCAATTCAAATTGCATTTGGATGGCCTCATCTTGCAACTTGATTCAGGAATTCTGTTTGCCACGAGAGAGCAGCAGAGAGCCAGAAACGCCAGAGACGCCGACCGCCATTCCCGCAAGTCAGAGCAGCAAGCTGCAGCGTCTCCCAGCGGCGCCGCTCACGGAGTCCCACTGAGCCCCACGCCCAGCTAGGGGGTCAAGGAGGGACAAGGAGACTGGGGGGCAGTGAGCGGCATCGGCGGCGGGGCACGACAGCAGCTTCACTCCAACCTCAGCGGCGGCAGCAGCAGCACGTCACGATATCTGCAACGGAATCGGTACCAGCATCAGCGGCCGGACTCAGTCCAGCCTACCAGCCTCAGCCCCCAGCCTCAGCCTCAGCAGTGGACAGCAGTGGACAGCTGGCCAGGAGTCACAGGGGGGCCGATAGCGCCTTTGCCGGTAGTGCCGATTGCGCCTAGGGAGTGGCTGGTCGAGAGGCGGCGAGGACGCCAAGAGCCTCGGCGAACTTGCCACCGCTGCTCCTAGACCAAAGTCTTAATCAGAACCTGGTAGCTGCCACTGGCCGTTGCAAGTGGACGGAGCCGAGCCGGGCCGCGACCCAGGGCTCAGGAGCTGTGCTGAGCAGAGCAGAGCAGCATTGACCACAGACAGGAGCACCTAGTGGAGCATTGGAGCTCCATAAGGAGGAGGTCCGGATGGGAACCAGAGTGAATCAGAGCACCAGTGCGGTCTAGAACGGAGCAGAGGAGGAGTGGCACTCCACGGGCACACTGACTAGAGAGTTGTGAATCCCTGGTGTGCTTGGGTGCAGGCTGCTGGGCAGTCAGCTGTGGCATCAGAGTCACCAGAGGGAGCTAGAGAGCTACACGAGCTGCGCAAGCTGTGTGCGAGGGGCCGCTCCTGTGCCGTTGTGAGGAGCTGTGAGCCGCGGGCGTGCGGACGTGCGGGCAGTGTGAGCGCTGTGTGAGTTGTGTGAGCGCTGTGACAACAACACCGCCGCCGCCGCCACCGTCGCCAAGGAGGGGGGTGCCCTCTAAGCACTAGAGCGAGTGCCGAGTACACGGCCGGGAGTGCATCGGTTCCCCGTAGCAGTTGCAGCCGCGGACACTCCTATTTTGGCGGAGCAGCAAATGCTTCCCCCTAGAGGGCAACGCTCCGGAGCTTCAGGGCCATGAGTACCACATTTTATTACATTTTTTGGCGATTGAAGCAAAACGCTTCTCCATAGCGGCCAGAGCCAGCGAGCGCCTCACCAGGGCAGCTGGAGCCGCAAGTGACGTCTTTACTTAGGAGTTCCTAGGAGACCAAGACCAAGAGCAGGTGCACCGTGAGGGTAGGAGAGGTGAATGAAGAACGCTCAACATCCCTTTTCCCAGCACCCGGCGCCATCACACTTGCATAGATTCTGTCACCGCCGCTGTTCACCTGCCCCTTCAGATCCGGCTCCAGACGGGGGTAGGTAGGCAGTGGGGTAGAGGGGCAGAGAGCCCGGAAGGAGAGAGTGAGGGCCCCACAACGAGTGCTGCAACTGACGGATGGCAGATCAAAGGAGGTGAGGCCCAAGTCATCCCCAGAAAATACACACACAAAAAGATATACCTAACCAATTATAAAAGAAAAAACCTAAGAATGAGATCTGGTACAAAACGGCAAATCGCTCCTAGCAAAAATCAAAAAAAATCTAACCCGAAACCTGTCCCCAAAGATCCCTCAATGTCTTCATCTGACGGCAAGCCTGTGGCACAGGAAGAAAGGGAGAGGCAAGATACGGGAAAGTTGGTGGTAATACCCGAGAATCCCAGTTCAGCGGCGGGTAAACAAGGGCAGCAAAAAATTAACAAATTCTTTTTTCTAAAAGACCCGGTTTCGGCGATTTTTGCTGCGACAGTGGAGGCGCAAAATCTCCCGAGCCCAATCCTGCCAGACATGATCAAACTGTCACTTGCCCCAGGGGTTTCTATCAAGGAAACAAAGCAAATGGATCAACGTTTACACAAGAGTACTGTAAACCTACTAGGCATAACAGGTCATACAGCAAAAACCAACATTATGAAAAAACAGACAGAAATGGTACAGGCCCAGGTGCACAATACAATTGGACCCCCCGAGAACACGGATTTCAAAAAGGAAGCGGACCTTAAAACTTCAACCCATTCAAGTACTCAAGAGACAAAGGGCACACAAAAACCAGCATCCTACCTGCTAACATCACATGGTCTAGAGTCGCTTGAAAATATCTTCGCAAAATCAGGTTCTCAAAACATAAGCCATAAAAACTTTACTAAGTTCAACAAAACGCCAGAAGGGGCAGACTCAGGACATTTATTAAGCCAGAGACTCGAAGGGGAGGCAGAAATGGAAGATCTCCCTTCAACCACAAATACCCCAAAGCCGACTGTAACCTCTAAGAAAAAAACAAAAAGAGCATTAGAATTTGGGCAATATACATCGGAACATCCGACTATAAAGGCGCATAACCAAGAGCTAGTGGCATCAACACTGCGAAACTCAGAGGATCGAGGGAGCAGCCACAGAATATGGATCGACGACACCAGTAGTGTCGGTGGCGAGGCAATCAAGCAAGCCCTGTTGGATCCCATTCTAATTTCATCGGCAAGTAGGATTGAACAGTCCTGCACAAACTTAGAAAACGGAGCCGGTTTACAACAAAACACAAACTGGGGGAAGACCCTAATTAGCACATTGGATCAAGCAATAAGGGCACTAAACTTCCAATCGGATAAAATGGAAGTCCAAATAGATCTAATAAACATAATCGCTGAGCACATATCAAACTTAAGCTCTAAAGCAGACACAATAATGACCTTATTAGTCAAGAAGGAAAACGCGGAAAAAAACACAAATACAAACACAGACCAGATAACTCAAGGAAATAGAACACAAACCAAAAGCTACACTAAATCTAGTCGTTGTAACTGTGGTAGTATAATTGAAAAACTGGCCACTCTCCCAGAGATCTTAAATGACATCCTGGGAGCAGTAAAATCTACTTGCGAACAAAAGGGAACCCGGCACCATACGGACACCACCCAGAAGGAAGAAATTCCAAATGCCCAATCCGGATGACAATTCCCGGACCAATCCATCAAAAGTGCTCGGAAGAAAACAACCACAGGTCAAGACGTAGGGGCGAAGGAAAGCCAAGAAGAGCAATTCTACGAAGGCTCGCCTACCCCTCCAACCCAATCAACAGGACAAACTAACAAAACGTCAACGAAAGAGAGCCAGGAAGCCACGGCCCAAACAAAACAAGAAACATACCGTTGCCCCGGAACACATCTTTCCAATTTTCACAAAGAAAGTAAGCCAAGGTCTCGAAATAAATAAGGACACGCTGAAATCCCCAGACAGTAGACTGGATCAACAATACTTGGAAAGGGTTAGTTTCTTGTTTGAGAACTCTATAATGGTGGAGTCAACACAAAAATTAGAAGTAAAAAACGTTAAGAGACCAGGGGAACCCAAACAAACAACCCAAGGCCCAACTATTCCCAGATGTCATACAAAAGAAATATCTTGAATAAGAGATTATGTGGACAATGGCCCAAACGACCGAGTTAAAGACATGGACATCCATAAAGATGCTGGTAGTACAGAGGCCAACTCGCCCCCACTTCAAAGAAAAGAAGTGGAGGAATCCAGCAAATTCAATAACAGGAAGTAAAAATCTAAGTATTGACTCGAGGGAAAAAAAAACCTCCCAACTCGAACTTGATCAGAGAGTTTTAAAGATTACCACTAACGCAACAGGCAGGAGCGTTATAACAAAGAGAGACCCCCCTGAACTTGAGCAATCAGTACAACGTATAGAAACTAGACTTGTGAAGAAGTCAGAAAACAGTATTGAGGTACCAACAGCTCACGTAAAAGATACTGATCCAATCGAAAGGCCCATAAGAACAAAAAACAACTCAACAAAACAGGGGGGGAACCAAATAAGAATACCAGACGAATACGTAACAAAAGGAAGGCAGGACATTCTCAATAGAGGAAACATCCTAAAATTGCTTAAGGAAATCCCGGATCTCAACGGAATAGTTCCGCAAGACATGGAAGCAGTAGAGTTCCAGCAAAATGAAGCAAGGCGGGAAAAGAAAATTCAGTCATTACCTGGAAATCAAAAGAGCTCGCAGCAAAAATCTACTCTCACAAAGCAATATTCGAGAGTTGGGGAATCAACTTACAGCAACATAAGCAACCAAGATACCCCTACCCCCTCCACAACAGCCTAGATAACCATAAGGACACGGAGTCCCAAAGGCCCAAGACAAAATCATGCCTACACGTAGCCCGAGCAACATCCCTGGGGAAAGGAATAGAAACAAAAAACATTTAAAAAAAACAGACAATCACATATCGGCTTCACAGCAGTAATCAAGACTGGTCTTGGATCCCGACAGTACTGAGCGAAAAGGGTTCTTAGAACTGATATAACGCCCACAGCCAGAGAACGACCAAATTTCTGGCAGAAGGAAGAAATAACTGCGGAATTAATTAACTTATGCTCTTGGAACGTGCATGGTTTTAGTACCATGGAGCTGGACCATGAAACACAAATTTTCCTTGGTGAATTGGACATAATACTCTTACAAGAAACCTGGAACTTGACTCAACTAGGTATTCCGGGCTTCACGGATTACCACATACTTGCAGAGAAGCACGCGAAATATGGGCACCCACGAGGAGGTCTAACAATCCTCGTTTCTCAAAAATACAACTGGAATCAAGAATTATTGGATGTCGGGCTAAACTGGGTTCAAGCAATAAAAACTACAATACAGCCCCAGCACCAATTGTTACTTCTAAACATTTACATACACCCAGATCGCAAAGCAAAAAAGGAAAAACTGGAAACACTACTCAAACTAATTAAAATCTTACAAAAAACCAACACACATAGCTCCATGATAATTTCGGGAGACTTTAACTTCAATCTACTCAGCACCGTTAGGGGCGGATCGAACAGAGAAAAAAGGACAGCACTCGGGGACAATCAAACCGAACGGGGCAAGATAACCTCAATGGGCCTAACAATATTAAACAGTAAAAAAAAAGGCCAGTCTCAGCCGTGCCCTACCTACATGAGCGGTAACGTTAAATGGACTCTAGACTTCACACTGGTAAGCGCGAGCCTGATAAACTCAATTGCGGAATATCTAATAGTTCAGCGCTTGGAAAGCGATCATTTCCCCCAAATCATCAGGATGGATATCACTGCCCCAAGAGCAGAGAGAACAAGCTCACTACACCAACAAATAGAAAAATGTAACCTGCGGAAAATAAAATGGAGGGGTGGAGAAACACAAAAAAGTTTGACCACGGCCAGCAACTTTATGTGAAAACTTGGGAGCCTAGAAAATGGAGACCCTATAAACAACTGGGAAAATTTACTGGAGGAACTCAACAAAAAACACTCAGATCAGCCGAGAGCAATCAAAGATCTAATAGGAAAACCTGCGCCCTGGTTTAACGCAGAACTAAAACAAGAAAAAAGAAAATTGGCCAGGGCACAAAGATCGGCCGCAAACGGACAATGCACAAACTCTACAGAGCTCAGAAGCATGGGAAAGGCATACCGGAAAAAACTATGGGTAGCAAAAGCCCTACACAAAGAACGGGTATGGGCAAAGCTACTTATTTCCAGCAAAAGCTTCCTCCAGAGAGTTCTGGGCAATCATTAATGAACTAAACTTGGGAGCGGCACTGCAACAGGATCCCGGTATCAGCAACAAGGAATGGGGGACACATGTGAAGAACCTCTACTTAACAAAGGAATCCCAAAGAACTGAAAAAAAACAACAAGGGACAACAATGGAGATCAATGCCGATAGTACAAGACCGCATGACAGCGTAATCCCGGAAACAAACCTCAAATTTGAAGAACTAATAAAAAGGCTAATCCAAAAATTAAAACCAGAGGGGGCACCGGGACCGAACGGTATCCCAACAGCAGTTTAGAAAACAAACATAGACTTTTGGGCCGAACTTTTAGCTACATTGTTCAATCACATCTTGAAAAAAGGAACTCTTCCGGCAACATGGAGTGGAAACATCATCCATCCAATCCACAAGAAAGGGGACCGGAAAGAGCCAGGAAATTACTGATTAATTTCCCTAATAGATGTTGAAGCCAAGCCTCATGCCTGTTGAAAGAGCTGTAGAACTGGGAAACATCGACCAACATAATCCCTAGGTTTCAAATTGGTTTCAGACTGGGGATGGGGACAACCACTAACCTGGTCACCCTGGGCCTGCTAACAGAAAACGCCAAAAAAAGAAAACATCAACTGTATGGCTGTTTCGTCGACATAAAATTAGCTTTCGACCACGTAAGCAGAATAAGGCTTTGGAGCAAACTAAGAAAGTGGGAAATGCCGGATTACTTAATAAATGCAATAACCAGCCTATATTGTAAAACATGGGCGAAGGTTAAACAAGTGAACGGCCGCAGCCTCACTTACAAAATTGAGACACAGGATGGTCTAAAACAAGGTTGGGTCCTTGCCCCCAGTCTTTTTAATTTATATCTTGCTGAAATTGGACGTAATTTAGACGCAAAGGAAAGTCACGCACCAAAGCTTGGCAATGTTCCTGTGCCTATAATGCAGTACGCCGACGACATAGTTTTATTAAGCAAAACCCCAGTTGGTCTGCAACGCTTAGTAAACATGTTAGCCTCATATTTAGCACAAGAAAACCTGGAGTTGAACAAAGACAAAACAAAAGTGCTCCGAATCATGGAGGGGAAGAAATTAAAATATAGATGGTCATTCAACAACTCTGTTTTAGAAGAGCAGGACTCATACAAATACTTGGGGATGATTATTGAGCAGGGCAATACAAAAAAAGGCACATACAGGTACTAAGAGGGAAGGCACAATCATTAATTTATGCATATTGGCAATTGCCAAAGACAGTGGGAGGTCCAAACTATATGCACTTACTTAAAGTAATGGCTGCACAAATCATTCCAACTTTGTCTTATGGACTAATAGCATGGCTCAGAGGTGAATCAACGATACTAAACAACTTACAAAACAAAATATATAAAGTTGTGTTTGGGTTGCCACACGCAGCTGCGCCAGCCCAAGTTCATTTAGAATTCGGCAAGAAATCAGGACGAAGTCCACATTTGCAAAATTCTGCCATAAGCTTCGATCCGCCACTAGTGAGTCACTGGACAATCTATGCTGGGAGGAAATAAACTTTCAGGTAGCCAAGCACAACATCACCCAATGGGGTACATTTCTCAGCGCGAGTTTGACAACATTGGGCCTACACGAACTGTGGAAAAAAAATATTGACCACAAGCAGTTCTGCAAAATAGCAAACGGATCAGCAAAAAGGATTTCCTTGCTTAAAGACAAAAGAACCTTAACTAAACGGCGACACGCTTGGACAGTAGTCAATTCATACACCACCCAGAAAGCGCAAGTCTACCTAGCCTTACACTACTGTCAACACCTAAAAAAATCTCTGGTAGCCTACCGACTGGGCATGCACTATTCAAAAGATCTAAGGCCTTCTTGGAAACATCAATCTGAAAGCACTAACTGCAGATTATGCGGATACAAGAATGAAACAGTGACACACTTGCTATGTGTATGCCCAGCGCTGCAGGTCCTAAGAAGAAGATATCTCCGGGCAATTTTCAATACACTGAACATCCGTACCTGCAGGCAGGCGGTGATATGCTGGCTAAGCGGTGTTTCGCCTATCCTTTCATGTCGGGGAATCAAATTTATGGCGGAGGTAACAAAGCTGTTACAAGATAAGGAACAGACACAAGGCACCTGCCGCCCCGAACAAAAAGTAGACCAGGGTCTGATCACTAGGTGACAAAGGTCATCCAGTGAAAGAACTGATACGGACAGACTTAGTATGTTTTATTCTAAGATATATGACCATAGAGAGGACATTTTTTGAAACAGATTATTCTGATTTTACTTCATTTATAATAGCCTTTTGTATTTGCTGTTGCACTGTTTTTATTTCTTGCAAATATTGTAATGATTTTAATTAATCACACAATAAAACGATGACGATATTGCATTTGGAGTTGGGTGTATGGTATCACCGACCCCCCCCTCCCACAGGTCTCCGTCCGTGGAGATACCTATGTTATCCCATCTGTCAAATCCTTTGCTGCGTCTCAACTGCCCTAGTTTTCTGAAGTCCCATAATGGAGTGAGCTTAGTGATCACTCCCCCCATCCCATTTTAGTTCGTGCTGTGTGCCAAATTGTGACTGTGTGTTTAGTAGGGCCATCTAATTTCCGTAGTAGTCCTTTGTTATAGAGAGGTGCGAGCATACTGTTGGCGCCCAGCTGGTCTCTATCTGTTCTGTATGCCGGGTCATCTTGCGCCGTATGGATCCACTGGTTGATAACCTTCAGGTGTGTAGCCCAATAGTATAGTTGAATGTCAGGAAGCGCTATCCCTCCCTCATACCAGCTTTTATGCAGTTTTGCTTGCGCGATACGTGCAGGATTATGGCCCCATAGTAGCGTAGCCACTTGTGCTTGCACTTGTTTAAAATATTGGGTTGGGACAAGAAATGGAGTATTATCAACGGCATATAAGAATCGTGGTAGCGCCATCATTTTATATAATGCCGCCTTACCCAGCAGTGTGAGGGGCAGGGATGCCAAGTGATTCACATCTCTTTTCAGCCGTTCTAGAGGCGGCGCCAGATTCTTGGCGAAAAATTCTATCGGGTTGTTTGTAATATGAATGCCCAAGTACTTAAAGGATTCAGTTGTTATTACGAGTGGACAATCGGGCAGGCATGGCATTTCGCCCCGTGGGACATATAGGACCGACTTAGACCAGTTTATTAGATAGCCGGACATCTCCCCGAAGGTGCTGCATAGGCGGAGGAGCTCCGGTACGGATCGTTCCGGGTCCAACAAGTACACCAATATATCATCGGCATAGAGGGATACACGTTCTTCCCAGCCTTCTCTCCTTTGAATTCCCTTCAGTAAGGGGGTCCCTCTGATTAAAACTGCCAGGGGTTCTAAAACCAGCGCAAACAGGAGCAGTGACAAGGGGCAGCCCTGTCGTGTCCCCCGTGCCAGTGGTATCTCCTCTGATATGTGGCCGTTGGCCAACACCCTGGCCAAAGGCCCCGTGTACAACAGCTTTATCCACGCGCAGAATTTAGGGCCGAACCCCAGGCGCGGAATTATCACAAAGAGATATGTCCATTCGACCATATTGAAGGCCATCTTAGCATCTAATGATAGTATCATCGCCGGGCTTGTCAACGAGGAAGCCTTCCCCAGTACACCGTGCAGGCGTCTGAGATTTAGTGCTGTGTTCCTGTTAGGCATGAAGCCCGATTGGTCCGGGTGTATTAACTGTGGCAGGTGTGGTAATAATCTGGTGGCCAACAATTTAGCGAGAATTTTTGCTTCTACATTCAATAAGGATATTGGACGGTAAGAGGTGCATTCAAACATGGGCTTGCCCGGTTTGGGGATCGCTACAATTGCCGCTATTCGCTGTTCCAGTGGTAGTTCACCCCTCTGTAGGCTGTCTGTGAACATTGCCAGCATAGGCGGGCTCACGGCCATTTGTTTATACCATTTAATCGGGATACCATTCGGTCCCAATGCTTTTCCGGATTGAATCGATCTGATCGCTAATTTCAACTCCTCAACCGTCAGGTTTGGCTCCAGTTCTCTGGATGCTTCCTGTGTCAGTGTGGGCATCTCTATGTTCCTCAGGAATTCTGTTGCCCCTTCCTCTGCTAACCCTGATGTTGGTGTGTAAACTTCCTGAAAGTGCTGTGCCAACGTTTTAACTATTTTCTCTGGGTCTGTCGAGAGATGTCCGTCGGGCTGCCTTATCTCTCTTATTCCCCTGCCCATTGTTCTTCTTTTGTCTAGCCATGCCAGCAGTTTGCCCGTTTTGTCTCCTATGTCATATATTTTGTGTTGTGTTGTTACTATTTGGGCTTTCACTTTCTCCTGCAGGTGTATTTTGTATTGTTGTTGCCTAAGGTGTAAGGTATGCGCCGTATCTGGTGTGGGGTCCGTTGCGTGTTCTGTGTCGGCCGCTTGTAATGCTGATTCCAATGCTAGGAGTTCGTTTCCCTTATCCCTCCTATGACCCGTTATAGAGGCTATGGCCTGTCCCCTCAAGACTGTCTTATATGCCTTCCAAACAATAGAGGGCGAGGAGACCGATCCTGCATTTTCTGCAAAGTAGTGTTTTGTGCTTGACTGTAAGCTCTTTTTTATTTGGGGGACAAGGAGATATCCTGGGTAAATAGGGTATATCCGTCGGTGGGACGTTTTTTGGAAGGAGAACAGTAAGACCACCGGAGAGTGGTCTGATATTCCCCTAGGTTTAATATCTACGCCCACTACATTTTGCAAGCCTGCATTGAACATCATATAGTAGTCGATCCTCGATAGACTATTATGCACCGTAGAGTGAAATGTGTATTGACGTGTTGTGGGGTGGTAGTACCACCAGACATCTGCCAGGCCTATAGCGTCTGTGAATCCTCGGAAGCGTGAAGTGCCAGTAGGCGTTATTCGGGGCGGATATCTGTCTTCCGAGGCATCCATCGTATAATCGAAGTCCCCTCCCATTATGAGATCGTTCTAAGGCAGGGCCAGGAGGAAATCACTCAGCACCGGAAGTGCAACCGCGTAAAGCGCCGGGGGGGGGTGTACACTGAAACTACGTTAAGGAGTTTGCCCTCCCACTGACCGTGCAGTGCTGCGAAACGTCCCTGGTCATCTGTTTTAGTCTGGAGCACTATGAAGGGAGCGTTCTTTTTCATTAGTATGCCTGTACCCCTGGAACCAGTAGAGAACTCCGAGTGCACCACCATCTTGTAGCCCCACCTATCTAGTGCTTTGCAGGCCGACCCCGTGTGGTGTGTCTCCTGTAGTAATGCCAGAGTGGCGCCGTGTCGCTTCAGGGCCTGTAGTACCAGTCCCCTCTTTATCTTATCACCTAGTCCGCGGACGTTCCATATGACTAGTTTTAGGGTTGTTACCTGTGTCTCTTGGGTAGGTATGTGTGCTCTTTCATTTTGTGGACTATTTGCCATGTGGATTGTTTGTGCAAGACCTTGATTGCCATCTATTCACCATGTGCGTGTGTCCTTTCACCTTTTGAGTCTCTATCACACCATCAATGCCCCTATATGCCAAAACAAAACTAAACCAATTTCTAACATCTCTTCCCTTAGCCCCTCCCCCCCTCCCTGATCTCCCTGCTTAACGGACTTTGAACTGCCCGCCACCCCAACTCAGCAGAGTGCTTATTCCCCAACCCAACCATAGTACTTTCTTGACTGGGGTAAAGAGTCCGAAGAAGCGCCAGTCCCTTTTTTTCGCCCCGTCAGCCCATCTTAGTCCGTTATCCACGAGCGACAGGATTCTCTGGTGGTTTGGCTGGAGAGGCATTGTAGCGAGCACTGAGTTAACGTGCCGCCGACCTTGTTTGGATGCTGAAGGAAGACTGCGAGACTGGAGCCACTTCAGATATTATTCTCTATCTGGGCGGACACTGTGAAGATATAAAGAGTCTACGGGAATAGAGCCGAGACGGTGGTTCTACCCCACCCACTAGGGTGGTTGTGGGGGGGCCGGCGATACCAGCCCGAGGTTTAGCCAGGGCCGTGAAGAATAGAGTACCCATGTCCTGATGAAGCCTATATCATCTGGCTCAAACACGACTGCGACTGCGTCGACACCTTATGCTTTGAACGGAGTCCCCTGTAAAAATTTAAGGAAGATTGGATTTTTTCCTAGGTGCACTAACACAAATGTAGGCTGGGTTGATAAGTTAACCCCCTGGTGCTTTGTTTTTGGGACTACCATTTTGTTGTGTACTCCACCCCAAATTAAGAGGAGGTACATATGTAAATTGGTGTATATATATAATTTTTTGTCTCAAGGGTACAGAGAAGTATTTTTGGTATTGTATAGTGTTTTGTGTATTTGTATAAAATGTACATGTGATGTGTTGTATATAGACTCTGTTATTTGTTTACATTGTGCCTCTCTGGCTGTTCGCTCATATATGTGTATATGAATTAATATATACTTACGCTGCGTATAATTCGCAAATCACAAGACAATTAATTGTTTCTTGTTTGATAATTAAAAGTGGATTGATCCCTTCAGTGCCATTTGTTTCTACTTTTTCATCTTTGGATGTCTCCTGCTCAGGTACGGGAGGGTGAGGTGGGCAGAACCTCTAACCATTTTTTCTAGTCGTTATCCACGAGCGACAGGATCTTGAGCTTGTTGTCGGGTGGGTATTGACTCAAGGAATCTCTGTACAGCGAGTTCATTCTTGATCTACCACTTCCGCCTCTGACCGCGGTGAGTAGGTTGAGTTTGGATGCTGTGCGTGCCAGTCTCTTAGGTCTTCCTAGTTGTCACAACGGTGATTGTTACTGCACCCGTTACGTTGTTTCCCCACAGTTCACCATCCTTCAAGCCAGTCATAAGTCGTTTCAGGTGTTTCGAAGAACCATGTCTTGTCCTCTGCTACTACTCTAAGTGTCGCCGGAAACAACTTGGAGTATGGCAGTTCTTGCGCGCGCAGAGCCTTTTTCACCTCCAGAAAGTTACGCCTGCGCTGGGAGACTGCCACCGTGTAGTCCGGAAAGAAGGCCACGGTTGAGTTCTGTATTCGGATCGGTGGGGATACCCTTGCCGTTTGCAAGATGGCATCTCTGTTGCGGTAATTGAAGAGTATGGCGACTATTTGTCTAGGTGGAGCTCCCAGTTTAGGCTTTCCTCCCGGGACCCAGTGTGCTCTAGCTACTGAGAAAAAACTGGACAGGCCTTTTGGCTGTAGTCTTGTCTTCACCAGCTCTTCCACGTATAGATCCATCGTTTGGGTTCCTTCAGATTCCGGAATGCCCAAGATACGTACATTGTTCCGGCGTGAGCGTCCCTCCTGGTCGTCCAGCTTCTCCGTTAGCTGTTTTTTATCTGCCTCCAGACGGGCCAGGGCTGGCTGCAGTTCTGAGGTATCTGCCACTAAGGATTTAGTGACGATTTCCACTTCCTTGACTCTGTCCGTCATTTTCTGGAAGTCCGCCCGGAGGAGATTTACATCTGTTGATATGGAACCGACAGTGGTTTGGAAGGTGAATAGGGCTGCCATAATGTCTTCCAGTGTTACCTTCTTTCCGCCATTACCCTCCGAACCCTTGCTCGAAGATGTGCGATTTTCAGGGAGAGGTGGGGATCCCTTGTCGTAGGCATATTTGTCGAGTTTGGCCTGGGCACTCTGATTCCGTGGGCCCATGTTCAACATGTCTCCTTTGGGAAGTGGATACTCTCTGCGGGCGTTCTGTGTCTCTCTGTTTCCTGCAGTCAGTTACTCGTTAATTTGAGAGCCGGGTAACGGAGTGTATTCCGCATCCGATGCGTGGCGAGGCGTATTAGTGCATTGCCGAGCCAAGTTTCTGTTGCGATGTTATCTTACGGTCGTGATGGCCCCCTGTCGCCGTTATTAGGAGTGAGGCTTAGTATCACGTTCCGTTCTTCCTCCAATGATGTCCGCAGCCAGCGCGGATTTATTATCGAATATCGCAGCCTTTAGGTGGCGCTCAGGGCCTCAGTCCGTTCTAGCCCCCCAAGGCCTATGCCAGCAATGTGTGTGATTCCACTCTTTTCTGCCGCTTGGGAGCCCAGCTCTAACACCTCGCCACCTCCCGGCCGCTGCTCACCTCCTCATGCTCTTGTCTCCGTTCATGCCACGTCTTGCGAGGTTAAACAAACACCCAACTGTAGGCTTCTCAATTAATTAAGGCCGACGAGGGGCTGTGCGCCAGAGTGTTGTGTCCCCGCGGTCTGGCTGCCACTGAATTCGGCTTTGATCATGCGATTGTCTCTGTTCTGCGCCGGCTGCTTTCGCGTCCTTGTGTGCCTTTTGTAACTTGGCCGTGTGATCAAGGGTTTCAATATGCCGCAGTCTGGAGCTGTCTGTGCGTAGGGTCAACGGACAATGCGGGAGGGGTATTCAGGAGAAATTTGTGGTCATGCCGCCATACGTATTAATATCGCTGAAGCCTGGCGCGTGTAAAGTTTAAAGCCCCAGCCTCTTTGTTGCTTGGTTTTCCGCGGCACACTTTTGGCGGTCGTGCTCCCGGTTATAAGGGGACCCGCCAGCCACCTCGTCTTTCTACTGGTTCCTAGATCTAAGTCTGGGCTACTCTTAGTACTCTTCAGTTCCCGGGGCAGCTGCTGTGTTCTTTCTGTAGCCGGCGCTGTCTCCGGCGCACTCCCCACGATCCGCGCCTCCTTAGCTGTGCTTGCTTTCGGTTTTGTTTTTCGGCTATCCGGAAATCTAGGCCCCGGTCTCTGGTGTTGCCTAGGCCTTCCCCGGTCACTTGCGATTGCCTCCGCTCCCCGACGTCAGATTTCCTTCGGCGTTACACCGATCGGTGCCGCTCGGTCCCGGACCTTGACGTGGGCCCCTGGAGTTCCTCAATATGACGGATTACTGGACGGATTGTTGAAAGGGACTACGCAGTCCTCGGAGCTCCTAAGCTAAGCAGCCATGTTGCTCCGATGTCAGCCACGCCCCCCAATTTGTGCCTTTTGATATTTTTGATTATTCACATCTTCCACATTTTGTTGTGCTTATTTCCCATAGGTATCATTTTGAAATCTATCAGGCGGAGACTTATATGTTGTTTATATACCTTGATGCTATGTATGTCCCCTGTCTTATTGACCTTCTTGTCTCTAAAATGTAAAGCGCTCTGATACTCCTGGGTCCAGCTAGCGCTATATAAAACCTCTAAAATAAAATGAATAAAATAAACATGCCCCTTGGTAACTAATTAAACCAAAGCTGGTCTCTTTAGAGTGGTGGTGCGCTCTGCACCCTTATTCCTGCAGTCTTGAGGGCGAGCCTGCAGCTATATGCTGTTACAATGTGAAAGAAATTCACCGGACATACCCCGCAGCATTGATTAATCACCATGTTCATGACATTGTGGCGCCAGCGCCACTTGTTACGGGGCGGGTCGCTAGAGTTAGAATAAAGCGCGGGCGGCGTCGCAGGCACTGATCTTATCACTGCGCACGGCATTAAACTTGCTCTTCTGGTAAGCCTAAGTGCGCCCGTGTGATTTCTAAAGCGCAGCACTTCCAGGAAGTGGAAAGTGCAGCGCATTGGTTTTAATAATATAAATCTATAAGGTAGCAGGGCAAGGACGGCTCATACACACATTTTCCGTACATTCCCCAAAGGCTGGCTGGCGTGACAGCTTCTCTCTCTCTCTCTACGGGAGGGGAGGGTCGGTGCACGGACAAAGAATCGAGGAGACGCAGCTACTGCTTCGCCTCTAACTCCGCTCACTCTGCTGGGGCACATAATTACCAAATGCATTAATTGGTCTTTGGAACGAAGGCTTTCTAATGCCAAAGAAGCTATTTAAAATAAACTAGCGCCATCCTACTTTTTGTAGAAGTTCCCGGGTCTTATCAGGTTCTCCTTCGGTTGTCCCAGGCTGTGACAGGAGGTTACAATTTCCTGCCCGCCAGCTGGGCCCCAAGGCATTGAGGAATGAACTGCTGTTCCTCTGCAGCCGGTGTTCGAGAATACAAAGGGTGTTTCTAGCTATCGCAACAAGAATTTTAGATTCTATTAAGGACACTGAGGCGAGGATTATGCTTTCTCATTTCTTTACTGCAAAACACAGCAGCCAATGAAAGTAAAACTACATTAGTGAAAAACAACAATACCCATGAGGCTTTGAACCACACCTCCTGTCTTACAGCCAATCACAGCAATAACAAGCATACAAAGTAGAGAGACACTAATCTGGCCACCTCTTTCTTTGCGCGAATCAGTCCAATAAGAACAATCACAGTGTTAAACTCTCAACGGAGAGATGAACAGTTCCTGTAGGAATTCTCAATGGAGAACAATCCAAAACAAATGAAGGCATCCGCTTCTGTCAGGAAGGCACGGTAGCTCCATCCGGAGTAGGTACTCAACTCTTGTTAGAATCATTTCCTAAAACAGAAAAACAAGGTTCGGCAAAAAGTTGTTACCACAATATAACATCTAACAACTTCCCAGTTGCATAAAAACTGTGGAACGGGTGGGATAATCCTCGCCTCCGTGTCCTCAATAGAATCTAAAATTCTTGTTGCGATAGCTAGAAAACTTTAAATTCTATGGCAGGACCGGAGGCTTCTGATTATGCTGGTTCAAAGCTCATCAATCACAGCATCAGAAACATGAGGAATAGGCTTATAATAAAACACTTTAAACATTGAATCAGAAGACCAATCAGCTGCTTTAAGAAAGTCCTCCAAGCGGGATCCTAATAAATAGGCCTTAGAGGCCATAGCTTCTCTAGCCGAATGAGCACCATAAACAGAAATGTCAATGCCAGCTTCTGACATAATCCATCGAACCCACCTAGCTAAAGTAGCAGCCGCAACCGGCTTGAATGGTTTCTGAACAGAAATTAATAACTAACCCAGCGGGTCAGCTCTGTGTGCAATAGTACGTTCTTCATAGCATTTCAAACATAGCAACACGCATAATTTACTGATATGAGGAAAGGCAGGATACTCCACTGAACGAGACATGATCTTAGTCCTTCTTGTGATTATAAAAGAGACACCCTGTGGAGAAAACATCCTGGGGTGCCGCTCGCAGTCGTGTTCTGCTGCTGGTAGCGTGGGGAGTCCTTCAATCAGCTGTTGCCTTATCGGACTTGGGACCCCTGCACCTTGAGCCTGCGTGCTCCGCTGTGTTTTCTCCGTCAGCGCCAGATTCAGGACTGTGCCTGTGCCCGTGTGCTTTGATCCTTACTGCAGCAGCCCAGGGGGAATTTGTCCAAGTATTCTGCACAGGCTGGCCGCCGCAATCCAGGCCAGATTTTTCCACCTGCAGAGGGAGTGATTTTGGGAGCGGGACTGCGAGGCAACGAAAGGTGCTAGCGCCAGGCAATCGCGCGCACCTGGGCCTCTTCCCGCCCACTCCTCCCTGTAAGTACTTAACGACTCGCGGCCCCCGCTCCGCGGGAGCCGCTCGCAGTCGTGTTCTGCTGCTGGTAGCGTGGGGAGTCCTTCAATCAGCTGTTGCCTTATCGGACTTGGGACCCCTGCACCTTGAGCCTGCGTGCTCCGCTGTGTTTTCTCCGTCAGCGCCAGATTCAGGACTGTGCCTGTGCCCGTGTGCTTTGATCCTTACTGCAGCAGCCCAGGGGGAATTTGTCCAAGTATTCTGCACAGGCTGGCCGCCGCAATCCAGGCCAGATTTTTCCACCTGCAGAGGGAGTGATTTTGGGAGCGGGACTGCGAGGCAACGAAAGGTGCTAGCGCCAGGCAATCGCGCGCACCTGGGCCTCTTCCCGCCCACTCCTCCCTGTAAGTACTTAACGACTCGCGGCCCCCGCTCCGCGGGTGCCGCTCGCAGTCGTGTTCTGCTGCTGGTAGCGTGGGGAGTCCTTCAATCAGCTGTTGCCTTATCGGACTTGGGACCCCTGCACCTTGAGCCTGCGTGCTCCGCTGTGTTTTCTCCGTCAGCGCCAGATTCAGGACTGTGCCTGTGCCCGTGTGCTTTGATCCTTACTGCAGCAGCCCAGGGGGAATTTGTCCAAGTATTCTGCACAGGCTGGCCGCCGCAATCCAGGCCAGATTTTTCCACCTGCAGAGGGAGTGATTTTGGGAGCGGGACTGCGAGGCAACGAAAGGTGCTAGCGCCAGGCAATCGCGCGCACCTGGGCCTCTTCCCGCCCACTCCTCCTCCTACTTAGCCCAACTTTCGCACGCGCACGCGGGACGCGCGCGGGCGAAGCAGGGGCAAAGAGCGGGCCGTTGTGTGGCCGTTAGGTGGCTGGTGAGGCTGGGCTGGGCCCTGTCCTTTTTGTCGTGCTCCCTACGTAGACCTGGGCTCACTGTGACCTCCAATGTTTGTATTTACGGTTTAAGTGATACTATAGTTGATTCAGCTTTGCTGGTTTCGTATTTCTAGCCATAGTCACTCTTGTATAACTTCATAGCTGTGTTTCCTTTTCCCACTATGGATATGGCTTCACCTGGGACTTCGGGGGCTAACCTTAACAAGGGCACTCTAGACAACTACTTCAAGAAATCCATCTCTGATATTGAAAGGGAAGAAGCCTTAGCAGAGAAAAGGGTGGAGCGTCGACGCTCCATCGAGGGTTACAAGGCAAGAACTCCCTTGGTTATGTCCCCGCATACCTTAGTACCCAGTACAGAGGTGTCCCCTATTACTGAGGACCCCTTTACATCTCAGGGAATCCCAGAACTTTTAAGGGATATTACCTCCACACCTCCCTCTCACCCTGGGGATTCCTCTAGCTTGCCTACCGTCGTCCCCTCATCACCTTGCAATCCTGATGTAGCTCAAAAATCTATGCAAGCTCCCATCCCTATGGCAAAAACTACTGCTAAAAATCAATTGAGGAAGATTGAGGCCCAGATAATCCCTGGCCCTCCGCCCAAAAAAAGGATGAGGAAAGGGGGTACTATACATAAGGGCAAAATTAGTCACTCTGAATTTGGTAAGGGGAAAGGGGGGGGTTCAGTCTCCGTCTCCAAACCAGATGTGGGTATTAGACCTACTACATCTACAGCGACTGCACAAGAAATACCACCCCCTATAGTAGCTACCACCCCTCTACGTGCATTTCCGGAGGTGACTCCTTCGTTTGCCCCTACCTTAGAGTCAATTGCGCAAATGCTCAGGACACTGACTTCCCCTATTGTAGATAGACTAATGGCCATAGAACAACGGTTAGGGAACTTGGAACAGGCTATTTTAAATAGACCGACCAATCAGAAGGTCCCCATAACACCTAGCATAGTTCAGACTGTAGGCAGTTCACTTAACAGCTCAAAACCTTGCACTTCCAAGATGCTCTATTCAACATCTAACAACCTAGCCAAGGAGGCCAATACGATTGCTACTACCACCACAACAGCCTCATTCCCTTTGCCTAACCCTCCTACTAAAACATTGTCCCACATTCCTCAAGGCATTGTAACCTCCGCCACTCCTTCTATAGTTGCCATTAATAAGAATGGTACCAACCCACAGGGTGGAAGCAGTATTGCCGCAAGATCAAGCCAACTGGTGGGAGAGAGGGCACCATCTACCAACGCACCTAAACGCAGGATTCCCCAGGTTGAACTCCCTCCAGAATCACTACCCTATGTAGTGGTCCTTACGGGCGTGCCCATTCTAGACCCAGACAAGCGAGAAGGCCCAGAGCAACTTAAAAACAAAACTATGTACTGGTTGTCCAAAAATAGACCTCTCCCGGTGAATGTTAATGGAGACATAGTGCATGTGCGCCGACTCTCCTGGTTAGGGGGACGGGAGAAAGATATTGAGGGCGATTTGATTGTGATTAACTTCAGGGACCCTGAAGCTGTTAGGCACATTCTGAGTTGGATGCCGGGGAACCTAGGCAAATCAATTATGCCGTGTGACCTCACTTATTTCTATCCCAGAGCCCTAGTAGCTCCTCTGTCTTGCCCATGGCCCCCCATGCCCCCGATAGGGATTAATGGCCCAAAACAAACTAACCATTACATGATCCCAAAGAATGCTCTTGGGTGGGAACATGTTCCACCAAGGGGCTATGGAACTCATTACAGGAGTATGGAACATTTTTCTCATTCGGGGGGGATGGACCATTTGCTTCCATTTACACCTTTGGAAGTTAACAACAGATTTGAAGCTCTTTCTGGCTTGGACTCTTGTGATTGACGCCTGGGGTGCCCTCTTGGATGTTCAGCCAATGAAAGAGTGTCAAATGGACTGAATGAAAATTCTCACGCCCCCGGTGCCAATTCCCTCTGCCAATTGTTAGAAGACCCTCATGGTACGATCCCTAGCCTTCCAGTCACATCTAACTATAGTCTACCCTCTTTACAAGGGGTTCCCATCCCAAAAGTCTGCAGTGGTAGAAACACTTCAGGGGGGTATGGACCAATCCTGCACACTCCCTCTAGTGTCCTGCGGGTACTATCTTGGAATGTTGCAGGTATTTCCAACAAAATTCACACGAATGAATGGGATTCCCTCATAACAAATAGTGATATCTGCCTCTTTCAAGAGACTTGGGCGAGGGTGCCGGTTCTCAAAACTGGCTATGCCATATTTGAGATCCATGCCACCTCGGGTGGTTTGGCGGTGTGGATAGCTTCGCATATTGGTTGCAAAGCGGAATCCCTACCTACGTCTTCCCAAGACATCCAGTGTGTCCTTCTAAAATGGAAGGGGGCTCCAACGTTAGCAATTATAAATGTTTATTCCCGCCCAGTAGGACCAACGGCAGAGTCCACCACACTTGAAGATCTTGTGTCCTTTATGGGCCAGCTGCCGGCAGACTTCAAGGTGGTAATGGGCGGTGACTTTAATTGCCACTTCGAGCCCCTAGAGGGCTTGAGGGAAGGGGCCCTTACTGCAGAAGACGATTTCTGGGGCATACCAGTGTGCCACTCGCCGCATCCTAAATCCTGGTCCCCACTTGCGGTCCAAATTATGTCTTTAACTCTTAATTTCGCCTTAAGAGCTTGTAATGGACGGACTCCCTCAGATACCCCTTCAAAGTGCACTTTTAATAGACTCAATCATGAGTCACGATTGGACTATGTTTTTGTTGACAAGGTGGAGGACTTCTATGTAATTCCTCGCACTGATAGTGACCATAATGCCCTCCTCCTCTCCCTGGCCTACCTCCCCGAACCTATAGGACCCTCTCGCCCAGAGGAAAGAGATGAAAGGGGAAATTTGGTATTAACTTCAAATAGGCGTAGGGTGAGGTGGCAGAATTTCTCCAAATCGGAAGAAAATATGGGGAAAATTTATAATTTGGTCCTGCCCAAATTTGAGGCCTTGGAAGAACTAATTAGTCTATCCAGCACCCAGGCCCTGCAGGAATCCTTACCTTCTATTCACGAAGAGTTAGTGGCTGCATTGGGAGAGGTCCTCTACCCAGAGGTGCCGAAGTCCAAGCCCAAGACCAGAACATCTACTTGGTATAACTCTGAGTGTAGAAAGGTTAAAGCTGACCTTATCACTGCAGTCAAAGAGGGGGAATCCCGGACCAGGCTGTCCGCTTTGCGGCGACAGTACAAAGATACAATGGCTCGTGTGAGGTCAGACTGGGACTGGGATAGATGGCAGGATCTGTCTGCAGCTCTAATAGCCAAGGACTCAAGAAGATTTTGGTCCTTGGTTACTACTGGCTCAGGGGAACCAAAAGCCGCAGTAGAACCCAATATAGCAGCACAAATATGGGAAGATCACTTCGGGAAACTCTATGCAGACGTCCATGAAAATACTGATGCCACTGTTGCAACACTCCTCTCCCTTCCTGGTGACACTCTGGAGTTTACGTTAGGGGAAGTGGCCAGTGCAATTGATGGCTTAGCGTTGGGTAAGGCACCTGGCCTTGATAAATTACCTGGTGACCTTTTTAGGTCCCATTCAGAGATCTGGGCGCCTTACCTTCACATCCTCTTTAACTCACTTGCACGTGGTATGGCGATCCCCTGTACTTGGCTGGGGGCAGAGATAGTCCCTATCTTCAAGAAGGGCTGTCCTCTGCTCCCATCCAACTACAGGCCGATCAGCCTGATAGATGTCCCCCAGAAGATCTACTCGCGAATCCTACTAGACCATCTGTTGGTCTGGATGGAGGATAATGAAATCCTAAGTCCTCTCCAGGCTGGCTTCAGGAAAAATACGTCCACCATGGACCAAATCTTCCGCCTAGTTCTCCTCTTTTGGAAAACGGTGACCATCGAGGGCGGGAGATTGTACATGGTGTTCGTGGACCTGAAGTCAGCGTTCGATCTGGTACCGCGAGGAAAACTCTGGGAGGTCCTGAAGGAGTTAGGAGTGCCCACTAACTTACTCCAGGCTATAATTAGATTGCACCAGGGCAACTTTGCTCAGGTACGCTGCGGACGGGGCGGAGCACTGACAAATAGGTTTCCTGTCTCCAGGGGGGTTAGGCAGGGCTGTGTCCTTGCCCCTACTCTTTTCTGTTTATATGTGAACAGCGTCATCTCACATTTAGCTAATGTTGAGGATAATGACGCCCCAGTCTTGGCAGGCAGGAGGGTACCAGCGATTATGTTTGCTGATGATACCCTCCTGCTTTCCAAATCACCCATGGGAATTCAGAGAATCCTTGATGGCTTTGATCTTTTCTGTAGGCAGCATGGCCTTGAAATAAACGCAGGGAAGACCAAATACATGATTTTTAACCCCTCCTCTACAACTAGACCCAACCCAACCTTAAATTCTACGGTCCTAGAGAGGGTCAAAACCTTTCAGTATTTGGGTGTAACCCTGCAGGAGAACCTCTCATGGCACCCACAGATTGCAAGCTCGCGATTGAGGCTATCCCAACTGTCTGGGGCTATCTTAGAGGTTACCAACACCTCAACCTATAAACCTATAGCTCCTGCAGTTGAGATGTATAAAGTGCAAGCGAAACCAGCCGCACTCTATGGAAGCGAGCTATGGGGGCACCAAGCGGCAATAGAGCTGCTTGGTGTTGAAAATAACTTTATGAGGCGTCTCCTGGCCCTCCCAACTGCAACTCCCCTACTTCCCATACGTCTGGATCTGGGTCTACCTTCCATCAGAGAGGATCTTAATTCCAAACCCATTAGATTCTGGCATAGACTGTGGTCAACAAAGGAGCTTAGCCATTACAGGCAAGATCTGGTAAATGTCATGAACCTGAACCACATGGGCAAGATACCCTGGCTAGCCTTCGTAAAAAAAGAATTGTATAGGCTTGGTTTTAGCGAGCTTTGGGTGACGCCAGAATTAGGATGTAGCAAGGTATCCCGGAAAAGACTAGTGGAAGTGTACAAGGAACAAAAACTCACATCTCACATGACTGCACTTAGCACCGGCACCCTTACTCACTGTTTTACTCAATCCAAAAATTCATATAAGTTTGAAACCTTCTTGGATTTTATATACCCAACCTTGGCAAGGAAGTTGTTTTTACAGTGGCGGTTTGGCTCCCTGCCAATCAAATCCTTTACTAGTAAATGGACCAATGGGGGGGATAAGTTATGCCCTGGTTGCAAACAGTGCGATGAGGACGAAATCCATGTTCTGTTTTTCTGCCCCACATATAAATCCTCAAGGAAATATTGGTTGGTGCCCTTATGCAGGAACATGGCTATAAGGAACTCTCTGTCATCCTACAGAATACTGAAATCTGACTCTTCCCCCCATATTGTATTTGCAGTTTCCAAATTTCTCCTTGCCATGTGGCGTAAGAGGTCCAAGCTGATTAAGGATAATCTAACATAGATTGAATTTCCTGCCACTGTCTTATTGTTTTTACGGCTTCCATTGCTAACGTCCTTACCATTATGTCAATTTTACTCCCAGGTAATGAATTGAGCTGTTCCCCTTTTTTTTAAATGTATTTTATCTATTCGATTTTAAAGATGGATAAGAATGTCTTGTTACTTGTATTTTTGTACATTCCAATGATGTTTTTATACTGTTGTATGTATCTGTATGCTTCTTTTATGGCCTAAAAGGCCGAAATAAAGATTTTTGGATTGGATTAGAAAACATCCTACCAGCCAAGTATAAGGCTTTAACATCTGATACTCTTCGACATGATATGAGGCATAGCAACATTGTAAGCTTGGCAGAAAGCTGTTTCAAAGACAGATCACCATTATCTGGCCAGGATTCCAAAAGAGAGAGAATTTTAGAAACATCCCATAAAGTGGAATACCTGGGCCGAGGGGGGTTAGCCACACGAACACCCTTTATTTTTTTTAAGTTTCAAAGACCTTTATTTCACTTCACACAGTATACCCAGCTTTGTGTCCACAACCCGGAGGTCGGCAGTGCTTCATAGCAACGTTTCAGATGGAATAACACAGCCTGACAGCCGACATACCATAGGGTAGTCACTAGCACGATATTAATCAATACCCATGTGAGTCGTGTCCAATCACATTATAAAATTCTACCCATATGCATCTTGAAACCATATCAACAGTACCCTAACCCAACTCCCTGTCACAGCCCCAGACTGAATAATGTTTGCTAAAGACCTCCCACAATGCTCAGTCCATTCAACACTCATCACATGCAGACCACCTTTTCCCAGTAAAGTCGCTATTTATATCACTGCTGCAATAGCACTCTCCCAACACCCTCACTAGTCCCACTCCCATCCAGAGCACCCCAATGCCCACTACCTCTTGCACAACACTAGCGGGCACATAAATCAGAGCCAGTCCGGCTCAGCCATAATGTAAATGGTACCCAAATGTCAATCGGCCTAGACCTACTCGGCAAAAGATCCCAGAAGTTTGTCAGTTGTTCCTTACAATACACAGCCGATCTTATCCATTCAGCTATCTCGGGTGGGGCCACTTTCTTCCAGTGCAGAGCTATCTGGCATTTGGCTAGTAATAACAACATCGCAACCAACTTGCGTGAATTATTGGGCACCTCCATGACCCAACCCATGAGTGCTAATAATGGATCAACTCTCAGTTCCACTTCTATCATGTGCCCTATGTGACCTAGAACTTCATCCCAATATTTCGCCACCTGTCTACATTCCCAGGTCAGATGAAAAAAGGTCGCTTCCTGCACACCACATCTCCAGCATTTTACATCTGATTGCAGCCCCATACGCAACAACTATTTAGGTGTGCGATAAGTCCTGTGTAGGTAATTAAAGTGTATTAGCCTCCATCTATAATTAGGGGACAGGTTCTCAAGTTGGGCACAACAAAATTCCCATTGCTTGTCAGTTATAGTTATGCCTGCTTCCTGTTCCCATTCAATTTTGGACCTACACACTACTACCGGTGACGTGTCCTGCGTTATGTTATAAATTTGTGTAATCAATTTACGGGGGGAGTTATTAGAGAGAATGGCCTCTAAGGCTGGCAGCGTGGGCAGAGCAGCAGGAAATTGCGGGTATCGTGCCCTACATGCTGCTCTGAGTTGATAAAACATAAGCATATCAGATGCAGAAGGCTCATTAGGCTCGCTCAACTTTTGCAATGTCAAAAAGACGTCATCTGGGTAAAGATCACTGGCTACCCTCAATCCCCTTGTGCTCGCTCTTACTGTCACTGCTTTGTCTATTAACGGTTCTAACAATGGATTCCCGCCCAACGGCATCGATGGTGCATATAACTCTTCGATTCCGGCCCTCTTTGACAACTTGGCCCAGGCCCATCTAGTAGTTTCAACTGTGTTAATATCCTCTGGTGACCTCTTGTATGGGTGATAAACCGTAACATTTAGTGGGGTGGAGTGGCTACGTCTATTTCGATAGCCAGGTGTGGCTGGAATGGAATTGGATGTTCCCAATAATGCAAATATTGTGCTTGCGCATTATACGCATAAAGTTCAAAATCCAGCACTGCCAGACTACCCTAAATGAAGGGAGCGTCAATAGTTTCCATGAAACCCTAGGCTGGCGTCCCGCCCATATCAGATCCAGGTTCCCAGTGCGGAGACTTTTAAAGAAATGACTATTCAAAGGAAGTGGGATATTAACAAAGAGATAAAGTAACTTTGGCAAAATTATCATTTTAGTGAGGGCTATACGCCCCGTCATGGAGTTTGGCAGTGTTTTCCATCTCTGCGTCTTTCCTTCAATCCAATCCACCACTCTGCCGTAGTTTGCGAGCCATATCTCCTGTATGGATCTGCTAAACCAGATACCCAACTCACCGTCTGTCCATTCAAAAGGAAACTCCGTGACACACTGGTTAGTCCCATCCGTTAGCGGAAATAACACTGATTTCGCCCAATTTATCTGTATACCTGTGAGCCCTCCGTATCTTATAAACTCTCTCATAACTGGGTCAGGGTTATCCTCAGGTTTTACTACGTAAATGGTCATGTCGTCCGCATACATAGAGACAAGCAGTCCCTGAGTCGTGAACCTAATGCTGCGCATTGTGTGATGCTGTCTGAGACGGGCCGCCAGTGGCTCAGTCGCAATAGCAAATGATAGAGGCGATAATGGGCAACCCTGTCTAGTACCCCTTGTGATAATTATCTGTTCCGACAGTTGGCCATTCACCTTTACTCTCGCTGTGGGAGCAGTATACAAAATCCTAATTTGCTGTATAAGGGAGGGACTAAACCCCATTCTAGTAAATAATGCAAACAGAAATTTCCACTCAAGAGAGTCAAATGCTTTCGTTGCATCCAACAGGGCAGCATCTGCCTGTACACCCGGGTCTAAGTAATGAAGAAGTCCAAACAGGGTCCTGAGGTTATGGGAGGTAGCACATCCCGGGACAAAGCCAGACTGGTCCGACAGTGCTATTTGTGGTAGCATAGGCTTTAGCGTATCTGCCAATAACTTTGCATATATTTTTGCATCTAAATTGATCAACGAGAGGGGACGTTAAGATTCGGGACTAGCCGGATCCTTCTCCGGTTTCAATAAAGTTATTATCGTGGCCTCCCTGAGTGTAGGCGGAAGCATTCCCGTGTCCATGGCTTCGAAATATACCTTATGCAGCTGAGGTGCCACTATATCCACATACTCTTCATAGAAGGCTGCCGTCAAGCCGTCTGATCCCGGCGCCTTATCAGCCGGCCTAGCAGCTATGACCAATTTCACATCCTCCACAGTGATGGGAAGATCCATATATTGTCGTGCCCCATCATTGAACCAATCTAATGCTACAGTGTTTAGATAGTCTGTTATGTCACTCTCCTCTGGATCCGTGCGTGAAGTGTAGAGTGTCTGATAGAAGTCTGTCATTGTGCGAAGTATATCTTTTGGTGTCCTCACTATTTCTCCGTCTTCCCCTGTAAGTTCAGTAATATACTCAGCGCCCCTTGGAGCACGTATTAGGGAAGCAAGTGTTTTCCCCGCTCTATCGCCCTCTCCACATCTCCTGGCCTGTGCATATTTATTTAGGTATGCTGTTTCCCTCACCGCCTCTTCCTGAAATGCAGTTAGTTGTGTCCTTAACGCTGCTTGAGTGGAGTTCGTAGGGCGCTCCCTACAGTCCCTCTCCAGCCCAGCAATTTCCCCTTTGAGTCTTACCAGGGTATCTCTTATAGACTTTAACACTCCTGATTTAAGTGCTATGCAGTTGCCCCTTGTTACCACCTTAAATGCCTCGCATAACGTTCCCGGTGTCTCTACTGAACCCTCATTGAACTCAAAATACTCAGTCAGTTTCTCTCTAAACAACTGATCTAACAATGCCCTCGAGGGAAACCTCCAGCTAGAAGGCCTAACATACTGCGGAGGGATCAATAGGTGTATCAGGTGTATCAGCACCGGTGCATGATCTGAAAAGGTCCTGGGTAAGTGAGCGGCCTTGACCATCTGGGAATGTAGGTTTCTAGACAAATGCCAATAATCAATCCTCGACCGTGCGCCTCTATGTGGTGTCGCGCAGGTGCCCTCCCTGTCATCCGGATGTAACACCCTCCATGTGTCCTCCATTATTTCTTTTAGCATCGCTGCGGCTCTAGGGTGATGTTCACAAGACATAAAATGTCTATCATCGAATGAGGACAGGGCCACATTAAAATCTCCACCCCATAGGATCGATACCTGCCCATATGACTGGATTTGCTGCCATATCTGTTGGCAAAAATATAGGACTATCCACATTTGGCCCATATACATTCACAATCAACACCGGTTCGTTACATAACATTCCCAGCAGTAGTATGTATCTACCCTCCGTGTCCGTGTATGAGTCAGTTGTCGTCCACTGCAATCCTTTCCGGAGCAATATGGCTACCCCTCTAGCATAGTTGGAATATGGGGCTTCCACTATCATTCCCCATCTATAGTGTTGAGCATATTTGTGTGTGCAGTCGCCAAATGCGTTTCCTGCAATAGGCAAATATCTATTTCAGGTCTCACTAAGTAGGAGTGAATCAGCCGCGCCTTCCGGCGGTCATTCAAACCACGTATGTTCCAAGTAAGACAATTAATGCCCTTCACCATCAGTACCACACACTCAAAACTATATCCCCCAGCAGTTCTGCACCCCAGGACAGCGAACCCCAGGGGCATGGTGACACAGAAGCAAAATCCAACTTATTGAACACTTTCCTCCATTTGAGAGACCTAATCCGCATTAAACCAGTTAGGCAAACAAGATGCAACAGTACAGTCTGAAGGCATATCTGGCAAACCCACAATCCCAACTTCCCACCCAGCCCCAATCCCACTCCAACTCCCCAATCGGGTCGTGCATTACTCACCCCATACCCCCTACCCCCCCCCAACATCTCACTGCCTCCAGATGTCCCCCTCCACCCACACCAACCTCCCAAATAGGTCTTGTACCCACCCCCCCTCAACCTCAAACAACACAAGCAACCAGAACAGCGTCCAGTCTGTGGGATTCATCCCTCGGGGCGTGCAGGTTGGCCTCCGTCCTCCCCCTGTACTCTTGACAGGGTGGCCGAGCTGCGTAGCTCATGCATGCCAACCCAGGGCCCATGCGTATATAGGACCATATGAGCAGGCCTGATGCACCACTCAAAATCACAGACAGTTTAGGCACTCCATGAGATTACCGCACAAAGCGTCTTACCAGTTGTGTGCGTCTGACACCCGCAGGGGGAACCACAAGGATCCATCGTATACCCACCAGGCGATTTCCACCAGCAGGTCACTCAATGTCACTCAGTCTCTCCTCTGTTCGGCTCTCCTCCGGCGTCTTCTGCTGACGTTGGTCCTTTACCAGTTGTTTAGCATAATTGAGCGCCGCCTTAGTGTCCACAAAGAAGGTAGGACTACCCGGCCTCTGCACCCTTAGCTTCGCCGGGTAGATCAGTGCATACTTCGTCCCCGTCTGTTGGAAGATCTTTTTCACTGGTATCCATTCCCTGCGGGCAGCCTGCACTTGCAGTGTGAAGTCCGGGTACAGCACGATGTCATTGCCTCGGTATTGGATCGCTCCCTTTTCTCTGGCGAGATGAAGTACCGTGTCCCTGTCCCTATAGTTGAGTACTCTGGCCAGGATAGGTCGAGCCGGCGGTCCAGGTTAGAGTCGGGACCTAATATTCTGTGAGCTCTTTTATGAGGAACATGGGAGAAAGAGACGGACAAAACAATTCAGTCAACATAGCTTCAATGTACTTATCCATGTTCTGAATGTCTGTTGTTTCCGCAATGCCCATGATGCGTATATTATTGCGCCTCGACCTCGCCTCCAAAATCCTCCTTCTTCTGCTGAATCAGTGCCAGCACCCTGTCCATTCTTTTGATTTTTTTCTCCACTTCAGTTTGGCTTTCCTCCGTTTCAGTCACTCTTGTTTCCAGCACACTGACCCGACCTTCCTGCTTATCCATCCGTTGCGTGATACGGTCCATGCGATCCGCCAATGTGTCCATTTTGGTATCGATCCCTTGCAGACTCGTTTTCAGCTCCCTAAACATGGACCGTATGTCCTCCGCCGGCGGTTGGCCCTGGGCTCCGTCACTAGGCCCTCTCCCGGTCTGCAGCCTCTGTGTCCGGTGCCCTGGTTGTCTTCTTATCAAACGTTATTTTTGCCTGTCTCGTTTCCGGTTTACCCATCGTGACGGTGTACTGCTATCCCACTGCCACCAATATCCTACGCGTTGTTTCGCTGAGCGCCACTCCAACGTCTACCCACCTTTATCGACAATGCTTTAGCGCTTTCTGCCACAGGGATACCAAGCAGTGCAAGTCACAGTAGTCACAGTTGCTTAAGGTGCACTGTACAGAAATCAAGGATTGCAGAATTCTTTCTCCAGTGCGCTCCGTATGCCATCACTCTCATGAAATCGCCAATGCACCGGACAGAGTTCGGGTTTTCAATGCTTTCCACGGGTGGTAGCCCCAGAAGTCGCCCTTCAGCATCTGATTAGCGCACTCACAGCTGACCCCTCCGCGTCTTTGCAAGCATATAAATCCAGCACCACCAGTGCAAAGACACACCGTGCCTGTAAGTCCTGAGAGGTTCCCCGACAATTCGCCCACGAGTGTATTCCCTCCATCGCCAAGGAGGAACCAAATATGTGAGCTCCTCGTGGCTCCTGGAAGGGCGCTCCCTGAGTACCAGTATGTGCCAACTCCTGGAGTGCCCCAGCCGGTACAATCGCGGGCCCGGTCCTTTGCTGTGTTACATGCCCCCTGAATCGCAACTGCCGCGTCGGCTATCAGTTCAATAGTGCACCTGTACAGCCGCCACGCACTAGTATTCCAGCAAATTGCCTCTCACCAGTGCTGCAGCCACCTCCAGCAGTAGCAGCTCGACTCAGCTTCGCCACCGGCCAGACCCTGCCGAGACACAGGATCATTTTCAGCACCTGTAATACCCCTGGCCGGATATCCCCTTGCAAGAGCTTCCACATAGCCGCTATAGACGGCCAACGCAGGTTCCACACTGCTTCACAAAATGGCGGCCGCTTGTCCGAGTCTCGGCGTCACTGCACAGTTTCTATGCCGCCCGGCTGTCCCAGCACATATTCTTTCGTGGGCTCAAAGCTACTGGCGCCATAATTTACACTCTTCCGTGCCGCTGTTCTATAGCCACGCATCAGGCAGAGTACACTGAGCCACTGCAACCCATGCGCCGCTCACTCGCCCTTCACAGGCAGCCTTCCTCCGTAGTACCATTGGGGGTAACAGCTATGGCCCGGCCAGCACACACCACGTCTCCAGGGCCTTCACACGAGGAGCTCGTTACTTCACCCAATCCCCCGCAGTCAATGTCTTGTGCAGCGGCCACCGTACCGCCCCGCCTGGGCTGTTCGTTCCCTCCGATCTCTGGCAGTGCACTACGCAAGGCCCTGGCTTCAGCAAAAGCCGCAGGCCGTTCCTCGGCGCCCAGGCAGCCGCGGTCACCTCACACGCGGGCGGCAACCCACAGCGCTAATTGTCATGGCTACCGAAACCGGAGTGCCCCAGCTCCTCTTTCCTCGAGACGGGCCCAGTCAACAGCAAGATATAGCCGTATTTATGACGGATTACAATGCTCGGCCAGCGGGGCTGCGATCTCAAGCAGCCATTCCGCTCTGCGGCCAAGCCACGCCCCCAGCCACACGAACACCCTTAAGTAACTTACAAACCAGGGGATGCATCCCCACAGGCTTACCGTCAACATGATCATGTCCCGCAGAAATAGCAGACCTGAAATTATTAACCGACCTGTAAGCAAGGTCTGATTCTGCACATTCTGACAGGAAATTCAAAATCTCAGTTACATTTCATCCCACAGGATCCACCTGTTTCTGAAGGCACCAACCCACCCATCTCTTCCATGAAGCAGAATATTGTTTCCGGGTGGAAGGAGCCCATGCCTGCTGCATAAAGCAGAGGAGCAGCTGGACCAATAAATGCAATAAACTAAGGGAAGTTGCTGGCCCCAC
Organism: Lissotriton vulgaris; assembly: GCF_964263255.1. Classification (NCBI taxonomy): domain Eukaryota; kingdom Metazoa; phylum Chordata; class Amphibia; order Caudata; family Salamandridae; genus Lissotriton; species Lissotriton vulgaris. Next base: position 361,931,476 of record NC_141699.1, on the reverse strand, counting down.
ACTTTGACTTTTAATCTCCAAAGTTAAGAGAAAACGAACAAAGACTAATCTTCTGTTTGTTGGGTATATTTATTTTTACCCTTATAAATTCATCAATTCTGTTTCCAAATTTTCATGAGTGAGAAAAACACTGTACAATCAATGCACATTTACACACATATATACACAACTACTTCACATTATACATACATACATTTTATAAACAATCTTCTTCTATAATGCTATGATTTTTATCCACAAATAATTACTCTTTGCAAGATAAATGTCAGATAAGATAACCACATAAAGAATAAGCAAAAGAATTGCTAAGAGAAAGATCAAAATCAAACTTTGAAAACTGAATCAAAGTAGCAATCAATGAATTCCTGTTGTCTTTCTTTTATGCCTGCCGACGCGTTTCGAATCCGGTGTTTACAATTGCCAGATTCTCATCAGGGCTCTTTCATTGTGGGTAGTCTAAACAAAAAGAGTAGAAGAAGGAAATTAAGTAACTAGGGTTCTCTAGTTGTCACATATCCCTTGAGTAACTGGGTGTCACATCAAAACTATTAGTACCTTCGTTCATGGACGGGCGGTCCCGCGGGTCCACTACTTCTAATATTACCGAAACAGTCCTCAACCTTTTATTGGGACGGATCACCTAATGTGCAAGTGAAAAGGGGAGTATTTACTAATCTGGAATAAGGACAACGCAGTCAGAGTGGTACCAGATTAAAGAGCCTCGAAATCGTACCTTATTTCTTTAGGCAAAACGTGTGTGCGAAAGACCTCGGTTCTTCATGTGTCGCGGGGAGGACTGGGGGGAGGGAGGGAAGGGACGGTGTCCTTGGCACCCTCTTTGGACTTATAAAGCTTAGCATCGGTGAGGACATGAGGCCAGGAAGACTCCGGGGATTCACGGGGCATGGAAGTAGTGGTCTGACCTGGGTTTGAAGGTGGGGGAACCTTGGGACCACCAGGGACGAGCAACTCTAATTTCTTAGCTAAGGGCAACAGGGCGGACGACAAGGCCTTGTCTAGTTTGGCGTTGAGCTTCTTGTCAATGAGGTCCTTCATGGACTCCTCTTCGTAATACTCTTCATCGCCCTGGCCATCGCACGCAGGCACCTCCTCTTCATAGCAATCATATTCTGCCATCTTCTACCACAGATTTGAAAAATCTAGTCCAAAAAATCCCCAGTCGGAAGCTCAAGACACAGCCCAAGGAAGGGCGTCGATTGGGAGTAGTGCCAGGCGCAGGAGCCAATTAATCAATACCAAAAGTCACCTTATCAATAAAACAGTCCCACTCTAGGACTAATGGAGGTGTAACCCCTGTCTAGGAACAGAATAGGGACTTCAAAAAATTGTGGTCAAAAACCCCTGATCAATTAAGGGTTAAAATCTGCCACGAGCGTGAGGAGACCAAAACACTCAAAGCGACCCTGACGCTGCCTTAAATAAGTGGAAAATAAGCCCAAATCGGCTCCTGCGCACGAGCCCCAGAGACACACGTTGGGAGCCCGCGAAGGCCTCAGCGTGCGTCCCACTCAAGGGGGCGGGAGGCAAGTCCCTCCTAGATCGCATACAGCAATCCCAAGAAGCCGGAGCTGCAGGCAGCAAAAGCGAAGGTATGGGGCAAAACTAGAGCGCAACTAGCGCTTCACACAGGGCTAATTAAGAAGCGGAGCGTGGCGGAAAGCCGCGCTCCGGACGGGAAATAATGAAAAAACAGCGCTTTGCAAGTCAAACAAAGCCCCTAACTAGGTGAAAATAAAGCGTAATGACTACAATATATATATCTATATCTATACTACTATTATAAATTAAGAACTTTGAACCTTTGAGGCGGGTAAACTCGGGAACCACAGCGCCAATCCACACACCCGATACATCATTGTAATCGCCTGGGTGTGCAGATGGACATAGGCTATATAAACTATACAAATATGCGTTATTTAAAAAATTGCATCCAGGAGCGCGAGGAGGAGCGGCAGACATGGCGCGGGAGAGGAGCGGTGAGGAGCGGCGGACAGGCGGTGAGGAGCGGCGGACAGGCCGGAGGAGTGGTGGAGCGGTGAATTGAGGCGCGCAGGGGAGGAGCGGCGGCTGAGGTAAGGCTCCGGGGGACCCACGGACAATGTCGGGGCAGGCGGAGGTCGGGGCAGGTGGGGGTCAGGGCAGGCAGGGGTCGGGGCAGGCGGGGGGCGGGGCAGGCGGGGGAAGGGGCGGGCGGTGGACTGGGCAGGCGGTGGACAGGGCAGGCGGGGGCCCGGGCTGCTGGACAACGTCAGGGCTAGCTGTCAGGTTCCTGCATCACCGCGCCTACCTAATCATCAGAAACGACATCTACCATGAAACCTGCAGGGGGAAGTATAAGGGTGGTGTTTGCAGGAAACGAGTTGCACGTAATTTTGAGTCCGTTCTTTGTGTTTTCCGTGTTGCTGGGTAAAGACCGGCTATCATCGAGCTGCTGCCGCTCTGAGAAGAGAGCGCGCTGAACAGGTTCTTGCAGCGTTAAGGTACTGTAGCTTTGGATCCGCTGGGAGCCCTGGTCTCGTGCGCTTTCCTGCATCTTAAATATTGAAGCCTTTGTTCTTCTCTGAGTTACGCATCCGCGGGTGCGTGTCAATTTCAAACCCGGCTCCTCGGGGTTTCCTGTTTCACGGAGCTACGCGGCGGCTGCTGCTGGTTACCGCTGAAAGCCTTTTAGTCGAAGTGATTAATCTCGTCCTGCAATGTCCGGAGTAGAGTGGTGAATAAACTACCTACTGCTGGCTAGAGTATTCATTCTCGTCCTGCAATGTCCGGAGTAGAGTGGTGAGTAAACAACCTACTGCCAGCTAGAGTATTCATTGTTAGATTCTACGGAAATAGCGGAGTGTAGTGGCGGTCGCAACCACACGTTGCCGTTATATTGTTTATAGACGGTTCTTTGCAAAAGTGTACACCAACGTATTACCTCTCTATGTTTAAAGGAAATTCTAAGTGTTTTTAAGGGACAGAACCTTGCTTGATCGAGTGACAAAAAGTAGAATTCCACTACAAACTCTTTTAAGGTTTTTCCAGACAAAAGACTTGTGAAGTACTCAAAGACTGATTTAGAGGAACAAGTCACTATTTCGGGGGGGGGGGGGTCAATTACAAAGGTTCATCTCCACATGATATGGTGTGTATCCACAAAGGGTTTACATTTTCTAGATCTTAAACCAGTGTGATATTTGTTGTGATAACCATTGTGTTTCCTTTCAGGAAGCTGGACTGGGATTCTTATATGCTTGCTGAAGGAATGTGTACAGCCTCTCAAGGTATTCAGTAGTTTAGAGAGAATTATAGAGAGTAGCCTTATCATTGATTGGTATTATAAAACTTATGCTCTATCGTTTCAGATCCCTTGTCCCTGCTGACCCCTACCCTTCCCCGGTCTCTTTTCATTATTTATCCCTCGCCTGATTGTTCGAACCCCCTGTGTATCATTTCAGGGTGTTGGTAATATTAGGAGGTGGACCCCTTTGTTCATCGATCGGATCCTGTGGAGCAGGCCCTGACACTAGCAGGGGCCCGGGCTGCTGGACAATGTCGGGGCGGGCGGGGGTCACGTCATGGATAGAGCCAAACAGCAGCAATGTCACATCACTCCAAAAGAAAAGTACACTGTGCTCAATACCAAGGGCCCCAAATAACATAACATAGGGTACTAATGATCGCGGCGGGGGCCCGGGCTGCTGGACAATGTCGGGCGGGCAGGGGTCGGGGAAGCCTGATTGCTCCCGGACAAGGTCGGGACGGGGTGCTAGTATATATATATATATATATATATATATATATATATAAATAAATATATATATATATATATATATAAAACAATATAATCATGAAATATGGCAAGCATGTGCAACACAATACAGTGCAAGAGTACAAAGTAGAGAGGCACTTATCTGGGCTGGGAAGCAGCAAAGAAAGAGGAGGCCAGATTAGTGTCTCTCTACTTTGTATGCTTTTTATTGCTGTCAATCAATCAATCAATCAAGACATTTGTAGAGCGCACTACTTACCCGGAGGGTCTCAAGGCGCTTGGGGGGGGGGGGGTGCTGCTACTGCTCAAACAGCCAGGTCTTGAGCTGCTTCCTGAAGGAGAGGTGGTCTTGGGTCAGGCGCAGGCAGGTCAGTCGGGAGGGAGTTCCAGGTCTTGGCGGCCAGGTAGGAGAAGGACCTTCCTCCTGTTGTCGTTCTTCGGATGCGGGGGACGGCGGCGAGGGCGTGACTGGCTGATCAGAGATGGCGCTTGGGAGCGTAGAAGTTGATGCGGTTGTTGAGGAAGCTCGGGCCTTGATCGTGTAGGGCTTTGTGTGCGTGGGTGAGGAGACGGAAGGTGATTCTTTTGTTGACGGGGAGCCAATGCAGGTTTCTCAGATGTCCGGAGATGTGGCTGTGTCGTGGGATGTCGAGGATGAGTCTGGCTGAGGTGTTCTGGATCCGCTGGAGTCTCTTCTGGAGCTTGGCGGTGGTTCCGGCGTAGAGGGCGTTGCCGTAGTCCAGTCGGCTGGTGACGAGGGCCTGGGTGACCGTCTTCCTGGTCTCGGTGGGGATCCACCGGAAGATCTTCCGTAGCATGCGCAGGATGTTGAAGCACGACGAGGAGACGGCGTTGACTTGTCTGGTCATGGCGAGGGAGGAGTCCATGATGAAGCCCAGGTTGCGTGCGTGTTCTGTCGGTTTGGGTGCGGTGCCCAGGGCGGGGGGCCACCGGGAGTCGTCCCAGGCGGAGGGCGAGGAGCCCAGGATGAGGACTTCCGTCTTGTCTGAGTTCAGTTTCAGGCGGCTGGTCGTCATCCACTCGGCTACGTTTTTCATCCCTTCGTGAAGGTTGGCTCTGGCGGCGGCGGGGTCGTTGGTCAGGGAGAGGATCAGCTGGGTGTCGTCAGCGTAGGAGATGATGTTGAGGTTGTGTTGGCGTGCGATGGCCGCGAGGGGGTTCATGTAGACGTTGAAGCGGGTGGGGCTCAGCGAGGATCCTTGAGGGACGCCGCAGATGACTTCGGTGGCCTCTGACTTGTACGGTGGTAGCCGGACTCTCTGTGTTCTTCCGTCGAGGAAGGAGATGATCCATTCCAGTGCCTTCTCCTGGATTCCGACGTTGCTGAGGTGCTGCACTAGGGTGCGGTGGCAGACAGTGTCGAATGCCGCGGAGAGGTCTAGGAGGATGAGGGTCGCTGTTTCCCCGTTGTCCATCAGGGCCTCGGAAGTCGTCGGTGGCAGCGATGAGGGCGGTCTCGGTACTGTGGTTGGCTCGGAAGCCAGACTGTGAGCGGTCGAGGGATCCATTCGTCTCGAGGAAGGCGGCCAGCTGTTTGTTGACGGTCTTCTCGATGACTTTGGCTGGAAACGGGAGGAGCGAGATGGGGCGGTAATTCTTGAGTTCGGTGGGGTCCGCTGTAGGTTTCTTGAGTAGGGCGCTGAGTTCGGCATGCTTCCAGCTCTCCGGGAAGGTGGCAGTGTCGAAGGAGGTGTTGATGATGTCCCGCAGGTGGGGTGCGATGACAGCGTCGGCCTTGTTGATGACGTGGTGAGGGCAGGGGTCGGTTGGAGATCCGGAGTGGATGGAGTTCATCATGCGGACGGTGTCTTCGGTGCTGATCGGAGTCCAGGGGCGGAGGGTGGTGGTGGGGGGCGGTGGTTCGGTCGTGGCGTGCGTCGGTTGAGTGCTGAAGCTGTTGTGTATGTCCGCGATCTTGTTGTGGAAGTAGGAGGCGAGGGAGTTGCAGAGGTCTTGCGATGGGGTGATGTCGTTGTTTCCGGCGTTGGGGTTGGAGAGCTCTTTTACGATGTTGAAGAGTTCCTTGCAGTTGTGTGCGTTGTTGTCCAGCCGGTCCTTGAATGCAGTTTTCTTGGTGGCGCGGATCAGTTGGTGGTGCTTCCGGGTGGCAAGCTTGAGGGTGGTCATGTTGTCCGGTGATTGGCTATAAGACAGAAGGCGTGGTTCAAAGCCTCATAGTTATTGTTGTTTTTCACTAATGTAGTTTTACTTTCATTGGCTGCTGTGTTTTGCAGTAAAGAAATGAGAAAGCATAATCAGAAGCCTCCGGTCCTGCCATAGAATCGATCATCACTTGTTCACCCCATGACCTCGACACTAAACTATGCTCTGCCCAGGCAGTCAGAGCCCAACTAGTGCACCGGTCTCACCACGCAAGCATGAGAGTCTCAAGTGAGAGCAGGTGTCGCAGATTAAGGATACAGTGCAGCACGGCTCGCTGTCTGACTCCCTCAAGAGACAGGCTAACGATCTCGCTGTGACAAGCAGGCAGCTCCTCTCAGTGGATCATTCTATCAAGAGACCACACCAGGTAAGTCAGATATTAATTTAATAATCCGCTCCTGAAATGCAGAATGTTTTTTTTTTTTTTTTAATTTGTTTTTATTGTTGCTGTCACATGGTACACAGTAACGGTGAATCATTCTTCAGTGCAGCGTCAACATTCAGCTGCCTTCAATCAATAGAGCAACTTTTTAAATTTTACCCCCCCAACTTTAAACTTGCTACTTCAAGGGTCAAAGTACACAATCCGTGTCAGAAATCCATTATAACAATTGGCGTGTCTAGAAGCATCCAACGGCATTTTACGCAGTCATTGATAAAAACAAGTTTGCCTGCACTTACAGTTCCCAGGGCCTCGTGTCGTGCGCTGCTTCTGATACCTACTCCTCGCTCCCTCCCACTACTCCATATCCTCGTCTTCTCCTGAGCTGTCCCCATCTTCCTCTTCAGGCAGAGGCTCACAAATATCCCCTCTGTAAGTGTTCCAGGGTGCCCAAATTTTGTTCCATTTGCGTGGATTAAGCCGCTGTTGGTACACCGCCCTCTCTGTCACCATAAGCACGTCCATGTTCCTGCACCACTGCGCCAGTGTCGGTGTCTCCAGTGCCCCCCAATATTTTGCGATATCCCGCTTCGCCAGCATCACACCAATGATCACCCATCGTTTCGCATGCAGTGACATGTCTGTTGGGCCCCATACATTCAATAGGCAAACCCTAGGGTCAGGCGTGAACGGGTTCTGTAGGGTCTGGCTTATCGTGCGTGTTACACGCCTCCAGTATTCTTGTATATTAGGACAGGTCCACACAGTGTGGAACAGTGTACCCTCCTCCCCACAATTCCTCAGGCAATATGGGTGTTCTGCCCTGTGTATTTTATAAAGTGTTGTGCGGGTGTAGTAAACCCTATGTAGTACTTTAAATTGGACCAATCTGAATCGGGTGGATATACCTGCCTCCCTGGGCGATGCCAGAGCTGCATTCCAGTCCGTCTCATCCAGGTCCCCTATCTCGTCCTCCCAATATTCCTTCAGTTTCCCCAGTGGATCCGATAGGTTGTTCAGTAGTTTGCGGTAAGTGAGGGAGGTTGCACTTGCCTCCATATAGTCCGTAAGCAGTCGGTCCTCTAACGGAGCTGACTCCGGAACTGTCACACCCGGCTCCAACACAGACATGAGTGCGTGCCTAATTTGTACGTATCTGTATGTTTCAGTCACCCCAAGGTCATACTGCTCCCTCAGGGTCGCAAAGGAGAGCACGCCCTCTCTCGTCCATAGATCGCCCACCGTGGAGATTCCGATGTTATCCCATTGGTCAAACCCTTTAGAACTGCGCAAGTTACCGAGGGCCTTGGCATCCCATAGTGGTGTGAGTTTAGTGATCACTCCCTCCCATGCAAGCCGCCTCTGAGCTTTATGCCATATAGATACAGTGTGTTTGGTAGGTCCTTCCAGCTTCCTCACCATTCCTTTGTTGTAGAGTGGGGCCAGGAGGGTGGTCATGCCCAGTTGGCGTCTATCTGCCATGTAAGCCGGGTCATCCTGTGCACTATGGATCCACTGGTTGATCACCTTAAGGTGAGCTGCCCAATAGTACAATTCAAGGTTGGGGAGGGCTATCCCCCCGCTGTACCAGTCTCTAGTTAATTTCAACTGCGCTACCCTAGCCGGTTTGCCTCCCCACAGGAGGCCTGACAATTGCGCCGACACGTGGCGGAAGAATGATATGGGGACCATCGCCGGCGTGTTTTCCAGGACATATAGGAAGAGAGGCAGCGCCATCATTTTAAAGAGCGCCGCCCTACCTAGAAGTGTCAAGGGGAGATTCTTCCAGCGGCGCACGTCTGCCTTCAGCCTGTCCAGCTGGGGCTTAAGGTTCAGGTCTAGAAAGGTTGTATGTTCCCTTGTAATGTGAATCCCTAGGTACTTAAAGGAGATGGGTTCTACGAGCAATTGGCAATCCGTAGGTAGGACCGGAGGGTCGCCCTGCACCATATAGATTATGGACTTGGACCAGTTAAGTTTATAGCCTGAAGCTGCACCGTGCCTCTCACACAGTGCCAGTAAGACCGGGATACCGTTCGTGAGGTCCGTGAGGTAGTCGAGCATGTCGTCGGCATACAGGGAAACCCTATCCTCCCATCCACCTCCCCACTGTATGCCTTTCAGCAGCTGGGTGGTTCTGATAATCGTGGCCAGGGGTTCCAGCACTAAGGCGAATAACAGCGGTGAGAGCGGGCACCCTTGTCTCGTGCCCCTTGCCAGCGGAAGCTCCCTCGAGATATGTCCATTTGCAGTCACCCTCGCCACGGGTTCGGTGTACAGTAACCTGACCCACGATATGAATTTCGAGCCAATACCCATGTGTTCCAGGACCGCAAAGAGATAGCGCCACTCCACCATGTCAAACGCCATTTTGGCATCCAATGACAGCACCGCTGCCGGCTCCTCCAACTGTGGGGCTCGTGCTAGCACCCCGTGCAGCCGTCGCAAATTCAGCGCCGTACTCCGGTGTGGCATAAAGCCCGACTGGTCCGGATGTATCAGGTGCGCCAGATGGGGCAGCAGTCTGGTGGCCAATAGTTTTGCCAAAATTTTACTCTCGGCGTTGAGGAGGGAGATCGGGCGGTATGATCCGCACTCCTCAGGGGGTTTGCCGGGATTTGGTATTGCGATGATTGTGGCCGTGCGCTGATCAGGAGGCAATCCACCCCGCTCCTGGCACTCCCCGAACATATGGAGCAATGGTGCGGACAGCGTTTCGGACATGAGTTTGTACCATTCTATCGGCACTCCATTGGGGCCCAGCGCTTTCCCTGGGTGTAACTCTGCTATAGCCATCTGTATTTCTTCGGCCGTCAGGTCGGAGTCAAGCTCGTCCCATTTGTCTTGTGGGACAGTGCGGGTAGGCACTCCTATGAGAGAGCCTTCCGCCATCTCCCGCGTGACCTCGAACTCAGGGGAGTATACGGAGTGAAAATGGTCTGCCAGGAGTTCTACTATTCGCGCCGGACTGGTATGTATCTCACCAGTAGGGTCTTTCAGTTGCAGTATGGCCCTCTGCCCTCCCCGTGTCTTCTCCAACCACGCCAGGAGCTTCCCTGCTTTATCTCCTATGTCATATACCCTACTCGTTGTTGCTGTCATACTGTCCATTACCCTGCGGCGTACAAGGTCGGTATGACGCTGCTGGCACAGTCGGAGCGTGTGTTGGGCAACCCCAGTCGGGTTCCTCTCGTGGTCCTGTGTTGCCTTGTCAAGTTGTTCCTCTAGATCTACCAATTCCTGACGCTGTGTGCGCTTGTGCTGCGTGATAATGAAATTCAGAATGTTTATTAAGAGAATGGCGAGGGGGCTCCAGCACAGCATAGCCCCTTGTAAATGGGTACACTAAAGTTGTCTGTACTGTAAATGCAGGCCATCTCCGAGTTTTGTCTGCACTAATAAATCATCAAAACTGCTAGTTTAGTTAAAGGGTATATCTTTGCTTGACAGTGGTGCTACAAGCAGCATTAGACTTGCTTAGTCAGAGATAAGGCAGATGATTAATATCCGCGCTGGAGAGCTGTTTGTGTCAGACTTTTGTCTCATGGCTGTTTTCACTCACTATTAAGTAGAGCAGAGAGTTTATATGCATACTGCAAATAAAGTTAGCGGCATATTGCATTGTAATGAACTGCATTATATGAAGATAGCTCAGTGGGTTGCTTTTTTTGTCACAGAGAAACCTTTGATTTTTGTGGTTCAGCCACACCGGATGCGGAGGTTGGGGTGGTGGGTGCCGATTACTTCAAAATTAAATTACTTTAAAAGCACATGCTACTGAGTTCGGCTTTCTTATTGCTCTAATCAGCGTGATTTCTGAAATGTGTCTGTTTTCATGGACTTCATTGCATGATTTTGGCCACAAGAAAGTGTAGCTCTAACTATCATGCATTTAGTTGTTAAATGTCTTTCATAAATCCACTGAATCTATGAAAATGTCACACATAAGCAATCTGCATAGCTGCCAAGGTTTCAGATTGCTAGGTGTGACATTTCCATAATTTTAGAGTAATTATGAGTGACATTTCACCGACTATGAGTGACACTTTCTCACGAGCAAAATCAAACAAAGAAGATGAGGGAAACAAATAACTGAAATTACACCCATTCGCGCAAGAAAGTCACTATCCACAACTTCTTAGTCAGATAACTTCTTAAACAGATGCGCAACCTATCTTGTTCAAGAACCACTTCCTCACTGGTCATGGCCACCCTGGCGCGCAAGCCCAAAAGCGCAGAGGCCCGAAAGGCCCCGAAAAAACAACCACACAAAACACAACCTAAATTTGAAACACTCAAACTCATCAGAACAGCAACCCCTGAAGGGAAACAACATTTGCTGGAGCAATTCAAAAGTGACCGGCCGACGCAAACACCTGGAAACAGACTGCAGCCTACCCAGGCCTTTCAAAACCTTCTTGACCAACACCCCCCTCCCACTGGATCTCTTCCCCACCGCAGCAGCCCATAAAAAGAGACCGCCACCAATGTGCCAGAGATGGCAACTGAAAAACATCAGCAAAGTCGTTACTCCAAATCCTAGACTTAGTTTGCTCCGATAAGTTCGAACCCAACGGCATACCAATTCCAGAGTAAGGCAACTTTGTGTGAACAGACTGGTCCCCTTCACTTGAAGTCATTGTGTGAGCAGCATCCCCTGTCCGCCCCGCACGAACGGCGGTAACATCCCCTTGTGACTTACCATGCACACCAGCATACCACTCAGACAGCTTGTTAAGAGCAACTTGCTCACCAACATCCCCATTCCTAACACCAAGAGAACGAGTACGTTTGACGGGGAGACTCTCCCCTTGTCTCCACACAGACCACCACCCTTCCTGACCTTTAGGCAACTGCGTCAACTACTGTCGAAACACCGCATGATCTCCTTGGCGTGGCTTAGTTGAAGACGGAAATCTCACTTGTGCGTGGTCCGCACCAGACTCCTGCAAAAAACTAACAACATGGGATTGCCCCACACCCCCTTACCAAACCCTTGTGGCAACATTTCTAACCTCCCCACCACGTACTTTACCTTCTTCCAAATCATCATCGTCAATATCCCAATGCAAGACATCATCCCCAACATAATTTCCACATCCACCAGGAATCTCCCCATCTCCCACACCTCCATCGTAATACTCCCATTGGATACCATCACTGCGCACTGCGCCCTGTTCCTGAAAAGAGGAATCTGCTCCAGAAACCTCTTCCGCTCTCACCTCCTCAAAAAACCGCCGTTGGGGCAGCCCGCAACAGAGTCCCCTGTCCGCTCATGGGAAATGGCGGCACCGTCCCCATCAAACTTATTATTCACATCAGCTTGCCGCACATGCAGCGTTTGAAGAGCAACTTGCTCCCCAACAACCTCATCCCCAAAAACAAGAGATCGAGTACGAAACTGGGAGACTCTCCCCTTGTTCCCAAACAGACCACCAGCCTTCGTACCTTTCGACACCGCAACATTCCCTGTTGAAACAAATCAGGGTCCCCTTGACGTGACTTGAATGACAATGAGACTTGAACTTTTGCATGATGAGCACAGGACTCCGGCAAAAGACTGAGAGAAACAGATTGCCCCAACACACCCCTCACAGTTGTGACTGGAACAAGTGCAACATCCTCAATTCGTAATTCACCCCCCTCCATGTTATCATTAGAGACATCCAAAAGAAGGTCATCATCATGTCCAACATAAACCCCAAAACCCCCAGGCAACTTGCCAACACCAATTCCACCATCGTTACAATGCCATTGGATAATGTCGCTGCGCACTGCGCCTCACATTCCAGAAGAGAAATCCGCTCCAGATCCCCTTCCAGTGCCCTCCACCCCAGACAGAAACGCCTCCTGCGCAGCCCGTAACTGTGTCCTGCCAGCAGAGGACTGGCGCACTGTAGCTGTATACTTGCCGTCGTAGCCGCTCAAGCCAGACTGCACCGTACTGATATACCCACAAACCCCCGCCGCAGCAGTGGAAACAACTGCGCATGAATCGCCACCTGGAGCAAGCTCCCGAACAAGGACACCACAGCATGCATAGAGTCAGGCCCAACCACCTTGCGTCCCAAAGGAAAAGAAGCGTAGCTCGGTGTCAACACACCTCCATGCCCCACAAACAAGCCGACGGCGGAAACAAGATGAACCAAGGGCCCCAGGCTGAACCTCCTGGGAGAGGGGGACAGCACAGAAGCCCTGCCAAGTAATTGTAGAGACGTAGCGAAAACCTGGCCAGCCCCACTACACACCGGAGAAACAGGGGCACGAGGCGGGGCCATTGTACCCTCAACCATGCCGATGTGACGCTTAGAGTATGTCCATTCGTATCCCCTCCCTATGTATATAGAGATAACTCCAAGCACTGGAATATGCAGTAGCCCTCTGTACTCTACAATTCCTAAGGAACTTGTAGAGTGTACCGAAAAGCGACAATTGTGAGAGAACAAAATACATGGGTAGCAAAGCGCCAGGAGGAAAAAGTGACAAGTGTGCAGGTTACAAAAGAAACAAAGAACAAGTAGAGGTAGAGTACCGCAATATAAGCAAGACAACCGGGCACAAGCATCAACGTAACGTAGGCAATGGGGGCACCTGTGCAAGTATAAAAGGCAAACAAAATGTGAGAGGAAGCATACTGTTTGTTACAAGGGAAAGAGGTGTGAGATGCAAAGCACTCCGACATCCCCGGGAAAAAACCCTACTCGCCGCCAGCCTCCCTAGTGCGCAATGATCCTCTGCGCTGACCCTATTATTCCATCGTCTTCACTGCTACATTTTGCTTGCGGGAAAGTGTCACTCACAGTCGTTGAAATGTCACTCATAATTACACAGAAAATATAAAAATGTCACTCATAACAATCTGAAACCTTGGCAGCTATGCGTCACGGTGAGAGGTGCTTGCTTGCTCTTCCAAAGCAGAGCAAATGGACAGTTAAAAAGTAAATACAAGAACAGAATTGATAGTAAGCTCATACACCTCGTAACTCTGTTTCTTTCCTGTATAAAAAGCAGCCTCTCAGTTACCGACAGCAGGAGAAACCATTGACATCAGAGCAACCCACGTCCGCGACGGAGCTCTCACTGCGACGTCAATTGCGTCTGCGTCACGCTCAGAGCAGTAGCACTCGAGTCCACAAACCGTTCTCGTCCGACCACTTAGCTCTACAAAGGCGAACAAAATGGTGAGTAGCTGCTGTTTCATTAAGAGTCAATGCCGGTGTTAAGTCATATCTCGTATTACCCTCCAGTTTGTGTACCGTCTGCTCGTCCGCTGTTTCCAGGTCTCCTCTCAACAGAGGCTCCTCAGCGCCGCCTCTCGTCACAGAGAGCTCCCTTCCCTGCCTCTCGTTGACCGTGGTGTCTTCTGAACTCGCCCCATTCGGAAGAACAGTCACAGTAGTACTTCGCCGAGCCAAGTTGTTGTAAGTGTGCACTAGTCTCTTGATTAATTAACTGCAAATACATATTCACTTCAAAAAAAGAAGAGGGAACGTACCAAGATAGCTTTCGTAAAAAAAATTGTTTATTCTACGCTCCGCAGCCTAGAAATGTTCACCTCTGGCATGCTATTTCCACAGCTTCTGGACAAAATTATCTTTGATGGGTCGAACAGCACTTTCCTCGAATGTTAGGTCGACTGACCTGTAGTGTATGCTTTAGCAGTTGAACTCCTCCCATTGCTGCCAGATGGTTTTTATTTGGCTCTGTGACTGTCCTTCACAAAAACTTGCTTGCCAATGGCTAATCCACACCTAATGTCCCTCCTTTTTGTTTCCGTTTTGGCCGGATGCAGCACTGCCCAACTACTATATTGTTACACCCTGGGTGTTTATAACTTCGTTTGCGGACTTCTTTTCTTGTTATTGTGTTACCGTGCCTCAGCGCCATACATGCTTTATGTACGATGCGATTTCCACTTTTACAAACTATGTAAAAAATAAGCAAACCTCTTTCTCACTAGATTTGTTCTTAAGTTGATAAATGACAAGGAATTCAGTGCATTGATGTTGAGGAAAACAGGGCAGCCCTTTAAAATTGTAGTCTAGTTGATCACTTTAATGTTGTGGGCGTAGTCTGTGTGAGGTTCAGGTGACGTCACTATCGAAGACTGCTAGCTACTGGCACGGAGGAGAGACAGCATTACTGTTTGTCAAGTCTAACTCAGGGCTTTTGTGGGCTTCGTGAGTGTTTCTCTCCTTCCCCTCCCTCGATTGCGTTAATGCGTTTTTGTGTTCTCTTGTTGGCCAGTAAAAAAATAAAGAGGGTAAATTTGCTCTATATAAAAAATGGATAAATAATAAATACATAAATTTGAGTGGGGGGGATTAATTGTGGCGGCGACCTCGCGCCCACTACAGTCTGCAGGAACTTCTATTGCACGCACCCCTGTAGCTGCTCATGACAGCTTATCAACGAGTTATCTTGCATTGCTACGTTTATTTGCCCCTCACGCAGTCTGCATTTTTTCCGGGTTGTGTGCTAAGGACCACCTGCTCTTTTCCTGTGTCTTACTTTTGTGTCTGCTCATGTTACATATGTTCAAATATAAAGAGGTGATTTATACAGGAGGGCAGATTTGGGCATGTCATTTAGCCGTGCATTAGGATCTGTCTCTCCCAATGTCGCACGAGAAAGGTTTTGTTTCCGAAATTACGTATCTGGTCCCTTCATCTCCAGACTTCCAAACTGCAGAAATAGGTATCTTTAATTTTTCACAGCCAGGTTTACAACTACGTACTGTCGCTTCATAGTGGTACATTATGTTTGTGGTTCCGTAGCATAGTTGTAAGTTTGTAAAATTGCCCTCCAAGTTCAACATCTATTCAGCAGGGCCTTCTATATACCATATAATTGGCCGAAATGTGTATCACTCATCTGAAATGCCATGCAGGTTTGTCATTTGCAGGGCCACTGGACATATGCTATTCTGCAGCGATGTTTGCAGAGTTATGTACTTGCTGCATTTGCCACGTAATACATCATCTCCTGCACATACTACAGATTTGAAAAAAAACTAGCATTTACAATGCAATAGGTCTCGCATTATTAAAGTTTGAGCTATTGGCATTGTAAATGACAATGCCTTTTACTCATTTGCATCGGTGCGTAAACAATCGCTTTGTACTTATAGTCCATGCTTATGAGAAGCATGGCTGGCAGTCTCTTTTACTGCCAGCCTCAAGTGCGTGTTCATGCACCGATTGCAGGTTTTAAAAATGAATAAAAGGCATTGTCATTTACAATGCCAATAGCTCAAACTTTATTAATGCGAGACCTATTGCATTGTAAATGCTTGTTTTTGTCCAGATGTCTGTACTCCCCACAGAATATCCTATGCAATATTCCAAGGTACACACTTAGGGCCAGATGTAGGTAAATTCAATTTTGCGAGTCCTTAATAGCGATTTTTACCGAATCGCTATTAAACACACGCAAAATTTAATGT
The DNA here is from genome assembly GCF_964263255.1 of Lissotriton vulgaris. Taxonomy (NCBI): domain Eukaryota; kingdom Metazoa; phylum Chordata; class Amphibia; order Caudata; family Salamandridae; genus Lissotriton; species Lissotriton vulgaris. Next base: position 361,915,690 of record NC_141699.1, on the reverse strand, counting down.
AGGTAGGAAGCGCAAAAATATTTGTGATTCCTTAATATTCTTTGATTGCGAATCGCAAATTGGGATTCGCAATCAAGGAATACCATCTCATTTATTCCTATGGGCCAAGAGGCCCATGGGAATGAATGGGATTTGCTTCCGCAATTTGCGAGTAACCAAGATGCACTCGCAAATTCTGGGCGCAATTTCAAGGGTGCAAGGGTTCCAAAAGAACACCCTGTTGCACCCCTGAAATGTACATGTGGCGCACAGACATGCCCAGAGGGCATGAATGTGTGCCTCATGGCACTTAAAAAAAAAACATTGTTTTTTTTAAAGGAAATCGCTAATTACCACCAGCGATTCCTTAAGGCTAAATTGCACTTTCTTTTGTGCTACTTACAATGCATTTAAGGAATCGCAATTTCAGATTCTTAAATGCAATCGCAAAATAAGGAATTGCAATTTTTGCGATTCCTTATTTTGCGAGTAGGTTTAATCTTACCTACATTGCTCAAAGCCTAATAGCCATCGCAAAGGCTGACATCAGGAATGGATACACAGCTCTATATGCAACGCTCAGACACCAGGAATGGATACGAAGCTCTATATGCGACGTTCTGACATCAGGAATCGGTACGCAGCTTTACATGCAATGCTCTGACATCAGGAATGGATATGCAGCTCTATATGCGATGCTCTTATCTAAGGAATGGATACACAGCGCTATATATGATGCTCTGACATCAGGAATGGATACACAGCTCTGTATGCAACACTCAGACATCAGGAACGGATACACAGCTCTATATGCAACGCTTTGACATCAGGAAGGGGTAGGCAGCTCTATATACGACACTAATATCAGGAATGGATACGCAGCTCTATATGCGACGAGCTTACATCAGGAATGGATATGCAGCTCTATATGCAACACCCTGACATCAGGAATGGATTCGCAGCACTATATGCAACGTTCTGACAGGATTGGATACGCAGCTCTATATGCAACGCTCTGACATCAGGAATGGATACGAAGCTCTATATGTGACATTCTGACATCAGGAATGGGTACGCAGCTTTACATGCAATGCTCAGACACCAGGAATGGATACGCAGCTCTATGGGCGACACTCTGACATCAGGAATGAATACACGGTTCTAGATGCAACAGTCTGACTTCAGGAATGACCGGTGTTGGACCCGGCCCTTTTGGCAGGTTCACCCCAAGGCTTCCTAGCCTGTTTCTGGAACCTGGTGGTGGTGATTTTAGGCCTCTGCGCACTTTTTCACTGTGGTACAGTGTAAAGTGCTTGAGCTCTCTGTGTATGTGTGGTGAGTGACCTGCCCTCCCATAGGAATGAATAGGGAATATGTATGCCCATGGTGGTTCCTGATGTGTGGGGAAGGCAGGGTCGAGTTTGGTGTGTGCAAACTCGTGAGATTGAATGCTGCGCAATGGTATATGTGGCATGATTGTGTCTAGTGGAGAAGTGCCACTTTTAGAAGTTGGCATATTTGTGTAATTTATGTCTGACGTGTGATTGGCTGAGGCTAGCTGGTGAGCCTGGCTCCAAGAGTCTGGGAGGGCCTGCCCCTGTGGTGAATGGAGTGTTTAGCATGCTGATGTGAGGGGAGGAGTGAGCCTGGGCCTGCTTGTGGATTGACCGTCTGGTTTGAGGGTCCTGAATGAGGCTGGGTTTTCCCCACACAATGCTGGCTCCACCCGTGGGGTGCGTCTGATGTCCCTAGTCTGGCCAGTGAAAGGAATTCCCTATAACCAGTTCTAGCTAGTTCTCACACTGCCTGCACCCTTTAGACAAAGGATTTTGGGTATAAAAAGGGTGCTGTGACACTCTAAAAATGTTCTTGTTTCTGACTTGAATCCTGCCAGGGGCGTGCTGCTGCTTGGGCTCAGGGGAAGGCGTGCCTCCCTGAGCCCTGCCCAGCCCCTGGATCCCTGATGGATGCCTGGAGGACTTCTGGGGGAACCCCTCTGCCTTGCTGGGCTGATTGGGGGACTTTGCTTTAAACTTTGCTGCATCACCCGAAGGACTTGGCTGCTTGCTATTGCCCTAGTGCCTGAGTGCGTTTTTCATTGACCCCTGGCGCTTGAGAGCGCTATTTGTGTGCCTAGCGCTAGGAGCGCTGTGGATGGTCTTTTAGCGCTTGGGAGCGCTTTATGTGCGAGTGCCGGTGCCCACCCGGCGCCTTTATTTAACTCCTTGGACGCTCATGACGAGCTCAGCTCGTCATGATGTAAACCTCCACACACTCATGACGAGCTGAGCTCGTCACGAACAATGGGATTTCCAATTATTCAGCACCGCAGGAGAATACCATGAGCATCGATGGTGTTAACTATTTTAATTGATGGGTGCCACCCCATTTATTTACTTATCTAACGGGTGCTCACCCCGTTTCTACTTTTAATTTTGCAACCAAGGGTGCCCACCCCTCGTTATGCCCCTTTGAATTACCGCCGCTGGCCCGGAGATCGAGACCGAGGCGCTGCGCCCGCACCCCTGCCAAGGGCCGCGCTGCAATTGGCGGCCCTCAGCACAGGAAGCCAGGCAGGTTCTGGGGTGACGTGGGCGGGCCTGAGGAAAGCAACTTCTGCTTCCCCCTGCCCGGGGGAACCGTGTGTTTCGTTTCCGGTCTCCCATGCGATGAAGGGAGACCGGAGATATGGCCAAGTGAAGCGGAGGTCAGCGTGAGCTTTCGCGGGGCTCCCATATGGAAGGGAGAGCCCCGCAGTGATTGCGGCGATGTGGCAGCGGTAGAGGCAGGCGGGGCTCCGGTGTCGTGGAGAGCCCCGCGCTGCCCAAAGGAGAGTCCCGCAGCACGGAGAGGAGCAGAGCAGCGGATTCCCCTGAGGAAGCAGCCCGGTGAGTACCCCGGGCAGGGCGGAGTTCAGAGCGCCAGTGCGCTCCACCGATAGGGCATTCTTCTTGAATAGCCCCAAGGGGCTCAGGGGGCAGCTTGGTTATTTCGAGCCAAGAGGCTCAAAGCGCCCCATGTGTGGAGGAGCCCATGAGAGGCCCCAGGCGGTACCTTGGTGTGTAGAGCCGCGAAGGCTCCCCAAGGGCAGTTCCTTGTCTCTTGAGCCCCCACAGCGGGATTCCAACGTAGGGGGGCCATTTTTAGTTAGAAGGGGGCGTCGGGGCACATTACCTGTGCCCGCCCCCTCCTGCCTGTGAGGTATTTGTGCAGAGCTCGAGAGGCTCCATCCTATATTGTTTTAAGAGTCTGTGAGGCTCTTGGTGGACACAAGTGTTTTTCAGAGCCTCCGTGGCTCCAACGTTCTGCACAAAGTTAGTTGCAGAGCCTGTGTGGCTCCAGCTGGACGCAACTTTGGTTCTAGGGCCAGTGAGGGCTCTGGCGCAGTTTTTTTGATTTCCATCTGCCCAGCAATTAGTGGGCAGCTGCACCGTTTAGGTCTTGTGATGGTTCCCAGGTGCCCAGCAAGTAGTGGGCACCTGCAACGTTTAGGTTTGCGCCAGAGCTGAACCCCTGACTGGCGCTACAAGGCAGTGCGCCCTGACATTCTGGACACAGGGCTCTGTTAGTCCCTTTATTAGATGGGGGCTGGTATGTGATTTTATTTAGGCGCAATGTGATTATCTATGTGATAGTAATTGCCTTATGTGAGTTTGCGCAATGTGATGTGGTGCTAGGAAATGTAATGCATTTAATATGATTACGCACGTTGATCATACACCTCGAATGTTTTTAGGCATCATGTGTTTTTGCGCTATTGAGTTATGTTCTGGCACCTCTGAATGTTTTTATGCATCATGTGTCTTCCTTGATTTTACACCTCTGAATGTGTTGGTTTATGCATCATGTGTTTTTCCTTCCTTACACCTCTGAATGTTTTAGGCATCATGTGTTTTCTCCGGTACCTCTGAATGTGTATTAATGCATCATGTGCCATGTTATTACACCGCTGAATGTATGTTTTATGCATCATGAGTTTTCCTTCCCTACACCTCTGAATGTTGGTTTTGCATCATGTGTAAGGTGTTCTTACCTATACCCCTAAATGTATTTTATACTTAGGTGGTTGTTCTTTTTAGTACAGGTGGTCCTAGTGAGGTCCTGGTTCCCTGTGTGACATTCTCCTAAGGTGTTTAGGGTGGCGTAGGTGGTACTTACCTGTTCCCAGTAGTTACTGGATGTGATCTATAACTGTTATTTTGTGCTATACTTATTCTAAGTTCTAGAAGTGCTATTTCTAAAAGTGTTGATTCTGACAGTGGCCCATGTGGCCCTGTCCTGTAAATAATCCCCTGTGAATATTGCTGGTGCCAGTTGGCACAATGTACATGTGTGATACTATCTGATGTGTGTTTACAATACAGAAGTTATTTTTATATAACCTTGTGTGGAGTTCCTTTTGTGGTGTGCCTAGGATGTTGTTGCTGGTGTGTGCTTGCGCAAATGCTTTACACATTGCCTCCGGGATTGGCCTGTCTGTTCGTGCCAAGCTACCAAGGGGGTGAGCAGGGGTTATCTTGGCGCGTGACTCCCTTGCCCTGACTAAAATGGTGGTTTCTGCCTAGCCTTGGCGTCAGCCTTAGCCAACCAGAAATAGCCAGTTCTAACAACCGGTTACATACTGGTAATATTCATTACTCCGAGTCGTCGACCTCTCCTTCACAGTCATTAACGCATGAGCAATAGCTCCTCCCCCAGAACTTCCAAGCAAAACATCCTTAGCCCATCCCTACCCTCCAGGCCACTCCCACTTCCTGTGGCTCATAACCCCTGACCCACGTCAGCACATCCTGTACCACCAAGCTGAACAGGGAGGGAGGGATGGGAACCAAGACTATGACGGGGAGGCCTATGACTCGGAGCAATGAATATTACTGGTAAGTAACCAGTCATTACCTCCTCGTCTGACCTCCCTGTCACAGCCATTAATGCATGAGCAGATACCAAAGCAAGAATCTGCTTCATCATAGAGCAGGAACAGACTTTGTTAGCACAAGCAGAAAGTCACACCACCTGAACAGAATGCAACACAGCAAAGCCAAAACCAGCAGACCCTGTCCCACCCACCACCAAACTATAATGGGACATAAAGGTGTGTGGAGCACTCCAAGTAGCTGCTTTGCAGATCTCAGCCATAGATGCCCCCTGAATATAAGCCAAGGAAGCAGCCACACCCGAGTCGATCTCCCCTGTACTGACCTAGGAACCAGTACCCCACTAGCCTCATACCCCGCCCCCACAGCCCACCTCCGCCACCAACTGAGAGTCGAACCAGAAGTCTTTAGAGCCTGGACCCCCAGGCCAAAGGTCACAAAAAGAGAATCCACCTTACAAAAAGGCTTAGTACGACCCAAGTAAACCTCAAGAGCTTGTTTAACATCCAAACAGTGCATCCACACCTCTACCTCCGAAAGAGGATCAGGACAGAACACAGGCAGAAACATATCCTCTGAGCAGTGAAACGAGGACGGGACCTTGGGAACAAAGGAAGGATCCGGCCGGAGATAGACCGTATCCGGAAAAAACCCACAAAAAGGGCTCAGAACAAAGCAAGGAGCCCAACCCTCCGGGCTGAGGTAATAGCGACCAGAAACTCATCTTTGTTCGTCAGAAAATGCAGAGGCACCTCCCCCAGAGGCTCAAATGGAGCAGATTCTAAAGCCCACAGCAAGGAACAACAGGCTCTCAGGCCGGACTACGAAAGGTCCTCACTGCCGCCCACTGAGCCCTCAAGGAGGAAACAGCCAGGCCCAAGTTGAAGCCATCCTTCAGGAAATCCAAGATAAGCACAGGATCTACCTCCATAGCAGACAAGCCCGATCCATACACCAACCCTGAAAAGACACCCAATGCCGAGCATAGGACTGAATAGTCGAAGGGCGCCGGGACTGCTTGATAAACTGAGCCACATCAGGAGAACACCCCATAGCCAAGAGTTTCATCCTCTTAGCAGCCAATCCGCCAGATGCAAGCAGACGAGCTAATCCCTAGACAGAGGAGGAGAAGACAGGGGACAAGGAACCACTGGCACCGGCCAGCAAGGGCCCACGCCAACCTCAACAACAGAGGGAACCAAGGCCTCTGGCTCCAAGCAGTTGCCACTAGGATTACAGAATCCCGGTCCAAATTCAGCAGGACCCTCAGAAGGGAGGCAATCCGAGGACAGGCATACATCAAGCCCCCTCCAACTGAAAGGACAGCGCATCCACTCTCCAAACCGAGTCCCCCTGAACCAGAAAGGAAAACCTCTCCAGGAAAGCGTTTTCTGGGGCAGCAAATGGGTCCATCACCAGGACCCCAAACCTCCCCATCAGCCCCCTAAACACCTCCGGCATCAAGCACATGTCCAACAGGGAAGGAAACAATCTGCTCAAGCGTTCCTCCTCAGAGTTCAAAACCCCCAGCAGATGCATCGCCCTCCGAGACAACAAGTTCAATTCTGCCCACCGGCAAATCTGTTGAGCTAACAAGTTGAGGGAAGCCACCTTCACACTCCCCTGGCGATTGACATAACACACCACCACTGTGTTGCCTGTCCTCAACAGCACATCCCGCTGGAGGACCCAAAGAAGAAAATGAGTCGAGGACAATTGAACCTCCTTCAATTCCCTCCAATTTGAAGACATCTTTGCCTTCTGGACCGACCAGATCCCCTGAACAGATTCCTTGGCCAACACAGCCCCCTAACAGAGCTCGCTGCCATCCGTAGTCCGCACCAGCCATTTCTGGGACGCTAAGGGAGAGCCCTGCAAGAGGTTCTGATCCTCCAGCCACCAGGACAATTCCTGGGAAATGTCCACACACCCTTAATCAACTGTTTGTAATTCTGAGACCCTGGACTCCAATGCCCCAGAACATGATTAACCAGAGGGTACAAGTGCCGCCAGGCCCAAGGAACAATCCACACCGTAGCAGACCTCAGTCCCTGAACCCATAAGCACTGCCGAGCTGGGGAAGAAGGGTAGACCAACACCTTCCTCAGCTCGAGCACCAGGGTCAGTCTGTGAGGCCCCGACAGGAAAACTTTCCCCAGCTTGGTGTTGAAGACCCCCTCCCCAATGAGCAGCAGTTCCTGAATGGGGCACGGATGGGACTTCTCCAAGTTCATAATCCTCCCGAACTTCTGCTGGACCTGGCAGACCTCACGGGTATGTGATAGAGCCTTAAGGAAAGAAGAGGAAGATATCAACCAGTCATCCAAGTAAGGAAACACCAAGATCCCCTGAGCATGCAACAACCCCACCAAGGGCGCTAATACCTTAGTAAACACGCTAGGCGAGGCAGAGCGACCAAAGGGCAATACCTGGAACTGGTAATGATTGATGCCCACACAACCGCATAAACTTCTAGGATGCTTCGTGCACCGGCATATGAAAGTAGGCGTCTCTGAGATGCCAGGTAATCGCCCACGGACCGGAAGGGCAGAATCCTCTGTAGAGACACCATTTTAAATGACCGATGACGGATGCACATATTCACCGCCTTAAGATCCAGAATAGGACGGAAGTCCCCATTGTTTTTTTTGGATCAGAAACAGAATCGAGTAAACCCCCGGGCCCTGCTGACTCACAGGCACCCTCACCACTGCTGCAAGTCCTGAACTCCCTCCAAAAGAGCCCAACACTTGACCAGAGATCTGGGAGCAGGTGTAGCGCAGAACATTTCTCCCGGTTGTTCTCCAAATTCTATCTGATATCCCAGTCTGACAATCTACAGGACCCATTGATCTCGGGAAAACTCCTCCCAGACCTGAAAAAAAATCTGAGGCAACCCCTCCCATAGTCATGATTTCGAAGGACCGGAAGAGTTGGAGGCACCCTGCTGTCCCCAGGACTTGTGGAACGAAGTCCCCTACCACAAAAGGTCAGGGCAGCCATCTTTGATTGAAATGCTTACCCAAAAGCCTGTTTATAACCAGCAAACTTTCTCTTCTGCGATGAGCGGACCAGAGCCAACAACTTTTAGTCCTCTGCCATCTTTTTAATCAAAGTCTCCAACAGTTCCCCAAACAGTTTGGACCCCGTGAATGGAACCTTCATGAGAGCAGCCTTCTGCGCCACCTCCGCTTTCCAAAGCTTAAGCCATAACTGTCTCCTAGCTGCCACCGAGGCATCAGCCACCGCAGCCGCAGCACTAAGGGAATCCAAGGATCAGTCAGTCAGGAAACGTGATTGCTGCTCCAACATTGTCAAATTGTAAAAGGCTCTTCTATAGCGCATGGCTACTCGGAAGCATCCCAGCGCTTAGGACTAACCAAAGTGAAATAGATTGCAGAAAGTGCGGAAGCCTAGATCTTGGGCAACAGGACAGTTTTTAACTTCTTTCGAAATGCGAGCAAGTTAGGCTCTTGACGGAGAAGTGGGGGAAGAGCATTCCATAACTTAGCCGCATTTTGCGAAAAAAGGCGGCCCCCTGTGCGGGCCCTATTAATCCTGGGAATTACTAATAGGTTTTGCTGGTTTGAGCGAAGGTTCCTGGATGTTTTATATGGCCTGATCATGTCATTTAGGATGGGGGGCCCTTCCCATAAAGAGTTTTGTGGACCAGACAAAGAGTTTTGAAGTGAACCCGCTCCCTTATTCAAAGACTCGGAGGTATCCTCCTCCTGCAACAGCTGTTCAGAAATACCCTAACAGTCCTTCAGAAGAGACTGCACCAGATAGCTAGTGTAAGTAGCAGAACAAACTGCAAGGTCGGAAGCATCAAAGGACCTTTTCAAAGCCCCCTCAACACTCTTGTCCCCAGGATCAGAGGGAACCGCATCTTCCGAAACCACCAGGCCCTGATACGCCAGTCCCGCCAGCAGGGAATCCACCTTCACCACAGAAGGAAATTCTACCAAGAACCCCTGTAAAGTATATCTCTTAACCAGAAACTGGGGAAAGGTCAATATCCTTCCATTTCCCATCCAGCACATTCCTTGCATTCCTCACTGACTTATGAATAGGAAGGCCCTTAGGCTCCCTTCTCTGATAATTGGCGAAAAAGTCCTCCAACTTGTCACCTTCAGAGGGATCAGGGAACCCCATATTGCCACGCACATGTTGCAGTATATTGTGAAGGTCTGCCCCTTGGACAAAACGCCTCTTCACCTCCTCATCCAACTCCTCATCAGGATCTGGGTCTGCCGGGGCATCCAACTTCTATGTCTAAGGCCCCTTGGATTCCCTAGCCAGAAAGGTCTTAGCCACCACAGTTTCAATCATTTTTTGCACATCATATAAGGAAGGCGCAGTGGAAGGTCCAGCCACCAGCACCATCTCCTCCTGGAGCTTACTCATCTCTGACCGTCTCCCTTCCATGATGAGCTATGGTCCGAGGAGCACACACCACCCATTTAGCCCAACCAATCAACAACAGACCCTGTAATGGCCAATCCGAGGAAGCCCAGATAGAAACTAGCCAATCCCAACAACCAGGAGGCCAAACCTTTAAGACAGCTAATCAGAGATGCCCAAACCAAAGTAAAACCGATGACAGAACCAGGCCCAGGCCCTATGCGACTGAGGCAGAGTACCAGACGAAAGACTCATGCAGGCCAACTAGCAACACCGGGAAAACCACAAGTAAGTAAAAAACATCATACAACCAGCAAACCTAGACAAGAGCCATCCTTTAAGCAATCCGCCCCTGCAGAATCCAACAAACAGGAGCAACAGCTCGAACCATAACCCCTCAACCAGGCCAGCGGGAAACTCGTATTGCAGCCTTCCTGCAAGCCCGAGAGCTTTCTACTGCCTGAGGACCAGCCCCTAGAGACCCGCTGTGCTTACGGAAGCCAGAACATACCTAACTGGAGCTTGCGGCTCCAAGGAGCCGGCTCCAAGCCAGTCACTGCTGAGACTCCATGCCCCCAAATGAGGCAACTCGATCCCACTCCTGAAGGGACTTGTGCCCCCAACGGCAAATGCCAACGCAGAGTGACCCCCTCCCCAGAGGAAAGGCCATCCTGCCATGCCCCAGGCATGCCGGGAAATTGCAGCCACAATTGCTTTTCGAGCCCGTAAGGAGTCCCAAAACACACAAAACCCCCAGGTGAACCCGCTAAAGAAGGGACTGGACCCAGAAGAGGTGAACCCCCAGAATAACCCTGGAAGGCAAATATTGTGGGCAAACAGGCAACCCGACAAAGAAAGCATAGTCCCACTATAGCAGGTACTTGATGCATAACTCCCCACAACGGAGGCAGCAGCCACCTCCAGTAGAGAGTCTAGCACGGACCAGTGTTCAGAAAAAAACAACAGGATGTGCTGACGTGAGTCAGGGGTCATGAGCCACAGGATGTTGGAGTGGCTTGGAGGATGGGGGTGTGCTAAGGGTGTTTTGCTTGGAAGTTCTGGGGGAGGGGCTATTGCTCATGGTTAATAACTGTGACAGGGAGGTCTGACGAGTAAGTAATGGATAAAGAGTTCTAGATGTCAATTCTACATGCAACAGTCTGACATCAGGAATGCACAGTTCTACATGCAACAATAGCTGCACAGTTTCAGCTTGACATCAGGGACACAATTATTTTTAAATTTGTTTTTATTGAGAAAGGTTTGTGACAAACGACCATACATTATTGGCATATACTATTAGCAAGTTGCACTCATCATCATATATGTTTCAGGGGTTAAGAAACAGAAATTTTAAGAAGTTACTTCTCAGTCCACATTCCTACGCATTTCCAATTCCCCCACGGGTGATGCACAAATCTCTCCTTTGTAGGTGTTCCATTTTGACAATTTTTTTATCCCATTTCTTCGGGCACCCCCAGTTATAAATACCTCCTTTCTCCGCAACCAAAGCACCTGTTCAATTCTTTCAACCATACCGATACAGCAGGTGGTGCCACTCCACCCATCCCCTGGCCAGCTCTCTTTTCACCAATGTATACCCCAATGTCACCAGTTGCTGTTCAATCTCAGTCAGGTCTGAGTCTGCCCATATGTTTAAGAGGCCTAGGCGGGACGTCGGGTCCACCGTTTTTCCCAGTGCAGACTGCATATGATTTGTGACCCGCTCCCACAGACTGCGCACCAACGGGCATTCCCCCAGCGTGTGATAGAAGGTAGCCTGCTGCTTGCATCCCTTCAGACATTGGTCATCCTGCCTCGCCCCAATTTTAGCAAGAGTTGTCCCCGTCATATAGGACCGATGCAAAATCCTAAGTTGTATCAGTCTAAACCTAAGCGTGATGGGCGCCTCCCTAGGTAACATAAGAGCCAATCGCCAATCCTCCTCTTCAATCAACCCCAGGTCGCTCTCCCATTTCTCCTTGAGCTTGCTGAGGTTCTTTGGTTAATTGTTACTGAGTTTTTTTTGTACGTCAAGGAGATTGCTTTAGACTGTAGTCGCCCATCAAGCAAGCGATCCTCCAGAGGCGACGGGTCCGGTATGTCCTCGCAGCACGGGAAGGCCACCCTTAGGGCATGTCTTATTTGCTGGTACCTAAACACCTCTCCTGGAGCCATTTGGTAGATCCTCCGGAGATCTTCAAATTTGAGTATCGCCCCATTTTTTTAATCATGTCTTTCACTGTTGAGATGCTATCATATCCCTTCCATCAAACCCTGGTTGATAGCACAGCATGCTTAGTTTCTGAGTGTACCATAAAGGCGTTGCCTTGGTGGGAACGTCAGGCCAAGCCAGCCGTGAGTTTGCCAGACGCCAAATTTGAATCATGTGCAATGTCGGACCAACATACTTTTGTCTCTTGGCGCAGGAATACAGGGCACTCCGATAGCCCGAGCGGTCCATCTGGTATCTGTCTAGGGCATAGGCCATATCCGTCGGCGGGGCGTACATCCAATAATTAACGGCCACCAACTGAGAGTCCCAGTAGTACAACCTGAGATCGGGCAATGCTATCCCCCCGTCATACCATCCTTTCGTTAATTTCTGAAGAGTGATTCTAGGGGCCCTACCATCCCACAACAGCGTGCGTACCTCCCCTTCAACCGCTGCAAAGTACGCATCCGGAATTCGGTGCGGGCAGTTCTGGAGGATATATAAAAATCTCGGGAGCGCCAACATTTTAAAGAGGGCAGCACGGGCCACCAAAGACAGAGGGAGCGATCTCCAGTGTTTAACATCTGCCCGCAGTCTAGCCAGCAGGGTCGCCAAATTATGGCTGTAAAAATGTGCCGGGTCCGATGTGACAAATATTCCCAGATATTTAAATCCGTCCACTGCGACTACTAATGCACAGACTTTGGGGAGGCGGGGAGCCTGCCCATGTAACACAAACAGTACGGACTTACCCCAAATAATGGCATACCCCGAGTACTTTCCAAAGTTTATAAGAATATCAAGGAAAGTATGTATGGACTTGTACGGGGAAGCGAGGCACAGCAATATGTCATCGGCATATAAGGATATTCTGTCCTCGCATTACATCGTCCATCGGAAGTCCCGCACTATGACATCTCGCCAGATCCAAGTCTCCAGGGGCTCCAGCATGAGGGAAAACAGCAGTGGGGATAGTGGACATCCCTGTCTAGTGCCCCTTCTTAGCGTGAACGCCCGTGAATTCTAGTTATTAACCCTGACCTGCCCCTGTATGTCAGTATAGAGCAGTTTCACCCACTGTATAAATTTAGGGCCAGGTCCGACCCTCTTGAGAACCTCAAACAGTTATGGCCATTCAATAGAGTCGAATGCCATGGAGGCATCCAGGGACAATATGACTGCGTCCTCTCTTAGAAATTCTCTTCACGCCAGCACATTATGTAGTCGGTGTATGTTAAGAGCTGTATTTCTCCCTGGCATAAAGCCAGACTGATCCGGGTGTACCAGGATGGAGATCACTGTTCCAAGGCGCGTGGCAAGTACTTTCGCCAAGACCTTAGCCTCCACGTTTATCAACGAGATAGGCCTGTAGGAGCTACAGTCGTCCACAGGCTTTCCTGACTTGTGAATAACAACAATACTCGCAATACGCTGGTCCGCCTGCAGACAGCCCTTTTCATAACTTTCCTCATACATTGCCCACAGATGTGGGACGATCTGAGAGGCCATGACCTTGAGGAACTCAATGGGGGTGCCATTTGGCCCCATCGCCTTCCCCGACTTACTTTGGCCAATAGCTTTCTGGATTTCCTCATTGGTCAGATCCACGTCCAGTGCATCTCTATCTAGCTCTGAGAGAGCCGGCACATCACTGTCTGCCAAAAGTTGACATGAATCTTCTTCCGTATATGCAGTGGAGGGAGAATATACTTTTTCAAAGTGTCCCGCAAATGCCGCCGCGATATCTTTGCGATGACGGAGAACCTCTCCGCTGGGTGACGTTAGTCGACACACCCACCTAGTTCCCTCCTTTCCAACCATGCCAAAGTCCTCCCGGCCCTGTCCCCCAGTTCATACTACCTATTTGGGTAGCACTATGTGTGGCCATCATGTGTTCACGTGCCTTGAGCCTGTATTCATCCTGTTTTAGTGTCAGTCTATGTTGTGCATCCCCGGAGGGGTCTCTTGCATACTCTGCCTCAAGCTCTCGAAGTTCCTCCTCTAATTGAACCAACATTTGATGCCTGTTCGCGACATACTTAGTTTTTAAGGACAAGGCATACCGCTTTAAGACCACCTCATATGCCACCCAAATAGTCAGTGTGGAGTCCACTGATCCCAGATTTTCGGTCAGATAGTTCCCTGTTTGCATACAGAGTTCCTCCCTAATATCAGATATTTTTAACAGCCAAGGGTTAAGAACTATAGTACCGCGAGCCTGTCGCTCTCCATGTGTAAACTCAATTCCTACAGGGGAATGATCGAGTCCAACGTTCGAGGATGTCTAAAGCTACCAATGGAGGCTGTGTATGTTAGGAAGTAGTTAATACGGGAAAGACTGCCCTGCACACCAGAGAAGTATGTATATTTAGAGTCCGCTGTTTGTACCTCCCGCCCCACATCTGAGAGGGCTAGTGCTGTGGCGAATTCTGCCATTAGGTCTGGCCCCCTACCTCTGTGGGTATCTGCAATCGTATCGTCCATAGTCAAATTGTAGTCACCACCCATTATCAGGGTACCCTCAGGGAGTCCAGTCAACACTCTACCAAGGTCTGCCAATGCCACCTTACCCACTGCCGGTGGCAGGTCAAAGGAAACCACATTAAGGGTTCCTCCCTCCCATTCATGGGCGTCCGCAGGGGAGGGCAAGGGGGGGCACCTGAAACACCGGTCCGTCACTATTGACAGCCCCCACAGTGGTGTTTGTCTGCAGGGCCGTCAATTTTAAAAGCGTGGGAAAGCGCTTGCAATGGCGGTCCTGCTTGATGAGTGAGGAAACTGCTGCTGATGGGCAAGAGAGAAGGTCCGGGCCTGGCTGATCCCACAGCTTGAAGTAGAGGCGCACCTAGAGTCAAATTTCGGGGAGGGGGGCACATTTTTCAAGCTAAGGAAGAGTGGAGCTGCAGCCAGGGGCCCTAGGAAGGGGTGAAAACCATCAAAGCCTCATTAACTCCTGCACCGAATTACACAATTCCCCCAGAGATGCAATGGGTGTGTCTGCCTGTTTTTTGCAAGATCAATTGGAATCTCCTTCTGTGCACTCGTGATTTATTCGTACTCAAGCTATATTTCTTTCTTTTGTTGGTGCTACTACATCCTGGTACCTACTCTTTAGGTGCCCTTTCGTATACCATATCTTGTGTGGTGCAGACACTTCTGTTCCGATGGATGTGTGCACTTTTCTGCGAACATTAAAGTTTCATCAATTTCTTTTCCATGGTAATAATCAGTTTTAACTCTTTTTCAGTTGTCAACAAAATATTTTAATTCATATTTTGGTTTCCATTGTTAACTGTTGTTATACGTTTTTTGATATATCCATTATTTCTAAAATAAAATAATGGATACATTAAAAAACAGTTAACAATGGAAAACCAAGATATGAATTAAAATATTTTGTTGACAACTGAAAAAGAGTTAAAACTGAACAAAAGTGTCTTCACCACACACGATATGCCTGTTTTTTGCACCATAAGCACTAGTATCACAGAAGGGTCTGCTTATGAGATGGATTAAAGAGTTTACGCCTTGAGCTCCAAAGGGGCAGTCCCTCATGTTCATTGCAGTATCGAGTGTAGCCCCTGGACCACTGTCTGTACTCACTGTCGCCTGCCATGATTCACGAAGGGAAAGCTGTCCCACAGGGGCAACTTTTCTTTTCTGAATCATGTACCAACTGCAGCTCAGTGTTGGTATCAGATCAACAGTTTGCGACTGCCATTGCGTTTGAAAACCATTCATATATGTCATTGTAAATTGCAATTTGAAAATAGCACCCTTTCCACTGCCCCTCCAAATTCCAATATGAAGTAAGATGCAGAACCCCTTTTGTCAATCATGAAGGTTATACACAACTCTAAAAAGGGGTTTTGCCGTAGCAACCACTGTGATGCTGCAAATTGTAAGCTTTATGACCACAACATCCTTTTGTATTTGAGGGCCCTAGTTATTTAGATAAAGCAGGATGTGCAGTGAAAGGAATGACGTTACAAATGAGTAGTGCCTTTAATGCTCTGGAAATGCTAGGATCTCCAATCTACCTCTCTACCTCTCTCTCTCTCTCTCTCTCTCTCTACCTCTCTCTCTCTCTCTACCTCTCTCTCTCTACCTCTCTCTCTCTACCTCTCTCTCTCTCTCTCTCTCTCTACCTCTCTCCCTCTCCATCTCTATCTCTATCTCTCTCTCTCTCTCTCTCTACCTCTTGCTGTCTCTCTTTACCTCTCTACCTCTACCTCTACCTCTCTCTCTCTACCTCTCTACCTCTCTCTCTACGTCTCTCTCTCTCTCAATGTCTCTCTTTACCTCTACCTCTCTACACCTCTCTCTACCTCTCTCTCTCTCTCTCTCTCTCTCTCTACCTCTCTCTCTACCTCTCTCTCTACCTCTCTACCTCTCTCCACCTCTCTCTCTCTACCTCTCCCAATCTATCTCTCTCCACCTCTCTACCACTACCTCTCTAACACTACCTCTCTCTCTCTCTCTCTCTCTACCTCTCTCTCACTACCTCTCTCTACCTCTCTCTCCACGTCTCTACCTCTCTATGTCTCTCTTTACCTCTACCTACCTCTCTACACCTCTCTACCTCTCTCTCTCTACTTCTCTCTCTACCTCTCTACCACTACCTCTCTCTCTCTATCTCTACCTCTCTACCACTACCTCTACCTCTCTCTCTCTCTACCTCTCTCTCTACCTCTAGCTCTACCTCTCTCTCTCCCTACCTATCTCTCTCTACCTCTTTCCCTCTCTCTCTACACCTCTCTCTCTCTCGACCTCTACCTCTCTACCTCTCTCTCTACTGCTCTCGACCTCTACCTCTCTCACCCGACCTCTACCTCTCTCCCTACCCCTCTCTCTCTCTCTACCACTCTCTCTCTCTCTCTTGACCTCTACCTCTCTACCTCTCTCTCTCTCTACTGCTCTTTCTACCTCTACCTCTCTCTCTCTACCTCTCTCTCTCTACTGCTCTACCTCTACCTCTCTCTCTCTCTACTGCTCTACCTCTACCTCTCTCTCTCTACTGCTCTACCCCTACCTCTCTCACTAACCCTCTCTCTTCCTCTCTACCCCTCTCTACTCCTCTCTCTACCTCTACCTCTCTACCTCTCTCTCTCTCTCTACCTATCTCTCTCCCTCTCTACCTCTCCCTCTACCACTCTCTATCTCTACCTCTATTACTCTACCTCTCTCTCTCTCTCTCTCTCTCTCTCTCTCTCTCTCTCTCTCTCTCTACCACTCTCTCTCGCTCTACCTGTATGTCTCTCTCTACCCCTATGTCTCTCTCTACCCCTCTCTCTCTCTCTCTCTCTCTCTACCCCTCTCTCTCTCTACCCCTCTTTCTCTCTCTACCTCTCTACCTCTACCTCTCTCTCTACCTCTCTACGTGTCTACCTCTCTCTCTCTCTCTCCCTACCTCTACCTACCTTGCTCTCTCCCTCTCTCTCTACCTCTACCTCTCTACCTCTACCTCTCTCTCTACCTCTCTCCCTCTACCTCTACCTCTGTCCCTCTACCTCTCTCTCTCTCTCTCTCTCTCTCTCTCTCTCTACCTCTGTCCCTCTACCTCTCTCTCTCTCTACCTCTACCTCTACCTCTCCCTCTATCTCTATACCTCTCTCTCTACCTTTACCCCTCTACCTCTCTCTCTCTCTCCCTACTTCTCTCTGCACCTCTCTCTCTCTACCTCTCTGCACCTCTCTCTCTCTACCTCTCTGCACCTCTCTCTCTCTACCTCTCTGCACCTCTCTGCACCTCTCTCTCTCTCTACCTCTCTACACCTGTCTACCTCTCAACCAGTGGAATTCCGGGAAGCCCAAACCAACAGTATTTCAAATCTGCGCATGAAACGTGGGTAGGATGAGCCGTGCAGCTCAGAAAGGGATGTTCTTTTTACATCATTTGTATTTATTAGAATTAGGAAGCAGGAGAGCAGTCTCACAGTTGAGATAGGGATTAACATACACTGGTGACAGCTTTTTTTTTTTTGTTTAAATTTTTGAAAACCTTTATTGGTGCATCCAAAGAAATACAAATACGGGCCCACAACCCTGAGGCCGGCCACGAAAACTGGTTAGGCACAGGTGCAAGCAATACGGAGACGCAATAGCGCGGCAATATCGATAAACAATTAGTCATCAGTTACACTGGAGATCACTTGCTATTACGCCGAAGGAGCAATGAAGGTTAATTTTGAATTTTTAAGTCTGTATTCCGAGTTCTAGCAACCATTAAAGTCCAAACAGTTCCATTAGAATAGAGAGGAAACCATAAAGTAAAAAGCAGGGTTCACGTAGGCACGACATATCAATAGCAACCAAGGCACACTGCGCCCAGCATCCCAGGCGGCATGGCGGCCCATTAAGCATGCAACAGGAATATCAAAGTCAGGATCATAACAAAGTCTACCGCCACCCGTCCACCAGCATCACCTACGCAAACCCAAGACAGAACAAAGTGGAAATAAAATAAAAGAGAAAAACAAGGCACCATAGAAACAGAAATAAAATAAAATCCCATCCCCCCACCCTACACGCATGCAAAGGCTACGGCCTACCCCCCCCTAGCAGTGTGTCTGTCGCCCCATAAACCCGAAATATAGAATAAGAATAAGAGAAGAGAAAGAAAAAAGAAAAAGGTTATCGCATCACAGAAGTCGTAGGGAGCAAGAAAAGAGCAATCCAAAAGAGAGCAATCTAATCTAAAACTCCCAAGAAACCCCACCCCCGAGGAGGGCCAATCCCATATCACCCGGACTACCCCGACCCTAAAACACTCTCTCCCCCAGACATGACAGCCAAATCAAAGATCACAAAGTACAATATAAATCGGGAAAGAGACAGTATAGCACAACATTCCGCGCCGAGGAGGCACCCCATCCCGAGTCCACACCTGCCCACCTAAAACAGACCATGTGCGTGGGGGCCTGTCTAACCCTGGCCAGATCTCAAGTGTCCATCCGGAAATGGCGCCGGAGAAGAATCCGCATCAGAAAGAACAAAGAGGCAAGATGGCCGCTCACGGTGGAGAAGAAGCCCCCCAAGATAATCCAAGTACACGCAGATTCCGCAATCCAAAGGGACGCCAGTCCCAAGGCCATCAAGTATTGCAAAGCACTAGGAAATGGGGGCTTAGCGCGTGAGGAATAGGCAGCCATGTGAAGAAGCAACCGCGTCAGCGGATCCATGCCGAGAGGTAGCAAGTCTGTGTCCATGGTGAAAGGCAGCAACGGAGAAGGAAACAATGTAGCCTCGCCGGGATTAGCAGTCGGCAAACCTCTGTAGTCGCCCGCGCTAAAGGTTTGCCCCAGTTCTCCATCGCGTGGCAACAATGTAGCGCGCTCAGTGCCGAGAGGGGCCAGGTCGGCGCGATGATGAGAACATGCCGGCGATGTATACTCCGACCCAAGTAAGACGGTGTCCAGCTGCATGATCAGCGCTCGGGAACAGGCTCGCCACTCAGCCTTTAAGTCGGCAACCGCTGCCAGAATGGAAGCAAGGGAGCATTCAGGCGGGTGATCAGACATATCCACAGTCCTAAGCGCGGCTCCGCATTCTCGAGCACGCTGGAGTCCAGTCGGTGCTACCCAAGCCTGATCCGAGATAGAGCTCGCAATCGCCACGGTGGGGACGGCCGCCATGTTGATTTAGCCAGGGAAGTCGCAGCGAGCGTAGGCAAATCCGACAGCATCAAAGTGGGGTGTAAACTTTAAATCCAACTGAGCCAGTCGCTCCTTAGCAGCAAGTGACGAGAGTCCCCTTCGTGTAAGGTCGGACAGGAGCGAGCAATGTGGCGATGCACAGCAGCCAGTCCCACACACACACAGAAAGAAGCGGCGCGGCTCACTTCGGCGTCTCAGATAAACGTAGCTGCAAAGTCTCACCGCAATCGGTCGGCGCATCCTGTGCACACAAAGGACAGTGCAGGTGCCTCCATAGCAGGGAGTTCGACAGCGGATACCCGTCACGCCACCGATCAAGTGACAAGCGCGGCTGCAGTCCTCTCCGGCGGTGTGCAGGGACAGGAGTTTCGGTTCCAGGGCTCGGCACTGGTCGGAGGATCAATATGCCGTAGCATCGGGAAACAGGCAGGTGGAGACACCGGAGAAGCACCCCCGGTATCAGCGCGCTGTCCTCTTCCTCCCACAGTCAAGTTATGCCAGGATAGTGAGCAGGATAATGCTGCTGAAGAGACAGGCTCGGGGAGCCGGGCGACTACACGTCCGTCTCCGCCGCCATCTTGGCTCCTCCGGTGACAGCTTTTGAATTGGCTTTAAAACTATTGAAAGATGGCTGCAGCATCTGCGTGGGATGTGGTGGACTAAGTGGCAGCTGGAGCCATATAGCACTGCTTGTCATTTTAAAAAAAACAGCATTGACATAGCCAATAGGTCTCCCCTTTGGGACCTTATAAGTGTTTAGTTGTGTAGTACAATATCCTTGGTGCAACAACTTCAAGTGTTGCATGGCTAAAAACGTATAAGGTCCCAAAGGCGAGACCTATTGGCTATGCCAATGCTTGTTTGTTTTTTCCTCTGTTACATTGTGGTTGCCAGGTAACCTGCTGTGAAGCCTCACATGATTTTTCTCCCACCCCATGGGTTTCTTTGTTTATTTAAGCTCTTTGTCTTTATTAGATTTTTTTATTTGTTTGTTTAATACTTGTGCGCGATTATGTCGGAGGATGGTGATGAAGTAAAAATGTTGCCCCCCCTGGAAAAATTTCTGCGGACGCCCATGCTCCCATTGGGCCTCGACCACAGCAAACCGTCCCCCTGGGTCTACCCATGTCTTGTGTACAATCAGGGGCTTGCTCTTTTTAACCAGGATACACCTACCTCTGGAGCCAGTGGTGTAATCAGCATGGACCAAGAGCTTGTATCACCATCTATTAAGGGCCTTGCTTTTGCTAACCACCAGGTGAGTTTCCTGCAGCAGGCCCAAATCCGGGAACTGTCTCTTGAGATATTTTTGGACAATCCCCCTCTTTATTTTGTCACCCAGTCCGTTAACGTTCCAAGATAGGACAGAGAGTACTAGTTCCCCGTCAACCCCCATCCCACGGCACGTTGGTATCCATAACTTTACAGGTCAACAGTACGGCATATACGTCATAATGCACCGTGCACACAAGAGAAACTCCATCATATTTGTGTCTATCGCTTCCAAAACCAACATGATCACCATCACATAGCAAAACAATACAGCTACATTTCAACTGACCACAAAAAGACCCCCACTCCCACCCAGTACCCCCCTCCCTGCCCCCCTGCACGTGGATTTAAAACTACCCACCCCCAAACATGGCAGAGTGCCTATCTCCCTCCCCAGAATGCTGAAAATGCCCGGGGTCAGTCAGACCTACCCCGCATATTCATATCACAATTTACGAGTATTGCCATCCACATTATGTAATTATGGAAGTCTTGAGTGAGCTATGTCCTTTAAGTCCACAATACTTTACCAGATCACCATCACCCACTGTCGGTGTCCGGTGTGAGGTCGCAGCCGGAACCATGTCTCTTTATCACCACTCTTACTCTGTAAGCGGGGTCCGACGCCGTCTAGGTTCCACAATGATTGTCTCATTCCTTCTCTGTAGCCGGATCGCCCCTATCCACCAAGTCGTCGCCCGGCACTTCTGTACGGCCAACCCTTTGCTGGCTCGATCTGCTCGCACGGTCCCTTCTTTGGCTTCCAGCTTTGCTCCATCCTTCCATCTAGTCCCACGCTTCCTCCGGTGACTCAAAGAACCACGTTTTGCCATCCGACTCCACCCTCAACTATGCCGGAAATAGCATTGCATACTTCACTACACAGTCGCAGAGTTCTCTTTTCACTGCCTGAAAGCTTAGACGCTGTGCCTGGACCTTGGCCGTGAAGTCTGGAAAGAAGGCGACCTCATAGTTATCAACCTTCAAGGGAGGACTGGACCTCGCCGGCAGGATAATGTCTTGGTCTCGAAAATTAAAAACTCTGGCTATTAGGGGCCTTGAGGGGACACCTGATTTGGGCCTGCCCCCGGCACTCAGTGAGCCCCTTCAATTGAAAAATAGCTGGACAACGTCTTAGGTGTGAGATGCGTGGTGATTAGCTCTTCAACATAAAGGCCTGCGGTAGGCCCTTCCGTTCGTTCCAGAACCCCCAAACTGCGTATATTGTTACAGCGGGCGCGGCCTTCATAGTCGTCCAGTTGTTGTGCCATTCGCTCCTGCTTCTTTTGCATCTCAACCATCTGCGTTTGGAACTCTGACATATCCGTTTGCAAGGCCGTACCAGGGGTGTAACACAGACCCCGCAGCCCCCGCGGTGTGGGGGGGCCCTACGCTCCAGGGGGCTCCCTTGGGGAACAGACACCACACCACCACAGCTTGCCCTGTGTGCATCCCCCACCTGCTTCCTTACACAAACAAAAAAACAGGCAGGTGCATTAGAACGCCAGCATCCCCTACAATGCATTAGAAACTCATGCTGTCCTGTTTTACATTAATGCAGGGAAGTGCGTCTTTTTTGCCAGTTTGAGTTTTGACTGCCTCCATGTTGCACTGCGCTTCCTCCCCCCTCTAACGTTCTAAGGGCACCACTAGGAGCCTGGCGACGGCTGAATGTCTCTCCTGTGCAGAGAGCCGGCTGTCCGTTGCTCGAGAGGCCCCTCTGCAGATCCCCCTCACTCCTCTTATTCAGTTATCTATGTGCCCAGGTCCCAGGGCGCACTCTTGGAAAAGAGGTGGAGGCAACCTCAAGCGAAGAGGGCGCTGACCTGAGTGGGGTGGAGGTGAGCATATGAAGAAGAGGTGCTGAGATGAAACTTTATTGTGGTTTACATTAAGGGTAAACAGTATGTCTAGGGCATGATGCTTAGCCAGTCTCATAATAATCAAGAGGCCATGTATGACCCGTGGGTTTGCACATGTTACCTTGAGAATAAATATGCTTTTGTGGAAAATGTGTAACAGACGGACTCTGAAATGTGCTGATGACTTTAACCTCTTCTCTGCCTAGGCTAATTAATATTGAACCAGGCCAGCTTTCAGTGAGCATGTTACTAACGGCTGAAAAACAAACCAGCGTGAGCTATGGTTAGAAAAAACAAATACTATTTAAAGCAGCAGTGTTATGCTTCAACATTCAACAAAATGTTTGGTTTTGGCTTACTATGTATTTTCTGGCCAATGTAGCTTTCCAGGGCTACACGATAATTAAAATCATACTATTGACATAGATGAATGTACATATGTATATGCAGTGCTTTAAATGGAAAAAAATAAGTGCTGGTACTCACCATATCAGGGCCGGCTCTAGGGGGGTGCGACTGGTGCCACCGCACCGGGTGCTGACTTCGCATGGGGTCACCTGTTTGGTGTGTGCTAGTTTATATTGTGCTTAAAAGCACCTGCTGCCACGTTCCTGGCCTCTAGCAATGTTCAGGCAGCATTACAGCAATTAAAATGTCAAGAAAACTCTGGTGATTAATATTCTTTCAGGCGAGATCGAGTTTTGTCTAATAGATGTTTTGACTCCTGGAAGTTTTGATTCATGCGAAGGTAGCGCAGAGTTTTAACCCCTCCCCTGCTGATGACGGAACCGCTCCGTCATCAGCTACAGTTGAGCTGTGCTGATGACGGAGCGGTTCCGTCATGGCCCAGCCGCCGCGCTTGCGCGGCGCTGATTTCGCGCCTGCGCAGCAGTTCTAATGAGCGGGGCGGGTCATGACGGAACCGCTCCGTCACCAGCACAGCTCAACCGCGGCTGGTGACGGAGCGGTTCTGTCACCAGCATGCGGCCGCCCCGCCCCTTTAGCGCTGCGGCGGAATAGCCGCCGCAGCGAAGGGGTTAATAGGCTTGCTGCAAAGAACATGTACCATGCATATAACAAAGTGAAAGTAATATAAACATCTCAGTGGGTTACTGCTTTTGTCAGGGACTTCCTTTTGTTAGTTGCAGTTTAGGTTGAACTATTAACTGTCATCACAGAACTGCGTGCAGACTTCAAGGTATAGATTAGAGAGAGCATATGGATTTTTTTTTTCCCAGACTTTAATTATTCTAATGTAGCAAAAAGGGTTCACTTGGGTGCAAATCACTTCTTGTTATTAAAGAGAGCCCCAATCCATTGTGTTACATTTTAAATTCAGAGTTTGTGCTTCTCCAGACCAAATACTCTTCAACTATACTGCCCACCAATATGGATGACATGTGAAATCACCCCTTGTTGTCCTTTGTCTTATGTACCATGTCCTATACACTGATTTACACACCTATGATTGATAGTCTCTGTGTAATGTGTGCGTTATGTACAGTGCTCTGACACCCCTCACTTTTATGAGTGACGCTATAAAATGTATTAAATGCATCTGAGAGAGAGGGGTTATGGTGACTGTTAAAGGGTGTTAGGGAGGGAATCTGTGAAGGAGGTGGTCATTGGGGGGGCGCCCAAAAACTTTTTTGCACTGGGTGCCACCAGTGCTAAACCCGGCCTGCACCATATTAATATGTGATTAGGGGGTTGGGCTTATGCGAAGGGGGGGCTACGGGTGGGGCTATGGGGAGTGCTAAGGGACCCGGCCAGGGGCACACATTTGATTTGATTGAGATTTAATTGGTTTGCAAAATTAGTAACCCACATGCCTATCTACATAAAATACAAATCTGGTATCAGCATGTTGTGTTTTGCAGCAAGCACATGAACCCTCTGTGCTAACTTATAATGAGTCAAAACTGTTATCATATAAAGCACAGATCTTTTCGGCAAGTACTTTTGTTGGTGTTTGAAAAATGGAACATTTGCAGGTAACCTAATTATTGAAATTGGGGTCGAGCTTAAAATGTCCCAATGGCGCCAACACCTCACTTGGCCTCCCAGCGAGGTCTCTGAGCCTTTGCACTCTCCTACACCCACCATGGCCTGAATGCGATGGCCTGGTGAGAGGTCAGCTGAAACAAATTGCTTCTGCACTGGGCTAGCCCTTTAGGGCTGACGTGGGAACGGCCGAGTGCTTTAAATGGGCTGGTACGGTCCGGTACGGATTACTGTCACTTTTTTATTTTGAGAGGGAGAGTACCGGCACTTCTCAAGAGAAATGCTATACTTTTAATTGGAGAGTACTGGCACTTCTCAGAAACAAGCAGGTACTCTGGCACAGAGTACCTGCACTTCTATTTTTCCATTTCAATCACTGGAACGGCCCAAAAGGTAGAGCCAAACCTGGCCTTTCAGGAAGGCCTCTGAATAGCACCTGCACTCCCAGCCTACCACAGGATGAATGTAAAGTGCCAGCTTTGGAGTGAGCATGGGAAAAACACAACCTTTAGGCTGCCGAACGACCCTATGGCCACAACACCTGGCCTGGCCTCCCTTTGTGGCTTCTCAGCCTCCTCACACTTTCTTCTCCCCCGCCTACCATGGCCTTAGTGTAAGGAGTGCTTGGCAGAGGAGTACTGCAAAGACACTGCTTTTGTGTTTAGCTGTTCCAACTACTGAGCCCCGTGTCCCGCAGGGGCCAAGTTGTGAATGGCTGAATGACCAGAGGAACACCTGCCCCGCCTTGACCACATCTATTAAGGCACGGTGTGACAAAATGGCAGGAAGGAATGTAGAATAGCACTGCTTATGGGGTGAAGATGGCCCAAAACTACAGCCACAAAACTGGCCTCTCACTCGTCTCGGCACCCCACCTCCTAGCACGGCCTTTTGTGCTGCGACCTGCCTACACATTCCATAGTGACTGATTTATACACATACGATTATCTCTGTGTAATGTGTGTGTGTGGTTTAAAGTGCTCTGACACCTTACACTGGTATGAGTGGTGCTATAAAACTAAATGGCACTGTTAAAGGGTTCTAGTGAGGGAATCTGTGGCAAAGATGGTCATGGGGGGGGGGTTAACAGACATTGTCGCACAGGGCGCAACCAGCACTAACGCTGGCCCTGCATAGTGGCCTAGTCAGGTGGCCATAGTGGGGGCTGGGTGGCCAGTAGGATATTGTGGATGATTGTCCTCCATAGAACCAGCCCACAGGTGACACTAAGGCAGGGCCCGTGCGCTTTGCCAATCCATCCCTGGCTGCTGCCCACATTACTAACTTTTATTTCCATCGGCTGTGCTGCAATTTCACTATCGGCACCTTCCTCCTCAAGTTTCAAGTTTAAGTTAATTTGATTTAATTCTCTGCTGAGAACAATACCTTCCTCCTCAATCTGACTTCAAAGAAGTGCATCCGTACTCTGCTATGCCAGCAGGAATCCTTTCTTAGATTTCCCACAGTGACAATATGCCTATTAGCAGCCCCTGCTTACATACCTACAGTGCTATAGATGCCACAGAGCCTGAGTGTCAAATATCACAGTGTGACTCTTGCCCCTCCCAAACTTCCTGCCAGCTCTAAATAAATGCAAACGGGCAGCCCCGCAGTTAGCACACTGAGGGCAGATTAGCACTCGATTATCAGAGTGCTAGATGAAAAAGGACTGACTAGTCGGGTCTGTCATGCTTCTTTTTGTACATGCCAAATTGCACTGAGCTTGGCATGCTACCTCATGAGTACCAGTACTCAAGAGCAGAAAATGTAGAAGTGCTGGTACTTAGTACCGGTGAGTACCGGCCTAATTAAAGCACTGTATATATTTATATATAAGTATATTAACAACATTATATTGGGACGTGCTATATAGAGTATTGGTGTTTCAGATTCAGCACCTCAAATGCTTAGTTATAGATTCCTCTTTTCCTCAAGTTATTCAAACCAAATAACCTTCTTTATACTGTAGAAACTTGGAATGCTTAACCTGAGTTTCTACATGAGGATCCCTATTCCTCAAAATCAATTGATTAAGCATGGTCCCTGGCCGAACTTTGCATGCAGATACATATTTTCTATATTAAGGCACATCTGGGTTCCAAATGCAGCCTTCTACTTGGAGTAAACAGAACCGCCATCACCCCAGGAGGAGAGGAGGGAGACAATCAATTGGAGTCAGTGCTTGATATGGAAAACGAGAAGTGCCCATACTCACTAATTAGACTGGGTGGGCCATCGGGAGCGCGGCTACGAGCCAGGAATTTAACAGTAGCCACATAAGTAAGCTTTAATGCAAATGTTCTGATTGTCATGTAAAGCACGTGAAAACCCATGGGTCAAATTCGCACAATATCAAACTGCCTCCTTACATAGGAGACATGGCAAGCATCAGCTCCAATGTCATAGGTGCAGGGCCTAATTTTTGGCACTTTGATATTGCGCAAATTTGGGCCATGGACATTTAAATGAGTGCTTTACATGACAGTCAGAACATTTGCATTAAAGCTTACCTTTTTTTAGCACCACTGGTTAAGGGAAAATCACAGGATGATGAGCCGACGTCGGAATTCGCACCTGGTTCTCCAGTTCCACTGCCGTCAGCTCTAGCGACCTCCTCATTCTCGTTGTGATGCCAATTAAAACCTAACACTGCAGGAGCACCCGGGCGCAGGAATACCCCACCCGTTGCCTGCCAGAGCAGCACATCAACAAGCTCCATCTGAAAGGGTTATTTTCAGTAGTTTTTGCATTGCACATACCCGTACTTCAGGGCATGAGCCCTGCTGCTTCTTGGTGTAACAGAACTCTCCTTGTCCAAAAACAAGCTCTGGTACTCAGTGGGAGAAAACTGAGAAGTGCCGGTACTCAGTACCGGTGAGTACCGGCCCATTTAAAGCACTGGACCCTAATGCTGATTTTTTTCTCATAGCTGAGCCTGTATCATGCAGGTGCTTCATGGCACAGGTCTGTCTCACGGTATGCGTTCTTGTTGGACCAGGAGGGGCACCCAAAGTGCTTTCCTTACAGTGGTGGAAGGCTTCACCAGTGGTGGCAGCATACTGTGTGGTGATCAGTAAAAGTGAACAGGTCCTTTTTACCCTGTCACTGGAGTAAAGCCTACAGGCTCACACACTTTTTTAAAAGTTCAGCTGCTGTGTGCTTGACTCACCATTGGCCTACTTCAGGCAGATGTGCAGGTCTGCGCAGGAGCAGTGACTCTGCGCTAGATGTGTATGTGCCTGGTAAAGGTACAGTACAGGGATTTTTATATGCTGCTGCCTGCTGTACTTATTATAGTCTTAACAGTGACTTTGAAATATCTGCACCTTCATGCACAAACCAAAGGGGCATTGGTTGACTAAACTGGTTTGATTTTTTTTGTATGCTGCTGCCTGCTGTACTTGTTATTGTTTTAAACGTAATTGTGAAATATTTGCGCCTTCATTCACAAACCAAAGGGCCACAGTCTGATAGAACTGGTTAGATTTGATTTTTGTATGCTGCTGTACATGTTATTGTTTGACCAGTCACTTTGCAGGATTTGCACCTTCATACGCCATCACCAGCGGGACCCGGGGGCCAGGACACGCTGCCCCAGCCAGCACCACGCTACATTAGCGCGCAGCACAGCGTCATCAGTAGCGCCAGTAGGCGCCTTTAAACCATGGAGCGTGTAGTAAACTACTTCTCTGTGGTGCTCTACTGATTGGAATGTTGATGACATCATAGAATGCCTGGGGTGACTCTCTGGCTCTTAACGTCAGTTGATCTACTCAGGCTGAGCTGATGAGAGCTAGCTCCTGGTGGGGTTCTTCTCCTATTCTACTTATCTACTTCAGTACTTTAATATCTTGGAAGGAACATACAATAAAGGAACCTATCTTCTACAGTGGACTCTTGTACTTCCTTTACCACAGTTTGGCGACGTTTTGAACTGGATTTATCTACGCGTGCAGTTATCAACAAGGAATTAAGCAACTACAAAGAAAAGTAAGAACCCAAGACATCAAGGATTGTGGGAAAATTCGTATTTATACTGAAAGGTAATGCCCAGCTGACCCCACCAGTGTTGTGTTTCATCTAGACAGCCTGCACCCTGGGCATGTGTTTATTTTCGTTATCTTTATTTGATGTCTCCTGGCAATCTGCGTGGGATTTGTTCTCCTGTTTCAGCAACTTGTTTGGTCTCACTGTCTGCAAGTCTGATTAGAAGAAAACAGTTTGCCAGCGTCTTCCTCGGTCAAGTGAGAGCAGTGTTCGAGTGGTTGGAGGCAGAAACAAGCGTTTTTTAACTTGTCACTTTCGCATTTCTATGGCGATTTTCTGAACTACTTTCTCAGTGATTTGGTGCCTCTACACTCCAGCGCTTTCAGTCATCTGATTACATTCAGCCCAACGTCTTGTTTTTGACTGTTCAACAAGTGCATGAACTGAACATTAATTTTGGAGGAGTAGTCGTCATTTAAGGTGAGCCGATGTGCGTGTTTGAGGAGGCTGGGCGCACACGCTGTTTTGCCGGCGAATGGGGAGGCACTTTGTAAACTGAAGGTATTTGTGCTTAATGGCAGTTCAACCGCTGCTCTTCTCGTGCGCACAGTCTTACCTGTCTCGTGCTGTCTCCATCGTCGACCGTTGGTCACAGGCGATCTTCTCTGCTTCCTGCCTGCTGTTCATCTGATGACGTCTCTAGAATGCTTTGGGGTATTGGTGAAGCTGCATTCTTTGCTCCTATGATGCCTTCCTTGGAGAGACGTCCCTCACGCTCCTTACGTCTCTATGACTGACGTGGCGGCCATTTTGTGTATGTTAGGTTGCCAGGACAACAGCTTGCTCCGTTTCCCGTGTCTGAGGGCTGCTGTTTGTTTCCTTCATGACGCGTTGAACTTTCTCCAATCCCCGCGCTCCTGTGACGTTTCTGTTTCTTTTACTTACCGCTCCACAGAGTGACCCGCGTCAGCACGTCCTTTGACCATAAGCGGAGCTTACTTACAAGCAACAGTGTCAGTCAAGCGGAGCATGCTTACAAGCAATAGTGTTTTTAAATCGTCTCAAGCCTACAGCTGTGCTTTCCGATCGTCTCAAGCCTTCACCAGTCTCGTGATGGTTCCAGTGAAAAGCGGCACTTGCAGAACTTATTCCTTCTGTGCATGGTCAGGAATTTCTCACTTGTGTGACTTTGTTCAGCTTTTGCCTCCCATCTTCTGCGCTTTCGAGGTCTGCCACCTTCAGATGGAGCTGCTTGCAGGAACTCGGGTGAGAGATCGCTCACCGGAGCAATGTGTTGTTTATTTATTTATTTGTTTCTTGCAGCTGATTTACCATTCCACATTTTTCAATGTAGCTTTATTTTGTGGTGGTCTGGTATGGTGTGTCGCAGACTTCTCTTGCTCTAATTTAAATTCTATATGGTGTGTTTGGTCATGTGCTGGTTGCATGTTGTTGAGTAGTCAATTCTCATTCAGTTTTTTAAGGTTTGTTTTCTCAAATGTGTGCTTAGTGGTGTGTGTGTGGGTAGTTATGCCCCTTTTCGGTTTCTTGTGTTTGCGTCATATATTTGGTGGTAGTCCATGTCCCATATGTTCCCAGGAATTTAGTCCTGCGGTGTACCCTACTTAGGGGAGGTTGTGTGTTTGAGTGGGTAGTCAATGCCATTTCTATGTTTTTCTGTGGTAGTGGTCTGTGTGGGTAGTCCATGCCCCATTTTGGTTCCCAGGTATTGTCCTGTGGTGTACCCTACATAGGGGAAGTGGTCTGTGTGGGTAGTCCATGCCCCATTTTGGTTCCCAGGTATTGTCCTGTGGTGTACCCTATACAGGGGAAGTGGTCTGTGTGGGTAGTCCATGCCCCATTTTGTTCCCAGGTTTTGTCCTGCGGTGTACCCTACATGGGGGAGGTTGTGTCTGTGGGTAGTCAAAGCCCATTTCTTTTTGTTTTTTTTTGTGGTACTGGTGTGTGCGTTTAGCCCATGCCCCATGTCCCAGGTTCGCTACCTGCGGTGTACCCTTTTGAGGGGAGGTTGTTGTGTTGTGGGTAGTCAATGCCCTATTTCCTGGTTGTCTTTCCTGTGGTGTACCCTACTTTGGGGAGGTTGTGATTTTTTTTGACACTCTGCTTCTGTCAAAGTCTTCCTGCCTGAGATTGGTGGCCAAGGGTTTCATGTTGGTGGGACTTTGGGTGAGGAGTTTTTATTTTTCTCCGTCAGATTGTTTTGTTAGGGGAGCTTGTAAAGGGTCTGTGTCTACGCTTGCCTTTGTTTTTTTTTAAGAGCGTGTTCTCTCTGGTGTACCCAGTTGGCAGCGTGACCTTTTTCTTTGCTACTTTTTTTTTTATTCATCCATGCCATATTTTTACTCTAAGGGAAGGGGATGTGGCATATAGTAGTATTTAGTAGTTTCTTTTTATCTAGAGTTTAGCATGTTGTTCTACTTTTGCTCATACTCTTGTTTATAGTATTTCTATTCATGCTAATCATACCTTTTGCAGTACTTGTTGTACTTTATTTATTTGCGTACTTCACTTTTGTACTTTTATGCAAATGTTACACTTGAGGTATCTTGGTCTGTGTTTCTTCTTTCTTTCCTCATTCACTAAGGAGAGAGGATGTGTAGTAAACTACTTCTCTGTGGTGCTCTACTGATTGGAATGTTGATGACATCATAGAATGCCTGGGGTGACTCTCTGGCTCTTAACGTCAGTTGATCTACTCAGGCTGAGCTGATGAGAGCTAGCTCCTGGTGGGGTTCTTCTCCTATTCTACTTATCTACTTCTGTACTTTAATATCTTGGAAGGAACATACAATAAAGGAACCTATCTTCTACAGTGGACTCTTGTACTTCCTTTACCACAGAGCGGGCTTGGAATGTCTTGTATCAGGCCGTTATAGCTATTATTTTGTATATGGGCAGCTGTTGAGCCAAATTTACTTATTCAAAGTATTGGACCTCGATCTGTTCTGCCAGTGGGAAAAGTGGAGGGGGGGCAGGATGGGGTTTGTTTTCTTATTGCTCTATTGTAACAGTATTCTTGTTCTCTGATGTCATTCCTTTGACTGAAATCAATAAACAAATAAAAAAAAAAAAAAAATCATGAAGTGGGCTCCTGCAGTGCAGGACGCCCGTACCTTCTCAGGCACAGCCATCACCAGCGAGACCCGGATGCCAGGATTCGCTGCCCCAGCCAGCACCGCACTACATTAGCGTGCAGCCCAGTGTCATCAGTAGCACCAGGAGGTGCCTTTAAATCCTGAAGTGGGCTCCCGCAGCGCCCGGGCGAACCCGGGCAAAGGGCGGGCCCGTCCTTGCCCATCACTGACCGGAGGTGGCGAGGCTGGTCCACACCTCTAACGTCTGCTGCCAGACATTGTTTGTTACCTGTGGTCTACACGACTCTCAATTGTAAGTAATTACTAGTTCATAACTCGTTGTTGGAGCCTGAGCAGGGGAGTGTTGTGTAGTGGCAGCATGACTTATTCAACTGCCCTGTGCCCATAGTTTGTGTTTGGGGTGTGTGTGGACAAGCCTGTCGAATCAGCACTCTATGGGGAAAAAATAAGTGTGCCCCTATAGGCTCATCACCTGATATAACCAACTATTGATTCTTTTATAATAAAAGGAGTGGGAGCAATCTCTAAAGAAACTGATAAAGCTGTGAGGAGGCTCTCACAGGGCAGGGCTGGAATAGCAGCACTAACATCGGATGGGAATATGGCACTGGCAGCGGAAAATGTTGCTGAAAATGGAGCAGGAGACTTTTTGAGGCAGGGGGAGGAAGTAGAAGAGACTGGGGGCTCTAACCAGAGTACCAGTACCAGTTTAAACAGCATTGAGGCTGGTCAGACTACACGGAGCAGGGCCACGTTGCTTACTCTTCATTGTGTGGATCAGAGTGGCCCGGCATCCCCGAAGACACAGCGGAACGTACAGAGAAAAACAACTCCCGAGCAGCAAGGAGAAAACACCAAAGGCCAAGATTTTAGGGGTGCCAAGGATCCTGTTAAGGGTGTTGAAGAATCATGGGGATCCCTTAAGAAAAAAATGTGGCGTTGGTGTCTTGTCTCCTAAAGGATTTTCTAAAAGAACTATCAAAAACTGTTACTGATATTGAGGCCTCACTCTTGAATATTGAAAAATCATTGCCCTCGGATTATCAACCCATCCAGGTTGCTGTACTTGAGTGTAATGTCCAACAACAATTAATTTCTAATGCTACTCCACCTGTAGAGATATGCACGAGTCCCGAAACCCTCCAGTGACTATGGTTACAACATGTCAGGGGAACTAGGGGGACAGGCTATGGGGATGACTAGGCCAGGTCAGCTGACCTACCCAAACAGGGAACCGAATGAAAGAGGCTACCATGGGGGATCTCAACAGCATGGCCAGCAGGCCAGTGGTGTCACCCAATTTGCCTACAACACCAGAAACTTGCCAGTTATGTTATGTTATGTTATAAATTTGTTGAAGCGCACAGCTGTCCCAGTTAAGGGGCGTCCCGGCGCTAACCGTTCATTGTACAGGAGACTGATAGGCGGAACAAAGAATCCTAGTTCAAAGGGAAAAGGAAGGTCTTGATGGCTTTCCTGAATAATAATGGTTCATCAATGCAGCGAATAGATGTAGGCAGAGAATTCCACAATTTAGCCGCTATTTGCCGAAAGGAGCGGCCACCAACACGACAAAGTCTGAACTTAGGTATAGTCACCAGGTGTTGGCCCAAAGAGCGAAGGTTGCGTTGGGGGATGTAAGGAGTTAGGAGAGGACAGAGAAGCTCAGGGCTAGTACCTTTCAGAATCTTAAATGCCACACAAAGCGTCTTGAACTGAATTCTTGATTGAATCGGTAGCCAGTGTAAGGCACTAATAGTCGCTCTGGCAGAACATCTACGTGAGAGTCCTACAAGGGCACGCGCTGCCGCGTTCTGGACTCGCTGAAGACGTAAGATCTCAGCTTTATTAGCGCCAAGAAGTAGAACACTGGCATAGTCCAGGCACGATAAGATAGTAGCCTGGATAATGAGCTGACGGATAGGCGCACTAAAGAACCTCAGAATGGGACGGAGGCCTTTCAACAGGCCCACACATGTCGCTGCCACTTTCTTCGTGTGGCATTGAAATTTGAGGTCCGTATCCAGCCAAACTCCCAGGTTCTTAACCTCTGGCTTGGCTATAGGTATAGTGCCTAAGGAAGCCGGCCACCAATGTTCATTCCAGAGGGAGATGTTCTTCCCTACCAGCATCACTTCTGTTTTTGTGGCGTTCAATTGTAAACAGTTGTCAGCCAACCAGCGGGCGACTGCAGTCATCCCATCTCTAAACCTCGTGGCAGCAGCGTGGGGCCTTTGGCCAAGGTGACAACCAGCTGAGTATCTTCAGCGTATGATACCAGTGTTCGGCCCCACTCTCTTGCTACAGCCGCAAGAGGTTGTACATAAAGGTTGAACAATGTCGGGCTCAACGCAGATCGGAACACCTTGACGGATGGAATGAAATTGAGATAAAAAAGGTGGTGCCGACACCCAGAAGGATCTGTCCGACAAAAAGGCACGGAACCATTCCAGAGCTTGGCCAGTGATCCCGATGGTCTCCAAACAGTACAACAAGATGTCATGGGACACCGTATCAAAGGCAGCGCTGAGATCTAATAATATAAGCGCTGCACTCTGACCGGCGTCAAGAGTAGATCTTAAATACTCAGTGGAGACTAGCAAGGCGGACTCGGTACTGTGACCCGGTCTGAAGCCATTTTGCGACGGGTCCAGGATGTTATTGAGGGTCATATGCCGAGATAACACCTCGTTCATGTGGGCCTCTGCCAACTTGGAGACCCATGGGAGCTGGGAGATCGGCCTAAAGCTCTCAGGAAAAGAGTAATCAAGTGTGGGCTTTTTAATAATAGGAGAAACCATAGCTTGTTTCCAGGCCAGGGGTACTATAGACGTGGTAAATGATAGATTAAGTATCTGACCTAGAGGTTTTTGTACAAGCTCCATAGATTCCAAAAACTGAGCTGGCCTCATAGGGTCAGATGGAGAACCGGATTTGACCTTCTTACAAAGTTTCCTAAGATCGTCACATGAAATCTCAGGTATCATGGTCAAAGTAGAGATCCCTTCCCTGACCGTGACAGGACTCGGAGTGGGGGGAGGCTGAGGGAATGTGGCGTAAATTTTCTGCACTTTGTTCGTGAAG
Source organism: Lissotriton vulgaris (assembly GCF_964263255.1). Taxonomy (NCBI): domain Eukaryota; kingdom Metazoa; phylum Chordata; class Amphibia; order Caudata; family Salamandridae; genus Lissotriton; species Lissotriton vulgaris. The sequence continues at coordinate 361,881,239 of NC_141699.1, read as the reverse complement.
AAAGAGGCCAGCTCCTCACATTGCTGTGCCGAGTCTACATGGGAAGTTGAGGTTTTAGTGTTCCTCAGATCTTGTACAATCTTAAAGATGTACTTCGTGGGATTAGAACTGGCTTTAATATTTTCGGCGTAGAAATTTGCTTGTGCCGTACAGATCATTTTGTGGTAGTGTTTCAGTTTGGCCAGATACACTATTTTAAGATCACTTAATAGATCTCCCACCAGCAACACAGTGGTTCTAGTGGGGGTACCCGGACAAGATAGTACATAGGATGAGTCTAGTGTCCAGTTGATAAACAAAGTAACCCACTGGTTAGGCAAACATGCTGGATTTAACATTTCGGACCAAAGACACACCGTGATGGCCAGAAAGGTGGTGTAGATTGGCAGGTCTAAGAAAATATTCCCTGGGGATAGCGTGATTGTCACGCTTAGGTACCTGGCACTGGCCCAGAAGATCCTGCTTTCATCCTCTCAATCACTCATTGTAGATTCTGGGACTAAACCAGGACCACTGTTTTTGTTTCAGACCCCCTTCTAAATTCTCATCTCCCCAATGTGCGGTTATACAGGAAGAGGACCCTAGTTGGGGTGGGGGACCCCTGAACACAAGAAATGTATTCGCACCACTGAGGGATTTGAACGATATCGATAGATTCTCAGAGGGGGCGAGTACAGCAAGAATGGATGGCAAGCGGGTGGAACACATTAAGTAACTAAGTGGGAGGGCGGGGATTAATACTGGGGTCATCTGTGAAACCCTTCATGAGCATAAGGATTAAAGGGAAAGGAGGACTCCCAGTGCAGATGGGGCTACTATTGACCCTCCCGGCCCCCAGGCGAGGCGAATCATGGGTGATTTAAAATTCATTTCATGGAACGTGACAGGCTTGGTAAGTGAGTTTCGGGATGAGCAGTGGCTCCGTTACATCAGAAACATCCATATAATCTCCATTCAGGAAACATGGGAGTCAGTAAACACTTTTTTAAAAGGGTATAAAACTTTCTTCTGTCCAGCACTAAGGTCTAGTGCAGGGAGAGCTAGGGAGGGTTTAATTATGTTTGTAGATTTAAGGATGATGGGGAGATGGAAGCCCATCCCATGAAAGTTGGATGTAGTACAGGGTTTAACATATGTAAGAAATATTTATCGTTTGGCATTTATTAATTTTTTCAATGCACAGTCAAACTCGCAGGGATCGAAATGCCTGGATGAGCTAAACACCCGATAAGAGAAATTACAATTTGAAGCCCGAGCTCAGGCACAGGCAAGATTAGCTGAAGATTTTAATTGTCACCTGTGTCCCAACTTGAGGGTAACTGATTGTGATTGGCAGGCTTGTACACTAAAAAAGGGCCACATATGGAACACACACAGTCAGGATGGGAGTTGAGAGTGCTTTTTAAATACCTTTTGATCTAACCCACACAATGGACCTGATTGTCCACCACCCAGATATAAATGTGCCCCCTACTTATAAGGTTAGAGGATGTGCGTCATTTATTGATTTTATCTTTGTTTCTCATATAGTCAGGAGGTTTATTACCTGTTTTAATAATTGTCATAGTATATTCAGTGATCATAATCCTGTAATTATATCACTTGTTGCCCCCAATATCATCCTGTATCTCATAGTTTGACGGGGGGACTGATCTCTGAAACTGATAAAGGTAGGCGGTTGCGTTGGGCGCAAGTTGATACTGTTGCTTTTAATACTTTGATTTTTAATAGAGGCAAGCAGGAGATACAGAATTGTCTGGTCCCAGAAATACAGGGTTGTGAACTAGTTCAGACATTTACCGCTATTGTGCAAATAGTGGATAGTCTTTTAAAAGTACCTGCACATCCACGTTCTAGGGACGTGCCAAGATGGTTTGATGAAAATAATGGTTCTGTCGGAAAAAAGATTTCAATTTAACATCGTACTTAATACCTTGATGTACTCGTATATCACTTAAAGGATACGTGCTACATAAATGAATGAATCAACACTGGCACAAAGGTAGAGAAAGTAAATCTTTAGTATTCAACTTTCTTAGGAGTATTCAAATTTCCTGAGAGTACCTGTAGCAGACAGACGTCTGCTGTCTGCTGCTACGTCTGTCCTGAATACACCTGAGCAATCGCCAAGGCAACCCAAACCTGTCAAATCTTCCCACCGGCTGTTGTAGAAGAATCTACAATTTAAGAAACAGCACTACATGTGTTTGTCGGCTGACAAGCACCAACCTCAATAAAGCAACAAAGGAATCACACATCTAACAATAAGGCTGTCCTACTCCCATTTGCCAGTCCTGATGAAGACCCGCTCTAGATGCTCATAAATCATCGCATCACCACTAGCGTCGAAACGACGACGTACTTTCCTCACGCATCCTAATACACAAAGTCTCAAAGAACAAAAGAAACAGAATTAATGCCTGGAGACTATTGTGATCTATAGTGGAGCTTTTGAACAATTTTATCTCTATATGTGTATATATGTTTTTTTCACTTATAATCACTATCTATGCGCTATGTGTATTCACAGTATCTTTTTGTATATATTGGACAGCATATCGAATGCTTTGCATAACTAATGTGCATAAGAAAGTTGAATACTAAAGATTTACTTTCTCTACCTTTGGGCCAGTGTTGATTCATTCATTTATGTAGCATGTATCCTTTATGTGATATAAGAGTACATCAAGGTATTAAGCACGATGTTCAATTGAAATCTTTTTTCCGACAGAACCATTATTTTTGTTTAATTACCCGCCCAGGTTCTGAGGGTTACAGGGTTACCCCATTACATTTAATAAGATGGTTTGATGGGCAATGTTCTCAGGCCCTTAGAGCTCTGAAGAGGGCCCTTAAAATAACACCCATTGATAGCGGATGGATTTATATTTTATTTATTTAATTGCTTCTATAGCGCAAGAATCGAGCCCGGTTGGGTTATCTCCGCGCTTTGACTGCAACAACAGGTGGCAAAACTACTTTACAGATAACCTGAGAATGCAGAAAGGGACAGCCATTAATTATATCTCCATAAACAGATTAGTTTTTAACATTTTCCTAAATGTAAGGTGATTGGAGGTCTGTCTGAGGCTGAGCGGCAGGTTATTCCACAAAGTCGGCCCCACTGAGGAGAGGGCTCGGCCGCCTTGTCTGGTCTTTTTAATAAGAGGTGGTTTAAGCAGGAGTTGATTACTTGACCGTAGATCTCGTTCTGGTTTGTAAGGCTGTAGTAGTTGAGCTAGGTAATTGGGGCCCTTTCCAAATAGACATTTGTGGACAGTACAGCAGATTTTAAATTTAACCCGTTGGCGTATTGGGAGCCAATGTAGTTCTCTCAACAGGGGTCCAGAAGATGTTCTTGGGGGGGCATTCAGAATCAGTCTGGCCGCCGTGTTCTGGACCACCTGCAGTCGATTGATGGCATCCTCATTGGCTTGTATCAGAAGCCCATTGCAATAGTCAAGGCGACTTATTACAAGTGCCTGTACCAGGGTCTTTCTGTAGGTGTCCGGTAAAAGAGGAAAGACTCGCCTGAGAAGTCCAATGGTGTGAAAGCAGGCTCCTGCAGTTACATTTGCGTGATCTTTTAGGGTTAAATTTTGGTCCAGTTTCACACCCAGATTTTTGATGGATGGTTTTGGGGAAGGTACAGGTCCCAAATCCTGGGGCCACCAGTCAGGAGACCAGAGCATGCCAGCTTTCCCAAAGAGCATCACTTCTGTCTTCCCGACATTACACTGGAGGTAATTGGAGGCCATCCAGTTGGAGATGGCCCTCATACCTTCCGCAAAGTTTTCCCTAACATTGGAGTTAGGGGCATGGAAAGGGTAGAGGAGTTGAGTGTCGTCGGCGTACGACACTGGTGTGAATCCGTACTTCCTCCCAATCTCAGCAAGGGGGACCACATACACATTAAATAATGTGGGGCTTAGGCATGAGCCCTGTGGCACCCCCTTAGTGAGCGCCCTAGAGATGGAATGATAGGGGCCCAGGCTGACAGATTGTGAGCGGCCAGAGAGGAAGCTTTCCAACCATGCAAGCGCCTGACCTCTAATGCCCACTCCTTGTAGTTGGTTCAACAGGATTTTATGTGATACAGTGTCAAAAGCAGCTGACAGGTCTAACAGCACCAGAATCATCGAGCCTCCTCTATCCTGTGAAATCTTGATGTTATCTGTCACGGAGAGGAGTGCGGATTCGGTGCTGTAGTTGGGCCTGAACCCAGATTGAGATTGGTCCAGGCCCCCTGTCGCTTCTATGAAACTGGAGATCTGGGTGTTAACAAATTTCTCAGCCAACTTAGTCAGGAGAGGCAAAAGAGAGATGGGGCGAAGGTTGGAGAGTTCCGTCCAGGGTGCGGTGGAATTTTTGCGTATCTTATTCACAACTGCCTCTTTCCACTGTTGCGGGAGTTTACCTTCTTTGAAAGAGAGATTGAGGATTTTTGTAATGATTGGGCATAATGATCTGCTCAGGCTATTGGTTAGCCTAGCAGGGAGAAGATCATGAGGGGAGCCAGATTTGCGACCGGCCGCAAAATGTCTAAACAAGCAGTCAGGACACGGAAGCTTCAACTCCAACTGATGAAGGCATGGGAGGATCTAGAAGAGGCGGTTGAGCTAAAGGACTCCACCTGTTTCTGGAAAGTCATCAACAGCCCATGTTTTAAAGACTCCAATAAGCTGAGCCTGGCCCATAACATTTTACCTGACCAGTGGCATGCTCGTTTTGAGGGACTGTATAATCAGCCCCTGAGAGTGGATGAGTCACCGACACAGACAATTGCCCAGAGTATGGATGCTATCTCTTTTACTTTAGAAGAGGTGATGCTCGGAATAGATTGTGTCGCGCGGAACAAAGCCCCGGGACCAGACGGGATTCCACCTGACCTATTCCGAAGTAACCCAGAGGAATGATTGCCGATTTTAGTGAGGGTATTAAATGCTGCAGTAGCAACAGAAATGCCTTTTTCATGGTCCACAGCCACCATTGTCCTGATATTCAAGAAAGGGGACAGGGTTAGTCCACACTGCTATCGCCCGATATACTTCATTGACGTGACAGCGAAGGTCCTGGGCCGAGTGGTATTGAATAGGCTTGCAGAGGGGGCAGAGATCCATGGAATAATAACGGATGTGCAATATGCGTTCCGTGCAGGGAAATCCACGGCAGACCAATGTTTAAATCTCTATTTTGTTACTGCGAAGTACAAGTACAAGCTGGGGGGCTCTATTTACCCTTTATGGACCTCACTGCAGCTTTCGATCGTGTAAATTGTAGAAAACTTTGTAACCTTATGGGATTGCTGGGGGTGGATCCTGCTTTAATTAACATCCTAATAGCACTACACTTAAACACTTCTGCTGCAGTAAGATATACGCAAGAGGGGAAGACCACATATCATTTTAAGTGCCTGTGTGGGGTCAGACAGGGCTGTTTTTTAGCTCCTTTTTTATTTACATTATATATATCAACTGCCTTGACTCGGCATTAACCACATTACAAACAGATCCCTCAAAAGTAAGCTCAAGACCAGGTCCTGTTCTACCTTATGCGGACGATGTGGTCTTCCTTGCTCGCACACCAAAGGGCTTGCAGCTTTTACTAGATGGGTTCATAGGGTTTATGAACAAGATGGATTTGTCACCTAATTAAACAAAATCTCACATAATGGAATTAGGGAAGAAGAGCAGGAAGTCAAATGCACACATATTCTTGGGAAAGTACCTGCCTTTTCATATCTAGGCATCCTGTTTGATGAAAAACTGAGTTTTAAACAGTTATTAGAGGGTAAGTTTCTCGGTATGACAAAGTCCACTGGAGCAATTGCAATCTTTGCTCGAAGATTAGGCAACTGGTCGCCAGGGATAATTTTAAAATTGTATAGGTCTTATAGTAGTTCTAAAGTTTTATATGGAAGTGAGGTCTGGGGATTTATGAGGACAAATAAGCTACAAAGTGAAGATAAGTTATTTTAGGTGTTTGTTGAAAGTCCCCAAGAGCGCCCCTGTGTTTATTGTCCATCAGGAGTTGGGGTCTAAATAAATTTCTGACTTGGTGGTGGTCTGACCCCTTTTGTGTTGGATGAACATTTGGTCCAATGAGGGGACAGGTTTTAATAGGCAAGGAATTCAGGACTGTCTCTCTTTGGACCATTAGTTAAAAATCCCGTGGCTGAAATGTGTAAAGGACACCTTTACTATGCTGGGCAGAACAGATTTGTTCTCTCATCCAGACAAGGTGTGCTAATGGGATAAAGCACTTATTAAAGATCTGTTTTTCAAATACACTGTGGCCCAAAGGGAAGAAACCGAATTGAAAAAACCCACGGTTAGAAATTACACCTTACTCCTGTCGACACAAAGTATAGAACCGTACCTAACCCTCATAGCTGGTGCACATAATAGATTTTTAATCACGCGGTTTAGGTTGAATTTGTTTAATCCTTTACTGGCTGTACCTGCCGGGTATACGGCACATCTTTAACAAAAAGGGCCCTGTGGCTGCGATAGTAGGTCTCCACAGGACACCCTACATTTTGTTCTCCTGTGTCCTTATTACTCATTCCCGAGTAGAGTGTTTCTTAAAGGGCTTTTAAGGAAACTTAGATTCAAGCAGGCCCATGTGGCTCTACTGTTTTTAAAACTGTCCCCAGATGATTTTGTGTTTTTTGAAAATAGATTTATTTGTCAAATTACACATATATAGCAGGGCTCTGTACCTCAGAGACATCTACACAATCCGAGCATAATATGTAGACTTTGACATTTGCCAATAGGTCTCGCTTTTGGGACCTTATAATTATTTAGTTATGCAGCACAATATCCTTGGTGCAACAACATCAACTATTGCATGTCCAAACATTTATAAGGTCCCAAATGCAAGACCTATTGGCTATGCCAGTGCTTCTTTACCTTACACTCAGGATGAAAAAAAATCTTAACTCTGCAGCAGTACCATCCTTCACTGCCTTTGATGTAACTTCAAAAAGCCTCACTTTAGTTCTTTCACAGTCCCATTTCAGAACTGAAGCATCTTCAGTATTACATACAACGAAGCCATAGTTGTTGATTATTTATCTTATGCAAATAATAACCAATAATAAAGCCAATAGTGCTGGCTTGTTGGAGATGTAAAGTTACGTGGTGTATTATATATGTGGATGCAATGACAGAAGCAGCAACATTTTAGTCAGGCAGCACACTATGCAAAGCACATGTTTTTAGCATAGGCGTTTTTAAGCAACGCCCCTAATTACATCGACCAAGCCCCTTTGAGAGCCCCCAGTTTTTTTATCCCACTTAAACCCCTGGGCACAGGTGAACCTGATTGGTGATGTCATCCGCATGGCGCTTGGATAAAATTATGCGGCAGTAACACGTTAACGGTTTATGTACTTTTGGAACTGTTAGAGGTAGTAAAAAACCTTGTTTGTTAAAATCTGTAAATTATGATGATGATTGATTATGTGACATGTGCTGCAAATCCATAATTATGTGTAAAACGTCCTGGCCAAAGAATAGCATAATATCAGTGGCCCTGCTTTTAGGTATCTAAGTAATTTCAGGATTTGCGAGGGCACAATTGAGCGCTCTGGAGCTGAGGCTGAAGGCAGTGTGAGTTTCTGTGGGTTATAAGCAGGACTATTGGATTTATGTGGCCACTGTATTTTTCGCAAAATTATGTATTTACTTAATTTGCCACACAAACCATCTTCCACTGCATAATCTGCAGATGTTATAAAAAAAGAATTTGTTTCTAGCTCTAACAAATCAAAAGTTACAAAAAATGTGGCGACATAGTGCAATGGAAGCCCCTTCACAAAGGTTAACTGGTAATCTTTCATTTGCCTATTTCTGTATTTGTTTGTTACACTGGTACTAATAAGCTGAAATCTTTACCTAGATAGTAGTAGCGTGTAAAAATGACAAAATAATGAAGTAATACTATCTAAAAAAGTGCCACATCATGTTGCATAATTTGACCTTTATTGCAGCATAATTTGGTGCTCCCTTGCTGCACAATTCCAATGGCCCTGGTCGTACATTCTTGAAACAACACATGGTCACCCAATCCTCAGCCGCTCTACAGATGTCTGGTCACGCATGGGCCAGTTATAATGCATGCCCTTTCGAGTACCCCTTTAGAGCATAGGGATCTTCAGAAAACTTAAGGGGAAATGAGGCTGTACAATGCAGCATTTTAGCTATTTTTTTCAAAATCTTTTCTGGGGAGGGACTCCTTCTGCCCTCTTTTTAGACATGATGTGCTTGCTCGCTATAGTTCGACTTTACTTACATACAAACACTGTGTAGGGTTACGTGTTTAAAGGAGGGGAGTGGCCTGTGCCAGTGGGGGAGTGGGCAGTGCCATTCCCTGCACTTGTTATTTTTTCATTTTATTTTACTTTGCTTTTACGTATTAAGCGCTGTACTAACAATGTCCATAGAAGCAGAAATCTGGCTATATTGCGGCGGGTCACACAAATTAATTTAATTGTGATGTTGCTCCCAGATGCAGACATCGGCCCCTGCTGTTTCCCAGACATGCTGAAACCTGAGTGACGTTGTTCTTTTTAGCAGATACCGCTTCTAACGCTACACATGGCCAAAGGGATGTAAATGCAGTGTTGCTCAAAGATGCTTAAATCTGACACTAACGGCTGCTCCCACATTCAGAAATATGACTCTATAAAGTTTTGCAGAAATGCTGGCATGGAACTGTTCAACTGCGAGGGGTTACAGGAGTTGAACCGTTCTAACACCCATGGTTGCCGCGGTTTCGCACATGGTGCCAGGGCCCGTCAAATAAGCCCCGATTTCCAGCACGCTATAGATTAGTCTCCAAACATTTCCCGACAATCTTAGGGCGGGGCATTCTATTTGGTATGATTTTCACGCTATACTGAACTCCATACAATTACGTCAATATATTTTTGCCCAAAAAAAAAACATCCCCGAAAAAAACACCTTGAAGAGGCTATTGTGCAGCATTAAAATATCAAAATCATAAATCCTTGACCCCCAAAAACTGTAATTTATAATACTTTTTTTTACAGTTTCCTATCTGTCTAGAAGAAATTGTTCCCTGCGTGTGTACCTAGTTCATTTCGGAGAAAATATATATATATATATATATATATATATATATATTTGGATTCTTTGGAGCCAGCTCAGTTGCCATGGCGCTGCGGGCGCAGGGCGATGGCTAACATCGTGGGAATATGAGTGTCACAAAATGTTTAATATAAAAAGACAGCTAGGCGCGAGCTCCAAGGTCTTTGGAAATCTGCAGGCTGGATGAAAGGAAGCGCCTTGTAGGGGGCATGCTGGTATCCGAGCCAAGCACAACTGACCCATGTTTCGCACGGCCTGCCGTGCGCTTCTGAAGACGTGCTTGTGTGCGAGAAACCACCAGGCGCTTGTTTTAATCTGCAGTCATGTTTTTTAATCTCTCTGCACAGAAGCGTTCTCTCCGAAATAGCCCTTCCAAAAACTCCTAAAAAAACGTGCTGGGGCAGCATTTTTCTGCTCCGAAATGTGCTCTTCTGGAGCACCTTCTAGATTACACTCGACTCGTATTTCCAGGATGCACTGGTGCAATTTCACGCCGAAATTCAAGCCGACAGACTGGTGCAAAAAAGTTTAGTATGCACTGATCTCTTATGCATGTATGAGGCAAAAAATTGACGAAGTCAAGCAATGTATGTAATATGGAACAAGCGGGCGCGCGTGCCTCGCACAGCAGCAGGGGGAGGGGAGAGAGGAGGGGGTCTGCGCCGGTTTCCCTTGCGGGAGGGAGCAGCAGGGAACGATAATTGCTAACATTTGGTACTCCTGCTCGCTCCCGCAAGGGTATCGGCAAACGTGCACGCGTTGCCATTGGAAGCAATGCAACGCGTGCACGTTTTTGCCTCAAACAGTGTAGCCATGGCTAAAGGTCTTTTTTCTATGCAGCGCATGCGCGCTGCGTAGGCGACACCTAAAATCATGAGATAGAAAAACAATACAAATAAAATCTAACCCCCCCCGCCTCAACCCCTCCCCCCTGATTGGTCCATACACCCACAGTCAGAACGAATCATTTGGATAGAACAAAAGGTCTGCCCATCAGAATATCCCACCGCACGGTAACCCCCAGTTTGTGGTAAAATCGATTACCTATACTTAATTTGCTATCAATAATCAATAAGAATAACTCAGAAAAATAAGAGGCAAAATCCGGGATATTGAGGTTTACTCAAAAGGGTTTTATTCCTGTAAAAGGAATTGGGTTATTGGCTCGAGCCAAGGTGGCATAACCATTCCATTCACCACACAGGGTTCAGGAAGGGAAGACAGACAACATATTGTTTACAGAAATACATATATATAGTCAATGCATTACAATGTATGAGCATATAGTAGGCGTAACAGCTGGAAAAGTAGAGATAAAACATGGAAACGTCATTAAACGTCATTAAAAAGGCGGTATAATAGGCGTGCATGAAGGCGTACACTAGAAACGTCATTGATCATGAGGTCACAAAATGGGTGGATACATAAGAGAATCTTGCAATGTCAGCAGAAATATAAGGCAGAGATGCGCGCGCAGCAGATTGACGTGTGTCTGACGTATATCCAGAGGGTGAAAGGACTTGACATTTAGCACTACAAGTGTAGACATAAATGTAGACATAAGTCTGGGATGTCAGATCAACCTAATCCCAAATCGTATCTGGTATCGTATGTTTAAGGAACAATAGTGTCTGGAAGGGAAAAGGTCTCTCGGGCAGAAACTACTCTATACTGTCTGCATGTATGCGTCTACGTGTTGGCATGCAGGGTGAGGGGGCATGGGCCTACCATGGCAACGGACACTAGAATTACTTGCACGGAGACAGAAGAACCGGGCCCTCTGCTCCTGCAGCTGGGAGGATGTTTACTTGAGCTACGAGACAGGAATGTGTTTTCGAGGAGTGGAGCAGATAATTCGAAGGTTGAAGACGGTCTTGGCAGGCAGAGGTTAGGCTATGCGCCGGAGCCGCGCAAGGAAACAAGGTGGGGGCCACTGGTACGGAGGTAGCCTGGGCTGAGGCCCTCGGAGTCAGAAAGCAGGAAAGAACTCGAAAAAGGCTCAATGGCATATTCTGGGCCTACTTCGCCAGAGCTGAAAAACGTGTAAAGTGTACCACAAAAAGACGGTGGCACAACATATATAGGAACTGAATATTCAATCCGTTCATGGCGGATCTGAAAGAGGACAAGTTGAAGATGGACGCAAATGTATTTGCGTCTTCGTAGCTGGCACAGGAGGGAAATAACATGCACTATAAGCTGGTACATGGAGACGGTGGGGTACTCGCTGGGGAACACTACTCGACCAAAAACTATATTTCCTCATTCCCTCCTTGTTCCCCACGGACCCTTCATGAAACATCGATTCTCATTAATTGATCGACTTGTTCACTTAACATCAATTGCTCTTCTTGCTTTATACGCTTTGAATGGGAATCTGAACGTGGAACACATGAAGTGGCACACAGGCCGCAAATTGCCGGTCCACATTGGATACACAGGCAACAACTGAATACTACGAGAAAACCAATACCTAGGAGGGATAGGATCTTCCACCCCCAGGCTGACAACGTTGTCCAGAACCAACCGGACCAAGTCCAGGTGCCTGGAGTCTGGTGAATTAAACTTGCAATCTTATGAAGACGTGTAATAGCTTTGTACACGGATGGCGCGTTATTAGGGATGAAAATACAGCAGCTTGACCCGATGACCTTACAAGCTCCACCCCTATCTGCCAAGATGACGTCAATAACAAGACGATTTTGAAGAACAACAACCCGCATAGCGGACTGCTCCTCCGTTAAGTTACCTAGAGCTGAAGCGGTCTCAAGCACCACTGCTTCGAGGGTTCTGGTTAATCTACGGATAAGTTTACTATTTGAAACAGTACCTAGATAGGGGAAGAAACCTTTATTGAAATCAGTATATTGTTCCCATGTAGTTTCTTTATAATTGACAAGCGGGAGATCTCTCTTGTATCTATGCTTAACCAAATTGGTGTTTCTATGATAGTCGGGAGGGGCTAGAAAAACAGGTGGCAGAAGGAATGCAATATAACAAGTGCCATCCCAGTCTAAAGGCAAACGGACATATGCGGCATGACCACAAACAAAATAGGAATGACGTAGAGCCCTAAACGTGGATCTACCATGATCAGTAAATTCGACTACAGTGGTACATTTACTATGACCTACATGTACAGAACCATTCTTGCGGACACATAGTTCACCAGTAACAGGCAATACTGCCATAGCAGGTAGAACAGGAGCAGCTTCGGATTCGACAGATAGAATCATGAAAGTGGTTGTGTAATTTCCTAACCCATATACTTCGTTCTCTAGATCGGTTCCAGTATCAACGGGGAGTCCCTCCTTGTCAGGGTAGCATACCTTAAGTAGGACTAAGTTCAGGTCACCCCAAACCCAGTTACCTTCATAAATAGCAGCAGTAGAAACTAGGGAATTAAGCATTTTAAACCATGCGGCACATGTGCCATTGTGAGTGAACGGGTACGGAAAAAGGGGCAAAACACCCTTGTTTTCTTGGTAAGGAGGGAGTCGACCACATATCCAGCAATTAGTAGCATTGGTAGCCTGATGGGAGTGATGTAACATACTAATGAAAGTGTTGTTGCGCAGCGCAAGTCTATATGATAATTCATGAGGCGGTAAGTCACTAAAAGAATGTTCAGTAGTAACATTATAAGCAGCACGCTTGAATATAGGGTAGTATATATGCAGAAGAATACTAGCAGTGATAACCAGCAAACATAGGAAAAACATAACAAGTAGTGTCACTATACAGCGACTACGAAGTGATTTGCAATACGCCTTTTTCTTATGTTGTCTTTGTCTATCTGTCTCTCTATCTCGATCTAGGGGATACATGTCAGAAACTAATTTAACCGATTCACCTAGGGGAGGACTTAAACAATTAAACTGTCTGACTTGCTAGATCGTAACTTTTGTCTGTAAATTTCTGAAGCAGTTTTCTCAACCAAAGGGAGTTTCGTATCAGTTTGTGGAGGAGGGCAGGGCTTAGTGTCCAAGTCCGAAGGAAGTCCAAAATATTTTTTAATATGGCTGGAATGCAGCCATCCCTTCCTGCCCTCTATCTTAACAGCTGTCCTCGTTGTAAGCAAAACCAACTTCGGCGATTGCCAGCGGGGCTCCAGCGGACTCTTCCGATCAAAATTCCTCACGTATACGAAATCGCCAGGCACCACTTCATGGGGCTTCGTCTCAGTATTGTCGGGAAAGGCTGCAGCTACCTGTGAACGACAAGATTGTAGTGCAGACATCAAGGAGGCAAGGTAATCTGTCAGCATAAGACAATCAACATCAGTTATTTTACGCGGAATGGGCGTCCCCCACATATTCGGTGGCCGACCGAAGACCACTTCATACGGGGATAGTCCAGAACGGGAATGGGCCACCATCCTCATATAGAAGAGGGCGACCGGCAAGGCAACTATCCAGTCTATACCTTTGTCTCTACAGATCTTGGAAAGTCGGATTTTCAATGTTTGATTATGACGCTCCACGAGACCTGCTGCCTCGGGGTGCCGGACACAATGGAACTTCCACTGGTAACCTAACAGAAGTGTAATGTGTTTCACAAGTTCGGATGAGAATGGCTGACCATTATCTGAGTACACGATACGGGGCAAACCATACCGCGGGAAGTATTCACGAACCAACTGCTTGGCAGTGGTCGGAGCAGTGTAGTCGGGAACTGGGTATGCCTCTACCCATCGGGAAAGAGCACACACGACTACGAGAACATACTTGAATCCTCGACACCGTTCCATCTGGATATAATCCATCTGGAGGACTTCAAAAGGGTGATCGGGAGGCTGGAATCCACCTTGCTCTACGGGGATGCTTTTACCTGGATTGAACTGACCACAAATCATGCAAGTACGTACTTTCTGTTTGGCTGCTGCCCGTAAGTTTTTATTGGACCATATGTGTTGAATACTGTCTAGCATTGCTTTCTCACCAAGGTGTGCAGGACTATGTATTGTATTAATGATGACTTGTACCATAGAATCGGGGAGAAACCATGTAGATTTTTCCTTCGTCATCCATCCCTGGTCTGTTTGGACCCCTCCTAGTCTAGTCCATTCCTTAATTTCATCTGGTGTTGCATGTGACTGTATGTCGATCACATCATGTGCGGGATCCCTAATTGTCATGCAGTGTGCTGGTACCTTTATTTGTGTCTGATCAGTTACATGAGTTCGGCTCTGAGCAGTTTGCTTTGCTGTTCGGTCTGCCAGGTCGTTTCCCTGGGAAATGACATCAGTAACCTTGGTGTGTGCTTTGCATTTCATGATAGAGATTGCAGTGGGTAGATGTATTGCATCTAACAGAGCTTGAATGAGAGGACCATGTTGGATGTTGGCGCCGTGAGAAGTTAAGTAACCTCTCTCTCGCCAGAGGACTCCAAAGTCGTGAACGACTCCGAATGCATAACGTGAATCAGTATATATGTTGACTCTCTTATTTCGGGCCTGAATACATGCTTGTGTCAGAGCTATAAGCTCTGCTGCTTGGGCTGACAAAGTGTCAATACAATTCGTTTCGATGACTTCCGTGTCTGTCGTGACGGCATAGGCTGCCACTAATTCACCTGTCTTTGTTCTCATACATGAACCATCCACATAAAGTGTCAGGTCTGGATCTGGTAACGGAACATCTGTCAAGTCTTGTCTGGGTTTCGTTGTGATAGTAATAACTTCAATGCAATCATGTGCCAATGGATCTACTCCATTTACCGGCAATAACGTGGCAGGATTCAATGTGCTGCAGCGTCTGATTTCAATGTGTGGCTGAAACAATGTCAATTCATAACCTGTCAGTCTTGCTATGGTTAGGTGTTGGGTCTGTGTTCGATTCAAGAGGACTTCTACAGAATGTGGAACCTGTACTGTCAATGGATGTCCTAACACAATAGAATCACTCTGTCTGATTGCTAAAGCTGTAGCTGCAACTGATTTCAAACATGCTGGAAGGGCTTGTGCGACTGGGTCTAATGTACTGGAAAAATAAGCACAAGGCTTATGTGAACCTGCTTGTTCCTGGGTGAGGACTGACAATGCAGTACCATCACGTTCTGTAACAAAAAGTGTAAAAGGCTTACTGTAACATGGTGTTGCTAAAACAGGTGCTTGACATAAGGCTTTCTTTAAGTCTTCAAAAGCTTGTGTATGTTCCTGAGTCCAAGGGAGGACAGACGAAGTCGCTGCCTCCTGTGTTGTCAACTGAATGAGTGGTTTTGCTAGAAATGCATATTGGGGAATCCATTGTCTGCAGTATGAAGTTAGGCCTATAAAGGCCCGCACTTCCTTTTGTGTTCTGGGTGGTGACATGTTAACAATTAACTGAATGCGATCAGGTGTGAGCTGTCTCCCCACTTTGGACAGCAAGTGACCCAGGTACACAACTTGCTGAACACAGAATTGTAGCTTCGAAGGAGACACCTTGTGTCCCTTGTCAGCCAGGAAATTCAAAACAATCAGAGACGCATTTTCACATTCGGGTTCGCTTCGAGCGGTGATCAGCAGATCATCGACATACTGAAGCAGAGCAGTGTGAACTGGCATGTGGATACTGTCTAGTTGTTTTTTCAATGCTTGGCTATAGATGCTGGGGCTTTCTGTGAATCCTTGAGGTGCACGGGCAAATTTAAAAGATCGTCCATTTAAACTGAATCCGAACAAATATTGGCTTTCCGGATCAATAGGGACACTGAAGAAAGCATTCTTGAGATCGATTACAGTAAAGAACGCTGCTTCGGAATCAATGGCTGTCAGTAACGAGGAGATATCTGGGACCACAGGATACTGTGGTACAATGCATTTGTTCAATTCGCGCAGATCAATAACCAATCGATAAACAGGTGGGGAATTTTGGTCAGTACGTTTAAGAACAGGAATGATAGGAGAATTACACACATTAGAGTCGGTTTCCACAACCACTCCTTGTGCGATGAGCTCGTCAATGATTTTCAGTAAAGCCACTACAGCATCTGGGGGTAACTTGTATTGTCGAATTCGTGGTAATACCACTCCTGCTTTAAGTGTGACTCGATACGGGGTAATGTGCATGCAACCTACATCAGTGGGGCCCTGCGCCCACAGGTGGGCAGGGACGTTCTGTAGTCGGGGATCCATATCTCTCAATACATAATGGCCTTTGAAATCTCGCAAAAATAGTCGTACTCCCTCGGGAGAACAACAAATAATAGCTCCTAAAGCTTTCAGTGTTTTTATGCCTAATAGATTTTCCGGACATGATTTCGTGAGCAATAAATCTGTAGTCCGTGTCAGAGGACCTACTGCAAGAGGGAGGGGTTGTGACACTTCGTTAATAATCGGTTTTCCTGAAAATCCGAGGGACACGTTCTGTGAGCCTGAGAGGGGTGCCCCTGGTACTTCATTGTGACTTATCGTGGTCCTGCTCGCCCCTGTATCAATGAGAAACTTTCTGTCTTTTCCTAAAACTTGACTATTTACATAAGGACCACTTTGATCTACAGGTACTTCAATAAGGGGCAAGCGGAATTCACTCTCTAGGCTGTTTCATGTGTATCGTTGGTAATCAGGGTAATCGTTCTGTGCATACTGATACATTTGCTGTGTCGTGGTTTGTATTGCAGGAATGGGCTGTTGCTGAGGTATCGCTACTGTCTGTGAAGGAGCTGGCATGGGTGCGATCTGCTGTGTATTCTGGGGTACTTGTTGTGAAGTCTGATCTTGTCTAGGAGGACGCGGTCTCTCTTTGGTCTTGCCCGTGGCAATATTATGTTTCAAAACGGCACATTCATTTATATAATGACCTGGCTGCTTGCAATAATTACATACACCTTTTACGGGAACTGACGAATTACTAGATTGGCTCGCACCCTTTTTCTGACCATCAGCAGGAACTGACTGAGCAACTAACATTTTCATTTTCGTATCCTTCATACGTCTCTGTTCGTGTTCTTGTTCTTCTCTAAGTCTATTCTGGTGATACTGTAACATTTGTAACATTTGCGAAGGGGTGTTAGCTTGCCAAGTGCTTTCTACTTTCAGTACTCTATTCTTAACCTGGGGTAGGGAATTCTCGACTAATTTCGTTACAAAAAGATGTGGGTATGACTCGCTACTTGCTTTCAAACCACTGTTAATACCAAAACATTTCTCAAATCGTGTATAAAAATCACTAGTGTCTTCATCAGGTTTCTGTTTGCATGCTGAAATTGCACCCCAATCTTCCTTTTTCGTACTCAATAAACGTGGCAACACTTGTACTAATAAACCTGGTAACAGTTTAACTTTGTCTCCAAGCCCTAGGCCTGGCACTCGGGTATTTTCTTCATCCTCTAATGCAGCCCAATCAATCTTTGCATCACCCACCTCCCACTCTTTTTCTTTGAGTTTTTCATATATGCCTGGAGGCAGTAATACTTTCAGTATTTTCATAAGGTCGGGATAAGTGTAATCGCCCATTAATAACATATCTTTTATTTCGCGGTGAAAACCTGCAGGGTCTTTATCGTGACTGGGTACTAGTTTCTTCATTTCCAATAATTCCATTTTAGTCACAGGAGTATACACAAATACGCGTCTAAGCGTGTGGTCCGCATTCTGTACGGGGTGCACTTCTCGCAACGGATTCTGTCTATCCATGTAATACATGGTCTTTCGTTCCATAACGGGTACTGAATTGATCTGTGGACATAAGAATGTACTATAATTGTGGCGGTGTTCTAGAATTACTTTAATTAGATCAGTACTTAAACCTTTCCATCTGTTCGTGACCAGTTCTATTAGTATGTCACGCAGGGGACCTGGATCGGAATGCTGGCTTTTATATAACAAGAGCAGATGTTGTATCATGTACATACCAGCTAAACGCTGTTCACTCGGTGTCAAGTTCAGAAACGTATGCGCTAACACGTCATCACCATATTTCTCAGAGTTGTCAGCCCATTGCACGGCTGACCTGGCTAATTCTTGTTCATCCATAGAGTCAAGTGCATGATACCCCATGCGCTCTTGAAGTACTCGGTCGGTGGCTTGGAATAAGTGTTCGGGCGTTTTAGGATTACACATGGCTTCCTGATATATTCTTTTACATTCTGGGAGCACTAGACGCACTGGACTTTTAAACGGCCTTCCTTTACCTACATACGCGACCCTATCTCTGACTGGTAACTGTGCTTGTGCTAGTGTCTCTGGTTCTTCCTCTGCCTCCTCCTCTGAGGATTCTCGTTTATCTGCATCTGCTTCTAGTGCAGCCTGTCTTTTCTCGTGCATCTTAGTTATTGAAGTTCTGATTCTTCGGTACATGTTCTCTATACTAGCTTCTTTGTCATGCTGTCCATCGGATATATGTCGGCCCCACTTGTGAAGTGCTTTCAAATCTTCCGGGTTCGCACCCGGCCTATCTGCTTCTCGAATAAAACAGTTTATAAGAAACCGTAATAACTTGGCTTTAGTATCTACTTTCTGATGCTCCATGGCCTCCTTAATGCTTTCAGGCCCTACTCCTGTCTGTACAAACTTATATATTCGATCCATATGTTCTGTCATTTCAGGTAGTGACATTAGGAAGTTCGTGACCCGTCGTAAACGTACTGATGCAAGTAACATGTCTACATCATTCTTTTTACCAGGTACAGGATCATATCTACAATCTGCAAGGCGATCTCCATAAAATGTAATATCTGTTCTAGGTGTACGCTGTTGAGCTATTTCTCTAAGACTCAGGCGCTGATTCGGTGGCGGAGTCTGGTAACCAGCCCCTCCGGACGCGCCTCCTGAGGCACCGGTTCCGAAAGGGTTAGTCGGATCTGTATCAAGGGAAGTAGGAGGAGGATTCTGGGGAGGAGTAGCTTGTGGGGGAGGAAGAGCATATGGGTTCAGACCGTTAGGCGCAGGTACTGGCACAGGCAAGGGGGCAGGTAATGGGGTATTAACATAGGTAGGAGCAACATCATCTAAGTAGGAAGAGAGGAAAACGTCCTTTGCTGTCCTCGGATGTGTCTTAGTCGGGAGTAATGGGGGTGGTAGGTCCTTCGGTACTTCTGGAGAGGCCTTTGGCAGGCCTTTGGACAGGATGGGGAACATGCCATTCATAAGCGTATTTCGCTGTCTGTCTACTTGTTCTAATTGTACTCTGATACCTTCCTCAACTAATGCGTTTTCTCGGACCTTGTCGGGTTCTTCCTTACTCTTTTCTTCTAGTCTGTGAGCTTTTTCTGTGCGTCTATGCGATTCTTTACGCCATAACTCGATGGCATCTTTCTGTGACTGTCTGGCTTTCTTTTTCCATAATGCTTCTTCTACTCTCATGATGCAATCTGCATCCCATGTCCCTGCAGCAGGCCATCTCTGATTCTCTGACAGTTCTTTAGTATAATCCACCCATAAATCGAGAAATAAAACAGCATCTAGGCCATGTTTATGGTACATAAAGTACCCTGGAGTGTCCCTAGGTGGAATAGGAACAGCTTCTTCTAGAACCCCTTTGCGGGTTTTTATTTGTCTTAGTTTAGAGAACAACGGCATTCTGAAATCTGGCTACTTGATTCTTAATCAGATATGAACACACTATACATAAGACACGTCTAAGCACAACAATGAAAATCGAACATTCACTCCTACCACGACATTTGAATGACACATTAAAACATTTCAAGAACGAACCACATTAATTGAGTACAATGACGTGTAACAGGATGTACCGCTAAACGGCACAGATACACCCTGTGCGGGTGCAAAACTAGATATACTGCTAAACAGTATAGATACACTGCTAAACAGTGCAGACCAGGCTCGTGCACCCGAACCTGTCTTGACCGGCACAAACTAATGCGCACGTCAGGATGCGTCCCTAGCAACGGTACTCACCAGGAAGCACGGAAACAGAAGGCCTCGGAAACTCTGGACTGGACTCGACGCGGACTGGATTCGGGCTCGGACTCGACGCAGATACTTCGGAAGCTTCGGAATCTGGTGGGCCTCTGTATACCACGGATCTTGCTCTCTCAGCTAGGCTCGGGTTGGGATCCTCCGCACTCCTCACCGCCTCGTCTGGGTGTCGATCGCAGCCTCAGTCACCTCCGTTGGCCTGAGGGAGATACAGGAAATCCTGCGGATACGCGTAGTTGTCCGTCCGGCTGTGGCAGGGGGCTAGGCCTGCAACGCACCGCCGGCGCGTGGGGTGGGGGAGGGGTCCCTATTCGGGCGCCAGAACTGTGGTAAAATCGATTACCTATACTTAATTTGCTATCAATAATCAATAAGAATAACTCAGAAAAATAAGAGGCAAAATCCGGGATATTGAGGTTTACTCAAAAGGGTTTTATTCCTGTAAAAGGAATTGGGTTATTGGCTCGAGCCAAGGTGGCATAACCATTCCATTCACCACACAGGGTTCAGGAAGGGAAGACAGACAACATATTGTTTACAGAAATACATATATATAGTCAATGCATTACAATGTATGAGCATATAGTAGGCGTAACAGCTGGAAAAGTAGAGATAAAACATGGAAACGTCATTAAACGTCATTAAAAAGGCGGTATAATAGGCGTGCATGAAGGCGTACACTAGAAACGTCATTGATCATGAGGTCACAAAATGGGTGGATACATAAGAGAATCTTGCAATGTCAGCAGAAATATAAGGCAGAGATGCGCGCGCAGCAGATTGACGTGTGTCTGACGTATATCCAGAGGGTGAAAGGACTTGACATTTAGCACTACAAGTGTAGACATAAATGTAGACATAAGTCTGGGATGTCAGATCAACCTAATCCCAAATCGTATCTGGTATCGTATGTTTAAGGAACAATAGTGTCTGGAAGGGAAAAGGTCTCTCGGGCAGAAACTACTCTATACTGTCTGCATGTATGCGTCTACGTGTTGGCATGCAGGGTGAGGGGGCATGGGCCTACCATGGCAACGGACACTAGAATTACTTGCACGGAGACAGAAGAACCGGGCCCTCTGCTCCTGCAGCTGGGAGGATGTTTACTTGAGCTACGAGACAGGAATGTGTTTTCGAGGAGTGGAGCAGATAATTCGAAGGTTGAAGACGGTCTTGGCAGGCAGAGGTTAGGCTATGCGCCGGAGCCGCGCAAGGAAACAAGGTGGGGGCCACTGGTACGGAGGTAGCCTGGGCTGAGGCCCTCGGAGTCAGAAAGCAGGAAAGAACTCGAAAAAGGCTCAATGGCATATTCTGGGCCTACTTCGCCAGAGCTGAAAAACGTGTAAAGTGTACCACAAAAAGACGGTGGCACAACATATATAGGAACTGAATATTCAATCCGTTCATGGCGGATCTGAAAGAGGACAAGTTGAAGATGGACGCAAATGTATTTGCGTCTTCGTAGCTGGCACAGGAGGGAAATAACATGCACTATAAGCTGGTACATGGAGACGGTGGGGTACTCGCTGGGGAACACTACTCGACCAAAAACTATATTTCCTCAAGTTCCCACCATTAAAATAAGGATCACATCAGAGGGGGGTCTCCTGCCACCTGGACCGGCTCTAACAGCAGTCCTCGATAGTCCGCCCACCGTTTTCAATGAAGATGGGTTTCTCCAGGCCCATACAGAAGTCTAGGCCATTCTTCCACGCAGCTACTGAAGGGGCGATTGGTGCCTTCCACGCCCTAGCTATGCCCCTTTTTGCCAGGGTAAAGCCCAATTGCATTAGGTGTCGTTTATAGATGTTACCTCCTATCCCCTCCATGATGTGTAGCAGAGCAAGCCTCGGCGAGCAGGGGAGATCCCAACCCAATACCTCCGATAGACAGGTGAAGCCCCCCCCTCCAGAAACGATCTAAGGAGAAACCGTGCCAGACAGTGTGCATGAGTGTACCCTCCTCTCGATTTGCATCAAAGGCACACAGGAGAAGCAATCAGCCCCGCCCTCCACAAACGCACCCGTGTAAAGTAGACCCTATGTAGATACTGAAACTGGACGAGACAAAGTCGTACTGCTATGGCCTCCCCACAGAGCAGCTAAGGCCTCAGTCCAGTCTTCTTCATCCAACTGACCCACATCGCCCTCCCAATCCCCCTGAGTTTCTGTAGCATGGGGGAGCAATGGGTAACTAGGGATTGAACCCTAAAATCCTTGCGAAAGCCCTGGCAAATCACCTTCTACCCCATATTACTGCCCTGGTCCATCCTGACCAGGTTGGATTCATGCCTCAGAGGGCGACAAGGGATAACATAAGGCAGGCGCTTGCAACAGTGGCAGTCATTCGGCAGCTGGGAGAACCGGCAGAGCTACTATTGGCCGACATGGATAGGGCATTTGACTCCCTTAGCTGGGTGTGCTTATTCGCATTACTACATAGACTCAATTTTGGACAGCGATTCCTTTCCTATTTAACGCTCCTATACACTGACCTAACAGCGTTAGTGCGGGTAGCCGGTGCGATCTCATCCAAGTTTTCCATTAGGCGGGGCACGAGACAGGGCAGCCCCCTGTCCCCATATTTATTTGCCCTGGCTATGGAGCTTTTGGCTGCATGGGTGCGAATGGATGCGCAGGGACGGGGCTTCGAATGAGCGCAGGGACTGTCGGACAGGATAGCATTATATGCGAATGTGGACAGGACGGGCCGCAGTTACTGCGTATTATGAATAT
This sequence comes from Lissotriton vulgaris, assembly GCF_964263255.1. Classification (NCBI taxonomy): domain Eukaryota; kingdom Metazoa; phylum Chordata; class Amphibia; order Caudata; family Salamandridae; genus Lissotriton; species Lissotriton vulgaris. The sequence continues at coordinate 361,858,524 of NC_141699.1, read as the reverse complement.
TTATGGGGAGAAATCCGGACTGTATATGAATCCCCGTAAGTCCAAGTTGTGGATTCTGGGAGATCGGACAGAAGTGGGTTTGTGGGTCTTATCCATTCAGTGAGCAACAGGGGGGCTGAAATATCTTGGTGTGCCTGCTATCTCCTGGAGAGTGTAACCTGGTTCCAGTGTGGGAACGAGTGTGTGACTATCTTAAGTCCTGGCCCCCTATGCCCCTGCCTATGTATGGCAGATCGGCTATATTTAAGATGGTGGCACTTCCCCGGCTCCTATACCAATTTCAGAATCACCCTTACCAGATATCACCCGATGGTTCCGACAAGAGAATGCTCAGCGACGGGCTCCAACCGGCCAAGGGCCCCAATGGCGCTCGCGCGTCCCGACCGACCGCCGATTAGAAAACGCCGATGAGCGGCACTCACCTGCTGGTATTCACTAGTGCAGCCAACTCCACTGTTGCTAACAACCATAGACAGGCCAACCACTGTCCCCAGACACCAGCCGCCGCGTCACTCCACCAATGGCACCACTTAGCCTCCGTGAATATAGCTAGCAATGTCTGATGGGCCAAGACACAAAGAACAGACCCTCCAAGACCTTTAGCATATAAATAGTCCCGTTGTCAGATGAAGCACTGCAAGATGACAGAGTAATGCGAAGTGCCCCAATTCAGATAGTCCACGGGCACTAGCAAGCAGTCCTGCGCCCTCCCTTGGCAGCAGAGAGAGGGTAGCAAGGCCAAGAAGAGGCAGCCAGCGCCCATAGGCAAACCGATGCCCCTGTGGCGCCCCCTCTTCCAGCAGCAATTGGAGGCTACCTCCCAAGGTATTTCAGCCGCCGCCGCCTGCCATGCGGTGCCCACCCAGAATGCGGGGGTGGACCACACACCAGACCTCTCTCTTCAGGACCCCCTCACAGCACCACAGCAGCGACTCGCAATGGGCTAACAGAGCTATACTCTCCCCCTCGCACGACTTGAACAGGCTGCCGATACGAGCTCCCAGGACTGAAGGGGAGGGGAGATAGACGAAGAAAGCTGCCCTCTGGGTGCTGAGGCTTGATCACGACCGCAGCCAAAGAGCACTGCGACGGCCCAAGAGCAGAGGAGTCACCCCCCCCCCCCCCCGAGCTCCAATACAGAGCCCCACCCCCGCAACACTTCCCACAGCTTGGTACGATCGCCGACCACAGGGCTGCTGCTCGCCAGGGGGTGGAGGTAGGGGGGAAATAGAGATGTCTGCTCACTGGGTAGGGAATCCTAGGCCCGATGACTGCAGCCGCAACCAGGCTCTCCGCCGCTGGCGTTACATTGTCCCGGAGGCCCCGAGACCGGTGCTCTCAGCCCGGTGCTCTCAGCCCTGGCAGCGGCAGCAGGGTCCCACCTCCGCTCCATACACTCGTCAGGCAGCGAGTTTCCACCGCTTGCAAACTGCCCCCAGGCGTGGAATAAGACCTCAAGGATGGGCCACACTCGGGCTCCGTTCCAGATGTAATTAGGGTGTAGAATAGAACTAGAGCGGCAGGATTATTCAAGGATAATTCCTTAGGCTGAGCGGAGCTCGCCTAGCACACGTCCACCATCATGGCTGCCATGCCACGCCCCTGTCCCCAGATGTTTTTATGTTATTCTGTGTCTCGAACTTTTTGAGATCCGCTTTAAAGTTAAGAACTTCTAGGGGAACATAAATGCAGAAGACCTTAAACTAACCTGTGTATCAATTATGATAGTTCGTAGAGTCTTTCTGATGGTTTTAGTAACTTTTGAGTACTGCTTTTACTGTCTCATCTTTTTCTTGATAGTTTCTCTTTTTTTATGATCACTGTTTTTTATTGATGTGTTGATGAAATTGTATCTTTTATGGTCCTATTTCTTATATGCCGAATAAAGATGATGATTATTAACGTTATTATCGGTAATGCACCAGTCTGTTTGCCTGTCTGACATCAGCAGTGCACATTTCCATATGTCATTGTGGTGTCTGAAGTACAAAGTTGTACGTGTGTCACTGACCTCAGTAATGCTCAATTCTGTGTAGCAGGCTGACATCAGAAGCGAACAGTTCTACATGTCAGACTGACCCCAGGATTACAAAGGATTACAAAGGAATACAAAGTTCTATGTGTGTCACAGTTCTGTGTGCCTGGCTAACATCAAACTGACCTCTGCAGTGTACAGTTCCATATATCAGACTGAATCCAGGACTAGAAAGGAATATAAAGTACTACATGTGTCACTGACATTAGTAATGCACAGTTTCTGTGTGCCATGCTGGCATTTGCAGTGCACTGCTCTTATGTCTTTCTGACGTAAGGAATACAAAGTTCTATGTGCATCACTGACATCTGTAATGCACAGTTCTGTGTGCCCGGCTGACATTAGTCTGACAACTGCAGCACACAGTTCTATATGTCAGTCTGACATCAGGAATTCAAAGTTTTATGTTCACATCAGTAATGCACAGATCTGTATGCCAGGCTGACACACGAAGCAAACAGCTCGATATGTCAGTCACTTTAGGAATACGAAGTTCTACCTGTGCACTTTGACATCAGTAATGCACAGTTCTATATGTCGGTCTGATATCAGGAACACAATGTTCTACATTTCACACGCTGACATCTGTAATGCACAGTTCTGTGTGCCTGGCTGACATCTGCAGTGCACAGTTCTGTAAGTCAGTATGACGTCAGGAATACAAAGCGGTACGTGTACACTCTGACATTAGGAATTATCAATTCTATGTAGAACGCTGACACCAGTAGCACACAGTTCTATATTTTATTCTGACGTCAGGAATAGAATAAAAATGTTTACATGTATACATTGAAATCAGTAAAGCACAGTTCTGCGAGCCAGGCTGATATTGGTAGCGTACAGCTCCTTGTGTGACAGTCTGACATCTGGATTAGTCCGCTCCATATATGACATTGTGATATCAGGTATTCTTAATGAATACATCAAGAATGAAACACTGTATTTGTGACAACCATCTTATGGAGTTTAAAGGATTTGCACGCAGTCAAATGATACACTTCGCGCAACAGCAGTGACACTTACCCAGTGGGCAGCACTGCAGCGGTTACCCTGCTATGCCTGCCGGTCCTGCCCAATCGCTGGCTCCAAGGCATGAATGGATGCCCGCAGTCTAATGATACATTTTGCGCAACAGCTGTGACACTTACCGAGTGAGCAGCACTGCAGCGGTTACCCTGCTATGCCTGCCAGTCCTGCCCAAACGCTGGCTCCAAGGCATGAATGGATGCCCGCAGTCTAATGATACATTTTGCGCAACAGCTGTGACACTTACCGAGTGAGCAGCACTGCAGCGGTTACCCTGCTATGCCTGCCAGTCCTGCCCAAACGCTGGCTCCCAGACATGAATGGATGCAGTGCGAACCAGCTACTCTGTGCAAGAGGGCACCCAATGACATGCATTGAGCGCGGCTGCCTCCTCTCTCCCATCCTCCCTAGGTGTTTACTTCCCACCAAAGGCTCTTGAAAGTGAAAGGTACGGATCAGAGACGTGCTCACCGCTCCTGGTGCACGGGCCATGCCCTGCACCCTCAGCTGAATGCCCACTTCTAAAACACCACAGGCATGTGATATTCATCTATAGACACGGCTAGTGGTGGAGTAGGCACAGGCAGATATACAACACATATTCACATATAAACTTATGGAAATACACATACTGAGGCATATAGTCACTGCCAAAGATAAATCTGGCTATATTGATAATCACACTCCGTGTTACCGTCTGCTGGGACGTTGAAAGTTCAATTCAGTCGCCAGCTCCATCCCTGTGCACTTGTTTCTTTTCTTCACACAAGACCCGCATGTGCAGGTTAGTTATGAGACCACATTATCATTCAGTGGGGGAGGAGGGAGTTAGTCTGTCTTTGCACCATAGGGTCGCTGGAAGTGTTGCTTTCTGCTTATAAGCAGTCTTTTGTTACAGTGCAGCAGTTAAGCCTGCTTTATAAGGACATCTTGTGAGCAGTGCTTGAAATGCAAAAAAAGTTAGTCAAGTCGATGTGAAAGCAACACTAACCAGCTGAGGAATAAAGCACACTGACTCTCCAGACTTCAGTGCCAATGCCGTGTGGATGTCGGAAGAATGGGTTACATTACATTTGAAAACAAGGCACGCAACCAGCGTGCGTGCCACTGCTCATTTCTGTGGTAATACTCCATGGGAGATAACTTGAAAGAAAAGGTGGGACAATCCCCATCTTTTAGCCATTTGCTGCCTAATATTTTTTAATGACACTGACCAAAGCCAATCCAAAGTGGTGGGAGGAGTCAGAGCCCATAAAGTCCATACAACAGATCGCCTGACAGTGCAAGCGCTGTTTAGGCTCGACCTAAAAAAGAGGATTTCTACGGCTGTGGGCAGTTGTGAGTACTAAGATATCAGGACATTTTTAACCGCTTTTTTTTTCACTTCAAAAGACGCTTTCATCTAATGCGGCGCTAACTATAAACTTTCTCCAGTGTACTCATAAAGCGTTCATTCTTCCCAGCTTTCACAATCCTGCCCCAAAGGTCCCCAAAGGTCATATACTGGGTAAAGGTGAAGCGCTCAGAGTTTGGGAAGGTACAGCGAGCCTAGCTGTTAGAGTGTGAACTGTGGTACTGGGTGTGAAATCCTAGCCCTCACAAGTGGCGCCTTAAAATCAAACTTGCGTTTAGAAAGTAAACCTCCCCTTGGGCGTGTATATCTTGGCAGATATGCGCTTCTTTAAGGAAGAGACCGCTTCATATCTCCTGCCGTGTTTTACTCCTGTGAGCATGATTACGAGACACACCTAAAGCTGTGCTCTGTGACGAAATATTATGAGGGTTGGTTTGGCTGTGGAGGGAGGACGTCCGGGGTAACAGCTCAGATCTGCGGAGGAGAAGTGTTTATATTTACAACAAGTGTCCATACACAGTAATTTTTATGGCGTGGCAGAGTTCAAAGCGGTATTCAGAGGCTGCATGTCAGAAGGGGGCAAAAAGCACACCGTGTATGAGCCCGTGGTTTTTTATTTTGCAAAAATCCTCATATGTGAATAATAGCAGAAGAAAGTGTAATAAGATCCTACCCAAGCTCTGGTGGAAGGCTGCACAATATTTCAAGAAGGACACCATGTGACTATCTTCTACTCCAGCCTTCGTGTACTTCTGCTCCTCTCAGTTTCCTCAAACAGACTTCTGGTTGAGAAAACTAGGAAAACTACTTTTTAGGAACATGCAGGAAGAACATCTCTGCATTCTCAGTCATTATTTAACTTTATTCGGTCATTTGTAAAAAACACCATCAAAGTATACAAAAGATAAAAACATAAACATGTCCAATTAAAATAGTATTAAACCGTTTGGAGCACATGTACAGGAGACATCCTAAAACAGGATAAAACAGCATTTAGAAATTAATTCTACATAGTCAAGCTAAACAGTCTTCCGATCATTTAAAATAATGCACCGTGTATACCAACTTGATTTTTAAGATACATGTACAATGTAGGTAGAAAACAAATTAAAAATGACTTAGTTACTATAATAAAACCTTTTTACGGATCAGCCAGACGGAAAATAGAAAATGACTAAGAGCAAAAACTATTGGCCTTGATGTATCAGAATTTAGGATCCTGAATGCAATCTGAAGCTGCCTAGATCCCAGATTGAGACATAGTGGTCTGATCCATTTCCTGTGCAACTGCCTGTACAAAAAACAAGATGTGTTCTTCAGATTCGTGAGCTTCACGGCCAGCAGGACAAAGATCTAAAACAAGGCCAGTCGCCACTTTCCCCGGACATTTCAGTAGCAGGTTACCATATCTAAATCTAATGTACAAGCTCTTGGCTAGAGGGGGTGTGTAGGAGAGTAGGGTCTGCTATCCTATGGTCACCCCAATTTTTGCTTTTTGCTTCACTGGTTTTCGACTTACCGAGGCTGTGGGCCTGCTAATCAGACCCCAGCCTGCTGTTCTCTCTCTAAATTCATAATACATGTGCTATAGGTACATACCACAATTGGAAATGGACTCCTTGTCAGCCCCTGTACCATGCACTATAGGTGCTCAGGGCATAGGTGCCACCAAGGCCTGCCAGGGGCTGAAGCATAGCTTTTGCCACCCCTGGCTGGTTCTTGAATTGACACAACTGGCTGATGACTCAGCTGGGGAAGGTGGGTGTAATCACCCCTTGCTTAGATATAGTATACCTATATCTAAACCTATATCTGGACACATATATAGCCTGTAAGCCACTCCTATGGAAGGCCTCATCAATCCTGGAGGCAGAGTGCGTGGTTTTATGTGAGATTGAGCTCTGGCATGAGCTGAGCCTGTCTGTAGCTGTCGTGAACAACTCCCTAAGCTGATCCGGGATAATGCCATACCATATACTCTTAAGCGCCTTATAATCCTCGCGGTTATATAGCAACTTTGGTTTGGCTTTATCAAAACATGTCGTGTAAGGTGTCATACGAATTGGAATACTACCCCCTCGCCAGTTCTGGCGACGGGGGTAGCATTCCACCCTTCTAGAGGGATAAGACATGTTACTTTACTGAAATGCGGTTGATTTAAAATGAGCCTCAGATCCACAAAATGGATGCCTCTGCCACAGACACGGGTCTGGCCTCCTGCTGCTGACCGAAACTCGAAAAAGGGGGTGGTGATGAACAGAGTGTCTGAATTAAGCAGACCACTCTTACCCAGTCCAAAGATCAGGGCTTGATCCATCACCGTTATTTATCTCACTGCACCATCCCAGCTCAGAACCTGGCTATATGCAAATCAGTCTGTCCCTGGCCCAGTGCATCATGGGAACAGGGCAGACTAAACTACCAAGCCAATTCTTCACCAGAAAGGAGACAAGCTACCGGGGACCGGTTTCTGGCATTTCAGCCGTCTTCGGCCCGGCTTGCTTGAATCCTGATGGTGCAGTGAGAAAGGGACTCATGTCTGACCGAAACTCAGCAAATGGTGGCCTGGACTAAGGGTTTCCTGTCGAAGGGCGGTGTTAAACCACCCCAGACAGGAGATAGTGGATTGTAGCAGGGAGGTTTCAAAGAAACCAGACACTGCCTGGGGAGCACAAGGCTGCCCCTTGCATAATCCGGCCAAACCGGTTCTGGGGCCTTCCAGCCCCAGTCCCAGCGCGGCCTGGATCAAAGGAAAGGGGTGTAACCACCCCCTTCCTGGGTCCCACCCATAGGAGGGGACCTAGCAGGATGTCCAGCCCACCAGATTCGAATAAGAGTGGGAGCAGTGCCAATGCAACTCAGATCATCCTGAAGAAACATAAGAAACGAATTCTGGGGGGAGGAGCCAAGATGGCAACCGGAGCAGACGTGTGAGCTCCCGGCTCCGCCAGCCCTTGAGCCCTTTGTTCCTATCCTGCCTGCCATCCTGCTCATTTTGCCAGCCGCTGGAATGGGGAAGACGCGCTGACTTCACCCGTGTTCCTCCGACGCCTCAGCCCGGTCGGATTGAGGAGATAGAACGTTGCCCGGCCCTGCGCCATGACTCAGGCGTGCATCGACGCTGGCTGCCGGATTTAGGCGGAGGGGAGACGGCCGGCCTGCCTGCGGGACACCCACAGCCTGTGCAGAGCTGCTTCCTCTGTCGCTGCCCGCGTCATATTGCCTTTTGGGGACTGCTGGACGCTGAGATCGCGCTGGCTGGAAGGCGGACGAGACTGCCCGACTGGCTCCTTTGTTGTGTGCGAGGTGAGAGCTGCCTGGACTCCATTACGGGATGTCCCCTGATTCGGTGGACCGCCCGTTTACCCTGACTGCCTGCTCAGACCGACGGGGGCCCTTTACTGGCGACGCTGAGCTGCCACTGGTCACAATGAGAGAGGGAATACCTGCTGACTCCTGTCGCTCCCCCCCCACGTTATGGCGATCGGCTTGGGAGAGCGTTGGACGTTCCCGTGGACCCACGGGATGGAGAAGACTGCCCACCCTCGCCCCGTGCTTGCGGCGCCGTGGCCGGGCCGGGGTCTGCACTGAATACACCCACGTCTGTCCCAGCCGCAGACGGACCGCAGCCTGCCCTGTCCTACGGAGATCTCCTGTCTGCCCTTGGCGAACTGAGATCGGAGCTGCTTTACAACTCCCGTAGGCTGAGCAAGAAACTTGACGACGTAGCCTTGGAACTGGATCGTATGCGGAGAGACTGCTCCCAGCAACAGCTGACCTGTCCCCTTCTGGTGCCTGAGGCTGCAACTGTGTTGCCGAGTGATTCCAGCGGTGGAGAGACCCGTGATGCCTGGAATGGTGCCTCTGAAAGACCGCTTACAGACTTTGCCGGTGTTACATTGTCGCTGCACTCGGGGACTGAGACATTTTATCCGCCTCCACCATTGATGATGATCTTGCCGGCCCGGCGGCTTCAGGCTCCCTTCGGGACTCTCCTGTGCAAGTCTCCGTTTTTCCTCCTGATGTTCTGGAATTACCGTACCACCTTGGAGGTGTTTTTGACTGTGTTTGCTACACTGTTGAGTATTTGGCACCGACTACTTTCTTTGTACGAATCCTCTCTTCCTCCCTTGCGCCCATTTTCTTTCTCTACGGATGGGAGGAGTGGGATTCATCGAGGGCTAGGATCTGGGGGGCTCCTGAGATCGGGACAGGGTTAGGCGGGTTCCCGGTTATATTACTCTCTTGCCATATGGGGACCGGGGTTAGAATGTTGTACGTAATGGCTGCGTGGATTATATGTGTGGGGTAGATGGTTCCCCCCGTCTGTCTCTATTGTTCCTAGTGGTTGCTCTGCTTTACATCCTTCGGGATATTGCGACCTTAGTCAATGGCACAGTCGGCACCACATACTGGCTATCCTGATAAATTGCGGGCTATCGGCTCCGCTACACTCTCTTTGGTGCCTGCCTGTTGGTCATGGACGTTTATTGTGTCAGAGGGACTATTTGTTTAGAGCAGCGTCCATTTTGCTCTCCTTTGTTTGCGTTCTCATTAAGGCGGCCATTTTGTCCCTTCGTTCCGACTGGGGAGGGCTCCTGCTGGGCGTCATGGTGTAGTGTTCGCTTGCGACCTGATTAGGGTTGGAGGTTTCCGGGGATTAACTGTTGTCTGACTGGCTGGTACGATTTCGGACTGCGCCACCTCTCTGGCGAATGTAGTGGTTGTAGCTCCCCACACTTGTCCTGTTGCTGATGTCTATCCTGGTACCCTCGCACGTGGGGTTGAACTGTGTGTACCATGCTATTGTCCCCTATGGACGGGGTGACCAGTCAAGTACTGGCTCGGGGACCCGGGCTTATTTGATTCAATTCTCCTTCTGGTAGTGTACTTCTCTATATTATTGTTTCACTTGGTAAAAGGGGCTATACGTGGCTGGGGGACCGTGAGTCTTGTTATTGTTGGGCTCCTCCCCGTTTCCTTTCTCTTTTGGGAGTGGTAGAATAGCTTGTCCTTTTCTTCCTCCCGATATTTCAAGCGTGAACATCTTTATTTCTTATCATTTCTTCTCTCTCTTCTATTCTTGGTCTGTATTTCGGGTTCTTTAATGGGCGACAGGCACTTTGCCGGGGGGGGGGGGTAGGCCGTAGCCTCCGGATTGATGTAGGGTGGGGGGGTAGATTTAGTTTTCCTTATTTGGTTTCTATGGGCCTTATTTTTCTAGTTTCTGCGCTTTCTTGTCCTGTTTCTGTTCTGGGTCTGCAATAGGGGTTAGTAGGGAGTGGGTGGCGCTGAGGGTGGTATGTAAATGCGTACTGCAGCTCCTGATGTTTTGTATTATACTGCCATATTGACGGGGTGATCTTACTAATGTTGCTCTTATTGATGCTGCCTGCTCATGTTGTGAAGCTAATGTACGGACTCAGTTCTCCTTGACTCTATTCTTCACTGATTATATTTCGATAAAAAAAAAACTTTAAAAATTTAACCTTCAATGCTCCTTTTCCTTGGTGACATGAATCCATTCAGTGTAACTGCTCCTACTTGATGCTATTTTGCCTGATGCCGCTGAGGAACCGCATTGCTTGCACCTGTGCTTAAAGTATCGTGGCCGGCCTGAGGGTTGTAGGCCCGTATTTGTTCTCCTTTTTATGCACAATAAAGGTTTTCAAAAAATTAAAAAAAAAAAAAAAAAAAAAACGAATTCTGGACCCTTCGACATTCTATTCAACATAGAAGCCTGAAGAATCTCCCTTGTGGTCAAGGAGTGACCACCCTGTGCAAACAGGCACCATCCAGCCCTCGACCCTTGCTTTGTTGCAGTTCCCGCCGGAACTCGAGCGACAGAGATCGACGAGATCAAGCTTGCCTGCCTTCTCCCAGCCCGATCCACAGTCCCTGCAGAGCTGAGACCAGTGGAGGCGACCGGAAGCGTGGGGCACGCCATCTTGAAAAGGCCACGAGACGCTGACCGTGCAGCCCACGAGTGATCCTCGAAGCTGTGCACCGGGGTTTGAGAAGCCCCCACCCCGGGCTACACTTGCCCCAAAGCTACCCCCTCCACACTCGACGAGTGCTGTGTGGGGCCCTTCTGCTTGTGGTGGCTCGACTCGTTGGCCCGGTCACTTGCCAGCTGGCTTGTGGCCCCTGTGCCGACGAAAACTGGAATACGACTTGCTTTTCTGGTTGCTCCAGATCTGCACCAGCACCTGTGAAAAGGAGCCCCCACTCTGACCCTCCTGGTTCGAGTGATAAGCAATCTCCCGGTTCCGCGTGGATTGCTTTTGCCAAGTGCTGTTTGCTGCAATCTTGAAGCCGACGGTGCTGACGGCGAGAGCCTATGTGGGACAGATCGTGACCTGCTCCTGGACGTCGCAGATGCCCCAGAGCCCCCGTGACAGCGGAGAATAGCCTATCGACAACCACCTGATTGCGCCCGACATTGCCTGGTTCCGTCCTGATTCCACCCTGGTCACTGCTGAGTGACCCAGACTCTGTCCCCTCTGCTTTCAGGTTCTTCTCTACTTCGGTCCACCCTTGGATTGCACCGGACACTTCTGCTTCACATCGCCTGCAGCTTCAACAGCTTCAAGCACCAAGAGCCTGCGTGTCAAAACCCGACGCCACTTCGACCCTGTGCACCCACGGCCTGTGGGTGAGGTAACATTGCAACGCCGGTGTTCCTACACTGGTACACACCTCTAGGGTCTGTGTCTAAAGTTTTGTTCCTCTAGGTTCAGCGGAAGTATCTTTTAACTAACTTTGTGTAACTTTTACGCACCATTGACATTGCATTGGTGCAAGCCGCACTTTCCGTGCTGCACCCGAATTCCGTGGGCTACTCCCGACTTCAGCATTGCTAGTCCTGACTGCTCCCAGCGATTCTCTAGGCCCTAGGCCTAACCACTGTTCGATTGGTATCTCTTATACCACTTTTTTAGTATATGGTTTGAGTGGCCACCGGCCCTCATCCAAAATTGTGCAACTTTGTATGTTATACTGTGCTTTTGATTTAACACTTGTGCCCCTTTCCTCATAAAGAGTACTGGGGAGTAATTTAGAAATAAATACATATATTTTTATAATATATACTTGGGTGGTGTCCTTTCATTTGATTACAGGATTGTATGTGGTAAAACAACTCGCTTAACACGACCTCTTAAGTTAAGCCTTTAAGGCTGCTTAGTCCATGCTACCACTAGGATAGCTTGTCTAACAAGGTTGACTTACAACCAGACATCTTTGGGGTTTGTTTGGATGCCCCCGGGTAAGCTGAGCGCATTACAAATTTCATATAATAATAATAATAATAATAATATTAATAATAACACCAAGTGGTTCCAGAATTGGAAACACTACCTATCAGGCCAACTTCTCACATTGGTGTGCAGCGGTGCGGATTTGAGCTTGCTGTTTGTTTTACCATTGCAATCTTTACATCAAATTGAAAGATCACATCAAGTACCTTAGGTACATATAAAATCAAAAGCTTAGCATATTAAGTTCTACTGAACTTAGTAGTTGTAGATTAAAGGGAGTAGCACACCCTGACTACAACTCACTAGCAAGGTACAGTAGGAAAACACTTAGTGTAGGTAAGTGCATCACTTACACCTCACTAGCAGTCATGTCTGATACAGTTGGAGCATCAGGCTCTGCTCCTGTAGCAGTTGACCCTACCAAGGCAACTTCCAGATATGACAACCTTAGCCACAAAGACCTGAGTGCCTTGTGCACAGCCAGGGGGCTAAAAAAGGGCAGAGGCCCTACCATTCCTTCCCTAATAGCTATCCTGGAAAAGGATGACTTAGATAAGGTGAGTCAGGCTCCCTTAGATTCAGGTGAAGGGATAAACTCCCCTGAGAATGAGGATCTTCCAGATGATGATGAAGAAGAAGAAGAGGAGGAGGAAGAGGAAGAGGAAGGCTCAGATGTAGATGAGCCTGAAGATCAGGATCAGAGGGTGACCCAGGTACAGGTTGCCAGGCTTAACCAGGCCAACCTAGACCTACATGGGAATGGAGAGGGCCAGCACCACTCCAGTTCTCATAACCAAATTCTCCCAGGCAACAGGAGGGTGAGATCTCAATCTGGGGACTCTCATCTTTCTAGTGCCTCAAGAGAATCTCAAAGAGGGATGACTCCCTCCCAGAGAAAAGAGCATAGGGCCAGAATGAGGGCTGTCCAACTCCAAATAGAAAGGGAAGAGGTAGCCTTGGCTCAAGCTAAACTTGCTTTAGCAAGAGAAAGAAAATTGTGTGGCTTAGATGCCACTGGTGGCAGCAAAGTTCCTAAAGAAAAAGACATGGCCTATGACAATAGAAACCTGACAAAAATTGTGCCCCCCCTACAAGGAAGGGGATGACATCCACAAATGGATGACTGCTCTTGAGAGGGCCTGCATGGTACAGCAGGTCCCTGAGGATCAGTGGGCAGCAATTTTATGGTACTCCTTTTCTGAGAAAGGGAGGGATAGGCTCCTCACTGTTAGACCTGAGGATGCCAAAAACTACTCTGTCCTGAAGAGTGCTCTTATTGAAGGGTTTGGCCTAACCACTGAGCAATACAGGTTGTTGTTCAGAGACACCCAGAAAGCACAGACTCAGGACTGGACTGATTTTGTTGATTGTGCCACTAAGGCTCTGGAGGGTTGGCTGCAGGGAAGTAAAGTCTCAGACTATACAGGATTGTACAATCTTATGATGAGAGAACAGATCCTTAATAACTGTCAGAACCAACTGTTGCATCAATACCTTGTTGACTCTGATCTGACCTCTCCCCAAGAATTGGGAAAGAAGGCAGACAAATCGGTCAGAACAAGGATTAAGCAGAAAAACCAGAACCAAGGTGACCAGAAGAAAACAGACCAGAAGGGTGGGAATCAGAAAGATAAAGAAAAGGACCAGAAGTCTTCAGGCCCCCAAACTAGCAATAAGGAGGGGGGTTCCCAAAATGGAAACAAGAAAAAGAAGAATGATGGCCCAAAGAAACCTTGGTGTAATACCTGCAAATCAGTTTCACACTGGGGCAGTGAATGCACTAAGAAAAATCCAGTTCCTAACACTGCAGCTCCTAAAGCAACTGCACCCCCTAGTACAGTCAGCAGTGGTAGTGCACAACCTAAGGGGTTAGTGGGGCTAACCTTGGGTACTGAGGTGGAATCTGGCCTAGTCAGAATCCCCACACAGGCAGTTCTCCTATATGATGTGGACTTATCTTTGACCACTGCAGTAAGCCCCAGTAACCTGGGCAAATATAGGCAGACTCCCTTAATCAATGAGAAACTGGCTCAGGCCTACAGGGACACTTGTGCCAGTGTCACTATAGTGACACCAGACTTTGTGGACCCTGGTCAGATTGTACTAGGTGAAAGTTACCTAGTGACCAATGCAAGCAACTCCACTACTTCCCATAGTGTGGCTGTTGTGAACTTCTCCTGGGGAGGGGTAGATGGCCTAAAGAAAGTTGTTGTGAGTGTAGACCTCCCAGTAGACTGTCTGTTAGGCAATGATCTTGAAAGCTCAGTTTGGCCAGAAGTGGAGTACAGGACTCATGCAGAAATGCTAGGGATTTCAGCTCATGTCCTTGCAGTGACAAGGTCTCAGGCTAAGAAGTGCCTTCCTGAACCAGTGGTGGATCTTGAAACAATAGACCAACCACAACCCAAGAGAAGGAGCAAGAGGGTTAAGGCTGTGCCTTCCCACTTGCCCCAGGTTGAGGATCAAGTTTCACAGGAAACTGATTCTGCAGTCCAAGAGGAGACTGTCTCAGAGGAGCTGAACCTGACCAGGTTGAGTTCCTGGGGACAGGGGGACCCTCAAGGGCAGACCTGGGGCAGGCCCAATTAGATTGCCCTTCACTTGAACCCCTCAGACAGCAAGCTGCTGCTGAGGCTGCAGGGAATGCTCAAGGTACCCATAGAGTTTATTGGGATGAAGGACTCCTTTATTCAGAGGCTAGAGACCCCAAGCCTGGCACAACCAGGAGGTTGGTCATACCTTTGAAGTTTAGGGGTTTCCTTCTTACCTTGGCCCATGATATTCCCCTTGCAGGACACTTAGGCCAGAATAAGACTTGGGACAGGCTTGTTCCACACTTTCACTGGCCTCACATGTCAGAAAATGTCAAGGAGTTTTGTCGCTCCTGTGTCACTTGCCAAGCCAGTGGTAAGTCAGGTGGCACAACAAAGGCCCCCCTGATACCACTACCTGTGGTGGGGGTACCCTTTGAGAGAGTTGGAATAGACATTGTGGGTCCCATGGATCCTCCAACAGCATCTGGGCACAGATTTATACTGGTGGTAGTGGATCATGCCACCAGGTACCCAGAGGCAATTCCCCTGAGGACCACCACAGCTCCTGTGGTGGCAAAAGCCCTCATTGCAGTTTTCTCAAGAGTGGGCTTTCCAAAGGAGGTTCTTTCAGACAGAGGTACCAACTTTATGTCTGGATACTTAAAAGCAATGTGGAAAGAGTGTGGAGTAAACTATAAGTTTACCACACCCTACCATCCACAGTGCAATGGGCTTGTTGAAAGGTTCAACAAGACCCTGAAGGGAATGATAAAAGGTTTACCAGAGAAGCTCAGGCGGAAATGGGACATCCTTTTACCCTGCTTGCTCTTTGCTTACAGAGAGGTCCCACAGAAGGGGGTTGGCTACAGCCCTTTTTAACTTTTGTTTGGCCACCCTGTGAGGGGTCCATTGAGTTTGGTGAAGGAAGGATGGGAGTTACCTCTCAAAAAGCCTAAACTAGACATTGTGGACTATGTACTTGGTCTCCGCTCCAGGATGGCTGAATACATGGAGAGAGCATCCAAAAACCTTGAGGCAAGTCAAGAATTACAGAAAGCTTGGCATGACCAAAAGGCTGTTCTGGTTGAGTTCCAGCCAGGGCAGAAGGTGTGGGTGTTGGGCCCAGTGGGGCCAGCAGCACTCCAGGACACATGGACTGGACCCTACCCTATCATTGAGAAAAAGGGAGAAGTCACCTATGTGGTTGACTTTGGTACCCCTAGGAGCCCCCACAGGGTGCTCCATGTAAACCGTTTGAAAGCATTTGTTGACAGGGAGGACATGAGTCTCCTCATGGCCACAGATGGGGAACAGGAGGAAGAGAGTGACCCTCTCCCAGACCTGCTTTCCCAGAAACCTGATGATGGTTCAGTTGATGGAGTAGCCTTGGCAGGCAGCCTCACTGAGCAGCAACAGGTGGACTGCAGGCAGGTGTTGCAGGCCCACAGACATATGTTTTCACTCACACCCAGCCAGACTAATTGGTGCACCCATGAGGTGGACACTGGTGACAGTCTGCCTGTGAAGAATAAGATCTACAGGCAACCTGACCTTGTCAGGGATTGTATAAAGGCTGAGGTGCAAAGGATGTTGGAGCTTGGAGTGATTGAGCCATCAGAGAGCCCATGGGCTAGCCCAGTGGTCCTTGTGCCAAAACCTCATACCAAAGATGGGAAGAGAGAAATTAGGTTTTGTGTGGACTACAGAGGTCTCAATGCTGTCACTAGGACAGATGCCCATCCCATTCCAAGAGCAGATGAGCTCATTGATAAATTGGCTTCTGCCAAGTTTCTGAGCACATTTGATTTGACAGCTGGCTACTGGCAAATCAGACTAGCTGAAGAGTCAAAAGCCAAAACAGCATTCTCTACCCCTAGTGGGCATTATCAATTTGTGGTAATGCCCTTTGGTTTGAAGAATGCACCTGCCACCTTCCAAAGGTTGGTGAATCAAGTCCTTGCTGGGTTGGATGACTTTTGTGCAGCATATCTAGATGATATTGCTGTCTTTAGCTCCACCTGGGAGGATCACCTGATCCACCTGAAGAAGGTTCTGGAGGCCCTGCAAAAGGCAGGCCTGACTATCAAGGCTACTAAGTGCCAGATAGGGCAGAGCAAGGTTGTGTACTTGGGCCACCTAGTAGGTGGGGGTCAAGTTCAACCACTGGAGAGCAAGATCCAGACCATACAGGACTGGGCTCCTCCAACTATCCAGACACAGGTCAGAGCCTTCTTGGGCCTGACTGGGTATTACAGAAAATTTGTAAAGAACTATGGGTCCATTGTGACACCATTGAATGACTTGACATCCAAGAAGATGCCCAAAAAGGTTCAGTGGACAGTTAGCTGTCAAAAGGCATTTGATGACCTGAAGAAGGCCATGTGCTCTGCACCTATCATGAAGAGTCCTGACTACTCCAAACAGTTCATTGTACAGACAGATGCTTCTGAGTTGGGGGTGGGAGCTGTGCTTTCACAACTTAATCAAGATGGTCAAGACCAGCCCATTGCTTTTATTAGCAGAAGGCTGACCCCCAGGGAGAAACGCTGGTCAGCTATTGAGAGGGAGGACTTTGCTGTGGTTTGGGCCCTGAAGAAGTTGAGGCCATACTTTTTTGGTACTCACTTCCTAATTCAGACAGACCATAAGCCCCTCTTGTGGCTAAATCAGATGAAGGGTGAAAATCCCAAACTGCTCAGGTGGTCCATTTCCCTACAGGGGATGGACTTTACAGTGGAGCACCGCCCAGGGACTGACCATGGTAATGCAGATGGTCTCTCCAGGTACTTCCACTTAGAACATGAAGACTTATCTGGTCAAGGTTAAGTTTAATGTCCCTGCGTTTGGGGGGGGGGGGGGGGGTTGTGTAGGAGAGTAGGGTCTGCTATCCTATGGTCACCCCAATTTTTGCTTTTTGCTTCACTGGTTTTCGACTTACTGAGGCTGTGGGCCTGCTAATCAGACCCCCAGCCTGCTGTTCTCTCTCTAAATTCATAATACATGTGCTATAGGTACATACCACAATTGGAAATGGACTCCTTGTCAGCCCCTGTACCATGCACTATAGGTGCTCAGGGCATAGGTGCCACCAAGGCCTGCCAGGGGCTGAAGCATAGTTTATGCCACCCCTGGCTGGTTCTTGAATTGACACAACTGGCTGATCACTCAGCTGGGGCAAGTGGGTGTAATCACCCCTTGCTTAGATATAGGTTTAGATATAGGTATACTATATCTGGACACATATATAGCCTGTAAGCCACTCCTATGGAAGGCCTCATCAATCCTGGAGGCAGAGTGCGTGGTTTTATGTGAGATGGAGCTCTGGCATGAGCTGAGCCTGTCTGCAGCTGTCGGGAACAACTCCCTAAGCTGATCCGGGATAATGCCATACCATATACTCTTAAGCGCCTTATAATCCTCGCGGTTATATAGCAACTTTGGCTTGGCTTTATCAAAACATGTCGTGTAAGGTGTCATACGAAATGGAATACTACCCCCTCGCCAGTTCTGGCGACGGGGGTAGCATTCCACCCTTCTAGAGGGATAAGACATGTTACTTTACTGAAATGCGGTTGATTTAAAATGAGCCTCAGATCCACAAAATGGATGCCTCTGCCACAGACACGGGTCTGGCCTCCTGCTGCTGACCGAAACTCAGCAAATGGTGGCCTGGACAAAGGGTTTCCTGTCAAAGGGCGGTGTTAAACCACCCCAGACAGGAGATAGTGGATTGTAGCAGGGAGGTTTCAAAGAAACCAGACACTGCCTGGGGAGCACAAGGCTGCCCCTTGCATAATCCGGCCAAACCGGTTCTGGGGCCTCCCAGCCCCTGTCCCAGCGTGGCCAGGATCAAAGGAGAGGGGTGTAACCACCCCCTTCCTGGGTCCCACCCATAGGAGGGGACCTAGCAGGATGTCCAGCCCACCAGATTCGAATAAGAGTGGGAGCAGTGCCAATGCAACGCAGATCATCCTGAAGAAACATAAGAAACAAATTCTGGACCCTTCGACATTCTATTCAACATAGAAGCCTGAAGAATCTCCCTTGTGGTCAAGGAGTGACCACCCTGTGCAAACAGGCACCATCCAGCCCTCGACCCTTGCTTTGTTGCAGTTCCCGCCGGAACTCGAGCGACAGAGATCGACGAGATCAAGCTTGCCTGCCTTCTCCCAGCCCGATCCACAGTCCCTGCAGAGCTGAGACCAGTGGAGGCGACCGGAAGCGTGGGGCACGCCATCTTGAAAAGGCCACGAGACGCTGACCGTGCAGCCCACGAGTCATCCTCGAAGCTGTGCACCGGGGTTTGAGAAGCCCCCACCCCGGGCTACACTTGCCCCAAAGCTACCCCCTCCACACTCGACGAGTGCTGTGTGGGGCCCTTCTGCTTGTTGTGGCTCGACTCGTTGGCCCGGTCACTTGCCAGCTGGCTTGTGGCCCCTGTGCCGACGAAAACTTGAATACAACTTGCTTTTCTGGTTGCTCCAGATCTGCATCCGGCTCCTGTGAAAAGGAGCCCCCACTCTGACCCTCCTGGTTCGAGTGATAAGCAATCTCCCGGTTCCGCGTGGATTGCTTTTGCCAAGTGCTGTTTGCTGCAATCTTGAAGCCGACGGTGCTGACGGCGAGAGCCTACGTGGGACAGATCGTGACCTGCTCCTGGACGTCGCAGATGCCCCAGAGCCCCCGTGACACCGGAGAGAAGCCTATCGACAACCACCTGATTGCGCCCAACATTGCCTGGTTCCGTCCTGGTTCCACCCTGGTCACTGCTGAGTGACCCAGACTCTGTCCCCTCTGCTTTCAGGTACTTCTCTACTTCGGTCCACCCTTGGATCGCACCGGACACTTCTGCTTCACATCGCCTGCAGCTTCAACAGCTCCAAGCACCAAGAGCCTGCGTGTCAAAACCCGACGCCACTTCGACCCTGTGCACCCACGAGCTGTGGGTGAGGTAACATTGCAATGCCGGTGTTCCTACACTGGTACACATCTCTAGGGTCTGTGTCTAAAGTTTTGTTCCTCTAGGTTCAGCGGAAGTATCTTTTAACTAACTTTGTGTAACTTTTACGCACCATTGACATTGCATTGGTGCAAGCCGCACTTTCCGTGCTGCACCCGAATTCCGTGGGCTACTCCAGACTTCAGCATTGCTAGTCCTGACTGCTCCCAGCGATTCTCTAGGCCCTAGGCCTAACCACTGTTCGATTGGTATCTCTTATACCACTTTATTAGTATATGGTTTGAGTGGCCACCGGCCCTCATCCAAAATTGTGCAACTTTGTATGTTATACTGTGCTTTTAATTTAACGCTTGTGCCCCTTTCCTCATAAAGAGTACTGGGGAGTAATTTAGAAATAAATACATATATTTTTATAATATATACTTGGGTGGTGTCCTTTCATTTGATTACAGGATTGTATGTGGTAAAACAGCTCGCTTAACACGACCTCTTAAGTTAAGCCTTTAAGGCTGCTTAGTCCATGCTACCACTAGGATAGCTTGTCTAACAAGGTTGACTTACAACCAGACATCTTTGGGGTTTGTTTGGACTGATACCAAGTGGTTCCAGAATTGGAAACACTACCTATCAGGCCAGCTTCTCACAGGGTGAAATTAAATCAAGGAAGGGTTCAAACAGAACACTTGATTTAACATTTAAAAATGTAGATGTTAACTTTCCACTTCTTTGGTTATTGGTATATAGCCCCCTAATCTACTCCAATATGTAGCTTTGAGGGTCAGAATATCGCGTTTGATGGCCTTTTCTGGGTGCTCCCACAAGACTGAAAAAACAAGGGGCGGTTGGGCACAGGCTTGTGTTCAATGTTTGTACAGGTGTAGCGTGCCACGGAGGTATCACCTAGTCGAACATTAGGTGTAACTATGTAAGAAACAAGAAGCGTTCCCTTAAGTTTGGGAACGACCCTCTGGGCGCTGCTGATTTGGATCGACTCTGCGATCTTTACTTAGTTTTCCATCATATAACTTCAAAAAATAATCAGTTCATCAAATTATCATCATCATTTGATTTATTCTCTCACGTTTCCAATGTCGCAATTCACATCGTGAAGCATGTTTTGATCATACATCCATATGCAAGTATAAAGCTTTCCCAATTCATTTCGTACCTATGGTAGGTACTTCATCAGGGGAATCTGTAAAGATAATGGATATAAATGAGGGTCCATCATTCTCTCTAATTAAGTACAATCAACTTGTGATACAGCCTTCAAACATGATAGTAACAATAAATAAAATTGACTGATGCTAAATGAAAATCATACTCAAAACAACCTCCTTAAACTCACAACAACTGTGCTGTTGTAACTAGTCACGTAAACTTAATGCGCCTACATCATTGAAACACCGAACGTGTTCGATGCAAACATGAAATACGAGTTATAAGCTGACCCAAAAAATACAGACTTTACTTTCCCGTGAACGTGTTGCAATATCTTAGCTTAACCCTGAATTGTGACCCGTCCCTTCCCCGGTATCGAAGTCGTCAACTTACCGCTGCGGTGCAGCTGCATGCGTTGTATTTTCAAAGGTGATTAAACGCGGGACTAACCCTGGGCTGTTAATAAACATTGTGTCCTGAAAAGTGAGGACGGCTTCCCTTTCAAAAGGTTTGAAAGTGAAGTCGGACTAGCGTTTAGATAACTAATATATTCGGCCATCTTGGAATGGGATAGTCTGCTTCAAAGGACCATGCCGTCCTGTATAAACATTACAAAATCATGTTAAGCTGAAACTTAATTCATCAAAAACCATACTAACTAAAGCATTAATACTGTAAAGTATATAAATAATACCATATATAACAAAGCATCAAAATCAGTAAATGTGGTAACCGTGATTAAAATAAGGTATCAGTCTCATTAATCTTTATAGATAACACGAGAGGTCCAAGCGTTCATTGAGCCCATATGGCTTTAAAGAATCCAAACTGAAAATCCATTGATTTTCTTTTTGTAGTAGGTTTTTATTCACATCCTGGTTATCAATGGCAGTGATCATCTCAAGTACCAGAAATTTTAGTTGCGAAATATTATGTCTTTTTTCATTGAAATGTACCGCAATGGGTGATTTTTAGGTCTCGCCTGTCGATGCGCATGCGCATCGAGCAAGGCGAGAGTATTGGGACTTATCCACTCTTTATCCACACTGCAAGGAATCGTGGCGATTCCTTGCAGTGCCCGTGACTTTTAAGCTCAATGCGCATGCGCATTGAGCTTAAAAGCGCGTGCACGTCCGTCTTTGTTTACCCACTCCGCCCCCTCCCCGCCGTCTCGCATTTCCCCCTGCCGCATCAAAGGCTTTCACGGCCGGCCGGCCATGCTTTCAGTTTCACGACCGGCCGGCCGTGTCAATTACATTCCAAAGCCCGCTCTCCCTGCTCCGCCCCCTGCTCCGGCCGAGACGCATTTCTCCTCCCTCCTCCCCCCTCCTGGGTCAGTTTCACTTGCCACCCCTACAGCCTGTCCTTTACACAGTGACATTTCTTTATAAACACTTTCCTTTAAAAGACTAACTCAAATTATGCCTGAAGAAACATCTCATTGTAACACATTGAAATACTTTATAACACAGTCATAAAAGCAAAAACCTGCTTTTACTTTAGCTTATGAACAAACTCCTACTCTTCCATTAACAATGCCTTTCACACAGGCACACGCACATGGCATATTAGGTGGCAGAGAAGCAGAGATTTCGAGGGTGTACTTTAGGCCGATTTTGTTTTTATGTTGCCATCTCTCTGTATTTTGGGAAGTTGGGAAATGTGTGAAATGTTTACGGCAAACACTTGGATGGCACAGAGGCCCATATTTAAAAACAAGAGATCTCTGAAGGTCCACCCACAAAATCAGTGCCCCTAGTTTAACCTCACATACATTCTCTCTCATTCGCCCCCTCCCTCCTCTTGCACGCGGGGTCTCTACTTCTGCTCGGCTTGATTGTAAATCTTTTTCTGTGGACTGCGCGCCGCCCGCAGGTACTCAATGATGTCTCGCTTCACCACGGACACGTTGGTTCGGGGGTGCCAGCGTCTGACGGGCTTCCCATCCGGGTCAACCAGAAACTTCTCGAAGTTCCACTTGATGTCATTCACCTTGAGGTTATCCCAGAAGAGACGATTGGTGGGATTCCCGAAGCTGTAGCCAACAGGCGGGCAGGCGTTCTGCAAGGAAGACAACGTAGGAATGTTTATGAATATATTCATTGTGGGCCGACCAGAAATAGTGTTTCCTTCTGGTTAAACCATTACAGTGTTGCATTTACTGATGGCTTTGCTGGGTCAAAGTGTGACCAGGAACGCTGTGCTCCATGTTGTACACTGCATATTTTAGTAAGTACAACCTTGTTTTTAAACCTAGCAAAAGGAAGCAGTGTTTTGTGAGGAGATTCTTGTATTTGTGGGCATGGATGCTAGCTTCCTTTCAATGCCTTTCTGCGCCTCCTTGGAGGAAAAGATTCAGCTACCTGCATATTACATTCGTTCTGCTGCTGAGGCTAATTGCTGTCTCATAATCTCTCTGCATTGATGTGTTTTAGCAGGAAATGTATATATGCCGGACCAAAATGTACATTATGTAAGCATGCTGCTCCACCTGGCCATTTTCTAGCATCAGCCGGGGTTCATTTAAATGACAATAGACTTTTGATAGTTTTGCTTGGCTACCTGCTATTTTGTATTACACGCTCGTTGGGCTTGGACCTCCTTATGTGTTGTGTTCGATTTTTAACATCATTATTCTCCTTTTAAAATACACCTTTCCTTGCATTGGTTCTGTTTTAAACCTAATGGCTGTTAATTATATATTTTTTTCTACTTCCTGTCTGAAAATAAATTTCTTTCAGTTTTAGCACTTTATCTCTCATTCCAATCCCGTGCACTTTATCTTTCTGATCCATTCATCCTATTATTGTTCCATTCTTTAAGCTTTCATGGCTTCACTTTCTATTGCCTCATCCTTTCATTATTTCCCTTTTGAACAGTGTATCCTAATATTGTTTCTCTTTGGATCGTGTTGTCTTTTTCTTTTTGCCTCTCTAATATTGCATTTTTTCATAGATTCTCTTTCTTTTTTAGTCTTTGGCTGTGTCCCGTTGCCGTTTCTTTTTCAGTCTTCATCGTTATGTTCCCTTGTACCACCCTTTCACTCACCCCTGTCTGATAATATATATCTATTCAATACCTTGTTTAATCCATTATGCATTCAGACTTTTCCTTCCTAGTCCAGTAACATGGTTTGTATGCATCTTCAGCTTTAACTGTTTTTCTTTAATTCACCGTTTGTTTCTCTAGAAAATCCTTACTTCACTGTTTGGCTTGTATACTATTAATCCTTAATGTTTCATTGGTTGTCTTAACCAGCTTTCTTATTTGTGTTTTAATCCTTTCATTGTTTAAAATTGTTTTAAAGTACTAAGTGGTGTACCACAGCTATCGTCCATGCCGTGTCTTCTTTTCAAGCTCCACATGCGTCCACTGGTACTGCTTCTAGAGCAATACCGGGTAACTTCCAGATGTACGCCAATGGTACTCATAATCACTACCACCCAGAAAACAGCCCAGCAAACCTGGCCGACATGTCCTCTTCTACAGAGCGAGCAAGGCGAGAGTATTGGGACTTATCCACTCTTTATCCACACTGCAAGGAATCGTGGCGATTCCTTGCAGTGCCCGTGACTTTTAAGCTCAATGCGCATGCGCATTGAGCTTAAAAGCGCGTGCACGTCCGTCTTTGTTTACCCGCTCCGCCCCCTCCCCGCCGTCTCGCATTTCCCCCTGCCGCATCAAAGGCTTTCACGGCCGGCCGGCCATGCTTTCAGTTTCACGACCGGCCGGCCGTGTCAATTACATTCCAAAGCCCGCTCTCCCTGCTCCGCCCCCTGCTCCGGCCGAGACGCATTTCTCCTCCCTCCTCCCCCCTCCTGGGTCAGGTTACCCTGCTTTCTCTTTTTTTTTTCACTTGCCACCCCTACAGCCGCCCCCTCCCCTTAATTATACAATTTAGGAGGTATTTTTTACATTTACCGCCAAGAGCAATGACATTTCGCTAGTTGATAATCCTAAATACAGTAATCTCTGTAATGTGGTATTGTTTCAAGATGTTTCTGTAACTATTCTACAATGTTATTTGTGAGTAATGACATTTTGTATACACCAAGTGCCCATGTACAGACAGGTCCTGAACTAAGTCTTCATCGTCTTACAGAGGGGCTGCATAATGTTTAGTTATACACGATCTTACACTCTAGATTCATCTTAGAACGTGTGCCGTTCAAAATAATGCCCTACTACTGAACCCCGCCCCCCTTGCATACTATTGGTTACCAGGACGTCGAGCCTCCAGGAACCATCCAGCTACTGCACCACGCGGTGCAGGCATGCCGGAAAAACTCACTACATTAGGCGTGAGCTCTGCCCGCCGGCTCACTTTCAGAGCCGCACGGACATTGAGAGGAGGTAAGCTCCAGGGACTGACACGCTTGACCCGCTGCCTTTAGTTAGACAGTTGTTTGGTTTTAAAAAAATATCCACTTCAATCGGACTTTCACTTTCCTGCCACGCTGTCACCACGCCGTAATCAGTTATTTGATTTTAAAATTAAATCGCACTTTCCTTTGGCTTTGACGTTTTTAAACATGAGCATTTGCACTATTTTTATGATAGAACACGTAGCCATGAACCGGCCCACTATGGCATTGTTGAACACCCGATTGCGCTTGTACAAGAGAACATGGCATGCCGGTATCTCACTCACGTTTTCACAGGTCACACGTAATTTTAATATGAGACATCCCATACCGTAGCCACCCTCACTCACCCTCACCCTCACTCACCCTCAACCCCTCACCCTCAACCCCTCACTCTCACTCATCCTCACTCACCCTCAACCCCTCACCCTCACTCACCCTCAACCCCTCACCCCCTCACCCTCACCCTCACCCCCTCACCCTCCACCCTCACTCACCCTCAACCCCTCACCCTCACTCACCCTCAACCTCAACCCCTCACCCTCACTCACCCTCACCCTCACTCACCCTCACCCTCACTCACCCTCACCATCACTCACCCTCACTCACCCTCACTCATCCTCACCCTCACTCACCCTCACCCTCACTCACCCTCACCCTCACTCACCCTCACTCACCCTCACCCTCAACCACTCACCCTCAACCACTCACCCTCAACCACTCACCCTCAACCACTCACCCTCAACCACTCACCCTCAACCACTCACCCTCAACCACTCACCCTCACTCACCCTCACTCACCCTCACTCACCCTCACCCACCCTCACTCACCCTCACTCTCAACCCCTCACCCTCCCTCACCCTCACACTCACTCACACTCACCCTCCCTCACCCTCACCCACCCTCACTCACCCTCACTCACCCTCACTCACCCTCACTCACCCTCACTCACCCTCACCCTCACTCACTCACTCACCCTCACTCACCCTCACCCTCACCCACCCTCACCCTCACTCACCCTCACCCTCACTCACCCTCACACTCACTCACCCTCACCCTCACTCACCCTCACCCTCACTCACCCTCACTCACCCTCACTCACTCACCCTCACCCTCACTCACCCTCACTCACCCTCACCCTCACTCACCCTCACCCACCCTCACTCACCCTCACTCACCCTCACTCATCCTCACCCTCACTCACCCTCACTCACTCACCCTCAACCCCTCACCCTCACTCACCCTCACTCACCCTCACTCACCCTCACTCACCCTCACTCACCCTCACTTACCCTCACTCACTCACCCTCACTCACTCACCCTCACTCACTCACCCTCACTCACTCACCCTCAACCCCTCACCCTCACTCACCCTCACTCACCCTCACTCACCCTCACTCACCCTCACTCACCCTCACTCACCCTCACTCACCCTCACTCACCCTCACTCACCCTCACTCACCCTCAACCCCTCACCCTCACTCACCCTCACTCACCCTCAACCCCTCACCCTCACTCACCCTAACTCACCCTCAACCCCTCACCCTCACTCACCCTAACTCACCCTCAACCCCTCACCCTCACTCACCCTCAACCCCTCACCCTCACTCACCCTCACTCACTCACCCTCACTCACTCACCCTCAACCCCTCACCCTCACTCACCCTCAACCCCTCACCCTCACTCACCCTCAACCCCTCACCCTCACTCACCCTCAACCCCTCACCCTCACTTACCCTCAACCCCTCACCCTCACTTACCCTCAATCCCTCACCCTCACTCACCCTCACTCACCCTCACTCACCCTCACTCACCCTCACTCACCCTCACCCTCACTCACCCTCACTCACTCTCACTCACTCACCCTCAACCCCTCACCCTCACTCACCCTCACTCACCCTCACTCACCCTCACTTACCCTCACTCACTCACCCTCACTCACCCTCACTCACCCTCACTCACTCACCCTCACTCACTCACCCTCACTCACCCTCACTCACTCACCCTCAACCCCTCACCCTCACTCACCCTCACTCACCCTCACTCACCCTCACTCACCCTCACTCACCCTCACTCACCCTCACTCACTCACCCTCAACCCCTCACCCTCACCCTCACTCACCCTCACTCACCCTCACTCACCCTCACTCACCCTCACTCACCCTCAACCCCTCACCCTCACTCACCCTCACTCACCCTCAACCCCTCACCCTCACTCACCCTAACTCACCCTCAACCCCTCACCCTCACTCACCCTCACTCACCCTCAACCCCTCACCCTCACTCACCCTAACTCACCCTCAACCCCTCACCCTCACTCACCCTCAACCCCTCACCCTCACTCACCCTCAACCCCTCACCCTCACTCACCCTCACTCACTCACCCTCAACCCCTCACCCTCACTCACTCACCCTCAACCCCTCACCCTCACTCACCCTCAACCCCTCACCCTCACTCACCCTCAACCCCTCACCCTCACTCACCCTCAACCCCTCACCCTCACTCACCCTCAACCCCTCACCCTCACTTACCCTCAACCCCTCACCCTCACTTACCCTCAATCCCTCACCCTCACTCACCCTCAACCCCTCAGCATCACCCTCACTCACCCTCACTCACCCTCAACCCCTCACCTACCCTCACCCTCAACCCCTCACCTTCACCCTCACTCACCCTCAACACCTCACTCGCCCTCACCCTCACTCACCCTCAACCCCTCACCCTCACTCACCCTCACCCACCCTCACTCACCCTCAACACCTCACTCGCCCTCACCCTCACTCACCCTCAACCCCTCACCCTCACTCACCCTCACCCACCCTCACTCACCCTCACTCTCACTCACCCTCAACCCCTCACCCTCACTCACCCTCAACCCCTCACCCTCACTCACCCTCACTCACTCACCCTCAACCCCTCACCCTCACTCACCCTCAATCCCTCACCCTCACTCACCCTCAATCCCTCACCCTCACTCACCCTCAACCCCTCACCCTCACTCACCCTCCATCACTCACCCTCAACCCCTCACCCTCACTCACCCTCAACCCCTCCGCATCACCCTCACTCACCCTCACTCACCCTCAACCCCTCACCTACCCTCACCCTCAACCCCTCACCCTCACCCTCACTCACCCTCAACACCTCACTCGCCCTCACCCTCACTCACCCTCAACCCCTCACCCTCACTCACCCTCACTCACCCTCACCCACCCTCACTCACCCTCACTCTCACTCACCCTCAACCCCTCACCCTCACTCACCCTCACTCACCCTCACTCACCCTCACTCTCACTCTCACCCACCCTCAACCCCTCACTCTAACTCACACTCACCCTCACTCACCCTCACCCACCCTCACTCACCCTCACTCACCCTCACTCACCCTCACTCACCCTCACTCACCCTCACTCACCCTCACTCCCCCTCACTCACCCTCACTCACCCTCACTCACCCTCACTCACCCTCACTCTCACTCACCCTCACTCTCACTCACCCTCACTCACCCTCACTCTCACTCACCCTCACTCTCACTCACCCTCACTCTCACTCTCCCTCAACCCCTCACTCACCCTCACTCACTCACTCACCCTCACTCACTCACCCTCACCCACCTTCACCCTCACTCACCCTCACTCACCCTCACTCACCCTCACTCACCCTCACTCACCCTCACTCACCCTCACTCACCCTCACTCACCCTCACTCACCCTCACTCACCCTCACTCACCCTCACTCACCCTCACCCACCTTCACTCACCCTCACCCTCACTCACCCTCACCCTCACTCACCCTCACCCTCACTCACCCTCAACCCCTCACCCTCACACAGTGCAATAGGTCTCGGAGCATTTGAGTTAGAGCTTTTAGATTTGTTTATGGCTTTTTTTATTTGTAATTCTTTAGCATTGGCTACAGGAAACAAAAATGCTAAAGATTTACTAAAAAAAACCATAAACAATTCTAAAAGCACTAACTCAAATCCTGCGAGACCTATTGCATTTCCAATGCTTGTTCATTCTTAGTTCTAATATTGCTCTTATGTTCAGACAGACTAATTTTAATCTTCCTTGATGTTTTGCCCACGTATACCAGCCCACACGGGCATTTGAGGAGATATACAAGATTTTTACTGTCACAAGTTGCTGTTACTTTGAGACGTATGGGGTTTACTTCTCGTGGATGATTAATAGTATTTCCCTTGATTATTGCATGACAGTTGTTACAATTTAAACATGGTACAGTGCCTTTGAATGAAGTATCGGTCGTGTCTTGGATTCTTTTCTTAAGCATATCTTGAATGTTTTTACTCCGAGTATAGGCAAATCATTTAGCAGCAGTCAATTTTATTTATTGTTACTATCATGTTTGAAGGCTGTATCACAAGTTGATTGTAATTAATCAGAGAGAATGATGGACCCTCATTTATATCCATTATCTTTACAGATTCCCCTGATGAAGTACCTACTATAGGTACGAAATGCATTGGGAAAGCTTTATACTTGCAAATGGATGTATGATCAAACATGCTTCACGATGTGAATTGCAACATTGGAAACGTGAGGGAATAAATCAAATGATGATGATAATTTGATGAACTGATTATTTTTTGAAGTTGTATGATGGAAAACTAAGTAAAGATCGCAGAGTCGATCCAAATCAGCAGCGCCCAGAGGGTCGTTCCCAAACTTAAGGGAATGCTTCTTGCTCCCACAAGACTGTCAGGTTCAGTAGTTTACACCATTTGGCAATATGTCTGAACCACGATAGTTGTTTTGCCCCATTTAGTGCTAGGACCTCCCGTAAGGAATTACTGTAGTCAATTAGTTGCGGGGTGGTCCAAAGGCACAGCCAATAAGGTAATGGTCTCAGAGCGGCTACATCGCCTATTCTATTTATCCCAAGATCACAAAAGAGTGGGGTGAGTGGTGTTCTGATAGGTAGAGAGATTAGAGCCCTTGCAAAATTGTTCTCGCAAATTTTTAGTTTATTTACTGAGTTAAATCCCCATATCTCTGCTCCGTATAAGGCACCACTTTGGGCTTTTGCGCAATAAATTTCAAGGGCCGGTGAAAGAGGTTGGGTATATGATTGTTTTAAGAATCTTAGTACTGATTTAGATCTTTGGAATAGTATCAGGGAGCTCTTCCTCAACTGATATTCCCAGCCAAGTGAAGTGTCTCATTTAAACCTATGCCCAAGTAATATAAACGTTTTACCCACTCCAATGGTTCTTGTAAAATCTTAACCTCTCTTACGCCTCCCCGTACTTTTCCGAACACCATAAATTTAGTTTTAGTGGTATTCAATTCAATTTTCCTCTCATTGCAAAAGCTCAGAAATGTATCCAGTAGTGCTTGTAGACCCATGGGAGTTGTAGATATTAATAAAGAGTCGTCAATGGGGCGTGGCCAGGAATGTCAAGGTAGCGGTCGCACCTTTGGTGTGCTTCGGACCCCTCCCTCCGTCATCTGTTCTGCCAATCGCCGACATCGTGATCTCCTGGAACTCCACACTTAGTATTTTGCTGCCTGGGGGCCCGCGGGGCTTCTTCGCTGGATTGGTGAGGAGATTTTCGGGCTGTCCGGGCTGCGCTGGATGTCAGAACCCGCTGCGCGTCATTCCGAAGATGGTGGCTGCTGCCGGAGAAGCGCCCTGAACCCTCGTCGGCCCTGTGATCCTGGCCGTGCTTGCCTGTGCCACGGCAGCTCTTTGGGTCGTACAGCCTGATTGAGGAGCCTGGGTCCCCCTTGTGGCGCCTTCCTGGCTCTGTAACAGTGGTGCGGCGGGGGTTCCCTCTGCCCGCCCAAGGCGGGCTAAGATCCTGTGGGGCTCGTGCGAGAGGCCTGGAAGTGCTTAGGCCGGCCCAGCTGCCCAGAGGCCACGACGGACGCCGCAAGCCGCCTACTGTGGACAGAGACCCTGCGGAGCTGGTGGGGAGGCTCGGAGAGGAACGGACCACCCTTGCTGTCCCGGGGCCAGACTGGCGCCGCAGACGCCGTGGGCTGACACCTGGTAAGAGGCTTGCTGCTGGGGACCTCTGCGGGAGTGGGGAGCGGGGGCGCGGCTGCGACTTGGGCTGGGGCGAGGTTTCGGCCGTCGGTCGGGCGGTAAGGCAGAGACCACTGGCTGACACGTCTCCCCCGCCTTCTCCCCCCTCACCCGCTCCGCACACGTCTGGTGAAGATCTGCAGGTGGGGAGGCCATACCCCTACGCTCCGGCCAGCTGCTGTGCTCCCCTTCTCGGAACCCGAGGGGTGTGGAGAAGGCCGCGGCCGCCATTTAGGGCGGCGGGGACTCCTCAAAGGCCTAACTAGACAGCCCTCCTCAAGGAACAGTGCAGTAGCACAAGATCCTCCTCACCTTTGGCAATTATCAATCCGGTCTCCTCCAATTTCTTGCTACGCTGTTGCCTTCGGTTCAACTGCGGCGAGGCGCGGACCCTGGGGCCCCTATGACGGAGGCCCTGCGTCTGCATTTTGACCCCCCTGAGGCGCTGCTGTGGAGTCGGTCGCCACATCGGGAGGTGGGGGCTGAGGCTGGTGGGGGAGAGCGGCCCTTGGTGCTGAGTGGAGATCTGGAGGAGGCGCTTGACGGGACTGAGGGGCTGTGACTCCGGGGAGAGGGAGATCCTGGGACAGTGGTGAGTGACCCCCGTGCGTCAGGCCTGCCTCACGCGCCTCAAAGTGGAGGGGTGTCGTGGGTGGTGGTCGGCCTGTCGCTCCCACTGCCTAATCCGGCGTGAGTCTGCCCTCCATTGCCCTTTTACTTTACTGCTTGCCTGCTGGAGCTGCGTCGCTTATCCTGCCTGGGGAGGCCTGTCAAGGAAGAGCCGTCTGCATTTGCTATTGGGCTCCTGGAGATGTAGGGAGCTTCCGGAAACCATGTGGTGAGGCCTGCTTGCCCCTTGCTAGACCATGTTGGATTTGGGGCCTGTGTTGATACTGTGGGCCCCGCCGAATGTCGGGGGGGGGGGGCTGCGGCGAGCTCCTGCACCTTTGGAGTGGAGGTGAGGAGTGGGGGTGCCGAGGAATCTGGGTTGGAGTGGAGGACTCTGCCGTCTATCGGTCGGCAGGCGGGTGCGGGGGGGGGGGGGCTCTGGTCAGCACGGCTTCCTTCCTTCACCCCCATCTCCCCCCCACTCTCCCCCGCTCCGGGTGCATCTCCTGTGACCTGTGGCCGAGGTGGGCTGATCTGGCGGTGCCAGGC
Source organism: Lissotriton vulgaris (assembly GCF_964263255.1). Lineage (NCBI taxonomy): Eukaryota > Metazoa > Chordata > Amphibia > Caudata > Salamandridae > Lissotriton > Lissotriton vulgaris. The sequence goes on along the minus strand of NC_141699.1, from coordinate 361,826,619 downwards.
CCGACCCGATCCTGGCGCCTCCTGGCACTGAGCTTCCTTGTTCACCTGTCGTGTAGGTCCCGGATCTGACACTATCCCTGCAGGCACTGGGTGCAGTCTGGAGTGGAATCTGGCCGGGAGGTCATTGAGAGCCCGATCCTCCCAGGGGGTAGAACATGGGCAGAACAGACAGATCTGCGAGAGTCTCTGCTTCCCAGACCAAAATGGACCGCGTCACCACTCCGGAGGGGGGAGCTACCGGGGGAGTGGCTGCGCAAGAGGCTCCTCCGTCTGCCGAGCTGGCCGCCATCCTCCAGGCCATCCACACATCCCAAACCTCAGTGGAGGGCAACATCGCTGAAGTGAGAGTATATATGACTCATCAGGCAAGACCTTTGCAACGCAAACGCCTGGATTAAAGAGACTGAGTCCAGGATCTCCTCTGTGGAGGATGACGTGCAGCAACTCAAGGGGCAGGTGGCTCGTCTTCAGTCCCACACTCAGGAGTTGCATCGCTGGGCGGAGAACACGGAAAACAGGTCTAGACACAATAACCTCCGCCTGGTGGGCATCCTGGAGGGAGCGGAACAAGGTCGTACAATGGACTTCCTGGAGTAGTGGTTGAGATCTTGGGTCCCGGAGTGAGCCTTTGTCACCTTGCTTTGCGATTGAGTAGGCGCATCGGTCCCTGGCCCTTTAGCCAAAGCTGGGTGCCCCCTCCCGCCTGATTATAATGTGAGTTCTGTTCTTTGACAGCCCGACGGAGGCTTGGACCTGGGCGACGGAGGAGCGCCCTCTGCGGGCTGAGGGTCGCGCCGTGGGCAGGGTGCAGGCGGGGGCCGCTCTGCTCCCTCCGCTCCTCGGCCTGCACGTAATCGCTCCTGTAGGTGCCTTGACCAGAGGCGGACCCGCTTGGGCTCCCCGCCGGGTCACACACAGCAGCCGCCCCAGACTGAGGAAGGAGCGTCGCATGGGAGGTGCTCAGGTTCATCTGCCGACTGGAGGACAGAGTTTCGGCGTCCTGGCCCTCCGTGATTGATCTTCCGGACACAGACCCCTCCTGTAGCCCGATGCTGCAAGAACCGGTTTCTGCCCGCCGGGCCTTGCTCCGCGGCCGGAGATGGTGAATTGTCTCTGAACTGTTCCTAACTTCCCTATGGTCTTTATACACATGCATCCGCTCATGAGGAAGGGGTCCTCCACGATTTCCCATTCCCAGGCGTTATAGTTTGGTTGTTCGCCCTGTGTACTGGGTGTTGTTTATTGGGGGGTTGACAGATGCTTCTGTTCCTGAAGTGGGGGGTGGGGGCGAGGGGAGGGTTGGTTTTTTTTCTTTTTTCCTGTACACTGTTTTGCTCTTAGTTGGTTTTTATTTCAGCTATCATGAAATGACACTGCTCACAGGAGGGAGGGATGGATGTGTCCCCCCAGTAAGCTATCGCACGCACCACTGTAGGCTCCCAAGCGCATCTGTATGCCCAAAGCCACGTGTTTTGCCTAGACCAGAAACTGCCCATCATGACAGATAACTCTTACCCTTTGGGCTCTCTTAGCATGTTGTCGTGGAATGTCAATGGTCTATTGGATCGGTATAAGCGTACATCGGTCTTAAGGTATGCGCAGCATCTCCACATAGACATCCTCATGCTTCAAAAAACGCACCTCCTGGGTAACTGCTACCCCTTCTTGGCCCTTTATGGCTATGATAGGGTGTGGCACTCCCGCTTCTCCAGGGGCTCGCAAGGGGTAGCAATCCTTCTACGGCGCATATTGCCCTTTGTATTTTCCCGAGTGGCACACAAAACTCAAGGCTCATCTGTGACAGTTTGTGGATCGTTGGCTGGTACACCCCTCACTCTCATGTGGATATATGCACCTCCCTCCATGCTTGCGCCTACACTTGCACATTCTGCTTCAGTGCTACATAACGTGCCCGCATGCAACATGGTCATTGCGGGAGACTTCAACTCAGTCTTAGCCCAGGCCCTCAAAATATTGGGACCCCATCTCCGGCGCGGGTGGCGAGTGCGAAACAGCTGCGAAACTGGTCGGAGTCTCTGGGGCTTTGCGATGCATGGCGCACATGGCACCCAATTCACACATACCTCTGCGGCTCACCACACCCAAGCGCCCATAGATGCGATCTTTGTTCACGCGCCTGACTGTTCACTGATTGTTGACGTCCGTATCCTCCCCAGAGGCTGCAGGAGAGCTTTTCCAAGGAGGCGCAGGCGCTTCGCTTGGAGCAGTCACGTCAGAGGATGCCACTCAGACCCGACAGTTGGCCCTTCTCCGAGACAATATTAAGCAACTATCCCTGGATGCGGCCAAGCTCCTCTGGAGGTCTTCGGTTGCAAGAGTCTATGGCTGGGGGGGACAAGAACGGTACTATCCTGCATAGGTTGGCCACATATCCCAGGGCAAGCCGCATCATCCCAGAGGTGGTGGATTCCGCTGCAACGGTGCAATGCGCTCCAGTGGCAATGCCTTCGTTGCATATTATCGGAGACTGTATACTGCGTAAGCCCCTGGGATGACTTTCGCTGCTCTCCTTGACCGGGGTGGGGTATGCCTCCCTAGGTTGGAGCTAGCAGCCCAGAAGGATCTAGAGCACCCCATCTCTTTGAAGGAAATCGAGAAAGCTATCACACTGGTCTCCTCGGGCAAGACCCCAGGGCCGGATTGCCGCCCGCAGGAGTATTATGCAGCATACCGAGGCACCCTAACACCCCACCTAGCCAACTTATTTACAGAAGCAGTGGAAAGAGGCTTGTTTCCGCCGGAGGTGGACATCTCCACCATAGTGGATCTCCCAAAGACACAGGCTCCCTCCCGGCTGTGTTTGGAGTATCTCCCCATATCACTCCTCAACACCGAAATTAAACTCTATGCCACCATTCTGGCCCAACGGTTGAAACCCTACTTGACCTCATTAGTGCGCCCGGATCAATGGGGGTTCATGCCTCAGCGGGGGACCCGCCACTGTCTTCGAAGGCTGCAGCTGTCTTTGGCAAATCGGCACCTGCTTACTCCATATCTGGCACTTCTGTCTGTAGATTTCGGAAAAGCTTTCGATTCAGTGGACTGGACGTATATACAGGGCGTGCTGATCGAGATGGGGTTCGGGCCATACTTCTGTTCGCTGGTCCAGGTCCTATACACCCACCCGAGAGCGTGAGTCTTAGTTAATGGGGTATTGTAGGAGACCTTTCCCATCGCCAGGGGCACTAGGCAGGGTGCCCCCTCTCTCCGTTGCTGTTCGCCCTGGCGATGGAGCCCTTAGTGTCCCTGGTGCGGGCTGAAGGCCGCCTCCGTGAATGGGAGTGGCCCAATACGGACACGGACAAGATCGCATTACATACGGATGATGTTCTTATCTTCTTGTCTGACCCTGCCTCCTCTGGGCCACAGTGTCTCCGGATTCTGCACATCTTTGAGCAAGCCTCAGGGTTTGCGGCTGAACCCCGGGAAGTCAGTGTTGATCCCCCTTAATCTCTCTAGAGAGTGCTTCGAATGGCAGGCCACCTTACCACTCCGGAGGCAGTCTTTTAAATATCAGGGGATCTGGATCACCCTTCTTCCTGAGCTGGGCTGGTCCCTCAACGTGGCCCCGTTAGTTCAGAAGGCGAAGGAGGACCTCCTTAAATGGAAAACGCTGCCTCTGAACCCACTGGGAAGGGTGGCTCTGTTAAAAAAGATGATTCTTCCCAGGTTCCTTTACGTCCTGCAGAACACCCCCTTCTGTTTCCCTAGGGCCTGGTTCAGGGAACTGGACAGTCTAATCAATAGGTTTCTCAGGCGCGGAGGATAGACCCACGTGGCACTGGCGGCTTGCCAGATTCCCTCCTACGACGGTGTCATGGGCACAACTCATCTGTATCGGTATTTCCTGGCGGTAAGCCTACTAGTAATCCACGATTGGTTCAATGGGGGCTGGTCGGAGCCAGCCTATAGGCTCGAATTGAGTGAAATGGGGCTCGTGTACATCCAAGCCATGCTGTACGGGGAGCCCATTCCGGCCCAGATGCCTGAAGTGACACGCTCTGTGTTGTTGGCCTGGCGTGCCTCGCTCCACCGTACCAGGTGGACGGGGAAGTTGACACAGTGTACTCCCCTCTGGCTGGGGGCTTGGCTTTGTAAAGTCAGTGGGTTGCAGGGTTTTAAAACTTGGGATCTAATTGGTATCTTTCAGCTAGGGGATGTATGGGCAAGTTCAAGTTCCAAAATTTGTATAGCGCACTACTCACCCAGAGGGTCTCAAGGCGCTTGAGGGAGGGAGGTGCTTTACTGATCGAAAATCCAAGTTTTTAGTTGCTTTCTGAAGGAGAGGTGGTTCTGTGTAAGGCGGAGGTGGGTGGGGAGAGAATTCCAGGTTTTGGCCGCTAAGTAGGAGAAGGATTTTCCCCCCATGGTGGATCTATGGATGCGCGGAATTGCGGCGAGGGCTTGATTGGACGATCGTAGTGGAAGTGTGGCTCACTGGTTAGAGGAGGCATACCCTGAAGCAGAGGTCCGACCCGGGACCAGGGTTCAATTCCCGACGTGGCAGGGTCTTGAGCCCAATTGTCCACGGACTCGATAATTCTCGCTTCGGTGCTCCCTCTAATCACGGGTTCACACCCTGCAACTCTGGGCATTAAGCTTGCTTAATCTCCACAACGGCCCCCCGGTGGCGGGATGCCTGGCTTTCACCTTGGGGATGCCCAGTACGGGTTATCTCACAGGGAAAAGCCAGGACGGGTTCCCAATGCAAGCGCCGAGATGCCCTAGGGGTAAGTCGAGCGCTATACAAGAACACGCCTACATACATACATACATACATACAGTTGGCGGGAGGGGGTGTAGAAGGACAGTCGCGTGTTGAGGCATTCGGGTCCTAGGTCGTAGAGGGCTTTGTGTGCGTGGGTGAGGAGACGGAACGTTATTCTCTTGTTGACGGGGAGCCAATGGAGGTCTTTCAGGTGGCCGGAAATGTGAGCTTGCCGAGGGATGTCCAATATGAGTCTGGCTGAGGCGTTTTGTTTGCGTTGGAGTTTTTTCTGTAGTTTGGCTGTGGTTCCGGCGTAGAGGGTGTTTCCGTAATCCAGTCGGCTGGTGACCAGTGCGTGAGTGACCGTCTTTCTTGTTTCGGTGGGGATCCAACGGAAGATTTTTTTGAGCATGCGTAGGATGTTGAAGCAAGATGATGAGACGGCGTTGGCTTGTCTGGTCATCGAAAGGGAGGAGTCCAGGATGAAGCCCAGGTTACGTGCGTGATCCGTTGGTATGGGTGCGGTTCCCAGGGCCGGTGGCCACCATGGGTCGTCCCAGGCAGAGGGGGGATGACCCTAAGATGAGGACTTCCGTTTTGTCTGAGTTTAGTTTTAAACGGCTGTTCTTCATCCACTCGGCTACTTCTTTCATTCCTTCGTGTAAGTTGGTTTTGGCGGTGTTTGGGTCTTTGGTGAGGGAGAGGATCAGCTGGGTGTCGTCTGCGTAGGAGATGATGTTGAAGTTGTGTTGGCGCGCGATGGATGCGAGGGGGACTCATGTATATGTTGAAGAGGGTAGGACTGAGTGATGATCCTTGTGGTACGCCGCAGATGACTTCGGTGGCTTCTGATCTAAAAGGTGGAAGGCGGACTCTTTGGGTTCTTCCGGCGAGGAACGAGATGATCCAGTCCAATGCTTTTCCTTGTATTCCGACGTTGCTGAGGCGTTGTATGAGGGTGCTATGACAGACTGTGTCGAAGGCTGCGGAGAGGTCAAGTAGGATGAGGGCGGCTGTTTCTCCGTTGTCCAGTAGAATTCGAATGTCGTCTGTTGCTGCGATGAGGGCTGTTTCGGTGGTATGTTTGGCTCGGAAGCCGGACTGTGAGGGGTCGAGGGATTTGTTGGATTCAAGGAAGGCGGCGAGCTGACTATTGACAGCTTTCTCAATGACTTTGGCAGGGAAAGGGAGGAGCGAGATGGGGCGGTAGTTCTTAAGTTCAGTGGGGTCTGCTGTGGGTTTCTTCAGGAGGGCGCTGAGTTCGGCATGTTTCCAGCTTTCCGGGAAGGTAGCGGAGTTGAAGGAACAGTTCATGACATCGGGGAGATGGGGTGCGATGATGGAGTCTGCTTTGTTGAAAATGTGGTGGGGACATGGGTCGGTTGGCGATCCTGAGTGGATGGAGTTCATCAGGCAGATGGTGTCTTCGGTGGTGATTGGGTTTCATGCGCAAAGGTTGTTAAAGTGTCGTTTTGGTTCGGAGGTGGGTGGAGTGGACTGGTCTTCTGACTGGTTTTCAAAGCTGTTATGTATTTCGGCGATTTTGCTGTGGAAGAATGAGGATAGAGAGTCGCAGAGGTCTTGGGAGGGAGTGATGTCGTTGGTGCCGGCGGTGGGGTTGGTAAATTCTTTGACGATGTTGAATAGTTCCTTGCTGTTTTAGGCGTTGTTGTAAAGTCGATCCTTGAATGCTGATTTCTTGGTGGATCGGATCAGTTGGTGGTGTTTGCGGGTGGCGATCTTGAAGGTGGCCAGGTTGTCAGTGGTTGGGTTTTTTCTCCAGGCTTTCTCGAGAGTACGACAGAACTTCTTGGATATCTTAAGGTCATCGTTGAACCAGGGGGCTTTTTTGCTACCTTGCTTGATTAGATGGTTTTTCAAGGGTGCTAGTTCGTCGGCACTGTGGGTGATCCATTGTGTGAGGTTGGTGGCTGCTTGGTTTGGGTCCGATGATTTGGCAGGGGGGTTTTGGTGAAGCGAAGTGAAGAGCTGGTCGGTGGTGATTTTGTTCCAATTTCTTCGAGGAATAGGTTGTGGGGGGTTGTGGGTCGTGGTCTTTTTGTAGTTGAAGTGATGTCAGCTGTGGTCCGTCCAATGGAGAGCTGTGGTGTGATCGAAGGAGATGTGCTTGCTGGAGGTGAAGATAGGGTAGAGCGTGTGTCCGGCCAAGTGGGTGGGGGTGTCAACAAGTTGTTTGAGTCCGAGATTGGCCAGGTTGTCCAGAAGGGTGGTGGTGTTGCTGTCGTTTTTCTTTTCCAGGTGGAAGTTGAGGTCTCCCAGTAGAATGTAGTTCTCGGAGGGGAGGGCGTGTGGGCTGATGAAGTCAGTGATGTCTTCGCTGAATTGTGTGCGGGGTCCTGGTGGTCTGTAGATGAGGGTGCCTCTGAGTGTGGTTTTGGGGTCGGTGTGGATCTGGAAGTGAAGGTGTTCGGCAGTAGCAAGGTTATCGTCAGAACTGGTCGTGATGCGGATGGTGTTCTTATGGACGATGGCGATGCCTCCTCCTGTTTGGTTGGTGCGATCTTTTCGGATGATCTTGTAGGCGTCCGGGAGGGCTATGGCGATGTCGGGTGCTGATGAGGCGTTCATCCATGTTTCTGTAAGGAAGGCGACGTCCGGCGATGTAGTGTCGAGTAGGTTCCAGAGTTCAATGGAGTGTCTGTGGAACGAGTGGGTGTTGAGCAGGATGCACTTTAGGTGGTTAGTGTCGGAGCTCTGTTTGGAGTTAGTGGATTTGGTGTGGGTCCTGATGCAGTCGAACTTGCAGGTGTGGCAGGTGAAGGGTCCATGGGTGTGTCCTGGGGCACCTTCGTAGCATTGTGGTGTGCGGCCGGGTTAAGGGCTGAGAGGGTTGCGGTGTCGTATGTTATACGGGTGGCAAGAGTTTTGCGGGGACCAGGGGGTCTGGTGCTGGGCGCGGTCCAGGCGCAGACGGGCGTAGACGGGCTTACCTTTGGCGCGCATGGGGCGCGACCGCTGCGCGTGAACGCTGCGCGCAAAAGCATATGTCATAAGTGGATAGTGGAGGGGGTTGGGGCGAGGGAGGAGCAGCTGGGAGGCGGGAGCGGGGTGGAGAGACGGGCTGGAGGCACAACAACAAAATGGCAGCAACAACAAAAGCAAACAGGACGAGATTGGGGCACGATGTGAGATATAGCTAAGGGCAGTGTCACCGGCACAATCAGGCACTAAATGATATTAACAAGCAGTGCAGCGCTACGATAATACACAGGCACAACTGATTTCAAAGCAACTCCTTCCAGGAGCTTCAAACTCGCTACTCTCTACACTCATCCCAATTTTATAAATATTTGCAGTTGAGACATGCCCTCAACGTGCACATCAAGGACGACACAAGGCTACCCGAATACATCCCCACTGAAGGTCAGATGATGATGGGGGACTTGGGTAGGGGTTGTTTCCAGTATTTACCGAACCCTAATCAACAATACTCCCACGTCCCTAAACCAGTTGAGGGATCAATGGGTGGACTGGGTGGGCCCCCTTGACGAGGTAGACTGGCGTGACGCCCTTATGGCCCCCAGAATAGTCACTGTCTCCGCCAAACTCAAGTTCATTCAGCTATACTATTTGCATGCCGCTTATCTAACTCCACAGCACCTGCATCGGGCGGGTGTGCGCCCAGACGCGTCGTGTGGCAGATGTAATCATGCCCCGGCCGACTTCTTTCACATGGTTTGGTTGTGCCCGCGCTGGGGGCAGTTCTGGGGATCCATTGAAGTGGAGCTAACTGGGCTGGGAGGTCCCTCACGACCCACGTCATTCCTTGTTGGGGATCACTGATGAATTAGATGGGTCCAAGAATGAGAAGCTGTTTTTCAACACAGTCATGATGGTGGCCAAGCGGAATATTGCGGCGATCAGGATAAACCCCGACCCTCCTCTAGAAAGGTGGCGTAGAGGGGTGGACTGGTGTGCGACCCAAGAAAAAGCCCTTTACAAAGCTAAGGGGTGTGTCAAGAAATATTATAGAGTGTGGGGGAAGTGGTTGGGGAATGTGGAGGGTCCTGACTAACCTGATTCCAACTTGTGTCTATGTACTGTACTGGCTGAATTGTTTACATGTTTTTAAAATCAATAAAATTTGCTTATCAAAAAATAAAGCGTAGTCTGCAAAGAGCAGGATGGAGACTTTTGCATCGTTCATCGAAGGGGCATCGCTCTTACAACCCATTAAACAACTAACCACATCAGTGATAAACAGGGAAAACAGTGTGGGGGCGAGAACACACCCTTGACGCACCTCCTGTTGGATCGTAATCCTCTCTATCAATTCCCTGTTTTTCCCCCTCCTGATCTGGGCATAATTGTCCTCATTCAATCTGCCAATTATGGACACCAGATTTTGCGGGGCCCCTTGTTCAAGCATGGTCTTCCACAATAGATTACGCAGAACCAAATCAAAAGCGGCTTGTAGGTTCACAAATGCTACGTAGAGCCGCTATTTCCTGACTAGCGTATATTTCCAAGCCAACAGGGAAAACCTGAAGGCTTGGTGGCATGTGCTAATTTTAGCACGGAAGCCCGCTTGGGCAGGGGACAACACCTTTTTGGCATCCATCCATTCTTGGAGTTTATCTAAAACTTGCCTTGCAAAAATCTTCTGAAGATTGTCAATTAGACTGATGGGTCTATAACTCGATGGGATAGCAGGATCTCCCTTTTTAAAGATAGTTATTACCTCTGCTCCCCTCCATGTTTCCAGAGTATACCCACCAGCCAATATATTGTTAGACAGAAGATTTATGTATGGTCCCCATATCATTGGTTCTGATTTGTACAGATCCCCCGGTATCAGGTCGGGTCCAGGGGCTTTCCCTGCTTTTAATTTGCTGATTGAGACATAGTATCCTCTAAACTAAAAACTAGTAAAGGGTTATTTACGGTCTTGTCAATAACTGTGTTGTCTACGATTGGGGCATCAGATCAGTGTGTAAGTACGTAATGGCCACATCATCGGAATATAGGCGCGAGAAATGTTCCACCCAAACTTCCTGTTGTATGAGATGGTTATTGGAAATAGGGTTTTCAGCATTGCCCTTAGAAACAATAAGCCAAAACAAGCGGCTATCTCTGGCTCTGCGTTCAGACTAGCATCTCTTTGAAGAGCAACGTCATCTACTGGAATTCTATTTATTCATTATTTTGGCCATTTTAAATAAACTGAATTCTAGTACATTTAATCCTCAGTTTATATTAACCTATTTTTCCTTTACAGATCATGGACAGTGATTAAACACAGATTTTTTTAATGTTGAGTCATTGAGTGTCTTAGGGTGAATGACTGTTGCAGGTATTTCTGAGTATGGTTGTCTTTGGGGGGAAAAAAAAAACCTCAACCATGCAGAATGGAACACCCCCACCGTCTTTATGCTAACTCCCGGTGAGCCGCCTTTAAAATGGAACAAATGGAAGAAAGTGCTCCAAAATTATGCAGTAATGTGTGGGACCAATTTAGGGTTAGAGAAGAAGGTAGCTTTATTACAGCATTATCTAGGAGCAAAGGACAGGGGATATTGGAGCACTTACCTGAACTCGGTGTAAATAAGGCAAGAGGGCTCAATAAACATGAAATTAGCGTAAAAAAAGTAGATAACCATTTCTCACCGAAAGCCAGCACTATAATACAGCAGTATCACTTCTGGAAAAGTGGTCAGAATGAAGTGGAGACAGTGGAGGAGTTTGTGTCAGATCTGAGAAAGCTGCATGCAACATGCACATTTGGGGCAATGTGAGGAGCTAATAAGGGATCAGTTCTTGCTCACATACAAAGTTGAAAGAATAAGAGAAGAATTGAGGATAAAGGATTATCTGCCACTGGGGAAGGTATTAATAGTAGCCAAACAAGTCGAACACATGAGGTGAGCAAAATCACAGAAACTTTAAGTGAGGTGTTGGTGGTCAAAGGTACCAAGGTGGAGCCCAAGGACAACAAAAGTGGGGTGCCTTTAGAGCCAACTGCTACAGATGTGGGAAAACGGGACACACAACCAACAGCAAGGATTATACAGCTATGAAAGTAACATACAATAAGTGTGGGAAGAAGGGTCATTCCAGGATGTGCTGCAGAAGTAACCTGTATAGCAGGACATATCCCAAAGGTAGTGTAACACAAGTGGGTGACGAGATTATTTTACAAGTTAAGGAAAGGGGTATTTAGCAACCCTTAGGATATCATAAATATTGAGGGCCAAAATATAGAAGCAACGTTTGACTGATGTTCAAAATTGGTACAAAAGGGGGTGGTGATGGACGGAGCATCTGAACCAATCAAACACTTACACCCAGTCAACAGATCTGGGTTTAATCCATCACCGTTCTTTAGCCCACTCTGCCACCCCAGTTCAGACAACTCAAACGCTCCGTCCATCACACCCTTTTGTATCGCTTTGTTCGCCCTAAGTTGACAGGGTATGCTCAGACGTGAGTCCCTTGCTCACTTGGCCACTGGATTCAAGATAGCCTGGCTGATGAGGATTATGAATCCGAAACCTGTCCCAGGATGCTTGTTTCCGGTCCAGGGAAGACATGGCTTGGCAGTTCGGGCTGGACTGTTCCCATGAGGCACAGGGTCAGACTGATTTGCATATGGCCATGTCTGAACTGGGGTGGCTGAGTGAGCTAAAGAATGGTGATGGATTAAACCATGATCAGTTGACTGGGGGTGAGTGTTTGATTTGCTCAAACGCTCCGTCCATCATCCCCTTTTGTATCGCTGATGTTCAAAATTGACAATAATTGCTGAGAATATGTTTGAACAAATGTTTAAAGGACAGAAGAAATTATACAGGTTGGATATCAAACCAGGAGGATATGGTGGACAACCTACACAGATGAAGGGGTACTTTTTGAGGGAACAGTTTACAAGGACAGATTCACTGTTATGAAAGTTTATGTATCACATAAGGGAGACAATATTCTGGGATGGCCGGCACAAAAGGATCTGGGGGTATACCTCACCTGCCAACAAGTGACAGAGGGTCTATTTTTATCATGGGGTACCCCAGGCCCGTTCTGCCCACACCTGAAGTATGAGCCCCTACGTAGGCCCTGCCAGCCTGATTTGTGTTTAGTTTAAACCAAAGGGGTTTCGTCCGTTCTGGGAGCCTGGCAGGACGTCTAATACATTTTTTCAAACAAGGGGTACCAGGCCACCAATTTCAGTACTGCTAATTAATACTGCAGATTCGAAATAAAACGCAAAAAATCATTGTACTTTACTTTCATATTTGTATTGATTCAACTTAATTTCAAACAACTGTTCATTACTCTTGATTCATAGGAGGAATACACATTTCATTCAGTATATTGTGCGAATCAAAATTGTATGAAAAACATTTTACAGAAACATATCATAATCAAAAACAAACACAAAACACTGTTGTATTTGCATCAATTAATTACACCAGTACAAAATTTCAACAATTGCCTGCCAAAATTCAAATTCTATCTGGCACTATGACAGGCAGGCTGCGGGGAAAATTATTTTTTATAAACGTTCGCTCTCTGGGTATGTTTGATGACACCCTCACTAGAGTCCCATTCAATGTTGGTCCCTCGCAGACGATTAAAGACGTGCCGACGTGTTTCCAATCCCCTTCTGCATTGGGGGATTATCATCAGGGCTTTAGACCACGGTGTAATCCAAGAGTACCTTATAGCTTTTGATGGGGTTCTTTTAAAGGTCCATCTTCTGTCCTGGAGTCTTTGTACATCTATTTCGATGACTCCCCACTTGTGTTCGTGTTTCCAGACACGGTCAACTTAGGACGTTTTGAATTCACCTTGTATGAAAGGTTCCTCTTCTACCAGATGAATTGTATCCTCATCTAAATTTGGGGCAGCATCATTTCTTTGCAGCTGTGATCTTCTGGCATAGATTCAGTCTTCTCTCACCAAACGTGTAATTTGTGGGCCTTTTGTCAAGTTGACCAAACTTCTGAACCCATCTTTACAGAGCAGCAGGCTCTGAGCTTGTCTGACCAAGAATCACAGCCAGCCTCTCTCAGTGAGTCCTCCTATTCCAGACTGGGGAGCCCTTACCCTACCCGTGCGCAAAGTTCACGAACCTTAAAGTTCAACATCGCCCCTGTTCTTTCGACATACAATAGACCACATCCTAGGTCTGTGCATGAGATTAGGGAACTTTCTCACCGCAGCCACGTCAAGAGTGATGAATGCGGTGAAATAGGGCATACAGATTTGTATATACATATAAATAAAAACCCTTTACAATAGCACATTTTTCTGCTGTCCGATGCAAAATGTACGACAGGCGCCCAGTCTAAGAAATCTGAACTTTCGCCTAGCTTACGTGCCACAGTTACAGGAAGGGTTGCACAATGTATGGAGGATAAATGTGCAAACCATGCAGTAAGTGATGTAGGTAGAAGTGGCGTGAGATGACGTTACTGTAGGCATCTCAAAGCCTTAGAGAGTATAAAAGGGAGCCCATACAGTTCTCGTCGGACGACCCCACTGTTAGTTTATGGCAAGCGGTGTGGGTGGTTCCCAAGAGCTCTTTTTTTTTTCTTTTAGGATACAATTTAATTTGCCAACATATTTGCTGTATATGCCATGTATGCTATGTTGTCTCTAAATTGGTGTTTTCTTATTGAGGATGTAAAGCTTATATTACACTTGCAAGGCTGCTTTCTTTTAGGTTTTAAGTAGGTACGTGAGTATTCTCAGTATTTTGAATCAAATGTGGTTTGCATTCTGAACATTTTCCTAGGTTTAAATCATGTTACTTATGTTACATTTATAGATCTGTCCTTGAGGTTTTTAATCTGCACATGTTATATTACATTGCATTCAATGGCCTCAATGCTTCCATTTAAAAATGCCTTCTGGTCTGAGTCTGATCTCGGGGAATGCAAGGTCATTATCTTTTATATTTTGTATTTTAAATGCCTTATTCTTGACGTTGCACCTGCTAAATAAATCTGTTGAACCTTTCCATGACTCACACATCTGTTTACTTCATTTCAGAATGAGCGTTCCCGTGCACCTCGCCTCAAATTAAGGTGCCCCTTTTGCCCCTAAATCACTCCCTCAATCATTCGGTGAAGATCCCAAGTACCCCTGTGCCCCCTAAAAAATGTTCCCTCCAACACAAGAGTTCTCAAAGATTAGCCCAGAGTATAGACTTAGCATCATTGGGTGTAGAAAAGGAATTCCCTGAGGTATTTACGGAGCAACTAGAATGTTTAAGAAACTATGTACACAAAATAAAGCAGAGAGAAAACTCTCAAACCGTATCAGCTAGGGTAAGGAGCCTACCCTTATCCACGCATGAGGCGGTTAGGGGAGCATTGGAGAAACTGTGAAGTTTAGGAGTGATAGAACCAGTAGAAGCCACAGAGTGCCTGTCCCCAATCGTAGTGGCCAAGAAAAGCGATGGGGCAGTTCGCCTATGCATAGACCTAATAGCACTGAACAAAGAGGTGGTGGTGGACAAATACCCACTACCCAACATCACAGAAATGATGATCAAGGTAGCAGGAGCTGAGGTTTTTGTTCACGTTGGACCCAATGTCTGCGTATTACCAGATCAGAATATACCCAGAGTTCTGAAAACTTACAGCATTCATGTTGGACAATGAGGCAATATTTGTGACGCCTGCACAAATAACATGACTACATTTGTCCTTCACTGGGAAACAAACACCCAATTGTAGTGCCTGACTCTCAGAGGGTAGCGTTGCAGAGCAGTCTGAGGCTTACTCAAGGGAGGTGGTGTGGGCTAGTAATCACCATTTACAGGTGCGCAAAAAATAACTCAATAATTGATTGTTCAGTCTGTACTTTGCTTTATAAAAGTAAGAGTACATTTATTAAACACACACACTACTCAATACCATGCACCAATTTACAAATATACATAAGCTGTTGGAATTACTTTGTGAAATTGCATAACATCTCCACCCCTCCCGTAGGGGGGGTGAGATCTAGTACCACCACTCCCATGTATGCACATCATCTTTCCCCAATGCAGTTAGTTGAACATAGCCTGGAGCGAGGGCCCTGCGCATTGACACCATCCCTGTGGCGAACCCCCCCCCCCCCCCCCCCAACCCCCCAGTATCTCAACAAGCTTTTAAATTGGGTAAAACTGTCTTGGTGACACACAACCCTGACTGCGCATTTCCTCCTGACCATGAAGTATGCACCTCTACATCTTAACCCCTTCCACACTCATGACGAGCTGGGCTCGTCATGGTGTAGCCTCCTCATACACTGATGACGAGCCCAGCTCGTCATAAAACAATGAAAATAGCGAATTCCCAGCACAGGAGGGGAATTGCCTTAGCAGCCATGGAGTTAAGGGCTAGCAGTCTGGGTTCTTTACCTAAGCGCAGCAGCAAGAATACATGATTAAGCATCACTTTAGAATGATAGTACTCATAACATTTGGGTATCATTAAAATGCATTACAATTGCAACCCCTAAAGGCATCCCAGATGAAATCACAGGATTACGCATATACACCCAGACACCCTAGCAGGAATGTCTGACAACATAACCCCACTTTGCTTATGACATCACCTTTATCATGTACTTCACATTAATCACATGAACTTAAGTCCCTCAAAAAGAAATAACCATTAGTAAATGCATTTCGGTGCAATTACACCTCTTCACCTCCAAGGGAGGCCATTCTCCAGACATCCCCAACTCAGCCCTTCACTCCATGATGAACTTCTCAATACACCCTCAGCTGTAGAACAAAAGTTCCAACCCAGAAGGTGTTATAAATGCTGGCTGTGCCCTTGAGGGGTTATTCCTTTTAAATCCCCAGGAAACTTAGGGAGGGACGTTTCTTCGTGCTCGGGGGAAAACTGCGCTTCTCCAGCAGCTCCTTCCCAGCACCTTTTCACAATTGAGGGTGACCCACCTCCTCTGGGGGGCCACCAAGCACCAAAACGATGAATCCCCCATGCCTTGCAAGGCATTATGGGGCCCTTCAGCTCCTCTTTATGAACATTATAACAGCGGCTCTCCCGCTGCGTTGGGGAGAGTCGCAATGTGGACCTCCGGCTGCTGCCTCCTCTCGTTGGAGGATCCTGTCCCACTCGGACCCCCAGGTGAGTACTTAGGCTCTGGGAGCCCACCCCCGGCTGCTCTTTCCTTTTTTCAGGAGCCTGGTCCCACCTGGGCCCATCTCACCTTTCTAAGTCCCTTTCGGGCTCCTGGTCCCACACGGGACCCCGGCATGTCGGCACGTTGGGGGGCAGACCGAGGAGCCCACCCCCGGCTGCCCCCGCCGACTCCCCGCCTGGCCAGCACCCTCGCCTGCTGCCGCAGGAGCCGGCGCTACAGGTCTCGTCTGCCCACGCGGCCGCCCCTTCATCTTCTTCGGGGGATGGGGTTGCGGGGCCCTGGGCCACCTTCACGGTGGTGCAATGATGCCCCCATCTTGGCCTCCTTGTGTGGGGGGCGTGACGGCGCTCCCTGTCTCCTCCACACCGCATGGGGCCCGGGGTTGGGATTCCGGGCCCCTCCTCCTGCAACTCTTCACGGTTGCGCTCCCCGGCTCAGGTTTCATCGGAGGCCAGGGTGGGCTCCTGGCATCCCGTGGGGGCACCTTCACGGGTTGCGCGACGGCGTACCACAGCTTTACTTCGTTTGGGGGCAGCATCCGGGACCTGACCCACCCCGGGGGCATCTCTGAGACCGGCGGCAGAGCCCCACGTGCTTCGTTGTTGGTCTTCCTAACGGTCACAGGATGCTTACCTTCCGGGGGCCATATCTCAGCCCCTGGGGGTCCGATCTGCCCCATTTTGTGTCTTCGTGCTCCTGGTGGTGCCCACAGCCAATGGGAGCACTCTCCTTTGCCCTCCTGGTCTCCAAGAGGATGCATTCTGCAGGGAGCTGTCTTCACTGGCTCCCTGCGCCAGCCTTTCACCTGGCTCGCCTCCTAGGCCTCTCTTCTCACTGCGCAGAGGCTCCTGCGCACCGGTCCTGGTCTCTTCTTCTGGCACTGTTATTGCCCTGGGGGGCAGTCAGGGGGTTCCTCCTTCCAATTGCCCATTGCCAGACTCTTGAACCTTCCGCCTCAGCAGACCACACCCCAGAGAGAGCTTCTCTTCCTGTGCAAGCACTATTTAAAAGTTGAGTAGGGGGCTAACAGGAAGTCTTTGTTGGTCGTATCAAACAGCGACACATCACTTCCCTGCCCCTGCTCCCTCCTTCTTGTTCAGCCTCTGGGTTTCTTCCAAATGGCGTCGTCCAGGGTCTCTGGTCACATGGTCTGGAAAAAAAAAAACCCTTTCCCCCTCGCTGCCTTCCCTCCTTGGTGCAGCCTCGTGCCTGGCACCCAGTCATAGCTGCTAATGGATGAGCCTGTAGCCCCACCCATCTTCTCTTCGTGGAGAGGAGGCCTAAGCTTGTGGAAGAAAGGTTATCAATCCATCCAGCTGAGGTCAGCCCTCAGCCTGGCCCTGTGTATGACTAACTCAGAGAAATATGACATTTCTGGACGACCCAAAAGCTGTACAAATATGACTTTGGACTCTGCAGAACACTCCTTTTCACATCTGCTAAAGTGGACTTTAGTGCGTGGAATCTGTAGGCCTTATGAAAGTTCATCTATTCTCCAGTATTACATCTTTCATAGATTCACATGCTTGTATCTTCCCCGTCGTCATGGTGGGAGTCTCACGGTAACAGAATGACCAAGCAGTATCATAGAGAAGAAAAACTGCATAGAAAATCCCCATAGGGACTGTAATATTTGGTAACCAGACCATATCCTTGTTTGGTCCAAAAGTCAGCCAATCAGCATTGCTGCCCTGCCCTCACACTCCCCAGCAGAAGCTTCCTGCCTCAGATTTCCAACCGCCTTCGTGTGAGAAAGGAGTCTCCCTGAGCTCTGCTCAGTTTTCTGTTCCTGAGTGAACTTTTGACCTTTTGGAATCTTATTTTCCTGTCTTCTGGATTAAGGTATTGTGTGTACCTATTTTTTTCATTATGGCTGAAAGCTCTAAAAAGAGGCTGTTCAGGCCTTGCAGATCCTGTGGGAAGGCCAGGCTCTACTCTGAGGACCCACATAAGGACTGCCTTTACTGTCTTCATCCTAAGCATGTGGCTAAGGATTGTAAAATCTGTAGAACCTTTTCTGTCAAAACTAAAAGAGACAGAGAGGCTCGCTTGCTGTTATGGCTTCAGAAGAAGAAGGCCACATCAGGCTCTGATTCTGAGGAGGAATCTTCTCATTTGACACCCAAGAAAAGAAAGGCCTCTGTTTCTGAGGAGAAAGTGGAGCCTAAAAAGAGTAAATCAAAGGAGAAATCTACATCATCTCTTCCTATTACTCCTCTAAAAAAGCAGTCAAGTCTGAAAGGGCCTGGGTCTGCTCCTTCGACCAGTTCCCTAGCTTCTGCTCCAAAATCTGTGGTGAAGACTTCAGCTCCGTCGACGACTTCACCGTCGACGACGACTTCGTCGACGACGACGGCTTCGTCGACGATGGGATCTAAGGCTGCGTCGACGGCGACAACGTCGACGACAACAACATCGACGAGTAAGATTTCGCTGTCGACGAAGACACCGTCGACGACGACTCCGTCGACGACTGGTTCGACTTCGAGGATGTCGACGGGAGCCCCGACGACGATGATCCCGTCGACGAAGGCTCCGTCGACGAAGGCTCCGTCGACGATGGTCCCGTCGACGGCGGTCCCGTCGACGGCACAGTCGACGAAAATTATTCTAACATCTGCGAAAGCATTCAAATCGCCACAGTCGAAGACCATTATCTCTATACGGTCTTTTCAGTCGACCAGGGGTTCGGCGACTATCAGCAAATCTGCGGAGTTCACATCTTGGACGCAGATTTCACCTTTGCCACCATCCTCATTGTTAGAGCAGGACTCAGATGGAGAGGAGTCCTCAGGTGCCGCCTACAGCCCTTCTCAGCTTCAGATAAAGAGCCAAGACACGGACGAAGAGGAAGTATATTCCTTCAAGGACAGACCTCAATCTTCCAGATACGAGTCTTTTCAGGAATCTGGTGATTATGATGAGGAGGAGGACCAACAAGAGGACTCGCGTGAGGAAGAGCGGCAAGAGACGGTTTCCATACCGGTGTCTCTTGTATCTGACCTTAGGTTAATGATAAACGACTACTACCGTCGTTTCCCAGAGGCGAACACCTCTCAACCATCTACGCAGGTGCCTTCTTCACAGCCACCAAAAACAAACTCTGCCTCTCAAGAACAAATGGTGAGATCACCGCCAGTAGTTACTATAAGGGATGACCTAACGGATTCTGACGAGGATGAACAGCCTGAAGAAGGAGAACTTGTTCATGATGCTTCGGGGCAGGAATGGAATGAATACGTCTTGCCATCGGCTCCGTCACCTATTCCTCTACCGGCTACCTCCCCTCCTCAAGACATCGGAGGTTTCCATGATATCATGGAAAAAGCGGCTAAGAGGTTCAACTTGGATGTGGAAGTTCAAGAGATGGATTGTTTCTTGTATGATTTCAAGGACGATGCCAAAAGATCGGTTCGTTCGATTCCTATTATCCCTCACATCTGGGAAGAGGGCCTAAAAATTTTGAAGACGCCGGCTTCCATTGCGGTTTCTGTTCCTCCGATTGAGAAAAAGTACAGAGCGCCAGAGTCTGCAGCAGCCTGTCTCATAGGGCACCCCAGACCGGAATCAGTTGTGACGCAGGCGGCGCAGAGGAATTCTAAAAACCCGGTGGCTACTTCCTTGGTACCTCCAGACAAAGAGGGAAGGAGAATGGACGGTGCCGGTAAGAGGTTTGCGGTCATGGCAGCCTCTACTATTAAAGCGGCAAATGCAATGGCCCTTATTAGCCGTTTCAACAGGCAAATGTGGTCCGATCTTGCACCTATACTATCTGCGCTTCCGGAAGATAGAAAGGAGGAAGCGGCGGCCATACTTAAAGATGGAGCTAAGTCTGCTGCCGTATCTATAGACATCGCCATGGATGTCTCGTCTATGGCCTTCAGGCAGATGGCTGGGGCGGTTTCGCTCCGCAGACAAGGCTGGCTTAAAGCGACATCGTTTCGCCCGGAAGTGCAGGCGAAGATTGTCGATATGCCTTTTGATGGCGAAAATTTATTTGGGAACCATATTGACGAGGCCTTGCAAGGCATAAAATCTGACACGGATACAGCTAGAGCGCTGGGATCCCTTCAACAGGGAAGGTTTCAGTCCTTTCGAAAAAGGGGTGCAAGAGGTCAATTTAATCAAAGACCCTCTTTTCAGTCCAATCGATATCAGCCGTATAACCAACAGGGATATCGACAATACAATGCCAACCAGTACAGGTCCTCCAACTCCTCTTATCAGCAGCAGTCTAGGGGCAAAACAAACACCAGAGGGAAGAATCAACAGTCTAACAGACGTCAATGATTTCAGGCCGGCGCTCCCCACACAACAGATCCCGGAAAACGACCACTATCTGTCTCAATACTTCAACAACTGGATGTCCATAACATCGGACAAATGGGTTCTAGATGTCATAAGCAGGGGTCATACTCTGGAATTTGTAGAAATACCACCAAATCATCCCCCAGTGCTCAGGCTCAACAAACATCGTCAGGAAATGCAGAAGGAAGTACTATCTCTTCTGCAAAAGGGAGCCATAGAGGAAGTGCCGCAACATCTCAGAGGGAAAGGCTTCTATTCGCATTTCTTCCTCATCAAAAAGAAACAAACCCTGAAATGGAGAAAGGTATTGGATTTGAGGGATCTGAATCAATACATAAAAAAGATACCCTTCAGAATGCTATTGTTACAAGAGATCCTACTAATGTTAAAGGAAAAAGACTACATGGCGTCTTTGGATCTCATGGATGCGTACTTCCATATTCCCATTCATCGAAAGCACAGGAAATTTTTACGATTTGTCGTGGAGAGTCGCCACTTTCAATTCAAAATCCTGCCATTCGGACTCATATCGGCCCGAGGGTGTTCACCAAATGCATGGCCCCGGTGACGGCCCACTTAAGATTGCAAGGGCATTACGTTTACCCATATCTGGACGACTGGTTGGTGACAGGTCCATCTTTCAGAGAGGCAACAAGATCGCTTCAGTGCTGCATCCGACTGTTTCAGCGCTTGGGACTACGGACCAACTTGGAGAAATCCTCGCTGACTCCGGCCCAGGGCATCCAATTCTTAGGGGCATGGATATGCACCAGAGCAGGGAAGGCATATCCTTCCGAAGACCGAATGAGAAAGATCATGGGTCTAACGGCGTCACTTCAAACAAAAAGGTCCACTTCTGTGAGTGTACAAGTCCATGTTGGGGATGATATCATCCTGCATCCCACTGGTGCCAAATTGTCGCCTTCGAATGAGGCCTTTACAGGAACAACTGGACGAGCAGTGGGTTCAGTCCAAAGGAACCTTCGAGGATCGGATTGCCATCACGACCCGTATGAAGGTGGCCATGTCCTGGTGGAAGGTTCAAAAGAACTTGGACCAGGGCTTGAACTTTGTTCCTCGAGATCACGACTTCGTGATGACAACGGACGCTTCGCTGAAAGGATGGGGTGCGCATCTTCAAGAGCTGGAGATTCAGGGCCTGTGGTCAGACTGGGAAGCACAGCTTCACATAAACATGTTGGAGCTCAAAGCGGTGTTTCTGGGGCTTCAAGCATTCCTTCCCAGGATACGCCAATCGCCGGTACTTATCCAAACGGACAGCACCACGACTATGTTTTACTTGCTAAAACAGGGTGGAACAAGATCCAAACAGCTGTCGACATTGGCGCAAAGAATATGGAAATGGCTGATAACCAACGGCATTTCAATTCAAGTTCAACATATACAGGGAGTCCTAAACATACGGGCAGATGCCCTGTGTCGCACTTCCAAGGTGACGCACAAGTGGGAACTGCATGACACTCAGCTTCACAACCTGTTTCAAAGGTGGGGCACTCCCACATTAGACTTGTTCGCAACAAAAAACAACTCAAAGTGCGTTCAGTTTGCGTCCAGGTACCATCAGCTAGGATCCAAGGGAAATGCATTCCACATGGACTGGACGGGGAGGTTTGCCTACGCGTTCCCTCCATTTCCATTGATACCGCGAGTTCTTCGCAAGATGAGATCGGAACCGTGCCATGTCATACTGATAGCACCAGCCTGGCCGAGACAGGCGTGGTTTTCAGACCTACTTCAGATGTCGAAGGGCAGCAAGATCCAGCTTCCGACATTCCAGAACCTCATTTCCATGAGAGACGGTCAGATTCTGCATCCGGATCTGCAATCACTAAAATTGTCAGCATGGAACCTCATGAGCGGGAATTTCAAAACCTAGACATTCCGCAGGAATGCAGGCATATTCTCTCGCAGGCCAGAGCTATGTCAACAAACAAAACATATGCAGCGAAATGGACCCGTTTCTGCCACTGGTGCGACAGTCAAAACTTACATCCGTTTGAAGTTCACCCTGAAGGTATCCTACCTTACCTGCTGTCACTATCTAAGGCAGGTCTGTCGCATGCCTCGGTCAAAGTGCACTTGGCAGCAATATCACGTTTCAGGAGGAAGCCAAACGAACCATCCCTCTGTTCTTCCAGGATAATAAAAGAATTTATCAAAGGACTTTTCAGAGTTTATCCACCTATCCGGCGTCCACCAGTGCCGTGGCACCTCAATACAGTCCTATCTCAACTTATGAGGCTGCCTTTCGAGCCTATACACAAAACAGACTTACAGTTCCTATCTTGGAAGACAGCCTTACTGCTTGCACTGACATCAGCAAGGAGGGTAAGCGAGATTCAGGCCTTTTCAGTGGAAGAGCCCTTCTTACAATTTCGCAAGGACAGGGTTATATTAAGAACAAATCCAACTTTTATTCCTAAAGTTCCTACGTCTTTTCACCTCAATGAGCCTATCATTCTACCTACCTTTTTCAGCAATCCCTTATCGGAAGCAGAAAGGGCATTGCACTCTCTGGACATCTCTAGATGCTTGAAATTCTACATTGAACGGACAAGGACATTCCGCAAATCCAATCCATTATTTATTGCTTTCGAAGGTCAAAGGAAGGGCCTTCCTCTGTCCAGACTGAGTATTGCCAGATGGATATCATCAGCTATCCTGAAATGTCATGAGAAAGCGGGAAAGCCGCTCTGTTCTAAAGTGAATGCACACTCCACAAGGAAGATGGCGACTTCAATGGCCTTGTTCGCTGGAGTGTCGCTGCCCGACATCTGCAGAGCAGCAACGTGGAAGAGCGTGCATTCATTTACAAGGCACTACTGCCTAGACACTGCGTGGAAAGAGGACACGGCAGTGGGACAAGCTGTTCTGAAACGACTATTTCAGTAAGGTATGGTTTAATTGTCTGATTATTTTTCTATACAGTGCTTTGAGTATGTTTGTACATATATTTATATCTGCACATATAGTATTACATTGATATGTATTGTTCTATCATTGCTTTGCAGCAGAGCTTCCTTCTGGGTTCTGTCCTGGAAACGCTGCAAATTTTGTGAGCACTGCTTACTACTCTGATACAAGCATGTGAATCTATGAAAGATGTAATACTGGAGAAGGAATTAGTTACTTACCTGTACACTATAGTTCTCCAGTATTATCTTTCATAGATTCACATGCGCCCGCCCGCCTCCCCGTTTCTCAGACCGATCCTGTTTCTCTGTATTATCCATGTCTCTCACTCGGGGACGGAAATCTGAGGCAGGAAGCTTCTGCTGGGGAGTGTGAGGGCAGGGCAGCAATTCTGATTGGCTGACTTTTGGACCAAACAAGGATATGGTCTGGTTACCAAATATTACAGTCCCTATGGGGATTTTCTATGCAGTTTTTCTTCTCTATGATACTGCTTGGTCATTCTGTTACCGTGAGACTCCCACCATGACGACGGGGAAGATACAAGCATGTGAATCTATGAAAGATAATACTGGAGAACTATAGTGTACAGGTAAGTAACTAATTCCTTACATGGGCTCCACATCCCCATAGGGGAATAATGAAGTGAAAAACAGTAAAACACACTGACTTTCCCTGCCATGTTCCTTTCCAGTGTATAAAGCCTATTCCATGTCACTACCCAATTCGGCACAAGTCCTGCCAAACCCTTCATCTTGTAGTTGCTCACGGACTGCACACACTAGGAATCTCCCTTGCGCAGCGCCTACCCATGTGAACATGCATGTACACATGTGTCTGCATGTAACTAGCCCGGTGTCCCTTACTCCAGCTGCTGCGCAGTGGCCTGGTCAAGCCAGGGGGATACCAGTAAAATCCCCATGCAGTCTCTTACATCTTGAGTTCACTGTGTGTGAGTCCCAACCTATGAGGCTCCCCCACAGTAAAAGCTCAACAATTAGGTGCTCAAAAAGCAAAAAATCCGGGCGGCCCATAGTGTCAGAACCACCTTCTAACAATTCATTACTCCCATGGGGACATACAGGTTCAGACGTGTGCGATTTGGACTTGTATCAGCAGTCGCTGTGTTCCTAAGAATTTTGACCAGTAAGCTTCAAGGGATTGCAGGAGTGTTCTGTTACCAGGGCGACTTACTCATCTTTGGAGAAAATAAGGAACAACACAACCAGAGAATATAGCTAGTTTTGAGGAGGTTCAGTGAGCAGGGGCTAACAGTAACAAGCATTTGCAATGCAATATGTCTCGCATTTACGCAAGACCTATCGCATTGGAAATGGTTATTATTTATTTTATTTTAGGAGTTTTTTATAGCGCTGGCCAGACCAGAGGGTATCGGAGCGCTTCACAACAGGATATGTATTAGTCAAATACAGAGTCAACGAGTAAAATATAGACAAAGATAAGCGTTCAGAATAGTCCACAGGTAAAATACACACAAAGATAAGAGTTCATGTAGACCACAGGCGGTGAGGGCTGAGGTGTGACCCTGAGGAATAGGGTTCAGGGGATCGGAGGTCCTCGTTGAGGTAGAACGGTCAGGGAGAGTTCTTGCTGACTCGGCAAAGTATTATCCTGAGAGATTCAACTAGTGGTGTAGACCCCATGTGACGGGGCGGATAGAGGGGATGAGGTCAGTTGCAGGTGCGTGCGGTCTGAAGGCTGACATGTTAGAGCTTGAGAGTTACGTAATTGGGTTCGGGAAGGCACGGTTGAGGTAGAGGACTTTTAGGCGGCTTTTAAACTTTAGAAAGGAGGGAATAGTTCTGATGTCCACAGGGATGGCGTTCCAGATTTTTGGAGCACTCCCTGCAAAGGAGCGGTTTGACGTTTTCTGTTTGCGTGTTTTCAGGGGGTTGAGAAGGAGGGAGTTTGAGCTTCTGAGACTTCTAGATTGACCGGCTTTCTTGAGTTTCGAGGCTAGGTATTCTCGTTTCCCTGTGTGCAAGGTTTTGTGTGTCAGGCAGGCCGTTCTGAAGCTGGTCCGCTTTTCCACTGGGAGCCATTCTAGATCTCTGTGTGCGGGAGAAATGTGGTCAAATTTTTTTACTCCTGAGACCATTCTGGCGCTGCATTGAGGGTGTTTCTTAGGGGTGCTAGGTGGGAGAGAGGCGTACCAGAGAGGATCGCGTTCCTGTAGTCCAGTCTGGATAACACCAGAGATTGGGTGGCTTGTTTGAGATCCGTAGGTGGAATGTAGGGTTTGATTTTGTTTAGTAGCTTCAGATTGAAGAAGGCGCTCTTAGCAGAGTTCTTAATGTGGTTAGTCATGGATAGTTTGTGGTCCAGGGTGATTCCCAGTGATTTTACCGAGTTTGTCAGAGTGAGATTCGCGTTGAGAGTATCAATGGATTTCAGCCGCTCCGTCATTTGCGGGTTTTCTTCCTTGTTGGAGATGAGGAGGATCTCGGTTTTATCTTGATTGAGTTTAAGGTGGTTCGATGATAACCACTCTTGGACTTCTTTGAGGGTATTATGAGTCTTAAAATGTCATTGAGGGAGGAGGATTCCAGGTCTATCTGGGTGTCAGCTGCGTATAGATGGAAGGGGATGTAGGCTTTATTCAGAATGGAGGCAAGGGGTACCATGTATATGTTGAACAATTGAGGGGAGAGAACGGAACCTTGTGGGACTCCTCTGTTCACGGGGAGAAGGTCAGAAGTAAAGGATTTGATTTTGACTCTCTGGGTGCGATTCTGGAAGAAGGATGAGAACTATTGCAGAACCTGTTCATTAGCACCAACTCTCTTTTTGAGAGCCTTGAAGACTATGATCTTCCGTGTCGAAGGCTGCTGAAAGGTCAAGGAGGATGAGTAAACACATCCACAATGTTAGGGATTGTAGTTTCGGTGCTACAACCTTTTCTAAAACCTGATTGGAGGTTGATAGTGTCGATATGTTTGTTCAGTTGACGAGGACACATTTTTCCAGAATTTTGGCCAAGAAGGGAAGATTGGAGACAGGTCTGAAGTTATTCAGGTCGTTTGAGTCTAGGCCTGGTTTTTTCAAGAGAGGTGTTATTTGTCCGACCTTGAGGCAGTCGGGTATGGTGCCCGTTTTAGGGAGCTTTTTATGATTTCGCACCAGAGTGGGGCAAGGGAGAGTTTCAGATCTTTGGCCAATTGGGATGGTATAGGGTCCAAGTTGTGGAATGAGGGTTTGGATGTGGCGATTAAGTTGAGAATCTCAGTTTCCGTGACGGGGTCGAAGGCGGACCAGGTAATTGCGGGTCGCCTGCTCGATGTGGTTTCGATTGTTGTGAGGTTGTTGCCTGGAGGATGTGGTTTGATGTCAAGGGAAAGTTCGATCTTGTCGATTTTGTCGTTGAAAAAGTTGGCGAAGTTATCGCATAAGGCTTTAGAGTGCTGGACAAGGGAATTCGACGATTTGGACGTTTGTTTTTTAATGATGTCAAATAGTTCTTGTGGTCTGTTTTTCTCGTGGTCTGTTTTTTGCCTTATCTAGTGCAGTACAGAAGAAGTTGTTTTTTTCATTGTTGATATGATTTTTGTACTTTCTTCTTGCTGATTAGAGCTTTTCGCAGTGGCTAGAGGAAGGGTTCTTTCTCCAGAGCCGTTCTGAGGCTCTGAGTTGCCTTCTTTCCTCGTTGATGTCCTTGTTGAACCAAGTTCTTGAGGGGATGCTCCTGGGTTTTTTCAGTTTCACGGGGGCGAGTTGGTCTAAGATGGAGGACATTTTTGCGTTGTAGTGTGCTGTGAGTTCTGCAGTAGAGAGACCGTCCGGGGAGATGGGTAGGAAGGAGGATATTTTTTTTACTAAGTCAACAATGTTTATCTGCGATAGGTTCCTAGACCACGTAGGGGTGTCTCTGGTGGAGGGCTGACACATGATCGGTTGCGATAGGTGGAATAGGATAAGGTGATGATCCGACCAGTCGACTGTAAAGATGTGGTCTATAGTGACTGCGTCCTGTTGGGCGATGATTGCATCCAGGATTGACCCTTTGTTGTGGGTTTCTTTTGAGCAGTGCTGGGTAAGCTTGTTAGAGTGTAATGGGTCATTCAGTGCTTGTACTGGAACACTATTTTCATCATTCCAGTGAAGATTGAGGTCGCCTAAAATTATGTTGTTAGTGCTTCGTAGGGAGCAGTGGGCTATCCGGTCTGACAGGTTCTCCGTGAACGAGGAGGTGTTGCCTGGTGAATAGTACAGGAGGTTACAATGGAGTACAGTGTTGTTGGCGGTACTGATGTTGGTCGTTAGGCATTCAAAGGAGTTGTGGTTAATGGACTCTATTTGAGAAATCGATATGTTGTTGTTGTGGATAATTGCCACGCCACCGCCTATTTGATCCTTCCTTTCCTTGTTGATGATAGACAATCCCGGGAGTACGAGCATATCCAGAATGGGAGGCGTACAGTCGTTTAGCCAGGTTTTGGTGATGAAGGCTATGTCTATGTCATGATTGAGTATGGTTTCTGCCAGCTCTGTGGCATGCTTCGATGAGCATCTGCAGTTAATAAGCATGCAGTTCGTGTTGGATCTTCCTACTTTAGGTTCAATAGGGATGTTGATGGGGAAGGCTGGTGGTCTAGGGGGTTTCGGGAGGGTTTGATCGTTTCTGAAGCCGGTGATTACCTGGATTGTAGATTGCTCGCCGCTAGGGGTGTTGTATGAGGAGGCCAGCTTGAGCGGTTCCTCTGGGGACATGACTTCTGCGGTTCTACTTGGTCTCGTGGTATGGTGCAGGGAGGGACAGGGTGCCTGGCTAGGGGGCGGGGGCTTTGTATGCCTAGAGCGAGTGGGCTGACGAACGGTGGGAGAGGGGTTGGAGTTTAGGGGGAGAAGGCACAGACAACAGGAGGGAGGGTGGGGAGAAGGCACCGACAACGGGAGGTCGGGTAGGGAGAAGGCGTGGGCAACGGGAGTGAGAGCAGGGAGAAGGCATGGACAACGGGAGATCGGGGGGAGAAGGCACAGACAAGGGGAGTGATGTCGGGCAAGGGGAAGAAGGCAGGGACAACAGGAGGGAGGCTCCAAAGCATGTTCGGAGGACCCCGGTTTACTCGTGGCAAAATCCGCTACGAGTAAACCGGGGTCCTCCGAATTTACGAGAAGGAAGACGAAAGCTTCCTGCATCGTTTTGAAGCCATAGATAGGCCAAACAAAAGGAACTAGACCAGAAACGGATACCCCCATAGAACCCATATGCGGGTTGGAAGTATCACCGCATTAAACATACAACAGAACAGAACTGGAAATAGCCTTGAAAAAGTCGTGGTTTACATTCCCAATACGACGAAACACATGTCGGCTGTGTGAAAGTTTCCAGAACAAACCGCACAAGAATAAACTTGAAACTGAATTACAAAGAAAATAATTTATTTCTCCTATGTATTGACAAAATTGATGAAAACATTGGTTTATATGACCTGTATTGCAATATCACGTGTGCTAGGGGGAGTATTGTAAATGTTTGAGGCAGCAGCCAGTTTTAAAGAGGAATAGTGGTTCCCTTTACCTTTTAGCACCGTCTAACAAGCATTGCGTTATATATTGTGTTAATTTCTAAGTGGCGCCAGGAAACCTATACGAAACCACTACCGAGTGCATCTAACTTCATATAAGATTTAACAACATGCCATACACTACAGAATTTTGAAAAAAGTATTCCATTAACTTTCATCTTGATGGAATCTTCGGCAGTTTGATTAGGCCAGCAAATATTTTGCCCGGATACTCGTGACACATTCAAAACGATATCTAAGTTCAAAAAGTGGCCTGCAGTCAACTTTAGATTCAAGGTCCCCCCAAAGACAAATATTCCAAGCTACTGCCTGGGTTTACTGAGCCTAAACCCCTTCCAGCGAACATTCACAGCTCGGCTAATGCACTAATAAATCTATTTTAGATTTCAAAAAAATTGGGCAAACATAAATTGATTAATTTATTTTGACAAATGATTTCCTATGGGCATGGAGGCGTGCCACAGCAGGGAGAAATATGTAAATCATGCTTTTAAAAAGCAACCAATTAGCGAGCCTATGTAAGACCAAACTTTCATTCCATTCCCACATTCTTAAATAAATGAGCCAGCCTTTGTGGAGTCCATTGCACCCTAGGGGTCATTATTCCTGTGCCAGGGGAGAGGAGGGCTGATAGCGGCAGCCTCCCAGCTCAGGCAGCAGAGTGGGAGGGGGACGGCCAGCGAACGCAGATACAATTAAGTTAATTTAGGTCGCCCTACTGCCAGGCAAAAAAAAGTGCAAGAATGTTAATGCTACTATACTAGCATTACAAGGGCTACAACATCTCCATGGGCCTCCCTACAATGCACAAATTAAACCAGTCTTTCGCCTACCCTACCTCCTCTTGCTAAGTCACCGGTTCCCCCGTCCAACCTGGACACTGCGCGCACCCTTGTCGTGAGCGGCCTGGGCTTGCTCGCGGGCTCCTGAACGGGGGACTCGGGCGGGCGAGTGCTCCAGCTGTTGGAAGGGGAGGAGAGGAGGTGCGCGTGGGGAGGAGCGAGGCGTATCTGCACCTCATTCACAGTACATACCGTTAGCAACGCTAACAGGCACTCACTGATGACAGAGCTGTACTCTGTGGACGTAAGAATGAGTGATTGTCTCTCATAAAGGGCCTGAGAGTGGCAGTCACTTTCCACAGTCGTGTGTTTGCACTACTGAGTATTGACGGGCAGTCCTCCCCTCTCGCACCATAGGACTGGCTGACACCTCTCTCATCAAACTGACGTAGTGCCTGCTTGAGGACTAAAACAGGCTATTTTCCCTCTTCATTTTTATATTTTTTTCAGTTTTATATAGAGTGCGATTGGAGCGCTCTTAGTGAGTACCGGTTGCATTACACAAGGACGCATTCATTTTTGGTAGACACGGGGAGATTATGTGATATGCCCGGCATTAGGTTTGAAATTTTTTAGGGAAAGCAAGAGACATCAGTGGACATTGAGACAGGCTTGGGACCAGGGAAGAGTGGGGGCAGAGCGGATCACCAAAGGGGGAGGGAGTGTGTCTGCTAAGGAAAAAAGAAGCTCGCAAGTGGTGTGCGCGTGCCACAGCGAGCCGTGGTTTCAATTATCGCGTCCGTGTCTGGGTTCGATAATTGAAACCACATGGTCTATTGGTGTCTATTATGCGCACCAAGCTCGTAATAGACACCAATTGGCATTGGGCGGAGCAATGCGCCTGCCTTAGGCCAATTGCGTGCAGTCTTTGATATAACGACACACGCAAAGGCAAATAGCTGGCCACTAAAGGAAAAGCACACGCACAAGCAATTTGTGATTCCTAGGGAAGCTTCCAAACCCCCTTTTTCGTTCACTAAAGGTCTCATGCTGCGCAAGCCCTATTAAGCAGTGCAACGCTAGGCGTGAGACCTAAAAAGGGAGAAGTGCAAAATTGGCTGCCTGGAAATAGATTACCTAGGACTCAAGATAACAGCAGAAGGCATACTACCAAAAGCAGAGTCAAGAGAATCTATCATGAATCTGACAATGCCTAAGACTAAAGAGGTTAAATCCTTAAATCCTTTCTGGGGATGCTAGAATTATAGGGCAAGTTTGTCCATAATTTTGCAAAACGAACATATCACATGTGTGCCTTATTAAAAAATAGGGTACAGTTTGGTTGATGTGAGAAGCGTCAGGCATAATTTGAGGACAGTAAGGCTGCGTTAGCAACAGCTCTAAATCTGTAGGCATACATACCAGGCAGACAAGTAGTCATAACTACTGATTCCAGTTCCAAAGGCCTTGGGGCTGTAATGGTGCAAGTAGGACAGAAGGGTGAAGAGACAATTGTCTTTGCATCTCAATCATTGAAACAAGCCGAAAATAACTATTCAGTGATAGTGAAGGAGGCACTGGCAGTATACTTGGCAATCAACAAATTCAGAAAATGTATTTGGTGGACAAAATTCACTGTGAGGACTGACCACAAGCCACTCACAGAATTGTTTAGTAAAAAGGGTTCAGATATGATCTCAAGTAGAATCAGGAGAGGCTCCAAGAATATATGTTTGGGGTGGAATATTCCTGGGAGTAAGAAGCTATGCAGCAGACTGCCTCTCTCGCCTTCTTGAGAACCCAAAGGAGAAGAAATGGGGTGCCACCTCACAGGAGGCTGAAGAATTAGACTCCCAAAGGGAAGGAGTGCAGGGCTCGAAAAATCCCAAAAATGGTACTAGTCCTGCAGGACTAGTACCTTAAAAAATGTCCTCGACCTAACTGCAGCCTACTTGACCTCCGTCTCTGAAAACAGAGAAAATGTGACAAGATAACAAAATTTACAGGCATCTTTATTGCTCATTAACTTTGTGAGCAATAAATATGCCTTTAAATCTTGTTATCTTGTCACATTTGCTCCGTTTTCACTATGCGAGTGGTCGAGTGGACTTTTCGAGCCCTGCAGTGTTTCATCACCAGGTGGCTGGTAGAGGAGACACAATGGAAGAAAGAATTGAAGTCGGACATACTGTTACAGAGAGTTTGTGAGAACACAGGAAAGGGGAGGGCAGGCCAGGAAAGACGTAATGAGCAGTTCAAACCCTTTTGGATGGTAAGAGGGGATCTGTCCATGGTGGATGGTTGTCTCTTTAGGGGCACCAAGTTATTTCCTCCCAATTCTTTGAAAGACAAATTTGTCGACCTAGCCCATGAAGGACACCTAGGGATTACTAAGACAACGCAAAGGCTACGCCTAGAGTTTTGGTGGCCTAACATGGATTTAGACATAGAACAATTCAGGAGTGTATACCTTGCTCTTCTAGTGACAAAGTACTCAAGCTACACACTCCACCCCTGCGTTGTAGAACACCTCCTGAGGGCCCCTGGGTAGACATAATAGGTCAATTGTCAGGAGAGAAACAATCGCCATACATCTTAGTACTAGTAGACCTTTTCTCCTATTGGCCTGAACTGAAGTTTGTCTCAGAGATCAACACCAAAACAGAAGTACATTTTCTGGTAGAGGTATTCCTGAGAGAGGGTTTGCCCAGCTCCATACAAACAGACAGCGGGGTTTAATTCTGTTTCCAAGAAATAAGAGTTTCTGCATTGAAATGAGATACTTCACAAACTGACTTGCTGGTCAGTACGCTGCACAGCACCACAGCCGCACAGCACCACCTGTGCGTCGTGCCTCTGGTACCCCGCTGCTGCCACTCTCTGCTCCTCCTCCGCCCTCCGCTTGCATGCGCCTGCCTTTTTTTGCCCTGCACACTGTTTCTGGTAAAAAAACATATTTGTATTTTAATTTGCCTCTTTTACTCTCTGTAATTTAGCCTTTATCCCCATTTCCGTTTCCCCTTCTTGCCTCTGCACCAACTTCCCTCCGCTGCATCCCCGCGACCCACCCCCTGAACACCCATTGATTGCCCCGCTCCTGCTGCTCCTCCCAACCACCTACCCCATATGGCCCCCGCGCGCAGCGGGCGGCGCGCCTAAGGCAAGCCCCCCTGCGCCCGTCCCGCCTGGACTGCGCCCAGCGCCAGAACCCCTGGCCCCCACAAACGCCCCGGAACCCGACTCCACTACAACTCCAGCATCCTCCACACGCTCAACACCGGACGATCACACACCTGCTTCCTGGTCACCCCAAAGCACACCCATGGACCTTTCACCTTCCGGAACTGCAGCTTCACCAGCATCCACCCCGCCGAGCTGCCAACCAGGAAATAACCCAACTACCTCAAATGCATCATCCTCAACACCCGCTCCGCCCCCAAACACACTGTCGGACTCTGGGACCTACTCGACTCAACTTCCCCAGGCGTCGCCTTCCTGACAGAGACCTGGCTGAACCCCGCCTCGGCACCCAACATCGCCATAGCCGTCCCGGAAGGCTACAAGATCACCTACAGGGACTGCACCAATGGATTAGGAGGAGGAATCGCCATCGTCCACAGGAACACTCTCAGAGTCTCGACCAACACAGATGACACCCTCTGCACTGCCGAACACATGTACTTCCAGATCCAGATTGACCCCAACACCACCCTCAGAGGAACCCTCGTCTACAGACCCCCCGGACCCCGTCCAAAGTTCAGCGACTCCCTCACTGACTTCCTCATCACGCAGGCCCTTGCCTCAACGGACTACATCCTCCTCGGGGACCTGAACTTCCACCTTGAGAACAAAAACAACACCAACTCCACCACCCTGATCGACAACCTAACCAACCTCGGACTCCGACAACTCGTCACAACACCACCCACACCGCCGGCCACACGCTCGACCCCATCTTCTCCACAAGCCCCCATGTCTCCTACAACCACACCACCGAACTCCACTGGACCGATCACCGCTACATCCACTTCACCTTCAAGAAGCCCACCACGTACCACCTCACCCAACAGAAGCCTCGCCGCTGCTGGAGCAAATTCACCGTAGCCCAGAGCCCACCCGCCGACCCAGACATTGCCGCCCGCAACCTCAGACAGTGGATCAACGATTGCGCATACACCCTCACTCCGCTTAAGAAACCCTCCCAACAGTCACACCAGCAAGAAAGCCAGCTGGTTCACTGAAGACCTCCAGGCCTCCAAGCAAACCTGCCGAAAACTGGAGAAGAACTGGCTCTGTGGACGCTGCACACAAGAACGCCACCTGCAGACACCATCACCTCATCCGGTCCACTAAAAGGGCCTCCTTCAAAGACCGCCTAGACAACAACGCACACAACAGCAAAGACCTCTTCAACATCGTGAAGGAACTCTCCAACCCCAGCTCCAACACCAACAACATCCTACCCTTGCAAGACCTGTGCGACTTGCTGGCCACCTTCTTCCACCGCAAGATCGCAAACATCCACAATAGCTTCCACGCCACTACCGCCCCGACAACCACAAAGACCTCTGCCCCCACGACCACCTCCCGCACCAACCGCATACTCTCCTGGAGCAACATCAACTACGATGACACCATCAAGATCTTGAATACCATCCACTCCGGATCTCCGTCAGACCCATGCCCATACCACCTCTTCAATACAGCCAGCACAGCCATCTCACCCCATCCCTGGAAAGTCATTAACATCTCCTTCACGACCGCAACCTTCCCGGAAAGCTGGAAGCACGCAGAGATCAATGCCTTACTCAAGACACCCAAGGTGGACCCCCAAGGACCTCAAGAACTTCCGGCCCATCTCCCTGCTCTCGTTCCCGGCGAAGGTCATTAAGAAGACCGTCAACAAACAACTGACCTGCTACCTCGAGGAGAACAGCATCCTGGACCCTCCCTAATCAGGGATCCACAGCAACCACAGCACGGAAACTGCCCTCCTCGCTCCCACCAATGACATCAGGACCCTACTAGACAACAGAAAAACAGCGGCCCTCATCCTCCTGGACCTGTCAGCCGCCTTCGCCACTGCACACTACGAACATGCCTCCATGACGCCGGGATCCATAAGAAGGCCCTGGAGTGGACCTTCTCCTTCCTCTCCGGCAGAACACTGAACGTCCGCCTTCCCTCCTTCCGCTCTGAAGCCACCGAGATCATCTGTGGCGTACCCCAGGGCTCATCCCTCAGCCCTATGCTGTTCAACATCTACATGGCACCACTCGCCAACATCGCCCGACTACACGACCTCCACATCATCTCCTACGCCGATGACACCCAGCTGATCCTCTCCCTCACCAAGGCCCCCTCACCGCCAAAACCAACCTACACGAAGGAGTGAAGGCCGTCGCCGAATGGATGAGTAATAGCCGACTGAAGCTGAACTTGGACAGGATGGCGGTCCTCATCCTCGGATCCCTGCATCCGAAGAGCGACCTCCAGCAGCAGATCGTTCTCCCACCTCGCCGCCAAGACCGGGAACACCCTCCCCACCCACCTATGGCTGACCCAAGACCTGCTGACCTTCAGAAGACTCCTCAAGACCTGGCTCTTCGAGCAGTGGCAGCACACGCCCCCCCCCCCACCCCCCCCCCCCCCCCCACCCCTCCAGCGTCTTGAGACCCTCACGGGAAAGTAGTGCGCTTTATAAATGATATGATTGATTGATTGATTGATTGATTGATTGATTGATGTATGCTCTATCACCCAGAGGCTAACGGGATGGTAGAAAGGTTAAATAGAACCAGCAACAAGGGCATCCAGCTAGCCTGTCCGTGGGCTGTGTTGGAGAGAAGAGGTAATGAAATGCTTGGAAGCATAACAATTGACACCACACCAAACAACCAATGAAACACCCTTTGAGTTGAAGGGAGGAAGCCCAATTCTAGATTGGTCCCAGGGTGGATGAAGTAGCACAAGTGGTTTGTGGACTTCACTAGAAACACACAACAAAGATAAAGATAAAGATAACATAAGTTACAGGTTGAAAGGAAAGCAAGTTATGACTGTTTACATGGGGCCAAAGAGATGAATTTCAAAGTAGGTGATCGGGTCAATGTCAAATCCCCCACTGTGAGGGCAAAATGGTCAGAATTCACAGAACCAATGAGAATTGTGACATGTTTAAAAAATGCAGTGAAAACAAAAGATGGGAGAATTTGGCACATGGGAAGCATTGCAAGGTGCACAAAATTTTGAAAAAAGTATTCCATTAACTTTCCTCTTGAGGGAATCTTCGGCAGTTTGATTAGGCCAGCGGATATTTTGCACGGATTCTCGTGACACATTCAAAACGACATCTAAGTTCAAAAAGTGACCTGCAGTCAACTCTAGATTTAAGGTCCCCCAAAGACCAATATTCCAAGTTACTGCCTGGGTTTACTGAGTCTAAACCCCTTCCAGCGAACATTCACAGCTCGGCTAATGCACCAATTAATCTATTTTAGCTTTCAAAAAAATTGGGCAAACATAAATTGATTAATTTATTTTGACAAATAATTTCCTATGGGCATGGCGGCGTACCACAGCAGGGAGAAATATGTAAATCATGCTTTTACAAAACACCCTATTGGCGAGCCTATGTAAGACCAAACTTTCATTCCATTTCCCACATTCTTAAATGAATGATCCAGCCTTTGCGGAGTCCATTACACCCTAGGGGTCATGTTCCTGTGCCAGGGGAGAGGAGGGCGGATGGCGGCAGCTTTCCAGCTCAGGGAGCAGAGCGGGAGGGGACGGCCAGCGCATGCAGATACATTAAGTTCATTTAGGTCTCACTACTGCCATGAAAAAAAGTGCAAGAATCGAAATGCTGCTACACTAGCATTACAAGGGCTACAAAATCTCCATGGGCCTCCCTACAATGCACAAATTAAACCAGTCTATCGCCTACCCCACATCCTCTTGCTACGTACCGGTTCCCCCGTCCAACCTGGACGCTGCGTGCACCCCTGTCGCGATTGGCCTGGGCTTTCTCATGGGCTCCTGAACGGGGATTCAGGCGGGCAATCGCTCCAGCTGTTGGAAGGGGAGGAGCGGAGGCGCACTTGGGGAGGAGCGAGGCGTATCTGCACCTCATTCACAGTGCAAACCGTTAGCAACGCTAACAGGCACTCACTAATGACAGAGATGTACTCTGCGGACGTACGAATGAGTGTGATTGTTGCTCCTAAAGGGTCTGAGAGCGACAGTCACTTTTCACAGTCGTGTGTTCGCACTGCTGAGTATTGATGGGCGGTCCTCCCCTCTCGCACCATAGGACTGGCTGACACCCCTCTCATCAAACTGACGTAGTCCCTGCTTGAGGACTAAAAGAGGCTATTTTCCCTCTTCATTTTTATAGTTTTTCAGTTTTATATAGAGTGGGATTGGAGCGCTCTTAGTGACTACTGGTTACATTACACAAGGACTCATTCATTTTTGGTAGGCATGGGGACATTACGTGATATGCCCAGCATTAGGTTTGAAAATTTTGAAGCTGAACTTGGACAAGATGGCGGTCCTCTTCCATGGATCCCCCGCATCCGAAGAGCGACCTCCAGCAGCAGATCGTTCTCCCACCTTGCCGCCAAGACCTGGAACACCCTCCCCACTCACCTACGGCAGACCCAAGACCTGCTGACCTTCAGAAGACTTCTCAAGACCTGGCTCTTCGAGCAGTAGCAGCACCCTCCGCCCCCCACCCAGCGCCTTGAGGCCCTCAAGGGTAAGTAGTGCGCTTT
Source organism: Lissotriton vulgaris (assembly GCF_964263255.1). NCBI lineage: Eukaryota > Metazoa > Chordata > Amphibia > Caudata > Salamandridae > Lissotriton > Lissotriton vulgaris. The sequence goes on along the minus strand of NC_141699.1, from coordinate 361,789,421 downwards.
TTAAATGATATGATTGATTGATTGATTGATTGATTGATGTATGCTCTATCACCCAGAGGCTAACAGGATGGTAGAAAGGTTAAATTGAACCAGTAATAAGGGCATCCAGTTAGCCAGTCAGTGGGCTGTGTTGGAGAGAAGAGGTAATGAAATGCTTGGAAGCATATCAATTGACACCACACCAAACAACCAACGAAACACCCTTTGAGTTGAAGCGAGAAGCCCAATTCTAGATTGGTTCCAGGGAGGATGAAGTAGCACAAGTGGTTTGTAGACTTCACTAGAAACACACAACAAAGAGAAAGAGAACATAAGTTACAGGTTGAAAGGAAAGCAAGATATGACTGTTTACACGGGGCCAAAGAGATGAACTTCAAAGTATGTGATCTGGTCAAGGTCAAATCCCCCACTGGGAGGGCAAAATGGTCAGAATTCACAGAACCAATGAGAATTGTGACATGTTTGAAAAATGCAGTGAAAACCCAAAATGGGAGAATTTGGAACATGGGAAGCGTCACAAGGTGCACCACTCTTGGGAATAGTGTGACCACAGAGGAAGGTGAGAGAAATGGTGCACCTGACTGCGAGAATGTCAGAAATCTTATTAGGTCAAGTGGAAGGAGAACTTGCCGTCCAAAAACTTTGTAGTCAATACCACTTGAATCAAACTGTTTTATAATTTTCATGTTGAGGGTTTATATGTAGTGGTGTTTAGTACCAGCTTTCCTCGCCACTTCCCCTCCTTCCGTCCTTGTTTTTTTGTGGAGGAGGGGATCTTTAGTTGTAGAGAAGGGGGTTGTGTGGTATCTCCCTTAGTAGGTCCCCCTTTTCCACCTCTCTCCCTCCCCTCCCCAGTGGTTTTGCCAAAGCACCCGTTGTCTTTTTGGTCTGATGATGTTGTTGGAATGTTGGTGTGGGGCGTTCTACCTTGAACTTCCCTTAAGCACAAGATGAGTGACAGTTGGTGAGCTGACACCTGTGGCTGGGGTGTAGCCTGATCACTTGAAATAGAGCTGTTTTCATATTACAAGTGTCTCCTGTGTATTCCGAAGCTAGAGTTAACAAAGTGTTAGACTGGAGAAAGAAGTCAACGTGTTAGAAGAGTTTGAGAGTGAGCTGAAAGAGGGGATGAGTGGGCTGACTGAAGGAGGTGGGTGGGCAGACTGGGGCGAGTGGGCAAGCCTGGGGGCAAGTAGGAAGAACAAAGAGACTTGGAAGAGGTTGGACATACTGGGCCGAGTGAAAAACAGAAAGAGAGAGACCCCTTTGTAACCAAGGATTTAGGGTCAACAGAGACCAAAAAACAATGAGAATTCCCCTAGGCCCAAGCTTAAGAACCCCTCAATGGGTGTGAACTGTGGAAAAACATACCACACAAAAAGACAAACAAACAAAATATACTTTTTTTAAATGTAAAACACATCAGACTTTTTTTTTGATAAACAGATTTTATGGTTTTTAAACCACAAAACGTGGCAAGTATTGACACACAGGCATCAAGGTACAAAAGAAGAGGCAGCGATTGCACAAATCAGCATCACTCAGTAGTACATCAAAGTTAGAACAAGCACAATCCAGAATTTTAATCCATTTACAGTTTTAGACAAATTGATCCTACGACTTCCCCCATACCCGTCAATGTTTGCAGGAATAGCCTCCGGCTTGTAAACCACATGCTCCCGTTGTGCACACCAGTCAACTCGCCACCATCCGACAGGATGGGAGGGGCAGGAGACATCCATCGAGCAGCAACATCATGTTTGGCAACCAGGAGGGCCGTGACCAGGAGTGATCGCTCGGCTCTCTTGCTGCCAGAGACCACAACACACCAAGTAATATCAACAGGGGTAGAGAGGGGGGCATGGTCAAGCCGCTGACCATAAATGCTGCGTAGGCTTGTACCTCCGTGTGAAATGTCCATCCTGGTGGCCCCGGCGACTCTGCCAGGTTGGAATATGCTGTAGGAGATGGTGGAGAGGCTCCCGGTATGATTATTGGCCCACGGCGTGATCGCAGTGCAGATCGGCACCGAAGATCGGATACTAGTCTTTAAGGCTATCAAAGGTATTGGTCCAGAATTCCTCAGGCATAAGTTCCAATGGTATGTGCCAGGGAGGACACTGAGATCTGCCAGTGCCAAATTAATACAAACTCCCAGGATAAAAAAAACTAAATTAGGGAGGCAGGAGCTTTATCCACTGCGCCTCAAGAGCCTGGAACGAGCTCCCATTGGTTCTTAAAAATGCTCCAAATCTCCTCATGTTTCGGAAGAGCTTGAAGACGTGGTATTTTCACAGTGATACCTCAGCTAGCTTCAGGAGGCCAATGCTTAGCGCCAGGGCACCCAAGGGTAATCGCGCGCTCTATAAGTGTTAATAACATACCATAACTGGGCGTGGAGCGGCCTGCAGCAGGGGCTGGGGACCCATGTGAGCTGGGCTGTGATGCGTTGAGGTGGGACCAGAAGGGGGCCGCTGTGAGACCGGAACAAGGGACGCCATTGGGGTGAGCGGTTGCAGTGGGGGTGCGTAGAGCAGCTAGTGACCGATCAAAAGGGTGTCGCAGGAGGACCCGGGGCCCCTGTCAAGGGCTGCGGGCCAGCCTGGGGACCACCACTGGGCCGGGCGCTGCGGGATCTGCATGGGCGGCTCTCCTGCTTCAGCATCCCTACCACATTAGCAACGCGGCCCCCCTGTAAGAACACCTCAAGTGGTGCGAAGCATTGTGACTGCTGTGGGCCTGAAGCGCGAGACCACGGCGAGGTGAGCGGTGGTGGCGGGGGTGCCCAAAGTGAGCGGGCACACCCTGCTAAGTGCAGTTGACGATCCCCTGTAGCCCAGTGGAGACAGGGGCAGCGGGTTTGCATGTGGGCTGGCAGAAGGTCCAGGAGCCGCCAGGTCCAGGTCCAGGGAATTACACTGGTGGTCCTCCCCGCCCCCCCCCCTACCCCCCCCTTGCCCTTGCGTTTATTGCTGCGCCGGCAACGTGGCCTCCCCACTGAGAACAAAAGCACCAATGGTAGCAGCCAACATCAGGATACTTGGCCCTAAAAAGTGGAGTGATAATGACGCCATAGTAAAGCCACTGCAGAGGGATACAAACATCGCAGGTGGACGACAGCCCAGTGTAGGATCACGCTGGGATCTGACTCCCCTTGGCTAGGGGCCAGTCTTCTCACGCCGGGAAGAGTATCTGGAAGGGGGTTGAAATTATAAGTCTGACCACCGTGATCTACTAGATTGGGGCATGGATCTTAAAGACCCCAGGCAAAGTACTTTGTCATTCAAAACGCCTAGAACCAACACAGCGACCCAGCAGGCCAACATGGCGGAGGGTGGAGTGGCGCATACAATTGAAGTCGGTGGGCCTGACAATATGCTGCTGGAGCTTTGGCCGGGATTTAGGGCGTTGGACTCCCGCTTTGATGCCCTAGAGAAGAAGCTGGAATCCATGGGTGTTCGACTTGATCAATACGAAGGGCGCTTGACCAGGGGAGAGGGCAGAATTTCTGACTTAGAAGATGACTCCGCCCAGACCACCAAAAAGTGTGAAAGAATGGAGAAGCTTCTCAAAGCAGTGGCTATTAAGAATGAGGATTGGAGGCACGAGGGCGGCATAATAACATTCGGATCATGGGGGTGTCCGAATCCACCAACACTGGGCGGTTGGATCGTTTTGTGGAAACACTTCTCTCGGATCTCTTTGGCAGTAAGTCCTTCATTACCACATTTGTTTGTGGAACGTGCACATCCCATCATGGGGCCACGCCCGAATCCGGGCTGTCCACTAAGACCAATTTTAGCCCGTCAGGTGAACTTCAGAGACAGGGACTCTGCCCTAAGGATGGCACGTGAGAAGGGACAGCTAGAATGGCAGGGGTCGTCCATATCAATGTATCCAGACTTCACTGCAATGGTGCAGGAAGCACGCCAAAAATACATCGCGTGAAGGCGAGCCTCCGAAAGCTGGGGCTTCGGTACAGGATGTTGTACCCAGCACGGCTAACGGTGGATGTGGATGGACGGTCACATATCTTTGATTCTCCCCATGATGCCCAGGAGTTCTGCCAGCAATACTGTAATTCAGGGCGACAGCATGGAACACCCTCCCCGCAGCAGTCACAGAACATACCGGACTCTGGCACACGTGCTGATCTCTTCTCTGCCAGCTAAGTTGTACTGTTGCTAATTTTCAAACTATAGTGGACTAGTGATTGTGTGTACGATATGATTCCCAGATTGCATCTCCTAAGTTGTGCTTTCGAATCGCATTGGATTGCCGCCGGGAATGAACTAGATCTATTAACTCAGGCGCATATGTGCCAAGTTAATGGGGATGTGCGGATGCACCTGTTTAAGTTTATGCAGTATTATAGAACACTGGTTTTTTTATTTGCATTTATATTTCAAAATGTATGCAGTGGATTGGGTCTTCCCCCTGAAACTTTGTTTTGGGGGATGGGAGGCGGGTAGGGGGATACCGGGTTTGTAAGAAAAAGTTAGTAACATGGTTCAGTTACAATCAACAATTGCAGTGCAGTAACAAATATCTGGGTGCTGGCAAGATAGATATGGTAAAAGTAGATCATGGTTAATAAGATAAAGGCGGAGGCGAATGTGCTGAAAATGTCATGGAACGCCAGGGTCCTTAATAATGCTCGTAAATAAAAACCAGTGACCAATTATATGCTATGCCGTCAGGTGGACATTGCTTTCCTACAAGAGACTAATTTGGCAGTACCTGTTAAGATGCCCCTTGTCTCAAATTGGGGGGCACATAGATATTTGGCAGGTTATAACCCGTATGCCAGAGGAGTTGCTATATTGATACATATACCGGTGTCGTTTAGAGAGGTGGAGGTCTGCCGGAATGCTGGATGGCGATATTTGTTGGTTAAGGGATGTGTACTAGAGCATTTTAGTGACCCCGATTTCTTTGACACCATTAACACCCACATAGATCGCATGGGGGCGGATCACTTACACATAGGTGGGGATTTTAATTTACTCCTTGATCTGGTGCGCGATAGTACAGTGCACACGATAGACACAAAGCCCAGGGCCAGGCAAACACTGCTGGATACCATAGATAGGTTTGGACTGGTGAACACTTGGAGATATCACTGCACAGATCGGGAGGGGTACACACACTATTCTGCACCCCACAACACATTGACACGATTGGACTACTGGTGCTTCCGCTGGGGTGGTACTATGGATAGAAACAGTTAGCCATCCCTCGCGCACACTGACTAACCACTCTCCCATCCTGGTAAAGCTGAGAGTTCCTAGAGCAGGGGGGTGGATACAGCTTCCATGGAGATTTCCTGATATGGCCCTTGGAGACGCTGTTTTCACAACTGAATTGGGGGAGGCGGTCGCCGAGTACTTTTTGCTGAACGTGGGATTGGTGGAATCAAAGGCCACACTGTGGGAAGCTTTTAAGGAATACATTAGAGGAGTGTGTATTTCAAAAAGCGCTGGGGTACTTAGGGACCTACGACATACACTAGCACAGATAGAAGAGCAGTTGATTGAACTAGATTGTATTGAGACAAATTCCACTGGTCCTCCCGATTTGCAACGCGTGAAACTCCGCTGACCGAATTTCAGGAGGCTGCAGAGCGTGAGGCGCACTACCTCACCATGTATGCAGTTGCCAGACAATATGGAGAGGGCGAGAGGCCGGGTAGAACCCTAGGTAGACTAATGCAACAGTCCCATAGGCCTAGCTATATAGCGGAATTAACAGGGCATTGGGAGACATAGATAACTGGCAATGTGGGAATCCTCAAGAAGGTGCTTATGTACTACACAACATTGTACACCTCCAGGGCCTTTGGGCACCCTACAGACTACAGTGACTACCTAGAGGAGATCTAGCTGGTCTGGATGGAAAAATCGTATCAGGGGTTTCTGGCTGAGCCTTTTTCGGACAACGAAGTAATTGAGGCCATCGATGCACTGGAAGGCTCTAAAGCACCAGGACTTGATGGGTTCATGGGCTGCTTTTATATGAAATATTAGGCTCTCATCGCACCCTATCCTATTGATCTGTATCAGGAGGAGGTGGAGGCAGGGGTGCTACCACCTACCCTGAGAGAGGCGGTTACAATTCTGCTTCCGAAGCTCGGGAAGAACATGAGGAATTGTAGCTCATATCGGCCGCTGTCCCTTTTAAACTTTAATAATAAGATCCTAACTAAAATCTTGGCAACGAGGCTTGAATTAATCGTTGAGCAGCTGATATCGCCAGCACAATTGGGTTTCATTCTTTCCAAGTCAACAGCTCTTAATCTTTGTACCCTCTTTGCCACACTGCACAGGAGCTCACCAACGGTTCTGGCTGCTGCTGTGCTACTCGATGCAGAAAAGTGGCCCTTCTTATATTCTACGAAGGGACGGCTGGGGGTGCCAGAAAGGTTCCTTGGCCGTTGTTAAATTATTCGATGCAGAAAAGTGGCCCTTCTTATATTCTACGAAGGGACGGCTGGGGGTGCCAGAAAGGTTCCTTGGCCGTTGTTACATTATTGTACTCGCTACCCACAGCGCATTTTTGTCTCAATGGAACTTTAAAAGATGCGTTTAAACTCATTCGGGGACGCGGCAGGTGTGTGCTCTTCCCCCCCCTGTTATTTGTGGTAGCACTCGATCCATTGGTGTGGCTTCTCCAGCAGAGGCACAGCCATCGGGTTGCAGTTCAATACAGGTCCCCTACTTCTCACATTGTATGCAGACAATATCATACTGTATGTAAGACACCGGATAACAACCTAACACCACTCCTCCGGGAAGTGACAAGATATAGTACTCTGTCAGGTTTATACATTGATTGGGAGATGTCGGAGGTTTTCAACTGACGGTGGCGCCCTGCGACAGAACAGTGGAATACCCACTGGCGTGGTGTGAAGACTGTGAAATATCAAACCCACAGAGAAAAGGATTGTATCCTCCAGCTGAATTACGGCCCTGTTATGGAGAAGCTGTGGCCTAACATAAAACGTTGGTTGGCGTTGACCTTGTAGAATAGCGATAATTAAGATGGTTGTTCTTCCACAATTTGTATATCTTTTCCAAAACATCCCTATCTTGTTAATAGCTTCTTCACAGACCTCCTATCGCTGTTGATACTGCTGATATGGGTGGGGGGAGGTGGGGGACAGCCCCACATTTGCTGGGATATTTTAATGTTGCTGTATTAAAAGGGAGGGTTTGGGTAGCCAACTTTCGGATTTACTATTAGGTAGCACAGGCGAGTTTTGCCTGGCACTGGTACCATGCACATGTCGGGATCCCTTACCACAGACTGGAAGCCGATCTGGCGCTTCTGGCCCTGTTATCGGTTGGGTTTTCGCGTGACCCACACGATATCCAAACATTGTCCACAACCAGCTGGGCATGGCATAAACTACTAAGGGTAACTGGATTCTGAATATTCTATTCATCCGCATTGCCTCTAGCGGGTAATGGTTGGATCCCCATTTTGCAGTAGGCATTGGTGAAGCGCACGTTGGCTAAATTCCATCCTTTAACATTTGGTGATTTGTTCCCCAAAGGTCTTTATTTCACGCAAGGAGGATCAGCACTTCTGGGATGCCGCTAAAATGGATCACTTTAATTTGCAGATGCTTCAAATGGCATTGCGGGCGAGTATGTTTAGTTATCCATTAGAACACCCTGAATTCCCAATACTGACGAGGGTTGTTAAGGACTGGGATGGGAGTCATCTTATTGCCAGGATGTATAAGACTGTAGTGGCGATGCTTCCTTGTCAGGAAACTGGGGTGCGGGCGGCTTTAGAGCGAGACCTTTGTTATCCAATCATGGATGTGCAATGGGGTAGGTGCTGCACAGAAATACAACGTGTCTCCCCTAACTATCTGCACAAGCTGCTGCATTTTAAATCTGTGGAGAGCATATATGACAATTAGCAAAATGCATCGTATAGACCCCTCCAGCCAACATGCATGCCAGAGATGTCGTTCCCCAGAGGCAGACTTTGCACATATTACATGGACTTGTATCAAGATAGAGGGTTATTCGAGGTCAGTCTTTGGGGAAATTTCTTGTATTTTTGACATGGCGATTATGCCCACGCCGTTGATGACGATACTCTGGTACACGCAAGACTTCCCCAAATCCAAGTGTCGATTTGTCGCTAATGCACTCCTAATTGCTAAACGTGAAGTAATCATCAATTGAGGTGGTAAGCACGCTCCCACTCTGATTGCATGGCTACCAGTATGACTTACGGCAACACTAATAGTGACACATACGCACAACTGCAGAAGCTAGGCATATGTGGCTATCTGGCAACCATTTCAGGCCTACCTGCGGGCAATACGGGATATCAATGACATCCCTACACAGCCTCAGCATGACCCCAAGGGGGCCAGGGTAGATGGGAAAACACCTGGGGTTGCTGTATCTTCAGAGAATCTGTAGGGACTGTGGCTGAGGGCTATGCCTGGCCCTATGTAGTACAGAAATGTTGCACTTATTGTTAGCCTGGTTAAAATACACCTGTACCTCGAACATGTACCTATGATTCTTAATTATGATGTCCAATAATTTATTGTAATGCGATGTAACTTTTCTTTTCTTTTTTCTTCTAGTTTGTGAAATCAATAAAAAAAAACCAGGGGGGAGGGAGGAACTATCCATCCAAGAACATTTGTTAGATTTCGGATCACCATGGTCCAATAGTTCGTAACCACAGAGCAGGACCATACCATGTGATAGAAGTCTGTTGTATCGATCCCATATTGGGAGCAGACGGGGCTAGATCAGAGGCCCTCTCAGTGCATTGGTATCTGGGAGTAATAGTCCGAATAAAGATAATAGGCTTGAACTAGCCGTAATTGACTGAAGACAGTAAGCTCTTGAGGGGCCATCAGGGCATCTTGCTAATTGTCATGTTCAATGGGACTGAGCAAACTCTCCCACCGAATTATGAGATGCTGTAGCGTACCAGGTGAATTGATTATCAATGTGCACTAAACTGGGATATTCCGCCATGACCAAGGTTTCCTATAAGGAGTCTGGCCTCAAGGGAACTAAACTCTGGCAAGGTTTCAGGTACCAAGACATGAGTGTGGAGAGAATATCGGAGATGAAGATATTTATAGAATTCTTTTGTGCATATGGGTGTAGGTGGCTTGAAGATCCTGGAAGGAATGTATGTGCGCCCCAGACCAGATGTGCCCCATTGGGTGGTACCAATAAGGTCCCAAGCCTTAAAGCCTTGAAGTGTTGTCACCTCCTTCAACCAGGTGCCATGCCGGAGGTATCTGTTATGTGAGTTTGATGTCCCATTGCACATGCCTAAGCACCGCCTTCTAGGCTAGGATCACCATTTCAGTTATTTGAAGCATGGAACTGGGGACTGGAGAACCTTAGAGCAGGGCCTGGAAGGCGAGGAAAGCTTAGCAGGGACAGCTCCAGGCGACAAGCAGGGTCGGACAATCTCCCATTAAACCAGTTGTGGATCACAAGAAGGTGGGAAGCCAAGTAGTAAAAACATAGATTAATAATTCCCAGACCACTGTCATAGGGACTTTTTTGACTATGCGTAAGTGTGAGAAGTTGGCCTGGTATATGACGTTCACTATTCTAGTGAGCACCTTGCACCAGTCCAAACAACCCTTATGGTGATGGTTGTAAAGTCAACCTTATAGACCAGCTATCCTGGTGGTAGCATGGACAAAGCAGTCTTATGGTAAAACAGCTGGCTTCACATGCCCTCTTGAGTTTAGCCTATCTAACCCCTTTAATACCAAATGAAAGGACACCACACAATGTTATTTATTACTAGACAATCCCTCTGAACTCTTTGAGGTCAGAGGCACAAGCACAATACAAGATATTCAATTACAATAAAATAAGTTGCACAAAATACAGTAGGACCCTAGGGGCACGCTAAACCATATACTAAAATAGTGGTATAAGGACCACTACACGGAAAGTGAATAAGCCTAGGGCCTAGGAAATCGCTGGGGCTATGCTGAACTACCAAGAGTTAGGAAGCAGGAGACCCATGGGATGCGTGTGCAGTGTCTAAACACACACGCGAGTTACCATAGAAAATGAATGGGAACGTAAAAGATGGAAACTAGTTTTTTTCGGGCACTTCTGACTGGACTCGATGAAAGTTACTTGAAACCTAGACCGTTGGATAGTCAATACCCACAGGAGCACCGGAGTACTCTCGTTACCTCACCCACAGGAAGCAGGGGCATAGGTGTCAAAGTGTGTCGGGTTTCGTCGCTGAATCCTATGGAGCCTTGAAGAAAGATGCTGCAGGCGACCAGGAGAGAAGTGTCTTTTTGGATCCAAGGGCGGATCGAGGAGGAAGAGGACCTGAAAGCAGAGGGGACAGAGTTTGGGTCACTAGCCAGTGACCAGGAAGGAACCAGGCGATGTCGCGAAGCAATCAGGTGCTGTTGTGAAGCTTGTCTCTGCAGCCACGTGGACCAGGAGGGGTCGACGACGACCAGGAGTTGGGCACCGACTGTCCCACGAAGGCTCTCGCTGTCGGCAGTGTTGGCTTCCGGATTGGAGTCAACAAGCCTTGGCTAAGGCAACCCACGCAGGAAACAAAGTTGGCTTCTTACTCAGACCCTTATACAACAATGGCCTGCCCCTGGTGGGCTCTATGGCTACAAAGAATTTTGTCTTGTGGCAGAGGAATTGTATACCTTCTGTCAACACAGTTATGCACACCGTTGCAAATTTGAGTCTGGCAATGTTGCCTCTATGTGTGTGTCTACTAGCTCCACCGCCCTGCTACATATGTCCCCTGTCTTCCAAACGTGAAAAAAAGGGGGAGGGAAGGTTGACAGTGCCTCACGGAAGCAACACCAAGGGGAGGATTATATCAGACTGGTACTCGCCTGATTCCTCACTTCTCATCATCGGCTACTGCCAACCCCAAAAGAAATGGGAGAAAAACAAAAATAAAGAAAGTGCATATAGATCAGACAGCCATCAAGTGTTGTATGTGCTGGAACCCGCTGTGATATATCCGTGCCCAGAATAGTGAAGAACAAATATACCACATTAAAAAGAGTAAGGCTAACTGGCAACTCCTGACTTTATTCTGTGCTGTTAGCTCACTCTATTAAAAGTCAACCGACATGTTTCATCACTTTATCTTACGTTTCAGTGATTTCTTCAGGGTTTTTGTGGGTCAGCGTATAGCATGCACCTTTCTGAGTCTTCCCTTATTGTACCTGTAGCGGTTGGTAAAACATAAAACACACACATTACATTTGTACATTAAAATATCTCAGCGAGTGGCACCGAGCCCGGTGCAAACTGGCAAATGACCGTATCTTGAGTTATAGATTGTATTACCAGGTGGCCTTCTGTGGCAAGCCTACCCGGCCCCCGTGGAAGACTGCTTGACGTGTACCGTCCCCTGACTCAGTAGTGGGACACTGTGAACCGCCAATAGGTCGGTATCTGTGGCAAAAACGAGAAGCGGGATGAGCGTTTTGGAATACATCGCACTTCACATATGCCTGTCAATTTAAAGGCAAGTATATTGTTGCAGGTTCCCCTCCTTCCTTTAATCATCTTCCCCGCTCGCGATTTCCAGAAAGGTTCCCCTGTAGTTGTTAACAATCTGGCTTTAAAACTCCTTACCGCTTACGCGTCCAGGTGTGGTCTGGGCTCACCCCTCGTGTGTCGTAGCGGTGCCGGCAGGCTGTTTACAAAGCCCGTTTCCTGGTCACGTGGACGAACGTGTCAACGTGACGTGACGCGTCACGTTCCCTAAGTTACGGGCGCCATCTTGGAACAGGAAAATACCTCGAAGGTGTATCATTATCGCCAGTGTCAATTACAGTTGGGCAAGTGATCCTAATGGAGTGAGGAGCAGGGGTAAACATCGGGGGCTAGTAGGCATTGGTAATTCGGACCCTTAAATAGGTGTTTAGGAAAAATGGTATGTTCCTATTACAACCGTCCAAAATGTTACTGTTTGCAAAAACGATTGGATTAATTTTGAAAAGCAGATAACATAGTGCCCTGACATGAGTCCCCTGCAGATAATACACATTACTATGTTGATAAATCGTGGTATACAGCTTTTCTCAGCAAGTAGCTGCACGATCCCTGTAGTGTCTCATACGGGTTGCACTCTAGATCATTGAGACCTTGTTCCACTCAATAATGTCGTTGAGGCCTTGGTCAGCTGTTAACTCTTCGTAGATCCATCGTGCCTCTTTCTTGAGTAGTCTGTTGCTCATATTATGTGGATCTCCTTGGACTCGCTCTATCACGACCCAGCGGAGATCCCTGGGTTTGTGTTTTAGGCTGTTGAAATGTTGCACCAATTTGGTCGAGAGTTTTTCTGTTTTCAATGTACTGAGGTGTTCCTGAATTCTCACCTTGATTTTTCTGGTGGTTAACCCTATGTAGTGCAATCCACATGGACAGGATAGTCTGTATATCACGTTGCACGTGTTGCAGTTACTAAAACTGTTTAGGTGCCAGGTACTTCCATTGGTCCTGATGATGGAATTGGTTTTCATGGTCAATGGACAGATGGTACATTCTCCACATGGATGTTGGCCAGGTGGGAGGTTAGAGTGGGGCAGCTTAGCTCGTGGTCGTGTGTGGACCAGTCGGTCCTTCAGGCTAGAAGATCGCTTGAAGGCAAACCTAGGAGGTGGCATTCGCATGGAGTTGGTGCTCAAAATGTGCCAGTGTTTCCTCACTATTTGACTGATTTTTGTAGAATGTGGTCCAAAGGTAGTAATCACTGGGATACAATCTTCAGATTCCTTCGGTTGTCGCTCCAGTAAAGCCTCTCTTGGAGTATTTAGTGCTCGTTTCTTTGCCTGCTTTACCGATTTTCGGGGGTATGCTCTAGCAATGAGTTTGTCAGCCAGTTCTTCGGACTGTTCCATGAAGCTGCTGGTGGTGGTACAATTTCTCTGATACCTCATATATTGTCCCACCGGGAGGTTGTCTCGCAGAGCCCTTGAATGACATGATTTATAATGTAGCAGCGAGTTCTTGTCTGTGGGTTTTTGGTGTACTGATGTTACCAGTTTATTATCTCTGGCACTGATGTCCAAGTCCAAGTAGGTGGCTTTGTGCCGGTCCACAGACCAAGTAAACCTGAGACATCTATCAAGGGTATTGAGCCATGATAGAAAATGATCCAATGTCTCAGGGGTTCCCCCCCAGATGCACAGAATGTCATCTATATATCTCTTCCAGAGGACAATGTTCCCCTGGAAGAGATTAGATGCATGATAGATGTAGTCGGCTTCGAATTGGCCGACATAGATACATGCCAAGCTGGGGGCAAAAGTTGCCCCCATCGAAGTTCCAGAGGTCTGCAAAAATAGTTGTTGTTTATATGCAAAGAAGTTGCGAGTCAAGGCTAATTCCTTGACTTAGTGCTTAGTGCTAACGCTGCTCTAGCGCTGCGCGCATATTGTTCCCTGTCTGTAGAATTTTAAAGCTTACTTGCCTTGCATTGTTTTATGTAAATTGCGCCGAGCGCTTCGCGCTTTTAATTTGTATTTTCTACCGCTTAGGGGGAAATAAGGGAGTCTTACCCGCACCATAATCGCCACATTCCCACATTTGTGGGCTAGAAGGGACTCGGGGGCTCTGCAGCATCATCGCACCGGTTGTGAGCGCCATCTTGGAGTGGGGAGAAGTCCTTCCACTCTCAGCGCCATCTTGGTGAGGGAGAGACACTCGCCCTGCCAGGACCCACGTGACATCCAGTCGGCCATTTAAGATGGCCACTAGACAAGTGCGCAGCGACGGTGCGCAGCGGGGGCGCCGGAGATGCGCCAGAGGTAAGCCCGTTTGCGCCCGTTCGCGCAACGGACGCGCTTAGGGCCGCTACCTCTGGCCCCTCCAGTCCAAATCGCATAGCTTACACTCGGAGTGAGCTCTTCGACCTCAGACCTGGTCAGGTCCCGGTCAGACCTTCCACCTCCAAGCCAATTACCTGTGGTTTGCTTAATGTCAGATCCCTCTGTAAGCACCACACGGAAATAGCCTTCCTCATTGAGTCTGAACAGCTCGATGTCCTCTTTCTCACAGAAACGTGGACTCGGGAGGACTGTGAGGTCGAGCTGGGCTTAGCCTGCCCTTCAGGTTATAAAATCAGCCATTCACCGCGCCCACTCAACCGAGGAGGGGGAATCGGATACATTCATAGAGACTCGCTTTCCCTCTCCCAGTTAAAGATTCGAGAGGTACCGGGATTTGAACTGATGGGTTTCTCAGTCAAACAGCAGGAGTCGATCTGCTGTTCGGGTGTCCTCTGTTACCGTCCCCCGGGACCAGCACCATCCATTTCTCTTCTCATTGACCTGATTTATGAACTTGCCAGCTCTCACTCCAGGTTATTAGTTCTTGGAGATTTCAATCTGTGGGCAGGCAGCTCGCTGGACAATGCATTTTTCTCTCTTAGCCAAGCTTGTACAGATATCAACTTAGTACAGCTGGTGAACGCCTCCACGCATCGGAAAGGCCACACTTTGGACCTGGTGTTTGCGGATCCTCAATGGGCATCACTCGTGGACATCAAGTGCCAATATTGGACGGACCACTTTCTGATTAGGTTTTCCCTTTGGTCGGAGGACCCTACTTCGCGTAAGGCTGGACTACCTCTAGCTAAGCTAGAGAGACCTTGGTCCCGCATCCTAAACACGGTTCCATTGCCGAACATCTTAGACGAGGACTTCAAACTTGGCAATACAGTCGAAGAAAGTTATACCCTCTTCTGTCAGTCTATAGCTAGCTCGCTGGATAAGTTAGCGCCCCTTCGGAAGTCGCGAGGGAGGGTGAACCGAGCTAGTCCTTGGTACACGAGCGAACTTCGCCAGCTCAAACTCGACTGTAAACGCGCGGAAAGGGTCTGGAGAAAACAGTACCTAGACTCTGAGAAAACTGCATTTAGGTCTGCTATGCATAAATATAAAGCTCAAATTAAGATAGCGAAAGCGACCTTTCTTGAACTCACTCTGAATCAGGCCCCAAACAAGGCTCAGGCCCTTTTTAAAATCGTTAAGGACCTGGCTCACCCTACGTGTGTGGCCAGTGCTGTTCCCTCGTCGCAGGTTCTTTGTGACTCTCTTGCGGATGCCTTTGAGGAAAAAATCCGTAAAATCCTAGCAGGTCTGCAGGACCCACGGATTTCCATCACTGAGGCGGGAGCTCCGGAGGAGATGGCCAGTCGACCCCTGCAGAGGGCTACTAATCTCTGTCAGGAAGCTCCGGTCACGCCCTCCAGTCGACCCCGACCAGATGAGCAGCCCCCCAGCTTGGGAGCTCCGGCGGCGGAAGCCAGTCGACCCCTGCTGAGTAGCCCTCCTCTCTTTCTTTTGGATCAGGCCCTCAGCTTGGGAGCTCCGGCGACTGCGGCCAGTCGGCCCCAGCTGAACTGTTCTTCCCTCGCAGCCCCCGATCCGGCTCCCTGCTTGGGAGCTCCGGCAATTGTAGCCAGTCGACCTCAGCAGGGTAGCCTTCTTCTTCTTCCTGTGGAGCCGGCTCTCAGTCTGGGAGCTCCGGCGAGCGAGGCCAGTCGACCCCAGCTGAGTGGCCCCTCTGTCCCCACTTTGGATCAGGTTCTCTGCTTGGGAGCTCCGGAGACCGTAGCCAGTCGACCCCAGCAGAGGAGTCCCTTTTCTCCTTCCTTGGAGCCGGCTCTCAGTTTGGGAGCTCCGGCGAGCGAGGCCAGTCGACCCCAGCTGAGTAGTTTCCCCCTTCCATCCCTGAAGGAGTTCGGCGACTTAGCCCTGACGATTTCTTCTGGTTCACCTTTGGATCCTCTCCCTCCAAGACTATGGAAGGTGTTTCAAGAGGACCTCTTCCAGCCCCTGCACGCTATCTGCTGTCAGTCATTTGAGACAGCTACTGTTCCAAGCTGCTGGAAGAAGGCAGTGGTATCCCCGCTTTTAAAAAAACCTACGCTCGACCCTGCTTGCCTCTCTAATTACCGGCCAATTTCCCTGCTTCCTTTTCCGGTTAAAATTATGGAAAAGTTGGTCACCCGCGCTCTGTCCAGTTTTCTAGAAGGGAACAGCTGGTTGGATGAGACGCAATTCGGCTTTCGCCCAGCGCATGGGACGGAATCCGCGTTGGTGACCGTGCTAGACAATCTGCGGGCGCGAGTCGACAGTGGTCGGGCAGCATTTTTGGTGCTGCTCGACATGTCGGCCGCGTTCGACACGGTCAGCCATCCCACCCTGATTTCTAGGCTGGAGGAGTGCGGGATCAGTGACAAGGCCAGGGACTGGTTAATCTCCTATTTGGACTGCCGTCAGCAACGGGTTTCGTTACCCCCCTTCAGTTCAGAGGAGCGGAGAGTGGGACAAGGAGTACCTCAGGGCTCGGCCATCAGCCCCATACTCTTTAATGTCTACCTCCGCCCCCTAGTCCAGCTCATCAAAACCTTCGGTATCTCCGCATTTAATTATGCGGATGATACCCAGCTGGTCTTTTCTCTGGAGGGACAGGATGCAGTCTCATTGGAGACCTTTCACCGGTGCATGCAGGCGACAGCGGAATGGCTCCGGTTGAACTCGCTACAGTTCAACGGAACAAAGACGGAGGTCTTACACTGTTCCGCGGATCGAGTTCCTCGCGATCTTCCAGTGGACTTCTGGCCTCCGTCCTTCTCAGAGACAGTGTCTGCGGCACATTCAGCGCGCAATTTGGGCGTCCCTTTTGGGCCTAACCTGCAGCTGGATCTACATGTGAATAAGATCTCTTCAACATGTATGATGCTGATTCGCATGCTGCGCAAGATCCTTCCTCTCCTCCCTGCGCAAGCCAGACCAGAAGTAGTGCGTTGTACCATCCTAAGTCGACTTGACTATTGTAACGCACTACTTCTGGAGGCCCCGGTAACACTCCTGGGCAAGTTGCAAAGGGTGCAAAATATTGCTGCTAAACTCGCCCTTTCTCGCCCCTACCACAGCTCTTCTACGGCAGCACTGCGAGAACTTCATTGGCTGCCAGTTCATCTACGGGTGCGCTACAAAGCAGCGTGTATTGTGTTTATGGCTGTTCATGACCTGGGCCCCATTCCTTTGCGGCGAATGTTTGCCTGGTATTGTCCAGCTAGAGCTTTACGCTCCTCGTCATCCAGGCTACTGGTAGTCCCGCGATTCCAGAGAGTGAGGATGGGGGGCCGCTCCTTCAGAGTAGCGGCATCCAAACTCTGGAACTCTCTGCCTATATCCTTGAGAAGCCTTGGAGATCTCTTATCTTTCAGAAAGGCTCTAAAAACTCATCTTTTTCCCAGGATAGGCTGAGTTACTGTTTTCATTGAGTACGGGTCAAAGCGCCAGGATGCCCTTGGTGGTGACAGGTTGCGCTATACAAGTATGCCACAATACAATACAATACAATACAATTCAATGCACTGCAATACTAGGGTCTGTGCTGTGTCATAGAACCATTCTAGCTCCCCCAGGGAGCGGGCTGCTGCCACCAGTGTCGCCTCCTGGGGTATGCTAGTGTAGAGTGACTCGATGTCAATCGTCACCAGTAGATTCTCTTCAGGGTTGTATGGGACCATTTGGAGGTGTCTCAGAATGTCTGTCGTATCTTGTACGTATGAAGGTTGTGTGATCACACATTCACGCAGGAAAAAATCCGCAAACTGGGAAAGTGGCTCAAGTATGGAGTTTATACCAGAAACTATTGGCCTTCCCGGGGGTGGGCGTTGTGGCTTGTGGATTTTGGGCACAATATAGAACGCTGGTATTCTGAGGGATGGATTGATCAAGAAATCCGCCTCTTTTGCCGTGATCCACTTCTTTTCTCGGGCAGTAGCCACCATGGTCTGTATAGTGGTTTGCAATTCAGGTGTGTGGTCTCTAGCCAGAGGTTGGTAATGTTCTCTGACCCCTAGAAGTCTGTTGACTTCTGCCTCGTAATCAGAGGTGTTCATTACCACCACCGCCCCGCCCTTATCGGCCGGTTTGATGGTGATAAGATCGTTATCTTGCAAAGATTTGACTGCCATCCAGTCAGTTTTTGACATATTACTGGGTTTGTTGAAGTGTTGTTGTTTTTCCAAGTCCGCGATGTCCTGTAGGACTTTTTGCTCAAAAACTATCACCTCAGGGCCCACTTGCTGATTCAGGGGTGTAAAGTTTGAAGGTCGCCTTAGGTCTGTAGAAAAATCCGTATTGGTGGAAGTGTTCTCTTTGCCCTCAAAGAACTTGCGTAGTTTAATTTTTCTCATTACTCCACTGAGTTCACCTTAGTTGAAAACTGTCATGTTTGGGGGTCGGAACGAAGCCAAGGCCTTTGTTCAGCACAGCATTTTCATTTGGTGTGAGTGGGTAATCTGATAGATTCACCACTATATTCTCCAACTGGGTTATATTGGCGTTCGACCCCCTGCTGCGGGTGATCCTTGGAGAGTTGGCTTGTTGGTTTGTGTTGGTAATATGTCTGGCTCGTCCTCTGCCTCTGCCTCTCGTGTTGGCCCCCCTCTGGTTGGATTGATGCTGCCCTAAAAAAGCCCTGAATAGGGCTCCTAGGTCCTGGTCAGAAGTGCCCTGGGGTTGGAATCTCACTCGGGCATTGCCTTGTGGGGGATGCATGTCCAAATCATCCTCTTCGCTGCTTGTATTGCCAAACGCCCAGTTGTTGGGAGTTCTCCTGGCCTGTTGTCTACCTCCCCTTCCACGCTGAGGTGCCGGATTTTGGGCTTTGGTCTGCTGATAATATTCGTCCTCAGTATATGGGAAAGCCCATTCATGGCTAAACTTATCCAGGTTGCGTCTCAGACCTTTTATTTTCTGGTTCACCATGTATGCTTGGTATTCTCCCAAGTCAGTCTGGATCTTGGCTAGTTGTTCTTTTGCATCAAGTATGGTGGTGTCATTTTTTATGGTGGTTTCCATGTCCAGTATTACGATGAGCAACTCCTCACTTAGGTGTTTAGCAGTATTGATGATTAAAATAAGCCAGTCCCGGGTGCACTTGTTGGCTATATAGCTCCAGTCCACCCGGAACTGCTTATCCTCCAGGAAAATCTTTGGTTCCAACCTTACCAATAGGCTGGCTGGTGCCGCCCCTGCTCGAAGATATTCAGTCATTAATGCTACGTGAAGGGCTATTCTAATTTGTCGTTTCCTAAGTGTTGACAGTTTTTCCCACTCATCCCTAGCGGTGTTGGTACTTCCCAATGGAGTGTCTGGTAATAGGGATGGTCCTGCTAGAATGGTAGCTATGAGGTCTTCCGTGAAGGCCAGGCAAAAATTTGCCATGATACTCAAAGTACCCGTTTGCCAGTGTTCGCTGAGACAGTCAGTGTAAAAACAAAGTCACAGGAACTTCAACCTCTAGACAATGTGTTCCTTCTGTGAATAATGATTTGTGTTCAAGGCTCTCACGGCTAGGCTGCCGTACTCAACACTCTCAACTAACAGGAGCCTTAGGGGGATAAGAAGCAGGCCGCCCCCCACTCAAATTACTCTTATACAACAATGGCCAGCCCCTGGTGGGCTCTATGGCTACAAAGAATTTTGTCTTGTGGCAGAGGAATTGTATACCTTCTGTCAACACAGTTATGCACACCGTTGCAAATTTGAGTCTGGCAATGTTGCCTCTATGTGTGTGTCTACTAGCTCCACTGCCCTGCTACATATGTCCCCTGTCTTCCAAACGTGAAAAAAAGGGGGAGGGAAGGTTGACAGTGCCTCACGGAAGCAACACCAAGGGGAGGATTATATCAGACTGGTACTCGCCTGATTCCTCACTTCTCATCATCGGCTACTGCCAACCCCAAAAGAAATGGGAGAAAAACAAAAATAAAGAAAGTGCATATAGATCAGACAGCCATCAAGTGTTGTATGTGCTGGAACCCGCTGTGATATATCCGTGCCCAGAATAGTGAAAAACAAATATACCACATTAAAAAGAGTAAGGCTAACTGACAACTCCTGACTTTATTCTGTGCTGTTAGCTCACTCTATTAAAAGTCAACCGACATGTTTCATCACTTTATCTTACGTTTCAGTGATTTCTTCAGGGTTTTTGTGGGTCAGCGTATAGCATGCACCTTTCTGAGTCTTCCCTTATTGTACCTGTAGCGGTTGGTAAAACATAAAACACACACATTACATTTGTACATTAAAATATCTCAGCGAGTGGCACCGAGCCCGGTGCAAACTGGCAAATGACCGTATCTTGAGTTATAGATTGTATTACCAGGTGGCCTTCTGTGGCAAGCCTACCCGGCCCCCGTGGAAGACTGCTTGACGTGTACCGTCCCCTGACTCAGTAGTGGGACGCTGTGAACCGCCAATAGGTCGGTATCTGTGGCAAAAACGAGAAGCGGGATGAGCGTTTTGGAATACATCGCACTTCACATATGCCTGTCAGTTTAAAGGCAAGTATATTGTTGCAGGTTCCCCTCCTTCCTTTAATCACCTTCCCCGCTCGCGATTTCCAGAAAGGTTCCCCTGTAGTTGTTAACAATCTGGCTTTAAAACTCCTTACCGCTTACGCGTCCAGGTGTGGTCTGGGCTCACCCCTCGTGTGTCGTAGCGGTGCCGGCAGGCTGTTTACAAAGCCCGTTTCCTGGTCACGTGGACGAACGTGTCAACCGGACGTGACGCGTCACGTTCCCTAAGTTACGGGCGCCATCTTGGAACGGGAAAATACCTCGAAGGTGTATCATTATCGCCAGTGTCAATTACAGTTGGGCAAGTGATCCTAATGGAGTGAGGAGCAGGGGTAAACATCGGGGGCTAGTAGGCATTGGTAATTCGGACCCTTAAATAGGTGTTTAGGAAAAATGGTATGTTCCTATTACAACCGTCCAAAATGTTACTGTTTGCAAAAACTATTGGATTAATTTTGAAAAGCAGATAACATAGTGCCCTGACATGAGTCCCCTGCAGATAATACACAATACTATGTTGATAAATCGTGGTATACAGCTTTTCTCAGCAAGTAGCTGCACGATCCCTGTAGTGTCTCATACGGGTTGCACTCTAGATCATTGAGACCTTGTTCCACTCAATAATGTCGTTGAGGCCTTGGTCAGCTGTTAACTATTCGTAGATCCATCGTGCCTCTTTCTTGAGTAGTCTGTTGCTCATATTATGTGGATCTCCTTGGACTCTCTCTATCACGACCCAGCGGAGATCCCTGGGTTTGTGTTTTAGGCTGTTGAAATGTTGCACCAATTTGGTCGAGAGTTTTGCTGTTTTCAATGTACTGAGGTGTTCCTGAATTCTCACCTTGATTTTTCTGGTGGTTAACCCTATGTAGTGCAATCCACATGGACAGGATAGTCTGTATATCACGTTGCACGTGTTGCAGTTACTAAAACTGTTTAGGTGGCAGGTACTTCCATTGGTCCTGATGATGGAATTGGTTTTCATGGTCAATGGACAGATGGTACATTCTCCACATGGATGGTGGCCAGGTGGGAGGTTAGAGTGGGGCAGCTTGGCTCGTGGTCGTGTGTGGACCAGTCGGTCCTTCAGACTAGAAGATCGCTTGAAGGCAAACCTAGGAGGTGGCATTCGCATGGAGTTGGTGCTCAAAATGTGCCAGTGTTTCCTCACTATTTTGGAGTTGGTGCTCAAAATGTGCCAGTGTTTCCTCACTATTTGCAAGGTCTGAGGGGCTGCTTCTTTTGAGGGAAGCAAGGGCCAGTCTGGAGCAACCAGACCAGTGGTGTAAATTCAAAGGTTCGTCGCCAAGATGGCCACTAGCCAACGGGCAAGGAGGGCAGGAGGGCCCCACGCAGAACTCGTGGAGTGTGCAGGGCTGATCTTCGGTGCAGATGATGCTCGGGGCTGGGGCTTCTCAATCCCCAATGCACAGCTTCGAGGATGCCTCGGTGCTGCACAATTAGCAAGTCGCAGGCTTTTCAAGATGGACGGTCCCACGTCTCTTGTCGCCTCCACGGGTCTCAGCTCTGCTGGGACTGTGGATCGGGCTGTTGGAAGTCTGGAAGTCCGGTTCTTTTCAGGCTCTGTGCTCGGGCTCCGGCGGGAGCGTCGACAAAGCAAGCCGTTGATCGCTGGATGGTGCCTGCTTGTGCAGGGTGGTCACTCCTTGACCACAAGGAAGATTCTTCAGTCGTCTTCTTGCAAAGTAGATCGTCGAAGGTCCAGAGTTTCGTTTCAGTCAGGATAAATCTAAAGTCTTGGGACTCAGCTCCTACCTATATACCAAATCTAGGGGCTGGATTTCCTGCTAGGTCTCTCCTATGAGTGGGACCAGGGAAGGGGTGGTTACACCTCTTTCCCTTTGTCCAGTTTCGTGCCAGAGCTGGGGCGCCCCAGCACCGGTTTGAACTGGACTATGCATGGGACACCTTGTGTGCCCCAGGCAGTGTCTCATTTCGTTAAGCCTTCCCTGCCCCAATACACCAAAGCCTGCCTGGAGTGGTGCTAGCACCTCCCAAGGCAGGAAACCTATTGTCCAAGCCTCCCTCGCTGGAAGAACTCCCAGCAGCAGGCGGTCAGTCTTGTGTCTGTGGAAGCAGCATCCATTTTGTGATGCTGAGGCTCTGGTTAACTTTAACCGGGATTAGTAGGAACAACATGTCTTCTCCCTCTAGAAGGGTGGAATTCTACCCCCGTCGCCAGAACTGGCGAGGGGGCAGTATTCCAAAATGTATGACACCTTACTCGACATGTTTTGATAAAGCCAAACCAGAGTTAGCATTTAACCGCGAGGTTCATAATGCACTTAAGAGTATATAGTATGGCAATATCATAGAACAGCTATAAGGGCATGGGTCCGAAAGCTGCAGACAGACTCAGCTCATTGTAGAGCACCATCTCACATAAAACCAAGCACTCTGCCTCCAGGATTGTTAAGGCCTGCCATAGGAGTGACTTAAAGGTGTATATGTTTCTAGATATAAGGTTAGATATAGGTATACTATATCTAAAGCAAAGGGTGATTACACCACCTTGCCCCAGCTGAGTGATCAGCCAGTTGTCAATTTGGGTGACCAGCCAGGGGTGGCATAGTACATGCTGCAGCCCCTGGTAGGCCTTGGATGCACCTATGCCCTGGGTACCAATAGTACACTGTACAGGAGCTCATAGGGAGACCCATTATCCAATTGGAGATGTACCTAAAGTACATGGAGTCCATTTTACAAAGAGAGCAGATAGCCTTGGGCCCTGATTAGCAGGATCCCAGGCCAACTAAGTCAAAAACCAGCTAAACACTAGGCAAAAAATCTGGGGTAGCCATAGTCCGGTATCCACCTTCCTACAGTAAGGGCGAGATGGGGTCGAGACACATTCCACAGAAACGTCATGACTGTCCCGTCCAAGGCTCAGAACCACATCCACGGCAGGGGGAAGTGGAAGTGGAAAATTCTCAAAAGTGTACAGGATCCATGGGAGAATCCTTTTGTATAGAGCTGTACATCCCATAACATGTACGGGTAGGGTTTGCCACCTAATATGAGCAGCTTTGGCCTTTCAGACTAAGGGTTGGAGGTTAAGTGTTCAGGCTAGTTCCAGATGTAGAGACAACCAGATACCTAAGTATTTCAAAATGAGCGGAAGAATAGGTATTTTTGTCTGCCAGTCAGAGCAGTCTCTAGATAAGGCTGGAGGGACCAGTATGGATTTAGAGGGGTTCATCTTAAGCGTTGTCTGCAAGATGTAAAAGGACTCCTGCACTCCATCTTCATGGAGTACACAGATGAGTTCAGCAAAAGGCTCAAATGTGAGCGCAAAGAGGAGTGGGGATAGGGGACAGCCTCGTCGAGTCCCACTCCCTATGGGGAAAGTTGGGGGAGTGGACCCCGTTGATCTGGACAGTGCAGTGGGGTTGGAGTAAAGGGTGCAAACCATGCCACAAAATCAAGGTCCAATGTCGGCCTGTGTCAGCACTAGTTGAAGGTAACCTCAGTCCACTGTGTCGAAGGCCTTATCTAAATAAATAAAGAGTAAAATAAGATTGTGTGGCAATCAATGAGGTTGAGTCAGGCCCACATGAAGTGGGCGAAGGCAGTGCCTCGTGTTGTGGATCAGCATAAAGCTGCATTGATCTCAAACGGATCAGTGTAGCAAGGACATGCTTGAACCTGGTAACCATCATAGTGGCAAATACTTTAACCTCTCAGTTGAGGGATATGGGACGATAGTCCGAACATGATGTGGAGGGAGGTTGTCTCTTAGGGATCACTACTATAGTGACTGAGTCCAGTTCCGGAGGGAAAGTGCCTGTGTGGAAACAGTTCCTTGTAAAGGGACAAGAGGTGGAGAGTTAGTCTCTCACGGAATGTAGTATAATAATCTGTCAGGAAACCATCTGTTCCGGGAGTTTTCACTGGCGCCAAACCGGACACGCTTCTCCAATTTCCTCAGTTGTAAAGGGTTCATCAAGCATAGGAGTTTCAGCATGGGACAGGCACAGGAGAGGGACTGCCTCAAGGAAATTACTTGTGTCTCCTCCCGCGGGGGCCGTGTACAAATTTTCATTGTAGCAGATAAATGATTGTGCAATATCGGAGAGTATGACATGGGTGACCACTTGCATCGATAATTTCAGGTATAATTCTTTTCATCTGCTGACGGGAGGCTAACCAATATAACAGCTTTCTGTTTTTGTCCCCCCAACTATATAACTTGACTTTTGTGGCCCACCGTAAATGTATGGTGGCTTCAAGGTAGTGATGGCGGATTTCTTTGTGAAGGGGACCCACTTGTCAGGAGATATTCCCGTGGGGTCAGACACGAGCCGTCTTTCCAAGCGGAGGACACATGCTTCTTTTTGTGAACATGGAAGAAGCGAGCACGCGGCTGAGCACTAACACGCCCCCTAGCAATGCCCGGCATAGTAGCCTTGCTAGCAGTCCTCAAGGTGCCAACCTTCCTGATCGACCATTCATTACTGCAGAAGTAAGGTTGGAGTTCCTGACCTGGTGCTTGAGCAAAGGTCATGTCCTGGAGATACCAGGCATTAAGACGTCACATAGGGCGTTTATAGGATTTGGGAGTCCCAAGATGAAGGAGTGGAAGGTAATGGTTCGAAATCCCATTGGGTAATATTTGAATTTGTGAAAGCGCTCGCCAGTTGGAAGCGGGAAAAAAAACCAAGTCTATTCGGGAGGGAGTATGAAGGGCTGCTGAGATATGGGTGAATTGCGGAAGTCTCGGGTGCCATGTCCTCCTTGTGTCATAGAGGCCAAGAGTGGCGATCCAGTCTGTAAGATGGCACGTCCCGGTACCTCTAGAGCGGGCGGGAGACCCAGTGGTGTCGAGCTCTGGGTCAGGCACCGCATTAAAGTCGCCACCTATAGGTCCTGGAGGCAGACATTGAGAAATGCCTGAGGCACATAAATGCAAACTAAAGTGATCACCTGGCCCTCGAATGTTCCTGTCCGGGCAATCACACGATCCTGTGTGTCGTGCATTTCATGCGAGACAGTAAAGGGGAAGGAACCCACAGCAGGATTGCAACTCCTCTTGACCCACAGATATACCCTGTGTGAAAGACTCTATCATACCCTTTATGTGCTAGGAAGGGGCAACAGTTCCCTATAAGATGAGTATCTTGAAGTAGGAGTACCACGGGGAGGTGTCGGTGGGCGAAGGTAAGAACTGCAGCTCATTTCACGTGGTCCAGGAGACCATTAACATTCCAAGACAGTACAACTAAAGTCATCGCTATGAGGGACGGGAATGAGCATGCGCAGTGGGTTATTTAAGGAAGGGGCCTGTCAAGGACCAGCAGCTGAATAGGGAATGTGCCAATATGGCACCATAGAAGTTGTGACAGGAAAATCACTGTCATAACTATCGCAAAGGTGTGTGTCAAAACCTAAGAAGGAAAACGAAACTGAGCATACATGCAAAGCATACCGAACAACTGAAACATACATAATCAACATGTAAGTAAATCCCCACCCCCAGCCCCAACTCCCACCCAGCTCCACACTTCTAACCCCAGAAGCATCTGTCGCCCTGAAAAATAGTTGTTAATAAAAAGAGTATATACAGCAGTGTAGCAACATACAAGGGAAGAACCCCATCTTAGTAAAGGGTAAGGTGTAAGCTGCCATTCATTTTGGTGGAAGCACCTGCAAAGTAGGCAAACAAACAGCTGGGCAGGTGGTAGAAGAGTACAGCTAGATAACAGATAGGATAGTTCGTAGGATTAGAAACCGTGCACCTGTCAGAAACCCAGTTCCAGTCAAATTGTAGGGCTGCGAGAAAGATCAGAGTCTATATGAGGAGCAGCCTTTGTAGATGATGTTGAGCTTGGGAGTTTGTCTAAATCCTATCCCCTCTCCACCTCCTCAGAGTTGGTATTTGAAGCAGGCAGACGGTGGTCACGTTATGGAAATCGTGAAGGTGACTTGGATTGGGCGGTTCTCCTTCTCCTCTGAGAGCGATTGCGCTGCATGCATGGTTTAGGAAACAGCAGCAGACCCTGCAGGTCAGTAGAGGTTGGTCGGTGTGATAAAGGGGTAGTAGGGCTGCAAAGTAAGGAGTCCTCAGTAAGACCTCGCTAGGCAGACTCTGGGGTGTCAAACAATTATGATTTATTAGCATTGATGACATGGAGTCTACCTGGAAACAGCAAGCGATACTGAAGCCCATTGACCCTGAACTTTTGTTTGCTCTCCGTGTAAGAGTGGCTCCGCTGCTTCACCTCGCAAATGTATTCGGGGGAAAACGGTTGTGCCTGATGCTCCCTCAGGATAGCATCCCTATCCCTGTAGTAAAGGATGCAAGCGATTATTGGTCGATGGGAGGCATCATGAGGAGCTATGGCAGTCCTTGCTCAATTTACCCTTTCTACATCCAGCCAGGAGGACAACCGCTCAAAGGGCATCCAAGATTTAATCCAGTGCTCCAAAAAGTCCGCCCCCAGTTGCGGTTCAATGCCCTCCGTACCTTCAGGGATGCCAATTTTTTGCACGTTGTTTCGCCTGAAGAAATTTTTGGCATCCTGGGCGTGTCTATTAAGCTCTGTGGAATGGGTGAACAGAGTAGAGACTGGGCTTTGAGAGTGGAGACGTCATCTTCAGCTGTGGAGAGCTGGTATTCAGCTTCTGTAATATGTGCAGCAGTGTTCCGGAGATACTGAGGCAACCGTGCTACATGCATCCTCACCTCTCCAGTTTTCATCTCCACTGCAGCCTCTGATGTCTAAATAGCATGAAGGATGGCAGTGAGTTTGCTGGACAGAAGGATGGGTTTATCTACCTCACAAGGGCCCGCCGGCTTGCTGGTGGGTCCAGTAGTGTACTGGTCTATGCTGGTCTGTAATGTAGCAGAGCTGGTGGGTCTGTCCTTGCCCATCACAGTAATATCCTTGAACTTCCAGGCCCCTCGATGAAGAGGAGTCGCCCGCTTGCCACAATATCACAGCAGCACGAGCAGCCTGCCGTGGATGGAATGGTTGCTCTCTGCAGTGGATGAAGGAGATAGTGTAGGAGCCGCTCAGTAGCCAGGCGTTAGTACATGGCACTCCCTAGAACCACCAGAAATTCCATCTCAGAATAGAGCACTGGAGCGTGGGAGGTAACGAATGCCTCAGCAGTGCAACCCACCACAAAAGGATGCAGTGACCCAAGGAAAGGCAATTGGACCCAACACTGCAGATAGGACAATTTGGTGGGCGCGGAGGTAGGTCAATAGAGGACGTTCAAGTCACCTCCATTCCCCAAGACTAGGACCCAGTATCTCACACATGGATGGGCCACAGAGAAGAATAGTTGCACCAGGTGGGCAATCAAGTAACAAATTTGAGTGCTTCGGGACCAGGGCAGCAAATGTCATGAGCAGATTTCTGTGAAAGGCCATATTCTACATCGCCCCCAGTTCCCCCACCCGGCCTGACTGAAGACAGTAGAGCGAATCCCAGAGGAGGACCCCACAGCAATGATGAGCCAGCTACAGGCCCCTGTGGAGAATACGGGTGCCAAAGACCCAACACAAGAAGAGGCCTGGCCAGCCATGGGGCAGACTCAATAAGGAGCGTACCTCTCCAGTGGTTCCGGAGGCAGAGGGGACCGGAGCGCGTGACAAAGACTCCGCAACTCAGTGCAGGGCCGAGCACAAACAAAGCTGCCTGATGGGCCATCAGCAGGAGTCCAGCAACCACAGCAGGCTGCAGCTAGGAGGAGGAGGCGCGCCTTGTGAGCGGTGCCAGGAGGGTGCTGTGGTACGTTATAAATGTTCAGGTGGGTGTATTAGGAACAGCACATGCTGCGCACCCAACACCTGTGACCCTGAATCAAAAGCTGCAATGGACTGTGGAGCACCCGGGTGCAGGGTCCGCTACAGACGCAGGTCAGGCCGCAACAGCAGGGGGCCACGGCAAAGCAGGGACCGCGGAGAAGAGCAGTTCTGTAACCCATGGTGCAAGATCCACACAGCACTGCGAGGACCATCTCGAAGTAGGAGGGAGGGACAAGTGGAAGGAAACACTAGGTTCTAGGATGGCACCCTACCTCCGCTCGTCCTCAGGCAATGACTCCACTATTGGTCCTCTGCCGCCAAAGGCGCTGTGCACAGCAGGTATAAAGAGGAGGCCCGGTCCCGGCGTTCATACTCCCCAGCAACTCTGAAAGGGTCAGCGGCCATGCGGCTTGTGGTAGGCTGTGAACTTCTGTCTCCAGGCAATGCGGTGGGACCCGGGTCCTTGACAGGCGCTCTGGTCGTTTTTCAGGGACTCTCGTGGGCATATGATGCTGCTGCACCACCTCACAAGGCCAAGGAGTCAGTCGGGGAAGGTCGTTGGCAGCTAGAAGTCCAGATTTATGACGGATATGCGTGATGCAGAGCTAGCCTAGAGAGCAGCCACCGTGATGACTGTCCAGGCCATGCCCCCACATCAGAATTTATGCATTTACAATTAAAACCATGTAACACAAATCAAAAACAATCACATTTACGAATGCATAAAACTTTATTTTTAATGGCAGCCTCTGATGCATTTCATTAAATGATGAATCTTTATATATTTGAATACAGTCTCTATTCCAGCATGGCTAGAGGTATGTCTCTCACACTCGTCAACACGATTCAGTGGATAATGTGCGAACCACCTTCTTCAGGACAAATTCATAACATATTACATATACATACAATCTTTTACAAGTAAAATTCTGCCATTTGTAGACACATAAAATCTCCTTCTCAAGTAACTCCATTAGTTCATTTTAAAATGTT
This sequence comes from Lissotriton vulgaris, assembly GCF_964263255.1. Classification (NCBI taxonomy): domain Eukaryota; kingdom Metazoa; phylum Chordata; class Amphibia; order Caudata; family Salamandridae; genus Lissotriton; species Lissotriton vulgaris. The sequence goes on along the minus strand of NC_141699.1, from coordinate 361,760,251 downwards.
TCCTTCTGAAATCCTCACAGGGCACATCAAATCTCCAGGTTTATGGATACTGCATATAGAAACCACTCAAAAATATAACATATTTCACTGCAGAGGCTGGTTCACCAGCAAAAGGTGTTTTTATAATCAACCTGGCAATCTCAATACAGAAATCGCACTGAACATCCGTTTACTGTGAAAGAATGGTGCAAACTCAGAAGTACTCTTCTTTATATCAACATACCATAAAATATCCTTAATAGCTTGAGAGGGGCTAACCAAATTTAAAAATGGCTTCTCTGTAACTGAACCAATGTGCGGTAAAAAAAAGTCATCAAGCCAACACACATCCTTCTATGCACTAAAGCATCTCATGGAGGTTTAGCAGCTTCAGACGAGACGAGAGCCAGCAGGCTGTGGGGAGAGGTGGTGGAGAGTGGGTGCCGTGGTTGAAGAGCTCATACAGCTGGAGGCATTGAGTGGGCAGTCTGAGGGGAGAGTGAACATAGTGCTGGAAGAGCTACCAGAGGGGTGAGTGGACCAGTGTCAAATTCAATTTGGGGTGCCAATGGGCAAGAATGGATTATTGGGCCGCAAACATGGTGGTGGAGGCCTTTTACTGCTGTTTTCCCAGGAACTGACCTGCTATGGTATTGCAAACTGAACGCTGTTACAGCCAATCTGTGCAGGACCATCAGAATAGTGGGACAAGCAATCCAACGCTCTCACATATGCACAAAGGCAAATCTATAAATGTAGATTTTCCTGCAATAATTTTACTCTTACACTTTTGAGTAATTTTACTGCTTTTGAATAGTTACCTCTCGATTGGGATGGACAGGCACTCTCTCGCTACCCACACCACTGTGGTTTACTCCAAAACTGGGAATGCTGGGCTACCAGCCCGGATTTGATAAATGGGATCTGATTGGGGTGTCTACAGAGAGGGATTTGGTTAAAAAGGGGGCAATACTGACATTTAGTGAGCTCCAGAACCAGTATCAGCTGACACAGGGAGAAATGTACAGATACATGCAAATTAGACATGCGTTGCAGACAGCGGTCCCTTCTCCAAAAGTCATACCGGAGTCGTCGCCCCTAGAGGACCGCTTGCTTGATGCGCCACTCGACTCAAAGGCTATATCTTTGACATACAAGAAGCTGAGTAATAACCTGCCAGAAGATTTCCCGAAGCTTAGGGAGAGGTGGCAAAGCGACATAGGACCCATAGAGGACGAAGACTGACAGGCGGCGCTAATGTCCCCAAGCGTAGCGGCAATCGCCCAGAGATTTAAACTGATTCAGCTCTAGCTAGGATAGGGTCTAGACCCGATGATCGCTGTCTAAGAGGTTGTGACCCGAAAGCCACATTCTATCACACACTGTGGTCCTGCCCCATGGTACGTCCCTTGTGGGAGGAAGTCACGACTCGTATGTGCACAGCCCTGGGGAAACCTATTGTACCTACCCCACAGTTGGGAATATTAAATATCTGGGAGGCCTCCAACCTGACTGAAGTTGAGCAACAATTCACTACGCTGGGATGTAAGCTAGCAAAGAGAGAATTGGCCAAGGGATGGGGGGAGTATAATCCCACCTCGAACCGCCCTGTGGGTTACAGAAATGGACAGATGTATGCTGGCAGAGACAGAGGTATACAAGGCTCGGGATGCCCCAAGGAATGGGACATGAAGTGGTCAAAGTGGAATAAATACAGGGGAGATCTTTGTGTGTCGCCTACTGTTGAAATGGAGATGCGTAGACAGGAGAGACTTGTGGAAGATGTCTAAGGTGTGTCGCGTTCTAATCTAGGACCCTGATCAATACTGTGACCTTATGCCCCTATACAGCTATAATCCATTTATTCCCCTATAATGGCATAAACGATCAAGAGTGATATTTCAGAAACTCGTCTCTGGCCTAACACAATCAGAGCCATATTTCAGAATCTATTCCTCTGCAGCTTCCTCTGCAGCTCATTAGAGCAAATGACACAGCAGAAGCCACTATCTAAGATTCCTAGATTACACTCCGAGTTCTTCAACAAGATAAAACTCAGCAACCTGGGAAAGCCCCGCTTGCTATGTTTTGATTAGTAATAGAACTCTAATGAGCACTGAGAGACGATCACTTCCTAGTGACATCTTTATGACGTCTTATGTCCAAAAACTTACGTCAAACAAGGCACCTTTCAGGTATAAATATTACCAACGTTGCCTTAAGCAAACGCTGCTGCCTCAACGACATCGATGATAGCGATGGTGTGGTGAACATAGGAGCAGAACAGCTGTCCCCTGCAGAGCCCAGCAGATACAAGCTGCCCACGGACGCTGCCCCTCCTCCTCCTCGACGCGCTGAGAGAGACGCTGTCTTTTCTCCTGCCGAGAAAATCCAGCTCCGGCGTTTCCAGCCTACTCTTGCGAGTGACTGGGATATCGAGTCTTAAAAGGAGATACAAGACCTCCAACATTCTATTCCAGAGGTATGGTGTTGACTAAACCCTTAGAGAGAATTCTTGAAGCAAACCTTGGCAAAACCAACTTAACTAAAACTGCTACTTACTCCCTCCCAAGTATTAGGCTTAGGTCAGGTACACTGGGGTAGGCGTAGTTAGAAGCACCAGTTGAGTACGTTAGCTAAATGTATATATGAATGTATATATTTTATTAATTTAACCATTGTATGGCTAAGAAACCATATCAATGCTTTTACAGTATTATTTCGCAATCCTCATTTTACTGTACGCACTTTTTATAATAACTAGTCTTGCAATTGTGGCAATTCATTTCTCTTGCATGAGAAGAAAGACTGTTCAATAAATAATACCTTTTATTGAAAACGCCTGTCTCTCTATTTCTCTGCACTTTGGTGAAAGTAATCTGCACAAAACTGACTGAGTAAAATAACTGTCTATTGTTTCACACGACTCTAGAGATTGACTCTTATTCTAAGGAGTAAAGTTGTCATGTTTATGCGGTTGTTGGAAAACTGAATCCCTTCTTGTCTGTACCAGGGAAGCTGATCACTTCCTATTCAGTCAGGAAAGTTTCCAGTGACCTCTGAGCTAGTTGGTAACAAACCCAATTAAGTTTAGCATAGTCAGTGGAGACCTGGAAGATCCGCACTTCTACGTCCATACTACTGTTTGTTATTCCAATGCGCAGGGCCTATTGGGAAAATAGGAACTACACTACAGGTGCACTCGTGATTTATGTTTTTGTAGGATGCTATGGCTCCGAATATGTACTATGTCGCCCAATCATATACTGTATGACTATGATTTATATCAATAAACAGAGTTTACATTTTTTTTTACTGCTTTTGATTATTCACCATATAAGAGTGTGAAGTCAGGCAAAGGTGTTGAGTATATAGGGGGTGAAGACAGCAAAACGTCATATATGACTAAAATGACTACTAGTATTGACTTTATGATTATATTTAGCAGTCTGCATGCTAATTATGGATAACTGAAGACCATGAGGTTTATGTAGTATGATCACCAACATTATATCATTAATGAAGTTTACATCAATAAAAAGAAGATTGGATTAATCATCTGTTTACACATGAATCTATACATTTGAAGACAAGTTAAAGTCACATAGATATCAAATTTTAAAAACGGAATCTTGTGAGTGCCAGGTGGGGACGTTTTGTCCTTCTCATTAAAACCCATCATTTGGGTGGCAGATACCTCCGCAATCAGGTTGGGGGATGGTGCTCTTGGGGGGTACCTATGGTACCCCCCTACATGTCAATGCACAAGGTGGCAGGAATCGCTAAGTGCCTGCCAAGTTGTGCATGGAAATGCACAACATGGCATTTTACCATTGCGGCGGGTGCTGCAGCCAGCAGCACCCACTGCAATGGTAAAGTACCAGATGCAACCAACGCATCATGATCAGGCGGTCGCATCATGATCAGGGGTGCGGGACTGCTGCATGGCAGACAGGCGGTCCCATTCCCGCAAGGATGGCGGGCAGACTCTGGTCCGCCCGCCATCCTAATAGGCCCCTAAGTTTTTAAATGTAAAAAAGGTAATTAAAATATTTGAACATATACTAAATATGTTTTATTTATAGGTAATGTTTTATCATTAAATTATGTGTATTTAGATCTTTAAATAGTTTGTCCTTTAATTTTTTTGAACATTAACTCCTATGGGCTTTAATTTAGTTATAAGTCCCTACCTCCATTATTTTCCTAAGGGACAGTGATTCACCATGTTCGGTGATGGGCTTACTCCAGGTGGAGTATATTTACAACTGCTTTAGGCTCTTTTGGTCTGTATTAACTATAGGAGGGCAGTTTGTGAACAGCAATGAGTTCACTCTTTAGTAGGTGCGTGCATGTCCGCCCCTAAATCCCTCACCAAACCCCTCCTAATCCTCCCTTAAATCCTCCAGCAACTTCCCTCTGTCCCTCCCAAATTGACTACTAAAACGTATAAATACGAGTGCGAAGATCTCTGCAGTAGGGAAGGAGATCTTCACACAGAAAAGATAGGAGAGGCGGTGGTGTAGAGACCTCTGACATAGGTAGTGAATTGCATTTTGTAGTACGTTAGTTGCACGTTTGTACTACTACTAAACATATTACAAAATGCGGTTTATGAATAGGCCTCTCACAGATCACTACATATTATAGCATGCAATTATGATGATCCAATCCAATATTTAACATGGGTACAGGTTTGTTTAATAAATGCTCCAGTTTTAGAATAATATCACAATAGTTCACTGTGATCAGCGTAGCAGACTTCAGAGATGGTGGCCCAAAAGCAAGTTCTTCAACGCTCTGATCCAATCCAAAAAGCTTTATTTGACGTATTAGGTCATAAGAGCACAAAACTTACATATAAAGACAATACACAAGACTTCCACAAGCAGTTCATGGAAAGCATTTGCACAATCAATGCATGCTCTCTAGGATGGAAAGATATGGGTATCTTAAAGACTCTATGTACAAGTTAAAAATGTATTTTATATAAAAATGAGTTGGCTAAAAACTTTAAAAGTATAATTCTATACAAACTGTCTTTGTTAGAAGAGCTGTTGATCAGACAGAAATGCATTACAGCCAGGCTTATATGTTAATGGACCATTATCTCTTTATGGGACCTTGCTCTAATTGCCCACACCAACCCCAGGAATTTTGCCATGGCTATAACAATCGCTTCGGTGGTATCACTTCTGAGGATTCTTTTAGCCTCTTGCGCCCTTCTTGTACCCAAGAGCTTGCATATTGGGGACAACAAGGTGCGCTGCAGAGCTTTATAACCACTGAATTTGAACAACTAATGGGGCAGTGATTCGTTACCTATCTGGCACAACGGACAAAAATTATTACGAGGTGTGGACCATTTGCTAGTAAAAGCTTTTAATGGCAGTGTGCCAACCTTGAACTGGATATATAATTACCTATTGCTCTAGTTCAGATACAAATTTACAGCTAAGGAAACACCCTGTAAGGGAAGAGATTTCGCAGTTTCTCACTAAATCGGTCTAAGCCTCTTTTTACTTTTGGAAAAGCTACAATGAGGGTTGCCAGTGATTGGAGCATTACTGGGAAATGGCTCAATGTCTGGTGAGCATAAGTTCAGAAGTACCCGAATTACCTGAGTGTAGTGGCAGCAGGACCCTGGAGCAAACTCATCCTGGAATGACTGTCCAACTGCCGCATTTGTGAGCTCAATGCAGACTGTGGCAAGTCAGCAATGGGGTAACAGCCACAAAACAAAAGTTACTCTACCAAATATGAGCCCACCCTCTGGACAAATTCTTTGTGTTGCACATCTCCTGTCTCCTGGGAAGCTCTAACACACAGCCACACCTCCCCCTGCTTACGCAAGCACGCACACACACACACGAGTGCACACACAGAGACACACACACAAGCGCACATACATTCACGCACACATACAGAAACACCCCCCCGCCGCCGCACACATACACACACAAGCGAACCGAGACACCCACCCCACACGCTGCCCCCTCCCCCCTACAACTAAGCCCCACTCACCACCAATCCGGACTTCTTCAGCCTCCGCGGGGCTCTCCCTCGGGCATGGGAGCCCCGCGTCTCCACTGCTTCTCTGGCCAGGCACTCCGTGGGTGCGGGCTTCTGGCAAAAGACGGAAGTCCCGCCTCACCACAGGTTTCGTTTTTGCCAGTGCGCGCTCACGTCTTGTGATTTCTGTCAGCAGAAGTGTGGTCAGGCTTCAGGACTGGCCTGGCACGAGGCCCCATGCAATTGTGCAAGAAGGGTTAGTGGGAGATGGGGCTGTGCAACTGCACAGGTCGTGTCGCCCCTCCCGGCGCCGGCTCTGACACTACGAGTTCCGGAATACAAGCGGCTATAGGCCACGCACGAGCAGGTGCCCTTTACCGCAATTCTGAGGTCTGCACTTAACAAGCAGCGAAATGCGTGCGAAGAAATTCAGAGCCGTATAAATGCCAACGAGCGGCCGAGGAAGGGCAGTGCTTTCGACCAGGAAGTCAGATTACAGAAGTTGAATTAACTAGTTCCACCCACCCACCCAAGGAGCGCTGGAAACTTTGCAATACTTGCAGCTGCCCAGGGCTCAGGAGATCCTGAGGTGCCGGGTTTTTAGGAACCCGGTGGTGCCAGGGGTAACACCCGGGGACCTCTGAGTTCTCCCTGTTCCAGACCACAGAAACACAGAGTCTTCTAGGTGAAGTCAGAGACCAAGTTTTATTGGCTGCAACCAAGTAACATGTGTCCTAGAAGTACGACAGCACGGGCCGTAAGTTCTCAGGAGACTGTTCGTTTTTACAGAACCAGCCTTCTCCTTATATACATAAATAACAGCTGCGGGCAAGAATTCTTGAGTTTATGATATGGTTATACACATATTTCTACAATAATACAAAGAGCGAAGTCCTGCTGGTCAGCACATATTTTAGATGTCCAGTTCGTGATGGATTACCCAGCCAGGCCCAGAAATCCCATCAGTTATCGATGAAACACCAATAAGGTCGGGCACCCTCCCATCGTAAAACTGGTCATAAACAAGAATCATGGACAGGTGTATGTGTATGGAAAACATGGTCTGTATGTAGTGAATGGTTTATGGCATGTTGTGCCTTGATGATATCTTACTCGGCCACTGGGCGAGGAGCTGCCCAAACAGGTTTGTCTGGAGGCAGTGGAGTCAGCTCGGCCAGGTCATGGGGAAGTCAGCTACGGTGGACGTGTCCTTTCGGATCAAATTCGGTCTTAATCAATTGACTATATGAGGGCAAGTCACAAGATGGATGCTGTTTACAAGATGGAGTCTGAGGGTTCGGAACGGAAACCATGATTTAAGGGTGTTAGCATCACTCAATCATGACTCAAATGTATAGGGATAATGTCCTAATCATTACCGCTCCGTAGACACCAAATTCGTCATGGTACGACGATATTTTGTGATACGAGTGTTGGACCTCGATACCGGTGGAACGGCAGGGTCCGGATTTTCAGTACCACAGACCTCCTTTTGCCCTCATATTAGGCAATAACTCATGCTAATCTGAGTCCAAATCTGTGTTGATGAATTCATGGAGATGCTGCTGTAGCATCATTCTGTTGCTCAACTCGTCCCTTGATACAGGCTTCCTTACACATGAGGTAGCGCAGAGGCCACATATTGCAGGAGCGCACTGTACAAACAGGCAGAACATAAACAGAACGGCTAAGATCATTCCAATGAAGATCGGAGTTTTCCATCCCCAGGCAGATATCAGTTCCCACAGCCACCCTAGCAAAGACCAATCCCCTTTCTCCACGTGAAGGGAATCAGAGATTTTGTGTAATTTGGAGATGGCCTGGTACACTGTCGGAGTATTATCGGGGATGAAAATGCAGCAACTAGATTGGATCACTCTACATACACCACCACGGTCTGCAAGTATGACGTCTAGGGCAACCCTGTTCTGAAGGGTCATAAGTCGATCCGTCTGAAGCTCAGCTGTCAGGTTGCTAAGGGCACCGGCCGTTTCAGTCACAGCGGACTCAACTATCCTCGTCAATTGTCGAATGTTCCTGCTGTTCACTATGGGCCCCCAAAATGGCAGAAAACCCTTTGCGAAGTCTCCAAACTCTTGACCTGCAGTGTCGTCTTGACTCACGACACCCCTAACTGTCCTTGTTTGATGGTAATCTGCCCCGGCCGTGTAGGTGGGTGGCAGCAGAAACGAGATGAAGCATGTGCCCGAGAAGTCAGGGGGCAACCATGTATAGGCTTTGTCATGGCAGACGAAATAGGTGCCTTTAGCCGCTAAGAATGGAGGGGAAGTTCGGGAAGCAAACACATATGTTTCTGTGCATACGCTCTTCCCCAACTGTGCTTTGGGATCCCTGCCAATACCTTGCAGACACAAGTGGCCTCGGTGGGGCACTATCCAGACTGGGGAGGATTTCTTCGTTTTCTGGCCTTTATTCAGAGAGATCCCATATTTAGTTATATTCCAACGACTGTAGGGGGTGAGTTCATCTTTAGGAATCGTTTGATACGTGTCAACATCCCTACTCATATTTCTTATTCCTACCACTAGTGCCTTGTTGCTGGAATCGCTCTCCGTGGAACGGGGCGGGTATGGTTCTAGGGCAAACAGGAACATGGTCTGGAAAGCCCACAGAGAACCATAATAACTGAATGGCAGGATGAAGTATGGGATGCCCTTATCTGTTGTGTGTGGCATGAGTCCACAGATCCAACAATTCGATGTGTTCATTATAGACTGGTGCTGGTGTAGGAGCTGGATGAAGGAGTTATTTATGAACTCTAATCTTCTGGCAGACTCGTGTTCAGGAAGAGGGTGAAAGGAGTGTAAAGAAGCAGTTGGAGAAGGTGTGGGCTGAGTGTTGTTTACAAAGGTGATTTGAAACGTGGATAAGGTATAACCAATCAAGAACATCATTATGCTACTTATCATCAAAATACATATTATCAGGAATTTCTTCCTGGCCATCACAGTGCATATTTTCGTTTTAAAGTTCATGTGTCTAGCAGGTCTCTCTACCCTCGGAAACTCCATCCTCTGGTTGCTGCCCGCGGTGGGAGGTTGCTTCTGCCAAGATGTGCGCTCTGTCCAGTCCGGGGTAATTCCCTCAGACCGACCAGAACCGTTGACCTAGGCGTCCCCGGCTGCACTCCTCAGACTTCAACCGCGGCCCTAGCAGCAGAACCGGATGGCGGTTCGAAAATCAAAAATGAGCTAGTTCCCTGGGCGAGAGAGCTGTGAAATCAAAAATAGTTCATGGGGAAAAAGGGAAAATCGCACTAATTTGATTATGTCAGTTCCTTGGTCTTGACCTCAGATGATATCGTTCTTTCCCAGGCACGGTGTGATCTTTAAACAATGTTTCAGGTTCATTAGTGTCCAATTGCATTGACGGTGGCACAGATCCTTGCAAAATGCAATCGCTCTCTTTGTCGGTACCAGTTCCTTTTAATCGTGCATTGCTGAAGGGGACAAAATGAGGTATGAGCTCTGTCTCGGAGTAAGCGACTCCTTGCTGGACCCACCGGTCATATGGAAGGGGCAGCGGGACCCTTTTGCAATGGGCTCCGTGCACCCAGTGTTTTTTCCCGTGGACACGTACTGCAGAGCGGGTGGACAGCAAGACCTGGAAAGGTCCGGTCCTTCGAGGCTCCTCGTTCTTTGTTCGCCTGAAGTTCCGAACTAGGACCCAGGAGCCAGGTTTGATGGCGTGGCCTGGATCGTCAGACGCCGGTGGAGAGGAGCTGTGGACCTGTTGATGTAAAGCATGCAGTTTAGTTGTCAATTCGTGCAAATAGTCAAACAGTGCAGGGTACTCTATCTCACTGAGCTTTCTAGGCCTCGGTACTCCCCATATGTTTGCTGGGCGCCCGAACACGATCTCGTGTGGGCTAAGTCCCAGTCTAGAATGGACAATCATCCTGGTAGACAGGAGTGCTAAAGGCAGGGCGTCTGGCCACTTGAGACCTGTGCTGGCTTGGATCTTGGCCAGTTTCAATTTTAACGTGCCATTATAGCACTCTACCAATCCTGCCGATTGGGGATGATTTGCAGCATGGAATTTCTGGTGGATGCCTAGACACTCACACACTCTCTTCATCACTCGTCCCACGAATTCACTTCCATTATCACTCCAGACAATCCTAGGCATGCCAAATCGAGGGAAGAATTCTTTGACAAGGGCTTTGGCAGTTGACAATGCAGTGTTGTCCTTAAGGGGGTACGCTTCTACCCACCTGGAGAAGGCGCAAACGACAACAAGCACATGTTTCAGGTTATTGCACCTCTCCATGTGGATGAAGTCGAGCTGCAAGACCTCGAACGGATACGTTGGAGGCGCAAAATGACCAGCTGGGGTTGGGGTTCACCTACCGGGATTGTGCTTCAAACACACCATACAATTCCTGACCAGATTCTCTGCACATTTTGGGATACCACTATTCTGCCATACTGGGGCCAACAGCTTACATATTCCTTTCACACTGATGTGTGCCACTCCATGGGCCATCGTCACCACTGCGAGCACATAGGCGTTAGGTAACATCCATCGCTGATGTTCTGACAGTTCGACCCAACAACCATTCGCATCTAATCTACCCTTGCTTTCTCTCCATTCATTCACCTCTTTCTCAGTAGCATCAGCTTGTATAGATTTCACGCTTTCGATGGTGTCCTCACACACACCCACATCAGGGGTCCATCTAGCAGGACCTACAACATACATCCGACTATTGTGTTCCTTGCAGTCTCTTTCGCAACCTCATCGGCAAATGCATTCCTTCGACCAACATCATCCGTAATTTTTATGTGTGCTCACAATCGCAACCTGTAGGGGCAAGGTCAGTGACTCGAGAAGGTCGTGTACTAGCTGGCCGCGTTGAATTCTCGCACCGTGTGATGTCAGGAACCCACGTTCACGCCACAATCTTCCAAAACTATGGGCTACGCCAAAGGCGTACTGATTATCAGTATACACATTCACTCGTTTTCCTTTCGCCAACACAAACGCTCTTGTGAGTGCGACTAACTCTGCTGCTTGCGCGGAATTGTGGGGGATGCGAGCTGTCTCTACAATCGTGTGTAATGTTGTCACGGCATATGCTGCAGTCGTATCACCATTTGGCAACTTGAAACATGAACCATCAACCCATAAATTATCATTACATTCAGGGAGGGGAGTGTCTTTCAAGTCTACTCTCCCTTTTGTCTCTTCCTCTGTCCTAAAGCAGCAATCATGTTTTTCAACCTCATCTGTCTCTGCTGGAATGGGTAATAACGTAGCAGGGTTGAGTGTATCACACCTCTTTATGTGAATGTGACTTGCTAACAGTGTCAGTTCATAGCTGGACAGTCGAGCGCTAGTTAGATGTTGTGTTTTCGTCCTGTTTAGTAGGATATCTACTGCATGTGGGACCATAACAATCAGGGTATTATTCATGACTAACCCAGCAGACTGTCGAATACAGACAGCCGCTGCAGCAGTGGCCCTCAAGCAACTTGGTAATGCCTTAGCTACAGGATCTAGAGTCGCGGAGAAATACGCACATGGGCGTTGTTTGTCCCCAAAGTGTTGCGTCAAGACTGATAATGCGCAACCTTCTTTCTCATGGACATATAATGTAAAAGGCTTGCTGTAGTCGGGGTTGCGCAACACAGGAGCCGAACATAAGGCCTCACGCAACTCATGGAAACTCGCCTGACAATCTTCAGACCAAGGCAAAGGATTGGGTGTGTCTTTACGCATTAATGCCAGCAAAGGTTTGGCCAACAGTGAGAAGTTAGGTATCCATTGTCTACAGTACGATGTAATGCCCAAGAAGGCACGCACTTCTCTTTGTGTCCTTGGGACACTCAGTTCTGCAATTGCCTGTATTCTTTCTGGGGTCAGTCTCCTTCCCTCCTTCGATAAGATGTGACCTAAGTAGGTTACTTCTTGTCGGCAAAATTGCAGTTTGGAAAGCGAGACTTTGTGTTTCATGTCGCATAAATGACGCAACAATGACAATGTGGCTCGCTTGCAAATCTCTTCAGTATCTGCAGTGATCAGTAAATCGTCTACATATTGAATCAGAGTCGCACCACCAGGTAGAACAATCGTATCGAGTTGTTGTGTTTTCAGAGCCTGACTGAATATTGATGGACTCTCACAGTAGCCCTGAGGAGCGCGTTTAAAGCGGAAGCTTCGTCCTCCTAAATTGAAGCCAAAGATATCTCTGCTCTCCTCGGCAATCTGGATGCTGACGAAAGCGTTCTTCAGGTCAATCACTGAAAACCAATTGGCTGAGGCTGGAACCATTGTCAATAAGGCAGTAATGTCGGGGACGACTGGAAACTGCGGTACAACGATCTTAATCACTTCCCTTAGATCGATCACGAATCGGTACACAGGGGGCTGTGAAGGATCGGTACGCTTTAAGACCGGCAAAACAGGACTGTTACAAATGTTGCCTGTTGTCTCCTCGATGACATCTTTCTTGATCAGATCGTAAACGATCGCTAACAAAGCCTTTTCACATTAGTTTGATATTCTATATTGGGGAATGCGTGGTAACCTAACGTTAGCTTTCAATGTTATGACATATGGGGCTATTTCCAAACGACCTACATCATTAGAACCATTCGCCCAAAGTTCATCCGGAAGAGATGACAGTTCTGTTGGAATATTCTAACTTTGACAAATACATTGGAGAAATTACTTTTCTTCCTACGGTAAGTTGTACTCCCGAAGGGGAGCAGTACAAGGTTGCATATAATCTTTTTAACAGATCCAAACCTAACAAATTCTCGCCACAACCTGTTGTAAGAATGAGGGGTGCTTCTAATTTGCATGGACCAACAGAAAGGGGCATGGGATTGGAGATCGGGTTTCTAACAGGGGCGCCAGAAAAACCTACTGAAACATTCATTTCGCCAGACAAAGGTGCGCCAGGAAGTTTTGAGTGCATAATAGAACTTTTTGTAGCACCAGTATCCAGCAGAAATGGCTCCGCCACTCTGGATGTAATCACCTCGACATAAGGTCCATTCTGATCTACTGGAACTGAAACAACTCCCTCTCTTTGTTCATGGCTGTCCTAGCAATTATGACCCTCATTCTCGTTCTCTGCGTAATAGTCATCTGCATAGTACTGAGCTGACCTGGAAGACGCATTATTCTGTTGGTCAAAGCTATTCATGGAATTTTGAGGCGGAAAAGAAGTGGTATTCTGGGAGAAATTTCCACGGCCCCTACCTCGAGGAGCCTGTTGAACACCTCTACCTCTTGTACCGGAAACACCATTTAAGCGTCGCGCAAGAGCTGGACAATTACTTTTGAAATGACCCTCTTCTTTGTAATATGCACATTGATTCGGGCCATACGGAGAACGCTGATGGGAAAACTCGTTTCCTTGCGCGTTTCTCGAATACTGCTGTGGTTGCTGATAATTGGGCTGACTAGGAGTGCGAGGCGGGTAGGCTTGCTGGAGAAGAGCTTTAGTTTTTAACTCCTTAGTCTTTTTGTCTGCCTTATCTAGCTCGTCTTCGCGTCTATTTTCGTAGTATTGGGCTGTGGCTAAAATCTGAGCTGACGTGGAAACAGCCCAAGCACTCTCTGAATCTTTCAATTTATTACACAATTCGGGAAGCAGATTATGTACAAATTTGTCTACAAACAATCTTTGACCACCCTCGGTAGCCATATCCTGACCACTATGATCGGTGAAAGTCTCCTCAAATCTCGTGAAAAAGTCAGACACATTCTCATCTTTCGTCTGTTTGCATGCAGATAGCTTGTCCCAATTTACGCGTAATTCTGGCATTAACGTTTTCATGTACGTGATAATCCTACCGGGAAGTTCTGCTATTAAAGGCTCGGGTTTAGAACCACCAACTTGTCTAGCATCAGTAGCAGTAATATTAGCCCATGAGTCACCTAGTTCTTGATCATGATCTGCATGACGAATTTTACTCCATAAAGGATGCAGAACAACATTCCCAAACAACATGTCTACATCTGCTAAATTCAGTATACATGAGCTGGCAGTCTGTGATAACTCCTTGTAATACCCAGCTGGGTTTTTACGTGGATCAGGTAGTGTCTGTTTGAGTGCTAAAACTTCAGATCTTTTCCAGGGGACATGAACCCACACACGCTGAAAATGCGGTGGAACAGGTGGTTGTGCATTCGCATCACCTTCCCTCCAAACTGGAGGAACTTCTCTCATAGGGTATTTTCGCGCCTTTTTCCTATCTGACTCGTCATCTTCATACAATGATCTAGAGACATTTCCCTTACTCCTATAGGATAATAACAGATCTATCGCTTTTTCAACATCGGCACCTACAATCATACCTTCATAGAACTTAAAGCGCATGCAGAATAATTCCTGCATTTTGCGTTTGGGATCATTCGTCTCCAAATCTTCGCACAGATATACACACATCTCTTCAAATACATATCTTTGAGTGGGTGCATCCCACTGACGGAAGACTTCCATAACGGACTGAACATCATATTTAGCAGTGTCAGTAACCCATTTGCGTGCTAATTCATTTAGTACCTCTCTTTCCTCGTAGTCGGGTAGTTGACTACGCAACTGTCTATGTCCCGTTTTAGGGGTCGTTTTAGGCGACCCAAAGAAGGGTGAGAATAGACCAGTGACAGTACTTGCCACTCTCTGTCTGACAGAAGGAGAAGCTTGCGGCAAAGCAGATGCGCCAGAAAAGACAGGCTGGTGTAAAGAGGAAGTCGAGGCAATAGCCGAGGAAGTGGAAGTAGTAGCAGAAGTAGTATCATAGTGAACAGTTGGAGCAGTAGGCAAAGTCGTAGAAGTAGATGGAGTATGTAGCAAAGGCGGCGGCCCTTGAGAAGGCTGCGCCGGAGAAGTAGGAACCAGCTGAAGAGGAGCTGGTGCTTGTGCAAGAGCTGCATTTCGTGCGCCAGGGCGCGGTATAACAATGCGCTTCGGGGGTCCAACAATACTCGATGTGTATGGGGGTGGTGAGTTCAATAAATGGGACATTAATGGATCTTTCTCGGATGTTCCCTTTGAATCTTGTCCTTCATGGGGCAACATCGGGTAGCATTTATCTACCGCTAGTTTCCTGTTTCTGAGCATTTGTTCACTTTCCTGCTCTTCCTCATTATCCCTGTATGAAATGGCAGCTTGCACCATCGACATACCTCTTTTATTTTTCTTTGCTAATTTTATTTCTTTCTGTTTGGCTTCTTTGCGCCATAAGCGAAAAGAGTCAAACATCGCCGCCTGGGCTTTCTTCTTGAACAATTTGACCTCGAGGTTGTCTAATACTTCTGAGTCAAAACTACCATATTGGGGCCATTTTAAAACACCATCCTTGTGGGTGTATTTTATCCACACTTCATTATACGTGATAGGACCTACTCCGTGCTTTATATATAACTCATATGTTGGAGTTCCAATCGGAGGAACCGGACACAAATCCTCTAATCGGGAGTCCTTACTACAACCAAGACAAAACAAGTTTCCAAGTCTGCTAAGACCAGGCATCTTCGCTCACTAGTCTAGCTTCAAACTTCAAGGGATTATCTACCTATGATATTGTCGTGAATACACGAATCCCTCGGTTTTGGTGCTTGCAAGAACCAATACAAACCGTATCTCTGGGATACCAAAACTAAGAACCAAACTGAGGACTGGGAGACGCTCCACTTATACTTAACTGAATATTGAAGATCGGTGACGTCACTAGAAGACTCTTCTATCGTTTCGCTCTACCAAGGATCACTGGGTCCAAAACAGGGCGATAGTCAGGGCAGCAGTCCTTCGTAGCCGTCGGGACGCGGGGAACCTCGCAGCAAAGACCTTCGGAACCACGTCGACAGGCAGGGGTCGCTGAAGTGGCTGGCCGTCCTCCGGAATTTTCACACGAAGCTCCTCACGAACATCTGGCTTGGACCGTCACCGCTTGATACCACCCCGAGTTGGGCGCCAACTGAGGTGCCGGGTTTTTAGGAACCCGGTGGTGCCATGGGTAACACCCGGGGACCTCTGAGTTCTCCCTGTTCCGGACCACAGAAACACAGAGTCTTCTAAGTGAAGTCAGAGACCAAGTTTTATTGGCTACAACCAAGTAACATGTGTCCTAGAAGTACGACAGCACGGGCCGTAAGTTCTCAGGAGACTGTTCGTTTTTACAGAACCAGCCTTCTCCTTATATACATAAATAACAGCTGCGGGCAAGAATTCTTGAGTTTATGATATGGTTATACACATATTTCTACAATAATACAAAGAGCGAAGTCATGCTGGTCAGCACATATTTTAGATGTCCAGTTTGTGATGGATTACCCAGCCAGGCCCAGAATTCCCATCAGATATCGATGAAACACCAATAAGGTCGGGCACCCTCCCATCGTAAAACTGGTCATAAACAAGAATCATGGACAGGTGTATGTGTATAGAAAACATGGTCTGTATGTAGTGAATGGTTTATGGCATGTTGTGCCTTGATGATATCTTACTCGGCCACTGGGCGAGGAGCTGCCCAAACAGGTTTGGCTGGAGGCAGTGGAGTCAGCTCGGCCAGGTCATGGGGAAGTCAGCTACGGTGGACGTGTCCTTTCGGATCAAACTCGGTCTTAATCAATTGACTATATGAGGGCAAGTCACAAGATGGATGCCGTTTACAAGATGGAGTCTGAGGGTTCGGAACGGAAACCATGATTTAAGGGTGTTAGCATCACTCAATCATGACGCAAATGTATAGGGATAATGTCCTAATCATTACCGGCCCGTAGACACCAAATTCGTCATGGTACGACGATATTTTGTGATACGAGTGTTGGACCTCGATACCTGTGGAACGGCAGGGTCCGGATTTTCAGTACCACAACCCTTCATGAGCGAGAAAAGGGAGCCCGGCAGGGAACGCAGAGGTAAGTCCGACCTTCCTTTTTATTCCATTAGAGAAACATATTAACCTGGCCCCCAATAGGCACGGGCAGATGTGAATCCTGTCCGATGGCTGCCTGATGTTCCCATGACACGTCACAAGAACATATTTAATCAGCCCTGGCTTTTGTTACTAGAAGCACTTAACATGCTGGGGTATGAGAGTCCACGCTTGTAATGTGACAGGCAAAACTGCAATGAGTGGACTTGAATTTAAAGCAGGCTAAAGGTCAGGACTGGCCACATGTGATACACAAAGCAGGACTGCCAGCTTACCCGGCTCCACCTTTCATCTTTCCAAGAACGCCAGATAGAGAAATGATGACAGTGTGCTAGCACTGTAGATTATTTGTGGTTTTTCATGTCATATGTTAGTAGGTCATCCAGTTCTGTTGTTTTCTGTGCATTCTGGGACGTGTAGTCCTTTAAAAACGATAATGGTACTGGCACCTGGATACAAACAATAGAATCCAGGATGGGACTAGCTACTCGGGCCTGACATGGAAGCACCAGAATTCTCGGGTCCCGCCTAACAGAACAACGGTTATTTTACTATTAAACTTTTTTTATTCCGAAAAAGACCGATTATCCTCTTAGGCCCAACATTTGTAAGAGGGGGACGCCGACGCCGGTTTCCATTGTGACTGAAGCATGGAGGCCATCTTTGGTTTTATATGTTTGGTCTATGACGTCCATGAGGGTCATTGAGGGCAAGGGCAAGGTTGTGTTCCTTGAGCCTTTACTCCTGGTCTCAGTGGAGGCTCCATGTAGTATATCTGCGTCCTACAAATCACCTCAGTCGGGTGCTGTGCACGGTTATGACTATTTGAGCAGCTCTGTAGTCCATTTCAGGCAGTTTTTGTGGGGTTTTATTCATTCTCCTCCTCGTGTTTTTTAAAGTTTGCCCAATACATAACTGTCAGGTGCCCTCGTGCCTTGTCTGTGAGACCAAAAGTTATGAATCAGAACGAGTGACTTAATCGTAACCACTGGAAATTCTTCTGGGAGCATTCCATTCCATCTGCTTTTTTGCTCACTGTGCCACCCAAGGAAAGTCTTGCCTGAGCGGCTAGATTATGCCCCTCTTGAGCAGGCATAGAGCAGTCCAGACATTTTAGGCTTTTGGGACACCTGAGAGGTGTACCCTGAGGCTTTCCAGGAGAGTGAACTACGGCTCGTACATTGTACATACCCTTCTACTTACTGTACAAAAAAAGAGGTGGATGGTGATCCTTGGATGAATTTTATTACATTCCATCATTTATTAATTTGCTGACTAAACCTTTCCAGACAGGGAGCAGCCATATGCCAGGTATTCCTGGCCCCACCCCGAGAGGGGTAGGGTGAGCCGCTAGCCACACTCCCTCTGACCAGGAAAAACAAGCAATGGCAGTCGTGCGTTTGTAAAGTTTTTCAGATGAATCCAGCAATCACGATTTGTTTTACTCCACGTCATGTGTGACACCTACTGCTCAACCTGGATTTTTAGCAAGTTTTATTTGGTTTTGCTCTTGAACGTCTATCCCAGCATTCAGAGTTCTTTAACTGAAATACTAGGCCAGGCTGGGTGAATTTACTCCAGCATGGGACCTGAAAGTAGTCGTGTGATGAGTGAACCACACGGTGTCTCATCAGAACTAAAGAGTTGGGTTTACTCCAGGACCCACGTGCACCGCGGTGCAGGTGGCAGAGCGGATGCTCCCCGTGGATTTAGGTACTCAGTTAAAGGGGCTTTTAGCCAACCCTCTTCATCCATTGGTCGGCTGCCATTCACATTTTTCTTCTTCCCAATACAGCAAAAAAATGGGGCGATGGGTCAGCCTACTTCATCCTTTGGGCTACCTTCACTGTGAGTGACAACATTCTGCTTTTTTACAAGAGGCACACCCGCACACAGTAAGTGATGGACTAGTATGGCTGGGTGTAGTTACAATACAGAGTTTGCAAAAAAATTCATACAACACATTTTCATATACAATGCCAATAACTCAAACTTTAATGCTGCGAGACCTATTGCATTGCAAATGCTTGTTATTAATGTTTTGCAAAAAATGTCATCATGAGAACAATAGTAACATCTGAACCTCACAGACACCACGGGAACGCTGCACAGCGACAGGCTGCTGAGTTCGGAGTTGGTCATACCCACTGCACTGTGGTCAAATCGCTAATTGGTGCCACAAGAACAAAACCTACTTCCAGGAACATTTAATTGTTGATCCTGTAGCAAATTCTATACAACTCAGGACCACTGAAGAATCTGTGAGTGAAGGCTTGCAGCAGAGTCAACTCAGTATGTTGGGTGTTAGGCACAGCTTTTGAAGGTTGCGGATGCAGTCATGCTCTCTCTTCCTTCGTTAGTACAGCACACCTCTTATGAGTGAAGCAATGCTTGGGTGGCAGGGAGGCCCTTTATAGCACTCAACGTCGGCTGCTACGTTGCTTCCTCTCCCTTTTGGACACAGAATGACTATTGTGATTTAACAGTGACTGGGGAGGTAGGAAGACACACTCTAGCACTTCGATCTTCTTCTGCATTGCTCCAATTATAGTCTCAATGTCTGTGCTGTCATTTCCACTTGGGCACAGGTTTTGGGATCCTCTGGGTATTCTTCTCCCCTGTGGTATCTCTCACTCTCTTCGCTCAGCAGACCAGACCATCTCCATGTCTGAGTCATTACCATAGCTTCTCCAGTACCTCTTGCAGACTTTCTAGGTGATGCCCTCGCCCCTGGCAGACTTTCTGTCAGAGAGAGCAGCACTAGATCTCAGGAATTCCTCTGTGGGGTAACACCTCTTTGTTCAGAGAGCAATCTGGAAACCAGTGAGGAAGTTTCTGTTCCCCTTTAATAGTCCCATTTCAGACAAAGAATGTTGATTCCACTGTGAGGGTCCTGGATTCAGTCCAAAGCAGCTCCCGATCTTAGTATATTGCTTCTCTGTACATGAAATACAGTTTTTGTTTCAGATTATGATATCCACAGCAGATAGTGTCGAGGGGTGTCTTTAAACTGGAGCATTTAAAACTTGAACACAATCACACGAAGTATTTGCACCTGGTAGCCATCTATCTATGGGAGTAGCACTTCTGTGAGGGGCAGGCCCCGTCTGAATGATTTCCTCTGCACGACAAAGGCGACCACTACTAAAATGTTACTGTTGCTAAACTAAAGCATCATTGTCTCACTCCTCCTACACCTTGTTGATACTGAACCCAAAGCTCGGAAATGTCAGCAATATACTTTGCCTGTCTGGGGAGGCTGACCCTCAGCTTTCATCTTGTACCTTGCTTTACCAAAGGTGATCAAAAATCAGTCCCACTGGTCTTACAGTCAGACACATACATTCAACATGGAGTCGCATTACCCATCACAATGAATACCCCCGTACACTCGTCTCCCACTGAGACAAGTCAGCACAGGGTTCAGGCACATTGCGGTAGCTGAAATTTAGTTGAGTGAAGCCTATAAGCATCCCAAGCAGGTCCATTACTACACATAGGAGAAACAGAATGATAACACAACATGTCTATGCAAACAAGTGTCAGAGGCACCTACTACAGTAACAATAAAAGTCCAGTATACAGTTCTGTAGGACTTGGCCCATTTTGGCTAAAGTTCCCTAAACTTTTTGCTTTCCCCCTAGACCTTTTTCTCACATGGTGTTGCCAACTTAGATGCTTTGGACACTTTGCCACTGCTAAACAGTGTCAAAGTACAAGTACTCCCTGTATAAAGTGTAATGGTAATTGGTTGTTCCCTTGTAAAGTGCACTATGTGTGCCAGGGCTGGTAATGCAAATGCTACTAGTGGGCCTGCAGCACTAATTGTGCCACCCACACAAGTAGCCTTAAAGAGGGAACTCAGGGCTACCATTGCAGTGCCTGCGTGCAGTTTGTAAACTGCCATGTTGTTCTGACAAGTGCATCCATTTGTCAGACCGTACCTTTTTCTTTCTATGCACATCAGACACCCCTATGGTAGGTCCAGGGTACCCCCTGGGCAGGGTGCAGTGCATGTGAAAGGTAGGACATGTACTAAGGTGTGTGCCATGTCCTGACAGTGAAATAATCTCCATTTCGTTTTTTACTGTTGAAAGGCCATCTTGCCCATTCGATAGAATGGGGAGGCTGTGTAATATGTTTTCCAGCCTATCATCCTAAAGGCTTAAGATGGAGGGGTGAAGTTTAGTATGCCTGAACTCACAACGTAATAACACATCTTTCTGTGAAGGTGGTTTTTGCATTGTGTGCTTATAAGCCACTTTTTTAGAAGTGGCTGGGTTTTTGTCCGCTAACATTTCTGAGTGTCTCTGCCTGGTTGTGGATTGACTATCTGGATTTGAAAGCGATAGGATCTGGGGAATGTCTTGACCCAGGGGAGGAGGTGAGACAGCAACCGGCTGACCTGCATCTGGAGTGTAGGGGGGAGTAGTAACCCCTAGAGGTGAAGAGGCCTGGGTTGCTGCTACAAAACAATTGTCCCATCTCCCGCTGAGTGATTGAGAATCCAGACCCCACTAATCAAAGGAAGAATTTGTCACTGGCAGGTAGGCACCCAGAACTGGTTTGAACAGGGGTCAGTACCCCCCTAAATACAAATACTTCAAAGCCATTGAAGGGTATAAGTATGAGAGCCGAAGCCCCTGAACTTAGGAGAATGGCTTGATCAAGATTGAACAAGACTGGACCTACTTTGTGGTCAAGAGGAAGCTTTGCCAAGGAAGAAACAACTGAAGAGACTGAAGGAAAGGACTGACCCTTGCTGTGTGTTCTGGGGCTGGCCTGCAGTTTGCTGTTTTAACCCCTTCGATGCTCATGACGAGCTCAGCTCGTCATGCAGTACACTGGTTGTGTGCTCATGACGAGCTGAGCTCGTCATGAACAATGGTATTCAAAGGTTCTCAGCACAAGAGGGGAATTGCTGCAGCACTGATGGTGTTAACCAAGGAGAGGCTAAAGGGACGTTGCTGTGTGCTCTGTCCCCCTGCTTGAAAGGACTTTGCTGTGCTGTGTCCTGAAGTAACTTATCCCCATGGGCCTGAGGTGAGCTGTCTCCCTGTTGCGAAAACTCAGGAACACAAAAGTTCCAGGAGAGTCTAAGCTACGCTGGGTGCGTGTGCTTTGTGCATCCTTGACCCTCGTAAGAAGTTCCCTGTGATTGTGGTCACGTGGAGTCCAAGCGAGGATCAGCGACACTGTGTGCGTGTGTTTTTTGCAGCCTGAACCTTTTGTGAGGATTGTCCAGTTATCGTGTGCACCGGAATCCAAGTGAGTCTCATCGACGCTATGTGTGTGTGCCTTGTTCAGCGTGAGACCTTTGTGAGGATTGCCTTATCATGCACCCGGAATCCAAGTGAGACTGTCAACGACGGTGTGTGCGTGCTCTTTGTGCAGCCTGAGACCTTCCTGAGGATTGCCTTGTTATCCTGCACCCGGAATCCAAGTGAGTCTCAATGACGCTGTGTGCGTGTGCTTTGTGCAACATAAGACCTTCGTGAGGATTGCTTTGTTATTGTGCACCCGGAGTCCAAGTGAGTCTCATTGACGCTGTGTGCATGTGCTTTGTGCAGCGTGAGGCCTTTGTGAGGATTGCCTTGTTAACGTGCACCCGGAGTCAAAGTGAGTCTCACTGATGCTGTGCACGTGTTCTTTGTGCAGCCTGAGACCTTCGTGTGGCGGGCCTGGTGATCGTGCACCTGAAGCCTAAGATAGTCTCAGCGACGCTGTGTGCATGTGCCCTGTGGCATCCTGAGATCTTCGTAGAAGTAGCCGCCCGAACCAGCAGCCCCGGAGGAGCTGAACCGCCGGCCCGAGCCCGCTGTTGCCAATTCACAAAGATTTAATCGGAGGTCCAAGTCGCTGGAAGAGGAGAGGAGAGTGAGTTCGCCTCCCCCAGGTAATGTGTGTTGACTCCTGGGGCGGGTTGTGGGCTCGGACGGAGATGCTCTTGCCCTCTCTCTCATTCCGGCAGCAAGAGCCTCTGCTTCGGCTTGTATCGCGGCCTGTATTGCCATGGGAGTGGCAGTACCGGGGCCGGAGTGCGGAGCTGCACTTTTTGTTACACCATACCCGTGTTGGGGGCAACTGTTGACAGAGGCTGAGTGCGAGTCAGAAGGAGTGGCAGAGAGACCGCCTACTGCACGGTGATCGGAAAATGAGTGTATTACGCATTATCTTATTTCTGCATAACTGAGTACCTGATTGTCGTATTACACATTGCATTATTCCTGCATAACTAACTACCCAACTAGTGTCTGATTAATGGCATTATTTCTGCATAACAAACTACCTGATTGTCGTATGACGCATTTAATTGTTTCTGCATAATGAACTTCCTGATTAGCGTATTACGCATTGCATTATTCCTACATAACAAACTACCTGATTAGTGTATTATGCATTACCTTATTTCTGCATAATGACGTACCTGGTGGTTGTATTACGCAGTGCATTATTTTTACATTGCAAAGCGCCGGATTTTTGCGTTATGCATTGCAGTACATTTACATTACAAAGGGCCTGATTGTTGCGTTACGCATTGCATTATTGTTACATTGCAAAAGTGCCTGATTCTAGCATTACGAACTGCATAACATGGTATTAGGATTACAGTGGAAGGCTTAGAAGTGCTCATTAATATCGTCAGAACTTACAAGGGCTGGCTAGCCTAACAAACAGCCAGGAGAAATATTACCCATACTCATATGTTGGATTTATATTGTGTGGTTTTATTGTATATCTTTTTATTTAAAATGTATACTCGTTTTTATAAAACTTGTGTGGAGTCTTTTTGTGGTGTCATCATTGGGTTGCTGTGAGTGTGATCGCAAATACTTTACACATTTGCCTTAAAGATAAAACAGGCTGCTCATGCCAAGCTACCAAGTGGGTGAGCGGGTGCTACCTCAGAAGGTGACCTTCCTTTTCCTGACGTGGAAACACAGGTCCCTATTTATCCTAAGGTACCTACCTCAGCCAACCAGGGAGCCCGGGTCTAACATTTGGTGGTCAGCGGTGTGGGATTTGAATGTGTATTTGCAAATTCACTCACAGTGATTGGTGTACATCGCAAATTTAGCGCAGACCACGACGCAACCACATATTGTATTCTTGATTTGTTGGTTTTATTTTTGAGCAACCTTTAAGCTACACATCATGTCTCAGATGAGCCAGGTAATCAGTGAGGCTGCGGAATTAGAGTTCGACATTTAAGCATTGCTTACCTACAAAGTTGATCAATTGAGGCAATTCTGCAGAGCTTTGGGATGTCCCATGTAAAGTAGCACCAAGAAGGAGGAGCTGCAAATGGCCTTGAGGGCCTGGGGAAAGCCAAAGGGGCTCAGGAGGCGGGTGATGTTGAGGTGGATGAGGATGACCCAGGGAATGGATTTGGTCCACAGGATTTGCCAGTGAAGGGACCAGCTTCAGGGGATGGTAGTAACCATTCAGAGAGGAGTTTTTCACCAGAGGAGCTAGAGGAAAACCAAAGGGTCAGAGAGCATGAGTTGGTGGTTTTAAAACTTAAAACTCAAGCAGAGGAGAAGAAGCTGCTCATTGAAAGTGAAAAGCGAGCAGAGGCGAGCAGGAACGCTCTCGCCTTGGAAGAGAAAAAGATTCTCTTCGCTCATGAGTTAAGCATGAGGGAACTGGACATTATGGTTAAAAAGGCAGAGTCCAGTTTGAATAGTGGCAGCGTACAGCCAGTGCCAAGTGTGGATGAGTATAAGCGGGTACTGGATGACTGGGTGTTGGTAAGCATGGCAAATGATTTGAATGGGTTGCTCAACGTAACCTCTAGGGAGCCTGGGCTCAATATTTGTTTACCAGGATTGCGCCAACCTGTTAGGATGCAAGCTCTTTGATTCCCGGGAGCTGGCAAAGGAGCCGAACCCTGGTCATGGGTCCAATGGCCTGAAAAGGTCCTAGAGAGGTGAAGTAGAACCGTTGGGTCCCAGAGTAGTGAGGGGGGGCATGCGGGCTAGCGCCCTGTCTCAGAGGGGAGGGAGGGAGTGTGAGCAGCGTCCCCAGGGGTTCACTACCCAACCCCAGAGAATAGAGGGTTTCTTAGAGGAGAACCAGGTTGGAGGCCTAGCGCCTACTTGCTAGCTGTTCTTCCTCCCACAGCTGGCATCATGATGGCGTGGGGCGTCTGTCACCAGAGGTCCTGAAGTTAGTGGGTGCCATTCCTAAATGGCAGACATAGAAATCTAAATGGAAGGTTAAGGGAGGAAGGTGTCCCCCCGTGGGAAAACCCATGGGACTGTGTCCAGCCAGTAGAGCTGGGTCTCCTAGGAGTGACCAGGGTACACCCACAACTAACCTGGAGGACAGGATATCTGGTAACAGTGTCTTGACTGATGGGTCTTCCAGGAATACCGCTGTAGGTGGGGGTTGGCAAGGGACCATAACTGTCTGGAAGTACCCATGGAGCAGCATAGTTGGCCCAGGGAGTAGTGACCAAGATAATCCCCTGGGGTCAGGAAGGCATAGAACCGGAGGGTGTCCCTGGGGTAGCGGGCCTGCGTCTGTGTTCTATCTCCCCAAGCAGGGAAGACCATCAATGTAGTTGATTGGTCTACCCTGGCTTTTGGCTGGGAGGGGGTTGTTTAGGACTTGGCCCTTTTTGGCTAAAGTTCCCCAAACTTTTTGCTTTCCCCAAGACCTTTTTTAGGTCTTGCGCCTGCGATGCATATGGCGAAGCCATATGCCATCGCGCAGGCGCGATACTATTGCTGTCGGGTCTGCTTCCCAGGAGACAGGAGATGTCACGAGCATGCTCTGGAAAGCGATTGGCGCCGGCCGCGCGCGCGCTTCCCCATCTCCTGTCTCTCTGGGAAGCACACAAACAAGCCCAGCAAGCCCCGCCAAGGTAACTTGAAATAATCTTTATTTCTTGTACAGACTGACGCTCGGAAACACTCGATGTGAAGTTCTCCTAAGTCATTTAACCTCGTTTATGGTGAGATTAATCTAGTGACTGGTGGGTGTGGGTGCTGGGCTAATCGCATCGGAGCTCCCTCTGGCGGCTTGTGATTGTAGTGTAGCCGGAGACTGAGCTCCCTCTATCGGCCGGGCCCCTTCGCTGTTGCTCTGAAGGAGCCCCCCTCAGATGCTGCGGCAGCCTCGAGTCGCGCAGTGTTGTCCCTGGACACCTGCGAGAGGAAACGCCAGACGCTATAATGTAATGCTGGCAAACAAAAAGTTTTCACTACGACGCGCTATATAAAGGTCTCATGTGGAAATATTTTACACCAAGGGTGACTTTGCAGAGAAAGGCCCACTATCCGTGGACTCTGTGCTTTCCATCCCCAACTTACAAACATATCACTGCACGAGCAGTAGCACAATTAAACAGAATAACCCAGCCCAAAGTAGCAGTTGCGCACCATGGCATTATGGGTATGCAAATGAGCCCAGGAACGGCTTCTTTCTCCACATTGCAGTATGCGACCTGTAAAAATTGAAGGCAACATTTCAAGTCTCGTGGGAAAAAAATGTCAATTTTGCAGTGAATCTCGCGTTTATTCAAAGACAGTTAAATAAGTCGCACACACTTTCTTTGAGATATTCAGGACCGGCGCAAAATACAATTCAGTGTCAAAATTACATTCTGTTCGGTTTTCATAAGTAGACGTGCTTCGCTGGAATTCATTCGCCTTGACCCATCCCCGAGATGAAAGTTAACATTGAAGTGCTTAAAAATTATGACACAAAAAAGTAGTTTGTCAAAGGCCAGTGCTGCTGTACGGGGCGCACTTTATAGCCAGCCAGCAGACACCACTGATGTTTATTGTGGCCACGATCTGTATATTTCACAAAGTTTCCAGCAAGCAGAGCCTGTGACTCTGTACAGGGTCCTGAGATTACTTGCACCCCACCTGCTAGGGCTTTAATCACAGAAATGTAGGGCCTCAGTCGCGGCAAGATGGTGGGTGTGATCTGTTCTGTGTTGCCGACCAGCAGACCCTCTGAAGCTCATTGCTGCCCCCATCTGTACATTTCAAAGAGATGCCTGCCAACAGAGTACACAGTCTGTAGGGCTAGCGCCACATCTCTTACGACTTTAATCTCAGAATACAACATCTCCAGTTCCCGCAAGATGGTCTCAATGGCACCCTGGGGGGCGCTGGGCATAATTTGGGTGTGGGGGTGATTGTCCCTCGTCAGTCTCCTGAAGGGGCAGGGCTCTCTTTGAGGGCAGCTGCGCGCCCTCCTGCCCTGTCTCTTCCCCATGGTTGGAAGTCTAGCTCCTTATAGATGACACTGCGCAGCGCGGCTCTAGGCGCTGCTTGGGTGAGGGCAGTTCTCTGCAGACTGCTGTTCCGATGACAGTTTGAAACCAGTGATTGACTCGGAGGCAGTTCTCGGTATTTTCCACAGGTACAACAGTAGTTGTGTGATTGTGTTAATAGATTTTCTTTTCCTTCAGGAGGTCGAAGTGAAGTTCTCGGGACTCACTGCTACAACAGTAGTTGTGTGATTGTGTTAATAGATTTTCTTTTCCTTCAGGAGGTCGAAGTGAAGTTCTCGGGACTCACTGCTACAACAGTAGTTTTGTGATTGTGTTAATAGATTTTCTTTTTTTTCAGCAGGTCGAAGTGAAGTTCTCGGGACTCAGTGCTACAAAAGTAATTGTGTGATTGTGTTAAGCGATCTTCTTTTCCTTCAGCAGGTCGAAGTGAAGTTCTCGGGACTCACTGGGCACCTTCCTCAGTCATATGAGGGCCGGCCATTTTAACCTCACTTTTGGTGAGATTAATCTAGTGACTGGTGGGTTTAGATGAATCTATTGACTGCTGGGCTAATCGCATCGGAGCTCCCTCTGGCGGCTTGTGATTGTAGTCAGGAAAAGAAAATAGCCAGAGAACTGCCCTCACCCAAGCAGCGCCTAGAGCCGCGCTGCGCAGTGTCATCTGAGGAGGGACAATCACCCCCACACCCAAATTATGCCCAGCGCCCCCCAGGGTGCCCTTGAGACCATCTTGCGGGAATGAAGGCCTGGACGCGACAAACTTAATGTGGAGAAAATGGAGGGGCATGATTGAAATAGAGAAGCCCGGGAAACAAGGCAGATTGATTGGAATGAGAGGATTCAAAGCGCAGTAAACTCCAAACCATTATGGATGTCCTGTAGCGCTTGAAACGGTGTAATCTTCATAGAAGCCACCAGTGAGCTTTGTGCAAGTTCAAATGAAGAACAGGGGGCAGAAAAACAGAAATCTAGAACAAAAGTTTGGGAAAGGATATTAAGAATGAGCAGAGTGGGAGGAAAGTGAAGGCAGGTTGGGGTGCTTGCTAGAATTTGAGGAAGAAGTAGACGTGTGGGTTGTAAAGAATAAAGGAAGGCAGGTATGTTGTACAGAAAAAAATACTTGGTATTGGCACTTCACAGCTCGCGTAATTATTAATGGCATTTGTGTTATTGCTCATGCTGAGTTCCTGGAGTAGGAGATGTAGATGTTTGATCACTGCCTGCATAGTTATGATATGCAGACTCAGGACTCGAATCCAAGCCCAGATCACCAGGATCCTACCTTCTCCGGAGTTGAAAACCCATGTATTCAAGCAACTTCCATAACTGTGTAGCCTCTTCAGTGCTATCTGCTCCTAAAAGGAGGAGGGGGTAGGGTAGACATGGTCCTTTCCAAGGGCAGTGGTGTTATGGGTTAGTCCACCGCTGTGCTCAAAGGCAGTGAGGTACATTTATTTTCTCCCACATTTTCAGTGGGTACTTGCTGTCCTGCAGCAACGTTTGCAATTGTGAACTGGGCACCGGGGCAGTTGTCCTCTATACCACATTGAAAACCAAATGAGGTGAAGGGTCCTTGTGATAGCTGCAGTAGCACCCCCTCTGCTTCTGAATAGGGTGCTGGAGCATGTTTAGCTGTCCTGGTCCTTCTTGGCCTACAATGCTTTGAGGTACTGTCACCGTCTTCGAAATTTAGGGGCAATGGGTTTCAGGACACTTGATAGTTATCAAACCAGTACCATAAGATCCAACATACATCCTTAGAAATCAATGACATTTCCTGAAAAAAACTAAAGTTTAAGACAAGACAAGGTTGAGCATGGTTTTCATAGTGGCTACAGTGCAAAACCAAATTGTCTGCCAGGGTTTCTGTTGCTTTGTCAAGCCTCGCCAAAGTTACCAGCAAATTAAACAAGCATTTGCAATGCTGCAGGTGTCGCATTTACTAGAGTTTGAGTTATTGGCATTGTAGATTACAATGCCTTTTATTAATGTGTTGGTTTTTTAAACAAATAAATAAAAGGCATTGCCATTTACAATGGCAATAGCATAAACTCTCGCAAATGCGAGACCTATTGCATTGTAAATGCTTGTCTGACATGGTGTTGCCAACTTAGATGCTTTGGACACTTTGCCACTGCTAAACACTGTCAAAGTGCAAATGCTCCCTGTATAAAGTGCAATGGTAATTGGTTGTCCATGATTGGTATGGTTGCCTTACTAGTAATGTCCCTAGTAAAGTGCACTACGTGTGCCAGGGCTGGTAATGCAAATGCTACTAGTGGAGCACTAATTGTGCCACCCACAAAAGTAGTCTTAAAGAGGGAACTCAGGCCTGCCATTGCAGTCCCTGTGTGCAGTTTGTTAAACTGCCATGTTCTGACAAGTGCACCCACTTGCCAGACCTTACCTATCCCTTTCTATGCACATCAGACACCCCTAGGGTAGGTCCTGGGTACCTGCTGGGCAATGTGCAGTGCATGTGAAAGGTAGGACATGTACTATGTCCTGACAGTGAAATAATCTCCATTTCTTTTTTCACTGTTGAAAGGCCATCTTGCCCATATGATAGAATGGGAAGCCTGTGTAATATGTTTTCCAGCCTATCTTCCTAAAGGCTTAAGATGGTGAGGTGAAGTTTAGTATGCCTGAACTCACAATGTAATAACACATCTTTCTATGAAGGTGGTTTTCGCATTGTGTGTTTATAAGCCACTCTTTTACAAGTGGCTGGGTTTTTGTGCTCTAACATTTCTGTGCATCTCTGCCTGGTTGTGGATTGACTGTCTGGATTTGACTGCAATAGGATCTGGGGAATGTCTTGACCCAGGTGAGGAGGTGAGACAGCAACAGGCTGACCTGCATCTGGAGTGTAGGAGGAGGAGTAGCCCCTAGAGGTGAAGAGGCCTGGGTTGCTGCTATAAAAGAGTTGTCCCATCTCCTGCTGATTGATTGAGAATCCAGACCCCCACTAATTAAAGGAAGAATGTGTCACTGGCAGGGAGGCACCCAGAACTGGTTTGAACAGAGGTCAGTGCCCCCCTGAACACAAATACTTCAAAGCCATTGAGGGGTATAACTATGAGAGCTGATCAAGATTGAACACTACTGGAGCTACTTCGTGGTCAAGAGGAAACTGTGCCAAGGAAAAACCAACTGAAGAGACCTGAAGGAAAGGACTGACCCTTGCTGTGTGTTCTGGCGCTGGCCTGCAGTTCTGTCAGCTACCAAGGTATAGCCTTCAAATGCATGCACCAGCCATCAATTCTCAGGGACAGCCTTGAATCCTGGCGGGTCCATACTTTTGAGATCAATAAAATTAGAACAATTGATTCTGTTACAAAAAACATCTGATATTCAGTGCAAGATGCACAAAAGGTGAACATGTGCCTTATAAATGCATGTTATGTTGTATAATGTTCAGTGACAAACACTCAGACAAAGCATTAAATTCACATTTATAATTCCAAATAATGGTCCTGGGTGCAACCGCCAGATTTTCTGGCACAGCTTGAACTACCCAAGACTGTTATCCCTCTTACAGTAAAAATACCAAAGCACAAGCCTCATTACAAAAGCACAGCCTCACTTATCTAGACACAGCTTTGACTGCTCTGGCTCAGGTAGACTAATAAACAGGTAGAAGCCAGATGAGCCCAGGCACAGCAGTAAATGCTCAGGTTTAGCACATGATTCTCAGGCAAAACAACAAACCGCAGGATAAAAGCAGAATATGCCAGGTCACAGGGTATTCCTAGTTACAGGCACCATAAGTGCCTGTCAATCAAGTCCAGCCCATGATGAGGTAGTATACACAAAGTGGGAAACCCAATATACCCTTGAGGGCTTTGGTTATATAAATAAGGTAGGGACTGCCTTCAAGGTTTTTTTTTTTATCAAAATGTTTCACAAGTTTTTATAAGAGATAAATCACAGGCCCAAATAATTTTGGCCCAAGCTAGGCAATAGCGAATCACTAGACAAATTTACAGTGACTATTATTTGGTTTAGATGAGGAACTAAACGTTACACAAAACAAAACAAAAGCGCACAGAAACCGGTGTATATAAAAATGACTTTATATTTTGTATTTTAAAGAGGGTACTAAAGTGTATATAAACCTTGTGACAAGAAGGAAAACAATATGCAATCAAAACACATTCACTGTAACATTATGTAACACTTTTCTTCTTTGTTAAAATTGAGTACAAAAAATGATAGAAGAAAAAGCGTGGGTCGACGTTTCGGTCTCTTATCGTTTCAATACAGAGACCATCTTCAGGACTATACAAATATACAGAAGTTGACCCCTGATATCAGGTGACAGCAACCATATTCAAGTATGTCATACAGGTTTGCTTCAGTGGTTTAAAGTCGAATCTTTGTTCTTTCTCGAAGGCATACTTCATTTTCTGATCCAAGTGATGCTTTTCAGCTCGGAAGTATAATGTGCACTTGAGTTCTTATTGTATCAGCACTATAACTCTGTGGAAATCGTTGCCGCTTGGGTCTATGCAGCTCCTCGCTGTTTGCAAGGTTTTCAATTAAATTGACCCGATCCAAGAACGCACTAACAACAAGGCATCAAAAAAAGATACGCGTTCTCGTGCTGAGCCAATAAGAACTCAAGTGCACATTATACTTCCGAGCTGAAAAGCATCACTTGAATCAGAAAATTAAGCGTGCCTTCGAGAAAGAACAAAGATTCGACTTTAAACCACTGAAGCAAACCCGTATGACATACTGGAATATGGTTCCTATCACCTGATATCAGGGGTCAACTTCTGTATATTTGTATAGTCCTGAAGATGGTCTCTGTATTGAAACGATAGAGACCGAAACGTCGATCCACGCTTTTTCTTCTATCATTTTTGGTACTCAATTTTAACAAAGAAGAAAAGTGTTACATAAAGTTATAGTGAAGGTGTTTCGATTGCATATTGTTTTCCTTCTTGTCACAAGGTTTATATACACTTTAGTACCCTCTTTAAAATACAAAATATAAAGTAATTTTTATATACACCGGTTTCTGTGCTCTTTTGTTTTGTTTTGTGTAACGTTTAGTTCCTCATCTAAACCAAATAATAGTCACTGTAAATTTGTATAGTGATTCGCTATTGCCTAGCTTGGGCCAAAATTATTTGGGCCTGTGATTTATCTCTTACTAGCAGCCCGTCCCGACCTTGTCCGGGATCAATCAGGCTTCCCCAACCCCCGCCCGCCCCGACATTGTCCTGAAGCCCGGGCCCCCGCCCGGCCCGTCCCCCGCCTGCCCTGACATTGTCCGTGGGTCCCCTTACCTCAGCCGCCGCTCCTCCCCCACGCTCCTCAGTTTACCGCTCCGCCGCTCCTCGCTCCTCACCGCCACTGGTCACCGCTCCTCCTGCCTGTCCGCTGCTAGTCACCTCACCGCTGCTGGTCACCGCTTCTCCGGCCTGTCCGCTGCTCCTCACGTCACCGCTCCTCCCCCGCGCCATGTCCACCGCTCCTCGTCGCGCTCCTGGACGCCGCTCCTCCCTGCGCTCCTGACATGAGCACGCACGTCGCGGCCGGCACTACTTCGGAGCGACTACTTTTTTTTTATGTACATTTTTTAAATAACATGTTTTTTTTAAATTTATATAGCCTATAACCATCTGCACACCCTGACGATTACAACGATGTATCGGGTGTGTGGATTGGTGCTCTGGTTCCCGAGTTTACCCGCCTCAAAGCCTCAAAGTTCTTCCTTTATTATAGTAGTATAGATAAAAACTTGTGAAATATTTTGATTAAAAAAAACCCTTGAAGGCAGTCCCTACCTTATCATGATGAGGTAGGTCTTCATTATGGTCAGATACCGTCTCAAATGCTCAATTGTACTTTACCTTGCACAGGTGGTGTATCCTCAAAAGTATGTCCGACCTCACTGTTTCACAACTGTATGATCAGCAATAACTATCAGAACACAATGTAAAGTATAATGGATTATTTTGACATTTTCACAGGCATGAGAAATTAAGCAGTGTATAACTGCCCTATATAGGTGTGAGAAGTTGGCCTGATATATGATGCTCACTAGTTCTAGTGATCACCTTGTATCAGTCCAAACAACCCTTATGGTGATTGGTTGTAATTCAACCTTATAGACCAGCTATCCTAGTAGCGTGGACAAAAGCAGTCTTTAGGCTAAACTCTAAATGGCATGTGAAGCCAGCTGTTTTACCACATATAACCCCTTGAATACCAAGTGAAAGGACACCACACAGGTTGTTATGAAAATAAACAGATATTTATTAACTAACATACACCTCTGAACTCTTTATGAGGTCAGAGGGCTAAGCACATGACAATACTTTAAAAGGAAATACGAGTTTGCACAATATTTACAAGTGCGCCTTAGGGGCACGACAAACCATATACTCGGAACAATGGAATGCGAGGAAGGAAAGTACTGTAAGGAGATCCAGAGGCTGGAGGATCGCTGGGACTACGCTACAAACTAGGTAAGTAAGGAGCAGGAGGCCCACATGACTCACGTGCAGAGGGGAAACTGACGCAGGATGCGTACCAACGTCTATGGATTGTACCGCTTAGAAAGTTACGGATTCCGGACAAACCCGGCTGGATGGAGGGAAAACAACAGTGGACCTGAACACTAGGATAGTGTACACAGACTTCAGCACCTAGAAGCTTTAGTTACCTAACCCACAGGCTGCGGGTGCATAGGGCTGAAGTTGCGTCGGGTTTGCTGCGTTGATCCCGGTGATGCCTGAAACAAGGAGTTGCTGGCAGGCAGCCAGATGGAGGAGTCCGGTGGTTCCAAGGGTGGAACTTAGAAGAAGGAGTCCTGAAAGGGAAGGGGACAGAGTCTCGGTCACTAGCCAGTGACGGTGCTGGAACCAGGAGGGAACCAGATGGTGTCGTCGCAGTCAGGTGAAGGAAGGGCCGCTTCTCTCTGTAGCTGCGCGGACCAGGAGCTGCTCTTCATGACCAGGCTGGAGGCACGAGCTGTCCCACGTAGTCTGCTGCTGTTGGCGGTGTCGGATCGTCGATCTGGACAACAGGCCTTGGCTAATGCAAGCCACGCGGTGGAACAAAGATGGCGTCTGGTGCGGACCAGGAGGGTCCGGGGTGCTTCTCGTTCACAGGGAAGCAAGGGCCAGTCTGGGGGACCAGACCAGCAGTGTTAGATTCTTCGGGTCGTCGTCTCAGAGGTCACGAGCCAGCCGGGAAGTGACCAGACAACAGGACAGGCAGCAACCAGGCAAAAGGGCCCCACGCAGATCTCGTGGATGCTAGGGAGCTGGTCTTTGGTGCAGGAGCTGCGTCGGTGTGGGGCTTCACAGACCCCAAATCACTCACTCGAGGATCCCTCGGCGGTCGTGCTGGAAGCGCTGTGCAGGTTTCTCAAGATGGCCGTCTCCACGTTGCTCGTCGCACCCACGGGTCCAAGCTGTGCTGTGGATGTGGGTAGAGGTCAGAGAGGTCTGGAGGTCCGGGTCTTGTCGAGCTGGGTCGTCGGATTCCGGGATGGAAGGACTCTGCAGCAAACCGCACAGGAGCTTGATGGTGCCTGCGAAGCAGGATGGTCACTCCCTGACCATAGGGGAGATTCTTCAGTCTTCTGGAATCAGGAGGTCGAAGGTCAAGAGTTTCTTCGTGGAAGTTGTCAAGATTAATCTGATTTGGAATGGGACCAGCTCCTACCTTTATTCAGCTAAAGGGGGCTGCACTACGACTAGGTCCCTCCTCTGGGTGGGACCAGGAAGGGGGGTGGTTACACCCCCTTTCCTTTGTCCGGTCTTGCGCCAGCTCTGGGGCTGGAGTGCCCCAGGAACTGGTTCTGACCGGTGTATGCACAGGGCACCTTGTGTGCCCCAGGCATGTCTCATTCCTTTGAGCCCTGTCCTACCTAATACACAAAATCCTGTCTGGGGTGGTGCTAGCACCTCCCAAGGCAGGAAACCCTTTGTCCAAGCCTCCCTCACTGGAAGGACTCCCAGCAGCAGGTGGTCAGACTTGTGTCTGTGGTGGCAGCATCTATTTTGTGATGCTGAGGCTCGAGTTAACTTTAACCGGGGTTCACAGTTACATACATGTTGTGTCCCTCTAGAATGGTGGAATGCTAACCCCGTCGCCAGAATTGGCGAGGGGTTAGTATTCCAATTCGTATGACACCTTACTCGACATGTTTTGATAATGCTATGCCAAAGTTAGCATTTGACCGCGAGGTTCATAATGCACTTAAGAGTATATGGTATAGCGTTATCATGGAACAGCTATTAGGACTTGGTTCCATAAGCTGCAAACGGGCTCGGCTCATGCCAGAGCACCATCTCACATAATTCCAAGCACTCTGCCTTCAGGATTGATAAGGCCTGCCATAGGAGTGACTGATAGGAATATATGTGTCCATTTTAGGGTTAGATATAGGGATACTATATCTAAAGCAAAGGGTGATTACACCACCTTGCCCCAGCTGTCGTGTAGCCAGTTGTGTCTGTTTAGATGGCCAGCCAGTATCCAATTAGATATGTACCTAGAGTACATGGAATCCATTTTACAGAGAGAGCAGTGGGCCTGGGGTCCTGAGTAGCAGGGTCCCAGGTCAACTAAGTCGAAAAACCAGCAAAACACCAGGCAAAAAGTTGGGGGCAACCATAGTCAGATATCCACCTTCCTACAATAGGAATTCAGGACTCCATGCCTTAGACCATTAAAGAGACAAACACAAACCATTTTTTTTCCAGAAATACAACCTGCTGGTTTTAGGAATAAAGTTGTATTTTTCCTGTAGCATGAAATTCAAAGCTGCCATGTTCCATAAGCAAATTAAAGCACTGGGGTTCTCCACTATTGGTGTCTTTCATAGATTCACATGCTTGAATATTCCCCGTCGTCGAAGTGGGAGCCCCACAGTAAATAAAATAGCAATAAAATCCCAATAAAATATGTGTATATAAAAACATATCACATAAATTCCAAAACCATAAATACTTATAAGTACCAGGTTAGCATTAACACATAGGAATACATGGGGAAAAGAAAAAACCTTTATAACATATCCATGTCATTATGTTAGTCCAAACTACAGCCAATCAGGCGCAAGCACCCCTCCAGAACCTTCTCCTCAGAGGCGCAGGCCCTCTGATTTTCTACCGCACGTCGTGTGAAGGGAGTCTCCCTGAGCTCTGCTCAGTTTTCAACTTTATTCTGGTTTCTCCAGTTTTCTACAATGTCTTCAAGTAAGAAGTCTTTGTTTAGACCTTGTTCTTCTTGTGGGTAGTTGCGGCTCTTCTCTGAGGACCGTCACAAGAAGTGTATATACTGCCTCTATCCAGACCATGAGGTAGGCAAATGTAAAATTTGCAGGACTTTTTCCACCAAGACCCTCAAGGATAGGGAGGGATTCAACTCTTTCTGACTCAACTCTTTCTGACGCAAAAAGCCTTGTGTCAGGTACTTCAAAAGCTGTTTCAAAGCGTAGCAGTGTGCAGGATTTACCATCTCCCTTCTTAAAGAAGAGGAAACTTTCACTCATGAAGGCTCCTACTGTGTCTCCACCTCCTCCTGCTACGCCTCCGAGATCTGACTCTCAGGCGTCTACGGCTTCTTCTAAGCATGTTTCTACCAAAAAATGTGCGCAGACGTCGACGGGGGCAGGGACGGTCCTCCCGACGACGAGATCTGCTGTCTCCGGCTCGTCGACGACGACAGTGACGACGACTTCTGCTTCTGGCTCGTCGACGGCGGCTGCTTCGACATAGTCTGTCTCGTCGACGATTCCAATCGCCTCAACGTCGAAGAAGGGATTCTAGTCGTCATCAGATCTTCGTCGTTGCTGGTTGTGAAGAGTACCTCTTCGTCGACGGTTGCTCCGTTGACGAGTGCTCCGTCGACGGCGGCTTTGACGGCGGCTGTACTCTCATCATCGACGGCTTCGACGACGACTTCATCGACGGTGGCACCGTCATCCTTCGCATCTTTGCCTCTGGAGCCACTTTCTTCATCTGGGTCTGGTTCTTCCGCTGTTGACCCTCTGCACCAACGTCGCCAGGTGCCTTTGGACCAGCTCAATATTCCGAGTGCCACGCAGCTTCCGTCACCCCTGTTTGCCACCGGTTCAGAACAAGACTCTGGTTCGGAGGAAGACGACAATGGTCAATTCCGGGCAGCACTAAGCCCTTCTGAGCTGGTCATCAAATGTCAGGACTATGGGGATGATGATGATGATTCATATTTCCAGGAGGAAAAACCTTCTACTCAGGTTCCTACAGCGACACTACCACTTTCCCTCATTTCCAACCTCTAATATATGTTGGAGGATTACAGCAGGCGTTTTCCGCCATCTCGCCATGGCTCTCCTCTGCCTACGACGCCCGCACCTACAACAGCTCCTTCTTTTGCTCCACTGCCACAGCCAGCAGCGCCATCTGCTCCGGCTACGACCTCTATTCAGGTCCATGCTACGGTGTATGAAGATGATGATGACGTTCGCCCAGAGCGGAAGGACGGCGAAGTTCATGATGGTGATGATGATGATGATGATGGCAATATGGCAGATTGGGACGATTATCAGATCCAGATGCCGTCTCCGCCTCCTGCAACTCCGGGGGATTCCCCTCCTGTGGACATAGCCAGGTTTCACCAGCTTATGGATCGAGCGGCACTCCGCTTTAAACTCCCTATGGTTCAAAAGTATGAGGACTGTTTTCTTAACGACTTTGAGTCAACCTTTTAAACAGGTCCGGACAGTCCCCATCATCGACTTTATTTGGAACGAGGGTGTCAAGTTGATCAAACGCCGAATTCCATCCCGGCGCAACACCCTCATTTGGAGAAGAAGTATAAGGCGCCCCATGGTTCTCCAGCTTGCCTGGTTGTGCAGCCGAAGCCAGATTCTGTGGTCACCCAGGCCACCCAGCGCCTTTCCAGGAACCGACTTTTCCAATTACAGCTCCTCCTGAACGCGAAGGTCGTCGCCTTGATGCCATTGGGCGTAAATTTTCCACTATGGCTTCCACTACTGTGAGGGCTGCAAATTCTCTGGCCATACTGGGACGCTACGACCGCCAGATGTGGTCAGACATGTCTGCCTTTATTGCCCTCATTCCTGAGTCCTCCAGAGCAGAGGCTCTAAAGATTCTTCAGGAGGGAGAGAGAGCATCAGAAGAGATCAAAGACTGCTCTGTGGATATTGCCTGCAGTGGCTTTCGACAGCTCGCGGGGGCAGCTGTTTTGCGACGTCAGGGTTGGCTTCATTCCACCTCTTTTCGCCAGGAGGTTCAGGTGAAAATCCTTGACATGCCTTATGACTGCGAATCGCTCTTTGGCCAACACGTCGACGAAGCACTGCAGACGATAAAGAAGGACACCGAAACGGCTCGTTCCCTAGGACGACTTCATGACCACCATCGACCTCCAGGATGCTTATTTCCACGTGCCGATACTTCCAAGGCACTGGAAGTACTTGCGCTTCCGGGTAGGGCGGAGAGACTTTCAGTTCAAGTTGCTGCCTTTCGGCCTGCGCTCCGCCCCTCGCGTCTTCACAAAGGTCTTGGCTCCAGTGGTGGCTTACCTACGTCTACAGGGGGCGTTTACAGTTTACATTAGACGATTGTCTTATCAAGTCGCAATCTCACAGTCAGCTGTCTCGGGACACTCAACTCTGTCAGACGTTATTTCGCTCCCTCGGTCTTTCAATCAACACCGAGAAGTCTCAGGTCGACCCAGCTCCCTGTAGGACTTTTCTAGGCGCCACTCTGAATACTTCACTGGTGAAGGCATTCGTGTCTCACGAGCGTCCGCTGCGGATTCTAAGCTTGGTGGCTCTCATCTGTTCAAAAGGGTCTGTTTCAGTTTGTGTATTGAAGTCATTTCTGGGGATGGCGTCCTCCTGCATCTCCCTGATCTCAAATTGCAGGCTCAAGAGTCGCCCCATTCAGGAGGAATTGAACAGACAGTGGTGTCAGGTTACCAGCTCTTTCAATGATCTGGTCCTAGTGACCGCTCGGATGAAGTCAGCTCTCCAGTGGTGGGCTCAACCGTCCAACATTGCTGCCGGGACTTCTTTCCTCACCACCGCTCCCGAACTCATTCTGACCACGGAAGCCTCCCTGGAAGGATGGGGCGCACACCTTCAAGGGCTATCCATAAAAGGCAAGTGGAATCTGTCTCAACGCTCCTGGCACATCAACAGATTGGAGTTAATGGCCATCTTCCTGGCGCTCAAATTGTTCCATCTTCTGCTCCAGGGGGAATCGGTGCTCATCCAAACAGACAATACCACCAGTATGCACTATGTAAACAAGCAGGGCAGCACCAAATCTCCTCTCCCGTCTCTGCTGGCACAGAGTATTTGCGATTGGGCACTTCGGCACCACATTACCCTGACAGCAGTTCACCTACCAGGTATCTCCAACATCCTGGCGGATTCTCTCAGCAGGTCTGTATCCTCGACTCACGAGTGGGAGTTGCATCAGCCGACTCTGGACTTCATCTTTCGGCTGTGGGGTTGTCCACACATGGATCTCCTTGTGAGCCCTGTGAACCAGAAATGCCCGTCCTTTGCAAGCTGGCTTCCCCATCGAGAGTCGTCCGGGAATGCCCTTTTGATGGACTGGTGCAATCTATTCTCCTACGCTTTTCCGCAGATTCCGCTTGTTCCTCGAGTGTTGTAGAAGATGGGGAGACAGTTGTGCCACATTCTCCTGATCGCTCCCAGATGGCCTCGACAAGCGTGGTTCTCGAAACTGCTGCTTCTCTTACAGTGCGAACCCATCCTCCTTCATCTCCTCACGATGGACGAGGGTCAGATCTGTCATCCGGACCCCTCCTCTCTCAAATTATAGGCCTGGAACCTGAGCATCTTGAATTTGCCCATTTAAATATTTTGCCAGCTAGCAGGGACATTCTTGCCAATGCGAGAGCTCCATCTTAAGTAAAGACTTACAAGCTAAAGTGGAAAAGGTTCTGTCACTGGGGCGCAGCTGCAAAAATCCATCCCGTTCATTCCACTCCGGCTCAGCTGCTGCTGTTCTTTCTGCAGCTGGCTCAATCAGGACTTTCCCACTCCGTTTTGAAAGTTTTCTTCGCGGCAAACTCTCGTTTCCGGCAGGATGGCGCCTCCTCTCTCTGCTCTTCCAGAGTAATTTGTCAATTTTTCAAAGGACTATTCAGGAAGTTCCCGCTCATTCGGCGTTCTCCTCCTACCTGGCACCTCAATGTTGTTTTGGCGCAATTGATGAAGGCGCCTTTCGAGCCTATCCACAAAGCGGATTTAAAATTTTTGACCAGGAAGGTGGCCCTTCTCCTTGCTTTGACCTCTTCACGTCGCATGAGTGATATTCACGCCTTTACCATTAAACCTCCTTTCCTCCAATTCAACTCGGACTGTGTTGTGCTTCGCACCAACCGGGCTTTCATGCCTAAGGTGCCCACTGACTTTAACCTCAATAAACCTGTTTTCTTAAAGACTTACTTTGCCAATCCTCAATCTCCAGCGGAGCAACGTTTGCATTCACTGGACGTGAAAAGATGCCTTAAATTTTACATCGACAGGACGGCACCCTTTCGCAGGTCTAATCAGCTGTTCGTTGCTTACGGACGCATGTGCAAAGGGCGTTCTGTTACCAAGCCAACTATTGCACGTTGGATTTCTTCAGCAATTTCTTTCTGTCATCAGAAAGCCGGCAGCCTCTTCAATCCTCAGTGAGAGCTCATTCCACCAGGGCAATGCCATCCTCTACTGCCCTGTTTGCTGGTGTGCCAATTCACCAAATATGCCGAGCAGCTACGTGTGGTCAGCAGACACACTTTCACGAGACATTACTGCCTTTAGCCGATCAACAAAGCCGATAAGGCAGTGGGCCAAGCGGTGCTTCGCAATCTTTTTAACTAAGGTGAGCCTCTGTTTTCTTTGCACCCCCTATATGGTTTATGTGATGATGATGATTATTATTATTATCTTTACCTACCTGGCAATGTTATGCTATGTTATGCATTTTCATGCCTTTGCATTGCTGCTTTGCTCTTGTAGCCAGCTGTTACTGCTCACTATTCTATTCAAGAATGTGAATCTATGAAAGACACCCTAATACTGGAGAAGAACAATTGTTACTTACCTGTAAACAGGTGGTTCTCCAGTATTGGTGTCTTTAATAGATTCACATGCGACCCACCCGCCTCCCCTCAGAGGCTCGCTTCTCCTCCTAGACTCTTTGGTCACTCCTGTGCTACGAAAATCTGAGGGCCTGAGCCTCTGAGGAGAAGGTTCTGGAGGGGTCCTTGCGCCTGATTGGCTGTAGTTTGGACTAACATAATGACATGGATATGTTATAAAGGTTTTTTCTTTTCTCCATGTATTCCTATGTGTTAATGCTAACCTGGTACTTATAAGTATTTATGGTTTTGGAATTTATGTGATATGTTTTTATATATACATATTTTATTGCTATTTTATTTACCCTGGGGCTCCCACTTCGACGACGGGGAATATTCAAGCATGTGAATCTATGAAAGACACCAATACTGGAGAACCACCTTTTTACAGGTAAGTAACAATTGTTCTTCTCTATCAAATAGACTGGTTTCTGGCACCAGCAATTTTGTATTCCCTGCACCACCTAACTCGTAAAAAGGGCCAAAGACATACTTAATTTTTAAGGACTTAGTAGTGGTCGCCAGGAAGTTAAAATGATGTAGACTCACCTTTGCGGTTCCTTCTTAGTGGTATCACTGACTTGCCCAGCCACCACAACTTCCCCATCCTTATTCCACAAATAGGATGGAAGTATAAGCACTGCATCCTCGTTCCTCACCCTCCGTTCTACACCCTTCCTTAGCTTTTTTTTTTTTTTTTTTTTTAAGTCAGTCAAAAAGATTTTATTTGTGTTGGTACTCGACAGAGGACCACAAATATTACATTTTACACATCCAAATCAGAATTTCATTATTTATCAATATAAAGGTAAAAAAGATTTTAAAAATTTATGAAGATTATAGCATACAAATTCATTCGGAGGCTGCTTGCACAATAATATAAGTTCTCTCACCATTGTAATTCTGCAGGAACGGTAGATAGGGTCAAGGTATCTTGCACGAGCTATGGTTACATTTAGATTTGGACATACAAATAGTAAATGCTCAAAATTCTGAACACCCCCTTCGCACAATGTACATTTTGGCGATCCTCCAGGGAGCCATCTTGATGTATACGCTAAAACAGGTAGGATGCCCAGTCGAAGCATAGTAACCGCCCTCCTTGCACCATGCGTCAAGGAAAACCCGATATAAGGCTGGCTTTGTTTATATTCCAGTAAGTCTGCAAAGGGTTTATAAGTTGATAGTTTGTTGCAATGTTCGAAGTCCAGTTCATAGCTCAATTTAGGGGTGAAACATTTTAAGAAAAGTTTTATTTGCGCTGTTGACCAGGTGAGCAGTATGTCTGGACTAATTTTTGCCATTCGAAATGCAACAATCATATTCTCTAGAAAAGTTTGCTTTTTGGCTTCCAACCCAAAAGTCTCTTTTTTCAATAATGATCTTAGAGTATTCTCTTTTGCATGCAGTAAATTATAGGCCCACCTAATTACGTTAGCCACAGCTGTAGCAAAAGAGCTTGTGATAGATAGTTCTACTCTCAGTGCTTGAGCAGGTACAGAGTCTGAGACCTTCATGATCCTTCTTAGAATTTTTCCTTCTTTGCGATCCATGAAGACCCATTGCTTTATGGGGATATACTCCGTCGCATAGGATAATACTAGCGGTATTTTTACTCTGTATATTTTTAACATTGAGGAAAAATGCCTGTTCCCAGTGGCACTGTAGAGTCTTGAGAGGGCCGCGGCATGTAATTCG
This sequence comes from Lissotriton vulgaris, assembly GCF_964263255.1. Lineage (NCBI taxonomy): Eukaryota > Metazoa > Chordata > Amphibia > Caudata > Salamandridae > Lissotriton > Lissotriton vulgaris. The sequence continues at coordinate 361,717,258 of NC_141699.1, read as the reverse complement.
GATTTCCTTTGTAGATTTTTTATCTGTGTTGTATTTGTTAAATTCTTCGAAAGGATCCTGCCAAGGTAGGGATATTCGTTAACCTCTTCTATCTTTTCTCCTCCAAGCCTCCAGCTGTATTTAGCGCTTTGTTTCCTCCCCGAAAAGGCTACCACTTTTGTTTTCTTTATATTTGGAATTAAGAAATTTTCTTTGGAATATTTGTGCAAGATATCCAATGATCTTTGTAATCCAAAAGGAGTGAGGTCTAACAACACTATGTCATCAGCATAGAGCAATGCATGTATGCTTTGTTTGGCAATTTTAGGAGGTAAACTGGAGCCCAGTTGCAGCTGGTATGGCAAGTCACTTAGATATAGGGAGAATAAAATCGGGGCTAAAAGGCACCCTTGTTTTAGTCCATTATCTGTTTTAATTATTTTTGTTAGGCCTTTTTCTCCCCCCATTTGGACTTGACACCAAGTATTGGTATGAAGGTTTACTATGGTTTGCAGCAGTTGTTCATGAATTCCAAGCCTCCTTAGTTTTCTCCATAGTATTGGTCGATCTACACGGTCGAACGCCGTAGAATAGTCAATGAATGCTGCATATACAACCTGGGTTTTCCGAGTTACATATTTATCTAGAGTGGCCTGAATGATCGCGATGTTGTCTGTAACAGAATGTTTAGGTCTAAAACCTGCTTGGAACATAGGTATTAGACCCAACGAAAAAGCCCAGTCTTTCAAGCGATCTAGTACTTCTGCTGCAAATATTTTTCCTACGGCATCCATGAGTGCTATTTAACGGTAGTTCCCTGCTAGGATCCTACTCCCCTTTTTGTGTATGGGGATGATGATGCTCCCCTGCCATGATTTAGGTACTTGTCCGATGTTATAGATATGGTTAAAGAGGGGGCTTAGCAACTGACTCCACTCCTTTGGGTCCGCTTGCAAAACCTTGATCGGTATCTGATCAGGGCCAGAGGCACCTGTGCTTCTTGCTTTTCGAATGTTCATTTCAACTGATATAACTGTGGTTTTAGTTATTGGTCGATTATCTTTTTCTGTAATGTAGTCCTCGCTATTTTCATCTGGTTTTGTTAGATTTGCTTTATATAGATCTGACAAATAAGTTTCCCAATCATTCGGTGGGACCGGTATAGTTTGCAATTTCTTTTTTGATCTTGTTATTTTTGCGATTAGAAACCAATATTTGCGCTGGTTGTGTTTTTTTGCTGCTAATTGAATGTCGACCCAATTGCGATCTTGCATTGCTTTTTTGTTGCTTAGGTTCTCGCGTCTCAATTGATTTTTTAATTTGTTTATTTCCTTCTTCGTAGACGGTGAGGGGTTCACATATTGGGCACGTATAAGTTTATTGAGCTTTTTCTTTATTACAGAGTTCTGAATAATGTGTTTGTTTTTGTCTTTCCTCTTGCTATTTCCACCTGTGCCCTTTTGTAACACATTTAAAATAAAGTTTTTGATATCCTTAATGATGAGTTCGAAGTTTTCTATTGGATTATCCGAATATATTTTTGCTAGGAATTGAGAGTGTTCAATCAATGTTGAGATTTTGTCCAGAGTCGAAGAGTTCCAGAATATGCGTCTCTGTTCACTTTTTATCATTATTGTACTTTTATGGTAAATGATGTGACAGGCTGGTGAAGATTTGGGTATCCAGTCTGTGGTTAAATGCATTAGTGCATGATCACTCTCTTGAGTAAACTGGGTGTGCAAATACGTGACTGTATCCAGCAGATCCATACTACTAATGATGTAGTCTATAATGGAGAGGGTTCCATTGCCCCGTCTAGTGTAATTTGCCGGGATGTCCCCTTTCATATTGCCATTCAGTATTACCCCATTTAAATTCGGCAGTGCTGATAGTAACAATTTACCTCTTTTGTCAGTTAGTATACCTTTGGGAAAGTGTGGAGTTGTTATTTCCATTGATTCTTCTATATATAATTTTGCCCACTTGTTGATTTCAGAATTAGAGATTTTGCCATTGAAATCTCCCACGATTAAGTAAGACAAATAGAGTTGGTCTTCTGTTATCTTAATAATATTTTCCATAATATCTAAGAATATGGTATCTAGTTTTTTGCCTGGAGGGGCATATACATTGAAGAGCAGGATTGCCTTTTGGGGAGCTGTACTATGTATTTTTATGGAGATTTTGATGCACTGTAAATTATCTAGTTTTGTATCTACTATTTCCTGCGCCCACGAGTGATCTTCCCTCAGTAGAATGGCCAAACCGCCTTTTGCGTGACCACGTTTGGTGGGTATTGCTGGGATATCATAGACATAATAGCCTTTATGGGAGAAGGGTTCAGTCGCCCAGGTTTCTTGTAGGATCAGGATATCAGACTGGTTACTCGTGGCTTCAGATATTTTGTTCTTAGTTCTACCAGCGATATTCCAGGATGTGATTTTTAATCCATTGCTCAACAGGTTGTCGTAACTTTGTTGCTGTTCAAAGTCTCCGAGACCCAAGACCAGGACGTTATGCTATTGTTATTTTCGATTTCTTTTGAATCATGGTACCATACTGCCCTTTCTCCATTATCCACCTGAATTTTTAGGGTATCTTTCCCTGAAAAGTTTGTTCCTGAGTACATAATTCCAAAGTCTTCTGTTACGTCAAAATTTCTATGAAGTTTTTTGACATGTGTGTTGGAAATTAATCGTATTTGATCGTTGTACCATATTGGGATTTTATTGACCATTAGTTCCACTCTTTCAACTACGTCATATCCATGTTTATGTAGTATCTCCTTTTCGTTGAGTATGATCCCTGGAAGAACTGATGACCAGAATGTTACCGTCACTAATTTGATATTATCTTTTTTGGGAAAGATCACTAAATCAAGTTCATTGCTGGTCAGTGATTGTAAAGACCTTATGTGATGTAAAAGATTAATAATCCTTCCTCTATTAAGTGGGGCTGAGTCAGTAGGAAAAAGTTCCTCAAATTGTAGAATTTTGGAGTGTGACTCTTCACCCTTTTGTCTGTACCTATTGATATCTTCACTTGGATTTATTTTTCTTTGACCTGTTTGTACAGAGGGTCTGATTGGAGCATACTCTTCTGCTCTTGGATCCAAATGTTTCATCTTTTCTTCGAAATTTCTGATATCGGTTTCCAACTTTTCGATAATTTGAGGCTTTATGTTATCATCGGGTTGTTCCTCTTGAGATTTATAGATAGTGGTAGGTTTTTGGAATTTTAGTTTACGGGTTTTCTTCTTTTGGATCCTTCTTATTGGTTTTTTCCTCCTTTTTTTTCCTCCTTCTTGGTCATGTTCCATTTTTTTGTTAACTATCATTTCTCCTTTTTCGTTGCTTGGTATATTATTAGTGCATGTTTCCTGGGCATCTTGTGCAGGATCATTTTTGTGTATATCTGTTATACTTGTTTTTGAAAAAATTGGGTATTGTTTAACTTTTTGTTGAGGTTTTTCTTTAAATAATTTTTTTAGAGAATATATTACTGATTCGTTTTGGTTATCCAACTTTTGGTTTTGTTGTGTTTGGATTTCTGATGTCTGAGTACCAAAATCACGTTTTGTTTTCTCCTGATCGTTGTTATATTCGTTTAAGATGATCTGTTGATCATGTTTGGTTTTAGATATCAAATTACTTTTCTCTGCTTCAGAAGGATCTTTTTTCCTTTTTTCTTCAACTAGATGTTTTAATATACCAATTTGAACATCCAAGGTTTGGTCAGAATTTTCTAAGATATTTCCTAAAAATGAATGAACTGATTCCAATATTTCTTGGAGCGAAAAAAGGGCCTTTGACATTGGTGTAGCTGTGTTAATGATATTATTGCTTTTAAGATTGAAAGGGTCCAATGAAGAATCGAGTGAAAGAACTTGAGGAGACGTTTTTTTTTTAAGACTGTTGGTTGACCTAAATTCTGACTTTCGATCCATTAAGTTTGATTTGTTAATACATAATTCCTCAAGTAGCGATTAGCTCCCACGGCTTTTTATAGGAGTTGAGGTTTTTAGGTGAGTCGCCTCGTGATCCAAGGATTGTAGGTCTTTTGGAGAGCAAAATAGTTTATTACTTGAGTCAGGATCCAGATGGCACAATTTTTGTTGTGGTTGAAGTTTCATTGAGGTACTTTCTACTGCCCCAGTGGTTACTGGTGAGTTGAGAGTAATTTCTTTTTCCGGTTTATGTGTTTCTAGTTCCTCTTTAATTGTAAGGGCAGAGAAATATGTACTAATTGCCGGGGTGTGAGTTATTCGACCATGTTTTATAGCTTTATCTGAGGATTTCCGTACTGCATTCTCGGTACCCATTCTTTTCATAAATATTGTGCGGGATCGCAGTTTTTTGAATCCCATTTCTTATCCAATTGTCGGTCTGATGAAATTTCTAGGTAACTAGATTCGCCAAGAATTCGTTTTTACTGTTGCTATTGGAAAGTTCCTGACGTTCCTCTACCACCCTTCACTTTACTTGCGATGTCTATATTAAGCCAGTTTCTATGTTCAATTATTTACTGGTGAAGACCTTACTCTCATAGATCCACAATGAATTTGAGGTTTGTGCGCAAAAGGTAAGTGGGGTGGCCCGTCCCATCCTCGTAAGTCCCCGGACGGCCACAGACGGCCCGCCCTTTGCCCGGGCTTCGCCCGGCGTCGCGGGAATAATGATGTAGTTATATACTTGTAGGTGGTGGGCGGGAGCACCGGGGGAAGAGGAACCAGCTGGGCTACCTGAAGGATGCTGGTCCTCGCAGTCCCCCGGCTCGCTGAAAGTTTTAGTCCCAAGCCTCAACCCGTGGGTCTCAAGCTGGGAGCGTATCACCAGCCCTGCCGATTGCAGGGCTCGCTCACACCAGCGAGTCCTCGTCGAGGGGAGGCTTCAGGAGACAAGCGAGATGAAATGCAGGACGGACTTTCGCTCCGTTGGTGAGAAAACAAACAGCACAGTTCCTCTCAATAAGGTGAGTGGCCTTCCTTAGCTGAACCTTCCTTCGCACTCTTCACCTTTTACTTCTTATCACCCCCCCTCTATTTTAGTTAATGAGTGCCCCTTTGATGTCTAGACCTCTCCAGGGACCCAGCAGGACATTCAAGTATAGTAAAGTGAAAGGATGGCTGTACCTCTGGGGAACTAACATTACAAGACTACAACTGGGATTGGGGTTCAGCTAGATTACCACAGGTAGAGGATAAACATCGTTTGTGTTAGAGGTGTAATGAAATGAAGTGAGGCACTGATTGTGAAACTCTTCCTTTGTATTAACATCATGTTTGTTAGAACGGTAAAATATAAAGTAAAAAAATAGAAATCTTTGGCCCATTTTAACATACAGAACTCTTTTGGCTAGGCACATTAACCCTTCAAACTACGCATCATTAGGCACCATAAACCGCCATTATTTACAGTGCTTTAGAGCCATACTGAGACATAAAGTGTTACTACAAAAGCAACACATCATTACCTTATGATGTCGACTCCTGGCCCTATCTCAAGATACCTGGGAAGAATTATGCACTCAGAGGGAAGGCCCCGACTTTACCAGCCCAGTGGTCATATGATAATCATAAGTGCAGGGAAGGACAGGTTGTGACACAATGCACTGAACCTGAGGTAAAAGTGCTGCAGGGACTCGGAGACCCAACTGCATGGAGTCTGTGTCTTATTGTCTGTCCTGAGCGATGTAGCCACTACAGAGATCTGATAACTGCTGGAGAAGAAACATTCTAAAATTCGACTTCACCTTGCTAGAGTAAATTGGTCCGATTCTCGAGCACCAATGTGGTCCAGGAACAAGATGAACAGTTGCATCGTCAGGTCATTGGGGTAAATTTGGCAACCATTTATTGACTAATGGAAAGGAGGCCAACAAGTAGTTTAAAAGTTGATAGTGTTCCAGTTTCCTTGGCCTATTTGCACAACAGAGGTTCGCTGCAACATTCACCCTAATAAAACAGACAAGTGAGGTTAACAGACCGACCCTCATAGGGCATATGACCTGATAGCAAAGGTAAATTGAGAGGGTGTTTCACTTCATACTCCTCCTCTGTCTAAAACTACACTCTTGCAAACTGCGAAAAAGAAATGAAAAAATCACTATCTTTATTAAATAGTTGTAAAACACGCGTCCTGTCCTATACATTTCCTCTTCAGCAAACATTAATCACCAAGTCCTTTTGATACTGGCTGCAGAACTAAAACCAGGGGTTTCAGGGGCACAGCCAGGGGTCGCTAAGGAAAAGCTAGGGGTCGCAGCTGCTACCCCTAGCGACCCCTAATTGACGTCCATGTCACTTCAGTGCTAAGGCTGATGAGCCAATTTGTGTTTCCAATTCATTTTTTTGTACATATTTTGCAGTGAATCACCTATATGCATTCCAAATGTCTGTTGCGCATGATTGCTAAAAAAAAGTTGACCAGGATTCGGTCATTTCTCGTTCCCTGCAATGGCACTTAATTGTCAACACCTTCACTTTTGACAGTCTGCACATGAGGGCACTGTTTGTCTAAATTAGAGATAAACACACATCAGTTGTTTATTAATTTATTAAACATTAAAAATGACTAATGCCTGCAGCCCAACTGATTCTTTTAGCTTCGGGGGCCTGGAATACTCTAATTTTCACGCTTCTAAGATGTGATGGTTAGCAGTTATGTTGGTTCTGTCACTTCCGGCGCTGGAAGGGGCAATTGGTTGTGCAACCTGTCCCTGGCCTCCTGACGAGGGCCCTGGCACCTATTTTGTTGTACACATTAAGCACTGCAGCCAGACTTATTGACTTTGCTAATGCTTGTTGTTTCAGTGTTTTCCTTGGCCAGCGGAAAACCTTCTAGGCCACACCGCTTTCCTTGCGTGATAAACATTCATGACTTGAGCTGCATGCTAGAGTATAGGAAGCAATATGAAGCTTTTAAGGCATTGATATAAATGTCCATTCTATCCCTCTTAGGGTATTACAAGAAAATTAAGAGATGATATTATGACGACCAAGGGTTTTCATTTTCCCAAAAAAGTAAAATGCCTATAGAATTACAATGTATGTCCTAGTGTTTTTTTTTATTATTTTATTGCTGCGAGGCTTTTCATAACATGAACTGCTCACTGAAAACTAAGTTAAGCTCAAACGAAGCAAAAACGTTGCATTCTGACACTGCTAACTAAAGCATGCTCAATTGTTAATTGTGGTCAATGAACATTATACTCATGAATGTGACTGAGCATATGTAGGGTGTTGTGCTAATAAACTGCCTTTTGCTGAGATTTACGAATTGCATACAGGACATAAGTTTGAATCACATAAATGGCATCTCAGCCTTTCATCCTTCTGCGACCCCTAAAACGAGTATCACTGAGTTGACTAATAGGCACTGTTATAGTGCTGAAAATTAACAAAATCTGCTATCGCATGTGCTTTATAAAACACTGATAATTATTGCAATTTTTGATTCCTCATGCTATGCGTCAATGATATGCGACTGCAATTATGGTTGCAAACCGTTGACAGGTTACCAATACTTCAAAGGCACTGGTAACCCATTTGCAAAAGGCAGCTGCGGCCCGTGCAGGTAAGAGCGGAGGGAAGTGGGTCCGGGTTTGGAGGGTGGAATTTCAATAGATGACGCTGAGGGAAAATTAATTATTTATTTACATTTTCCCTTGTGGTCGACTGTCGAACACCCCCCTCCCCCCACCCCACACGGCCCCACTGCCAGGCTGTCAAAAGGTATCCCTTCTCCTTTGTAAATGGTGGGAAAATCATTTTTAAGAAGTAGGTAGTGGTCTAGTTGACCACTCCTTACTCCTAGGACAGTTTGAGAAACTTTTTTGTTCGAGGCATATGGGCTGCAGATGGTACATTATGAATAGATCGCCATCTGGTGTTGGGCTCGGATGATTGCACTTTGTTTTTCTCTTGGAGAGTCTTTTGTCTCTTGGTGACTCCTCCCTTGGTTGGTAGTGCGCATGGGCATCGGCTCCATCCTTAGATTGTTTTTTTCCGCCATCGGGTTCGGATGAAGATCGAGACGCTCCAGATCAACTTCGCAAGAAAGTGATTTTCGGCGCGTATTCCCTTTCCAATTCGACGGTATTGTTATTCGAACGCGTTCATTTCCATTCCGACGCGTTACAAATTCAAAATAGAAGAGAAAAACTTGGAACTACGTCGAAGAACAGGAGGCCTTTCTCGACGCAGTCAAGCCCGGAGTCCATGGAAAGGACTCAATTCAAAAAATGTCCAACGTGTGGTGCTAAGTTCCCACACAAGGACCTACACGAGGTGTGCAACCTCTGTCTATCGCCTGAACACGAATCCAGGGACTGCGAAGCCTGCGCAGCATTCTCCTCCAAGCTAACGATTAGAAATCGTCGAGCTCGAAGACACGAGGTTTCCAGAATGCAGGCGGAAGCGATCCCGGAGCTGTTCGGAGACGAACAAATCGAGGAAGAAGAGGACCAGTCGGGGTCGGAAGGGGACCAGTCGGAGGCTGAAGAACTCATCGAGCAACAAACCGTGAGTGACGACGTCCCCTTACCGAAAAACCGACCCCGTGCGGTAACGACCCCGCCCTCGGGCCCGGTCAAACCGCTGAAAAAAGTTTCCGACGCCCCGCCTTCGGGCCCGGCAACGAAACCGAAACTGAAACCGAAACACTCGGACTCCCACCATGTCGGATCCGAGAAAAGGGCGACATCGACTTCGGCACCGAGGCTACATACAAAAGACAGCTCGGGATCGAAACATTCCATGTCGAAACATAAATATGACTTATCGCCCAAGAGACACTCGATACCAAGAAAGTCGGAATCGAGCAAACATTCGGTTTCGAAAACAACAAGATCTGACGATCGAAAACAAAAGCACCTCTCGGAACCAGGACCCTCGGTACCGATTCAGGAGCAACAGACAGATCCCAAACAAAAGATCTTGTTTATTGATCCACAAACTGGGAAAGTGGTCACGAAGAAGAGAAAGAGTGAACAGTCAGAAGATAAACCTCTTCCTTCAAAAAAGAGAACAATGGGGACGAATATAACTCCTCCTGCTTCTCCTCGTCCTAGACTAACACCCTCTTCTCCTATTCCTCACAATAGGCCAAATATTCCTACACCTTCCACACCAAGACCAGCTACACCTCAGTCAGATGTAGACAGTGATCTGGGGGAGGGAGAACCTCAAGGGGATGACGAAACTATCCCAGATGAGGAGGATCCATGGGAAAATTATGATGTAGGGTCAGATGAAGACAACGACCCAGAGCTATATCCCTCAAAGCCTTCACCACCTGATGATAACACAGGTTTTGTGCAGCTCATTAATAGGGCAGCGAAATACCATAAAGTAGATATACATACAGAACCTCAAATAGAGGATTTCTTGTTAGAGACTCTACCTAATGCACAGAGAACATCAGGTACTCTCCCTATGTTGAAGGGTCTTCTTACTCACACAGATGAGATATTCGAAACCCAGTGAGAGCCAGGGTGTTAAACCCAAGAATTGATAAAAAATACAAAGCGGCTCCAAAGGACCCAATATTTATTAGAGGGCATGTACCGCTAGACTCGCTGGTGGTCTCAAACGCTCGTAAGAGAGCAAACTCGTTATCTACAGGAGAGGCTCCTCCACCAGATAAAGAGTCAAAGTTAATAGATGCATCAGGTAAAAGAGTAGCATCACAGGCAGCGAATAGCTGGCGTATAGCCAATACACAAGCACTACTCGCACGTTATGACAGGGCACATTACGATGAGCTAGAAAAACTTCTTACACATCTCCCAAAGGAACATCAGAAGAAGGCAGACCAATTAATACAGGAAGGTAAAATAATAACAAATACTTCCATTAAGTGTGCATTAGACGCAGCAGACACTGCAGCAAGGTCTATTAACACTAGTGTCATGCTAAGAAGGCACGCATGGCTTAGAATCTCAGGATTCAAACAAGAGGTACAAACAGCCCTACTGAACAAACCATTTGATCAGAAGACATTGTTTGGTTCAAGCACAGACGAGACATTAGAGAAAATGAAGAAAGATACGGAAACGGCTAAGTCAATGGGAGCATTGCAACAGCCAACACACAGAGGTTCCTTTCGTAGATCCACCTATAGAGGGGGCTCAAAGAATACAGGAACGAATCAGCAATCCACATCTTTCACACCTACATCACCCAGAGGTAATTCAAGAGGCAGTTACAGAGGTAACAACAATAAGGGAAGAGGCCGCGGAAATAATAATAACCGCAACGCCTCAACACCAAAACAGTGACTTCATAGAACTCCCCCCAGACCACATAACACCGGTCGGGGGACGTCTATCACAGTTCCTATCTGTCTGGGAAAACATCACGTCAGACAAGTGGGTGAGACAAATTATCCAACATGGTTATTGCCTAGAACTCACAGATACCCCGCCAAACATCCCCCCCAAACAGCGTCCAATGAGTCAGGATCATCTGGCATTGTTAAGAGAAGAAGTGCTAGCACTTCTACAAAAGCATGCAATAGAGAAGGTCCCAAAAGATCAACAGGGCACAGGAGTATACTCTCTATACTTCCTGATCCCCAAAAAGGACGGGTCCCTAAGACCAATATTAGACCTCAGACCTCTCAATGCTTACATAAATTCGGAGCACTTCCACATGGTCACGCTCCAACAAGTACTCCCTTTACTGAAGAAAGGGGACTTTCTTTCTACACTGGATCTAAAAGACGCTTACTTTCATATCCCAATTCACAAAGCCCACAGAAAATACCTAAGGTTTGTGTTAGAAGGACAACACTATCAGTTCAAAGTCCTTCCATTCGGTGTCACAACAGCACCGAGAGTTTTCACAAAATGCCTAGCTGTAGTGGCAGCACACCTAAGAAGACAACAAATACATGTCTTCCCATACTTGGACGATTGGCTAATAAAGGCCAAGTCAAAGGAAGAATGTCTTCACAACACACAGAAGACAATTCAATTGCTGCACCACCTAGGGTTCACGGTGAACTACAAAAAATCACACCTGCAACCAAACCAGATTCAGCAATACCTGGGGGCTACAGTAGACACAGAAAAGGCAATAGCATACCCCAACCCAATCAGAGTACAGACAATGGTCGGGTTAATACAAAGATTTCAACCACAACACTCACTACCAGCACGAGTGTTTATGCAACTATTAGGCATGATGTCCTCCTGCATACTGCTAATACCACATGCCAGACTACAAATGCGCCCACTACAAGAGTGTCTAACGACACAGTGGAATCAGGCTCAAGGGCAGATTACAGATCTGGTGTTGGTAGACGACCGGACGTATCGCTCTCTGAAGTGGTGGAACACAGAAAACATTTCCAAGGGACGGTCGTTCCTAGAGCCAATTCCACAAGTAATAATAACAGCGGACGCATCGCTCTCCGGATGGGGAGCGCATATGGACAGATACACAGTACAGGGGAAGTGGAGTGTGCAGCAAAAGAAACTGCACATCAACTACCTAGAGCTATTAGCAATATTTCTAGCACTAAAAGCCTTCCAAATGCAAATAACAGGCAAAGCAGTCCTGATCAGAACAGACAACATGACTGCAATGTATTATATTCAAAAACAGGGGGGGACACACTCTCTCCAACTGTCCAGACTAGCACAGGACATATGGAGATGGACCATTCCTCAAAAGATCTACCTGTTAGCGGAACACCTACCAGGAGTTCAAAACCAAATAGCAGACATCCTAAGCAGACAGTCAGAACAAGTGCACGAATGGGAGCTGCACGACCAAATACTACAGCCATTCTTCCAAAAATGGGGGCAACTAGAGATAGATCTGTTTGCCAATCATCAGAACGCAAAATGCAAAGAATTCGCATCCAGGTACCCACACCAAAGGTCCCAGGGCAATGCACTGTGGATAAATTGGTCCAACAGATTTGCTTACGCGTTCCCTCCTCTACCACTAATTCCATTACTGGTTCGGAAACTGCAGCAACATTCAATGACAATGATACTAGTGGCACCCACGTGGGCAAGACAGCCGTGGTTCACCACGCTGCTACAACTCTCACAAGTACCACATCAAAAGCCAAGGTTATTACCCATGCATCTTACACAGAACCATGGAGAAATAATGCACCCACATCCCAAACAACTGAACCTAGCGATCTGGCTCCTGAAGTCATAGAGTTTGGGTATTTAGATTTACCACCAGAATGCATGGAAATCATTAAACAAGCAAGACGTCCTACCACCAGAGCATGCTATGCAGCAAAATGGAAGAGGTTTGCTATACACTGTAACAGTAAGCACATCAACCCTCTGGACGCATCTACTAAACAAATTATTTGCTATTTGTTACACTTACAGCAATGTAACCTAGCATATACCTCTATCAGGTCAAGTCAAGTCAAGTCATAACATTTATATAGCGCACTACATACCCAGAGGGTTTCAAGGCGCTTAGGAAGGGGAGGTGGATTATTTGTCAAATATCCACGTTTTAAGCTGCTTTCTGAACGCTAGGTGATTCTGGGTGAGGCGAAGGTAAGCGGGGAGTGAGTTCCATGTTTTGGCAGCCAGGTATGAGAAGGATCTGCCTCCCATGGTGGTCTTGTTGATGCGAGGTACAGTGGCGAGGGCTTGGCTGGAAGAGCGCAGTTGGCGGGAGGGGGTGTAGAAGGACAGTCGAGAGTTGAGGCAATCTGGTCCGATGTCGTAGAGTGATTTGTGTGCGTGGGAAAGCAGTCGGAAAGTAATCCTCTTATTGACGGGTAGCCAGTGGAGGTCTTTAAGGTGACCAGAGATGTGTTCGTTGCGTGGGATGTCTAATATGAGCCTGGCTGAGGCGTTTTGTATTCGTTGTAGTTTCTTCTGGAGTTTAGCGGTGGTACCTGCGTAGAGGGTGTTTCCGTAGTCCAGTCGGCTCGTGACTAGAGCGTGGGTGACTGTTTTCCTTGTTTCGGGGGGGATCCAGCGAAATGTTTTTCTAAGCATGCGAAGAATGTTAAAGCAGGAAGAGGATACGGCGCTGACTTGTCTGTTCATTGAGAGTGAAGAATCCAGGATGACGCCAAGGTTCCGTGCGTGGTCTGTCGGGATGGGTGCCTTTCCGAGGGCTTCCGGCCACCAGGAGTCGTCCCATGCAGAGGGTGATTTACCTAAGATGAGGACTTCTGTTTTGTCTGAGTTCAGTTTCAGACGGCTTTGTTTCATCCATTCGGCGACTTCTTTCATTCCTTCGTGTAGGTTAGTTTTGGCGGTGCTGGGGTCCTTGGTGAGAGATAGGATCAGTTGAGTGTCATCCGCGTAAGAGATGATGTTGAGGTTGTGTTGGCGGGCGATGGCCGCGAGGGGGCTCATGTATACGTTGAAGAGGGTGGGACTGAGTGAGGATCCTTGTGGTACGCCGCAGATGATTTCAGAGGCCTCGGACTTGAATGGTGGGAGGCGGACTCTCTGGGTTCTTCCGGTGAGGAACGAGGTGATCCATTCTAGTGCCTTTCCTTGGATTCCGATGTTTCTGAGGCGTTGTAAAAGGGTGCTGTGGCAGACTGTGTCGAAGGCTGCAGAGAGGTCGAGGAGGATGAGGGCGACTGTGTCTCCATTGTCCAGTAGAGTTCGAATGTCGTCTGTTGCTGCGATGAGTGCGGTCTCAGTGCTGTGTTTGGCTCGGAAGCCAGATTGTGAGGGGTCGAGTGATTTGTTGGCTTCGAGGAAGGCGGAGAGCTGGTTGTTGACAGCTTTCTCGATGACTTTGGCCGGGAATGGAAGAAGTGAGATGGGGCGGTAGTTTTTGAGTTCGGTGGGGTCTGCTGTTGGTTTTTTCAGAAGGGCGGTGAGTTCAGCGTGTTTCCAGTCTTCTGGGAAGGTAGCGGAGTTGAAGGAGCAGTTGATGACGTCTCGGAGGTGCGGAGCTATGACGGAGTCTGCTTTGTTGAAGATGTGGTGGGGGCATGGGTCTGTGGGGGATCCAGAGTGGATGGAATTCATCAGGCGGATGGTGTCCTCAGTGGAGATTGGGTTCCAGGCGTTAAGGGTGTTAACGGGGGGAGGATGGTCAGCTGATGGTAGGGTGGGTTGCCTTCCGGGTAGGTTGTCAAAGCTGTTGTGGATGTCAGCAATCTTGTTGTGGAAAAAAGAGGCTAGGGAATCGCAGAGGGTTTGAGAGGGGGTGATGTCGTTGGAGTTGGCCGAGGGGTTGGCAAATTCCTTGACGATGTTGAAAAGTTCCTTGCTGTTGTGGGCGTTGTTGTCAAGTCGATTTTTGAATGCTGTTTTCTTGGCTTTTCGGATCAGTTGGTGGTGAGTACGGATGGCGCTTTTGAAGGCGTCCTTGTTGCTGGTGGATGGGTCTTTTTTCCAGGCCTTTTCAAGGGAGCGGCACAGTTTCTTGGATTTCTTGAGGTCGTCGTTGAACCATGAGGCCTTCTTGGAGCCAAGTTTGTGTTGACGTTTTTTCAGTGGTGCTAAGGTGTCGGCGGTGTTGGATAGCCAAACGGTGAGGTTGGAGGCGGCTTCGTTGGCGTTAGAAGAGAGGGCTGGGGAGGATTGAAGGAGTGATGTGGAGATCTGCTCTGTGGTGATTTTGTTCCAGTTTCTTTGCAGAGTTGGTTGGGGGTGGTTGATGGGTTTCGGCTTGTTGTAGATGAAGTGAACGCAGCTGTGGTCAGTCCAGAGGAGATCCGTAGTGTGGCTGAAGGAGACATGGTTGCTGGAGGTGAAGATGGGGTCGAGAGTGTGACCTGCGATGTGGGTGGGGGAAGTGACCAGTTGTTTAAGTCCGAGGTTGGCGAGGTTGTCCAAGAGGGTGGCGGTGTTGCGGTCGTTGATCTTTTCAAGGTGGAAGTTGAGGTCTCCCAGAAGGATGAAGTCTTTGGAGGGGAGCGCGTGTGGAGTGATGAAGTCCGTGATGTCTTCACTGAATTTTGCACGTGGTCCAGGTGGTCTGTAGAGGAGGGTGCCTCTGAGTGTGGTTTTGGGGTCGATGTGGATCTGGAAGTGAAGGTGTTCGGAGTTGGCGAGGTTGGCATCAGAGCTGGTTGAGATGCGGATTGTTTTCTTATGGACGATAGCGATTCCTCCTCCTGTATGGTCAGTGCGGTCTTTGCGTGTAATCTTATAGTCGTCAGGGATAGCGATGGCGATGTCAGGGGCGGAGGAGGCGTTCATCCATGTTTCCGTTAGGAAGGCGACGTCAGGAGAGATGGTGTCTAGTAGGTTCCAGAGGTCAATGGCGTGCCTGTGGACCGAGCGGGTGTTGAGAAGGATGCATTCTAGGTGGTTGGGGTCGGGAATCTGTGGTGTAGTCGTTGCGGAGATGTTGTTGGTGCCGCTAAATTTGCAGGAGAAGCAGGAGAAAGGTCCATGGGTGCGTCCAGGAGCGGCTTGGACGCACTTGGGGGCGCGGCCGGGGTCAAGGGCTAGGAGGGTGGAGGCATCATAGGTAATGCGGGAGGGCTGTGGAGCGAGAGGGGCAGGGGGACTGGCGCTGGGCGCGGTCCAGGCGCGGACGGGCGTAGACGGGCTTACCTTTGGCGCACCTTCGGCGTGTTCGAAGCGCGTGGACGCTGCGCGTGGAGGCATTGGCCATAAATGGATGGTGGAGGGGGCGGAGCGTGGGAGGGTCAGCAGCTGGGAGGCGGTAGCGGGGAGGAGGGGCAGGGAAAACAACAACAGCAAACAAGATGGAGGTCAGAGGGGAGGCGAGGCAGGGGCAGTAGGTCGCCAGCGACGATAATAAATCCAATGATGCACGTTGCTGCCAGGTGGAATGCAGTGAAATGAAATGCAGTGCAGGGCGGGCGGCGCTATGGACACAAGCGCTGAGAGCAATGTGATTAAGCAAAACACTGCGCAAATATGAGAAAAGCAGGCGAGCCGATTTTAAACACGGCGCTATGTAGTCTAATGCAGGCGATATCACAGAAATAAATAAATAATGCAGGCGATACCGTGAGGATGAATTCAGCAGTGCGATCTCCAGCAAGATAGCAGCAGTACAGGGAGGGGAGCAGGGAAGGAGCAACCGGTCAGGAGCGAGTCCGGGCGGTCACAGGGGCTGAGAGGACGAGGTAGGCTCTGTGAACGTGGGTGGGAGGGTCAGCAGCTGGGAGGCGGTAGCGGGGAGGAGGGGCAGGGAAAACAACAACAGCAAACAAGATGGAGGTCAGAGGGGAGGCGAGGCAGGGGCAGTAGGTCGCCAGCGACGATAATAAATCCAATGATGCACGTTGCTGCCAGGTGGAATGCAGTGAAATGAAATGCAGTGCAGGGCGGGCGGCGCTATGGACACAAGCGCTGAGAGCAATGTGATTAAGCAAAACACTGCGCAAATATGAGAAAAGCAGGCGAGCCGATTTTAAACACGGCGCTATGTAGTCTAATGCAGGCGATATCACAGAAATAAATAAATAATGCAGGCGATACCGTGAGGATGAATTCAGCAGTGCGATCTCCAGCAAGATAGCAGCAGTACAGGGAGGGGAGCAGGGAAGGAGCAACCGGTCAGGAGCGAGTCCGGGCGGTCACAGGGGCTGAGAGGACGAGGTAGGCTCTGTGAACGTGGGTGGGAGGGTCAGCAGCTGGGAGGCGGTAGCGGGGAGGAGGGGCAGGGAAAACAACAACAGCAAACAAGATGGAGGTCAGAGGGGAGGCGAGGCAGGGGCAGTAGGTCGCCAGCGACGATAATAAATCCAATGATGCACGTTGCTGCCAGGTGGAATGCAGTGAAATGAAATGCAGTGCAGGGCGGGCGGCGCTATGGACACAAGCGCTGAGAGCAATGTGATTAAGCAAAACACTGCGCAAATATGAGAAAAGCAGGCGAGCCGATTTTAAACACGGCGCTATGTAGTCTAATGCAGGCGATATCACAGAAATAAATAAATAATGCAGGCGATACCGTGAGGATGAATTCAGCAGTGCGATCTCCAGCAAATTCTGTCATTGTTCAAAGTACCAGCAATTAAAGCTTTCATGGAAGGACTCAAAAGAGTCATTCCACCAAGAAGACCACCTTCCCCAGTCTGGAATCTCAACATAGTGCTTACCAGACTAATGGGGCCACCATTTGAACCTATGCATAGGTGTGAAATACAATTCCTCACATGGAAGGTAGCCTTCCTCATAGCTATCACGTCACTTAGAAGAGTAAGTGAACTGCAGGCTTTTACGATTCAAGAACCATTTATGCAGCTACACCAAAATAAAGTGGTTCTTAGAACAAACCCAAAATTCTTACCAAAGGTTATTTCAGCATTCCACATCAATCAGTCAGTGGAATTACCGGTTTTCTTTCCAAAACCACAAACAGGAGCTGAAAGAGCCCTACATACACTGGATGTTAGAAGGGCCATATTGTACTACATAGAAAGAACACAAACTTTCAGAAAGACAAAACAGCTATTTGTTGCGTTTTCTCCCACACATAAAGGCAATCCCATCTCCAAAGCGGGCATTGCCAGATGGATTGTAAAATGCATTCAAATATGCTACTTAAAGGCAAAGAGAACATTAACTGTTCCTCCTAGAGCTCACTCTACACGTAAACTAGGAGCATCTATGGCATTTCTGGGAAACATTCCACTAGATGACATATGCAGAGCGGCTACCTGGGTTACACCGCACACCTTCACAAAACACTATTGTGTAGATGTGCACACAACACAACAAGCTAGAGTGGGACAAGCAGTATTAAAAACATTGTTTCAGACAGTTGCAACAGACACGGGCGACCACCGCTAGGGAGAGAACTGCTATATAGTCTATTCATAATGTACCATCTGCAGCCCATATGCCTCGAACGGAATATGCTACTTACCAGTATGCATCTGTTCTTGGCATAGAGGGCTGAAGAGTGGTACATGCCCTCCCAGCCTCCCCGGAAACCTGTGTCTGTTCCAACATTATCTTATTTAGATACACTTACATGGGCACTCTTATCTGTATTCTACTATACTACTCCATCTAACCCTACTATGGCAAAACAATCTAAGGATGGAGCCGATGCCCATGCGCACTACCAACCAAGGGAGGAGTCACCAAGAGACAAAAGACTCTCCAAGAGAAAAACAAAGTGCAATCATCCGAGCCCAACACCAGATGGCGATCTATTCATAATGTACCACTCTGCAGCCCTCTATGCCAAGAACAGATGCATACTGGTAAGTAGCATATTCCTTCTTAAACATATAACTTATCCTTTAAGGAACATTGGTTCCTGTTTTTCTTTAAGCTAAATAGGCTAGATTAAAAAATTACTTTATTTAAAGACATTTACAGACAAGGTATGCACCATCCTTGATGGATAGTGAAACATAGTGGATTGCAATTTTCGACCTACTGCATTAATATTTATGAGGTAGGTTGAATTGTGACCCACTGTGATTCTGTATTTTGCAAATCAATCCATCACTACATGGTTAGGTTTGCAAAATACAGTGTATTTGGTAAAAGTTGATGCATACTTTGCAACCACTTTTACCAAATGCATTTGTTTGCCATAAGGTCCTTGTTCCCTAAGTTCAGCAACGGAAGAATACACTATTGCACCTGGTTTGTATCGGTTATCAGGTTATACTGTGGCAGCCAGGGCCTTATTTATTTTTGGCCAGGCCCTCACTTGCTGCCTATGTTGTTTCTGGTCTGTTTGAGTAATGTAAGGCTAGGGGTTCAACAGTACACATTCAGCGCTGTACCTTTTGTTGTGAACTGTTTGACTTTCTTTTCTCCAATATTTTTCAGAAAGTGCTGCTCGGCCTGACCTTGTGCTTTGCATCCTTGGGATTTTCCAGTGCAGAATGTTTCCGTATATATCACAACATCACCTTTCATGAAGGTATATCTGTACTGTTTTTCGCTGTAAGTCACTGTACAGCTCCTGCATGTATTATGTCCCCTTTCTGCATAATAATGGCACTTCACTCCCTACTTGGTTAGGCTGCAACATAAGTGTTAGTTTTTTAAAGGAATGTGGATTCTAAATGCTAGAACTGACTATGTAGGTGACAGGATCCTTAGAATGGAGACCTTGCCCTCTCGAGCTTCTCATCACCAAAACTCTTTGAGCTAGAGGCTGAGCGAGAATGTATGATTTGCTTAAGAAGCCCGATTCTGATACAGGCTTGGAGTGATAAAATATGAAGGGATATATAAGTAAATTTATTATAATTATAAAAATACATATACATATATAAAATACAGTAAAATATCCAGAAAACTCAAAAGTACCATAGAACAGAATAGGCCCATAGAAAACCTAAGGGAGAAACTCAACTTGGTAACATATCGGTGTCATTATGTTTTGGTCCAAATTCCAGCCAATCAGGGTGTAGTTCCCTCTAGAACCTTCTCCTCAGAAGCCCAAGACCTCAGATTTTCTACCGCACTTCGTGTGAAGGGAGTCTCCCTGAGCTCTGCTCAGTTTTCTTCAACTCTAGCTGTTATTTCTTCAAGAAATGTCTTCAAATAAGAAATCTTTATTTAAAGCCTGCCCCTCTTGTGGTAAACTGCGCCTTTTCCATGAGGATCCGCACAGTAAATGCATTTACTGTCTCTACCCAGACCACGAGGTAAAAAACTGTAAGTACTGTCGCACTTTTCCTCCCAAGACTCTGAGGGATAGAGAGGCCTGTCTCCTTCTGTGGCTACAGAAATTGAAGACTTCAGAGTCTGTGGTTTCTGAGGTAGAAATTTTGTCTTTTGGGATTTCTAAATCCTCTCAGAAGCATGGGTCTGAAACTGAGGTTCCATCTCCTTTTCCGAAGAAGAGTAGACTGTTGGACTCCTCCAGGATTGTTTCCCCACAGGATTTGCTTCAGGGCACGTCTACGGGACCTGGTTCTCTGACGTCTGCGCCCAAAGCATTGCCTTCCTATCGTAAATCTGGCATTGGCTCGTCGACGCATCCGTCGACGTCTTCAGCGACAACGACGTCTGTGACTGTAGCCTCTATGTCGATGACGACATGTACTATGTCTTCCAGTACTGCGTCGACAACGAGCCCAGGAGGCGAGACCCATTACTTCTATTGTAAAGATCTCGTCGTCGAGTGTCAAATCAGTACCGTCGACGAAGAAATCATCGTTGACGCTTCCATCGTCGACGCAAACAACGTCGACGAAGACCAAGTCATCTAAAAGCAGCTCGTCGACGGGCCCATCATCGTCGACGGCAGTCTCGTCGTCGGCGCCTCCGTCGACGGCCATCATATCATCGTCAACGGCTGTCATCCCGTCGACGTTTACATCATCGTCGACGAGTAAAGCTCCAATCTCGTCGACGGCTCTGTCGACGGACAAGAAATCTTCGTCGACGAAGAAAAAGCCTTCAATTTCAGCGTTGATTACATTTATGACGACGACGCAAACGCCTCAGGTTGGTTGTAAAACTGCCGCAGTTATGTCAACGGGATCGTCAACGTCTCATCTACCTTTGGCCACAGCTGCCACTTTTACAGTGGTTACTGCTTCTTCTTTAAGGACGGTACCTCTCATATAACTGAGTCCAGTGAGGATTGGAACCCGTCTTCCAGACAAATTGTTTCAGTCTGGTGGGGAAGAACCCGGAAACGATTCGGAGGTGGAACAACTGTTCGGACAGGCATCTAGTTCATCTGATTTGCACATTAAGTGCCAGGAGTATAGTGATGAGGGTGACGAAGAGGAAAACGTCGAAGATGGGAATTAATTATTTCCTGTTGACGAATCAGAAGCAGTAACTTCAGAACCGGTTACGCAAATACCTTTATCCTTGGTCATGAATTTGCAGCACATGCTTGATGACTATAACCGCAGGTTCCCTCCATCTACACCTGCCTCTCCAGCATCACAACTTCCTCCACAGCCTCAACCTCAACCTCCACAAGCACCTGCACCTGTTCCACCCGCGTCACCGGGGGGTACTCGTCCTGACACCGACAACGAGGATCCTGATCCTCACAACACTGATGACGACGACAATGACGTCGATCTGAGTGAGTGGGACAATTACAGGGCTCAAACACCTTCCTCTCCGCCCACCTCGCCTCTTGCATCGCCTCCAGTGGACATTGCAAATTTCCATACTTTGATGGTCCGCGCTGCGAAGCGCTTTCATCTCACTGTCGAAAAACAACAACATGAAAGTGAATGCTTCTTGTATGATTTTAAGGACGTTTCACAAAGGCAACCCCACACAATACCAATCATTGACTTTATTTGGCAGGAGGGCCTTAAATTAATGGAACATCCAAATTCAGTACCTGCAGTCTTGCCCAGATTAGACAAGAAGTATAAGGCTCCGGCGTCTGCTCCGGCCTGTTTGGTGTCACAACCAAAAGCAGATTCGGTTATCACTCAAGCAGCAGAGAAAAGATCTTGCAATCCTGCTACACCACTCACGTCTCCTTCTGATCAGGAAGGCATTAAGTTGGACTCTATAGGCAAAAAATTTACAACAATGGCGGCCACTACTGTCAGAGCGGCAAATACCTTGGCTATTCTGGGCCGTTACGACCGCCAGATGTCCGAGATTGCCGCACTGATTCCTCAAATACCCGGGGCCATCCGTGCAGAAGCGCAGGCCATTATTCAGGAGGGAGAGATAATTTTGTCCGAAATTATCGAATGCGCGCTCGACATTTCCTCCACGGGCTTTCGTCAATTGGCTGGGGCTGCAGTCTTGAGGCGTCAAGGCTGGCTGAAATCTACCACATTCCGTCCAGAGGTACAAGCAAAAGTCCTGGACTTGCCGTACGATGGGGAGTCTTTATTTGGCAAGCATGTAGACGATGCCCTTGAGGCGATAAAAAAAGACACCGACACTGCAAAGTCCTTAGCTACCCTCCAGCACAAGAAACGGCCCTTTTGGGGGGCACGAGGTAGAGGCGGAGGTTCCTCTACTTTTCGAGGATCAGGACAATATCGTTCGTACAATACCTACAACGATAACCGGCAGAGGGATTCTTACCAAACCCAAAATCGTCAGTCCTCCACCAGACCATACCAACGGAAAACAACTTATAGAGGTGGCGCAAACAACAAAAAGCAGTGACAGTCTCCGTTCCTTTCTTCTGCCGACTGTGCATCTTGGAGGTCGCATCTCAAGGTACTTTTGCAAATGGTCCGAAATCACCTCCGACCAATGGGTCCTGGACGTTATCTCCAAAGGACATACCCTGGAGTTTACAAAATTCCCTCCCACTCGTCCACCTTCGGGGCCACCCTCTCCCCACCTCAAAGAACTTTTGGCCCAGGTAAAATTGATGATCAAAAAAGGAGCCATCGAGGTAGTGCCGCAAGGTCAACGCGGCAAGGGATTCTATTCCCGGTTTTTCTTAGTCAAGAAAAAGTCGGGAGAATGGCGTCCAATTTTGGATTTACGGGCCCTGAACAAATTTATCATTTCGAAAACTTTTCAGATGTTAACTCTGCTTCAAATTCTGAATTATCTCAATCCAGGGGAATTCTTTTCAACGATCGACCTCCAAGACGCATATTTCCATGTGCCAATTCACCCCAGACACAGGAAGTATCTACGCTTCACAGTCGGACAGCTGCACTTCCAATTCAAAGTCCTACCATTCGGCCTCCGTTCAGCACCGAGGGTCTTTACCAAGATCATGGCCCCGGTAGCTGCCTTTCTGCGCCTACAAGGCATAAATACCTGGACGATTGTCTCATAAAGGCTCCGAACCTCCAACTGGCAATCCAGCATACACAGTCTTGCCTCTCCCTGTTTCAAGACTTGGGCCTTACCATCAATTGCCAGAAGTCACACTTTCGCCCATCTCAGCGGCGAGATTTTCTAGGAGCCTCACTAGATTCTCAGCTGGCAATGGTTTTTGTCTCTCAGGAAAGACAAGACCGTATGCTCCAGATGGTACGGTCCCTCCAGTCAAAACTGTACGTTTCAGTCCGGATGTTGAAATCATTCCTCGGCATGGCTTCCTCTGTCATACAGTTGATTCCCCACTGCAGACTACATATGAGGGTCGTCCAAGAGGAGTTAGACAAGCAGTGGAAGCAGATTTCAGGATCTTTCAACGATAGGATCCTTCTCACGCCCCGCATTCAAAAGGCTCTGGAGTGGTGGGCTCACCCTCCAAACATTTCAAAAGGTCGGTCTTTTCAAGGCGCTACTCCGACTCTGACGCTTACAACCGATGCGTCCCTGGAGGGCTGGGGAGCACATCTCGAAGGTCTGTCAGTACAAGGGAAATGGACTGCGGTCCAACGCACTTGGCATATAAACCGCCTAGAGCTTCTAGCGATCTTCCTTGCCCTGAAGTCGTTTCAACGGATTGTTCAAGGTCAATCTCTGCTGTTGAGGACTGACCACACCACCAGCATGCATTACCTGAACAAGCAGGGCGGCACAAGGTCCCTTTTGCTTTCCCAACAAGCACAGGAGATATGGAATTGGGCGATTCGTCATCAAATTCATCTCACAGCCATCCATGTGCCGGGTGTTTCCAATGTTCTGGCGGATTCACTCAGCAGGTCTTTCTCGGACAACCACGAGTGGGAACTCAATCAACCAACTCTCGAGTTCATTTTCCGCCAGCGGGGCCAGCCGCAGATGGATCTTTTGCGACTATCACCAACAGGAAATGCCAATGCTTTGCAAGTCTTCATCCCCACAGAGAGTCGAGCGGAAATGCATTTTCGATCAGCTGGTTGAACGCATTCAGCTACGCTTTCCCTCCGCTTCCTCTGATTCCGCGCTTGTTGCACAGGATGAGGCTTCAACCCTGCCACATCATCCTGATCGCACCCAAGTGGCCGCGGCGCCCATGGTTCCCGGACCTGCTCTTGTTTTCCCACAAATAGCCAATTCCGCTTCATCCACTGCCTCACCTGCTCACGATGCAGCAGGGGCAGATTTGCCATCTGGATCCAGCATACCTCCAGCTCCGTGCCTGGAACCTGAACACCATGAATTTGCGCGTCTGACCATCGACGCTGACTGTAGAGGTGTTAGCGCACGCCCGTGCTCCTTCCACCATTAAAACCTATCAGTTGAAGTGGAAGCGTTTCTGTGTCTGGTGCCACACCAAAGCCTTGGATCCGAATACCGCCAAACCAGAACAGATCCTGCCTTTCTTCCTATCCCTTGCAAAGTCAGGACTTTCCCACTCCACTCTGAAGGTATTTCTAGTGGCTCTCTCCCGCTTCCGTCATGATGGGTCTACCTCACTGTATTCGTCTAGAATCATTCAACAGTTTTTGAAAGGCCTCTTCCGTATGTTTCCACCCATTCGGCGTCCTCCGCCTGCTTGGCGCTTAAATCTGGTTTTGTCTCAGCTCCTCCTACCTACTTTTGAACCCATCCATTCAGCAAGCTTAAAATTCCTCACGTGGAAAGTTGCCCTATTGCTCACCTTGACGTCATATAGGCGTGTCAGTGACATTCAGGCATTCACAATTCAGCCTCCTTTTCTCCAGTTCTCAAGAGAAGCTGTTACACTGCGTACTAATCCGAAATTTATTCCGAAAGTTCCCAGTGATTTTCATCTCAATGAACCAGTCATTTTAAAAACTTTCTTTTCTGGTCCACAAACTCCTGCGGAACGTTCATTACATTCCCTGGATGTGAAACGTTGCCTTAAGTTTTACATTCAGCGCACTGCATCCATCAGGAAATCTGATCAACTGTTCGTGGCTTATGACCCGATCTGCAAAGGACCACCTGTTACCAAACAAACTATTACTAGGTGGATTTCTTCCACCATTACCTTTTGTCATCAACGGGCTGGCAAGCCTCTTCCAGCTCAAGTACGTGATCATTCAACTAGAGCTGTGTCAGCTTCTACTGCCCTCTTTGCAGGGGTACCTCTGCGACACATTTGCAGAGCTGCTACGTGGTCGAGCAGCCATACTTTTACGAAGCACTACTGTCTGCAGTCAACAGATGCAGCAGATTCAGCAGTAGGACAAGCGGTGCTGCGGAATCTTTTCCATTGAAGGTGAGCCTCTGTTGCTACCCGCCTCCAGTCATAAAGGTTTTTTCTCTTTAATATGATATGTCTATTATATGCTTGAATTTACTGTTACCTTTATGACTTATATGATGATTACTGCTTTCTACTCTTATTCAAGCATGTGAATCTATGAAAGACACCCCTAATACTGGAGAAGAACATAAGTTACTTACCTGTAAACTGTGGTTCTCCAGTATTGGGGTCTTTCATAGATTCACATGCGACTCTCCCGTCTTCCCCTCAGAGGCTCTCTTCTCCTCATGCACTTTTGGTTACTCTGTGCTACGAAAATCTGAGGTCTTGGGCTTCTGAGGAGAAGGTTCTAGAGGGAACTACAGCCTGATTGGCTGGAATTTAGACCAAAACTGTGGGACCCGGCCCGTTGGGCAGGTTCACCCCTAGACTTTTTGCTTTTTCCTAGCCTGTTTATGGAACCTGGTGTTGGTGATTTTAGGCCTCTGCGCACTTTTTCACTGTGGTACAGTGTAAAGTGCTTGAGCTCTCTGTGAATGAGTGGTGAGTGACCTGCCCTTCCATAGGAATGAATGGGGAATATGTATGCCCATGGTAGTTCCTGATGTGTGGGGAGTGCAGGGGCGAGTTTGGTATGTATGAACTCGTGAGAATGAAGGCTGCAAAATGATGTATGTGGCATGACTGTGTCTAGTCTGGAAGTACTACTTTTGGAAGTTGGCATATTTGTGTAAGTTGGTGCTGGCGTGTGATTGGCTGGTGAGCCTGGCCCAGAGTGCCTGGGCCTGCTTGTGGATTGACTGTCTGGTTTGAGGATGACAGGGGCTGGAGAGCCCAGGAGGTTGTCTAAAGTCAGCCCATGGATGAAAGGCAGCATCTGCTGCCAGGGAAGTGGGAGGAGATGGCACCTGATAGTGAAGGGCTGTGCCTGCCTAACTACAAAGCTGGCTCCACCTCCCGCTGGGCGACTGACACCTCTGTCCCTGATACTGAAGGGACTTTCCTATAACCAGTTCTAGCTGGTTCTCACACTGAGACTTCAAAGGCTTCAAAGACTTTTCACTGTATAAGAAGGGCTGTGTCCCCTTCCAAAATGTTCTTGTTTCTAACTTGAATCTGCCAGGGGCATGCTGCTGCTGGGGCTCAGGGGAATCCCTGGGCCCTGCCCAGCTCCTGGACATCTGATGGACTGCTGGGGGACTCTTCCTGGCTGTCCCCCTGCCTGGCTGCATCTTTGAGGACTTTTGCTGGACTTTGTTCTGCCCTGGAGACCTTAACCTGTGATGCTGGGACCCTTCTTGATGCAGGGATCGTTCCTGGGGGCTTGTCTATGCCCCTAGCGCCTTGAGAGCGCTTTATTTTTCACCCGTATCAGCGTGTCTCTGCCCCGCATTTTGCGTGGAGAATTGCAGGTGCCACCCTGCTTTCTGCCCGACATCGTTGTATTGGTATTTATGGGTGCCACCCCATTTATTTTATTGACCTAGCGAGTGCCCACCTCGCTTATTTGCTATTTCTTTATTTTCCTTGAGGGAGCCCACTCCTCGGGAAAACTCAGCCCCCGCCTGCCTGCCTAGCGAGGGCCGCCGCACTTCCCGCGGCGACCCGGAAGTGACTGGCCGGCCGGCCAATCCCAGCGCGGCCGGCCGGAAGCCCCGCCCCGAGCCCGAGGGAAGGAGAGAGGCTGCTCGAGTGGCGAGGAGGAGAAGCATGGCGGCTTTGCAGGGCTTCCCATGAGCGGAGGGAGCCCTGCGGAAGAGAGGAGGTGTGGCCGGTCTCCCATGCCTGGAGGGAGACCGGAGAGGAGCCTGACAAGGGAGGAGCGGAGGGGGCGCAAGGCACATTGTCGGTGCCCGCCCCCTCCGCAAATCCGTACCGCTGCAGCCGAGGGAGAGCCGGAGCCCCCGCCTGCAAAACAGCCCGGTGAGTTAAGAGGGCTGGGGGGGCTCCGTAAGGGTGCTGGCGGTGCCGGTTGTGTGCTGCAGAGTCAGGGCGGCGCCGGATGGCAGTGGGCCGCCCCAGCGTTGTGTAGTGCCGGTGGAGGCTCTGTGGGCATTGCGTTCTCGAGCCCATGAGTGGCTCAGGTAGCGTTTTTGGTTTAAAGCCCAGAGAGGCCCAGGGGCCCTTTGTGTGATGTCGAGCCCCAGAGGGGGGGCTCCAACGACCCCGCCGTCATCTTCAAGAGCCTGCTAGGCTCAGGAGGCATTTTCTGTGGCCAGAGCCTGAGAGCTCCAACGCTGGGGGCATGTGTTGCGACAGAGCCTGTGTTGCTCTAACCCTGGCGCAGTTTGTCTAGGGGCTAGTGAGAGCCCCCAGCAGCAGTGTTGATGATTTTCCCAGCTGCCCAGCAATTAGTGGGCGGCTGCACCGTTTAGGCGCAATTTCAAGAGAGTCCCTGTGTGGGACAGAGAGGGCACAGTGGTGCCAGGCCTTCACAGCTGCGCAGCACTTAGTGCCAGCTGCTACGCTTAGGCATTTTGTACTTTGAGACTGGCGCTGCATGGCAGCGCACCCTGATATTGAGACTCGGGGCATCTTGCCCCACAAGGCCAGTTGGCCTAGGGACTGCCACAGGTGGTGGCTTATGTAAGTAATGGCAATGTGATTCCTATGTTTTTAATAGTAATTGCCTACTGTGTGTTTTTGCGCTATTGACTTATGTTCTGGCACCTCTGAATGTGTAGGTTTATGCATTATGTGTCTTTCTTCTTGCGCTGCACCTCTGAATGCTTAGTCATCATGTGTCTTCTTGCGTTGCACCCCTGAATGTATTTTATTGCATCATGTGCTTTATTCTTAACACCTCTGAATGTTTAGTCATCATGTGTCTTCTTGCGCTGCACCCCTGAATGTATTTTATTGCATCATGTGCTTTATTCTTAACACCTCTGAATGCTTTAGGCATCATGTGTTTCTCTTTATTACTCCTCTGAATGTAGGTTATTGCATCATGGGTAATGTGTTCTTTTCCTAGACCCCTAAACGCTGAGTGAGACTTAGGTGGTTGTCTTTTCTACTCCTCTGAATGTAGGTTTATTGCATCATGAGTAATGTATTCTTTCTTAGACCCCCTAAATGCTGTGTGATACTTAGGTGGTTGTTCTTTTTAGTACAGGTGGTCCTAGTAAGGTCCTGGTTCCTGTTACCAGTGGATACTGGTTGTGATCTGTGTGATTACCATTTTATGTTTATTATTTCTTATTCTAGAAGTGCTATATCTGAATATGACAGTGGCCCATGTGGCCCTGTCTTGTAAATAATCCCGTGTGAATATTGCCCGTGCCAGTTGGCCCTATGTATATGTGTGATTTTATCTGATGTGTTATTACAATACAAAAGTTATTTTTATAATAACCTTGTGTGGAGTCTCTTTTGTGGTGTGCCTAGTATGTTGTTGCTGTTGTGCGCTGGCGCAAATGCTTTACACATTGCCTCCGAGTTTAGCCTTACTGCTTGTGCCAAGCTACCAAGGGGGTGAGCAGAGGTTATCTTGGCGTGTGACTTCCTTGCCCTGACTAGAATGGTGGTTTCTGCCTGGCTTTGGCGTCAGCCTTAGCCTATCAGAAATAGCCAGTTCTAACAAAAACATAATGACACTGATATGTTACCAAGTTGAGTTTCTCCATTAGGCTTTCTATGGGCCTATTCTGTTCTATGGTACTTTTGAGTTTTCTGGATATTTTACTGTATTTTATATATGTATATGTATTTTTATAATTATAATAATTTTACTTATATATGCATATATTACTGCTATTTTATGTACCGTGGGACTCCCACTTCGACGACGGGGAATATTCAAGCATGTGAATCTATGAAAGACACCAACACTGGAGAACCACAGTTTACAGGTATGTAACTTATGTTCTTTGTGCTCCTAACCACTCTTAAAGTGTGCAAGACCTATTCACTTTGCTAATGTGTGCAAGACTGCTTGGGAGGCACTCTCGGGCCGGCCAAACAGTCCTGTACACTTTGCATCTTCATCAGCAGGCTGCATTACACAGCCTGGTGAGGAACATGCAAAGCCTCACAGTCCCTGTCTGAGCGCAGTCGTTCGGCACTCAGTCCAATCACAACACTGCATTTCAGCGTTGTGATTGGCCACGGGGAGCCTGGGAACCCGAGTGTTTCCTGCTCTTCTTCGTGCAGCTGTTGGAGACTGGGAGAAGAGGGCGGAGAAGAGGCAGGGTCCGCCCAGCCCAGGTAAGTGTGTTTTTTTTCTTTTCTGTTTTTCAGTTCTTTCTGTCCCGCACATGCCCCCTACCCCCCCCCCCCCTAACCCCCCCCCACTCCTGATCGGTAGCAGCCACTACTGTCTCAGACACATGGCTGCTTGACACAAAAAATGTCAAGCAGACAATTAATGAAATTAAAAAATCAGATTATGAATTAAGAAAGGAACAGAGGCTGATAGAGAGAGCCTAAAGAGCCTTTTAAATGAATAGACAGTAATGTTTAATTTAAATGTGTTTGTCAACGTATCTCACACAAAAAAGCTGTTGTACAATATTTTGTTATTGCATGATTACCAGCCTATTCCTAAATGTACACAAAAGTTTTACTGGATGTCTTCATACACCTATTAGGTGTCACTCTTCATCATAGGATGTCCCCACGCTCTCAAAAAACTGTGGTTTGATGGAGACGGGCCTACACCCTGAAATCAGGGAGGCACTTGTTTGTATCCCAGGATCCGTGAAATAGATTAAAAACCAATGTGATAACCCAGTCTGGTTTTTACTATGTAGGGTACCACGTGGTAATAAAAATTAGGCGTAGAGTCGGGGAATTAGTACCTCAACCCTACTATGATGTCAATATATTTCTGCCTAGCAGCTCAACCGAGTCCATGGCATTCATAAGCGCGAATGTCGGACCCTCTTTAAGTATATACCCTTTGTATATACTTAAAGTTTAGTTTCCGTAATAGAGGTTCATCTGGGCCCTATGGAGAAATGCCTCAGGAGTGATTGTCAGGTGGGATAATCCTCGCCTCCGTGTCCTTAATAGAATTGAAACTAACGTTCATACCGTATTTTCCGGCGTATAAGACGACCTTTTAACCCCTTAAAATTTTCTGAAAAGTTGGGGGTCGTCTTATACGCCGGATACAAAATTAGACTGTTTGTTTTCGTGGTTTTTTTCAACAGCGCGGACTACTCCTGAAGGTTCTCGCGCTTCCGGCCCAGCCGGAGGTGGGGGAGGGTGGCTCTAATCCAGCCGGAGGTGGGGGAGGGTGGCTCTAATCCGCCCGCCAGCCACAGAGGTGAAGAGTTGAAGAGCATTGCATCCTGGGGGCTCCCGCGCACAATTGGCTTTCAAGCCGCAACTTCGCTCCAACTTCGCCCCTACTGCCTGGTGGGTAACCCCGAGGCCTCCCGCAGAAATTGGCAGCCATAATGCCGGAGGATTCCCGCCGGAGCATTGCATCGGTGGACAACGCTGAGGATCCGCGATAGCATCCACGGAGTCGGAGGACGCCGCCGGGCACTGGAGCTGCTTCACTGCGGTAAGCTGAGTGTACTCGGAGGACTAGCGGGTGGAGAGATTACGGTAGGCTTGCAATATTCCCAGCATACAAGCAAGGTGGAAGAAACATTTCCCGCCTAAGTTACATGGTTCAAAAGTGACAATAGCGAGCAACCAAAATACATGAGGTAGCAATCGGTACATTACAAGAGAAAAAAGTGATAAGTGTGCAGGTTATAAAAGCGTACAAGGTACAAGTAGAGCGTTGGACTGTGCTGGAAGTGGGGGTATTCTTGGGGTAGTCTTATACGGCGAGTATAGCACAAAACCTAAATTTGATCAAGCAAAGTGGGGGGTCGTCTTATACGCCGGGTCGTCTTATACGCCGGAAAATACGGTAGTTGTTAGGCACATTTTCATTCATTCTATGTCCGGACCGAAGGCGAGGATTATACTAGTTCAAAGCTTACCTACCACCACTGGGCTACTTGCACCACTGGCTTAAAATAAAACCGCTTGAACGTTGAGTCTGAGGACCAGTCCGCTGTACACATTAAGTCCTCCAGGTGTGCCCAAAGGCAGAATGCTTTGGAGGCCATTGCTCCCCATGCAGAGTGTGCTCTGAACACTTTGGTATCCATAGCTGCTTCCTGTATCACCCAACGGAGCCATCGGGCTATCGTAGGCGAGAATACTGTCTTATGCGGTTTTCTTAGTGCTATGAGGAGCTGTTTTTTACCCATAGGACGGATCTCTTGCACTATATCTTCATATGCCTTCAGACAATACACAATTTTGGGGATTCACTGAATGCAGGCTAAGATATTGTATGAGTATTGTACGAGTATTGGACCTGATATTTCCACTCACCGTAAAGACCACCCCATCTGGGGAAAATACCCTGGCCACACCTGAAACCCAACTGCATGAAACAAAGCTTAACAGCATTGCGATTTTGGCTCACAGCTCCTTACTGAAGAGATACCTGATGGACTGCCAAGACAGGAGAAGATTCAGGACTACATTCATGTCCTGTCATGTAGTTCCCATAAATCTATATATGATCTGTGCATTTAGACAACATTAACTGTGGGACTGGTGTCCAAACTGATTCCAGACACCCCCGCCGGATATGTTCGCCTGTATACCAGCTAGCTCACAGTGCCAGTATGAACTCCTCTCACCAGGGGGAAAATAGTTTCTGGCAACTATCAAACATGACAACCCTGTCCCCTCCGGGCTCATGAAACAGTACAGTACTTTTCGCTCAGTCACTTGTGCTCATTTTGTCTCAGAGAGATACGCAGAATAAACTATGGGGACGTTTTCAATAAGCATTTATTGAACCAGCATCATTCTAGTGTAAAATGCGCGTGCTGCAACAGCCATAAGACAGAAACAGATATATATAGTTCTGAGCACTAAATAAATGTACCTTAATGAACCTAGCATGTATGTAGGTGTATCGGCAAGAATCCCCATAGGATAAAACCAACCCCATTACCTGAAGTGAGAGAACGAAGGACCCAGTCTTGGTCTCGAGATGGACACCCCGCGTGGGATGTCAGACCACTGTGTGCTGGAGTATCTGCGTGCAGGAACCTTAGCATCTCATGTCGGAATGGAATTATTTCTCCTCCGCCTGCCCTAGCAAATATATGGCGCTTATATACCCAAAAGGTACACTCAGGAGTTCTACCTTGCTGTGTCATGTCGACCGAGGATGACGATCGTGATGAACCTTATACACAGTTATTATGCAGAAGATGGTAATCCTGCACCAATTCTGAGAATCCTCATGCATAATAAACAAGGCTAGTGTTCGGGGAAAAAACGCACAGTTATGCAGCACCTAACTAGGTAAAAGGTCAGCACCAAAGCCGTTATGTAGTACAATGGCAGGGTAAATGTAGGTGAAAGGTTAGATGACTACCCGGGCCTTTATTGGGGTACATTGCAAATCATAACCGTCCCATAGCATGGAATAACGCGGTTCCGGTGGGAGGGAAATACGGATGCCTATCAGACGTCAGCAAACAAAAGGATGCTCCCCTACCGAAGCCCAGACTACAGAGTCCTGCCCTACTAATATTGCAGATTTAAATGCATTCATCGAACGGAACACTAGCTTATCGAAGAAAGGGGTCTGTTGCATGGTACTCAATCCGGCTTCCGTGCAAATTTCAGCACGGAGACCGCGCTCCTTGAAGTCACAGATGCCATCAGGGAGGAGTTGGATGCTGGTAAAAAAGTGGTACTGATTATGCTGGATCTGTCGGCGGCTTTCGACACCGTTCCCCACGCACTTCTTCTCTCCAGACTCTGGGACTTTGGTCTGCGGGGAACGGTGTGGAACTGGCTTAAGTCCTTCTTAGCCGACCGCCGGCAGACAATCTGGGCGCCACCTTTCTCTGCTGAAATGTCACCGCTTGAAGTGGGGGTCCCGCAAGGTTCCATCTTAAGCCCCCTCCTGTTTAACATCTTTATGGCCCCCCTGGCGGTGACGGCGGAGTCTTTTGGCGCCCGGATTATCAGCTATGCTGATGGCACCCAGCTCCTCTTTGTAAGTAACAAGGATGGTCAGTTTGATGGTGTCCAGGTCAACGGATGTTTGAGTGCTATTTTTGAGTGGTTTGGATGCCAAGGGCTGAAGTGCAACGCCGACAAGTCGGAGTTGCTCTTCTTTGGCTGTACATCTGAACCCGATTGGAAAACCTGGTGGCCGAAAAACATGTCTCCTCCCACTAGCTCGTCTGTGAAAGCCAAAAATCTGGGAGTGGTGATTGACAACAAGCTATCTTTCGGACCACATATTTCATCTCTCACTGGGAAATGTTTCGGCATCCTGCGGATGCTTCGCAAATTTCTCCCCCTAGTCTCTATCCAGCACAGAAAAATTATTGTCCAGGCACTGATCTGCTCCAGGCTGGATTATGCAAACATTCTGTTTCTGGGACTTCCCAAATATCTGGTCAGGTGTTTGCAAATCGCCCAGAATTCTGCAGCCCGAGCCATTTTTGGCCTTCCAAGGAAAGCCAGAGCCACGGATCTTCTCGCCACATTGCATTGGCTACCAGTTGCAAAAAGGATTTTATTTAAAACACTGACCACGACTTTCAAGGCCTTGCATGGCATAGGCCCCAAATATATCTCCAAACGACTGTCTTGGTATACCCCTCTCAGATCTCTTAGATCCTCGTCCTTATCAAAAATGAGTGTTCCCACTATCAAACGGGTAAGAGTAGGAGGACGGTCTTTTCGGCACTTAGCCCCTCATGCATAGAATGATCTTCCAATCTCCTTAAGACAGACTTCCAGTCTTCTGTCTTTCCGCAAGGCCCTTAAGACTTGGCTCTTCCCGTAATCTTTGAGGCTGTTTTTTGTCTGTATGCCCTTTTGGTGTTATGTTTTTTTTTTTCCCCATCTTCGGTTGGGAGTCTTCGTCAAAGCGCCGGGATACTCCAGTGGAGTGGCCGTGCGCTATAGAAGTGTACAAATAACATAACATAACATAGCCCATCCTCCACCAGGCTGGTTAGAAAATTCAAGACTTGTACCACATCGGCGTTCACGGTATCCAGACCCCGTCGCAGACACCAATTAACTCATCTTGACCAGCATGAACGGTAATGTTTGGAGGTACTGTCTGCCCAGGCCTTGTACATGAGGAACTCAGCATGGTGTGGAAGGCCTGGGAGCCTCCAGCATTGCCTGTACCCTGTCATGCCATCAACTGGAGGGAATCCCCGCTACCAGCCAATGCAGCAACCGATCCAAAGCCTGGGGAATGTGTGGAAACAGGGGGAATCTAATTGGAGAATCCCAGGTAAGTTCCATAAGAACTGGAAACCACATTTGCAACCTCCAAATGGGGGTGATCAAGACCACCTCCGCCACTTACTGACTGATCTGAGCTGATGCCCTGGTGATCATCGAGAAGGGGGGGAAAGTGTCCGTCGCTGCCACCTTTGGCCTCCAGCTGAAGAACCTTTGGAGCTGATGATCGAGGCGGGACCTGAACAGGTTGGTGGACAGGGTCCCCATGCACTGGCAATCCACCAGAAGACCAGAGGATCCAGTTTCCATAAGCTGAAGTCTTGTAGATGCCTGGAAAGCGAATCCGCTACTTGGTTGGCTTGACATGGAAGGTACTCCGCAGTGACTGAGATATGATCTTCCGGGCAAAAATCCCCAAAATCCTTGGCCATGTCTGCTAGTACCCAGGAACAGGTTCCCCCCAGGTATGATCTATCTCAGGTGATGTATCTCACCGCTGAGACATTGTCCATCTTTAAGAAGATGCTGGACTGCATTCAATCTTTTGTCCAACACTGTACCACGGACGACCCAACCAGGAGTTCCAGGCAATTGATGAGTAAGTCCATGTCTTCTAATACCCAACCTCCTCCTGTGGAGAAATACAGTGGGCGCCCTAGCTGGATCTGCTGGCATCTGATTTGATGATCAAATCAGGAGTAGATCTGAAGATTGCCCACCCGTTCTATGCCTCAATATGGATGAGTCACTAACTGATCTTTTCTCTGGCTTCGTCTGTCAGGGGCACCAATTGGGCATATGTCAGTCCTTTCTACAAGCAGTGCGTTTTCAGACACTGCAGGGACTGATAGTGAAGAGGCCCCAGAAAAATTGCATGTATAGACGAAGAGAGGAGGCATACTAAATTGGCAGTTTGCCTGAGGAAGGTGTGCAACTTTGCCAACATCTGTTGGAGTTTGTGCCTTATTTTCGCCATCTTAAGGGAGGGGAGGCTTCGCAATACGGATGTGGAATCCACAATGAAACCTAAGAAGGTTGTCCTTTGGGCAGACGAGAGAAGAGATTCTGGACAGTAGATTATGAAAGTGCACCTTTTTCCATGGTTGCCATCAGCTTTTTACCTGATGATTGATGCTCCTTGACTCAGTAGGCCCTGGGTACTTGCTAATCAAGTACTCAGAGCCTGTGTTTTTCCCCTAAAACTGTACCTCTGTACCCCCAATTGGCATCTCTCTGGCCACATGCAAGTTCATTGTAAAAGGTATTATGGGTACCTCTAGTGGTTGGATCGCCTGCAACTGCTCATCTATTTAAGCAGTCCAATGCAGGCGCGCAGCGAATGCGCGCAGCGAAGCGCCGGAGATGCGCCAGAGATAAGCCCGTCTGTGCCCGTCCGTGTCCCGGCCACGTCGAGCGCCATGGGGGCTGACAGAATAAGGTATTCAAGGGAGGCTGTATTAAGTATAGGAAAGCGGGAAAGGGATGGGCCTCAATATGGCTTAACACATACCTCAGCTTGGGGTGTGGTTTGATTAACAGCAGATCCCTGGTCAAACATCATCAGGAGGTATCGGACCTGTTGGGAGATATGAATCTGGACGCCCTCTTTATCACTGAGACCTGGGCTAGCGCTGCCTCCTCGGTTGAGTTGGGCCAAGCGTGCCCGACTGCGTACAAGATGTTCCACAAACCTAGATCTCAGGGAAGAGGGGGGTGTCGGGGTGATCTATAAGGACAGGTGGAACTTCGCCCCCTTACAGATCGACGCAGTGGCAGGGATAGAACTGATGGGCTTTACTCTACAGGAAACCAAAGGAAGGATACTAACTGGCATGATCTGCTACAGACAGCCAGGCCTGGATACAGGGTACCAGGCTTTGTTTGATACTATTGCCGCACTTGCCCTAACTCACTCCAGACTGTTGCTTTTGGGGGACTTCAACCTTTGGGACAATGGGGCCCTAGGGAGCCATCTGAAGGACTTACAATATATATGTGGAAACTGTGGCCTCGATCAACTGATATTGGAATCTACTCATTTAAGCGGACACGGGCTGGATCTGGTGTTCGCAAATCAGTCAGAGACTAAGGTGATTGGTATTCTACCCCAAAGTTGGACTGGCCATTCCCTAATTCACTTTCAGATCACGGTACCTACTCAGGTGAACACAAATGCTCGTCCTGTAAATTACTGAAGGGGAAGGGACTGGTCCAAATTACCAAAGGACAAGTCAAATCTCTTTTTTACCAATCAGACTCCTTTTGATCCAAATGAGTCGGTGGGCCACATCTATGATGTTTACTGTAATTGTATCACGGAGAATCTTGATAAACTTGCCCCCCTGAAAAATATAAAAAACAGAAGCAAACCATCAGCCCCTTGGTTCAGTGAGGAGCTGAAATTACTACGTAATTCACATAGACAGGCAGAAAGGAAGTGGCGAAGACTCTATTTAGAGTCTGATAAGACACTGCTAAAGGTAGTACAAGCTAAATACAAAGAGGCCATTGCCAAAGCAAAGGCACTTTTTTATGCTACGGCCATACTTTAGTCCCCGAACAGCACAAAAACTCTCTTCAATATTACAAGAGACCTCTCCAACCCCGCTTGCATGAGCAATAAGGTGGTCGCAACCCAAGAACTTTGCGATGACATCGCTATCTTCTTTGAAGAGAAAATTACCAAAATAGTGGGGGGGTTTGCTCAGAGGGAGGCTAGCTGTCAAGACGCACCTCTTCAGCCAGTAGAGGAGGAATTACTGGTGGTTTCATCTATGGAGAGTTTTCCCCCTCTCACAGAAGAGCTCTTTACCAGCTTGGTGCTCAGCATATCCTCTGGGTCCCCTTCTGACCCCCTTTCCCACAGGATCTGGAAGGAGCATGGCCTGGAGCTGTTTCCCTGGATGCGTATGATTTGCTGCCAATCCCTGGAGGAAGGAGTAGTGCCGGAGGCATGGAAACAGGCAGTGGTAACCCCTCTACTTAAGAAGCCCTCACTTGATCCAACAATCCCAGCCCATTTCAGGCCTAGATCTTTTCTGCCCTTTCCCATAAAAATCCTGGAGAAAGTGGTTAGCAGGTCCTTGTCAAGCGTCCTGGAAGATAATTGTTTATTGAACGGGGATCAATTTGGATTCCGCCCAGGTCATGGGACAGAAACTGCATTGGCAACCATGTTGGACACTCTGCGAATGCGAGCTGACAATGGTAATTCCTCAGTACTGGTACTGTTGGATATGTCGGCAGCATTTGACACGGTTAGCCATGCAGTTTTGCTAAACAGGCTGGAGAAACTGGGCGTGAAAGGCAAGGCTCTGAAATGGTTACAATCTTATCTGTCCGATAGACAACAGATAGTGACCATGACTCAGTTTGCTTCCCCTAAGTCCTCGGTCCATTATGGAGTACCACACGGCTCGTTGATCAGCCCTATCCTCTGTAATATATACTTGCAGCCTCTGATCCCTATTATAAAATCTTATGGGATCGAATTGATTAATTACGCTGATGACACCCAATTGGTGTTCTCTCTGGAGGGGAAACATGCGGTACCTATGGACAGATTCCAGGAGTGTATGGGTCGGGTCTCCGCCTGGCTCAAAGCAAACTCCCTTCAATTTAATGAGGGGAAAACAGAGGTAGTCTACTGCTCAACGGTTAAATTAAATCAACAGATACTGTGTGAGCTTAGGCTCTCGCCGGGGGCCGATCCCTGCGTCCCAGTAAAGACCGTGCGGAATCTGGGAGTGTTATTTGATGAAAACCTCCAAATGGTGTCACAAACTAACAAAACAATTAGTGTCTGTTTTGGTCTGCTAAAAGCACTCTGGCAGATTCTCCCTCTCCTGCCCGATGACGCTAGACCCCTGGTGGTAAGGAGCACAATTCTGGCTAGATTGGATTACTGTAACTCCCTTTATTTGGGCGCCCCCTTATACATCTTGCAGGGGTTGCAGAGAGTCCAGTCAATAGCGGCCAAGTTGGCGCTTAATAGACCACGTAGCTCCTCTACCACAATGGCCCTGAGAGACCTCCATTGGTTGCCTGTACGGGACAGAATCACCTTTAAATCTCTGTGCATAGTTTACAGAGCATTACACAGTACGGGTCCTTTACCAATGCAGGAAGGATTCGCATGGTACAAGCCCACTATGTCTCTTCGTTCCTCTAATCTAAGTCTGGCAACTACTACCAGATTTAAGAGATCTAGGCTGGGAGGCAGAGCCTTCAGCATAGCAGCCTCTCGCCTATGGAAGGAGCTGTCCCAGAATATCAGGCAAGCCGACTCCTTGATAGGTTTCAGGAAGAGCCTAAAGACGTGGCTATTTGCCAAAGTCTGAGACACTGGCGCCCATTATTTAGCCTTTCAATCTGCAGTTTCCATCTGATGATGTTTTTCCCCCTCAGCGCCAGGATACCCGTAGGGTGACAGTCGCGCCATACAAAAGCAAAATACAATACAATACTACAATACAAAGGCACTGTGACCAGGGAAGGCCTCTAAGGACTGCAGCACATATTGTGCCACCCGTAGAGGCCCTGGACCTTAACACACACACACTGCCATTGCAGGCTGCGTGCTTTGGTGCAGGGAAAAGTGAAGAGTCGACATGGCACACATATCTGTGTGCCATGCCTACAACCCACTACCTATGGTATAGGTGAGACACCCGTCTAGCTGGGTGCACTATGCCACTGGTGTGAGAAGCATTTTTGGTATATGGTGTACACTTATGTAAGTGGAACTTTGCACCAATCCAGACAAATCTTATGGTGATTTTAGTGGTCTTAACCTTAGAAAGCTCATGAAGTGGTAGCTGTGGAGAGCAGCCTTCAGGCTTAGTCCAGAAGGAGTGTAAATAAGCTTGTTTTTACCAGAACATAATCCCATAGGTATAGAGTAAGTGAAAAAGAACCACATAGTGTATTTATAAAAATATGTATTTATTATAAGACACTCACTAGCACACACAGTTATCTCCTAGCCAGAGATGTACACAGTACACACAATTCTGCAATAGAAACAAGTAAGTAGCACAAAATATACAGTGGTCACCAGGGGGAGACCAAACCATGTACTAAAATAGTGGTATGCAAACCATGACTCAAGTCAAGACTATACCCAGAAGACATAGAAGTGCTGGGGACCCAAGGAACCACCCAAGGAAAGTAACCAGGAGCCCCACGGAGTCCGTGTGCAGTGTGGGAACACCACCGCTGTGGGTAAGTCGCAGTTGCAATTTTAAAGAAGATGGACCCTTCCCAGTGTACCCTGAAGAAACCCCGTGGAAGACTGAAGTTTGGAGAGCCACCCCACCCATGGATACCTTAAGAACCTGGATGCCTGCATCCGGGAAGCCAGGTGCATAGGTGTGAAGTGGCGCCGGAAACCGCTGTCAAACTCAGTGGAGGACATCAGGAAGATGCCGCTGCTGGAGAAGGTGAAAGTGTCAGGTGAATTCAAGATGAGAAGAACCTGCAAACAGAGGGGACAGAGTCTATGCCACTCAGGAGTGACCAGAAGGCATGGAAGACGAATGGCCACCGATGTTGAGTGTTGCGGGGGAGCTGGCGGTGACCTTGAAACTGCCGCTGTGTGGACCAAGCGATGCTATGGATGACCAGGAGCTGGATACGAGCTATCCCATGTTGGATGTCGAGAGTTGAGGGGTCGGTGTCTGTCGGGGAGCACCAACAAGCCTTGGCAACTGTTACCGATGTGAAAGTTGAAGAAGGGTGCAATGTCGGGACCAGCAAGGTCCAGGAGACTCACCACATGCAGGGGAGTCAGGGGAGGACCCAAGCAATCAGTGGAGCTCAAAGAATTCAAAGATGACCCTCAAGAGGACCCACAGGCTGGAGGCACTGAAGTCGAGAGAGGACCTCTAGCAGCTCCCCAAAGATGCAAGCCCACGATGCTGGTGAGGACAATGATGTTGGTCACTGGAGATGCTTGAGGTTGGGGCTACTTAGAGCCTGAAGATCTTGGTGGAAGGAAGCCAACAAGCCATTGCAACTGCAAGTCCACGCGGTGCACAGTGGCTCGGTTCCTGCGGCTCCGATGAGGGATACTAGACTCAAACTTGATGAGAGGACAGGGCCCAGGGTCAGCTGACCAGTCAGCTTAGTTGCAGTGCCTGCAGCTGCAGGGAAATGACTCCTTCACTTCAAGGGAGATTCCTTCAGGTGTCTTGGATGGCCACAGGCCTTGGAAGGGTCCTGTATGGTGCACAGGCACAGACGTTGCAGCAGACGAGCAGGGCAAGGCGATCAGGAGTAGCTGGAGTCTTCCCGGTTGCAGCCTTGATGCCCAGAGCGAAGTCCAGAGTGCCCAGAATGTGGAAGAAGTGTTGTCGAAAATGTATCTTGTCCCACGATAAATCTAGGGACCTACCCTTCGGTAATCTTTCAAATACCCTAAGGAAAGGGTTGGGACCATACAGGGGTTCCTCCCTAAGGTGGGGATGAACAAGGGTGGGATACTCCCCTGTCTTTTGTCCAGTTTTGCGCCAGAGTGGGAGCCAACGGCTCTCTGAACTGGTTTGAGCTGGACTTTGCATGGGGGCACCAAGTGTACCCTGCACGCAGACAATGTGGCGCAGGCAAGCGCCCCCACCCTGTCCCAATACACTGAACCTCGTCTGGGATGTGGTCACACCTCCCTATGACAGGATACCTATTGTTCTACCTTCCTCTGCCCAAGCTTGGCTCAGTAGCAGGAAGGCAGAAACATATCTATGGCTGGCTGTAGCCCTAGGTTGCTGTCCAGGTGTGGAAGACTGGTACCAGGAGCACCAAGGGCCTCCCAAAGGAGCTTTACAGTGCATGGAATCATACCTCCCACAGTGTTTAAGGTGTGGGGATATGATTCCAACATGTTTTATACCAAACATGATAGGATTTGTTACAGCCAGTTTCAAGATGGTCACCGCATAATGATGCTGTGGCCCTCTATGTGTCATATTGCTGTCTCACTTACAACCCAGGAGAATGGATTCCATGGGATGTAGGGGTGTCCTGCTCATTGCAGAGGCACCCTCACATATATAACCCAGCACCCTGCCTTCAGGAGTGTAAGGCCTGCGTTAGCGGTGACTTATAGGTTTTAAGTGCCGTGACCTTGGATATAGGTAAACCTATATCTTGCGTAGGTTGTGCTAGCATCAGCTTACACAGGCTGCATTGGCAAGCCTGTAGTTACAATTTGAGTGGTCTCCCATGGGTGGCATAATACATGCTTCAGCTCATGGGGCACCCCTGGTGTACCTATGCCCTGGATACCTTAGTACCATATACTAGGGACTGATAATGTTGCACCAGTGTCCAATCTGGCATATACCTAAGTACCCTCAAAACCAACTTGGGGGAGAAAGCACAGAGACTGGTGTCCTGATTAGCAGGATCCCAGTGAGACTATCCAGAAACAGCATCACATCAAGCAAAAAGTGGGGGGTAACCATTAAAGCAGATCCTACTTATTTCCCACAACTGGTGAGGGTACAATTGCCTGAGCATTGTAACCCTACAGTTTCTAGGTTTATTCTTAGACATTGGAAGTACAGTAAAGCCATAACGAGTAAATGGTCTGGGAGTTTGTCATTACGAACTCCACAGCACCATAATGGCATTACTGAATTCTGGGAAGTTTGGTTTCAAACTTCTCAGTCCATTAAACCCACACTGATGCCAGAGTGGGATTTAATGCCAAATGCACTCAAACGACCTAACTCTAGCATCCTGGCTGAGTGGCTGCTTGCCAGCTGCCACCCCCAGACCTGTGATTGGACCCCTAGGTAAAGAGCCTCCTGCTCTCGGATCTTGAAACAAAGCACATCCTGGGCAGAGTTCCCCAGCCTCCTCCCTCAGGATGGGCAGGATTCCCGAAGGGGAAGCTTCAAAGGCTTGCCACTATTGTGAGCTGACCCAGCCTTTTGCTGCTCCCAGCAACTGGCCCCCAACGGTTCTAGCCCCCCACTTTAGGAGAGAGAATCGGCGGGATAACCAAGGTAAGAGGAGAGGTGTGCCCACCTTTGCCAACTCAGCCCTCAGGTGAAGGAGGCGAGGTAAAGCACAACTCCTAGTCCCTGCCATCTTGAAGATGGGGGACTCAGCCAACCAGAGAGAGGCTTATTCCCTCTTCCCACTGGAGGATGACATAATTGGGGTGTACCCACCCCAAGGAAGGGACCCATTGTTCCCAACCTGTACTTACCTGAAACACCCCTACATTTAGTATTTAGGGCAACCCCGAACCTTGCCTCCTCAGACAAGCAAGAAGAAGAAGAGGAAGGACTGAAGATCCATACTGATGGAAGAAGGGGAGGTCACCATCTGCCTTTGCCCCAACCGGCCTGTCCTGACCTTGACCTGCTCCAGTGGAATCCCGACATGGCCTGCAGTGTGCAGCCCCCCATAACATAGAGGACCTGACCGACCTTTTCTGCAAAGACTTTGTTTCCCGTGAGCCCCAGACTTGCTCAATAACCAGACTCGGCTCTGTTTGAATCCGCAAATCTGCACTACACCGGTGGCCCAAGTTTGAGTGGCCCAACACTCCTGACCAACACAAGCAAACCTGACCTGGGATGTAGTGATCCTGGCCTACCTCAAGCCTCACGCCTGCAGCCTCTATCTGAACTCTCCAACTGGAAGTCGCATCCAGGAAGCCTCCCTGCACAAACCTGCAGTGTTTGTTCTGTCCAGAGATCTCCCATTGAAACCAACAGGGCACCCAACGCCAAATCAGCACACTGCACCCGGCCGCCCCTGTGCCGCTGTGGGTGCACCTTGTGTGCTAACTCAGATCCCCTTTGCCCTGAGCTTAAACCTATGAGCTTTGCTCCGTCAACCACTTGGCTTGCCCAGGAGCAGCCACCAACTGATGGCCCCCTAGCCTCATAGGCTAACATTGGGCCTCAGCATCCGGTCGCCATAGTGCCGCTAAGGGTGCTCATCCTTGACCCTGGGGGAACCCTTGTTCTAACCCCAGAAACCCAACCATAAAGACCGATTGCTTACCTGCAAACAAATAACTAGATTTTCCTTCATAGGATTTCAATGACTGT
This sequence comes from Lissotriton vulgaris, assembly GCF_964263255.1. NCBI lineage: Eukaryota > Metazoa > Chordata > Amphibia > Caudata > Salamandridae > Lissotriton > Lissotriton vulgaris. The sequence goes on along the minus strand of NC_141699.1, from coordinate 361,674,040 downwards.
TTTTCGTCTGAAAACGTTCCAAGTGTTGAGTTGTGTTTGTATGTAAACCTAAGCAACTGTGTATTAATGTCAAAATACGTTACTTAACTTTGTCTAGGAAATGTCCCAGTGTGATATCTAGGCATACCACACGGAGTAGAAAAAGTAGTCTAAAACGTAATTTAAAAAGTAATCACAAAGTAATTACAAGTACCAACTCTTTAAATATTTTACAAACCTGTACCAAAGTCAGTTTCATCCGGCTTGCATATTCTGATCAACCTGTTTCGAAAAGTACAATTTTACTTACCTGTACCAAGTCCTGTTTGGTTCTAAAAATAAAATACTCCTAAAGAAATATTTTTTATACAAACAATTGGTCTGATTTCAGTCTTTGAGTGTGTGACATCATTTATTGCCTGAGTGTGTACAATAAATGCTTAACTTTACCCTCTGAAAAAGCCTTACTGCTCGACCACACTACCACAAATAGAAAGTAAGGTATTATCTACTTTTACCTCTGTAAGCCTTTGGGGATCCACTGGACTCTGTGTACACTATACCTTACTTTGGTATAGTATATAGAGAGCCTGCTTCTCACAGATTACAAACACCAGACCTTAAAAAAGGTTTGACGCTAACTAGAACTATGAAGTCAATTTTTGGGGACATTCCCCAATGAGCAACATATTGTCCAGGTATACAATTAACCTTGTGCCTTGTGCCCTGAGGAACTCCACTGCTGGCTTGAGAACCTTTGTGAAGCACCACGGCCCCGATGATAGACTTAAAGGTAATGTGGTGAACTCAAAAATCTGGATTTCCCCACCCTAAATTGCAGGAGTCCGTGATGCGAGTGGAGGGAAACCGGAATGGACAAGTAAGCGTCCTTCAGGTCTAAATGCGCCATCCGGTCTGACGGAAGCAACACATCCATGAGGAGATGAATTCCTTCTGTCTTGAAGTGGCAGTAAACAGACAACTTGTTGAAGTCTTTGAGGTTGATCGCAGGCTTGCGCCCCGTCAGATTTGTCTACTAGGAAAATGTGGCTTAAAAACCCGTTGGGATGCAGAGTTGTCTGCCAAATAGCTCCTTGGTGTAGAAGAGCCAAGACCACTTTGTCTATGAGTGCTGGGTTGTGGCAGAGAAACAAATGGACCTTGGGTAGGTCGTCTGAGAATGATGACTGTAAAACTCTATGTGAATCCATGAAAAGTCTGCAATACCCGCGTGTCCGAGGTGATGGAAGCCCAGCCCGGGAGTAAACTTGCCAGATGCCATCCCACCATAATCTGCATGGAAGGAATGATACTTACTGCTTGCACCTGCACTGCCAGTATGGCTTCTATATCCTCTTCTACAGTGGGATTGTTATCCCCTCATTGGGTAGAAGTTATCGAAGCACACATTATTCTGATATTGGCTGCGCCTGGAGACTTGTCTCGTGGTAAGGGTTTGGTAGGATGGACGGCCGGTCGAGCTGCCTCTGCCTCGACCAGCCCCCTGGAAACCCCAAGGAGTAAATGTGCACTTGGTATTAGACTGCGCTTTGTCCAGCGAGGTGAATGTCACTACGAATTTACCAAGTTCTTTCACAAAGAGGTCCCCAAACAGTCCCTCCTGTACCACTGCTGAACTAGGGTGGATCATACCGTCCGGATCTAACATATCCAACTCCCCCCCCCCCCCCCCCCGGGAGGGGGGTCAATCAGAAGCCGGGCACTGAGGTCTTGAGGATCCGGTGTCATCATCAGAGTCCCCAGGTGATTCCCCATCTTGTGTGTCGGGGCTATCAGAGTGGGGGTTCTCAGGGGGAGAGGGGACAGGGTCAATAGAGGCCTCTTAGGGGGCCGACTTGGCCAGAAAAATGTACATAAGGTGCACACACGCATTCATATCTATCCCTTCCTCACACCTCTTTTTTGGGTGGGGACTCTCCCTTGGGGCAGGCTGTCTCTTGAGGTGGGGACTTTTCTGGGGCAAGGGATTGGGCTTTGGCTAACTTGGCGCATTCCTGTGCCATCCTATCAGCAAGTGGCTGCTCTATAGGCCCCATCAGGTCATTGACCGCTCATAAAAAATCCTCATCCCATTGTAAATATTCTAAGGGGAATCCTCCTCCTCATAGGTAGCCTGTGGCTCATCCATACCTGACTCAATTAATTAGTTACTGCCACCAACAAGTACGGGCCTCTGACTATTAGCAGGCTGGGCAGCAGCACGAAAGAGCTGTGTTTCAAGTATTGGGCACGCGCATGTGCAATCTCTTGATGCTGGTTTGTCCTCAGACAGATGTGGATGGCAAAATGCTCAGTCGGGGGGACACCAGTCCCGGGGACACGCACAGGGCCGGACTGGGAACTGAAAGCAGCCCTGGCAAATTTTGCCAGACCAGCCCCCGTCCGGCACTAGCGAGCGAGCATAGCGAGCGAGGCCGAACGCTACTAGGAGGATTTGGGGGGGGGGGGGGGGGGGGGGGGGGTTTACCCCCCAAGAAAATTTTGGAAAACGACAGACCAAAATTGTGAATTTTACAGCACATTTTTCATTACATATTCAAATTGTATCAACTTTCAAAGCACAGTAAATAGTAGATGATGACCTTAAAGAACATCAGGTTACCCACCCAGTCATATATACCCATAGACATTCTTCAGTTCTACCCTCTTATTTGAACCATACATAAACCTGACCTACTCCCCTTTGTAATAATAGATGTAGTGTTTTTGATGGTTAATGTAAAGCTGCCTTCTCCATACAACTTTAAATTGGCAGAATATGTACAAAATTGGCAACATTCTCAGTTTGAATATTAAGTCTATAACCATATGCCATGTTTTAAAAATCATATCCACGTGCCATTGTTCTCCAGAACCACCCATCCTTCTTAAGTCACGGTGCCTTGTCACTGCAGCACAATTTGTTCCTCGTCTGACTCCCAGTTGTTTTTCTTCTATGCACTGTGTGCTACAATGCCTTAGTACCCAAAGGCTGTGCGAGAAAGGCTCTGACAATGTTCACTTGCAATTCCACGCCTTCCTGCCTTTATTTTAACAGAGAGCCTTAACTGTTTATAATACATCTCCTTTCACATCTTCAATTGCATTTTTGGCAGATAAGCCAACAAAGTAACTTCATGAAATTTACATGCAGAACATATGCTTAAGGCTCAAGTCACTTAGTTAAGATTTATGCCAATTAACTTTGTAAGCACAGTATTATTAAATCTTAAATTTAGTGGTGGTAATTAAACACTATTCAGAACTCGAGTTCATTTGCTGCATGGCAGCCACTGGGAGATTTGCTGTTATGAGCTTGGTATTTTAGTACAAAACACAATGATTTGAATGGTGTCATTGCTGGTTATATAGTAAATGCTGATCTCCACCATACATTTTTAGGTGAAGTAATATAAGTACCTTATCTTAGATACTCTGGCTGGTAAGAATGAAACTTAGGGGTGGTCACTGGCCAGGAGTAGCAGTTCCCACCACTGGCTTACCCTTGGGTACTCGTGGTGTGGCACTACCCTTGTTGGTTTCTACCCCTGCACCAGGTGTAATGAAGAAGGCAGGAGCAGAAATAGAAACTAAGGAGGGTTTTAAAGGGCTTATTAGTGTGTGAAGTGCCCCATACCTGACGACTTTTAAAACTTTTTACTATATGAGAGTGGAGGAGGAGGGGGCATAAACAAGGAAAGGTATGGCTAGCGAGTAGGCTGAGAGCCACACCTCTCTCTCCTCTAAAACTCTAGCAAAAGCTTCAGAGGCTACCACTAATTTCCTAGGGAGGCTGCTTGCAGCCCCCTTTATGGACATCAGCAATGCAAAGCCTCCACACACAAGCTGGAAGGCTGCTCTGTGCAAGGGTTTCCAGCTCACCTTGTCTAGCACTATGATAACAGCTCTTCCCAGGGTGACCATGCGAAGGGAGCCAATAGTGCGACACACGTTCACACCGTGTGAGGCAGCAGTTCTAGCTTCCACATCTTGCCATTGCTGTCCCTGGGCCCTAAGGAGCAAGTAGGACTAGGAGGCTGTTGAAGGGCTTGGGTTGGGATCAGAGATCAACTCTGTGATGTCATCAGAGGATTGGTGATGTAATTTGCCTTACACTGTGCCTTCTGTGGAAAACTCTGTGCAGCTAATTTGTTACAGATTGGATTCGATGCAAGGCAGACCCAGCCTTTTCAGCTTTCTGAGGCCAAAAAACACGAATACTATTCAGCTGGACAATCTGTTCCTTAGACATTAAAAACGAAACATCATAGAACACAAGACTTGGGTATTAGGAAACAGCAAGTCTCTTTCTAAAACTTCTGTCAGATTGCACACTGGGAACTGCAGCTACCATACCGTCACTGTGGCCCGATTGCATCTTTTAGAAGTGAACCATCTACTGAACACACAAGTGTGCACATTTTAGCAGTGCAAACTCCTTTCTTGTGAAGTCCGGACTGAAATCCGGACAATTAAAAAAAGTATAGAGGTCACGAACCAACTGAGCCAGCGTCAAGGGAACACACAGAGGGCTCCTAGAAATTTACACATTAGCCTAAGTGGCAAGTGCCAGTGGCAACAACACCAGTGGCCAGTGGAAAACAAAACAAAAGGACTTACTTGTGTAAAAAAATAAATACAATAAAAAAACACTAGAAAGTCCTGTTGTCTTCTTAAAATATATTTTTCAGCACATGTTCCAAGTTGGGGCTTGTGCTGAAAAACATATTTTAAGCAGACTTGCTGACTCCAACCTTCAACCCAGTTACAGCCCCTAGGAGTCAAGCAGCACAGCGCCACCAAAGGGAGCTGCACACATCCTGCCTGATGGCTCGAAACATTGCAGCTGGCCTGGCCCTGCCTAGAGACGGACACACACACGAACAACACCTGACGAAAAGAAAACCCATTTATACAGAATCTGACCTAAGATCATGCACTGCTGGGGTGGCGGCCCACGGGCTGTGGCAGGAGGAACCAAAGGGCTGCCACTGCCAGTCCAGCCCTGGTCTTCACTCATGTAGTTAAATCATTCTTTTTAAAACATGTACTTGACGTTAAAATAGATAACATCCTATCCCTGTCTTTTCTTACTGACATGCTGTGCCTGTTAACCCTAGGGCTGTTTCCTCAAATCATCCTCATCACTGTAATAACGAATGTATATGACCTTGTATGTACCCTAACCTAATTACCAAACATATTCTAGTGTATTACAAGAGGTCACCTCAGCCAGCATCTCTGGTATTTTTACAACAAAACTGTTTTGTAAAATGGAGTGCCTTTTAAATGCCAGGTGGCCCATGCCACTGAAGGCAAAAAAACCATGAGAAGGTGGCTGTAAAGAAGTGAAAGAAGGAGGAAAAGAAGTACAAGTAGAAGGCACGATAAAAGAATTAAATACCGAGTAGGAGAGTGGAGGTGTCCTCCGGAGTTTTTATTAATTATACAAATTTACTAAATTGCTCTAAAGCATTCGTACTCACACAGGTGTCAACAGTTTTGTTAATATGAAAATGATAAATACACATGACAAAGAATGTTACCCATCAGAGAGAAAATGTGAATAAAATCTATTACTAAAAATTAGTGCAAAGCTTATGGTGTTTGAACTAGCTTGTCGAGCACTCTGCCACTGCCTTAAAAGGGTCAGTGTGTGGACCGTGTATGTGTTGTTTAACCTGTCACAGTCCACAGGGCAAAAAAACTGACTCATTCACTGGCTCTTTCAAACTGGCTCATCTGAGAGCCCCAGGTAGCCAGATAGTCCTGTTATCCTTAAAGAACGCCTGAACTAAAGCAGTCTGAATCGAGTGAGTCACGTGGTCTGGCTGTTTCAAGACGTACTCCACTATAAATGCAGCCTGTATTTAATAGTATCACAATTTCATTTTCACACTTTTCGAACTTCCTCGCTTGCGTCCCACACACCCTTGCCATTTGTATTGCCTTGTCACAGTGATAGTGAACTTTTAAGTCACTGGATACCATTAAAAAATGAGACCCCCTCTTGTGCAATGGTTTCGCCTCCGTGCATGACGTTGCTTCAATGCTAGTAGAGAATGACGTATGCCAATGTCTGAGCAGTTATTTTTTTATCGCAAATGGAAAATGACCCCTCATACTCACCCTGGGGCCTCAAGTGGAATTCACCAGCGATATCCATCACTCGCTCTCCTCCTAACTTTTCAGACAGAATCAGTGTGTTTATATGGCCTCCGTCAGGCCACAAAAGATTACAAACACCTGTGGAGTCAAGAGACTTCATAGTATGCTGTGCAGAGGATGTCGTGTCTGCAGTCGTCAGAATCAGTGTTTTGTCATCTGGCAGAGATAGTAGTTCATAGTACCTCTGTCACACACGGTTGCACCACAGCGAAATTGCTGAGCAGGTCAGTGTCACCGCCCATGCTGCCTGCTGCCACCAAGAGACGCTCACGCTCACCACTCTCAGTCGATGGTGACACACAGCACGGCAACCCTGAAACTCCGGATCAAGGCTTCTGTAAAACTGCAGTGCCCCGGTCGGCCACCTTCAAGTTCAACAGGGCTCACTCACTCCTCTCTCCGACTTCCTCAGGCCCGGGCCGGCAGTATTGAAATTGCAGTCCGACCTGCAGGTGGCGGGCGGCAGCAGGGGGACTATCAATAATTGAATTACGGGGAGCCTCTCTGCGACTTATAGAAATAAATAAAAAGACTTGTCTTAGACAGTTTGGAATGCTCCTCTCAACCTGTACTCAACGGGTCATGCACGCGCACGTTTTATTACTGGAGCCACTGTATTGTATTGGCATTTATATAGCGCACTACTTACCCGTAGGGTCCCAAGGCGCTTCGACCGCTGCGAAACCCTTCCTGGCTTCCCTGAGAGATGGTCCCTTAATGGGTATCTCCAGGGTGAGACCAGGCATCCCCGGCGGTCTGGTGGGGCCGTTAGTGAAGATGAGGCAAGCTAATGCCCAGAGTTGCCGAGTGTGATCGCTGATCAGAGTGGGCACCGAGGCGAGAGAATTATCGAGTCCGCTGACCTTGGTCCAGAAACCTGCCGCGCCGGGAATCGAACCCTGGTCCCGGGCCGTCCTCTGCTCTCGGGTCTGCCGCCTCTAACCAGTGAGCCACACTACTTCACTATGCGCATGTCACCACCAGCGCGGCAGCAGAGACCCTCCCCCTATTGAATGGTGCACAGTTCCATTATTTACGGATTTTTGCAGGAGAGAAGCCACTCCATGATAGTTGTGCTTTTTTTACCCCCACACGGAGCGAGGAAAGACGCAGAGTAGTGACTGATGACCGGTTACTCACCGGTAATATTCATTACTCCGAGTCGTAGCCCTCCCCGTCCCAGTCCTTATTAATGAGCATAGCTCCTCCCACCAGAAACTCCCAAGCAACTAAAAACCCATCCCTTCCCTCCAGGCCACACCCACACCCTAAGGCATATAATCATGTGACCCACCCATCCACATCCTGTACTACCAAGCACAAGAAGCCGAACAGGGAGGGAGGGATGGGAACCAGGACTGGGACGGGGAGGGCTACGACTCGGAGTAATGAATATTACCGGTGAGTAACCGGTCATTACCTCCTCGTCAGCCCTCCCCGTCCCAGTCCTTACTAATGAGCAGATACCAAAGCAAGAATCTGCTTCACATAGCAGAAAAACAGACTCAAGCCGCACAAGCAGAAAGTCACACAACCTGAGCAGAACGCAAGCCAGCGTTCCCAAACCCAGGAGACACAGACCCACATATCACTCAATGACTACAGGACATAAAAGCACGAGGAGAACACCCAGCAGCATCCACACAGAACACGGCCAGGGAGCCCCATCCCGGAAGCAAGCCCAATGAGCAGCTACCCCAGGGGCGAGGAACCTCGAACCGACCCAGGCGTCAACACACCACAAGCCCAACAGCAGGCCGCACAGCCAACACAGCCACTGACGGAGAGCAGCCACAGAAGGCCCCAGAACACGACCAGCCAGCCTAAAGGCAACAAAAAGGGAACACCACCCCATAAAAAAAGGCACAGCAGGAAGGAGGCACACCGCCAGAGCCCGCACAACCGCCAAACAGAGCAGCAGCACCCAAACCCCAGTAAGAGGTACAGGACAGAAAACAGGCAGAACCAGAAACTCCAACAAGGAGCAAAGGAACGAAAGAACGGCGCCAGGAGGAAACAACCCCCCAACCATCCGGACGCCAAGGGGCGCACCAGCCCAACGCCCGAACCCCGAAAGGCCAACCATCCGCCCACAGAGCTCGCAGGGAGGATACAGGCCGACCCAAGTCGAAGCCAATCACCCAGAAACCCAAGACAAGCCCCGGAAACCAATGCAGACACACCCAGTGTCGGACAGCAATCCAGGAAAGAAAACCCCATGACAGGCACAGGACAGGAGAGGCGAAGGGCTCCCGAACTGAGAAAAAACACAGCCAGAACACCCCAAAGCCAGGAGGTCCAGACACACCACAGCCAACCCGCAAGTGGACCAGACACCCCGAGACTTAGGGTAAACAACAAGGGACCACCGGCAAACACCAGCAAGGCCCCACCGCCTACCACAACAGAGGGAGCCAAGGCCACCCAGACCAAACCGGAGCCACCAGGACAAACGAGGCCCGACCCAGTCCAACCCGCAGCAGGACCCACGGAACCAGCGCAAACGGGGGAAAAGCACACAGCAGGCCTCCGTACAACAGAAGGACAGGGCAACCACCCCGCAGACAGAGCCTGACCAAACCGGAGAACAACCTCAACCCAAGGCACTCCCCGGAGAAGCAAAACAGGCCCAACCACGAGACACTGAACCTGGACAGCAAGAGGCATAACTCGGACAGGGAGGGAAACACCCCACGCAGGAGAGCCGCCCCGGGAAGAAAAACCCCCCGGGAGACGAAAAGTCCAAGGGGCCACAAAAGAAGAAAACGCCCCCCCCTCCCGGCCGAACAGCCGAACCATCAAGTGAAGCCATCCCAGCACAACAAAGGCGGACGACCAAACACACCACCAGCACACAGTCCGACTAGACCCCCACGAACCTCAGGAGGAACCAAGGCAGAAAGAGGCCAGGCCAACCGAACCGACCAAGGGACAGACTGAAAGCACAGGCAATCAGGCTTCAACCCCAGACCAGAGCGAGCCAGCGCCACCAGAGGCACAAGAGCAGCAACAGCACATGAAAGCACCACACGAACGCAACCGCACCCGGCATACCCAGGCGACCTCCCAACCAGGCACCAACCAGGCCAGAAACTGCAGAACCCCAGAACCTTCAAACAAGATCAGGTGGACCCAGGCAAGCAAGACCAAAGGCACAACACCCCATGGGACACTAAGAAAGCAGAGGCAGGAAATGAACCCACTGTCCAGCGGGAGCCTGCGACAGCAGAGGCACAAAACACTCCACAGAGCACCAGAGCCCAGGTCAGAGAACCAACTTCTCACAGGACCCAAATGGACAGCCCCGCAAGAGGCCCAGTGCAAGACACGCCAGGGGGAACAAGAGCCACCGGGCCCAAGGACAAACCTCACAGCAGCAGGAAACAGCCGCCGAACATGGAGCCGTCGGGGAGTAGAGGAAGACCGAGCCCCCAACCACCACCGTAGTCTGCGGGGCACCGTCAGGTAAACCCCACCAACCGAGGTGCCGAAACCACCTCACGAAAAGCAGCACATTCCAAACCGACGCAGGAGGCAGCAAACACCCATTGAAAGGGCCTAAACCGGAAGGAAAGAAGAGGAAGACTCAACCTACCGAACAAGGCAGGGAACACCCGGAACCCCCTAGTAGGCAAAGAAGCCGCGGGAACCGGCAAAAGAAGAATGTGTCCCGGAGAACCAGAAGGATCGACGAGGGAGACACAAGCGTGCAGCTGCCATAACCAGCACTGGACAGCAGAACCCAGAAGGGCCCCGGAACAGAAACAGGAGCGAGTACACCCCCCGACCCTGCCGAAACACTTTCACTCACAACACCGCCCCCTCAGAAACGAGACCCGAGCCCTGAGCAAAGAGCCCGCCACAGTGCCAGAGAAATGGGAAAAAGGGGCAGCACAGAACATAGCCAGTAGCCCAGCCCAACAAGGAGGGACAAGAAGAAGAGGAAGCACCCCGTAGACCCTGGGACAAGAGGAAGGAAGGGACACCCCAGCCCCATTCCATACCACCAAAGGGCAGGGCCACCAAACGAGAATGAAAGGCTGCCCAAAAGCAGGCGCACAATCCCACGGATCCCAAAATAGTAAAGAGCCCGCGAAGGGAAGCACCATTAAAGGAGTCCCCCAAGCAGTACCGTCCTCCAAGGCAAAACCCAGCGAGCAGCCACAGAGGACCCAGCCACCGTCGCCATCGCACCAAGGGTTTCAAAGGAAAAAGACTGCCCAGAAATGCAACTGCAGTCCCAACCCGGAAAAAGAGGCAGAGGGACCCACAACCAGCAAACCAGCACAGAAAAAACGGACAGACACACGAAGTGACCGACCCAAAAGCCAGGGCAAGACGCAGCCCAGACCGCAAAACCAGAGGTAGCACAAGCCAGCCTCAAGGACCCCCATCCCGCAAGACCACAGGAGAAGAAGGAACCGCAACCACGGATACCACCAGGCACCGAGCTGCCACACCAGCCACCGGGATCCACTCGCTACCCAGCCAGGATACCCCAGCGAACCACCGTAAAGGAAACCCCAATCGTCCAGAAACCGGGGAAAGGCATGTCCACCAAACATCCCCCACACCCCCTCCTGCACAGTATACACAGAGATCGAGGAAAGGGGAGGCCCACAAGCCCCAACAACAGGTGAATGGTGAAAAAGTCCACAGACTGTCCACCCACCCAGGGCCTATGGAACCAAAAAGCGACCCGAACATGGAACAGAAAACCACGAAGGCTCGCCCCCCCGGACCCAACCAATCCAAGACAGGATCCACACGGCAGAAGCAACCTGACCATGCCCAAAGGAAGGAGCAGCGGAAGACCCAGCGACCACCACCTCCCCGTGACAGCAGAGCCCATACATGCCAAAACCACACATCACGAACAGGGGCACAGAACAGAGAAAGTAGCGCCCAGACCAAGCAATGCAATATCCACCAGGGCCAATCAGGGAATGCCACACCCCCCCCAGGCCAGCAGGCCAGTCCAAACAAGACAGAAAGAGGGAGCCCGGGACTCCCCCAAACCCCATGGTCCCGCCAAAGCAGTAACACAAATGTACCCGAAACAGGCATCTAAGGGGAATAAAAAAACTGTCGCCAATCAGACCGACACACACGTACCTGAAAGGAGGCCAGACCGCCACGCCACTGGCGAGCAGAGAAGCCAGCTGTGCACAACACGCCACCCTTCCCACCCTAGGCGAACATGCCAGGGCAGGGAACCAACCCGGAAGAGGGGAGGCCCCAGCAGGAAGACAAGCCGCGCTACCACCACAGGACACCCCCTTAAACAAAAGCAATGCCCCCAAAAAAGGGCAGAGAGCGACCCACGGCAGGAGAAAGAGGCCAGGGGAGGAACCAAGGACACGCAGCCCCAGCACACAGAGTCCCGAACCCCAAAAGTACCAGCCCCATGCGTGTGTCATGAGGCGCAGCCCAATATATCCAGAACACCTGGGCGCCCCCAAACTGAAGGACAACGGAACACAATGAAATGCATAAGGACACTTGAATAGCGCACTACGCACCCGCAAGGGCTGGAATAGGCACTGAGGCAAGAATTATCAGGTCCGTGGAAGTTTGAGCCCAGAACCCACCGAGGCGGGCCCTAGAAAGAACAGGCAGCCCAAAACAGGACCGAAAGAGAGAGCAGCTTCCACATGTAAAGCAACCTGCCTCCAAACAGACACGGGAACACGAACTCCCGGACAATCCAAAGGAAGCATACAGGCACAGCATTGACACCACGGCCCACTGTGTGAACCAAAGCGACGCCCCCTAAAAAGGGGCAGGGAGCGACCCGCGGCCAGAGGACACGAAGCCCCGGTAGACAGAGCCCCGTCCATTTAAATGAACAAAGTGTTTCCCCGCAGGGAAATTGCAGAGTCTGTTCACGCGGCCGCTTTACACAATGCTCTGTGCGCTTCCAGTACGATATCTGCATCGTGTACTGCCTCCCAGGTAACAAAAACAAAAAAGGGAAACACGGGCCCGAGACGAGCACCGAGCCCCCAAACACACCTCCCAGGAGGAGCCAAACCGCCACGCCACTGGCGAGCAGAGAAGCTAGCCGCGCCCAACACAACCCCCTCCCTCCCCAGGTGCACCCGCAAGGGCAGGGAACATACCCGGAAGAGGGGAGGCCGCAGCAGGGAGACACCACCCCACACCAGGCAGTCAAGGCCCCCCAACCCCACGGTCCCGCTAAAGCAGGGACTCAAAAGTACATGTCAAAAACAGGTACAACAGGGGAACAAACGGCCGCCCAGCAGGCCGTTTCACACTCACCCGAAAGGAGGCACCGGACCAGTACCCCCACGACGAAGTTGCCAGGAAATGAATTCCGCAGAAAAAACAAACAGGATGTGGATGGGCGGGTCACATGATTATATGCCTTAGGGTGTGGGTGTGGCCTGGAGGGAAGGGATGGGTTTTTAGTTGCTTGGGAGTTTCTGGTGGGAGGAGCTATGCTCATTAGTAAGGACTGGGACGGGGAGGGCTGACGAGGAGGTAATTACTCTTAGGGAACTTCTCCGACTTTTAATTCGAACTTGACGGTGACGCGCGGCCAGACCAAAAATCGGCCCCAGCAAGAAAACCGGCCCCCGGCCAAAAAACCGGCCCCCAAACCTGGCAGCCTACCGGGGGATTGCCCGGTGCCCGGCATTGCCAGTCCGGCCCTGGACACGCACACACCCTTGTGGTCACAGGCTACATTGTCCGGGAGGTGTCCCAAGAAGGCCTCTGAGTCTCAAGTGCAATACAGCCCCAAACAAGGCGTCAGTGCAAGTACAACACAGACCTCCCAATGGGGGCGTAAACTGAATGAAATGACGCACTACAGACCCGGTATGCACCAGGCGTCACTCTGGACAGCGGGGCACAAGGCTCGGCGGATCGCAGGCTTCAGCAATGCGCTCTCACCACTGCTGAATGTTGAATGAGATGCGCTGCGTGGAGACAGTGAGATGTGCCACAGCAGTGCCCTCTAGAGGGTGAAAGCTGCACAGCACCAACAGAGATGGGCCTGGTCACATAAGGAGAGCTAATGCGGATCCGATCTGAAAGAACAAGCATTTGCAATGCAATAGGTCTCGCAATATAAAAGTTTGAGCTATTGGCATTGCTAGTAGTAATGCAACACCAGTAGCGCAAACATTCAGTGATGTGAGACCTATTGCATTGCAAACGTTTATTTTGTTGCTTTTTTATATAGCGCGAACTTGACCCAAAGGTGTGCATTTATGTTGTATTGAGTGCAGTGCAATTATGTGGTATGTTATTATGTGGCACGGAGTGGTATTATGCGGAGTGTATTTCTTTTGCATTAAGTAGAGAGTAATTATGTGACGTTGAATTATGTAGTATTGAGTGGTATGTGGAGTGTATGTATTTTGCATTGAATACAGTAATTATGTGACATAATTATGTGGTACTGAGTGGTATTATGCGGAGTGTATTTGTGTAGCATTGAGTAGAGTGTAATTATGTGGCTTGTAATTGTCTGGCACTAAGTGGTAACAGGGGTGTATTTATGTTGCATTGAGTAGAGTGTAAAGATGTGGTATGTAATTATGTGGCACTGAGTGGTATTATGTGGAGTGTATGTTGCATTTAGTAGAGTTTAATTATGTGGCGTGTTATTACGTGCCACAGAGTGGAGTGAGAAGGAAGAGGGATTAAGAGGTAAGAGGGATAAAGAGAGAGAGGGAGGGAGGGAGAGAAAGAGCTAGAGAGAGAAAGAGAGAGAGGGGGAGAGAGAGAGTGAGAAAGAGAAAGGGAGAGAGATAGAAATAGGGGGGAGAGAAAGAGGAGAAATACAGAGATAGAGAGTGGGAGGGAAGAAGAGAAAGAGGGACGGAGAGAGAGACTGAGAAAGAGAAATAGAAAGGAGAGAGTGAAAGAGAGAGAAAGAGAGAAAGAGCAAGAGAGTGGGAGAGACTGAGAAAGAGAGAGAGGAGAGAGATAGAGAGGGGGAGGAGAGATAGAGATAGAGGGAGAGAGAGAAAGAAAGAGGGAGGGAGAGAAAGAGAGAGGAGAGGATAGAGAAAGGGAAAGAGTGAGAGGGAGAGAGAGATAGAGAGAGCGGGAGGGATATCGAAATGATTCCCACTTCCAAATTAATAAAGTAAGGCAGTGAGAAATGTGGGGCAGAGAGGTTATTATTTCACAATCCTCACACTGTGTTTCAGGTCTCTTCTGCTGTGATATTTAGAGGTAGAGGATTTGGGGCTGCGGTCAGAGCTGCAGTTAAAAATGTTATGCTGCAACTGCTGCTTTGTAAAATTAGGATAAGAGCAAACTTGGCACCCTCGCTGCTGTTTAAAGTATCATCGTTTTGAATTTAACAAGGATCAGAAAGCATTTGAGACAAGAGAAGCTGTTTAAATGCAGACAAACATATATGAGCTACAGCTCCAAAACAACTTTCCAGCGCCTTTGAATGTTATGTACCTGGTATCAGACTGGTCTTTCTCGTCTGGCCCAAAATAACCGACTGCACACTAAGTGAAATGTTGACATTATTATGGATACAAAAAAAGATGACATCATTCTGATAGATACTTATCCCCCTTTAGAGGCGCAAAGGGCGTTGCTTCTGAGTGGTACTCAAAGTACACGCTGCACCTTAAACAAAGACTGCTGAAGCAGGGACACCCACTTATAAGGGTTGTGCTTCAGGTTTTATTCTGCGAATGATTGCACAGTACAAATTTGTATCACAATATTATGGAGCCCTTTTGTCGTTCGGGTATATATGCATTTTATTGTTTGTCTATCCGTTAATCTAGCGGATGGCACAGGTTATGTGGTCCAAATAAATGTTTTCTATGCTTGTGCTATCTCATACGGCATCTTTTCAAAGGAACCTGCTGCTGTGACATTCTGGCCTGAAATAAATAACGTTACTGCATGTATTAATACCTAAGCTTGAACAATGGCCACTAAGAATCACTAAGGAGGGGGGGCGCTAGAGGGCGCCGGACAAGATGGCGGCACTTACGTGAGGCTCTGTCGAGACCTAGTCATATTCGCCCATTTATCCTTAAATATCTCATGCCTGCACCCTGCGAGGAAGCTGAGTGAACCCCACTGATATCGGGGGTCAGATGCAACGCTTCTTTCTGGCGCCTGAGGTGACACGGAGAGCCCCTGGGGGCTGGGACGCTCTGAGCCGAGATCGCGCTGGTGCAGTCTGGTGGCCTCGTGGAGAAGACGACCCGCTGCCGCCCGACCTGAGGACTCCGCTACCTCCTGTGTGCGCTGTCCCGGAGGCATGGAGTCAGCGGACTGCGGGGGTGCGACGGCGGCGGTGCATGACAGCGGAGTGACTCCGGAGTGGTGGCGGAGCGGCGAGCGGCCTGGACCCGGCCCGCCGGCGTTGGTGAGTGGGGCGGGGCGCTACGCAAGCCCGGGGCTGCGGAGGTGGCGCCGGGCATGGTTGGGTCGCGCCGCGCGAGCTGAGGCTGGCGGGGGCAGGGCGAAGGGGCTACGGCGCGTAGAGATGGCAGAGCGGCGACCCTGAGGAGTGTGTCCAATCGCCCGGGGCTGCGGCGGTGAATCGTCCCGAACGATACAGAACCGCTGAGGTCCTATGCTGCACTAGAGGGCTGGCGACCTGAAGAACATCCGCCATTTTAAGGGGCAGACATCCAGATCGGGAGGCATTGGCCTTCAATAGGAGCCACATCAACAGTTGCCACGGACTGTGCACGCGATAGTGGTGTTCTGTTCCAATTCATTGGAAGCTGTGCTGGCTGTGGTCACATAGAGCTGTGGAGTGCCTGTGATTGCGACGAGGAGCGCTCCTGCTTTCTCTAGCAGAGGGCGGTGGACCTGCCAGCGCTATACTGAAGAGCACTGCTGTAGGCTGGAAATAGCACAAGGCAGTGACTGTGTGTTCTGGACCCGAACTGTGGGCATAGCCTGGAATAACTGCATTGCTGCTTGGCGCCTCTTCTTGGGCTGAACTAACCGCCACCATGGGCAGGCCAGACAGGAATCAGCCTAAAATAACGTTTGAAGCAAACAAAAAAAATGCGCCCACATCTTCCCAGGCGCCTGCTGACTCTGATCAGGGGGGGGCTGTAGGGGGCGCCCCGAACTTGGAATCCACCCTGGTGGCCATGCAAAAGACCTTACAATCAATTGAGGGCACCATGGAATCAGTCAATCACCGCCTCGATCAAATGGCGACACAATTTGACCGCCAAAACGAACGCATGGGGGAGGTGGAACAGAGAGTATCTGCCACGGAGGATGGGCTGGCCACAGTCTCTTCTAAAGTGTTCAGTATGGAGAGGGTGTTGGCGGTCATACAGGCCAAAAACGAGGAGTTGGAAGGGAGGTCCAGAAGGAACAATGTAAGGGTCACGGGCCTGCCGGAATCCACAAATGTGGGTCGTATGGAAGACTACATGGAGCGCATGATTATTGATATATTTGGGGCTGACCAACTGTCCAGGGTCTTTATAGTGGAGCGGGCCCATCGCTCTCTAGCCAAACGGCCTCCGCCTGGGGCACCACCGCGGCCGATTGTAGCCAGGGTACTAAACTATAGGGACCGAGATACTATTCTTCGGCTTGCGAGGGAAAAGGGTACTATTGAATACCAGGGCAACAAACTCGAGTTCTACCCTGACTTCACCATGGCGGTGCAGACGGCTCGTAAAGAATTTGCCGCAGTGAAACAGATGCTGCGAACTGAAGACGTAGCATATGCCATGCTTTACCCGGCACGTCTGCGGATCGGACCTCCTGCGGACAATAAGATATTTTCCTCCCCTAAGGCGGCCATGGACTACGCCAAAAAACTGAAAAAAAGAGCTAAAGGGCCGAGGGACCGCCGGGACGATGACGATGGCGGGCAGGAAGAGGCCGCCTGATCTGAAATGTGCTGTTGACTGTGGAGGGGGAATTGCTGCGAGTTACTGCGTTATGTCACCTGCACTGTTGCTCGGGCTGTTACAGCTTCTAGGCCTCGGGATCCACTGGGGTCTGCTTTGCCCTGTTAAGCGTATATGTACACTGTGGATGGAGGGGCACACTAACTGATGGGGACTTAGTGGAAAGTGAGGCGCTGCTCTTTTCTAGGTCATTTCACCTGAGTGTGCAGTGCAGGGCCGGGCTGCGGTCCGCTGGGTTTGCGCGCTGTGTACACGTGCTGCGGTGCGCATGCGGTGCGCTTTCGCCTACAAGTTCTGATCTATTTGCTGTGGACCCGGGCGGGGGCTACTCTAACAATGTACTGAGGTTTACTTGATTGTCTGTTACTGTTATATTCACGAAACAGGGCTGCAGGTATGGGGATATAGTTCTAGTGTTAGGTCTACGCTCTCGTCAATTCCTGGCGGGAGTGGAGTGCCACTACGCCCCCCAGGATGGGAGATCCCCACACGCAGTTGTTGGTATTGTTGGGGTTTGTGGAAGGGGGGACAATGGGATTGCTTTGGCACATTGGGTACGCTGAAGTGGGTGGCGGGATGGGGGTTGGATCTTTGGGGGATGTTGGGGGACTGTTATTTTTCCTGGTCAGAGAAGTGAGATCTATGATGCTGATAGACTGTGCTTGGAATTTTTGGTTCTGGTTCGGCCTCCGCAATGGAGGGTCTTATGTCATTTCTGTGCTGATGGTTGTGGTGGACGGGCCTCTAAGGTGGGAGCCAGGGAAAGCCTATTGCATTGAGGGTGGATTGCGGGATTGGCGTTATGGAGAGGGGGGGTAAAATCAAATGCATTACTTGGAATGTGCGGGGACTCAATAGGCCGCAAAAGACTAGACAAATGCTTGCCTTTTTGAATAGACATGGCGCGCAGGTGGCGTTCCTTCAGGAAACGCACCTTCAGGGCAAGGCGGCCGAAATGGTGGGCAAACAATGGGCGGGGGTGAGACTGGCTACGAAATACTCTTCCTATGCAAGAGGGGTGATGATTCTAATAAAGAGGAATGTTCCATTTGAAGTTATACATGAAGACATCGACCTAGATGGTAGATACATCATAGTACAGGGTAAATTGTGCGGCACACTGATAACTCTGCTCAATGTCTATGGGCCAAATGTGGATGACCCTGATTTTTGTGTAACTCTCTGGAACAAGCTCTATTTACTTGCACCATCGGCTATCATTTGTGGGGGGGATTGGAACGTCACACTGGATTCGGATCTAGATAGGAAACAAGACAGACCTCCTGTGCGTAAGAAGGCAGTGGATGCGGTATGCGAGGGTATGGATGGGTTTCGGCTGCTGGATGTGTGGAGAATGCGCAATCCGACCAAGCGGGAGGGCACCTGCTACACCTCGGCGCATGATACATGGTCGCGATTGGATTTCTGGCTAACGACCCGAGATATCAGCGGTTGGGTGGTGAGTGCTGAACATCTACCTCGTACTATCTCTGATCATGCGCCCGTCACACTGGTGCTGCAGCTCCCATCGCATGCCCCCACTCCTTTCACCTGGCGACTTTCCTCTGGGGTGCTGACGGATCAGGTGTTGTCTGAGAGATTGAGGCAGATAATTGAGTAGTTTTTTACGAACAATGTGGGGTCTGTAGACAAAATGGGTACGGTCTGGGAGGCCTTCAAGGTGACGGTGAGGGGTGCGTGTATTGGGCTGAGGTCAGGGGTGCTCACGTCCATTAGGGGTTCCATGACAAGGTTGGAAAGAGTTACTGATTCTGGAGCGGCAACTGGAAGAGGGGGGGGATGGCACGGTCCTTGCTGACATTCGAACAAAGGTGGACGAATATAACGATCTGGCGGAGCAGGAGGTAAAATTCCTCTCCAAGAAGGCTACAGCTAGGTATTACGGCGAAGGGGGTAGACCAGGAAAGGGCCTAGCGGATCGGATCAGGGATCCATGGGCACGTCACTGCACAGTGCAGGAGATTGAGGATCATGGGAACGTGGTGACTAGCACGGAGGGTATACTGGCCTGCTTCTCCAAACATTATGCGCAACTCTATGAGCATAGGGACACAGCTGATGAGGAAGAAGTGAATCAATATTTGGAAGACGTAGCCTTGGTGTGGCTATCTAGGGGACAGCAGGAATTCCTTATGCATCACATCACTGAGGCCGAATTTAGGGACGCAATAGCGGCCCTCCCTAGTGGTAAGGCGGCTGGTACGGATGGCTTGCCCTCCGAATTTTATAAAACGTATGCTGATTTACTGATCCCGCAGCTGGCACAGGTGTTGGAAGAAGCGTTTGACTGCGGACAATTACCGGCAACCATGAGGGAGGCACTGCTGGTGGACCTACCTAAACCGGGTAAGCCGCCTGATAAGTGCGACTCATATCGTCCCCTTTCACTTATGAACACTGATGTAAAGATAATCGCAAAAGTCCTGGCCACACGCTTGCGTTTACTGCTACCTGTTATGGTCTTACCGGACCAATCGGGTTTCATACCACTCAGATCCACTACACATAATTTAAGGACACTCTTTGCTGTACTACACCTGCTTAAACCAGAACTGGCTGCAGCCGCGGTCATGCTGGACGCGGCTAAGGCCTTTGATTCAGTGGCGTGGAAGTACATGATGGCTATACTGCACCGGATGGGGGTGCCGTTCTTCTTCACGTCACTAATTGCCCTCTTATATACTGCACCCACGGCGAGAGTCCGGGTCAACGGGCACGTATCTTCCTCGTTCCCGATAAAGAGGGGGACGAGACAGGGATGCCCTCTGTCTCCGTTACTGTTTGCCATCATGATGGAACCTCTGGCCTGTATTTTGCGGCAACGGTATGCTGAAGCTGCATTGAAATTCCCGCTCAGATCTCTGGCGGTGTCAATGTACGCGGATGACATGGTCCTGTATGTTAGGGAACCAGCCCTCCATCTGGAGAACATCTTACGCGAATTCATTAAGTTTGGTCGTCACTCCGGACTCACTATAAATTGGGACAAATCTGTAATTGTGCCGCTCACAGAGGCAACTCGTCAGACCCCGCTAGAATTCCCCCTGGAATGGGCAACAGAGTCAGTTCGGTATCTGGGCGTCTGGGTGCATAGGGACTGCCAGGAGGTCATCCGGGCCAACTATGGTGTTGCTGTATCTAAGCTAGAAGATCAAGTAGCGCGCTGGACTCGTCTCCCATTGACTCTAGCGGACCGAATATCCTTAATTAAAATGGTGGTGTTACCGAAATTTCTCTACCTTTTCATTAACATTCCTATTCTGTTGAAGTCGCATTTCTTTGCAAGGATTAGATCGCTTCTGATAACTCTCACATGGGCTGGCAAGAAACCAAGAGTGACTTGGGAGGTGCTGACCAAACCGTATGCGCTGGGGGGGTTCGCCCTGCCGGACATGAGGCTGTATGATCTCTGCGCACAGGCGCACTTTGCGAGTTATTGGTTGAATGCTCCGCCATACACCCCGCATGTGGCACTTGAGGCGAGTGCGGTTCTGCCGTATCCGCTGAGGGCCATGGTTGTTAACAAACATTCGGTTTTTGAGAAGGGAGAGATAGACACAGTGCGGATCACGGCGACAGCTTGGGAACACCTTGGTCGACGGGCGGCCCGCCTGCCGTTATATGCACCGGCTATGCCGCTACTTTACCACTCTGATATTTCGGTAACCGGTGAGATTGGAGGGTTACAAGTTTTGAGGGAAGCCGGATTGCAATCCATGGGGGACCTTTTTCCAGGGGCGTCATTTCTCTCCTTGCAGGCCATGACGGCTGGGTCGACTAACACGTGCATGCCTACTTTTATTTATGCCCGACTGCGGGCTGCGATAAAAGATTTGTATCCAACGTACCCGGAGGAGCCACGACACTCGGGGCGTTGCAGTTGCTCTACACAGCTAAAGACAGGGCTAAATTGGTCTCTAAACTGTATAAGGCTGCGCAGGAGGATGAGGGAGAGGGGGCGGAACTGGCAAGAGCGCGGTGGGATAGAAGTCTTCCAGACCCTCTTAGTGATGACGAATGGCGTGAGTGTTGTAACATGACGGGAGGATATGTGATAAACGGAAACTTCCGTCTTTTACATTATAAATTTCTGCATCAGTGGTACTACACACCAATTCAACTAGTGAGGTATGGTCTTCGAACTGCTGCTCGGTGCGTGAGATGCAGTGAGGATGATGCTGACTTTATACATCTGGCCTGGGGGTGCTCGCGAGTGTATGACTTCTGGAGGGCGGTGACTGAGTGTCTGACGGTTATGACTTCAACTGAGGTTAAGCTTGATGTGCGTCTTTGTCTGTTGGGCATAGCCTCTGGGGTGGCAGCACAATCACGACGACTAGTGGTGCTGGCGCTACAATTAGCCAAGAGGAGAGTCGCTATGGGATGGGGGGGAAGGAGGGCTCCAGACGTGCAGCTCTGGCTGAAGGATATGGCTTACTGCAGAGACCAGCTGCACTGTTATTATGAGGGTCTGCCGGAGAGATCTCGCCCGCAAGACATATGGGCTCCGTTTACGCGTTATGTCTTGTCTCTGGAGGACTCGGATAGTGAGAGGAATACGACCACTGAATTGCCGGAAGAAGATCATGTTTCTGATTGAGTGTTGCTCGAAAGCGGTGGGGATGAATGCGTCGTGAATTGTGCTCGTGCTGTTGTGCTCGGTATGTTCTATACATTTGCTATGGGAGGTTGACCAGGCCAGGCTGCCTTCTGCTATCTAGCTGTGATCCGAGTGTATGATGTAAGAATTGTGTTACGATGCCTACTCTATCCATGCACACTGTGCCGTTTCCTGCAACAGCTAACCCTTGAGCGGTGTATGTGTCCGAATCGTGAGGCTCACTAAGACCGGGATTGGGAGGGGTGGGGGGGGAGTTAGGATTGTTAGTCGGTTGACTTTGTTCTGCAAAATCGAAAAAATTAGACCGAGATCACATAAGGGCTATACGGCCGCCATCGACATGTTCTTTGATCATTGCAATTGGAACATATATGGTGCCTACAGGATCTCAGTCTGGAACTGCACTTGTAATGATGATGTATGTTATTGAGAGCCACTGTGACTGTATAGAACACTGATTGCGGCCGGCCCTGCCAGTGGGTTGTAGGCACACCGCTGTGTTTATTCATAATGTGCAATAAAGGTCTACCAAAAAAAAAAAAAAATCACTAAGGAAATAACTTGAGCCAATGAAAAACATTCTCTAGAAGTACATATAAAATGTTATTTGATACAAAGCAAGAAGTGCAACGAAAAGGCCTAAGACCCAATTTGAGCAGTCTGCTAATGCCACACGTCGGCTGGTATCTACAATAAGCAGAGAGCAAATAGAGGCAACCCGAAAAACACTCTTGTTCCTGCAGATCCAGCAGAATGCTTGAGAAGCATGCAACACAAAAATCAAAAAAGGATTTTTTCAAAAACGGGTGACTGTTTACAACCAAAGCTTTCCAGTTTGAAAGTTACACAAAAAATAAGTACGGAAAGCTCTGCAGTAACTGCCCATGTCATTGACATCATTTTATGTCAGAAGTTATTCACTACACGTGCACCCCAAAAATAATACTTATTACCGAACATTTTTAGTTTGTCCAGGAAATTAAGAACACCCAGAACTGGATGCCTGGAAGAGAGCGAAATAAATGGGAGAGAGAGAGAGGGGGGTAGATGGAAAGAAAATCAGGGACAGAAATTAGGAAATCCAGAAAAGGGGGAGAAAATAGGAAATCCAGATAAGGGAAAAAGTGAAAGATAGGAAGAAAACAAGTCAATGGCTTGTTCTTTTTTTTGTTTGCTTTTATTAAAGAAGAATTATTATGCAGTATTCAATAGGCATGCACGTTTCTTTATTAAGTCTGGCTCTAACCAAAGCACCTCTCCGACCCGTGGAATAGGAAAGAGCCCTGTCCGCGGCTCCAGTCAAGTTTATGATGCCCAATTAAGGGTAATTTACATGCAGATGATAAATTAACAGCGAAAGATTGGCTCTCCTTCCCTGCCCATAGCCTCTAGGTGCCGACGAAACTTATACAACAAGGAGGGCAGCTTTGCACCCTTGAGGTCAAGCGATGGTTATAAATACTAGGAAACAAAGCGCTGTGAAAGTTTAAAACACCCAAAAAGTGCCTAGTTGATGAAAAAGGAAGAGGGGGGATAGGGCCTGTGCGTATAAGTGTGTTTTAATGTGGAATTAAGGTGCCTGGTGACGGGGCACTGGCCTGCACAGCAGTGAAATAAGCAGTTTAATAGGCAAAAGTAGCTGCTAATTCAGTCAGCCCCAGCTTTTTGTGCGTGCTGCAGAGAGCTTGCAGCAAGCAAATGAGCCAGCTAGTGCACGTGGCCTAGGCGAATACAGTTGGTGCTGCAGAATATGAGGTCATATGTAGAGGAGAGTGAGGGAGCAAGTGCCTAGAAGGGAGAGATCCAGAAGTGTGTTATTGAGAATAACACACTGCCAATTGGTTGGCCTTTGATTCTGTGATGGATTTAGGTGTGTGCATAAGAGTTTGGTTAGATTAGTCTGGGACTGGGTATGGGTCATGCAAATAGTGCAAGGGTTCTGAGTGGGCTTTTGACATGGGATGACTTTGACACTGTGAAGGATGAAAGGGGAAGGACCTGGACGTATGTGTTTTAGTAGGAGTTGAGGAATGTAGTTTTGAAGATTAGGTGACCGTCTGGTATCAGCGGCCATATGGGCAAGAATTAGGTACTCCGACGAGCGGGAGTGAAATGCTGGCCAGAGTAGTAGGACAGGTTGGACAGAGGACCGAGGGAATCCTCTGACAATGGGGAAGGAGTCAGGGCCCGCCCGCCATGACAGAATCGGTTTCAGGTGTGAGGCCCAGAGAAGGCTGAGAGGGCTTTGGGCACTTGTAGAGTGCACAGAGCGCTGTACAAGAGACATGGCCGGAAGAATAGAAACCAATGGGGGAGGGGATTGGAATAACCCTGGTTTGTGTACAGTGGGAGGAGAGAGGTATTTATTGCTCGGCTCTGAAATGCATCTGACCTTAGCACATGTTTCTCCTGTGAGTGGCGGGTGGCACCAGCAGTTCCATTGGGGCCTCTGCTCAGTTAATGTTATTACATCAGCAGTTGTATGGGGCTGTAAACCACAGCATCAAAGCACACATGGCTGAACAGAAGCCAGATGTTACCATCAGCAGATGGATCCCAAGCACGCCATAGGACCTCTATGGAAGCAGCGAGCCAGGAGGCAGGTATGAAAAAAGATCACAGGCAAGAGAGGTTAGGGGTAGACACCCAGTGAAAACCCACAGCAGGGGCGCGAGCTGGCATCAGTGAAACACCGAGGGTTGTCGAGGTGTGGATTGTGAAAGACAACTGTTAACAGGGAAGCCTTTAGCATCAAATTCAGTCATATCATTCTTTGAAACATGTCCAGGGCGCACTCCCGATGCTGTAAAATGGAATGGGATCAGTGAGTTCAGGGACAGGCAGACAGAAAGGGGCTTTATTCACACCAGCGTGGGGCACTTCCAGACGTGATAAGTGACGGGCGAGATCTGTGCCAATAGCCCAGGGCATCAGAGCATTGTGCTGTTTGTTCCATGGCAGCAATCGTCGCCTAAACAAAACAAAACAAGCAGTGAAAAGTGGCTGGTCAGATGAAACAAGGGTGTGTATCCCCCCCCCCCCCCCCCCCCCCCGTGTGGAGCAATGACAAACGGGCACACGCCAAGTGTTTGTGATTGTGCAGCACGACCCCCTGTCAATTCAGCGCTCGCTGGTTCTTAACTTGTATTGTGTGAGCCTGTCACATCCAGCCAGTGGCGGATGGTGACATTTGAAAGTGGCGAGGCGTAAAACGGTTGTCATACCTCACCACAGCGAGTGAGCGTAGCGAGCGAGCCCGAACCACCCAAGGTTAGAACATTTTGAAAAAAGAGTGGGAAAATGGTGCATTTTCAAGCAAATTTGAGAATAGCAGGAAGGTTAATAAAGCAATTGTGAAAGTGCAGTTATTACATTATTAAAGAGATGACATAACATATGTAGCTGCTTATTCAGTATAACCACAGAGCTTCATAACAGACTGAGATATAATGCATTTCTGAGTACCTCACAGATCCTGGGGGTTGTCCTATTCTGCAAAGTCCAAATTACCAGCTAACCTTTGTATTATCTGACAAGTGAATCTGTATGCTCTTCTGCTGCCTAGTCTACTAATTTTGCCTTATTAATGCCTCACAGTGTAGACAGGAAGTGGTATAAATCCTAGGTCCCTGACTTGAATTTCAAAGGGGCCCTCCAGTGTTGGGGAAATGAGTTCTCTCTAGCCAGTCTTGAATCTCTTACAATCTCCAACAATAAGAACATTAAACTGTTCCTCTGATAATGCCTGCTGGGTTTGTGATCTATTCGGACATCACTCATAGGATGAGAACTTTAAGCAAGAGATGTTAGGGGTGTATTTAATTTTTCAGTGGAAAATTCAGAGGAAATATTTTCCTATTGAGCCCATGGGTACCTTCACCAAAGAAGATTACACTTATCAGACCACAAGAAAGAGATCTAATACAATTTCTAAATTGCTAGCCTGGCCCTTAATCCCAGCATCGCACTTGACCAAACGTCATGTGATTCTGGGCAAATCACTTTACTTCCTTGTGTTTCAAATCGAAATACTTGTAATAGAATGTAATTTCAGTAATACATGTTTAACATCTATCAGCTGCGATAAAAAAAAATCTGTGTGAAGAGCACATTGCCACTGCTCTTTGGTGCACCGAAAATAAATGCCCTCTACCTTTAGGCTTTTTTAGTCAATGGTCTAGCATCCGGATTGAACAGCTTCTAGGCACCTGGAACTATATTCGTCTCTCGACCTCCATGCAGTTGGGAGTAGAGACATACGTTGAGCTCGAGTTTTCAGTGGACAGATTAATCAATTATTATTGACACTTCTTAACTTCTATCTGTTAGTCGCAGGCCACAAGTCTGAAACAGAAGCTAGTAAATAATACTGCAAGTTTGGGGTGGGGATAAAGGGTGGCAATGGAATGAAACATGATTAAAGAAGACAAAAGATAAAAGAAGGAAATGAGAGTCTGAAAGAAGGAAGGAAAGTAGAAAGCAAAGCTGGAAAGAAAGATGGAAAGAAGAAAAGAGAAGCACAAATCCAATGGGCCATCCTTAAAAGAGTTGGGAATGTGGATTTCGGAGACTGATGTGGTGCGACATGGTTCCAAGTGGAGGTATTTTGCTTCTTTGTGGAAACAACACTTAAGCTACGTAGGCCATTCAATCCACTTCTCCGTCTCTTCCTGTATCCGCCTCGGCTGAATCATTAAATATTCCAATTATAGAACAAAGCCTGCTGCAGGTCAAACCTTTTGTGATGTATCAGTCGACATACCACACATAACCGCTGTGAGGCCCTTAATATTATTTAGGTTTCCTTCACAAGACAAAATCCTCTTCCATACTCGCACATGTGACTTGTATCGATGGCCTGCCTTTTGTATCTCTCTGTGCATGAGGATAAAATAATCCTCCCATGGTAGCCATCTCATCTGCCCTTCCAGCTGGAATATACAAAACAGTGTAGTGGTGGCTGATTAATTAGAGGAGTATTGGGGAGGTCACACACGCACACCCAACTATTCACACACTCAGATACGCCCATCCATCCATTCACAAGCACACGTACACAAATACACCCATCCATTCACAGACACACACGCACAGAAATTCAGACACCCATTCACAGAAGAACTGTGTAAATACATTTACAAGCATACATACACACAGGCACCAAAACATTCAATAAAGACTTACTGGACTGCAGCAGTAATACGTCACCCTGGGACTGGCTACAACATAAACAGAGGTTTACAAAGGGCTAGAGGCGAGGCTGTGTGTGAGGATATGGGGGTCTGTGGGGAGACGTGCGCCGCTGGCAGTCACTCCACCTCTGACAGGACCGGGACCCAGACCACGCTGAGGCCTACACTAATCATTTGTGTATTCAATTCAAAGCCTGATGTGAGGGCGGCAGTTGATGAGTTATTTAGCCTCTCATCGGGCTCTTGATGGGGTGTGAATCTAAGCCCTCAGCGATCTCTGTTGTAACTACTGCAATGTTTACTAATCGGACAGCGCCGCTGCCCGCTTTGAAGAGGCCGAGAGACAGCGTGACCCGGGCCTGTGTGGTCTGTCTTCCATAACCACCTGTTTGTTGGGACTCCGCATAACAATACGACTCTGGCCCTTCCTCAGACAGTGAATCAAGCAAAGCGGTTACTCGGAAAGTGGCCAACAGTGGGATACACACCTTTTTATTATTTTACCAACCTGAACCCACCCCGTATGATGATACCACCACCATAAAAAATCTTACGCGGACGGTTTCATCAGCACTGACTGACAGACTCTTGTTTGTCACTCACTCGACAGTCACAGAAGAAGACAATGATGATGACCATGCACAGGCAGGCACGAGTCACGAGGTCTGAGTCGCAAGGTAGTCTCCTCGTGGCTCTGGTTGTTGTGGCAGTCCACGCCAGGACGCGGTGACGTCCCCACAGCGGCCAAGGCCGGCCAATCACCACTGACTACATGGTTGCCAATGGGCACTGGTGATTGGCCATACAGTGCGGCAGGCTAAGCACAGCCAGCCAGCCACCCACCTCGTTCGCGGTAAAACAGCCAATCCTGGCGCAGCATTACATCGCCACTGCGCCAGGATTGGCTACAGAGCAGGGCTAATACTGCCCATAATGAGACCCGGCTCCCCCGGGTCTCTGCCTGTATGAGTACTAGGGGGGGAGGAGGAGGGAAGGGGCTACTGTATGTGTGCGCATGCGAGTGCAAGTCATAAAAATGACTTGTCCTAAATGCGCACACTACTGCTGCCCTCTCTCCCACGCTGCTGCTGCCAGTCTGCCACTCCTGCTGCAGGCCCGCCCCCCACCTTCCGAGATCGCGATGACGTCACTATTGTTGTGACAGTACTCCGAGTCTCACTCTCCGACCCAAATCATTATGACTCACTCGGCACTCGGGCTGTTGTTGTTGTCTCATCATTGTACTTTTTGGTGCGCGCAGTAATGACAGTGTCAGTGACGGTCGTCTAGCTAGTGGGGCAACGCCCCAACCCCCCCAATGGACGAGCCACCACTGCTTCCAGCGTGAGACAGATGCGGGTGATGGGAGGGAGTGGAAGGTGGTGGGCGTGTAGGGCGGCTAGGTGTGAGTAGGAGGGTGGGGGCAGGAGGCAACATACTTCCCACACATCACACTCCAGGGGCGTCTGGCGGCGAAGGTGGGCTATTTCTACTCACTAACAATAATTTAAAATGCTAAATTCACGAACGTCAAATAAAATGTGCACACTGGGGCTGCAGGCACCAGAGAGCCGCGAGAATGGAAGAGAATTTACCAGAGCAAGAGATCATGACGGCTCTGCAGACTCACTGAGTCAAAGGGGCTGGGGTAGGTGCACAGATACATGCTATAATAAACATGCATTGGCGGTGCGGCCATGAAAGGCACAGGGCCGCGCAGCAGTGAAAGTGATCAGTGCACGTCATGCGCGCACTTGTGCGCGTAACGTGTTTAAATGGCAATAACAGTTTCCCTTCCCCTATAAAATGTGGTCACAGAAAACAAAAAGTACAATCAGAAATAGATTCTTTACAATCCTCTTTCCCCCTCACGAGATATGCAACAAGCACTGGGGGAAGAGAGCAGGGGAAGTAGAAGGGAGGCACGGCCTGCGGCCGTGAATAAGTGACGGCGGAGGCGGGGCAGCGAAGCCTTTTATGTGTCCCAAATGCTGCTGGCAGGGGGAAGGATCGGGCAAGCTCGTCCACAAGCTTGTGAACGGTTGGGAATCCTCCTTGAGGACAGCCAATCAGCTGCCTGAAGAGAGCCTTTGGGGAAAGAAGCAGATCAGCGACATAAGGGCTCCCCCTGTTCTATTTCTGCGAAATAGAAAAGGGATGAGCCCTAAAAAAGTACACACCAGCGATACCAAGAGCGGTGAATCATACAATAGTCATACAAACAGTGCTTTAAATGGGAAAAACTAAGTGCAGGTACTCTTAAAATGAGCTATGAGTGTAGTAAGTGGGCGGGACTAGGGGCGTGGCTAAGGTCAAGACATATAAGACACTTCTACTATGTGGCTGAATACTTATATATTCTTGAGTGCGCACTTACAGAACCAAGAAGGCAATGCTCACACAAAACAGTCCAAGAATGTCCTTTAAAATACCTCCCTAGTGTCTGGATCAACCGTTTTTCTCTCACACACATACACACGAACATGCGCACACAAGCAGGCACACATCCAGACACAAGCAGACAGATACTCACACAAAAGACTCAGATGGGATAAAGGCAGTGGTCGAAGTGGGGAATAAAAAGTAGGGGAACTGTGGGTGGAGAATCAGGGGGAGGGAATAACCGAAGATTGGATCAGTGGGCGGAGTCAGGGTGTGGCTAGAAATCGCAAAACATACCAATGTTTTTGTACGTTTAGCATTTCACTGACTAGTTAAAGCTTATAACGTTATTTAATTCAAACAATGGATAAACATGTTTATTTGAGGTTTAATTCAGGAAAAAGCAAATACTCTTAGGGAATACAGGTTTATGTAAAGCGTGCGAAATATAAGCAGGAACAATGGCATGGGTGCAAATTCAGGATGGTGAGTGTAAAAATTCAGGACAAGGGGTCAAAATTCAGGACAAAAATTCAGGACAGGAGGTCAAAATTCAAGACAAAAATTCGGGGCAACAGGTATGCTTTGCAGACACATCAGTGGATGTCATGAAATAGTATATAAGTAACTAGGCAAGGAACAGAAGTACACGTCACTTCTCCTACCCCGTCACTGCTCCTTCCCTGTCTTTTCCACTGCCCCATCACCACTCCTGCCCATTCACTGCTCCTGCCCATTCACTGCTCCTGCCCATTCATCGCTCCTGCCCGTTCACTGCTCCTACCCATTCACCACTTCTGCCCATGCCTAATCACTTTTCCTGCCCGTCACTTTTTCTGCCCCGTCACTTTTCCTGCCCCATCACTTTTCCTGCCCCATCACTTCTCCTGCCCCATCACTTTTCCTGCCCCATCACTTTTCCTGCCCCGTCACTTCTCCTGCCTCGTCACTTCTCCTGCCCCGTCACTTCTCCTGCTCCGTCACTTCTCCTGCCCCGTCACCGCTCCTGCCCCGTCTACTGCTCCTGCCCCTGCCCATCCACCCCTCCTACCCATTCACCGCTCCTACCCATTCACCGCTCCCACCCATTCGCCTCCTGCCCCGTCACTTCTCCTGCCCCTTCCACTGCTCCTGCCCCTTCCACTGCTCCTGCCCCTTCCACTGCTCCTGCCCCTTCCACTGCTCCTGCCCCGTCCACTGCTCCTGTTCCGTTCACTTCTCCTGCCCCGTTCACCGCTCCTGTCCTTTCACCTCTCCCGCCCGGTAACCTCTCCTGTTCATGGCGAATCACCTCTCCTGCCCTGTCACTTCTCCTGTCCGGTCACCGCTCCTGCCCCGTCACCGCTTCTGCCCCGTCACCACTCCTGCCCCGTCACCTCTCCTGTCCCGTCACCTCTCCTGTCCCGTCACCTCTCCTGTCCCGTCACCTCTCCTGCCCCGTCACCTCTCCTGCCCCGTCACCTCTCCTGCCCCGTCACCGCTCCTGCCCCGTCACAGCTCCTGCCCCGTCACAGCTCCTGCCCCGTCACCGCTCCTGCCCGTTCACCGCTCCTGCCCGTTCACCACTCGTGCCCGGTCACCTCTCCTTTCCTGTTGCCTCTCCTGCCCCATTACTGCTCCTGCCCCATCACTGCTCCTACCCCCTCACTGTTCCTGCCCCGTCACTGCTCCTGTCCGGTCAGCACTCCTGCCCGATCACCGCTCCTGCCCCGTTCACTGCTCATGCCCCATCACTGCTCCTGCCCCGTCACTGCTCCTGCCCCGTCACTGCTCCTGCCCCGTCACTGCTCCTGCCCCGTCACTGCTCCTGCCCCGTCACTGCTCCTGCCCCGTCACCGCTCCTGCCCCGTCACCGCTCCTGCCCCTTCACCGCTCCTGCCCCTTCACCGCTCCTGCTCCTTCACCGCTCCTGCCCCTTCACCGCTCCTGCCCCTTCACCGCTCCTGCCCAGTCACCGCTCCTGCCCCGTCACCGCTCCTGCACCGTTCACCACTCCTGCACCGTTCACCACTCCTGCACCGTTCACCCCTCCTGCCCCGTTCACCGCTCCTGCCCCGTTCACCGCTCCTGCCCCGTTCACCGCTCCTGCCCCGTTCACCGCTCCTGCCCCATTCACCGCTCCTGCTCATGCCTAATCACCATTACTGCTCTGTCACTTCTCATGCCCGGTCACTACTCCTGCCCGGTCACCACTCCAGCCGTTCACAGCTCCTGCCGTTCACTGCTCCTGCCCGGTCAGCACTCTTGCCCGTTTACCGCTCCTGCCCCATAACTTCTCCTGTCCCCTCATTTCGTCTGTCCCCTCACTTCTCCTGTCCCATCACTTCTCCTGCCCCGTTCACTGCTCCTATCCGTTCACTGCCCCTATCCGTTCACTGCCCCTATCCGTTCACTGCTACTGCCCGGTTACCGCTCCTGCACATGCCTAATCACCGCTCCTGTCCCGTCACTTCTCCTGCCCCATCAGTTCTCCTTTCCTGTCACCTCTCCTTTCCTGTCGCCTCTCCTGTCCTGTCACTGCTCCTGACCTGTCACTTTTCCTGCCCCGCCACTTTTCCTGCCCTGCCACTTTTCCTGCCCGGTCACTTCTCCATCCCTGTTGCCTCTCCTTCCCTGTCACTTCTGCCTGCCCCTTCACTTCTCCTGCCCCATCACTTCTCCTGCCCGGTCACCTCTCCCGCCCCATCACCTCTCCTTTCCTGTCTCCTCTTCGGTCCCTTCATTGTTCCTGCCCAGTTGACTATGTGTATTACATTGACAAATTTCACATGGTGGCAAATTCACTCCAGCACTCTATCTGGGGAAAGCTCCTCTGTAATCACTACCTCAGCATGATATGCTAAAAGCAGATGGTGGGCCATTGTCATTCGAAAGGGGATAATCCGCCTCAATCGGAATGACAATGGGCCTGCGCACAGTCTGTGAGAGCTCAGGGCGGGGCTGCTGCAGCCTCTGGAGTTCAACAGATAAGTGCGAGCAGCCCCTGGAAGCTGAAAGAAAAAGTTATCGTTTTTAAGTTGGACTATTCTTGCCGCCCCGGGATGCCTTTTTGAATGAAAGAAGTAGGGGAACGGACTGAAATAATTTTTGAAAGTAGGGGCACGCCGTGCCCTTCCGATCCCGTCCACTTCTACCACTGTATAAAGGCCATTTTACACCCCTTATCACCCGTGGATTTCTTAATTGCTGCTGTCAGCGGGATGCCTGGATTTGAGTGTGTGCACAAATGCACACCATGGTGTCAATGTGATTGACAGCACAGGGCCTGAATAGACCTTGCTCTGTCAAACACAGCGTGGTGGTAAACACCGGACATAATGCAGATGAGCAGATGAGGTGGCTTAGCTTGGGCTAGAGACGCTTTGCTTTGGCTCTCAGACAGCCTCTTTCGTGCAAGTGAGCCAAAGCAACAATGAGCCTACCTTTGATGAGTACCGGTGCTCTCCTTGGCAGCAGAGAAGTGCTGGTACTCAGAGCTGTAAAAATTAGAAGTGCTGGTACTCCGTACCGGTGAGTACCGGCCCATTTAAAGCACTGCATAAAAATACAATTATAGCTCAAACTGACAACTCACATCTGAGGAGAATAAACCCCAGAGAAGGGGAAAGAGTACTTAACTGGCTGCGGAGCAGTGAAGATAGAGGGAGTCCAAGCTGGGAAGAAGGACTATGTTAGGTTCTGTGTTGTGAATATGATGAAAGGACTCACAAGCTGTTCTTTGTTGTCCTTGGGTTCATGGGAAATGTAGTTTTAGAAAAGTGTAAAATGGCTTCTGTTTGACATTATTGAATTAAAGCGAAGGAAGATAAAGGCATAATCCTTGCCTCCGGTCCTGACATAGAATTTGCATTTTTAGGTTCAGCAGCAGGAGAACATGAACATAATGCATGTGAAAAGCTTGAGCAATTGGATAAATCTCAGAGAGTTATTGGCCAAGATCGATGAAATTGGTAGATGTGACAGGGTACAGAGAAGAATGGAAAGATGCTTCTGATAAGCCTTAACCGCATTGCTGCGGCGGTTATTTTTCCGCTGTGCGGCTTTTTTCTAAAAGCCGCGTTACATGAAGAGCTCAACTAGTCATACGCACACGACCACTGTGGCTGATGACGAGCTGAGATCGTCATCAGCAGCGAAGGGGTTAAACATTGAAAAAGAGTAAAACAAAGAAAAATGTCAGTGCAAGTGATTCTGAATGTAAAGAGTTTTTGAAAAAAGTTTCAGTTTAGCGAAGTGCAGGGAGGAGCATATGTGCATATATTTTGGTCAAGCAGTGAATGTTTTCACATCTACAAAGAATTTTCCGAAGCTCAGAGAGGAGCATGAGAAGTGCTATACTGATGAAGAAAGAACAGTAACTATTTCAAAAGTGCTTTGGGCAGACTTGAATGCTTTATTTTCACTTGTTGCACCTTGAGATTTGTGGGCTGAGCATAAGCCTATAGTACAGTGGCCAAACCAATAACCACTCTTGATCAGCCTTTCCCAATTGGTATGTAGAAATATAATTGGGTTATTGAGCATTTGAAAAGAAAGTTCTCCCAGAAACAACTCATTTGGTCAAAAATAATGATAACGACGCAAAATCCAGATGAGTCTGTAAATTAATATTAAGAGATTGATGCAGGTTGATTTGCAGTATAGTGAAGTTGGGAATTTTGAAAGAGGTGCTAGGGAGTTCATGCAACTTACGATCATTGGAATAAAAAAGAGCGGAAAATAGTGGATAGTATAAGACCTGCACAGCTTTAATTATATAGAGATTTGATGTCACATGGTGCGGAATCCTACAGTATCTTCATTTTAGATTCCCACAGAAGCTGAGTGATTTACTATAATTGATTTGTGTGCACCACGTTTCTCAATTTCTCTACATGAGGATAGTCAGTATCCTCGGACCGCGTCACCTGCGTATCCCCCTGTCTCCCAGAAAAGCCACACCGCGCATTAGATACTTTACATTAGCGATAGCACAACACTGAAAACCAGCCTCTCTTTTGTTTCTCTCCCTTTGATTTGCATTTTATGTTATCATTTAACATGTTATTATTACAGTTTCGAAGAAAGGAATAATGTTCTGAATATTGAATAGTACAAGTACTCCTTTGGGCTCGTCCCAATGACTGTATGAGTGGATTCCGTTACACTGATTCTATAGCTATATGGAGGTGCACATTACTAGAGGCGCATGAATGAGAATAGACCTTTGAAACAAAATCATTGGCTACTGGAACATATGATTAGATGGATCACGATGCCATATATACCTCGCACTTCCTTTGCTCCATGTGTCCTCTGAGCCTCTCTGCACCTTAGACCATGTGGCACTGAATTTTTTGGGGGGGATTGTATCTTCCTTATTATTTTTATATGAACCCGCCACTGTTTGGAAGACTGAATATGGAACATAAGTAATACCATCGCAGCGAACTGTTGTCTCTATAGTATACTTTTGTATGATTACAACCTGTCAAGATATGTTTTCATTGAAGATAATTTGATATCTTATGCAATCCAAATAAGAAATGCAATAAAAGATATTCAAACAAAAAAAATGAGGATAGTCAGTATCTTTTTGTGTTCAGATTCCACAATAAAGTTCTTGTTTAGTATGTTGGCATTTTGAGAATGAACCCACCAGTTACACAGAGAAAAGTGAGGTTATTTTTGACAATGACCGGCTGCTGTTCAGTGACGTAGTGAATCCCCCAATTAAGCTGCTTAAGCTGGGACTGTCACTGACCCCATGGGCTCGTGAACTGGGTCCCACTGAAATGCTAATTACTTGCGTATGGGTTTTTTCTATCTACACGGCTGCAGACTATGTGCTCGTACAGAATACTAGTTAGAAAATATGATTATAGAGGGGTTTGGGAGATGGACATTACATGTACAGCAAAGGAAATGGAGAGAGGGAAGTGAGGAAATGATGACAATAGGGTAACCGAGAAACGAACAAATACAAAAAGTAATATTTACTGCTCTCATATCACTGGCCCGTAGCATTTCCAGACGCTATTAACCTCGTTTGGGCTACAAATGCTGTGCTATTTTATATTTTTTTACTTAAATGATCATCGCATGGATTTTAACCATTTAGTTTTACACATTCGATTCCTGTTGTATCTCGTAATTTACATTGCCGTTTGTAAATGATCAAATAAAAAAAGTGATGAAAAGAGGAAGTAAAGAAAACCGTAAATTTGAGAGACAGAAGATGGGTAGATGTGAGAACAGGTGGAGTAAGGATAAAAATGTGAAAAGAATAAGGAAGAAAACGTGAAAGAAAGAGTGAATAAATGTATGTAATGGTGAAAAGATAGATGGAAAATTGAAAGGATCGATTTGTGAAGGAGTAACTGGATGGCAAGATGGAGATATTGCTGCGTAATTTCATGAAAGGAAGGATGCATGTATATATGAAAGGTTGAAAGGATGGAATATTGATGCGTGGGTGGAAAGAAGGGAGGGCTGGATAGAAAGGAACAAAATGGAAGGAAGGAGGATAACGGGTGAAAGCAATAGGTTTACTTGCTTCTTGTGCTTGGTGTGGTTAATGGTATGGATAAAGTGGGGTGTATTTGAATTTCCTGGCTACTCCCTTGCTACTGTTGCCAGTGGATTCCAAACATTGTCTTGCTTGCTAAGCATATATAGAGGTTGGCTCACAATGATGTGAGGGACTCACTGCCCTCAAACGATGAATACATGCATCCTAAAGCTCAGGCACAGTTTGTGTGCTGCGCCTGCTCTGGAATGCCTAGTTACTAACCCTGGCCGTAGTATGCGTAGTGGGGCTATGCGAAGCTACGCAAAATGGGCGAGTAACTAGGCCCACCTACGCACTTCGCGTAGCCCCATTACACGACGCATGCCCCCCTCCCCTACATACCTAATTTTAGTAAATGGGCAAAGAAAAATAAATAAAAGGCACTTACCTTGTCCGCTGCGTCCCGGGGCTCCCTCTCCTCGTTCACGCCGCCGTCTTGATAATCAACGCGCATGCGCATTTCTCGCGAGAAATGCGCATGCGCGGGCGGCCGCGCATGCGCATGCAGCGGATAAGGTACTATATATATAAACTATATACGAACCCTTAAAATACCCAAACACCCCAAAACATATACCTCAGTACCCCAAAACATATACCCCAATACCCATACTTACCTTATCCAAACATTTAAAAAAAACATGCTTTTACCATTCATGCATTTACAACGAATTTCGTTGTAAATGTATGCGTGGTAAAAGCATATAAAATTTAATGCCATGCGTTATAATGGCATTGCGGAGTCATGGTACTTACATAATGAAAGAATGCGGAGTGATGGTATGCGGAAGAAAGTTGCGGAATAATGGGTGTTTACCCTCCCCCGATAAGTACATTGGTGGCACGGCAGCCCACATCTCCAGCAACATATTCATATTTTTTCACCACCCCTTTGAAAAATGCACAGGTCTCTTTAATTGATGGCCAGCACCGACATACACTTTTAGACACACCTCCCGCCACAAGTTCTAGAATTGCGAACTTTAGAGCTGGAGAGCTACGTTCGAATCTCGGCATCAGCTCAACATCCTGTGATTCCAGGCAAATCGCTTTGTCTCCCCGTGCCTACCACAAATGAATGTGTTCTTCTGTAATGTAAATTGTGCTCATGCCATGTTGTCGAGTTCGCGCTATATAATATTGCAAGGAAAAATAAAGTAGGGAAACTCGAGTTCACACACTACTGAACGCGCACTCTTGAGTGCATCAGCAGTGCACTGTGAATTGGAGCGTTTCACAGGCCTGTCACAGATAAGAAATGCTTTCAAAACGAAATCCTACAAAACAATATACTACTGGCCGACAGCAATTCATACCCGGACAACGTCGGGACAGGCTGCATATATATATATATATATATATATATATATATATATATATATATATATATATTAGCAGCCCGTCCCGACGTTGTCCGTTTACAAGAACTATTTCCCAATCTAATAATTACAGCACATTCGGCATGTCTGCCGAAACAGTACGAGGAAGGGAAGCAGCCTCATTAATGTTATTTTCAAGCCAACCTAAAGCATCGAGGGGGAGCGACAACTGTTACAGTTACACAATCAAACAGTTTGTCTGATGAGAACAAAATCAAAACCCTAATGAAACAAATGGAAAAATGTACGCGCAGCGAAGCCACGAAATGGTGGGAGCACAAATCATTATCAATGTATTTGGCAGAGGGTCGAATCCCACGAGGACTTCGCATACTCCTCGCCCCCAGCTACGAGAGGCCCAACCCAGAAATGCTCAAAGAGTGGGGGCTCAGCAACTTGGACGCATCGGCAAATTTGGTGAAAATATTGATCAAATATGCGGAAATCGATCGCACAGCTTTATTGAAAGAAATGGAGGGGATTAATGAAGAACTTTTAAAAATGGAACCAAATGATCTGATCGCAACATCCAGAAAGGAAATTCAAGAGCGCCTAACAAAACATGAAGAAAAAATCAAGACGCGCAAGGCATACAAGTTTGCGCACGACAAAGAGGATTATGAGCAAGGTCGTATTTATACATTTGCACGCAAATATCAAAATGCAAAGAAAACCAAAATAAGTCAAAAATCAACTGCATCTACGAGTGTCGCCGCAAATGCAGCAAGAGTGCTACCATCAGCGCATACTGACACTAATTCCAATCAAAGTGAAGATGAAACCTCAAACAGCAGTGTTTATTCTGAAGATAGCATAATAACAGGGGCAACCGCAGGGGAATCATCAACAGTACTAAACCTAGGAGAGGAGGTTGATTTTTTTAGTCAATTCCCGCCTCCAATCTCTGCGCTCACGAAGTCAGCAACAGCCACAGCAGCAGTCACAAAAAGGGCAACAATCAACAAACGAAGGAGGGAACGCCGCAAGAAACACAAACTCAAACAAAAAAAAGAAACAGAATTGGCGGAAAAGAAATTAATTGATAAGACAATTATCAACCTTTCCCCTTCAACGCTTACAGAAGCTGAAAAACAACTGTTAAGCTTAGGTTTGAGTTTTTGCCCAATAAGTGACTTCAACTATTCAAAGACCAGAATAGACGTTTTTCAATTCATTCGCAAACTCAAATTGCGAAAGTTCTTCAATATTAAGGAGGGACATAATGAAAAAGAGCCTCCGATTGTTGAACAGAATCCAACTCTGCTGTTGGCTCAAGACACTTGAGCACTTCTTACACTGCATCAAATGGGAGAAACTAATGATACCTCGGTTGATTCCAACTTATCGACTCAACAAGAGCTCAGAGACGCTCAAATCAACCAAACAGGAGCAGGTAGCAGTCCATTCAAACCTAGCTCAAGCTTCATACCTACAATGCCCCGGGACGCCATTGATTCTTTCCACGAGGTGGTGACAGCAGATCTTAAGAAACTTCATCTTCAAATCAAACATCGCAAAAGACAAAAAAACACTAGGGAAAAACTGTATTGGGCACTTGTGAATAAATTGAAGTTGGATCACAAAAACATCGTTTGTAACTCCGATAAAGGCGACAATATCGTGATCTGGCCGCAAAAAGTCTATATCAGTGAGGCGACTAGACAACTTTCGGACACTACGTGCTA
Organism: Lissotriton vulgaris; assembly: GCF_964263255.1. Lineage (NCBI taxonomy): Eukaryota > Metazoa > Chordata > Amphibia > Caudata > Salamandridae > Lissotriton > Lissotriton vulgaris. The sequence goes on along the minus strand of NC_141699.1, from coordinate 361,635,162 downwards.
CCAAAAGACTAACATCAAAGAATATGAGAAAGCACGAGATGTTCCTAAAAAAATGCTTTATAGGTTCAAAAGAGAAGGCTTGATCTCGACTCAGGAGTTCAAGTTCCTAGATGTAGAACATCCAGTGATGCCCAGATTATATCTAATCCCTAAGATTCACAAGGAAACTTTACCTGTTCCAGGAAGACCGATCATATCGGCTATTGACAGTATGGCGGAATATATTGCTATCTACGTGGATTATTTTTTGCTAGGTTTAGTCAAGGATCTACCCACCTATGTGAAGGACACAGGAGATTTTCTGTGCAAGATAAAAAATACTCCATGGACATCTGACTCCTTACTCATTGCCCTTGATATAGAGTCCCTCTATACTAGTATTGAACATGATTGAGGACTATTGGCAGTGGAACATTTTTTAGGGACCAGACCTCTCAATTGTTACAATCATAATAAGATGATTTTGTAGTTTATCACATGGAGTCTCAACAACAATTTCTTTATCTTTGGCAACAACATTTATCTGCAGAAAAGGGGTGTTGCCATGGGGGCCTGTTTCTCTCCCAGATATGCGTGCTTGCATGTCGGCTGGTGGGAGAAACAGGTCCTCATGGGAAAACATCAAAATATCTATTCACAACGCATAGTGCAATGGATTAGATTCATTGATGATGTTTTTATGATTTGGAGAGGGGATGAGACTAGTGCCATCAATTTTATCAAACTACTTAACATCAATCAAGAAAATTTGAAATTCACATATAAAATGAGCAAACAAACTATTGAATTTCTAGATGTTAACGTTTTTGTGAAACATAACAAAATTGCTACCACTCTCTTCAGAAAAAAGACGGCAGGGAACTCAGTTCTCCATGCCAGTAGTGCACATCCTAGCCATGTTGTTGACAACATCCCCTATGGGGAGTTGCTCAGGATCAAAAGGATCTGTAGTACAGAGGAAGAACTGACAGTTTGCACAACTCAAGCTCTTAAAAGATTTAAAGACAGGGGCTATAGTGACAGGGTACTAACAATTGCTGCTGACAAATCAAAGGGAAGATCAAGAGAATCCTTATTGTATCCATCAGCAGCTCCCTGCCTAGAAAATACCAACAGTGATGACAATTCCAATCTTAGATTCATGACAACATATTACTGTCAAGGGCGGCGCATCAGAGCCATCTTGACAAAAAGCTGGCCGATACTAATGACCGATGGTGTCTTAGCACCTCAATTAACAAACGGACCAAACATTACATTTCGGAAGGGTCCCTCTATGCGCCAGCATGTATCTAATTCATTCCCCGAACTTGTGAAACCTGGGACATGGTTAAAACCCCGGCTGGGGTTTACCAAATGTTCCAGTTGTAGAGCATGCAAGTTTGGCATCAACACCACCAAGTATGCCACTCCGTTCAGTCCAACCCCGTCATCTATCAAGGGCATCTTCAATTGTAAAACGGAGTATGCTGTTTATGTTTTGACATGCACCTACGGCCTGAGGTACGTTGGTAGCACCAGGCTTCAGGTGCATGTCAGAATTTTACAGCACCTCCGAGCTATCGTAAATAATGATAGCGCCTATCCTGTCGTGAGGCACTTTAAGATGGTCCATTATAACAACCTCGACTGTCTTACTTATTTTGTAATAGCTGCTGTCCGCAAGTTACGAAGGGGAGGCGACAGAGACAAAATGCTTAGGCAATTGGAATCTAAGATGATCCTTGAGTTGGACAGTAAGGTCCCCAATGGCCTGAACACAACGGAAGATCTTTATAATTTTTCATAAATTGTGCAACTGTCTCCTAACTCTAACTGTATCAGATCCTTAACTTTAGCGTGTGTTCTATAGATATCAGTTCTATTATTAATGCCTTCCATACCAACAAAATATAGACACTGCTTCCTAGCCATTCTTTTTTTAATTGTATATTTTTTTGAATTTGGTGCAGGAATTGCGTTATATGATTTTTTGCACCACAAAAATGCACCTTGGGGTTTTATTTTCTTATTAGGTATAAATCACATACAATTGTTTACATACATCTCTATATAATCGTCAATAATAGCAAGAAGGGTTGCCATCATTATAGATGTCCCTAGTATCAATATTTACTCATACCATTTTAGACATGTACATATATCATTATAGTCTATTGTATTTACTTGTACTATTTATTGCGTATTTGCTCACTTCTGATGTTTACACCTAAAAAAAGTCTTTTCTAAAAAAAAATCTATGAACTGTTTATATCTTTCATTATATGTATATTATTTAATTTTGATAACATTTTAACCAATATTTATTGATTTTTAACCAAATCGATAAATTTATACTATCAAAATGGCATATATTTGCACAGTCAATATGTTTACATCAGTTGAAATATAATGTTTACAGAGTATATGTGTACATTTGCAATTTTGTACATATATACTTTAGACTACTATAATGTATGTTTTGCATTCAAGCAGTTATAATTTTCTCAACATGTCTCAAATGAAAATTGATACATAATATCTACTTTGAATTCATTCAGTTTATGAATTTATATAATATACACCCTTCTGCTCAGGATTTTGCAATTTTTGTCATTGTGAGTAGTATGTCTTCTATATTCATTATCACATGTGTTCACTATCGCATATAAAAAAAATGGCACATACCGGCTTAAACTATCTGTGAACAAGGGCATCCGCCCGAAACGTGTCAGACCGTTGTGCTGTAATCTTTAAATAAAACATCTTGCCTGAAAATTGTGGGACTCGCCTTGGTTTTCCTGTTCACCAGTGTCGTACACCTCTTCAAATTCAAATCACCTGCCAAGTGGGCGTGGCCAATCTTGCACTGCATTCTGTGCCTTGTAGTGTACTAACCCTCTTCCCACAGTGGGGCTGCTTCTTGGACCGCACAATAACCACAATTGTTCCCCCAGTGGGGTGAAGGGCTGTGGGAAGAGGATTAGTACACTACAAGGCACAGAATGCAGTGCAAGATTGGCCACGCCCACTTGACAGGTGATTTGTATTTGAAGAGGTGTACGACCAGAGACTGTTTCATGAACCTTCGAACCTTTGCCTCTGATGAAAGGACAATTCCTGAAACGCGTCAGGCTCATATGTAAGAAGGTGGTTCTCGGAGCAGCTTGGGATGCGAGCTGCGAAATGAATGCAAAATAAAGAAATGTGCTTATTCAACTCCGTGTGGATCTGCTTCAAATGGGCTACCTGTGATGACTTTGATATTTTCGGCTGCTGCTCGGTCGAGAGGCGGACCCCACCTGTGACCAGGGTCCAAGGCGGGCTTCACTCATGAAGGTCGCTACGGAACGGAGTAAAGACCAACGCCATTGCAGGTGGTGCTGTCTATGGCACGAATTTGCAGCTACAAAATGCCCCCGAAGTCTCCAAGCGCTGCCCTTCACGGCGAGGCAGTTGTTGAGGTACATGGGGCCCGCGTCGTGGAGAGCCTTGTGTGCGTGGGTGAGGAGTCGGAAAGTGATTCTCTTGCTGACTGGGAGCCAGTGTAGATTCTTCAGATGGGCAGAGATGTGGCTGTGGCGGGGGATGTCCAAGATGAGTCTTGCTGAGGCGTTCTGAATACGCTGTAGTCTTTTCTGGAGCTTGGCTGTGGTTCCGGCGTAGAGGGTGTTTCCGTAGTCCAGTCGGCTGGTGACGAGGGCCTGGGTGACCGTCTTCCTGGTTGCGGTGGGAATCCATCTGAAGATTTTTCGGAGCATGCGCAGTGTGTTGAAACAGGACGATGAGACGGCGTTGACTTGCTTGGTCATCGTGAGGGAGGAGTCCAGGATGAAGCCCATGTTGTGTGCGTGGTCTGTGGGTTTGGGGGCGGTGCCCAGGGCAGGAGGCCACCAGGAGTCGTCCCAGACGGAAGGCGATGGTCCGAGGATGAGGACTTCCGTCTTGTCTGAGTTCAGCTTCAGACGGATGAGCTTCATCCATTCCGCGACATCCTTCATTCCTTCCTGGAGGTTGGCTCTGGTGGTGGCGCGGTCGTTGGTGAGGAAATTTGGCACCCCTAATCAACCTTCTACCATGGTGCGCTACAACGTCTGCAGTGAGATCCTTCAACTTCCCTCCCCGCAAATCAGATCCCGTAACAGTGAATCCAGTTGACAGAACCAGCCTGCCAGTACTGATAACGGGAGGTAAAAAAAAATAGAGAAGTCGCAGTAGCATGACCATTTTGGGCAGGGAGATCCCACCCATAAGGGGCAAATGTAGTGAGCTCCAAAAGGGAACACCCTTGCTTTCAGAGATCTAAGAACTCTATCTAAGTTCCCCTCCCTGAGGTTGTCTAACGAGTAGAATATATGAATGCCCAAGTATTTAAAGGTATGAGGTGCCCAGTTAAGGTCCACAGGAAGATCCTGGGGGCGTGCAAAGATCCCTTTACTTGGAACAGGTAGATCTTATCTTTATTGACCCGTAGGCCCGACAATTTCTCAAACCGTCCTAGAAGTGATAGCCCCTTGCCAGAGCCCGTCACTCCATCTTCTAAATATATCAGCAGGTCATCTGTGTAAAGGGATATTATATGTTGTCTCCCATCTACCCTTATACCCAGCACCACAGTTCTTCTTCGGAACAGGGAAGCCAGCGGCTCAATAGCCAGGGCCTTGTGCCTCGGAATATTTCGTACTGTAGAGATACCATTTTGTAAGTCTTTACCAGTGCAGTGGGGCATTTATACAATAACTGAATCCCTTTGACCCAACCATCTCCAAAGCCCATGTGTTTCATCACGGCAAATAAATATTCCCGTCCAATGGAATCAAAGGCTTTTTTTTGGTCACTAAACAGAATTGCAGCTTGTGAAAGAGCGCACGCCTCTGGGTGGTATATTACTGAGTACAGTCTGCGCAGATTGAATGTGTTATTCTGAGATGGAATTAATCCATTTTGTTCCATGTGTATTACTGTAGACATATAGGGGAGTATGCACTGTGCCAATACTTTACTAAGAATCTTAAAATCCATGATCAGCATTAAAAGGGGCCTAAAATTTCCAACCTAAGCAACCTTGGTGGTGGACTTGGGGAGTGGGATCACAAGTGCGTCCCGCGTGGATGGAGGGAGACAACCTCATTTCAAGGATTCGGCATATAAGTTCACCAAACAATGAGCCAATTTGGAAGCATACCTTGCATTAAACTCCACAGGCAGCCCACCCGGTCCTGGTGTCTTCCCTGTAGCCATGTCTTTAATAGCTCCCTTTATCTCCTGCAATGTCACTGGTCCTCCCAAGGCTTCCTGAGCTTCTCTATTCAGTCCCTGAACCTTTTTTTTAATTTTAAATATCTTTATTGGTATTTTCTGTTTTTAACTTGACTATCGTCACGATTTTATACAAAATACTCAGATGTTCAGAACATAAGTACATAACACATACATAGAACAGCATTGCCCGGTACAACAGCATAAGAGCGACATTAGGGTGCTATTCTCAATTACAAAGTCTTGCATCTTGCGAGCATGTGTTCTGGGGTCCCTGCGTGCCATAGCTCACGTTTTTTGCTACATCAAGTAGTACAAATTCTAGTCATCACTGTCCGCAACTTACTTATGACACATCCGAACTGGACTGTTATGGCAGGATCCTCTTTTTATACATCATGTACGTGTAAAACTTGCCAGTCGGGCCTGGTCATCAATTCTCTGCGAGGGAAAAGATAGGCTTGACATGATAATAGGACTCAGGAAATAGCCGCTGAAGACATATTTTCTAAAATACACAAACCAAACTGAAATTTATGATATATAAAAAGGGAGATATCTGCCATCTATAAAATACAAACAAAATCAATGGGTACGAAGTTGCGTCATTGGTACTTAGACGCTTGAACAATATATCAAATCAGAGATTGGAGCAGAGTGCATAGCGAGGCGTAGTAATCAACCAGTAAAGAGGACCTCTATTTCTGAAAATGGACTGGGTGTGAATAATCATCTATAATGGTCCAGGGGTGTAGTAGTGTGTTGTTCTATGTGTGGTGAAGCGCACCTGCAGCGCTTAACTAAGTAGTGAGGAATCAGTGTACCTAGCTCGAGTCAGCTATTTGGGTATTATTTGCTTCCGTTGCGTGGTTTGCTTGTAACGCTGTGAGTAAGGCATCCCAATTTTGAGCAATGTGAAATTTGCGAAGTTCCGCTGTTTCCTCTCGGCAGCGCTGTGCTGTCCGCTTGTACCTATATTGTGAGTGAACGCCTCCAACTAAGTGTCTCTGGAGGGTTTGCATTTTTCCATTTCTTAGTTATTAAACGTTTTGCCGTAATTAGACCTTTCAGTCCCTGAACCTTAAATCTCCTACTTCCTCCAGCTCTGCCGGGGCGATGCACCATATAAGGTGTCATAATATTCCCTGAACAAATAGTTTATCTCCCCAGGGTCATGGATGGGGGTTCCCACATTGGACCAGATCTGCGTGATTGGGACCCACATGATTCAGGTCTGATCAACCAGGCTAACAAGCGCCCCGGTCTCCCCTCCTCCTCCTGCACTTTGGTAACATACGCCCTATAATCGTGACACCTCAGTCTTTCAAGTGCTTCACCATAAAGTGCACCGGCCTCTCGCAGGTTTGTCCGGGAGACGGGGTCCGCCGCTAGTGCAATATCTAATTTGTGCAACCTAATCTCCAATTCTCTATGCAATTATCTCTACACTCCTATCGAACTCTCCAAACGGTGTCTTCTCACTACCACCTTAAATGCCTCCCACTCTGTCAGCACCGAGGGAGCCGTGTTCGTGTTTATTTGAAAGTAGGAGTCAATAAGGGCGCCAAGGGATTTCCTAAAAGTAGCATCTTCCAACATGGAGTTGTTGAGTCTCCACAGGGGAATTAGTGGGCATGTCCCCAACGGTTTGTACGTCAGCAGGAATGGGCTATGATCCGATAGAGTACATGTAGGTATTCTGTGTGCGTAATTGAGCTGCCGAGTCTAGTAGAACAGAGAAAACATTGAGTCATGTATGCAGGTGATGCATGGGAGAGTAAAAGGAGTAATTCCTATCATCTGTATGCTGCGTTCTCCAAATATCTATCAGCCCCTACTGTTTCCACCAGTCCCGGAATCCAGCCGCAATGCGATGTGCTGGGGCACCCTGCAAGGGTGGGAGTGAGCAATCCAGGCTTGTGTCCTACACACAATTAAAGTCACCACCCAGTATCATAGAATCAATGGTTCAAGTTGGCCATACAGGCCGACAGGTCTTGGAGAAAGGTCACCTGATCTTGATCCGGAGCATAAATACTACCAAGTGTTATATCATTACCATATAATTTCCCACTAACCAGCTTGTATCTGCCCTCCCAAACCACCTGTGTATCGTCTGGTTCAAAGGGGACCCCCACTCACACCCATATCAGCACCCCCCTGGTATATGCTGAGAATGAGGTGACAAGGAGCTGCCCCCTCCACTCTCTACAAAGGTTTTCCACTTCCCCTTGAGAAAGATGTGTTTCTTGTAGTAGGGCAATCTGTATACCTCTCCGTCTCAAGTATCTGAGTATTGTGCCTTTTTGTCATGGATACCATCCCCCTTATGTTACACATCAGGAATTTTAATGTACTATGTGTGGGTGCCATGCTGAATCACAATCAAGGAGACCCAGGGCCTTGCCTCTCCCCCGCCCCACCACCCACCAACGCAAACCATGCCTCCCCATCATAACAGAAAACAAAACTGAACATAAAACCACAACAAACCCCCGTTCCCAGAGCAGAATAGCAACGGCCCTCCGCCCAAACTGTGGGTTCTGACCATTGTCCAGATGTGGGAACACCGCCTACCAAGGGGTGATCCTGGTGTATAGGGAAGGCCGTGCTTTTAAGGTACCAAACATTCAACTAGACCATGCTGGCCCGCCTGGTCTTAAGTGTTTACAGGTCGCATCACAAAGAGCTCCAGGCACTTCCTGGCCCGGGGGTGGGGGCAAACTGTTCTCTGCACTTTCTGCTCTCATATAATAGCATCGGCTGTTCCAGGTGTCACTATTGGAAGAGTAATCCTATCATTACGGGAGGAATCTGAGTCCGAACCACCCTCCGTCTCCTTCCTTGAGTTAGACCCAACCTCTGATGGCTCTCCTGTCGACTTCATAATCTCTGCCACAGCCTGGAACACCGCTGCTCCTTCTTTTTCTGTTTGCGACAGGCTTGATTTTTTCTGTGGGCCTTTCCTGGGCTGCCACCTTGTCCTCTTCTGGGACCCTAATGCTCGACGTTCCGCCAGGCAACCTGCCCTGGGGAACGGTCTTCCAGCCTTATAGGCCTTCCGCCATTCCCAAGCCTTGTCAGGATCCTTGCAAAAATGTGTCTGTCTTTCTAACAGTATGCGCAGCCGTGCCAGGAACATCAAGGAGTACTGGAGGCCCTCCTCCCGCAATGCTTTCTTGACCTCCAGAAAGGAGGCTTGCCTTCGCTGTGTGTCCATAGTATAGTCAGGGAATATGGAGACCGTACAATTTTCCACAACAAACGGGCCTCCTGTCCTGGCCCTCTGCAATAGTACATCACTGTCTCCAAAGTGGAACACTCCTGTTATAACTGGCCGTGGGGGGGTTTCCCAGTGCCAGCGGGCATACTGGCACCCGATGAGCCCTTTCAAGGGTGTAGAATGGGGATAATCCCCACGGTGCAATGAAAGAGTGTAGCCAGGGCTCGGGAATGCCACCATATCACCTCCCTCCACTCCTTCAGGCAAGCTCACCACCCGTATATTATTACTCTGGTTGCGCCCTTCTGCATCTTCAACCCTATGTTCTAGGGTAAGGACTCTATCAGCGACCTGGAGTGACAGCCTTTGCTGTGCAGGGAGGAGGTCCACGATCGAGGTTTTTGCTGTTTTAACCCTCTCCTGCAATATCTGATGTTCTGCCCTCAATAGCACCAGCCCCACCGACACTGTACTAATGTATTGGTGGAGAGTCGCCTTAGTGTCATTGATAGCTTCTAAAAATTTTGCAAGCTACAGCTGTACTGGGTCCGCCTCAGGCAGCTGATATAGTTTCCACAGGCTTGGCTCCACTGCACCGCCATCTTGGTCAGACGGGGTCCCTGCTGTCTTTGCCCTAGTATTGCCCTTCATACCTATAAGGATTAATCAAGCAGGAAATATCGAAGCTGTTCGGCAATGTGGTAACCCACAGAGGGCAGTTTCTGAAGTGAGGGGCAGTAGGTCGAGTGCAAGGACCAGGGTACCCCCCATTACAGAGAGGTTATGGACCTGCCAGTTCACCTGTCCACAGCCCTAGTGGTACTTCATTCCAGTATCACCACCAGGGGGGCGTAGCACCAAAAGGGGGGGCACCACACAGGGACAGAGGTTCCTCCTAGGTGTCCCGCGCTGGTAACACCTATAACCACCATACTCCAGCACACCCTCAGGGGCTATTGTTCAGGTGTCCCCTCGCAGGTATCGGGAGGTGAAGATCTGCAGAGTGGTGGGGGGGTTAAAGACACCCAACCCGGGTTGTTCCAGAAGGTGGTGGAGGAGGACTCTTCGCAACTGCTCGTTGTCTCTCCGGGCCCCGAATTGGACCTGCAGTGTGTGGCACTTCCCTCTGTCAATGTTGGTCTCACCTCTTTTGCCCCCAGCCAAGCCCAGTTTGTTATTGGGCTTTTCCTTGTGTCCAGCCACTCTTGTGCGCCTCTCCCCGGGGACTCCCCCGCTCCAAACTGATCCTGAATGCCTCCTCTGGGCCGTGACATGTTTCCTGCACGGCAGCCAGGGCCCATGTGTCTAGCCACAGTGTCCCACCTCTCCCACGGCCCGGCAGCACCCTCCTACATCCGCGGTCTCAGCCTGCCCCGCCCATCGTGCAGCGCTCCCTGTTGGCCGCTGGTGGACACGGGATCCACCTCCCTCCGACCTTCAAGGCCGACTTCGTGTCCTCGACCGGGTAGTGGCCGCCATCTTGGATCGTCCCCGATTCGGTTTGCAGCCTCTCGCCTCACTGGAGCTTGTAGCTTCCGCAGTTCTCTGGAGCCTCCCAAGGTGCTCCTGACTCCCCCGGTACGGTGCCCGGTTCCACCGACCGCAGCTATCTCAGTCTGTCCGAGTTTGTACAGGATTGTTATCGGGCCAGCACGGAGCAGCCCACTCGTGTGTCCGCCATTGCAAGCTGCAAAGCCACACCCCATGTACTCTTTACTTTAGATATAAGGTTTCCCTTATATCCCAGTCACTGAGCTTAAAAACTATGTCACCCTTAAGGTAGGCCTTTCAGTCCAAGGGCAGTGGCATGGTTCTAAGTGTGTCGGTACCCCTGTGTGAGCTGAGGCACCCCTACAAATCCAGGACTCAATTGTCTGCACTTTGTAAGTGTGGAACAGCCCTTATAAGGTATGTAGTGGACATTGGCATGTCGAGATGTCAAACTACATAATGGCTGCCCTGAACCTGGTCATGTTTGGTATCAAACATGTTGGAATCATACAACTACACCAATTCCAGTGTTAGTTGCATGATACCATATACTGGGGGGTCCTTAGAGTACCCCCCAATACCTACCTATGTAGCCTTACAGGGTCTGCCTGCCAGCCTGTGCTACTGCCGACCCTAGACCGTTTCCTGCCTCCTCTGCAGATGAGCTCTACTCGGTAAGGGAAGCTGAACAAAGGATTTCCTTCGAACGAGAGGTGTGACCACCTCTCCTTTAGAATTAGATAGGGTGGAGGCGCTTACGAGGGCCACCAGATTGCATTGAAGGGCACATTTGGTGCCCTCCTTGCATAAATCAGTTTTTCCCCATTCAGGAAGCCTTGGCTCCCGCCTGGCATGAAACTACACAAAGGTCAGTAGAGTGATCACCCCCCCTCCGCCCAACTCCTCTTTAGGGAGATGGCCCAGAGCTCCTCCAGGTGGCCACTTGATTCTGTCATGTTGAATTTTGGCCCCTGTGAGCATCTGACTGGCTAGAACAGCTAAGCAGTGTCCCTGACCCCCTCTTTACATTTATAGGTCGGTCACCAGAGAAGAGCTCCTTCCCCTTTTTAGGTTTACTTAACGGCTCCCCTGAGGGTGGGTCCATAGATTTGTCCCAACAACAAATTCTAGAACTGACTGCCAGTCATCTGAAGATTCTTCAAAGACTATTCTGCTGGTGGACACTGGAACTCTGCTATTCTTCAAGCCAGGACCCACAACAAGACTGCTCCGGATAGGAAGAGTTCTGCTGCATCTTCTTCCCTGTGCTTTTCCAAAGATCTGCAACTCCGTGGCTGTGCATCCTTCAATTCACCAAGGACTCGGCCTGCATCCAAGCTTGATGGAATCACCCTTGAAGTGAAGGAGTCACTTCTCTTCCAGGGGATACTCATGAATGGACATAAGCATTAAATAGTCCCCGCCCACGTGTGAGACCTTAGAGCATATACAAAAATACATATATATGTGTATGTTTAAGCAAAAAAGTATGGAGTACCTCCAAAAACATACATGTATACATATATAAACATGCAGCCTATTATACCTCAAAATAGGCTAATAAGCCAAAATTACATGGGTTTCTCAATAAAGGAAATTATTTTGCATATAAATACTGTTAATACACTCAAATATTGTTCCAAGACCGCCCTTTATTTTCAGAGAAAACAATAAGTAATAGTAGGCAATCAGCCCATAGGCTGCATAGATGAAAAAACATCACAGTACTTGGCCCCTTGCCTTTAAGACTTCCCAGCACCTGGAGCCCCCTGCTCCCATGATGCACCACAGGTGACAGTTAGGTCAGTTCTTTTTTCCGGCTCCTTCTGTGAGGATCCTGGAGCATTGAGCTCGTCAATTTTTGATTTTTCTAGTCAGAAATTGGTTTATTTAATCTCTACTCGAAATTTGTGACTGCTGATAACTTTTTCTGTTGTTTTCTAGATCTCCGCCGCCATCATGACGGTCAGCGTTGAGAGGATTAACGTTGAAGACACTCCCGTAGGCCTATAGGTGGTCGTCGTCGAGGACTCCACTGCAGTCTCAGACAGTCGAGGAGACCAACGTTAAAGACACCAACGCAAGCCTATAGGCGGTCAACGTCGAGGACTCCATCACAGTCCCGTAGACAGTCGATGTTGGGGAGTCCGATGTCAAGGGCATCGTCGCACAGACATGAGTCCCCATATGCCTCGCTGCAGAAGTGGTCAATGTCGAAGACGGCACAATCCGTGTTGTTGGCGAGAGGGCATCGTCCAAAGTTTAGGGAAGAAAATCCTTCTTTTTTATCAGGAGAAGTGCCAGAAAGGCCGAGGTCAACGTTGAAGACTATACAGTCGACGTCCAGCGAAGTGTCATCTCCTGGCATTGATATTTTGCAGATCACACCGGAGAGATTTCTGGTTCCGGGAGTGACGATTCCTCCTGTTAATCTTTCCCCAAGATGGGTAGAGAATATTCAACACTGGAAGGATCCACACAGAAGTCCGGGCTTGGATTTCTCCTGAACGTGCTCTCCCTCCAGGGTCTCTGCTGGCCCTCCTCCTACTGCATCAATGAGGGCTTCTCCACGCAGGTCCCCGAGGAGAGCTAGGTATCCATTGGCTCAGTGCTCATGATCCCGGACACTGGGATAATCTGGCTCTCATCCTTTTTCCACCCCAAAAAGTAGGATACGGAGGTCTTTGTCATGGTACACTTCCTCAAGATCGTCTATAAGAGACTATTCACCAGCATTGTCTACAACACCTCCAGCCAGAGTGTCCCCAATTGAGGATATAGGGACTTTTAATAAGGTTCTATGCCGGGGTGCCAGCAAACTGAACATTAATATGTCGGCACCCACGGTGTCTTAGTCAGTAATATTTGAAACCCTGCACCACAGTTCCTCGGCGGGGCCACTGCTTTCTTTGACTCCAGCTACAGGGGGCTCAGCTCCCCCACGTATTTCCAAGAAGTACAAGGCAACGAAACCGGATCCACGGTTTCTTCGATCGGATCCTCCTCCAGATTTGGTCATAGTGGCGGCAGCCAGGAAAACACATCCAGCTGCAACATCCTCCACAATCACTCCGGAGAAGGACTGTAAGAACATGGACTTGCTGGGCAAAAGGATATGTGACACATTGGCATCAGTAATGAAGGTGGCTAGTACCTTGGCTCTCCTGGGGAGGTATGACAGGTCTCTCTGGGACTCTTTAACCCAATTCACAGAGAAGCTGCCTAAAGAAGATCAGCAAGATTTCCAAGAAATCCTGTAGGAAGCTGGCTTGGTGGCAAACCAGGTCATCAGTGCAGCTGCTGACGCATCAGATCTGGCTGCTCATGACTACTCACATGGCATTTGCTCTAGACGCTTAACCTGGTTGCGTCTCATGGGGTTGAAACCTTATGCACAGCGGAGAATTGTGAATCTCCCCTTCAATGACATATCTCTCTTTGGATCTCATGCGGATGAAGAGATGTCCAAATAAAAACAGAGTTGGACACTCTGAAAGCCGTTGGACAGGAGAAACCAAAAGAGTTTTGACGGAAGTTCCCACCCTTCGACCGGCGCTCTTTCCAGCAGAGGGTTCAAACCCCTCATTGGTCGACGCATCATCAACATCAATCCAGGTCTCACTACCATCAGCAAAGGCCAGGTCGAGGGAGGGGAGCTGCGAGACCAGCATCTTCTGCAACGAAACAATCGGCAAAACAATGAGCTATGGCTTCCCCCATTCCCGCTAACCACTTCGGTGGGGGAAGTATTATGTTTCACCTGGACGAGTGGAAGAAAATACCAAAAGACAAGTGGGTACTGAATATTGTGTAGAATGGCTATTTGCTCAGATTCAAATCCCCACCTCCATCAGTGCCTCCTCGAGAAACATTTGTCAAAAAACATCACTTGTTGCAAGCGGAGGTGAACAGTCTGCTGCAGAAAGATGCCATAGAAACAGTCCCCGTTCCGCAACAAAGGCATTGAATTTATTCTCATTATTTTCTGGTACAGAAAAGAGGCCCTACCAGAGATTACTGACCAATACTTGACCTGAGACTTTCAGACAAATTCATCCGCAATGAATTTTTTTTAATGTTAGCATTACACCAAATCTTTCCTCAACTGCACCAAGGGGACTGGATGTGCTCCATAGATCTGCAGGACGCCTACTTTTATGTACCTGTTTCCAAGAAACATCGGAAGTTTCTGCGGTTTCAAGTAGAGTTCCAGCACTTTCAGTTCAAGGCTCTCCCATTTTGGCTCAAATCAGCTCCCCGCATTTTTTCGAAATGCATGGCAGTAGTGGCAGCGTTTCTTCGTAAACCAGGGTTATTCACATATCCTTACCTGGATGACTGGCTTCTTAAGAGCTCGTCACAAACTCTGATTCAGAGTCATCTCTCATACTGCCTTCAAATGCTGAGCAATCTGGGCCTACAAGTCAACTACAAAAATTCTATCTTCAACCCGACCCAAAAGATCCACTACCTGGGTGCTTCTCTGGATACCGCAAGGGCAAGCGTGTGTCCTTCAGAGGACAGGTTACCCTCAATCCGCAAGAAATTTGGCAATCTTCTCCTTTCTCAGCATCCCACAGTCAGACAGGTGTCCTCGCTGCTAGGCTGGATGGCATCATGCATCTTCATCGGGCCAAACGCCAGATTACATATGCATCTTCTGCAGCAATCTCTGGAGGACCAGTGGACGCAGATTTCAGGTCGCTGGGAGGACCGTGTGTTTCGCCTCTAGTCAGCCAAGGATTCCATCAGATGGTGGATGAAGCGATCCCATCTACGCAAGGGAGTTCCTTTTTACCAGGACCCACATACTCAAACAATTTTCATGGATGCTTCCCTCCAAGTTTGGGAGTTTTATATGTGTCCTCTCCAGGTGCAGTGGCTTTGGTCAGAGACCGAACAAGGGTATCACATCAACCTCTTAGAACTAAGAGATGTACACCTAGCACTCATATCACTGTTCCCTTCCTTCCACTCGCGTTCCCTGTTGGTTCAAAAAGATAATTCCACAACAATGCATTATCTGAACAAACAGGGGGGAACCCAGTTGAGACCTCTCTCTCTCTGGAGCCTCAGACCATCTGGAAATGGTTCTCGCAAGAAATCTGACCATTGTGGTAATTCATCTCCCAGGAACTCTCAACGTCCAGGCAGACGGCCTACATCGGGACTTCATTGAAGCTCACGACTTAGTGCTCAACAACGAGGTCACACAGGACATTATCCACCGCTGGAGAGTGCTAGACATTGACCTGTTTGCAGATGCGGCAAACGCAAAATGTCCTGTCTTCGCATCCATTTTCACGGGGGAATGCGCTTTTTATAAAATGGTTTCAGACACTACTTTATGCTTTTCCACCAATCCCATTGCTACCCACAGTGATGTCGCGGTCACTGGCTCACATTACGGGTATAGGGGTAGAACAGGGAGAATCAATGCCACAACTTTCCCTGTTTTCGAATGTGCACTCACTTCCACTCCTCAGAGCTCTCGGGACCACAACTCCCAGAAGGCTTTGGGCCATAGACCCGGAACCGGTCGGAGCAATTCCGATATAGCCCCGCCTTCCGAGAGCCTCGGCGCTTGACAAACTGATTCCGAAGGCCGTAGCGGATGGTGCTTCTCCGCTGGAGGAAGCCTTTCTTCGAGCCGATTCTTCTCCGAAAGTCCTGTGAGTGCCACAAACTCTTCTCAAGGACACATCATCTGCAACTGTAAGGTATCCTCGTAGCGCATTCAAGAGTGGAAGACTGCTCCCAGAGGAGCTCTCCTCTTGCAACGCGGTTGTGGCAGAGCTGCCGAGCAGAGTGCTCCGCTTGAGTACTACGTGGCCGCTTGTAGCCTAGCGCTGTCAAAATCGACAGTTCTGGGCTTTAACGTTTCCTGAGCCGTGGGGGCTCCTCTGTACCTTGTTCTTTACCGTTATCTGAGCACCTTAACTGCAAGCTTGCAGCGGCAACTATTTGTGCACTTTTTTGTGATATCCTTTCCACCAAGACGTCACTGCCTTTTCAGGTTGTATTGGTGAGAAAGGAGGCTTGTGTACTTTACTCGATTTGGAACACGGAGCAAGTTTCCTGAGTACTAAGATACCTATGAAGGAAATAGGTTGTTGCTTTGCCAGAGCCTGAACAGTGCAAATACGACAGTACTGTGGATTCATACCAAAACTAGTGCTAATTTGAATCTTATCTTTGGGGTGAGAACATACGTTGCCTGGGGCCAATCAATGTAAGTGAGTGTGGTTTTCTCTGCATCTGAGTATCTGAGTGTATGTGCTCTGTGTCCTTACTGTCTTCTTTCTTGCCTCCTACATACAGCCATTTGTACCAGACCGAAACAGACGCCCCAGACCAGACCAGTGAAGTAACAGGATCTCTTTTGTTATTTTATCCCCTTCCCTTTTCCCTTGGGTACTTCCATTTCTGACATTGTCTTTATACTTTGTGGAGGTGGTAGTGTTCAGGGTAGGAGGGAGGTCATTCTTCACGGCAACGTTCCCGCTGGCTGATCTTGACAGGTTAGTGGTAACCTCATACTTGGAGCTACTGACAACATCGACAAGTGATCAACAAGTTCTACAGGGCCAAGACCAGAATGATACTGATAGCACCAGAATGGCCTCATGAGTGGTGGTACCCGTACCTTCTTCAGTTATCAGAGGTTCCACACAGGAAGTTACCATGCCATCCAGACTTGCTGTCCAAGAACGAGGGAAAGGTGTTCCACCTCAACCTCTCATCCATACGATTGACAGCATGGCTCCTGAAGCCCTTCAATACGGACACTTAGACTTGTCTTCTAACTGTACGAACATACTTAAAGAAGCCAAAAGACCTTCCACCGGAAAATCGTATGCATTCAAATGGAAGCAATGTTACTTATGGTGCATGGACAATGGTCATGATCCCGTTCGGGGTCAAGAGCAGGTGATCTTACTTTATTTGCTGTACCTGGCCAAATCTAGCCTTCAATTTTCTTCTCTAAAGGTCCATCTAGCAACTTTCACAGCACACAGAAAGTCTCCTATACAGGTTTCCTTTTTTCAGATTCATGTGGTTAAAGTTTTTCTTGAGGTGTAAAAAGGATCTACCCTCCGATCAGAACTCCATCTCCTCCTTGGGAGCTCAAAATAGTTCTTGCTAGATTAATGGATGCTCCATTTGAACCTATTCACAGAGCCTCTCTACAGCACTTGTCATGGAAGACCGATTATTTAGTGGCCATCACCCCTGCTCGCAGAGTGAGTGAGATTCAGGCTTTATGCTGTAAATAGCCTTATATTGTGTTTCATGCGAACAGAGTAGTTCATAGAACCCATCCGAGTTTCCTACCTGAAGTGGTCTCGGATTTCCATATTAATCAGGCCATTATTCTGCCCACGTTCTTTCCTAACCCTTAAACCCTCTGGAAAGGTCCCTTCATTCACTAGACCTCAAGACAAACCCAAGGCGTTGAGAAAATCAGACCGCCTGTTTATAAACTGATTCCTTAAATTCTGGTTGTGCAGCGTCCATCTCTAGGTGGATAGTGTCTTGTATCTCTTAGTCCTACCAAATAGCCAACAAAGCCCTCCCAGGCAAACCGAAGAGTCATTCTACCAGGGGAAAGGGCTCGACCACAGCTCACCTTAGGAATGTACCTATTGCAGAGATGTGTAAAGCAGCCACATGGCAATCAGTACACACTTTCACTCACCATTACTGCTTGGACTCTGACACACAGGCGAATGTTCAGGTGGGGCAAGCCTCACTATGAAATTTGTTTGAATAATTCATCCTTAAGGTGTTGTATTGCTGTAGATGTGCGGTTGCATGTCTGCGGGAAAGTGGGTATGGGCTTGCTATTCTATTCAGAGCTTATGACTATAGATGAGTATCCCCTGGAAGAGAAGGCTAAGTTACTTACCTGTAATCCTATTTCTCCTCCAGGGGTATACTCATCAAGGTCATAAGCAACCCTCCCGCCTCCCCGTACGAGTATTGACAGCATAGTAGCGTTTTGCACCTATATGTCCTGCTTAAACTGGAAGAATTCTAGCTTATGAGAGATGAAGTAGGGTGTATGAGTGAATGCACGCAATCCCTTTTCTCAGCCCATTCAGTATGCCAAATTCGTCTTCAGTGTGAAGTTATTTTTTACGATTTTATAATTGGGATATTTAAGGGGTTTTCGTGTAAATTGATTTTAATTACAGTTTGCTTAGAATGATTTCAACTTTGGTAAATATATATACATTATGTGTTTTAACTTTGAAACAAAAAGGATAATTATATAAGTGTTTATTTGTTTCATATACAGGATTTCTCTTATGATCAACTTTGAGGTGTTACATCGAGAGTATAAAACTGCATCTTGAAAAAGATGGTATAAAATTATAAACACCATTGAAACGCGTCAACGCTTCTACTACACAATTTGTTTGCCTGACTGGATCCAAAGATACCTTAATGAGTGTGGACGTCCTAGTCAACATTTCTTTTCTTATGAATGTGTTTAATTGAATGACAAAGTATACTGTCTTTTTTCTTCTCTCGTAGTATTAGGTTTATTGATGTTATTTTGTTATGTTCTTTCCCTTACTAGTATAAGGGTATAACCTGTGTATAAATTGAGTATGAATTAGGGTCTTCAAAAATTTTGTAGTATTGAAACGAAGATATAGTGTTCTACTTTTAATAGTTTTTATGAAATGGTGTGCAGAAGAACAATTTTATACTTTTTTTTAAAATACATTTTGTGCTAATTTCTACTCATGACAGTTTTTTGTGTTTACTCCTAGGGCTTTATTATTAATTTTATCTGTGAGTGAGTGACACGGGATGTGAGCAAGCCATGTTTGTACAAGTGAGTGTGTAGAAACCAAAGGATACATTTACTTCCTACTTCCTACAGGTTAGACTCTATAAAAGGAATTGACCTAAGTTTCACCAGTGTTGCTTGATGGGAGCATGGGTCTCCTGGAGGTCTTAAAGGCACGGTGTCCAGGTGCTGGGAAGTCCTAAAGGCAAGGGGCCAGGTTCTTTGAACTGTGATGCTTTTTCATCTATGCAGCCTATGGGCTAATTGCCTGCTATTTTATTTTCTCAGAAAATAAAGCACAGTCTTGGAACTTTATTGGAGTGTATGTTCTCTATTAAGAGTATTTATAGCAAAATTATTTTCCTTAATGAGAAACCTATGTAATTTTGGAATATTAGCCAATTTGAGGTATAATAGGCTGCATGTTTTATACATGTATACATGTATGTTTTTGGAGGTACTCTGTACTTTTTTGCTTAAACATACACATATATATGTGTTATGGCTTTGATAAGTATACCCCTGGAAGAAAACAAGGATTACAGGTAAGTAACTCTCTGCAGGCAGCTCGATATCGGGCTCGATATCGGTGACCGGTTTGATGATCCTGTTGTCCCACGGATATCGCCTGGCTCTGCAACATAGGTAGTGGTTTGTTGGTTCTCCAGAAGCCTGACCAGTCTTCTCTGCAAGTTTGGAGATTGTAATCCCTCTCCAGCCAATGTAGGCTGCCTGCCTGTGGACTGCGTCTGTTTGTCATTGCTAAGGCTTGTTGGCTCCTTTCACAGAAGATCTTCAAGCTTCAAGTAGCCCCTGTCTCCAGGACTGCTCAGCTCCAAGAACCTTGTTCTGCCTGCATCCTCTGCATTGTGGGCCTTCATCTCCTGTGGGCTTTTGAGGCTTCCTTGCGACTCACTGTACCGGCTGCCAGAGGGTTCTCGAGGGGGCTCCATCAATTCCTGCATGCCGAGGGCCGGTCCTGACTTACCTCTGCTGGATGAGTCCCACAGACCTTGCTGATCTGCAACAGAGCATTTTCGCCCTTGAACTGTTTGCGTTTGTCAAGGCTTTTTAGTGGTCCTGCTGGCCGCTTACCTTCCTGCACTCGTCGACTGGCGTGGGACAGCTCGTGAAAGGCTCCTGGGCTCCAGAAATGCCACCTGGTCTCCACAGCTACTGTTTCTTCTGCTTTGTGCTACACCAAGAACCTTCAACCAGGGCTGGTATTGTGCTTCTGTGCCTCCATGTCACCTCCGGGTGGTTTGGACTCTGTCCCCTCTGCTTTCAGGTTCTTCTCCTCTGGATTCTTTGTCCTGGTTCCGCCAGCCTGGTCCACGAGAGACTGTAGCTTCTGTACTTCCACAATCCTCCATTGTTGTCTCTAGAGGTTTCCAACACCAGTTCACCCCTATGCACCTGTGCTCTCTGGTGCAGGTATTTTGGTCTTCTGGGTATCCACAGGTGGGGTGACTAGCCAACCTTCCTTCATCCAAGTGGTTCTTTTGGGGTCCTTTAGGAAGGGTCTTAGAACTCTCATTTTCCAACGGCAACTTACCCTGTGTTGTCCTATGGACGTTTAAGCCAGTGAAATCACTCAGCACCCGGGCGCCTTGGAGTCCTTGGCTACTCACCTTGGGTGGTACCTTGTTTCCCCTGGGTTCCTCCAACGTTAGGTATGAGTCCCGGTTTGGTACTTACCTCACACCCCACTGTTTTATTGTACAGTTTTGCCCTCCAGTTGGGCCCTATATGTTTTAATATGCTACTTATCTCTTTCTGGCCCTATGTGTTTTATTAAGCAACTTATGTCTTTCTAAGTATTCCTCGGGTATAATTGATATTCCAGAGAGGAGATATACCAAGTCAGTATCTAGTGTGTAGTAATAAACATAAAGTATTTTTCCACTCACCTGTTGTGGTTCTTTCATGGTTCTTTCAAAGCTTACAAACTGACAAAAAGTGGTACATGCAATTGCTTTATACCCTCCTGGATAAACCTTAGCTGCTCTCCACAGCTACCCCTTGAGAGCTCTGGTATTCTGGGAACTAAACACTATCACTAAGGGTTGCCTGGACTCAGTGCACAGTGCTATACCATAGTTGGACACCATCTTCTGAGCCAGCCTACTACAACAAGCACTTTCAGTTCACTGTGCTCCCTCTTGGCCTTTCTACCACCCCTCAGGTGTAATGATCGCAGCTCATCCGTGCAGATTAGGGGTATCAGTCTTTCGCTATCTTGACGAGTGGATGCTGAAGGCCGGCTCACCCCAAGCTGTCATCTTCAACTGCGACGAACCTCCTGCATTCTGGGGTTCACTGTCAACGTACCTAAGTCACACCTGACTCCCTCTCAGATGCTCCCTTTCATCGGAGCTGTTCTGGACACAGTGCCGTTTCGGATTTCTCCTCCCGAGTGGCGAGTTCAGGATAATATCGATATTTCAGCCTCCATCCTGGGTTTCGGTTAGACTGACTCTGCCTCATGGCCTCCTGCATCCTGCTAGTGACATATGCCCGATGGCATATGCAGGCTCTGCTGTGGGACCTGAAGTTCCACTGGGCACATCATCAGGGGAATCTCTCCTACATGTTCCAGATCTCAGAGGGAACTACAAAGGACATGCAGTGGTGGCTATCGAACTGCATTTGGACCAGAGGCAGACCCCTCTTCCTTCCCCAACCAGATCTCACAGTAGTGACAGATGCCTCACTCCTGGGATGGCGTGGCCACCTTGGAGAGGTGGGGATCAGAGGACTCTGGTTTCAGGCAAAATCTGGAATCCACATCAAACTGCTGGAGCTCCCTGAGATCCGACTGGCATTGAAAGTCTTGCTGCCCTCCATCAAGGAAAGGCTGGTGCTGGTGTTCACGGACAACACCACTGCCATGTGGCACTGCAATAAACAGGGTGGGGTGGGGTCATGGATCATTTGTCAGGAGGCCCTGCGTTTCTGGACATGGCTTAAACAGTAGGGCATATCCCTGGTGGTTGAACACCTGGCAGGTTCCCTGAACACCAGAGCGGACAATTCAGCTGTTGATGCCTAATGGATCATGAATGGCATTCCCATCTGGAGGTGGTGCAAGATCTTTTCCAACAGTGGGAAGAGCCTTGGCTATATCTGTTTGCCTCTGCTGAGAATCTGCAATGTCCGCTGTTTGCGTGCTGCAGTTTCCAAGGCGGGTCTCGCTTTGAAGCACTTTTTGTCTCGAATGGAGCCCAGTCCTCTTTTACGCCTTTCCTCACATCCCACTTCTGCCCAGAGTTCTCAAGAAGGTCAAGTATGATCGGACCCAAGTCATCATTGTGGCTCCTGACTGGGCGAAGAGTCTGGTATCCCGCGCTCCTGAAAAGGTGCATCGATCCTCCGATCACGCTGCCTGTAGGAAACTGGCTCTCTGAATACTGGACCAAAAAGAGGTATAATGTGCAGTGAGTCCAGGGGATCTCCAGAGGTTTTACAGAGGCCCCTTCTCTTTAATATCTACCTCATCCCACTCTTATCCCTGATTGAATCATTCGGCATACCGGTAACATCGTATGCCGATGATACACAACTCATCGTGCCCCCAGACTGTAACAACAGCTAGGAATCTCGGCGTCCTATTCGACTCCGACTTATGTTTCGACCAGCATGCCAGGACTGTAGCTGGTCCATGCTTTGGAATAATAAAATCGCTAAGAAAGTTCTTCGACTTCCTTCCACTTGACGCCAGGAAAACAGTAACAATAGCCCTCATAATTTCACGCTTAGATTACTGCAACGGTCTCCTTGCGGGGGCAAAAAAGACTACTCTGTCCAAGCTTCAAAGTGTTCTTCACACGGCCGCCCGACTGGTCCTAAAGCTGCACCGAAAATCATCTATTTCCGCAGCTCTAAGATCCCTGCATTGGCTTCCCCTACATAAAAAAATACTTTTTAAAATATTGATTGTTGCCTTTCGAGCTTTTAACAAATCCGGTCCAAAATATCTCACCAGACGCTTCCCCCACTACAACCCTAGTCGACCCCTCCGTTCGTCCCAGGACAACCTCATCCTCCCCGCTAGGTACAACTTGAAGACTAAGGGTGGAAAAACCTTAAGTTTCCTGGCAACCAAAGCCTGGAACAACTTGCCCAAAAATCTGAGAGAACAAACTCACGAAAAAACTTTCAGAAAACTTCTAAAGACTTGGATCTTTAACCTTTCCGATGACTACACCAAAGCAGCCATCTAAACTCATACTGCTACCAGGACTGGTCTACCAGGAATTTCAGCGCCAAGATGCTCCCTCCGGAGCGAACGCTGCGCTTTAGAAATACCCCCACAAATATATCACAAATATAAAGTAGATAATACTAATGCTCTCTTTTGCTGTAGTGTGGGCAAGCAGTTGGGCTTATCAAAGGACAGTGTTAAGCATTTGTTGTGTACATTGTGTCAATAAATGAGACACACACACAATGAATATATCCAAGACCAATTTATAAAAATACTTGGTTATATTTATTGTTCAGAACCACAGAACTTTGTCGTAGATAAATATGTTTTTCAATAAAAATAATTTTGAGTTTAAAAAATGGACACTTTTCAGACTTTGCAATGTTAACCTACGGGAGGAAGAAAACATTCCGCTTACATAGGGACAACATCGATTCTATGAGACCAGTGGCACAGGGTGCACGTTCAAGGTCGGACGTTCAATGCAAATCATTGGGGATTGGGGAGAATTGGTCAGATGCTGCTTACAGTAAGTAGCAGCGTCTTTGGGTGCCAGTGTCCGGGGGCTGAAGCAAGCACTGGACAGGTCCCAGAGCAGCACCAATACTACACCACCAGCGACACAGGGGCGGCCGGCTGCAGGGTGCCAACACAGTGTCAGGTGCCCAATGCAAGGCATTGGCGGATGCCAAATTGGGAAAGGGCTAAAGGCTCAGGCCCGAAGGCCGGTCGAAGGAAAGCAATAGCTGGAGAGGTAAGTTGTGATGCTCAGGGACATAGACACCTTTGGTCTTCCTCACCAAGGCCCAGGAGAGACGGGTTCTGGGGTGTCTTTTGGTGCCCTCCTGGCTAGTCTTTCTAGAGCAAGCTTCTCATCTGAGGTTGCTTCTCTATTTTTGGGTGTCATACTGTCACTCCCATTGTCAGTGTTTTGATATTCTATAAGATCAGAGTCATCCTCTGAATGCCCCTTTGTCATACTCTGCCAAAAGCACCTGGAGCTGAGCTTTGGTAGAGTTTGATCCAGTCTTGAAGCCATAGGTTTTACACAGGCCTCTAAGCAGTTTCATTGACCAGGAGAGGTAAGGTGTGAGGTCGAGTTACTCAATCTCTGCTAGATCCTCTGGAGTGCTGATCCTTTTTAAAAAAAAAAAAAAAAAAAATTTTATTTGGAATATAAGAGCAATTACAATGAATTGAAAACATTATTAAATTAATCCGGATATAAAAGCAGCAGTTCTTAGATGTCAGACTCAACAGAGAAATACAGTCAATAGATATTACAGCAATATATAGATATTCAGACAACCGGATAAAACAGGACTAAATTAATCTTATTTACAATTCATAAAAGTCTGATCTTAAAAGGATACACATGGATATAAAAGCACATAAAAAGAAAGATTTCATCTAGGTCATTACAACTTCGAATGCCTCCAGTCTGTGACCGGGGCCCAGAGCCTTCTTCCAAAATCTCGTGTTTTAAGCCATTTTGTTCATACAGACAGGACTCTATATTACGAACTCCAAGCAGCCTGGAGAGCCACATTTGGAAGGACGGAGCCATAATATCCTTCCAACCTGCCAAAATTAAAAGCCTGAGCACAGCCACGGATATAAAAATCAATGCTTCTTCCTCTTTCCCCAGTTTTAAATTAGAGTCAGTGCCCACGATCATTAGAGTAGGGGATAGATCGATCTTATGACCTAGCAGCCCCTCCCAGAATTTTTCAATCTCGTTCTTAACTGGGGTTAAAAGGCAGCAGTTAAAAAACATATGTAATAGGTCTGCTTGACTATTCCCACACATTGGACACGTATCGACGGCCCTGACCCCCCATGCAAATAATTTCGCCGGGGTATAGTACAGGTTGAATATCGTTTTGTAATGCTGAACCTTTAAATTTGTGGCTCTAAAAATCTTTTTATTCAACATCTATATCTGGATTTCCCAATTTTCTAGCCCAGGCTACCTCGGTCTTATCCACATCAACTTGGATCTCTAAAATGAGGATGTTATACAGGATCTTAATTTTTTTTACACCCTCTAGTCAGTACATCCAGTATGGGGCTTATAGTGGGAGGTAACACTTTTGGTCTCTGAGCCTTCAATGAACGAGCTAGTTGGGTGTAAACAAACCAATGGTTATCTGGGATTCCAAAACTATTTTGTAGGGCAGCAAAACTTACTATCCCCTCTCCGTCCATTAATTGCCAGAACGATTTAATGCTCAACCCTCCCCATGCTTTGAAAGTCCTATCTGCTTCTAATGCTGAGAGGAGGCTTGAGTTATAAATATGTAAATATGGGTTAATTTTGGGGAAGTTACAAAACTTTCTACAAGCCTTCCAAACTCGCCAAACAACTTCAATAATCTTATACCTCGCCTTCTTGTAAAATCTACGATCGATTTCGCATAACATTAAACCCAGCACTTTTCTACCTAACAATAACTCGAATATAGAAGGGGGACGCTCAATTTCTGTTGTTAAGTCATTAAGAAACGTCTCTGGCTGGAAAACCACAGTCATTTGGGTCAGAAGACCGGTCCAATGATACAGTTTTAGGTTAGGGAGAGCCAAACCCCCCCAATCTTTCGGGAGGGACAACAGATTAGTAGACCGCCTTACCTTCCCAAATTGCCAGATGAATTTAATAAACATTGATTCTAGATTTGTAATTATTTTCTCCTCAAGAAATAAAGGTATGGCCCGAAATAAATAAATCCGATTTGATTGATTTAATAAGTGGTGTATAATTTTCTTCCACAATTTTATCTACAGAGGCATTAATTGTCACCCCTAGATAAACTGCTGCGTCTACAAATCTAGGATCAGATTTCACAATGTTTTTTGTGCAAATAATCTGGGTCTTTGCTTCATTTAATAAGTACCCCGAACTGGTACCAAATTTTTTCGTAAGATCTGACAAGACTTTCATTGCCTGCTGGGGATCGGATGTAAATACCGCGATATCATCCGCGTATGCTAAAACTTAATTTTCATATCCATTAAAAACCACTGGTCTTAACCTGGGACACCCTAATATGGCGTGAATTAACGGATCAATATAAAGGGGAAAAAAGAATCGGGGAGCACGGGCACCCTTGACGAGTTCCTCTCTTTATTGGGAACAGGTTCGATTTCTCACCCATAATCGTCAGTCTAGCAACCGGATCTTGGTACATCGCCCTTAGTGCTCTAATAGTTTTCTGCCCAATCCTCTTCCTGCTAAGATATCCCAAAGAAAGTTCCGGACCAACCGGTCAAAAGCCTTCTCTGCGTCGAGCAGGATCATGGCCATCTCCTCTCCCGTGGCAGCATGGGCATCAAATAGAGCTATTGCTCTGCTGGTATGATCCGTTGTGCCACGGCCAGGGACGAACCCATGCTGCCAAGGGGAGATGAGACCGCCTATGATCCTGCCCAACCTCAAAGCCCAAATCTTAGAATATAGCTTGGTATCAGAGTTAATAAGCGAGATAGGTCTATATCACCCTGTATTCTCACTCGGTTTCCCTTTTTTATGGAAGATAATGATGTTCGTCTCTTTCCTCTGCCCAGAACAAACAATCCCATAAAAAAAATTCTACAAGAAGAGTAATGATTTCCGGTTCTATGCTCTTATACACCTCCAGGGGAATACCGTCCGGGCCTGCAGCCTTCCCTGAGGCCAACTCATGTAGGGCAGTCTTAATCTCCAGTTGGGTGATATCCCTGTCTAGTTCTTCTTGTAGTAAGGTATCAAGGCGAGGCCCTGAATCTTCAATATCACCCTGCTGTTCTCCGTCCCTAGCCTCCTCATCGTATAGTCTCTGATAGAATTCTCTAAACACATTTAATATCTCTTTAGCTTCAGTATATTCTTTACCCCTTTCCACTATCTTTGAGATTGCATTTTTGGACTTCTCTTGTCTTAAACGGAGAGCAAGAGCTCTACCGGCATATTCGCCTGTTTCATAACGGTTGGTTCTAGTAGCCTGATATACACCTATCGCCCTTTGGGTCACCAATTTCTATAATTCTGCCTTAGTAGCGGAGAGGGTATTATAACTATTGCTTCCATCTCCACCTGATGCTATGATCTTAACATGCTCTTCTTCAATAATCGTTAACCTCTCCAATAGTTGGGTTTCCTCCATCCTATCTTCCTTTTTCAGTTTTACAGAAAAACTAACGGTCTCACCTCTCAGAGCCGCTTTGAAAGAATCCCAAACTATATTACGAGAGGTGCTGTACCTATTAGCATCAAAAAAGGCTTCCGACCAGTTCTTAATATGGGCTACAAATCTTGGATCTTCCAATAGTCTCCTCTCAAAGGTCCAGGAGGATTTCAATCTTTCGCCACGTACCCTTTTATACAGGATTATTAACGGGTTGTGATCTGACAACACCCTCGGTAACCTAGTGATGGTGACTCTATTGATTTCTGAAGAGGAGATAAACAAATAGTCCAATTTAGAATGCTTCTGGGCTGGATTCGAGAAGTACGTAAAGCCAGGGTTTTGTGGTTCTTTTGTACCCCAGACATGTAGATGGTGTGTCATTCTTTGTCCGTCCGGACTTTTGCCACGTGACTGTGGAAAGACGTTGGCGTCTGAGGGGGCTGATAAAACCGTTTCATATGTAAATGTACATGTATTTATATAGCGCAAATCACCGACCCGGTATCTAAGCGCTTGCTTAGGGAACCCGTCCTGGTATTCCCCTGTGAGATAACCCCGGCAGGGTATCCACAAGGTGAAAGCCAGGCATCCCACCGCGAGGGGCCGTTGTGGAGATTAAGCAAGCTATTGCCCAGAGTCGCAGAGTGTGAACCCGTGAATCGAGTAGGCACCGGAGCGAGAATTGTTGAGTCCATGGACATTTTAGGACTCAAGACCCCGTTGAGCCGGGATTTGAACCCTGGTCCCGGGCTGACCTCTGCTTCCAGGTCTGCCTCCTCTAACCAGTGAGCCACACTTCTCCACAGGATAAGAAACTTCAAGCTTATTTGATCAACCCTGCACAGCTAAAAATAATTAATGAAGGGAAAACGCTGTATTTCTCCTCAGAAGTGAAGGCTAAGGAGTATCTGGATAGCCTGGGCAAATAGATCCAGTTAAATTGATAGCTTAATTATATCATAACCAGTACAATAGGTACAAATGGATGCATCATTAGATCACTGGTAGGGGTTCTGTATGTGCAAAACTTTAGAATGTATTTTTTTTTATGGATTTCTTCGGTTTGTAGGTATTAGTAAGATATGTCTAGCCGTCCTCGCCTTAAACAATGCACTTCCATCACATGCACAGACCAGATCGGTGCGCCTCACAGAGTGGGGGGTGGGGGGTAGGGGGTCGGGGAGTAGGGTGGGGGGGAGTGTGAGAGGGGGGGTTGGGGGTGCTGAAGGTGGAAAATGAAAAATGGGAATATAAAATGCATTACTGTTTTGGTTGATTTATCCGGACAAAAAGAGCAGACATTTAAATGTAGTAGATTTAAGCAACAGGGCTCACAGGGACGTCAAAATAAAAGACAGGATGATGGACTGTAGTATCTGCACTTTAAATGTGGGTGGCCTAAATGACTGGAGGAAGAGACAAAGACTGGCCCATTTTGTTGAATTTAATAAGATAGATGTGCTTTGTCTCCAAGAGACGCATCTCCCATGGGCGAAGAGGAACCTTCTGTTCTTAAATGGTTTTGATTTGGTTGCCTGCTCCTCGCAATCTACTATGATCAGGGGGGTAGCAATCTTGGTTAGGAAATCCCTGGGTGGTGTCAAAAGGGTGAAGGCAGATAGTCATGGGAGATGGGTCATCTCAGAGTTGGAAATTGGCCTAACTTTGTGTGTAATTTACGGTTCTAATGGGGATGACACTGAGATTTTTGATTTCTTGGAGATTGAACTAGTCGGTTGGCCGGGACCACGAATAGTGTGTGGGGATCTAAACATCTCAGCTAACTGGGATGATAATGTAAAGTATCTTGGTCGTAATCCTAGGGTCTTCAGGGCGATCAAGGCACTTATGGGATCCTGGGAGTGCTGATCCTGGTGCTTATTATTTTAACTAAGTTGGGAGCATTTTTAGAGAGGAAAACAAAACTGACAACTTTGGTTTCCTAACTACAGTAAGGTTTGGACTTTTAAAACAGTTGTGCTAAAAGGGACCTAACCAGGACCCTGACAATTATTTAACAATTTTGAAAAAATAGTCAATTTGCAAAAAAATACAATTTAAATACAGGCAATTTTTGGGGAATTATTTATGTGGTCACTTATTGTCAGAGTAGTCCAGCAAATGCAAAGTCGTGTACCGCACGAATGTAGGAAGCTGACTCTATATACTATACCAAAATGAGGTATAGTGTGCAGAGAATATAGTGGATCTAAAGTAGATAATACTAATGCTCTCTTTTGTGGTAGTGTGGGCCAGCAGTTAAGCTTATCAGAGGGCAGTGTTAAGCATTTGTTGTTCACACAGTGGCAATAAGTGAGACACACTCAATGAATAAATCTGATTTATGAAAATACTTGGTTATATTTCTTTTTCCGAACCACAGGACTTCGTCTTAGGTAAATACGTTTTCCGATAGAAATACTTTTCAATATCAAAAGTGGACACAGTGCAAATTTCAGACTTTGCAATGTTCACCTATGGGAAGAAGAAAACATTCAGCATACATAGAGGTAACATTGACTTACCAGACCAGTCTTTGAAAGTTAAGGTCAATACTGGGCAAGGTTCAGTTCAGCACCAACAGTACCCCATCAGTTGCAATTGGGCAGACGGGTGCAGGGTGCAAGTATGGTGTTGGGGCTCAATACAACTCAATGAAGAAGGGGGCAATCAAGCAGAGGCAGCTTAAAGGTAAGTAGCAGCAACTTGAGGAGACAGTCTCCGGGGGTTAAATCAAGCACTGGCCAGGGTCCAAAGCACCACCAACACTACACCACCAGCTGCATATGGGGGACTGGGTCCAGGGTGCCAAAACAGCATTGGGTACCCGATGGAAAAGAATGGAAAAAGTCCAAAATGGAAAAGGGCTGCAGGCTCAGGCCAGGAGGCTGGTCCAAGGAAAGCAACAACTGGAGAGGTAAGTTATGATGCTCGGAGACGTAGGGACACCTTTGGTCCGCTTCAACAATGTAAAAAGAATAATTAATGGATGGAATTCTGACACATTTTTCACAAAAAATTGTTAACTCCGCGACTAAAACGAAAGACATCTTCTCCATAGTGGAGGAATTATCACATCCAGACAGGATTACCATCAAACCTCTCCCCTCCCAAGCGCTCTGCGACTCCCTTAATCAGTATTTTGTGGATAAGATTGCTAACATTAAAAAGAGCATCTCTCTCGCCGGCCCCCCTCTTTCCATTGGGTCCGTTCTCTCTTTGTCCCTTCCTAATTTGCAGCAACTTACTCTGATTCCCCCTATCTCAGAGGATGAGTTTTCAATCTTGTTAAGTAAGGTCACCTCTGGGTCCCCGACTGACTGCTGTCCTCCTCTGATTCTGCGTGAGGCTTTTACAGCCTTCCCGTTTCCCCCCTTGAGACTTTTAAATTTGTCCCTGTCTTCCGGTTCGGTTCCCAGTTCCTTCAAGGTGGCCGAGGTCGTGCCCATTTTTTAAAAAACCACGGCAGACCCGACAATTATGAGTAATTTTCGCCCCATCTCCCTCCTCCCCAACCTTAGTAAAGTGCTGGAGTCTTATGTTACCAACACCTTGAGCTCCTTCATTGAGCACTCCCAATATATTGACTCCCAACAGGCCGGTTTTAGACCCGCCCATTCTACGGAGTCAGTTATACAGTTATGGAAGAACTGCGGAGAGGAGCGGACTCTAACACCAGCCAGGCTTTGGTGCTCCTGGATCTGTCGGCCGCCTTTGACATGGTCGACCATAATATCTTGGTCGACCGTGTCGAGGAGGCTGGAATCCGGGGCACCGCTCTGGACTGGGTTCGCTCCTTCTTGTCCAATCGCCAGCAGGCGGTTCGGCTCTCCCAGTTTACCGCTGACAGGGTAGGTCTAACTTGTGGAGTCCCGCAGGGTTCCTCTTTATCCCCCCTTCTTTTTAATTTATATCCGACCCCTCTTATCCGGTCTCTACGAGGCAATCACGTCACCGCGTTTAATTACGCAGATGACATTCAGCTGATTTTTAACATCGATGGTTCGGCGGAGTCTATTCACACCTTCCAGTCCACCCTCTGCCACATCAGCGACTGGATGGGGGTTAACCATCTGAAGCTCAACCCCGACAAGATTGAATTGGTCCTTGTCGGGGGTGCCGCCAACCCATGGAAATCCACCTTCTGGCCGGCGAGCCTGGGCTCTCCCCCTAATCCAGTCGACTCAGCAAAAAGTCTGGGCGTTATCATCAGTAACGATCTCAGGATGAAGCCCCAGATTAATGCTGTAGTCTCTTCTAGTTTTTTTCAGCTCCGGAAGATCCGGAAGATAGCCCGTTTTTTTGACCACTGAAGCACTTACTTTAGTTCTGCTGGCGTTAGTCATTTCAAGAATTGACTATGCCAATTCACTTTATGTAGGCATTCCGTCCTATTTGATGAAGAGGCTGCAGCTTATTCAGAACCAAGCTGCACGCCTCATTTACCATCAGCCCAGACACCGTCATGTCAGCCCCTTGTTAAAGTCCCTTCACTGGCTTCCCGTGTCTGAGCGGTGCAAATTCAAGCTAGGCTGCATCATTTTTAAGTCCCTTGCTGGTTTGAGCCGTTCTTTCATTTCTTCACTATTGCACCCCTATGTTCCTGCCCGCAATCTTCGTTCCTCCCACCTTGCCCTACTCAAGGTCCCTGTTTTTAAACGTAAGAAACATGGAGGTTCAAGATTCTCTTTTCTTGCCCCTTTCTTTTGGAACTCACTTCCTCTGAACATTAGACTCGTTTTTCCCTATGTACGTTTTAGATCTCTTCTTAAAACCTATTTGTTTCGTAATGCCTTCTGCTAATGCCTATGTGTTGTGAACTGTCTCCCCCCTGTTTGCTCGAGCGCCAAGAAACCGCTAGGTGTTAGCTGCGCTTTAAAAGTAATTTTTACATTACATTACAATGTCAAACATTTACCCCAGTACAGAGATCTGGGCCTAAATCCATAGTTTTTTGCAGACAATGCCATTCCAGTTTAGACCCAGCTATATGCAAATTAGTCTTGACCCTGCTCCCCATGGGAACAGTCCAGCCTGAACTGCCATGCCAGGTCCTACCTGGACTGCACACAAGCATCCTGGGACCGAGTTTAGGGTATCACCCCTCATCAGCAAGGCTAGCTTGACTCCAGTGGCATCGTGAGCATAGGACCCACATCTGGGCATACCCTTCCCTCTTAGGATTGGCAGTTCGGCCTGAACTGTTCCCATGAGGAGCAGGTTCAAGACTGAATTGCATATGGCTGCGTCCAAACTGGGGTGGCATAGTAAGCAAAAGAACAATGGATAAACCCAGATCTCTTGACTAAGGGTGAGTGTTTAAAAAGTTTCAGCATTCGGTCGATCATCTTCTTGGGTTTGTTTCTTCACCAAGGTCCAGGGCAGACAGGTTTAGGGGTGTCTTTTGGAGTCGGTAATGGTTTACCGGAACAGGTCGTGGTTGAAGGGGTGTCCGTGCAGAGGCTGCAGGTGACGTAGAGGAGTCTGGGAAGGGTCATCCCTCAATGGACTCTGGTACTGAAGCCCTGGGGAACCTCACTGGAACCGGTGGGCCACTTGGACTCTGGCAGGAGGCGTCAGGTGCAGAGTTTCATGGTTCTTCACGTCATGGAGGTTGTTACGTGAAGTTTGTTTCCAGTGAACAGATCAGCTATTCTCGGGAGAGCTTGATCTTGGTTGAAGGAACGCAGTCTTCCAAAGGTTTTGGACATCACTGGGCTGAAGGATGAGTCGTATTTTGGCACAGGATTTTTGAGGGCTGCAGACAGGCCGGTGGGGGGTGGGGCCAAGTCAGTGCTTCTCTGCAGTCTCCTCTGCTGGTGTGATTCTGTTGTGTCCGGCTCTTCTTAGGTCATCAGGAACTGAAGTGCAGGGTCAGGGGATGCCACCTAAGTCCTAGATTTAAGAGTGTTACAATGGAGTGACATATAGTGGTCAATGGGCCCCTTACCTAGAGTATCTACACCGTCTATTATGCCCACCTCCTGTGGGAGAGGGACTTAGCCCTAGCCCTGATTGCATAAGTCCCACCATCTTCAAGAAGGTGGGCACTGAAAAGTGTACTTCACCTCTTCTCCAGCACCTGACTGGTGGAGTTGGCTAAGGAGGGGGTTACACCTCCTGTTTTTTTAAGTTTTCCCACCTGTACTACTGCCAAAAAGGGGATGCGGACAGGAGAGGGCCTGCTCTCTTTAACAGGAGAGGTTGAGGTCGCATTATAAAGGCAACAAGGTCTCAGCAGCTTCTCGCCACCAATGGCTCTTCCTGACCATGGGGAGGTTTCAACACCTCCAAACAGGAAAGGCATTGTTGTCATCCTCTGAGCACGCAGGTACTCACACCATGAGGTCAGAACACTATCTGGTGGTAGCAGGATGGCTCAGGCCTGTCGGTGACCACACTAAGGATTAGTAGGTTTCAGGGGACTCCTTTAAGGGGTCCTCTGTCTACTTTTTATTAAATCTGACACTGGAATCAGTGTGGAGGTTTATTATGCTTAGATGTTTTGTACCAAACATCCCATATTTCAGTGAAGCCATCATGGGGCTGGGAACTCCTAATGACCAGTGTCCAGCGGATGTCCTTACTATGGCTTCCCGGTCACTTACAATATCCAGGAATCAACAAGAATATTGCAGGGGCATACCTGCTGATGCAGATATGCCCTCACAGGAGATTTAGTGTACCCTGCCTTAAGGCTACGGCCTGCCAGAGTGGTAACTTACCTATGCAGTACATAGTCTATAGGCATGGCACACAGGGATGTGTGTCATGTTGACTCTTCGGTTTTGTCTACACCAAGACACGCAGGCTGCTGTGGCAGTATTCATATGCTTGGTGAAGGGTCCTTTAGGGTGGCACAATTATTGCTACAGTCCTTAGGGACCCTCTTTAACCACAAGACCATTGGTACCAGGGGTACCTTTTATGAGTGACTTATATGTGAGGTCAAAGGGATGGCAGTTGTTGAACAAAAGGTACAGTTTAAGGAAGGAGATCTGGAACAGGGGACATAATTGGCAGGGACTCTGTGCACTTCCAGTCAAAACTACATTTTCATGGTAAAAAGTGGGGGATATCTATGTCCAAAGGAGGGTATGATGAAAATTAATCCAATCAGGCGTTGAAGCTGTCGACGCTAAATAGGAAAATATCTATAAACAAATGAAACGATAAAAGTAAAAGCGGAAATGGCATCTTAAAATCACATGATCGAATAAGAATTGAGTTTGTGCCTCCACCACAGGATTGATTCCTTTCGAGCACTACATTTTTGAGTAGCCATGGAGCCAGGAGAAGTGTGGCTCAGGGGTTAGAGGCGGCAGACCTGGAAGCTGAGATCGGCCCTGGACCAGGGTTCAATTCCCCGCCTCGGCGGGTCTTGGGCTCAAAAATTCCATCGACTCGATAATTCTCGCTCCGGTGCCTTCTCAACTCACGGGTTAACACTCTGCAACTCTGGGCAATAGCTTGCTTAATCTCCACAACGGCCCCTCGCGGCGGGATGCCTGGCTTTCACCTTGTGGATACCCTGCCGGGGTTATCTCACAGGGGAATACCAGGACGGGTTCCCTAAGCAAGCGCCGGGAAACCCTTTGTGGGTAGCTGTGCGCTATATAAGCTCAAATACATTTACATTTAGCCAACGCTCCATATCAAAGGTATTGATACATTATCTTGCATTTGTGTGCCGCCAATACTTATTCTACCATGTGATTTTATGTCTAGCATTACTATTGTTAAAGTATGGTTAATCATGTTTGATTTGACCAATATGTTGCCTAGAGATTTTGTATATTCACAATTGCATTTTCCCTGTCCTAGGAACGTTTATTAGTAACAGGGCTACATCTTTTAACAGTTCATGTGTTGTGTATTATAGCAGTATATTATTCATCTGTGCCATCTGGACCCGGCCTACTCGCTCCAGTCTGTAGGTCTATGGGTATCTGTCTCCATGCCCTTAGATCATCTTCTAATTTCTTGTCTCTTCTAAAGTGTTTCATTCTGACCTCTTCTGCAGTCGCCCACTCCATCATATCCCACAGCCATTCCCCGTGACCCGGTGGGTTCACATTCAGCCACTTATTTGTTTGTTTGGTACCAATCCCAGACTCAGGAATTTACGACTTAGCTTTCTTTTGACCTGGGTCGGGAGAAGGCCCAACAGTACTTCACGTGGGTACCCTCAAATTCCCATCCCACAGCTTGTTTGATTGTCTTTAGGAAGTTTTGATGCTCTCCTACACATGATCAGACTGCCTATATATTTTATTCTTGACAGGCCTTCACCAGTGTCCACATCATGGGTACACCAGCTTGTCTGACATGGGGTCAAAGAGAAGAGCTCAGCAAACTGATTTAGGACTGTCATGTGTTTTCTGCATTGTCTATTGTATTTGTCCCTATGTTAGCCTAACTGTACACGTTGTAGGCCTCATTTTCCTTTGCACACGTTACTGTACAAACATGCTTGCCTTTGTGCCATATTGTACTTTCACACAGAACCTGCATATGTTTTCGCGTTCTGTTCTTTTCCTGGGATTTGGTCTGAAAAACATCGGCAAGGTCAAACAACAATGTCCCTTGTATTCTCGCTGGCAAGGCACTAGCACCTAGACATAACACAAGAATGCAGTTGTAGTTTGTGTACACTCATGTCCTATCATATAGATGAGTACATGAGCCATAAGGACAGAGATGGAAAGAGAGTTACTCCAGTATTGAAACTTTCATAGATTTCCATGCTTGTATCATTCCCCATCGTTGGAATGAGAGTCCCTGGTACACATAAAATAGCAATTAAAACCATTACCAAAAGAAACAAGGCCTAGGCCCATTCTTGTTTTGCAACCTATCCACCTCTTTTTGTAACAGAGACTAAATAAAGTGAACAACCAATCAGATTAGCCTCACCACTAAGAACCCTCCTGAGAGAAGCTCAGAACCTCAGATTCTCTACTTCACGTTGTGCTAGGGAGTCTCCACTGAGCTCTGCTCAGATTTTTCCTGTAATTTCGTTCTACAGTTTTTTCATCTGTTTCTCTTCAAAACCTGCGTCAAGATGTCTGATAAAGAGAAGAAAGCCCTCTTTAAAGCCTGTGCAACTTGTGCTAAGAAGAGGTTATATGTGGAGGACAAGCACAAGGATTGTATTTACTGTCTGTACCCAGACCATAAGGCAGCAGACTGTAAAATATGCCGCACTTTTTCTACAAGGAATCTGCGAGATCGTGAGGGGTATCTTTTGACCTGGCTCCAGAAGCTGAAGTCAAGGAAGGAACCAGTCTCCAGTGATAGTGATGAGGCATCCTCTGCTACATCTTCCAGGAGGTCTGTGAAAAGGGGTAGGGCTTCTCCTTCACCTTCTGAAGAACATACTGGTAAGGCCTTAAAAAAGACTCTCATAAGTCTGAAGGGCGTAGTCCTGGCGAATCTCCTCACCGAGGTGCAAAGGAGAGGGAAGGACTTTCAAAAGGAGTAATATCTAAGAGGAAATCTAGCTCTGTTTCTCCAGCTTCTCCTCCAGCGGCTCCAAAGAGTTTCAAAAAGCCCTCCTCACTCTCTTCTGAGGTAAAACCTGTGAAGAAGGTTCACACGCCGCCGACGCTGTCAACGACTGTCGACGAAATCATCAACGGTACAGTCTCCGTCTTCTCTTTCATCTCTGCCTCCGTTTACGGTGATTTCATCGTCTCTGGCACTGTTTCAGGTTCCGCGTCGATGACTTTGACGCCCGTGGTGGCTGTGTCATCGTCGATGGTGTTGACGACGACAAGGGTGATGACTGCTACCACGTCGACGGGTGGGGTGTCGACGGTTTCGACGATGGCTGTGTCGACAACGTCCATTTCATCGTCGACGGTTCGCTCATGGTCGACGGTGGGAAAAATTACTATTATTATAAAAAAGCGCCAAGTTACACATGAGATGACTTCCCCCAGGAGGGTGACTCCTCTACCTCCGGCACTCCTCCTTGAAGAAGAGGGATCTGAAGAAGATGATGGACCTGATGATGGTCTATGCGAATAGCCCTTCTCAATTACATGTCAAGTGTCAGGACACAGACTCTGAGGGGGATTACGGGGAGGAGCAGCAATATTATCCTTCCTCAGATTATCAAGAGGACTACCAGCAGGAGATGCTCTCCATGCCTTCCTCCTTACTAGCGGACTTGCGATCTATGCTTTTGGACTATAAGAGGAGATTTGCAAAGCAGCCTCCAGTTCCAGTTGTGGTGCCAGTTACTGCCGTTCCTCCTGCTCAGCCTGCTACCCCTCAATTGCCACTGCCTCAATCAATGCTTATGGCTCAAGACACACCACCTATCATGTCTCTCGTTCACGATGACAACTCTGATGAAGACCAGGCCACTGGCGCAATACCAGATCCAGATAAGAGTGGGATGACTAGGTCATTCCTGATCCGGCTTCTCCTGCACCAGCACCTATTGATTCCCCCCCTGCAGACATACGGGGTTTCCATAATTTGATGGAGAGAACCGCAAAGAGGTTTGAACTGCTCATGAACACAGTGCAGTCTGAATGCTTCCTCTATGACTTCAAAGAGCCTTACAGGAAAGTAGTTCGCTCTATTCCTATTGTTGGTCACTTCTGGGATGAGGGGTTGAAAGTGATGAAGAATCCTGCTACGGTAATTCCGGTATTGCCTCGCCTTGAGAAGAAATATAATGCTCAAGGCGATAGTCCGTCCGAAACTGGACTCTCATCTCTCAGGCTGCCCAAAGAAAGTCGAGAAATCCGTCAGCTCCCATCACAACACCTCCAGATAAAGAGGGCTGACGCCTGGATAACGTGGGCAAGAGGTTTTCTTCCATGTCTAGTCTGTTGGTCAGGGCTGAGCACGCTTTAGCGATACTTTGTCGCTATGATCGCCAGATGTGGTGCGATCTGTCCCCGATCTGGACCAATTGCCTGAAGTGGCGAAAAAAGAGGTTAAGAAGAGTCTTCAGGAGGGGGAAGTAACGTCGGATGAAGTGATTGACTGTGCATTGGACATTGCAACAACTGCATTCCACTCCCTTGCGGGCACTGCAGTCCTTCGGAGTCATTGATGATGCGCTCCAGGACATCAAGGAAGACACGGAGACCGCAAAATCCTTAGGGACTCTGCATTCCCACAAGATCCCCTTCCATGGAGCCAGAGGGAGAGGTAATGCCGCATATAGAGGAGGATACCAGCAACAATGGTTTTCCTCATATGGATCAAATTCGCAATCTTACCGGCTGAGTTATTACCAGTGGTACAAAAGGGGGTGGTGATGGACGGAGCATCTGAACCAATCAAACACTCACACCCAGTCAACAGATCTGGGTTTAATCCATCACTGTTCTTTAGCACACTCTGCCACCCCAGTTCAGACATGGCTATATGCAAATCAGTCTGACCCTGTGCCTGCTGTTAAAAAGACAGTCACTTTCAGTTCGCCTCTACAAGTCCTTCCTAGAGCCCATTTCCTCCTGCATTCCTCTAATTCCTCACTGCAGGTTGTGGATGCCTCCTCTCCAGGAGGAGTTGGACTTGCAGTGGCGCCAAGTCGACGGATCTTTCGAAGGCAAGGTCTTCGTTACTATGCCCATGAGAGATGCCACATCGTGGTGGACGAACGAGGAAAACATTTCTCAGGGTCTCTCCTTCAGGATCACTCCTGCTCCTCAGATAATTACTACAGATGCCTCACTAGAGGGCTGGGGAGCAGTCTTGTAAGACCTTCATGTAAGCGGCCGTTGGCTGCCCCAACATCGTCTTCTGCATATCTATCTGCTGGAGATCAGAGCGATTCTCCTAGCCTTGCAGGCTTTTCGTCCGCGAATACAGCAGTCTGCAGTTGTAATGTAGACAGACAACACGACGGCTATGCATTATATAAACAAGGAAGGCAGCACCAGATCTCGTCTTTTGTCACAAGAAGCTCAGAATATTTGGGAATGGGCGATCCAGCAGGGGATATTGCTCAAAGCGGAACACTTTCCAGGCGTTCTCAACAAGGCAGCGGACATGCTGAGCAGACTGAAATCGGTCAGCCACGAGTGGAAACTGGACCAGTCCACTCTGGAAGAGGTTTTTGCCTATGGGGCAAGCCTACCATGGACGTTTTTGCCACGCCGGAGAACAAGAAATGCAGATTTTACGCAAGCAGTTTTCGCCATCAGGGATCATTGGGGATTCGCTTTCGATGGCCTGGTCAGGCGCATTTGTTTACGCTCCCCCCCCCCCCACCCCCCATTTCTCTGATCTACAGGCTTCTCAGGAATCTCAAAGCAGAACCTTGCAAGATGATTTTGATAGCTCCTGCGTGGCCCGACAGTTTTGGTTCACAGAGCTACAGCTCCTCTCCCTGGACCTTCCACTTTCATTGCAGCCGATTCCTTCGCTGCTGACAGTGTCCCAGGACCAAGTCTGGCATCCTGATCCTCAATCTCTGCAGTTGGCGGCATGGCTCCTAAGCAGCAAGAATTTCTTGGTTTGACCCTTTCAACAGAATGTAGAGAGGTGCTCCCTCAGGCACGAGCCCAAAGTACCAACAAGACATACAAGTTGAAGTGGAAGCGTTTTTGCATTTGGTGCCGGCAAAAGGGTATCCATCCAGTTTCTTTGGAACCGCATGAGGTTCTGGCTTACATTCTTTCATTAGCAAAATCGGGGATGGCTCACTATTCCATCAAAATGCATTTGACCACCATCTCTCGCTTCAGATGCACATCCTCAAGTGCTTCCCTCTGGTCAGCAAAGATAATTAAACAGTTTCTCAAGGGCCTTTTCAGAGTCTTCCCTCCGGTCAAGCCTCTTTGGCACCTTAACTTGGTTCTCACCCACCTCATGAAGCATCCCTTCGAACCTATTTACCGGGTGGATTTGAAATTCCTCTCCTGGGAGGTAGCTCTTCTGCTGGCCTTGACTTTGGCTAGAAGAGTGGGTGAATTGCAGGCTCTCACCATTTAGGAATCTTTTCTCCAGTTCAAAAAGGGTACAGTGATACTATGCACCAACCCAAAGTTCATACCTAAAGTGCCTTCACACTTTCATTTGAATGAGCCAGTCATTCTCAAAACTTTTTTCCCTCATCCTATGACTATGGCAGACAAGGCACCCCACTCACTGGACATTCAGAGGTGCTTAAAATGATATCTCCAACGTACTAAAGACTTCAGGAAGTCTCCTCAACTATTTGTGTCCTTTAGTCATCCTCGTAAGGTGTTTCCCCTTTCTAAGAAGGGGATTGCTCGTTGGTTTACCAGCGCTATCCAGTATTGTCACAGAGCAGCAAGTAAGCCCCTGGAAGGGCGGGTCCGTGTTCACTCCACAAGGGCGATTTCTTCTTCGGCAGCCCTCTTTGCCGGAGTTCCTATCCGAGAGATCTGCAGGGCAACGACCTGGAGCAGTGGGACATGGGCACTACAGCATTGGGATGTGGTGTCCCCTTACAAGACATCTGTCAGGCACCTACGTGGGACTCGTTGCACACTTTTACTAA
Source organism: Lissotriton vulgaris (assembly GCF_964263255.1). NCBI lineage: Eukaryota > Metazoa > Chordata > Amphibia > Caudata > Salamandridae > Lissotriton > Lissotriton vulgaris. The sequence continues at coordinate 361,594,539 of NC_141699.1, read as the reverse complement.
GCACTATTGCCTGGACAGCCAAGTACGTAGAGACAGCTTCTTTGGCTGTTCTGTTCTCCAGGACTTCCTGGTGTGATCTTGGTTCGCAGACCCACCAGCGGGGTTGGTATTGCTGGGGTATCTACTCTAAGGTAAGGAATCTATCACTACGTGTTTCTTTCTGATGAACAATTTACATACCATCTGTAATGATATATCTGTAAGAAACATTAGTTAGTGATAGATTCCTTACCGCCCCACCCACCCTCCCCGTTCTGCGAACTGATTTCTAGGGTTAAGGTCATCCCTTTCAGGGCCCTAGTTTCAATGCACCAGTGATCAGTATCTTGCATGGCTCTGTGTTCCTTTCACGGAAAGTCGTGTACAGAAGTGACGTCAGTGCGCGAGGGTGGCGTCTAAGTAGCTGCTGCTACATCATCTCAGCGACCACGACACCAACGACGGACACGGAGCCGCACAACGTCACCTTCCGATGCGCAGGGGTACTGCTGACAAAAACTTTCCGGATCCAGTCTGAAGCCAGGGGGTAATTCTAAGGTAAGGAATCTATCACTAACTAATGTTTCTTTCAGATATATCGTCACCGAAGGTAAGTAACTTGTGTATTAGGATTAGTCTATCATTGTCTAGTTGTCATATAACAGGAAAGGTTCTTCATTATGTGTTATTTTCAAGTGTTCAGGCATTTCTATATCTTGGTATCTTTTAGGAGTAGGAGGGGTATTGCTAGTGGCTTGTATTAGTTTGTGCAATTAAACATGTTAAAGTGAGTACAAAGACAGAGACAATCATTCCTGGCAGTGAAGAGACGCACAGGATAAAACGCACTTCTTCACAAACCCGGAGGAAGCGGAGGCCTGGCTAGATGAGGGACAACCGGACGCACCTAGGAAGGCACAGGGAACCACCACCACGGAACGAACTTGAGGATCGAGAAGACGGCGCCGTCGCAGGACTCCCTCATCCCCACGGAACCGAGAAGCGGCTACACACTCTCCACCCATGGATCAAATTCTACAGGACCAACAAGACACTCTATGTAAAGTGGTGGAAATCAGCAACTCACCATCCCAATCGACACACCCGAATGCCAGCCCGACCGCATCCCTGACGGACGACGAGGCAGTATACGGCATACCGGACACCCAGGGCTCCGAGGAGCTTCCGGAAGTCACGCCTCAGACAGCAGACCTTTTCGGCTAACCAGGGGGGCCAGACAATCGCTGCGCCTCCGAAATGCAGCACAGACGCAGTTGGACGCCTGTATAGATACCCACCCCTTCACAGGTAATCTATGCACCCATCCATAGACGCAGACTCCCCAGCCTGAAGGACCAGGGATACACCAGTCACTGTGAGTACTCTTTTGCTTTTTACACCTGACCCGACCACTCACTGGCAAGCACCAGAGACAAGTCTGCAGTGTCGCACATACTTAACGTTACTGCCCTAGTTGCTGGAGAAAAGGTATCTCCCCCGGGGGCCCTACCCCCCACCAATGACACTTGAGGCACGCCACTGACACTGTGCCGAGCGACGAGGCCTGGGCACCCGCCAGACAGCAACGGCCTCTTTACCCACCCGGGAGGGATGCTACACTCCCCACGGACCATGCTGTAACTATTACTCTTGCACGAATAAGTCACACGATACCCCCTAGAACTGTATAGTTTACGAGCTCATTAGAGCGTTTGGACGGCGACATGTTGTGCAGCCGACCTTTTGGTATTTTAGATTTTGTTGCCATGTTGAGGCCATATGTTTTCCCTCCCTTCCTTACCCTTCTGTATCACTGGAGATTGATCCACAATGTGTTTAAGACTAGTAACCTTTTTGCATTACGAATGGGGCACTGGCTTTGGTGAGGGGCTACATGCGGAGCGCTGAGGTGCGGGGGGGATGGGGGATATCACACAATTGGTAGATATGGCTGAAATACGAATATGCACCTGGAACGTCAGGGGAATGCACACGCCGGCCAGGCGCTACCAGATCTATTCATATCTGAAAAGACACAAGATCAACATAGCACTGCTCCAAGAATCGCACCTGAATAAGGCAGAGGTACAAGCACTACGCCGCAGATGGCGTTGCCAACTTTATGCCACAGACTACTCCTCATATGCTCGCGGCACACTTATATGGGTTCGTCCTGGAACCCCCTGGACAGCCACCGATACCATCATAGACCAGGAGGGTAGATTCGTTGCTGTACAGGGTAGATTGGATGGGCGGCAGGTGGTTCTGGTCTCCCTATACTCCCCTAATATCGATCAGGGAATTTTCCTGTTTCGCCTTTCCACTGCAATGGCAACCTGGCACGCGATCCCATGGATACTGGGTGGAGACTACAATTGCACTCTTGACACGACACTAGACCGATCCTCCCCACCCACACTTCATGCGCCCACACGGGCCGCCACAAAAGCATTGCTTGGGTGGGCTGCGCAGTGGGACCTCCAGGATGTTTGGAGATCGCGCAACCCCGGAGCGCGGGTCTACTCCTATTACTCTGGCGCCCATGACCTACATGTCCGCCTTGACAGGTTCATGGCATCCACCGCACTCCTACCTCTAGTAACAGATTCACGATACATGGGCCGCACACACTCGGACCATAACCCACACTTTCTGTCTCTAACCTGGGAACGCCCACGCCCCCCTGTACCCACCTGGTGACTACAACCCGCACTGCTGCTTGATGCGACCTTCCGCGATTCCCTCCTCACACGCACTGCCCAATACTTCGAGGAGAACACAGACACTGCGTCCTCCCCCCAGGTAGAATGGGACGCTTTCAAGGTAGTGATCAGAGGCCACTGCTTGAGAACACAGGGACGCATAGGGCACCAACTGGAAGGCGATCTAACTAGACTGGAATCTGACTTGCTTGACAGGGAGGAGGAGGCCGTTGGGGGGGATACTGATACGCTACGGGAGGCGAAAGCGGAACATGCGCGAATACTGGAACTACTGCGCAACATTAATTACGCAGCACACTCGGCAAGGACACACCACCTGAGTGACAGGCCCGGCAAGCTCCGAGCCTGGCTGATATCACAGGAAAGTCGCGTGACCCCTGTAACCGCTATACATGTGGAAGGACAGGGCTTACTGTACACTCAGCGACACATTCACGATGCGTTCACCACCCACTATACCGCTCCCGACTAGCAACCCCTTGCCCTGACATTACTGGCTACCTTTCCCCCCTGCCGATGCCACAACTCACACCTGCCCAGCAGACTGAATTGGGTGCCACGCTTGACCCAGACGAAATCCGAGAAGCTATATTTAACTTGTCCAACGGCAAATCCCCGGGACCGGACGGGCTTCCGGACGAATTCTACAAGGCTAACTCTGACATCCTTGTCCCGGAACTCCTGAAAATGTACACCGCTGCTGTGGAAGAACGGCCTTACCCCCAACGCTAAATGAAGCCACTCTAATCTCTTTCCTTAAAACTGATAAAGACTGCACACAGATGGGCTCTTACTGTCCCCTAGCGCTACTGAATACGGACTACAAAATCCTGGCCTCCACACTAGCCCGCAGACTGGCTCCTCACATACCCCATCTGGTTCACCCGGACCAGAATGGTTTTGTTCCGACGCGACACACCTCCCACAACATCCGCCGCCTCTTCCGATACAAAAGTACGCTGTTCAGCAATGGCCCAGAGCAGGATGCCTGATATTGGACCTGGAAAAGGCCTTTGACTCGGTCGAGTGGCCGTTCCTGAGTGCAGTTACTGAGAAGTCCCAGCTGGAGGATGACTACATAGCTATGGTGAGCCTCCTAAATGATAGACCAACAGTTCGGGTCCGCACGGGCGCACTGCTTTCAGACGCACTCCGAGTACGGAGAGGCACTAGACAAGGCTGCCCCTTATCGCCCATACTGTTCTCACTAGCCATGGAACCCCTAGCCACGATTCTCAGGACTCAGGGACCTGAATGGGGGATACCACTGACGGACGGCCTGCATGCAGTGTCACTCTATGCAGATGACTTACTGCTGTACGTTAGAGACATAACTGATATCCCTGCCTCCCTCACTGACGTCTTCCGGACATTTGAGGAAATGTCGGGTCTGCGAGTCAACTGGGCCAAGTCCGGGGCCTATCCCTTCAGTCCGGACACACCCGAGTGCGACATCTGCCTGGGCGGAGGGAGAGTAAAATGGTACCATACCACCTTTCGGTATCTAGGTATACGAATTTACCGGGACCCGACAGACGTCCTGGAAGGGAACCTCCTGCAGACGATCGCCTCAATTAGGGCACAAATCAACTTCTGGAACACCTTGCCCCTTAATTTTCCCAGCCGAATAGCACTGACCAAAATGATTGTACTGCCTAGGCTGCTATATTACTTTGCCAATCTTCCCACGTATGTGCCCAACAGAGTATTCGGAGACCTGGAGGTCCTGCAGCGCAGCCTCATCTGGAATTCGGGCCGCCCCCGAGTGGCACTGACCAAGCTGTATATGCCTACTGATTTGGGAAGCCTGGCGGTTCCCAACATGGAGTTGTACTACCTTTCGGCACAACTACAATGGGTGACGGGATGGCTAAGCGGCAACCATCTAGACGACACTACCTTGGACACCGCTGCCTGGACGCAAACCCAACTTTGCACATTGTTCCACCCGCTCACCAAGGCTCCCTGCCCCTCCCAGTTGCACCTTGCAGTAGCACGCAAGTGCTTCCTGAGATGTCTGAAACTCACAGGAGCAACAACACTATATGCCCCGATATTGCCCCTACTGGGCACTCCGGGCCCGAAAGGTGCACTGACTGAGACACGCCTGACAGCCTGGACGCAAGCAGGTGTAGACACGCTTAGCGATCTGTATGCGGATGGAGAGTTGCTCCCTTTTGCTACTCTAGCAGCTGACACAGGCCTCCCAGCTGGCCAGTTCCTGTTACATGGTTCCCTCTTGCGTACGCTTACCGCCTCCTGGGGCGACATGACAGTGGAGCCGCCGATGCACACCTTTATGCAATACTTGCACGTTATGGGCAACGGCTCACACATCATCCACTGGCTAGCGCAAGCCCTGCAGACACACTCACAACCATCAACGATGCCGCTACGGGAAAAATGGGCGACAGACAGAGGACGGGACTGGACTGACAAGGAATGGGAGATGATGTTGGCCGGACCGACATACATTCCACGCAAACCCCGCTTTAAAATCATTCAATTCTACATTGTACACAGTGCTTACCTCACGCCAGACAAAATTAACAGGTACTTCGCAACCACGACTGCTGCTTGTCAACGCTGCTCCCTACATGGGGCAGACCTCTTACACATGCTATGGCACTGCCCAGACATACGGCCATACTGGGACGGCGTCACAGCGTTTCTCACCCACGACACTGATGGACAGCTGCCCCACACATGGGAGGCGTGCATCCTGGGTCTATACAGACGCACGAAACTTAACAAGGTACAAGCGCGCTTCTGGGACATGGGTCTCATAACTGCGAAACGCCTACTTACTAAACATTGGAAAGCCGCGGCCCCCCCCACACATTCGACACTGGCACACTTCCTTCACCAACTGGGCGTGTGCGGAAAGCACGGTCCTCCCCTGGGAGGAAACCGCAGGGCTTCGAAAATTCCCCATTGCCCAACTCTGGGACGACCTCCTTAAGACATTCCAGCGCGCCTGCCAGGAACGAGGGATAACCTAAAGCGGCAAGCCCTGTTGCTACTACGACGGCACAAACTGACGACCACAGTGCCCATGGCTGCGTGTCCCCTCCCCCCCGTGTCCATTGTCTTGCATTACGGGACATCCTGCTGCACCTCTCCCCGCACCAGCTGCCCCGCGACCGGAACCCATATCGATCTCTGCCCTCCCCCCCCCCCCCCCTCCCTCCCCTGATCTCACTTGCTTCCCCACTTACAGAGATCTTTCTTTCCTACAGTTGTCTAGACATAGGGGATAGTTAACTTACTGGTCAAGTTCCCCGACCAGACCCCCTCCCTTATTGCAGACGGAAGTAACCATTGCATCATGCAACTGGCAAGAAGCGCCCCCCTTACAGAACTCATACCGCCTGCCGACTGCTGAGCCGCGACAGCGCCCAAGGACTGCAGTAAGATGCAGACTCACACGGGAACCCAACCCACGTTAGGACAGGATTAGGATATGCAATACACCTATCGTCACCCCCCAGTCTTTTACTTTGCGACCTCCTACTTGCAACACTGGAGAGACGCATATATACCGCAGAACCAGACATCCTGGTCTCCATACACAATGGCTGCAAACAAGCCACGCCAAGCTTCACTACTTGCTCTTATTCCTCAGTGAGCTATACCACCACACATCTTGCTGCACCTGCGTCGGCATTATGCACACCCGTCTGAACCGCCACCCGCCGACAGCTCCCCCACTACTGTCTAATCACGGCGGATACCCAGATCCTCAGGGGGGACTTGAGCGCTGAACACAACAGCACTAATGCTTGACTAACTCTGCAATGTTTATGTTCATAATAAAAGATAAAATGTAGACATATCATTTATACAACTGAATACCAAACTGTTGTCCATATATGTCTATGAATATCGCCGCCGGACACCCGGGTTACCGGCTAAATGGCTGTGTCATTCAACTAAGGATCCTCTTGACTATATATGGCCCAACCGGCCCTTGCATGTCACGGAATGTACAATGTATGGCAACAAAGTTATGTACAATAAAGGTCCTCCAAAAACAAAAACAAAAACAAAAAAAAAAACATGTTAAAGTGGATATAGGTGGTAGTTGACCTGTGATGTGTTCAGGGACTTTAGGGAGTATATCTTTTAAGATATTTTTTGTGGGTGCCTGGAAACTATTGCTTACCTCTCTTATATCCTGCAGTGTCTCCTTTACTTCTATTTCTGTTATATTTGTGGCGGGTTGCGTTATCCAGTATTGGATCTTAAATAGATTCACATGCTTGAATTATCCCCGCCGTCAAGGTGGGAGTCTCACAGTAAAAATAAACTTATATATAATAGTAGTAATACATATCATAATATGCTATAATGCACTGCATAGTCACTGCAGTTGCCCATCTCTGTCCTTTTGTAAAAAAAAAAAACCAAAGTTGAGGCACAGCCAATCAGGCTCTAGCACCCTCTAGAACACTCCACAGAAAGACAAGTCCCTCCGATTTTCTACTGCACGTCATTGTGACAGGTAGTCTCCCTGAGCTCTGCTCAATTTTCTTTCTCTTCCAGTTGAATTCGTGAATACATGATGTCGCATTCTTCTAAACAAGGATTATTCAGGCCTTGTGGGTCATGTGGGAAGAAAAGGTACATTTTGAAGATCCCCACAAGGATTGTATTTATTTGCTGTACCCTCCAGGACTCAAAGACCTTAAAAGATAAGGAAGGCAGATTACTTATTTGGTTGGTAAGGCTAAAATCAAAATCCTCTGTGGTGTCTGATGAGGAAGGCAGTATTAGTTCCCCGGCGTCAGTCCATCTGGCGAAGAAAAGGGACAGATCTATGGAATCCCCTGAGGGGCATAAAAAATCTTCTACGAAGACCCATGATGAGTCTCAGCATACTGCCTCTAAAAAAGGGAAGCTGCCATTACCTTCTTAAGATAAATCTGTGGGGAAAGTGCCTCAAAAACAGCCCCAAAAACTGCCTCAAAACAACCTAAGACTCAGCCAGAGTCTGTTAAGACCGCCTTATCGTTGAAAAAGACATCGCCGTCGACAAAACCACTAATGGAATTGGCGCCTCAACTTTCAGCGTCGGCGCTGCCATCATCAACGGAAACATCAACGAAGATTGGCCCATTGTCGACGATACCTCTTCACGGTTGGCGCCTGCTCCATCGACGAAACCTCTGATGACAACCTCGCCCCTGATAACGACGGCCTCGCCTCGGTCGACGACATTCCCGTCGCCGACGATACCCTCATCTGCAACGTCACCTCTGTCAATGACAACCACTTTGTCAGCAACAACTTCGACGACAATAGTTCTGCCGTCGACGGCTCCGTCGTTGACAACTGTTATTTCAACGTCAACGGTGTCCGTTTCACTGTCGACAAAGATCTCATCGGCGCCGCAACAAAGAAGACCTTCTTCATTACAATTCAACCCAATTTTGTCATCCAAGTTCTTGTCGATGATCCCGTCGACAAGAGGTTTCTACCATGACCCTTCCTATATCTCTCCTTCGCCTCCTACTCAATTTTTTGAGGAGTCCGTGGATGATGTGTTGTTCAGCCCCTCTCAACTCCATTCAAAATTTCAAGAGGAGGAAGATGAAGAGGAATATTATGGTACACATTACCTTCAACCAGTGGAAAGGTCACAGGTGTTAATACCTCGCCAAGAGCCCATGATTCAAATGCCTATGGTTCTGCTACAGGATTACCGTACTCTCCTCCCTGCGGCAGCAGGTTGTATTTATTTAATTTGAAAAGTATTATAGAGCGCGAACAAGACCCCATGGGGTATCAGAGCGCAGTACAGAGTTGTCGCGAGCAAGTATAAAAAAGCATGAAGAAAGGTAAGAACCAAGATGTGCGATGTGCATCTATGAATATCAACAAAAAGGAAACAAGCAAAAAATCGAAAGATGATGCAGTTGAAGGATCTATCGATGACTAGTACAAAAAGAAGGTAAAATAAATCATAGGGCATCAGTGAAAAGTACTTCAAGATTTTTGTTATAAACAAAACACACTAGCAGGATCAAAGCGTTAACGTTCATTCATTAGTAGTCTTTTGACCAGTTTTTTAAAGGAAGAAGAGGAGGTATTTGATCTGATCTCAGATGGCAAGGAGTACCAGATTCTTGAAGCCAGACCTGTGAACGCACGGTTGTACAATCTTTTCTTTTTGAATCTTGGAAATGAAATGAAATGGGTGTTTTTATAGAGCGCGTGTTTGCCGTGGCGTCTTAACGCTTACTGCTTTGATATTTGCAATGGGAGATTGGAACGGCTATGGTTTAGGGACAAATAGCCATGTTTTCAATTATTTTCTGAACAGTAGTAGATTGGTTTGGTTTCTGAGGAGGATAGGCAATGAGTTCCAAAATTTAGGGGCTACGTAGTGGAAACTTCTGCCACCCCAATTCAAGGATCTTTACTCTTGGAACTGCAAGTAGTGAGGCAGATGACGATCTAAGGCTTCTCTGTGGAGTGTAGGGCTTGCTATGTTGACTAAGCTGGGCAGGTCTAACCCCGTGCAAAGCCTTATGCACAACACACATAGATTTGAATTGGATCCTTGCCTGGACAGGTAGACAGCGCAGATCCTGGATAGCTTGACTTATTGCGCTAAATTTTGGAATCTTAAGTAGTATGTAGGCGGCCGCAGTCTGTAAAGTCTGTAATTTACGTATCGCATACTTTTTTGCTCCCAGGTAGAGTGAGTTACAGTTATCAATCTTGGGTAGTATCAAAGCAATTACAACACTTTTTCTGAGGGCAATGGGAATGAAAAGTAGAATCTTTCAAAGGATGTTTAAAGTGTGAAAGCAGGAGGAAGTAATACTATTGACCTGATCTGATAGTGAAAGAGTGTCATCTATGATAATTCCAAGGTTTTTAACCTTTTTTACTGACTGGGGACAGAGCCCAGCTGTATCCGGCCACCAAGAAGAATTCCAGAGGGAGGTGTCTCTTCCAAATTTAACGACTTCTGTTTTACTGGTGTTCAACTTCAGGCAGTTATCTTGCATCCAACTGATAATATGGCTCATGCAGTCATTAAAATTTACTGCTATAGTATCTGGTTTGGAGGATAAGGAAACCACTATTTGCGTGTTGTCGGCGTAACAGATGGCAGTGAAGCCATGGGATCATGGGAGTTTTGCCAACGGTGTGACGTACACATTAAACAGGGTGGGCAAAGTGACGATCCCTGGGGGACCCCACTCGGCAAAGCGTAGGAGTGCGATTTGTGCTCTTTCATCATTGTGGATTGTTCTCTATTGGCTAAATACGACCTAAGAATGTCGGAGGCTCTATCTATCCGACATTCTTCCCGATTTTAGCCAGTCGCTGCCTAAGTATCTGGTGGCCGACCGTACTAAATGCGGCCGACAAGTCGAGTAGAATCAGTACGTCTCCCGCCCACCCCCCGGTCAAGTTGGGCACGTATTGTCCTCTGTAGCGGTGATCAATGCGGATCAAACCGAGTTGCGCTGGGTCAAGCATATTGTTGATCTCTATGAATGATAGCAGTTCTTCATTTAGGGCTTTTTCCAGGATTTTTGATGAAAATGGTAGGCAGGTAGTGGGTTGATAATTGCAGACTTCCATAGGGTCAAGAGTTGGCTTTTTGAGGATGGGTATAACCATGGATTTTTTCCGGGTGGCAGGAAAGTGTCCTGAGTCAAGAATATTATTAAGAAGAGGTGTTAGGTAATTGGCGATAGTGTTGGGGACCATGTATAAGACTGTGGCAGGGCAAGGATCAAGAGGGGATCCTGACGTAGTTGACATTATAATCTTCTCATACTCTATCCAATGTTAGGGGGCTAAATTCTTATAAGCAGACTTGCTTATTTGCCCTGTCATTATGAGGCTCATCTGACCTGACTCTCTCTTTGTTGTTGGAGAACTCGTCGTAGACTTTGACCACTTTGTCTTGAAAAAACTCTGCTAGTTTGTCACAGAACTGCCTAGTAGGACAGAATTGCTTGCTATTTCCGCAATTGCCTAGGGTCGAACCTGTCTTAAAAAGTTCTCTGGCTGTATTTTTGGAGGCCATAACTTTCTTATTAAAGAAACAAGATTTTGCGGAGATTATAGCTTCTTTATACTTTGTTACTGCCGCATTGTACTGTTTTTTCCTAGTTTCAGAGTATTCCTTCCTCCAGCTCCGTTCTGTAGCTCTACAGATTTTCTTTAATTCTTTTAGTTCCCCAGAGTACCAAGGGGCTGCTGATGATCTTTTCCCAATGAGTGTAGGTTTTTAAGGGGCTAGTTTAGTTACTTCCGAGTCAATCCAGCTGTTAAAATTTGATGCTGCTTGATCAGGATCGGTGTCAATGAGGGGACTCTGTGATCGTAAAGCAGTTTCCAGATCTAGACTATTTATTTGCCTCCATGGGCGTACTACGCCTGTCCTATTATTGTTCTAGGCTTTAATGGGAGGACCGTTTATCAGTACTTTGAAGAAGACAGTGCTGTGATCTGTCCAGGACATTGGTACTTTGCTAGTAAATTTTATCTGCGCGTAGTTGATGAAGATGCCATCTAAAGTATGTTTTCCAAGGTTTCAAGAGAAGGGTGGACGTACTTCTGAGGTTCCGGCTGGAGCCCGAAAGCTCAAGTTTATTTTCTAGGTAGTATGGGGTATTGTGGTGTATGGCTTTATGAGTCAGATAAGCTATCTTGAGTCGATTCAAGCTTCAATAGATAACCAATTTAGCTGCAAAAGGTCGGGAAAAATGTGATAACATTTCCTAGAATCTGTTAGAAGTTTTGCCGATGCTTTAAAGGTAGCTCTGAGTGGGGCCAGGCTAGTTTTGTGACGTCCTGCGAGGGTCACCAGTCCATATTCCAATCTAGGGATAATAAGGGATTGAACCGCGGGCCTGAGATCTTCGGGGGGAGGAATGGTTTGATTTTCTTCAGTGTGTTGATTTGGAAATTGGCTCCCCTAATAGGAGCTGTGATGTGTGCTTGCATGTTTAGGTGTTTTTCCAAGATGATCCCTAAAGAGTTGACAGAGTCTACAACGTGAGGTGCGCAGTTTAGAGCCATTAGGTGTTTAATCCAGTCAAATGTAGGAGCTGAGTGATTAGGTAGGGTGATCAAAAGAAATTTTGTTTTGAGAGTATTTAGTAGGAGATGGTTCTGAGCTAAACATTGTTGAGTTTGGGCAAGTGCAGCATTTAAAGTTATGTTCTCTTGCAGGGAGATCTTCAGGTACAATTGTGTGTCATCCGCATACATGTGATATTGAATGTTCTGTCTATTCATAATGACTGCAAGAGGCTCCATAAAGAGGTTGAATAGAGTGGGCGAGAGCGTAGGACCTTGGGGGACTCCAATCAGGACTGGGGTACTGGACGCAAGGGCATGATTAACCTTGATCCTTTGCGTGCGGTTATGAAGGAAGGAGGCAAATCAGTTTAGGACCGAGCCCGAAAAAAACCATCCTATGTTGTAGGAGATCAATCAGGTTTTCATGTTTGATGGTATTGAAGGCTGAGGATAGGTCTAGAAGGATCAGGAGACAAGGGATATTTTGCTCAAGGTGTCATCAACAATGTGAGTTAGTGCCGTTCAGTACTGTGCCCTGATCTGACCCTGACTGATGAGGAACCAGGAGTTGATATTTCTCATTATGTTTGCAGAGTTGCAAATGTACACATTTTTCAAGCAATTTAGCTAGAGTCATGCTGCTGGAGATTGGTCGGAAGTTGTTTGGATCTGATGGGTCCGTGATGGGCTTCTTAGGAATGGGAGTAACTTGCCCAACCTTTAGGCAGTCCGGTATCTTTCCCTGTAATTGGGATTCATGAATTATTCTGGACCACAAAGAGGGAGAAAGGCTGAGATTAAATCTTTTTGGAGCTTGGTGGGTAGAGGATCCCCAAAGTGGTTGGATGTTTAGATGGATGCCATGTTGCGACATATCTCAGTATAGTCTGGTAGTAGAAAACTGCTCCAAGAGGCGTTGTTTTTGAGAGAGCTGCCCAAAGGCGAGTATATTGTCATGGATTCTGCCACCGCCCTTGATCCTGCGGGCAATAACTTGGATAACAAAGTTGTGGTGGTAGGTAATAACTCCAGCTCTATTTTCATAGTTTTTTCAGTGAAGTGAGCTGTAAAATCATCACCACTAGGGAGCAGGGATAACGGAGTAGAGTTCTGGTTAGAAGATTGTTTAGATTGTTCCTTAATGATTTCAAAGAGTTTTTTGGTCTGTTTTTGGTTCCATCCACTTGAAATCTGAAGTGTTCGGTTTTCGCCAAGCGTATGGGTTTGTTGTAAACTCTCCACACTTGAGAGAGATTTGTGGTGGAAGGCGAGTTTCTCCAGTCTCTCAGAGAGTCTTAGATTGCGCTGTTCATCATTTAGGGCTCGTTTAAACCATGGTTTAGAAAGTTTGACTGGGATCCTTTTGAGCTGTTTCGGAGCAATAGAGTCAATGTTAGAAAAGGTGTCAATGCAATGCTCAGAAAGATCGTTAAGGTTGGTCAAATTAGGGGGGGGCTGTAGTCTATCTTTGGTGATTGAAGTTCATTTTATTGTCAAGCTCTCTCATATTGTGAGTCATTTGTTTCGCTTTAAGGGGTTGACCCTGTCGAACCAGTCCCCTGTCTAAGATTTGAAAGTGATCAGACCAGTCACAGGGTAGGATTTCTCCTTTTTATATGAGATTGTCTTTGGCAATGATGATGTCTAGAGTGGCGCCTTTATTGTGAGTAGGACCTTTACAAAGCTGTGAGAAATTGAAATCAAAGAGGAAAGTCTTAAAGGAATCAACAATAGGATTTTTTGTGTCATTCCAAAGAATGTTGAAGTCTCCAAGGAATAAGTAGCAGAGTTGTATCCAACCTCGAGCTAATGACCTCCATGCTTTGCTCTATGAAAGCTAGATTGTCGCCAGGAGGGTGCTAGATCGAGTGCAGCACACAAATGTTCTTGCCTTTGTTCCAGATTTCAGAGACTAGCTGTTCACAGGAGGATAAGACAGTACATGAGGATTGTTTAACTGTGAGGTTGGAGCGATGAATACAGGCAATGCCCCCTCCTGTTTTAACCAGTCAATCACTTCTGATAATAGAGTAGTCAGGAGGGATTAAGATGTCAAGAATTGGGGAGGAAATGTCATTGAGCCAGGTATCAGTGATGATCAGAAAGTCCAAGATATGCGCAATGATGAGATCAGAAATATCAGCTGCATGTTTCACAGCTTGACAGTTTCACAGTTTATGTGCAATTTGGAAGTGACCACTTCTTGAGTAGAGGTGTTTATGTGAAGTAGATTCTCTATGTTTAACTTTCTGTGTTTAAGGCTTGGTTCCCTGTCATGGTCCACAATAATTGAAAATATGTTGAGAGTAGAGTTAGATTGAGGGACCGTCTTTGAGTTAGTGTAGGTTCCAAGCCGCGCGAGAATGTCTTCCTCAGATAGCTGAGCTAAGGGCCAGTGGGGCCGAGAGTGGTGGTTAGTTAGAAGCATCTGGAGCTAAGATAGGTGCTGAAGGCAGTAAGGTCTTTAGTTGAGTACAGCTTTTGTGAATTGTAGATATCATTCCACTACGCAGGGTGAGACCCAACGCTTCTCCATCTTCAAGGAGAAGTGCAGAGTGCTTTGCACCAACTCTTTGACTACCGTGATATCATGCTTGAGGTCATCAATCTTCTTCTCAAGGCCAAGCTTGTTCAAGCAATTATTTTCAGGAGTAGCCCGCGCAAGTAGGACAGGTTCCGCTGTGGTATGGTTAGTAGAGGGTTGGGTAGGATCGTTGGCACAGTTACATCGGGAGATAGCGTCATACTTGAGATAGGAATTAAAGCTTGGAGTGGAAAAGGGGGGAGGCGGAGTGGAATTAGGAGTAGAAGGTGGTGAGGTGTGTAGTGAGAGTGTGGGTGAGTGTCCTTTATTAGTCAACATATAGGAGACATCAGCAAGGTTCCGAGGTCGGTGATTGGAAATTCCAGGTTCTAAGGTGCGAGAATCCACTCCTACCTGACTGTTAGGGTTGGTAGGGTAGTCATCACTCCCATTATTGGAGCGAATAGTGTGTGACATGGGATTGAGGAATGGAGGTAAGGCAAGGCAAAAGAGGAGCATTGGTGCGGATAGCAACACAAAGGGAGGTACTCTGGTCAGTTAAACCTTCATCGTCATGAAACAGTCGTGGGTTTTTCGGATTTGTGGTGTGGAGAATAGAGATAACCTCCGTAGATTTGGGTCAAGCTGTGGGGGGCGTGCTAGCAGACAAGAGCGTGGGCAGTGGAGAGGAGGGGCCGTCCATCGCCTCGGGATCAGAGTCAGTGAGTGGTACATTTTGATTACGAGTGGAGGTGTTGGAGTTAGTATAGTGTTCTTGAATCCTAACAAGGCATGATTGAATCGCTTGAGATTTAGGTCCAAGGCTTATAAGGACATTACCATTATTGTAAATGGAGATAGTCAGCTCCGCCATAAGGACCGGGAATGGAAGCGTGGTTAAACGAAAGCCATGCGGAGTTTTGTTTGGTCTGTTTAGAGCGCAGCATAGAAGTGAGGGCCTTTCTCCACTGCGCTCTTCTGTTGGTAAAGAAGACGAGATCAGTCACGATAGTGCCCTTATTTGAAAAAAATGTGTCCGATGTCAGTGTTTCGGGCCACCTCTTGAGGATATTGTGCTTAAAGGTCTTCTTTGCCTTTAAGGATAGGTTGGGGGGTAGATAATCTTAACCAACTTTACGCCAGATTGGGCAAAAGGGTTAGAGGCATAATAAGTAAAAACAAACGTCTCCCCCGCCTGTTCCTCAGCAGGGCTTTCGGAACCCATGATAGAGGCTCAGGATCCTGTATCTTCGCCACAAGAACAGATGGCAAAGGAGGATGATGATGAAGTCGCAGAGGAAGGTGAGATTCCTAAGATGCCTTCTACCGTAGATGAGTGGGATGATTACCTAATTCCGACTCCTTCTCCACCGGGTCCTCAAGCAATTGATTCTCCTCCGGAGGATATTGGGGGCTCTCATGCTATTATGGAGAGAGCGACAACTCGTTTTCACCTATCCATGCCAGTGAAGCAGTCTGACTGCTTCCTATATTATTTTAAGGACCAAAACAGAAAATCTGTCCAAGCAATTCCCATCAGTGATCACGTCTGTGAGGAAGGATTTAAAATCATGAGTAATCCCTATTCAGTGCGGGCAATCCTCCAGAGAATTGACAATAAATACAATGCCCCCAATGATGCACCTGCTCGCCTGTTAGGACATCTTGAGCAGGATTCAGTAATTTCCCAGGCTGCACAGGGAAGAGCTTGGAATCCTTCAGTGCCCTTTACTGTGCCACCTGACAAGGATGGAAGGCGTTTGGATAATATTGGCAAAAGAGACACCACTATGGCGGGTGCATCAGTGGGTACTGCGAATTTCTTAGCAATCCTAAGGAGATACGACCGCCAAATGTGGTCTGATGTTGCACCTTATCTTGATTCTTTGCTGGACGGCAAACAACAAAAAGCAAGGAATATTCTGCTTGAAGGGGAAAGGATCAGCATAGGAAATTATAGACATATCTATGGATTTGTCTAAGTTAGGTTTTAGGCAACTAGCTGGAACAGCAGTTCTCCGTCGCCAAGGATGGCTCAAGTCTACCACCTTTCGTCCTGAAGTGCAAAGTAAGATCTTAGACATGCCATTCGATGGAGATGCACTGTTTGGCAAACACATTGACAATGCCTTACAGGAAATAAAGAAGGACACAGATACAGCTAAGGCTTTAGGAACACTCCGGTATAGGAAAACACCCTTTCAAGGAGCCCGTGGCAGAGGATCATATTCCTTTTATGGAAACTATCAGAAATACCAGCCACAGACTTACCAATATAGATATAGCTATCTACAACAACAATAATAATATAGAGCCCCTCCTGCTGCAAATTACTCCAGACAGCAAAGCAGAAGAAAACAAACTCCTCAGCCCAGGGATAATGCTAGGAAACAGTGACACCTCCCCAGCACCTGCAACAACTCAGCCATGCATCAACCCCAATGCCACAAACATGTATTTACATTTTGACCAATGGAGAAAAATCACTTCGGACGAGTGGGTCCTGGACATAGTAAAATATGGACATGCTTTAAAATTCATTAAGATCCCACAACCTCATATGCCTCTGAAGAAGCTTCCAACTCATCTCAAACTTCTCAGGAAAGAAGCCATGATTATGCTCCGCAAAGGTGCTATAGAAAGAGTGTGGAAAGGTTTCTATTCCTGTTTCTTTCTGATAAAAAAGAAGTCAGGAGAGTGGAGGCCAATCCTAGACCTAAGAAAGTTAAACAAATATCTACAGAAGAAGTCTTTCCGCATTTCACTCTCCAGGAGATAGTACAGCTACTCAATCATGTGGATTATATGACAACACTAGATTTGCAGGACGCATATTTTCACTTCCCTATTCATCCCAAACATTTAAAGTTTCTCTGTTTCTCTGTGGGAGGTGCTCATTTTCAGTTCAGAGTTGTCCCTTTTGGGCTATTGTCTGCACCAAGGGTATTCACCAAATGTTCGGCTCCAGTTGCTGCTTATCTCAGGCTGCAATGACCCCATCTATTTCCTTACCAAGACGACTGGTTAGTGAAAGCACCGTCTTTTCGTCAAGCCTCAAAAGCGACATCAACCTGCCTAAAATGTTTCGTTCCCTGGGGCTAACTCTCAATTTTCAAAAGTCAGTTCTGCAATCATCTCCAAAGACGCTTTTTCTCGGAGCAGTCCTGGACACCATCCAAGACAAGGCATTCTTGTCCACTGAAAAGCAAGCACATCTCATTTCCCTAGCAGCAAAGTTAAGAAGAAAAACGTTTGTTTCTGTGAGACTGATAAAATCTCTGCTGGGCATGATATCCTTTGCAATTCTAATGGTACCTTGTGCTTGTCTCAGAATGAGAGCAAAACAGGAAGAACTAGACAATCAACAGCTTCAGGTAACCGGATTGTTTAACGACCTGGTGCGAATAATCCAGTTATGCAGGCAGCTCTGCTTTGGTGGCAGCGCTCCAGAAATCTCCCAATAGGGCTAACTTTCCTTTCTCAGACACCGGATTTCGTCCTCACTATGGACACTTCTCTAGAAGGATGGGGGGCCACCTTCAGGACTTCCAGATAAGGGGCAAGTAGTCCAAGCGCTTTCAAAGATGCACATCAATTTTCTGGGGCTCCAAGCCCTTTCTCTTGCCTTAGAGGCTTCAGGGATCCTCGGTTCTGATAAGTATAGACCATACCACATGCATTCATTACCTGAACAAGCAAAGGGACACACGCTCCCACATCCTGTCGCAGTATGCACAGGACATATGGAAATGGCTTCTCTATCACCACATATCTATCAAGTTGGAACATCTCCCAGGAGTAAAGAACAATCTGAAAGATACCTTGAGCAGGACTTCCGACTCTTGCCACGAATGGGAGCTAAATCAGATGGTTCTCAAGTCCATCTATCAACTATGGGGCAAGCCCAACTTGGATCTCTTTGTTTCCGACATGATCCGAAAATGACAATTCTTTGCCAGCTGGGAGACAGAAAAAGGTTCATGGGGAAACGCCTTTCTGTTAAGGAGGACAGGGATCTTCGCCTACGCATTCCCTCCTTTTCCATAATTCCAATGCTTCTGATGAAATTGAAAAGAGCGCCATGCCGAATGATTCTCACTGCTCACCGTTAGCCATGCCACTGGTTGACAGAGCTTCTACTCTCATAATGCAGATCTTATTGCCTCCCGTTATCGTCGACACTGCTGACATTGAGCAGGGGGCAGATTTCCCATCCCCACCCAGCCCTGCTGCAACTTCATGTGTGGTTACTGAACTCGCTCAGTTCAAGGAATTATACCTGATGCAAGATTGTAGGGCCATCCTTTCTAAAGCAAGAGCACCGTCCACAATTAAAACTTACACTTTCAAATGGAAACATTTCTGTTCATGGTGACTTTGTAACAGTGTGTACCCATTTGAGTCTTCTTCAGATAACATTTTGCCTTATCTGCTCTCCCTGGCTAAATCCGGCCTTATGTTCACATCTATTAGGTTACATCTGGCTGCCATCTCTACTTACAGGTGATCCTCTGGAGGTTTATCTCTTTTTTCATGTCAGCTGGTAAAAGAGTTTATGAAAGGAATTTTCAGAGTATATCCTCCGGTAAGAGCTCCTCCTCTGTAATGGAGACTTAATCTGGTTCTGGCACAATTTATGAAACAACCTTTTGAGCCTATACACAGGGTTGAGCTCAAATAAATTTCCTGGAAAGTTGCTTTATGGTTGGCTCTCACTTCTGCCAGGAGAGTCAGCTAAATGCAAGCCTTTACAGTTAAAGGCCCTTACCTTCGCTTTACTAATGACTATGTTCTCCTTAGAAGGAATCCTGCATTTATTCCAAAAGTACTTTCAACTTTTCACCTTAATTAGCGAGTCATTTACGAACATTCTATTCTAATCCTAACTCTCCGGCTTAAAAGACACTTCAGACACGGGATATCAATAGAGGCCTCAAGTTTTATCTTTCAAATACTAAGACAATCCCTAAATCTGACCAACTGTTTGTGTCCTATTGTACGCAAAAGCCAGGTACAGCAGTGACTAAAGCGACAATTGCAAGGGGGATTGCATCTGCTATTCAATGTTGTCATGTTAAAGCAGGCAAACTACTTTCTTTCAAACCCAAGGCTCATTCCACGAGAGGTGTACTATCCTCAGTGGCACATTTTTCTGGAGTGCCTTTGGATCAAATTTGCCGTGCCGCAACTTGGAAGAATGTGCATACATTTACGCTGCATTACTGCTTGGATTTGGCTACAGAGGCAGAAGCAGCAGTAGGACATGCAGTCTTATGTAATCTTTTCCTATAATGTAAGCCTTTATTTTGGAGGTGATTATTTATTGATATTAATGTAATATATATATATATATATATATATTGCCACACTTCCAATCCCACAATTAGAACAAGATAAGAATGCACACATTCGAGTGTTTGTTCAGATATCAGCGACTTTTATTTAGACGCTTGTCTTCGCCCACCGCGTTTCAACTCCTCAAGAGGCTTGTTCGCGGGATTATGAGCTACAACAGACTTCTTTTATTTTCATTGTGTAGCCACTTCCTGATTTTTAACACAAGGTGCATTGTGGTATTTGTGGTATGTGACATTCGTAAACATTATGGTAATTAATTGTTGTATTTTATTCCTTTTCAAAGAAAACTTTCTTTGAAAAATTTTTTTTAACTGTGTTGTAAAGCGCTAAATCTTTTTTATGTAATGTGTTTTTGATTAAAACTAGACTGTGAACGTTCCAATTTTGTTGTGGAAATTAATATTTAGTCTACTTAATATATTGTACTTGTATTCCCTGATAAAGTCTGATTGTGAACCTAGAGTGGTGCGAAAGGATAGTGAGCGTGTGCCCAGGGATTCTGATTTGACTTCTCGTTATTTCAAGCGCCAGTAAACACAGTCTAACATTTGTAAAACAAGCGAGAAAAAGCGCCCCCAGAAAAACATCGTACAGACGGTGTCTTTAATTAAATAAATCAGTCAAAAGAGAGAACCAATTGAAGCGCAAATGTGACATCGGTATGTTATGCCAATACATTTCTGAACTCTTGGAAAACGCTTACAAGCCAGGCATTAAAGTAAAAATACCTGACATTGATAATTTTGACTGAGGGGATTCGAGTGAAATAAACAGCGCATTATTAAATAATCAATAGACAGTTTGCTTGTCATGGAGGAAAGGGAAGCAAAACGTATAGCTGGAGTGCAAGATCTGTTTGCAACTACAATTGAAACTAGACCTCGAATTGAAAGGGGCCAAATAACTTTATCAAATAACAACAAAGACAAATTAAGATATTGGGAAAGATTGTCCAATGAATAAATAAACAAGTGGTGGGAATTGTTAACCCTACAGAAATATGTAAAAGTCAAAAGGATTCCGAGGGGTCTGCGTCTCACCTTGATGCCAAGATACAAGTGGAGAGCTCCTGCAAGAATGGGGGGGAACATCTATTAGACTCCTCCACTGGCCTAATAATCATCCTCATTAAACATATCGACAAAGCGCTAAAGGAAATAAGAAAAGAACTGAAGGAAGTGGAAGAGGTAATAAAGAAACTAACACTGAATGAGGAACAACAAAAATTTAAATCAGACATTCTAAAGAACCTGGATAAACATGAGGACAGAGTCAAATCAAGAAAACAGCTCAAATTTCAAAGAGATAAAGCGGATTTTGAGGAGGGGAGGATTTTTACGTTTAAAAAACAATATGAGGGCAGGAAAAATAAAACACAAAATGAAACGATTGCTCAAGATACCTCCAGCTTTGACTCCTTATCCAGTACAGACCAAAGCGAAACAGATGGGAATCCACAAAGAACCATGGAAACAACAGAACAAATAAAAAAGACCAATTTTTCCGCAGAAATGCAGATGGCCTTGGAGCAACAGAACACAAACAGTCAACCAAAAAGAGGCAGAGGAAGGGGACGACCAAGGGGAGGAAGAGGAAAACCAGAAGAGGCAAAAGAGGCAAGGGGAACAGAACAAACGGATACTTGGTCAAGGGACAGACTGAGACAACTGCGCAAATAGATGCAGGAGAAGTAATTACAAGAGAATTAAATATAATTAATCTCTCCAGAAAAACACTAAATTCAACCGAAGAAGAAATACTCAAGAAAGGCTTAAACCTCTGTCCCACCTCCCATTTGAACATCGCGGAAACCAGAGTGGACTTATATAAGTACACAAGAAAATTAAAATTGGCCAAAATATATGCAGAGAAATCAAAACTGAATACCACATCAATCAGTGAGAATGAAACAGTATCACTACTTTCTGAAGACACGGAAAGTCTGAAAACACTTATGACAATGGGCACTACAACACCTTCCCAGGAAACAAATGCTATAATGGAATTGGAAGAAATAATGCTAAAAGATGGAGCAGGTGAACGTGGATTAAAGCGGAAATCAAAGTTCTACCTAAACCTACCCCCAGGAAACAAGATAGACCTCTTCCATGAGGTGGTAATGGATGAACTATTTAAGATGACGCCAAATAAAAGTAAGAACAATCTGACAAAACAACAAAAGGAAACACTAAGAAATTTAAAAAACAATAAAATTATTGAAATAAAACCGTCCGACAAGGGCGGAAATATCGTCATTCTCGACAAAAAGGAGTACATTGCAGAGGCTAAAAGACAACTCTTGAATGTAGAATGTTAACAACCGATACATACAGATCCTACAAAAGAATTACAAAGCAAATTACAAGATCTCTGACAGAATGGTATCAAAATGTTCTGATTGACATTGAAGAACAAAGATACGTGGATAATAATCATCCTACTTTACCAACATTTTATTGCCTCCCAAAAGTACACAAGGATTGAGAAAAACCGCCAGGAAGGCCGATAGTGTCTGCAATGAATTCACTATTAGAGCCCATATCTAATTATATTGATCACTTTTTGTCACCATTGGTGAAAGAACTCTCCTCCTAGATCAGAGGCACAACAGATCTCCTCATAAAACTTGAGAATGTGACATGGATGCCATCTTACAAATTAATAACTATGGACGTGGTATCACTATATACCAACCTAGAACACTCCATTGGTACAAATGCCTGTAAATTCTATCTGGAAAAACGAAATATTAAATACAAAGATCATAATAAAATGCTGAACGAGATGATCTCATTATGCCTGAACAATAACACCTTCCTCTTCAAGAAACAAATCTACAAACAAATAGGAGGATGCGCAATGGGCTTTTCCTTTTCCCCAAATTACGCCAACCTCACAATGGGGTAGTTTGAACAACATCTAGCATGGAATAAATCATCTTGTGGCTCAGATTCATTGATGATCTGCTAATTATCTGGAACGGATCCACCGAAGATTTTGAAAAATACTTGGAAGTGCTAAATAACACCTCAGCAAAACTAAAATTACCCCAGTATTGGAACTTTCATAGATTCCCATGCTTTGTATCATTCCCCGTCGTCAGAATGGGAGTCTCTGTAACAAAAACACCATAGCTGTAGGTACAAAAGACAATGGAAAAGGCCTAGGCCTCATTCCCTTTTGTAGCATATCACCCTCTTTGTGTAAAAGAGACCAAACTTAGGCATCAGCCAATCAGAAGTGCCTCACCCCTTAGAACCTTCCTGAAGGAACCTCAGAGCCTCAGATTTTCTACCGCACGTTGTGCTTAGGGAGTCTCCTGTGAGCTCTGCTCAACTTCTACTTTTCTAAGGAATTATTTTGGATATTTTCTTCAGAATCTTTCAAGCCTTGTTCCACCTGTGGCAAGAAAAGGCTTTTTGTGGAGGATAAGCACAAAGACTGCATCTATTGCCTCTATCCTGACCACCAGGCTGCTGACTGCAAGATCTGTCGCACCTTTTTAACCAAGACCCTCCGGGACTGTGAGGGTAGACTCTTGACATGGCTCCAGAAGCTGAAGTCCAGGAAGGATACTGTCTCTAGTGACAGTGAGGATGCAGCGTCGATGTCTTCCTCAAGACGGTCAGTGAAGAGGGGTAGAGGTTTGCCTTCCCCTTCTGTGGAAAGACCTTCTAAGGCCTCTAAAAAGACCCCCAGTGAGTCTGAGAGCCTAGGTCCCAGTAAATCTCCTCACAGAAGTGATAAGGAGAAAGTTGGACCTGTTACGCCTTCAAAAGGTGAGAAGACTTCCTCAGCCTTCAAAAAACCTTCTTCACAATCTTCTGAGAGGAGCTCTAAGTCCTCGACGACGAAGACGTAGACGGCGGAGGTTCCGTCGAAAAAATCTGCTTCGAAGTTGATATCGTCGACTATGGCGACGACGGGAGTTTCG
The DNA here is from genome assembly GCF_964263255.1 of Lissotriton vulgaris. NCBI lineage: Eukaryota > Metazoa > Chordata > Amphibia > Caudata > Salamandridae > Lissotriton > Lissotriton vulgaris. The sequence goes on along the minus strand of NC_141699.1, from coordinate 361,570,967 downwards.
TCGACGAAGGTACCATCGACGGCAGGTACGTCTGTGTCGATGGAGAAGGCGCCGACGACGAAGATGGCGTCGACGACGAAGATTGTGCCGAGGACGAAGACTCTGCCGACAAAGGCGTTGACGACGAAGGCGCCCTCGACGAAGGCGCTGACGACGAAAGTTAGTGTCACCGACGACGATGGTGACGACGTCGACGGTAATGTCGACGACCACGGTCTCGTCGACGAGGGCATCGACGACGACTCTGACGATGACGACGGCTGGTGTGCCCACAGTTTTGTGGTAAATATTTGATTTACCGTCTTAATTTCTATGCAGGTAGGTACTTGAACAAAAATAACTCAATCGGAAAGAAAGACGCAGAGTCCGTGGTGTTAGAGTTCTTAGGGGTTTTATTCCTTAAAAAGGAATGGTCATGGTACCAGATCGGATATCGGGTTCCTGCCACCACTGGGGTGCAGGAAGAAATAGAGCATACTTTATTGACAAGACATAACTTTTATACTTAAACCATATAATGAATACCAATACAGTAGGCGTAACAGCTGAGAGAAACAAGATAACAGCATACACGTGTTAGCAATACGTAATCAGAAGGCGTGAACTAGGCGTGGACATAGAGGTGTGTGCTAGAAACATCACATGTAAGTGTCACGAGTAGGTGGGAACTTAGCAGAATTTGGCAATATCAGCAGAAATCTGAGGCCTGGATGCGCGCGCAGCTGCATGACGCGTGATTGACGTGGAGCTGGAGGGTGCAGGGGACTTGACATTTACACTAGCGAAAAGAGACAGAAGTCTGGCATGTCAGATCAACTTGTACCTATATCATATCTGATATCTGATGTTTAGGAACCATATTATCTAGAGGAAAAGGTCTCTTGGGCAGAGGCTATTCTATACTGACTGTGAGTGCGTGTATAAGCGTCTATGTGTCTGCATGAGATGCGAGGGGGCATGGGCCTACCATGGTAACAGAGGCTATGAATTACTTGCACGGAGACAGTGAGGCCGGGCCCTTTGCTCTGCAGCTGAAAGAATGTTTACTTGAACTAGTAGGCAGGAATGTATGTTTGAGGAGCGGAGCAGATAATTCGAAGGTTGAATACAGTCTTGGCAGGCAGCAGGCTGAGCTAAGCGCCGTTAGCTGCACAGGGAGTAAGGCAGAGGTCACGGGTACAGAGGCAGCCCAGGCTGAGGCGTTCAGAGTCAGAAGGCAGAAAAAGGCTCGACGGCAGAATTCAGGGCCTACTTCGCCAGAGCTGCAAACGTGTAAAGTACACCACAAAAAGACGTTGGCATGGCATACTTAGGAACGGAATATTCAACCCGTTCAGGGTGGATCTGAAAGAGGACATGTTAACGTTGGACGCAAATGTATTTGCGTCTTCATAGCTGGCACAGGAGGGAAGTTACATGCACTTTAAGCTGGTACATGGAGACGGTGGGGTACACGTTAGGGAACATTTCTTGACCATAAAATGTATATTTCCTCATTCCCTCCTTGTTCCCTACGGACCCTTCATGATATATCGATCCTCATAAACCGATCAGTCTGTTCTTGTAACATCATTTGCTCTTCTTTCTTCTTTTCGCATTTTAAGTGAAAACTGGAATGTGTAATACATGAAGTGGCGCACAGACCACAAATCGCTGGCCCACACTGTAGGCACAGGCAGCAACTGAATACTATGACAAGGGCAATCCCTAGGAAGGATAGGATCTTCCATCCCCAAGCAGTTAACGTTGTCCAGAACCAACCGGACCAAGTCCAGGTGCCTGGATTCTGATGTATCAAACTTGCAATTTTATGAAGACGTGTAATGGCTTTATATACTGTAGGCGCGTTTTCTGGAATGAAAACACAGCAACTTGACCCGATGACCTTACAAGCTCCGCCCCTATCTGCTAGGATGACGTCAATAACAAGACGATTCTGGAGAACAACAACCCGCATGGCAGATTGCTCCTCTGTTAAGTTGCCTAGAGCGGAAGTAGTTTCATTCACTACTGCTTCGAGTGTTCTAGTTAATCTTCGTATCATTTTACTATTTTGGACGGGACCTGTGAAGAAAAAGAATCCTTTATTGAAATCTGTGTATTGCTCCCATGCCGTTTCAGTATAGTCGACAATCGGGAGATCTCTTCGGAGTCTATTCTTTACTAGATTTGTATTTCTGTGATAATCAGGAGGGGCTAGAAAAACAGGTGGCAGAAGGAATGCAATGTAACAGGTACCATCCCAATCTGGAGGTAAGCATATGTATGCGGTATGGCCACAAACAAAGTAGGAATGACGAGTAGCTCTAAAGGAAGATTTGCCTTGATCACTGAATTCAACCACAGTAGTACATTTACTATGGCCTAAGTGTACTGAACCCTTCTTTCTGACACATAAGTCACCTGTGACTGGTAATACTGACATAGCAGGGAGAACTGGTGCAGCTTCGGATTCGACTGTAAGAATCATAAGGTTAATTGTATAATTACCTAATCCATATACTTCATTTTCTAGATCAGTTCCTATTCTAGTGGGAAGTCCCTTTTTGTCAGGATAACAGGCGTTAAGCAGAACTAAGTTCAAGTTTCCCCAAACCCAGTTTCCTTCGAAAACAGCAATATCAGGATCTAAAGAATTAATTATTCTAAACCATGCTCCACATGAGCCATTGTGTGTGAACGGGTACGGAAAGAGGGGCAGAACTCCCTTGTATTTCTGATAGGGAGGGAGTCGGCCACATATCCAACAGTTTGTAGCATTATTAGTCTGATGGGAGTGATGTAACATACTAATGAATGTGTTGTTGCGCAGCGCAAGTCTGTAAGATAATTCATGGGGCGGTAACTCGCTAAAAGAATGCTCGGCAGTGACATTGTAAGCAGATTGTTCACGCTTGAAAATAGGGTAGTATATGGGCAGCAATATACTGGCAGCAATAATCAGAAGACTTAGAAAAAACATAATCAATAATGTCACTATACAGTGACTACGGAGTGATTTACAGTATGCACGTTTCTTGAATCGTCTCTCTCTTTCTCTATCTCGGTCTAGGGGATACATGTCAGAAACTATTTAACCGATTCACCTAGGGGAGGACTTAAACAATTAAACTGTCTGACTTGCTAGACCGTAATTTCTCTTTGTACTCCTCTTGGGGAGTTTTCTCTCTTTTTGGAACTTTGAAGTCTCTAGTATCGAGGCAGTCCTTTGAGGGGGTGGAAGAGTCAGTCTCTGGCAACAGTTCATTACATTTTTTAATATGACTCGTGTGGATCCACCCCTTTCTTCCTTCAACTTTAATCGCCGTCCTCGTGGTCAGAAGGACAATCTTCGGCTCCTTCCAGCGGGGCTCCAGCGGGCTTTTCCTGTCGAAGTTGCGAATCAACACTGTATCCCCTGGACGGACATCATGTGGCTTTACATCAGTGTTGTCGGGGAAGGCTGCGGCAACCTGTGAACGACATGATTGGAGTGCAGACATCAAGGAGGCAAGGTAATCTGTCAGCATGGTACAATCAACATCGGTTATTTTCTTAGGCATGGGTGTCCCCCACATATTCGGTGGTCTGCCAAAGACCACCTCATACAGGGATAGTCCTGATCTCGAATGGGGGACCATTCTCATATAGAACAGTGCAACTGGCAGGGCGACTATCCAGTCGACCCCTTTCTCTTTACAGATTTTAGCAAGGCGTGTTTTCAGTGTCTGGTTATGCCTCTCTACAAGGCCAGCGGCCTCGGGATGTCGGACGCAGTGGAATTTCCACTGATATCCTAGCAGAAGGGAAACCTGTTTCATGAGCTCGGATGAGAATGGCTGTCCGTTATCTGAGTACACGACACGAGGCAAGCCGTACCGTGGGAAGAATTCTCGAACCAGCTGCCTGGCAGTGGTCGGGGCAGTGTAATCTGGGACTGGATATGCTTCGGTCCAACGGGAAAGTGCACAAACAACTACGAGGACATACTTGAATCCTCGACAACGGTCCATCTGGATATAATCCATCTGGAGGACTTCAAAAGGGTGATCGGGAGGATGGAATCCACCTTGTTCTACAGGGACGCTTTTACCTGGATTGAACTGACAACAGATCATGCAAGTACGCACTTTCTGTTTTGCTGCTGCTCGTAAATGTTTGTTGTACCAGAGATTCTGTAAACTGTCTAACATAGCTTTTTCTCCTAGGTGTGCTGGACTATGTGCTGTATTGATTATGACTTGAACCATAGAGTCGGGGAGAAACCATGTAGATTTTCCCTTCGTCATCCATCCTTGATCTGTCTGGATCCCTCCTAGTTCAGTCCATTTCTTGATTTCATCTGGAGTAGCATGTGTCTGAATATCGATTACATCTAGTGTGGGATCCCTAACTGTCATACAATGTGTCGGTACTATTGTCTTTGTCATATCATTTGTCTGGGTATGAGTCAATGCTGTATGTTTTGCTGTTTGGTCTGCCAGGTCGTTACCCTGGGAAATGGAATCTGTAACTTTAGTATGTGCTTTACACTTCATGATGGATATGCCTGAAGGCAGATGTATTGCTTCTAACAGTGCTTGAATGAGGGGACCGTGTTGGATCTTGGCACCGTGAGAGGTCAGGAAACCTCGTTCTTGCCATAACACTCCGAAGTCGTGTACAACTCCGAAAGCATAACGTGAATCTGTGTATATGTTAACATTTCTGTTCTTGGCTAGTATACAAGCTCGGGTCAGAGCGATGAGCTCTGCTGCTTGAGCGGACAGTGTATCAATACGATATGTTTCTTTAACTTCAGTTTCAGTAGTCACTGCATATGCGGCCACTAATTCTCCTGTGTTTGTTCTCATACATGAACCATCCACATAAAGTGTCAGGTCTGGATTTGTCAGTGGAACATCTGTTAAGTCTCGTCGGGGCTTTGTTACTGCATTAATGATCTCTATACAATCATGCGGGGCTGAATTAGTCATAATCGAAGGTAACAATGTTGCGGGATTCAGAATGTTACAGCGTCTGATTTCTATGTGTGGCTGGAATAGTGTCAGTTCATAACCTGTCAGTCGTGCTATAGTCAAGTGTTGAGTCTGGGTTCGGTTTAGAAGAACCTCTACAGAATGTGGAACTTGTACTGTTAATTGATGTCCTAAGACAATTGAATCGCTCTGTCTGATTGCCAGGGCTGTCGCTGCAACTGACTTTAAGCACGCAGGGAGTGCCTGGGCTACTGAATCCAATGTACTTGAAAAATAAGCGCAAGGCTTATGTGAACCTGCTTGATCTTGAGTGAGGACAGACAACGCTGTACCATCACGTTCTGTAACAAAAAGTGTAAAAGGTTTGCTGTAACATGGTGTTGCTAAAACTGGTGCTTGACATAAAGCTTTCTTTAATTCCTCAAAGGCCTGTGTATGTTCCTGAGTCCAAGGAAGGGCAGTCGAAGTCGCTGCCTCCTGTGTTGTCAACTGAAAGAGTGGTTTAGCTAGAAATGCATACTGGGGAATCCATTGTCTGCAGTACGAGGTGAGGCCTATAAAGGCCCGCACTTCCTTTTGTGTCTGGGGTTGTGGCATATTTACGATTAACTGGATGCGGTCAGGAGTGAGCTGTCTCCCCACTTTGGACAGCAAGTGACCCAAGTACACAACTTGCTGAACACAGAATTGTAGCTTCGAAGGAGACACCTTGTGTCCCTTGTCGGCCAGAAAATGTAAAACTGTCAGTGATGCTTGTTCACATTCGGGTTCACTTCGTGCGGTGATCAGCAGATCATCGACGTATTGTAGCAAGGTGGTATTAACTGGCATTTGAATACAATCAAGTTGTCTTTTCAGTGCTTGACTATAGATGCTGGGGCTTTCTGTGAATCCTTGAGGTGCGCGTGAAAATTTGAAACTTCGTCCATTTAAACTGAATCCGAAGAGGTATTGGCTCTCTGGATCAATGGGCACACTGAAGAAGGCGTTCTTGAGGTCAACTACAGTAAAGAACGTTGCTTCTGAATCAATAGCAGTCAATAGGGAAGAGATGTCGGGAACCACAGGGTACTGTGGAACAATGCATTTATTTAGTTCTCGTAAATCAATCACCAACCGATATACTGGCGGTGCATTGGGATCAGTACGTTTAAGAATCGGAATGATAGGGGAATTACAGATATTGGAGTCGGTCTCTACGACCACTCCTTGGGCAATGAGCTCTTCAATGATTTCCAGTAAAGCCACTACAGCATCGGGTGGTAACTTGTATTGTCTGATTCTCGGTAAAACAACTCCTTGTTTGAGTGTAACACGGTATGGTGTGATATGCATGCAACCTATATCGGTTGGGCCTTGTGCCCACAGGTGTTCCGGTACATTTTTCAATCTGACATCAAACTCTCGTAATACATAGTGACCCTTAAAGTCACGCAGGAAAAGTCTAACTCCTTCCGGAGAACAACATATCACAGCTCCTAGAGCCTTCAATGTTTTGATACCTAACAGATTTTCTGGACATGATTTCGTTAGCAACAAGTCGGTAACACGTGATAATGGACCCACAGCCAGGGGGACTGGTTTCGATACCTCATTTACAATAGGCTGTCCTGAAAAACCAAGGGAAACATTCTGTGAGCCTGAGAGGGGTGCCCCTGGGACTTCATTATGGCTGATTGTTGTGCGGCTTGCCCCTGTGTCAATTAAAAACTTTCTGTCTTTTCCCAATACTTGACTGTGTACATAAGGACCCTCTTGATTTACAGGAATCTCAATAAGAGGCAAGCCAACCTCCCTCTCTAGGCTGTTTCATGTGTATCGCTGATAATCGGGATAATCAGATTGGGCATACTGGTTCATCTGTCGTGAAACTTGCTGTGTCGCGGCAATGGGCTGTGGCTGTGGCTGTGATACCGCTGCGGTCTGTGCTGTATGTGGTGGAGCATGCATAGGTTGTGAATTCTGAAAAGTCTGTTGCTGGACCTGGTCTTGTCTAGGCGGATGCGGTCTTTCTTTAGTTTTTCCTGTTGCTATATTGTGTTTCAGGACTGGACATTCATGTACGTAGTGACCTGGCTGCTTGCAATAGTTGCATGTCCCTTTAACGGGAGCTGCTGCATTACCTGTCTGGGTCGTACCCTTTCTCTGACCGTCGGCTGGAACCGACTGGGCCACTAACATTTTCATTTTTGTGTCTTTCATACGTCTCTGTTCGTGATCCTGTTCTTCTCTAATTCTGTTCTGGTGGTATTGTAACATTTGTAACATCTGGGATGGCGTATTTGCTTGCCATGTACTTTCAACTTTATATACACGGTTCTTAACTGCTGTCAGGGAATTCTCGACTAATTTTGATACAAAAAGATGCGGGTACGACTCGCTACCTGGTTTTAGGCCACTATTAATAATGAAACATTTCTCGAATCTTGAATAGAAGTCACTGGTATCTTCATCGTGTTTCTGTTTACAGGCTGAGATTGCGTCCCAGTCTTCCTTTTTAGTTGACAATAATCTTGGCAAGACCTGTACTATTAAACCTGGTAATGCTTTTGCTTTCTCCCCAAGGCCTAGCCCTGGAGTACGAATTTTTTCCTCGTCTTCTATTTCGGTCCATATAATCTTTTTATCTCCCACCTCCCATTCCTTTTCCTTGAGCTTCTCGTAGATGCCGGTGGGCAGCAGTACCTTTAACAATTTCATAATATCTGTATATGTGTAATCTCCCATGAGTAACATGTCTTTAAGTTCTCGGTGAAAACCTGCAGGGTCTTTATCATGACAGGGTACTAGTTTCTTCATTTCTAATAGTTCTAACTTGGTCAGAGGTGTGTATACATACACACGTTTCAGGGTATTATCGGTACCCATAACTGGATGTACTTCTCGTAACGGATTCTGCCTGTCAAAATGCTCAAAGTGACACATTCTTCTTTCTGATGGCTGAGCTGGAACATATTGTGGGCCTAAGAAAGCGTTATATTTACGTCGTTGTTCTAGAATTATTTGAATTAATCTGGTACTTAGGCCTCTCCATCTATTCATAAGTAGTGCTTCTAATGTATCGGGTAAGGGACCTGGATCAGAATGTTGTTGTCTGTATAACGTGATGAGATGCTGAATCATGTATATACCAGCTAATTTCTGCTCGTCTGGGGAAAGGTTCAGAAATGTCTGTGCTACTGTATCATCATTGTATGTGTTAGAATTGTCAGCCCATAGTACTGCTGACCGGGCTAGTTCTTGTTCATCCATAGAATTGAGTACATGGTACCCCATTTGTTCTTGAAGCATTTTATCAGTAACTTGAAACAGATGTTCAGGCGATTTTGGTTTTAATATGCCAGAGAGAAAGACTCTCTTGCTTTCTGGACGAATGCCTTTCCTAAGGTAATTTCCCTTACCTACATACGCTATCGTATCTGTAGTCGTTTCTTGTTCTTCAGGTCCTTCCTCCTCCTCGGAGGAGTCATTCTTGTCACTTTCTTTTTCTTTTTCATGTATTTCTATTACTGCCTTTCTGATTTTCTTGTACATGCTTGATATACAATTCATTTTATCATGCTTTCCTTCGGCTATATTTTGACCCCCACTTGTTTAGTGATTCTATTTCATCCTGATCTACCCCAGGCCTGTCTCGGTCTCTTATTAAGCAATTTATGAAAAAACGTAATATATATGCTTGAGTGTCAACTTTCTGGTGTGCCAGGGCCTCCTTAATACTATCGGGATTTTCTCCAGTCTGGACAAAATGATATATTCTATCTAGGTGATCAGTCATCCCTGGGAATAACACTAGGTAATCTGTAGCTTGTCGCAAGCGTAGTGATGCTATCAACATCCTATCTTCTTTACCGGGTACTGGATCGTATCTGCAAACTGGAAGGGGTTCTTTGAGTCTGTCGAGACGGGGTGATTGGGGGTGTGTTGCTTCAGCAGGTCTCTAAGGTGTAATCTGTGTGTTGTTGGCGGGGTCTGGAGACCCCCTGTCGCACCTCCTGAGCCAGAGGCTTGAGCATTAATTCTCTGTGGAGTCTGTATGTGTATCTGAACTTGTCTCTTGCTGGGATCGGGCACAGTTGGATTCGGTATATTAATCTTAGGTGCGGGAAGTGGTGGAGGTGGAGGAACAAGTGGAGCAGGCTGTCGAACGGGGGAACCTTGTTGCGGTAATGGCGGGATATGGTCTGGAGGCGGGTTGCCACCTCCGTCCCCGTCAGTAGGCGGGACGCGGGCACGTGGATTGGTGTAAGCGGGTGCTACATCGTCTAGATAGGAAGCAAGGAATATGTCTTTGGTGGTCCTGTGATTTACTTTAGTCGGAACCAATGGTGACGGCAGATTTTTCGGTATTTCTGAAGTGGCTTCAGGCGAACCCTCGGCCACAAGATACATGCCATTTACAAGATTGTTTCGCGCGCGGTCTACTTGTTCTGCTTTTACTCTGATCCCTTCATTAACTAATTCGTTTTCTCGGGCTCTATCTGATTCTTCTCTATGTCTGTCTTCTCTACGGAGCGCTCTTTCAGCACGTTTATGTGATTCTTTACGCCAAAATTCTATGGCGTCTTTCTGAGATTGTCTGGCTTTCTTTTTCCATAGCGCTTCTTCTACCTTCACGATGCACTCGGCATCCCATGTTTCTGTAACGGGCCATCTGTGTCTCTCGTCTAGATGCTTAGTATAATCGGCCCATAAATCTAGATACAATATGGCATCTAAGCCATGCTTATGGTACATAAAGTTTCCAGGAGTGTCCCTAGGGGGGATAGGAATTTCTTCCTCTAGTATCCCTTTCCTAGTTCCTATTTGTCTTAGTTTATTGAAGAACGGCATCTTATTACTTAGTACTGGATACTCGATACTTGTTACTTACTTCTGAATACAGCTAGTTACACAAAAACACAGTAATGTACATCAAACAGTCACTCATACCACGACATTAATCACATGAAAACATTTTGAACATATATCACTACCCTTGATACCAGATGTACTGCTAAAACAGCACAGATACACTGTCTAAAACAGTGCAGACCGCGTTTGTGTACCCAAACACGTCTTTACCGGATACATAATAATGCACCCGTCTAGATACGTCCCAGCAATGGTACTCACCGGGAAGCACGGAACAGAAGGCCTCGGAAAACTCGACTGGACTGGACCGGACTGGACTGGACTCGACTCGACACGTGGATACTTCAGAAACTGGTGGGCCTCTTGACACCTCGGACCTTGCTTCTTTCGGCTAGGCTCTGGTCGGGATCCTCCGCACTCCTCACCGCCTCGTCTGGGTGCTGATCGCAGTCTTCGTCACCTCCGTGGGCCAGAGGGAGATACAGGAAATCCTGCGGGTACGCGTAGTTGTCCGTCTTAACTTATGGCAGGGGGCAAAGGTTGCAACGCACCAACCGGCGCGTAAGGTGGGGGAGGGGTCCCTATTCGGGCGCCAAAATAATGTGGTAAATATTTGATTTACCGTCTTAATTTCTATGCAGGTAGGTACTTGAACAAAAATAACTCAATCGGAAAGAAAGACGCAGAGTCCGTGGTGTTAGAGTTCTTAGGGGTTTTATTCCTTAAAAAGGAATGGTCATTGTACCAGATCGGATATCGGGTTCCTGCCACCACTGGGGTGCAGGAAGGGATAGAGCATACTTTATTGACAAGACATAACTTTTATACTTAAACCATATAATGAATACCAATACAGTAGGCGTAACAGCTGAGAGAAACAAGATAACAGCATACACGTGTTAGCAATACGTAATCAGAAGGCGTGAACTAGGCGTGGACATAGAGGTGTGTGCTAGAAACGTCACATGTAAATGTCACGAGTAGGTGGGAACTTAGCAGAATTTGGCAATGTCAGCAGAAATCTGAGGCCTGGATGCGCGCGCAGCTGCATGACGCGTGATTGACGTGGAGCTGGAGGGTGCAGGGGACTTGACATTTACACTAGCGAAAAGAGACAGAAGTCTGGCATGTCAGATCAACTTGTACCTATATCATATCTGATATCTGATGTTTGGGAACCATATTATCTAGAGGAAAAGGTCTCTTGGGCAGAGGCTATTCTATACTGACTGTGAGTGCGTGTATAAGCGTCTATGTGTCTGCATGAGATGCGAGGGGGCATGGGCCTACCATGGTAACAGAGGCTATGAATTACTTGCACGGAGACAGTGAGGCCGGGCCCTTTGTTTTGCAGCTGAAAGAATGTTTACTTGAACTAGTAGGCAGGAATGTATGTTTGAGGAGCGGAGCAGATAATTCGAAGGTTGAATACAGTCTTGGCAGGCAGCAGGCTGAGCTAAGCGCCGTTAGCCGCACAGGGAGTAAGGCAGAGGTCACGGGTACAGAGGCAGCCCAGGCTGAGGCGTTCAGAGTCAGAAGGCAGAAAAAGGCTCGACGGCAGAATTCAGGGCCTACTTCGCCAGAGCTGAAAAACGTGTAAAGTACACCACAAAAAGACGTTGGCATGGCATACTTAGGAACGGAATATTCAACCGGTTCAGGGTGGATCTGAAAGAGGACATGTTAACGTTGGACGCAAATGTATTTGCGTCTTCATAGCTGGCACAGGAGGGAAGTTACATGCACTTTAAGCTGGTACATGGAGACGGTGGGGTACACGTTAGGGAACATTTCTTGACCATAAAATTTATATTTCCTCAGTTTCCTCGTCGACGACTTTGACGGCCCCGATCTTGTCGACGCATGTACAGCCGTCGACGACGGAACCGTCGACGATATTATCCTCTGAGAAAAGAATTACCATTTCTGTGACGAGAATCATGCTGGAGATGACTTCTCCGAGGAGTGTGTCCCCCCTACCACAGACTATGCTTTTTCAAGAAGGGGAGTTAGAGGATGAGGACCAGGACGCTTACAGCTATGCCAATAGTCCCTCCCAACTTTTAGTCAAGTGCCAGGAAACGGACGCTGAGGGTGAATACGTCCAGGAGGAGAGTGGTCATCATCAAACGGCCCAGTCGCAACATCATTTGGGCCAAGATATGGTGACGGTGCCATCTTCTTTTCTCCAAGATCTGCATAGTATGCTGCAGGACTACAAGTCTAGGGCGAATAGGCCACTTCATGTCCCGGCAGCATCTGCTACACCTGCAGTACTTTCACCAGTGACGCCAGTTTACAGGCTCAATTTTCCCCTCAGCCTCAGACATCCTTCCAACAAGATTCTTCCGGGCTGCAAGAGGTCCATGATGATTCCTCAGATGGGGACCAGCAGTCGGATCATGACTCTATTCCGAATACTGAATATGATGAATATATAATTGCGGATCCCGCTTCACCAGTCCCAGATCCGGCGGATTCCCCGCCAGTGGACATCGGGGTTTTCATCAGTTGATGGAGAGAGCAGCGGGCAGATTCAAATTGGCCATGCCTAAGGTTACTACTGATTGTTTTCTATACGATTTCAAGGAGCCTTTTAGGAAATCGACAAGATCCATCCCTATTGTGGATCATTTGTGAAAGGAGGGCTTTAAGGCCATGAAGAACCCGGCGACGGTGGTCCCTGTGCCACCGCGTCTGGACAAGAAATACAAAGCACCCGATGACGGTCCCGCAGCCTTGACGGGTCATCCAAGACTAGATTCCGTTATCTCGCAGGCAGCGCAGAGAAAATCCCGTAACCCCTCTGCTCCCTTAACAGCTCCACCGGTCAAAGAAGGGCGGAGATTGGACAATGCGGGGAAGAGGTTCTCTTCAATGGCGAGTTTACTAGTACGGGCCGCTAATGCCCTGGCGATCTTGGGGAGATATGACCGCCAGCTTTGGTGCGATATCGCCCCGTACATTGACCAGCTGCCTCCAGATTCTACATCTGAAGCAAAAAAGATCCTACAGGAGGGGGAAGCGACTTCAATGGAAATCATTGACTGTGCAATGGACATTGCAACCACAGCGTTTCGATCCCTGGCTGGGCCGGCAGTCCTCCGTCGCCAAAGATGGCTCAAAGCGACTTGGTTCCGGCCTGAGATCCAGAACAAAGTTCTTGATCTTCCTTTTGATGGTGAGGCTTTGTTTGGGAAACTCATCGATGATACCCTTCAAGAAATAAAGAAGGATACTGCCAGGTCCTTGGGGACCCTTCAATACTGCAAGTCTCCTTTTAAGGGAGCCAGAGGCAGAGGTGGTACATATCGAGGGTCCTTCCAACAACAGCGCTACTCCTCCACGGGCTCAGGTTCCCAGCAATACCGTCAGCCCTATCAACAGCGCCAGGCCCAGTCGACAAACTACTCCAGGCCTTACAATAAGGGAAAACAGGCTGGACGAGGACGGGACTCGTCAAAGCGCCAATAGCGGCCTCCTGGGTCTTCCTACTGGACCCTACTCCAAGAAATCATCAGTAGGAGGCAGGGTCACCAACTACCTTCAAAACTGATCCAAAAAAACATCGGACCGTTGGGTGATCAACATCATTCGGAAAGGGCATACTTTGGAATTCACGCAAGTCCCTCCACCCAAGCCCCCGGCAGCCATTCCGTCAAAACACCAGCGTCTCCTGTGGCTCGAGGTCCAACAGATGCTCCGAAAGGGAGCGATAGAGCCGGTTCCCTCAAACCAAAGGGGACAAGGATTTTATTCCAGGTTCTTCCTGGTGAGGAAAACGCTAGAAAAATGGCGCCCCATTTTAGACCTCAGGGAGCTAAACACCTATCTCATCTCCCTATCTCTCCGGATGGTCTCTCTCCAGGACATCTTGAAGCTCATCAATACGGTAGATTTCATGGCCACGATCGATCTCGAGGATGCGTATTTCCATGTTCCGATCCACCCAGCACACAGAAAGTTTCTGCGATTCACAAGAGCCATTTTCAATTCAGGGTTTTACCCTTTGGACTCCGTTCAGCCCCGAGAATTTTTACAAAGGTGCTAGCGCCAGTTGCAGCTTTCCTGCGAAGAAACCATTTCCAAGTCTTCCCCTACCTGGACGACTGGTTGCTGAAAGCTCCGTCCAGGGAGGCAGCGCTAGAGGCTGTTCAAGCTTGTGCGAATCTGTTCCAGAATCTAGGCCTCACTCTAAACAACGAGAAGTCCTCTCTGGCCCCGTCAAAAAAGGCTCGCTTCCTGGGGGCCCTCTTGGATTCAAACCTCTCAAGAGCCTTCCCTACTCGGGAAAGGAGGGAAAAGTTACAGACCTTGGCTCTGGACTTACGGGCAAGAAGGTGTCTTTCTGTACGCCGATACAAATCCCTACTGGGGGTGATTTCATCGTGTATTCCACTGATTCCCCGTTGCAGACTCAGAATGTGTCCTCTGCAGGAGGAACTGGACAACCAGTGGCAACAGGTCCACGGTTCATTCCAAGACATGGTGACGGTCACTCCGAGGATGAAAGACGCAACCTTATGGTGGACAGATCAAAACAAGTTATCCCAAGGTCTATCCTTCGTAAGCGACCCATCCCCACATGTAGTGACAACGGACGCGTCGTTGGAGGGTTGGGGAGCAGTGATGCAAGACCTACATGTCAGCGGGCATTGGTCGCCCCGGGAGAAAGGTCTCCATATCAACCTTTTAGAACTAAGGGCGATAAGACTGGCTCTGCAAGCTTTTCTTCCTCGCCTAGAAGGTTCACAGTTGCTTATCAGGATGGACAACACCATGGCCATGCATTATGTGAACAAGGAAGGAGGAACCAGATCTCGTCCTTTGTTGCAAGAAGCTCAACAGATCTGGGAATGGGCGATCCTTCAGAGAATATCACTGAAGGCAGAACACTTACCAGGGATCCTAAACGAAAACGCCGACAGGCTGAGCAGGTCATCTTCAGTCAGCTACGAGTGGGAATTGAATCAGACAGTTTTGGAAGAGATCTTCAGCCGGTGGGGCAGACCGGAGATCGATCTCTTTGCCACTCCGACCAACAAGAAATGCCGGTCTTACGCAAGCAGGCTTCACCGTCAAGGTTCACTGGGGAGTGCGCTTTCAATAGCATGGTCGAGGACATTTGTCTACGCTTTTCCTCCCATTCCTCTGATCCCACGACTTATCAGGAAAATCAAGGTGGAGCCGTGCAGGATGATCCTGATAGCCCCGGCTTGGCCGAGGCAGTTCTGGTACACGGAGCTCCATCTGTTGTCGATAGCTCCGCCCCTTCCGTTGAGGATTCTGCCGGATCTTCTCACAATGTCCGACTGACAACTTTGGCACCCAGATCCACAGTCGTTACACCTGACTGCATGGCTCCTGAGCAGCGAGAGTTTATGAACCTGCCCTTATCAAGAGAGATTAAGGAGGTTCTGTCCCAGGCAAGTGCCCCTTCAACGAACAGGACTTACCACCTTAAGTGGAAAAGATTTTGTTGCTGGTGTAAGATAGAAAGCATTGATCCTTTCAATTCCAAGCCTCATCAGATCCTACCTTAGCTGCTGTCCTTGGCTAAGTCGGGACTAGCCAATTCATCAATTAAGGTCCATTTGGCTGCTTTGTCAAGGTTCAGAAGGACAGGATCCGGTCCTTCCTTGTGGTCTTCCAGGATTATCAAGCAATTTCTTAAGGGCTTGTTCAGGGTCTATCCACAGGTGAGACCACCCCCTCCTACATGGCATTTAAATCTAGTCCTTTCTCAACTCATGAAGGGTCCATTTGAACCAATCCATCGTTCTGACATGAAATATCTTTCGTGGAAATTGGCTCTCCTCCTTGCTCTCACGTCGGCTAGGCGTGTTGGAGAATTACAGGCTTTGACCATCCAAGAACCTTTCCTTCAATTCAAGAGAAACACTGTGATCATGAGAACTAATCCTAGGTTCATGCCTAAGGTTCCCTCGGATTTCCACTTGAATTAACCGGTCATTCTGAAGGCGTTCTTCCCTCAACCTACTACGCCAGCAGAAAGAGCATTGCATTCGTTGGATGTGCAACAGTGCTTGAAATTCTATTAGAACGAAAATCTTCACCGCTATTTGTTGCCTTCGGAGGTCCAGGTAAGGGCCTTCCGCTATCCAAACAGGGTGTTTCAAGATGGATCACAAGTGCCATTCTGCATTGTCACAAGGCTGCAGGAAAACCTCTAACTGGAAAGATCCGAGCGCATTCCACAAGATCTGTGGCTTCTTCAACAGCCCTCTTCGCGGGGGTGCAGATTAAAGACATTTGCAGAGCTGCTACCTGGAGCAGCGTTCACACCTTTACCAAGCATTACTGCTTGGAATCTCTGCAACAAGATGATGCGGCAGTAGGACAGGCTGTCCTGAGGAACCTCTTCCACTGATGGTGAGCTTTCCTTTCTTTCCCACCTTCCGTCTTTCACATTTTGTATCTTATGTCATGTTGCCTATTGCTATAATTTATTATGCAAAATGTGATTTTCTTGCTAACTGCTTGCTACTCTGATACAAAGCATGGGAATCTATGAAAGTTCCAATACTGGGGTAAGAAAACAAGTTACTTACCTGTAACTTTAGTTCCCCAGTATTGGTAACTTTCATAGATTCCCATGCGCCCACCCGCCTCCCCGAGGAAAGCTCAGCCTACAACAGATATGGTGTCTAAGTACACAACGGCTACGAAAATCTGAGGCTCTGAGGTTCCTTCAGGAAGGTTCTAAGGGGTGAGGCACTTCTGATTGGCTGATGCCTAAGTTTGGTCTCTTTTACACAAAGAGGGTGATATGCTACAAAAGGGAATGAGGCCTAGGCCTTTTCCCATTGTCTTTTGTACCTACAGCTATGGTATTTTTGTTACAGAGACTCCCATTCCGACAACGGGGAATGATACAAAGCATGGGAGTCTATGAAAGTTACCAATACTGGGGAACTAAAGTTACAGGTAAGTAACTTGTTTTCTTCACTTACGAAATCAGTTGTGAGAGGGTAATATTCCTCGACACAAAATCTACATTGAACAAAACTCCCTGCAAACAACGTTGCATAGAAAAAGTACAGCTACCTACTCAACGTTACATGGAGAAAGCTTCCACAAAGAAAATCTAAAGTGGAGCATCCCCTATGGGGAGTTTCTAAGAATAAAAAGAAACTGCTCAAATGAAGATGAATTTCTGAAACACAGCGAAAATGCTAGCAAACGATTTGTAAATCAAAAAAACTCCAAAAAAAGTTGTTTCAAAATGCCTAACCAAAGTTATGAATCAAAATCGAAAATAAATCCTACAAAACAAAAAGAAGAAAGAAGAAAATAACTTAATCAGACTCATAACAACGTATAGTGCAGAAAATAATAAACTCAATAACATCATCAGGAAGCACTGGGGCATTCTCAAATTGGACCCAACAATGGCTGACCTCATAGGACATCGTCCAGAAATTACATATAGACGATCCAGAAGCATAGGAGACCAAATCGTCCACAGTCACTTCTCAGAGGCTCCCAACAAAACGTGGCTACAGAGGGAAGGCTTCTGGCCATGTAAATGCTGCAAGGTCTGCAAAATTGCGGTAACAACAAAAGAGATCAAGATTGGAAAAAACAATAAGTGGTAGATGCATCAACATCTAACGTGTAAGAGCTCATATGTAACCTACATGATAGAGTGCCTCTGTCACAAAAAATATATAGGGAGCACAATCTTCGAGGCTAAAAAACGAATCTTAGAACATGTTAGAGCTACGATCCACAAAGACCGCACAAACTCAGTCGCTAAACACATGGAGAGATTTTATGAAGGAGACTGGGAAACCTTGAGATACTGTGCACTTGAACAAGTTTCAATGACAGAAAGGGGAGGAGATCGGAAGAAAATACTCAGATAAAAAGAATCCAAGCATATTCTCACATTCAGGACGCTGGATCCGAGAGGACTAAATCAAAATGAAGAACTTTATGTCCATGTATAGACAATACAGATAAAAAAATAAAAAAACATAAGATTCAATCCACCTCACTGGAGAGGAGAAAATAGAAATACTGGGGGAGAATGGATCAGTCTCACCCCTCCGTGAAATGACTGGCTACAAAGCATAGAAAAGAGCAACAAACTCACCAGGGAGTAGGTTGGACCAACAGAACGATGATGAACTTAATTAACACTAGATGGACAAAAATAACATTAAATGCTTCATGATGTTATATACTGCTCACTAGAGAGCAGGAAAAGCATATTTGTGTGAAGTGACTGCAAACAGATCTCACAATAATAATTTTTAACATTTTCTAACAATTCCCATTAAAATTGTTTACACACCTTTCACACTTTAATCACAAGGAGCACATAATACTGAAAAAAATATACATATGATATAAGGATATGTATAAACCATAATGTTTACGAATGTCACATACCACAATTACCACAATGCACCTTGTGTTAAAAATCAGGAAGCGACTACACAATGAAAATAAAAGAAGTCTGTTTGTTGTAGCTCATAATCCCGTGAACAAGCCTCTTGAGGTAAAACGCGTTGGGCGAAGACAAGCGTCTAAATAAAAGTCGCTGATATCTGAACAAACACTCGAATGTGTGCATTCTTATCTTGTTCTAATCGTGGGAATGGAAGTGTGGCAATAAATCATCGGCCGGGCTCTGCCGAGCAGAATTGCACCGCGCTTGAAGCAGAGCGCCAGCGTCAACCTGAGCCAAAAACTGTTACTATATATATATATATATATATATATATATATATCTCAAACACCAAGTTTGCCTACGAAGGAAGGAGCCCACAAGCAAGGTGAAATTACGGCATTTTTATTCCTGTTGGAAGCAGCAGTGAAATGGATGCAAATTTCCAGCAACAAGCATCAAACTCCAGCCTGACGCGTTTCGTAGCCTTACTTCATCAGAGGCTTGGGCTTGTACTTGGAGGCAAGCATTTTTTATCAGGCAGCAACATACTTCCCGCCTCTGTGGGCGTTGCCAATCAGATGGCCTTGTGGTCTTGGTAGTCGCCTGTCTTCCTCCAGTGAGTAGCCTGCCCCCAAGCACCTCAATAATGTCACAATAAAACCCCGAGTGGGGTGTGCTGTTATGCTTCTAAATGCAAAGCTGTCCATAGTCTGCCAACAAGTGCCCCATTGCTTCCATACCGGTTGCGTTTTTAGGCGTCTCCATGGGGGGCCAGCAAGCCCCAGGACCTCCTTCCGCGGCTTGGGCTCACCGCTCAAACATCAAACACCAAGTTTGCCTACGAAGGAAGGAGCCCACAAGCAAGGTGAAATTACGGCATTTTTATTCCTGTTGGAAGCAGCAGTGAAATGGATGCAAATTTCCAGCAACAAGCATCAAAGTCCAGCCTGACGCGTTTCGTAGCCTTACTTCATCAGAGGCTTGGGCTTGTACTTGGAGGAAAGCATTTTTTATCAGGCAGCAACATACTTCCCGCCTCTGTGGGCGTTGCCAATCAGATGGCCTTGTGGTCTTGGTAGTCGCCTGTCTTCCTCCAGTGAGTAGCCTGCCCCCAAGCACCTCGATAATGTCACAATAAAACCCCGAGTGGGGTGTGCTGTTATGCTTCTAAATGCAAAGCTGTCCATAGTCTGCCAACAAGTGCCCCATTGCTTCCATACCGGTGGCGTTTTTAGGCGTCTCCATGGGGGGCCAGCAAGCCCCAGGACCTCCTTCCGCGGCTTAGGCTCACCGCTCAAACATCAAACACCAAGTTTGCCTACGAAGGAAGGAGCCCACAAGCAAGGTGAAATTACGGCATTTTTATTCCTGTTGGAAGCAGCAGTGAAATGGATGCAAATTTCCAGCAACAAGCATCAAACTCCAGCCTGACGCGTTTCGTAGCCTTACTTCATCAGAGGCTTGGGCTTGTACTTGGAGGCAAGCATTTTTTATCAGGCAGCAACATACTTCCCGCCTCTGTGGGCGTTGCCAATCAGATGGCCTTGTGGTCTTGGTAGTCGCCTGTCTTCCTCCAGTGAGTAGCCTGCCCCCAAGCACCTCGATAATGTCACAATAAAACCCCGAGTAGGGTGTGCTGTTATGCTTCTAAATGCAAAGCTGTCCATAGTCTGCCAACAAGTGCCCCATTGCTTCCATACCGGTGGCGTTTTTAGGCGTCTCCATGGGGGGCCAGCAAGCCCCAGGACCTCCTTCCGCGGCTTAGGCTCACCGCTCAAACATCAAACACCAAGTTTATATATATATATATAAAATATATTGGCCATTTTTATGGTACCTGTCATGCTCTAAGTTTAAAATTGTATCACTGCTAACTATTCTGATTCAACCACGTGAATCTAAGAAAGATCCCATACTGGATAGGAAAACAAGTTACTTACCTGTAACTTCAGTTATCCAGTATTGGTATTTTTCATAGATTCACATGCGAACCACCCTCCTCCCCGGAGAGGCTTCCCTTATTGCTGCTATATCACTCTGGTCACTTGTGCTAGAAAATCTGAGTGACTTGCCTCTCTGGAGTGTTATAGAGGTTGCTAGAGCCTGATTGGCTGTGCCTCAACTTTGGTTCTCTTTTACAAAAGAACCGAGATGGGCTACTGCAATGACTATACAGTGCATTATAGCTTATTATGATATGTATTACTACTATTATATATACGTTTTTTACAGTGAGACTCCCACCTCGGCAGCGGGGATAATTCAAGCATGTGAATATATGAAAGATACCAATACTGGATAACTGAAATTACAGGTAAGTAACTTGTTTTTTTTCCTTACATTAATTTTAACATCATCTTTTGTAGTGGTTCTCTTATAGCATGCATTAGAGTAATATTTAGTGCATTTCCAATTCACAGTTTTCATCGATGTACTTTCTTGTTTGTAGATGTAGCCAATGCGACGTAATAATTTCCTTTCTGTGATGTTATATATCTTGCTCCTTTGTCAAATATGCCTGTAAATAGTGTATTTGTATAAATAATTACAAATGTAAAATGTTTATACGTTTGTTATTTACATATGAAATTATGTTGATGAGATAGACGATATTTTCTTCTTTATACTTACATATATGTTCTTCTTACATGTTTCACACTTTTTTTATAGCTTTTCCGTTGGGGGTGTTGCAATGTGGAGCGGGTGCTTTCTTTTCTGTTGGTAGAAAAAAAGAGCGTATGTTTCATTTTAAATGTTTATTTGTTGGTAGTTTGTAGAGTTTGAGGTGGTTAGGGTTTTTTTGTTTCAGGGTGAGTTTTTGTTATATAATAATTTATATATACTTACTTTTTTATATCTTTTTTGAGAGGACGAAACGCGTTGGCTGTTTCAATCTCAAGAACATGAATAAAGAATAATTCTTAAACATCACGAGATTTGATAGACTTCTTTCATTTGGGAAAACAAATGTGTATTATAGATCATTTGTAATATGGACATAGCTAAATGAGACGTAAAAGTCTACATTTGAACCTTTTTGAAGAGTACTGGGCTATTTTGTGTACATTGTTTTAGAGTCATAAAAGGAATTGGCTTTTTATCTTTCTATTCGAGACATAGGGGATTGTGTTCCGAGCCCTTTTGCACCTTTTTTTTGCTGTACATTTTCTTTTGGGATGTTTGGACTGGTGCAGGCAATAATGCTTTGATCCCCATCTTTGTGTGCAGTATGTATATGTTGTTTAATGTTTATTTTAATATTTTATTTGACGTAAAAAGTAGTTATTTTTATGTTTAATAATGACAATGTAATTATTTTAGCATTATTATTATAGTCGATATTGTTCGAGACAATATTTTTGACTAATCGTATGTTTAAACATAACTGTATTTTTAGGTCCAATATTTGTTGTTTTTCATATAAGTAAAAAATGATATTTTTAACAGTGATATTAGTGTTCGCAATATTTATGGTTTTATTAGTTAAGTATAGAAAAGCAATCTTTAATTTCCAATATTTTCATATATCGATATTGTATGCTTCGATATTGTGTTGTTGAACCAAAAAGTGTACCTTTAGAAACATATTGCATTGTAAGCTCAGCCCTTATTAGCAATTTGGCAAAGTACTTGCGGAGATCTCAGTAAAGTGTACTGCAGCTTCCCTCTGAAGTGGAGTTGCAGATCCTTGACTTGGTAGTCTCGGGCCACTATATTGGAAACCTGCGGTCATGTCGTGGCAATAGGACATCAGAAAAGTTTGTCCCTGAAATTGAGAAACTAACCTTAGCATCTTCTTCTTCTGCATCCTTAGTTGGATTGATTGTTGATCCCCTCTGTGACGATCCATACGACTCGACTAAGCATGCCCTTGGAACAAGATGGGAAACTGCTAAGTGCACGGTTTGCTTCTGCCACCTGGATTCCACGAGGTGCTGCACGAGGTATGATTTGTTCTCTATTTTCTTCCAAGGTGCAGGAATGGATTATGTTATGTTTGTCAGTTTATGTTAGGACGGAAGCAAAGCTGCTGCCAGGAATAATTCATGGGCCAATTTACAAACAATATCTCTATAAAATAAGAGCCAATAGTGCTGTGATAAATTATAATTTGTCTGGCAAATGTTTGTGAAGGGAAGAGAACACTGGCACTTTGCAATGTTGCTGAGTTGTTCACTATGGAAAACTTTGCTGGTGGGTGAAATTGCCTACAAAAATGTTTTTACAGGAAATTGTCCCTGCAATTTCAGTAACAGCAGTCATCCAGAGACTTATCAGAAGTGCAGCAGCTTATAGAGCGTCTTCAATGTACATAAAGGTGGAGTTAAGAACATTAAATCTATACCTACCTATATATTTTTACTTACACACTATTTTGTTAGTAAATATTTTGTTTATGATCTTTTTGTAGAACGATATTTAGAGAGTTGGTTTTCTGAGAAACCGTGTAGGGCAAAGCATATTACATGTCTGGTATTGTCCTCAACTTCTGATGTGCGTTATGGTGACTGCCATTAGCTTGTTTAAACTGAAAAGCACAATAAAGCTTTGACAATAGAAGGATTTTGTTGATTGTCAAACTCTTGTGCCTGAAGATGAGTCATTTAACTTGAGTACTCAGCAAAAGTACACATGGCCATTAGGCATATCATCTTCCAAGATACTCTGAAGCTTGGGTAAGAATAAGTGGGGTAAGGTGTTTGTAAGAAGGACACAACAGCTGGTTAAATGTTTCCAAATATGTACTTTTGGGCAAAGGCATACTGTTCTGATTGAAGAGCCAGTAGCTCCTACATAGTGCATATAACAATTTTCTTCAGCATGACCGGCGCTGAAACTGCCGGCATATAACTGGTCCCTTGGTTCTGGTCGAGCTATTGTGCACAAGAGGAAATGGAAAGCTGGGCTGGCAAGAGGCTGTGGCACCTTTGGCATAATCCAAAGGCTTGGATTACTACCTGCAGGAAGAAATGGGGAGGAAAATAAAGGAACAAAAGAAAAAGTGGCAAATAAAAAATAAACTAACATAGCATTCTTGAGGAAGGTAAAATCAGGAAAGCCTTTACATTAAAATAAGATAATTAAAAAATATATATTTTTATTGAGTTTTATAAACCAATACAATTGTCACAGTAATCAGTATGGTGAAGCAGTGCTGCAGTTACAGTATAATGATGTAGTACAATGAAAGGACTATTGTTTGTCACCAGTCACTGCATAGTAAATACAAACAAAATACTGGAAAGAACAGAGAGAAAAGGAAAACAGACATGCAAACAGTAATGCACACATCGATGTACGCTATTTGGGTGACAATTGCAATAATGGTTCCATACAGCAATAGAATCACTGCTGCCTTATGGCCAATGGGCGCTACAAAGCATGTTGTATTCATGTTTCAATAGACTGATGTAGTGAGACAGACTCAGCAGTAGCTACCTCATCTATAGCTGTAGGGGCACATAGTTATTCCTCTAGTGGAGACCAGAAATCTTTAGGTCGGGACTGTACAAGCATAAGTTCCCAGAAAGTGGGAAGCTGCTCCTAGCAATAGGTGGCATCCATGAGCCAATCTGCTACAAATAATAGTGCTTGTCGCCCCCATCTCATCGCCACCCTGCGCTTGGCCAGGAAAAGGAGGAGGTCCACCAGTTTGCGTCTCCCAGACGGCACCACCTGAACATACCACAATAGCTCTACGCAGGGGTTTCTTCAAGGGATGAACCTGTGATGTCAGTAAGTGTGGTCAATTTTGTCCCAATAGTCAGAGATGCCTGAGCAGTTCCAGGCGACGTGCCAAAAAATTGCCAGTGTGAAGTGGCAGTAGTGACAGTGTATGTCTGTGCCCAGTTCCCTTTTGACCAATCTCACTGGGCTATGGTACAGTCAGTGTATACATTTAAAGTGAATAATCCAATAGTTAAGGGATAAAGCACACGACTGAGTGCAACAGTAGTGCCATTTTGTGTCTGTCAGTGGGAGGTAAATGTCTGCATCATATGCACTTCTAATATTAGGAGAGCGTATAGGTGCTGAATTTTCCATGGCAGCATATAATTTCGTGACAAGTCTCCAAGGTGATGTGGAGGTCAGAAACAACTCCAGCACCTGGAATATAGTATGAAGCGCAGTTGATAGTATGTAAATGTATCTAAGAACATAGCATTGTCACTCTGCAAGGACTCCTGTGGTTCAAGAAAGGTGCCGTCAGGATTTCACCCATAGTTGTGAGGTTAAGCTTGCGCAATCTGGCACATATTCCAGAGTCATTCGTGATTGGTAGCAGGGGTGACCTATAAATAGTAGGGATGGAGCAAAAAGATACTCAAATGAGCCCTGCGTCTTCGCTCAATCCACGCCTATACCGTACATGCTACTGTGTCACCAAGCTGGTGCCGGCGCTCAGGAGGAAAGAACAGTGCCATCTGCAATGGCCAAGGGGCAGCACAATTGCATTCAGTGGCAGTGGGTATGTCGGAGGGACGGTCGGAAACAGAAGCGAGGAGGCCTTATTGGATCAATACTGTGGTATTTATTTGTGGATGTGATACACAGATATAGAAGTACACTCAGTTCTAAGAGAGTCGTGGAGAATCAAATCAGGAGGGGAGACAAAGGGTCCAGTTGAAGCAGTACAGGCGAAAAACGGGGTGTATCACACGCTCTGTAGGTCCGCTGTGGGTCTGTGTTCTTGAAAGTAGGGAGGGGTTCTCGTCACTTCTTGAGAAAGTCTGAGTGGTTCCTGAAGTCCGGTGTGCTCTCACAAAAGAAAGCAGAAAGCAGCGATCAGTACAAAGTTTCTACGGAGTACTTATGGGTTCCACCACACCATGTGAAGGACTGGCCAAAAAGGGTGAAGGAAAAATGGGGAAAAGTAAAGCTGGATGTTTAACCAAACAAAGGCGAGATTGGTCCTCTGACCAATAATTCTAAACTTAGTGAGACTTAAACACTGTCCCCCCTCCTCTCTATTCGGGTGCAGGCGGTCAGGGTTAAAACATGCATATTCAGGACACAAAACTGGCCCGTGAGCATGAACCTCCCTTGGTCCCACCCTCTACTATTTCCCTCTGCACGAGTTACGTACCGCTCTCTGCCGCAACTCTCCTGAGTTGCGCCGGCACAAGCACCTCCTCCAGGATCCACCAGTCACCTGTCCAGTTGTCAGGAAGCTCCGGATCTACGTCTGTAGGCCTGGCGTCAGCAATATATTTTGCGTCTGCTCCATTCTCCTGTTCTGGCTGGTTCCGAGTTGCTGACACCCCGGATGTGTCCTCCTCCTGCCTTTTCTGACACTACTTACCTCTCTCTAGTGGCTCTGATTGGATGTTTCGTGGAGTGATCCTGCCTCTCAAGGGAGACTGCTTCCGGATCATTCCCTCCAGGCTGTGGAACGAGGGAGACTGCTGCCCATTTATTTCCTTCATGCTGCGAAATGAGGAAAAAGTCTTTCATTAATGGCGGCGGTTTCTCTGCTATCCCAGCATCCTTGTCCTCCTCGCTCGAACGGCAAGGTACCCAGGAGGGTTTTACCGAGGGGTTATCAGAGTCGATATTGGCGTTTCCAGTACTTTCCTCACATCCCCCTTCCCTAACTTTCTTGTTTATAAGAAAAGGGGTCCTCGGGTACATAGACAGAAAATCTGAGTTGGCCTGGTCTTTCCCTTTACGGTGATGGACAGTATATTGGAAGGGTTGAAGGGCAAGGAACCACCGTAAGATCCTAGGATTGTGTGCTTTGTTCTGGGATAGCCATTCAAGAGGAGCATGATCAGTGTAGAGGAGAAAGTCCCTGCCATCAAGGTAGTAACGAAGAGCCTCAACAGGCCATTTGATGGCTAGGGCTTCTTTTTCAATTACTGTGTACCGGGTCTCTCGTGGGAACAGTTTGCGGCTAATGAAAAGGATGGGTCGTTCTTGTTAGTTGTCGTCTTTTTGTGATAGAACTGCTCTGAGGCCGCTGTCGGAGGTGTCTGTAAAATGAAGGGTTTCTCATAATCAGGATTTAAGAAGAGGTGTTTAGAGGATATGAGTTGTTTTAGTTGTTGGAAGGAATGTAACTCAGCGGGTGTAGGGTTTTTCAAACACTTTTCTGTCTGTACGGGTTTCCTCAACAGATCAGTCAAGGGGGTAGCGATCTGGGAAAAACAAGGGATGAATCGCCTATAATATCCAAGTAGGCCTAAAAAGGCCCTTAGATCTTTCCGGGTTTTGGGGAAGGGAACTTGGACGATGGCTGCCACTTTTTCTTCCTTGGGTCTGATGCAGCCATCTCCCAATAGGTAACCTAGATATTTCACAGATTTGGCTTCTAAGTGACTTTGAGAAGGATTGATGGTAACCCACCCTCTCTTAGAGTCTGAATAACCTGAGTCAGGTGATGGAGGTGATCTCTCCAAGTATCAGAACAGATGATTATGTCATCCAGGTAAGCCGCTGAATAATCTTTATGGGAGTATAGCATTTTGTTCTTAAGCCTTTGAAAAGTTGCGGGAGCCCTGTGCAACCCAAAGGGCAATACTTTGAAGTGAAACAATCCCTTAGGTGTACAAAAGGCTGTCTTGGGCTCTTAGGGGTACCTGCCAATAGCCCTTGCACAAATCTAAAGTGCTAATATACTGGGCTTTCCCGAGTCTTTCTTCATTTCATCGACTCTAGGGAGGGGATAAGCGTCAAATTGTGATTTCTTATTTACCTCCCTAAAGTCGATGCAAAAGCGTATGGACCCATTGGGCTTGGGCACTAACACTGTCAGTGAACACCGCTCACTCCTGGAGGGTTCAATAATCCCTAGTTTTAACATTTGTAGGACCTCTTGGTCAACAGCTTGTCTCCTAGCTTCGGGGATGCAGTAGGGTCTTAAGCGGACGGTTTTCCCTGCTGTGTATTTCATGCTCTATAAGAGTGGTATGCATATGGGGTGGTGGAACGTCATAAAAGGACTTGGGCGCCTATTCGGAAGGACCTTTCTTTCGTGTTTTTATTATATTGTTTCTATTGATTGGTCTGAGAGTGTTCCAAGTTGGCCCGTACCTGGTCTCTTACCTGGTTTACTGGGTTTTAAAGGCCAGCCACATATTCCAATAGAGGTTTTGTGTTGTCTGTCTCCTCTTCCCACTCCTCTCTTGCCATGTCCTTAAGGGTACGTGGGGGTCTTCCAAAGAGGAGTTTGAATAGGGCGTAACCTAGACTTTTTTGTTGTCCACATCTGATGGCGATCAAAGCTAAAGGGAGCATCTCTTCCCACTTGTGAGCCTCTAGGTTAAGGAGTTTTCTCAGGGTAGTTTTCAAGGTGGCGTTATATCGTTCCACTAGCCCATCCGTCTGCGAGTGGTAGGTGGCAGTACGGATCTGCTTGATATTTAACTGCTGATACACTTGTTTCATTAGGTTGGAAGTGAAGGGAGTACCCTGATCAGTAAGTATTTCTTTTGGAAAACCTATGCGTGCAAAGATATTGATCATGGCTTTAGCCACTTTGGTAGTGTTATGTTGTCTAAGGGAACTGCTTCCGGAAATCGAGTAGCATAGTCTACTAGTACTAAGACATAGCGACAACCGCTACGGGAGGGCAAGAGGGGTCTGATTATGTCCATCCCCACCCTAGAGAAGGGGACATCAATTACAGGGAGAGCTCTTAAGGGGGCTCTGGGTCGGATGTAGTGACTGGTTTTCTTACAGATTACACATTCACAACAATACTTCCTAACTTGTTGATAAATGCCTGGCCAGTAAAATCGTTCTAATATGGCTTTTTCGGTCTTTTCTCCCTCGAAATGGCCACCCAATAAGTGGCTGTGTGCCAGATATAGGACTTTTTTCTCTAAAGGGTAGAGGAACCAATAGTTGGATGGGCTGGATTTTCCCCCCTTTTCTGTATAACAACCCCTTTTTTGTAAAGGATTGGGGACCTACTTGGTGAGGGTCATCTTGCTCAGTCGCTTGCCTCCAAGCTTCCTGTAAGGTTTTATCTTCCCTCTGAGCTGCACAGAAATTCCTGTCATGTTCCCAAAGAGGGAAAGTGGTATGGGACATAAGGGCGGAACTCCAGTTCTTCTTCTTCCTTCTCCTTTGTTGTTTTCTCTTCTGGTTATTTCCTTGCTCCCAATCAGAATTTGTGTCTTGGGAAAAAGGGCCTCTTCTCGACATTCGGCCCCTTCCTTCCAGGGGTCATGAAGCAAGGTATCCATATGGGGGTAGCCAGTTCCTAGGACTACGGGTTTGAGTAAGTGAGGGAGGAGTCCCACATTCATTTGTACTGGGGATTTGGGCAGGTTGAGATTGTCTACCTACCTTGGTCATGGGGTGGGTCTTACATTCTCTGTGGATGCACTGAATATTACCAACTCTGGTGGTGACAGGTGGGTCCCCGGGGATAACTTGAGGTCTTACAAGGGTCTGGCGGTGTGTTACTCTTACAACGCATCTATTACAACGTAATGCTGTTACAACGCAGCTATTACATCGCAAATACCATTACAATGCATGCCATTACAACGCATGGCATTACATAGCAGATGCTATTACAACGCATACCATTACATCGTAAGTATTGGTAAGTATTTAATTTTTTTTTTTTATATTTTATAATTGATTTAATTATTATTAATTATAAAAAAATATTTATTTCGTTTTTAAATATTATAAATTAAATATATTAATTTAATTATTTTTTTAAATAAGTATGAGTATAGGAGTATATGTTTTTAGGTTTTAGGGCAGGGTTTGGGTTTTGGGGTACAGGGGTGTTTTTAGGTTTTAGGGCAGGGTTTGGGTTTTGGGGTACAGGGGTGTTTTTAGGTTTTAGAGCAGGGTTTGGGTTTTGGGGTACAGGGGTGTTTTTAGGTTTTAGGGCAGGGTTTGGGTTTTGGGGTACAGGGGTGTT
Organism: Lissotriton vulgaris; assembly: GCF_964263255.1. Taxonomy (NCBI): domain Eukaryota; kingdom Metazoa; phylum Chordata; class Amphibia; order Caudata; family Salamandridae; genus Lissotriton; species Lissotriton vulgaris. Next base: position 361,541,851 of record NC_141699.1, on the reverse strand, counting down.
TTTAGGTTTTAGGGCAGGGTTTGGGTTTTGGGGTACAGGGGTGTTTTTAGGTTTTAGGGCAGGGTTTGGGTTTTGGGGTACAGGGGTGTTTTTAGGTTTTAGGGCAGTGTTTGGGTTTTGGGGTACAGGGGTGTTTTTAGGTTTTAGGGCAGGGTTTGGGTTTTGGGGTACAGGGGTGTTTTTAGGTTTTAGGGTAGGGTTTGGGTTTTGGGGTACAGGGGTGTTTTTAGGTTTTAGGGCAGGGTTTGGGTTTTGGGGTACAGGGGTGTTTTTAGGTTTTAGGGCAGGGTTTGGGTTTTGGGGTACAGGGGTGTTTTTAGGTTTTAGGGTAGGGTTTGGGTTTTGGGGTACAGGGGTGTTTTTAGGTTTTAGGGCAGGGTTTGGGTTTTGGGGTACAGGGGTGTTTTTAGGTTTTAGGGCAGGGTTTGGGTTTTGGGGTACAGGGGTGTTTTTAGGTTTTAGGGCAGGGTTTGGGTTTTGGGGTACAGGGGTGTTTTTAGGTTTTAGGGCAGGGTTTGGGTTTTGGGGTACAGGGGTGTTTTTAGGTTTTAGGGTAGGGTTTGGGTTTTGGGGTACAGGTGTGTTTTTAGGTTTTAGGGCAGGGTTTGGGTTTTGGGGTACAGGGGTGTTTTTAGGTTTTAGGGTAGGGTTTGTGTTTAGGGATAATTAAATTATATTTACCATTTTAAAATTGATTAAAATATATTTAATAAATTAAATTAATTATTTTACACTAATTACATTTTTAAATTAAATTAATTAAATTAAATAAATAATTATTATTAATTTAATTTAATTTCATTATAAAAAATATGTACTTTAAACTAATTACTTTTTTTATTAAATTAAATTAATTACTATTTTTAATAAAATTACATTTATTAAATAGATATTATTTATTAAATAGATATTATTTAATTAAATTAATTTAATGACAATTTTAAAATGTCTTTTAATTAAATTATTTAAAATAAATTAATTACAATAAACTAAATAACCTTTTTTTTAAAAGGTATACTTACCTATACTTACGATGTAATGCCATGCGTTGTAATAGCATTTGCGATGTAATGCCATGCATTGTAATGACATCCGTTGTAATGGATCCCGCGTTGTAAAATCTGCGTTGTAACGGAACGTGTTGTACTGACACCAATCCGGGTCTGGCGGCATCCCTTGTCTACCAAGGCTTTTCTGGGTTCTCCGTTAATGGCTACCTTTCGGTAAAAGTAATGGGGTTCTCCCCCTAGGGAACAATACAGAGCACGCGTGTATCCTACCTCCATTGGTTCATCCTTTTATTGGCATACTCTGGCAATATGTCCATAGGCACCACAATGGAGACATTGGGGCCCCAGATGAGCAGTTAGTCTGGGGCTGGGGATTGGTGGCGTAGCGTTAGGCATCAGGGTCACTGTTTCTGATTTTCGGGAATAGTGGGTTGGTCGGGGAGCCTTTGAAGGGTGATTACTGGGTTGTTTCCAGGTCACCTCTTCTCTGCCTTTCTGTAGCTCCTGAGCCCTAAAAAATGCTGCTGCGACCTCTACTGCTTTGTCTAAGGATAGGTCGGTATGCTGGCGAACCCATTTCTGAATGGGAGGGTGTAGCCAGGTGTGGAATTGTTCAAGGTATATTTTCTCCAATATAACCTTTTTGGAGGATGTCAGGGGTTTCTGCCATCGGTCACCAGTGTCCTTAAAACGATAGCATAGGGCTCTGGGATTTTCTTGCGGACCTTCTTGGATATGATGGAACTTCATCCGATAGGTCTCTTCTTCGATGCCCATGCGCTCCAGTATACATTTTTTTATATCCGGATATGGGGTGGTCCCCAGAGGGTTAGCAGCTTGATAGGCCGCCTGGAGGTCTCCAGTGAGGAGGGGACCTAAGTACTGTTCCCATCTGTCCTCTGGCCATAAGGTAGCTCGGGCCATTCTTTCGAAATTGGAGAGAAAGAAATCTGGATCTTCTCCCTGTACGTACTTCTGGACTACGACCGAAGGAGGAGCGGTGTAGGCCCGGGGTTGTCGCTGTACTTCAGCGAGCTTCCCCATAGTGGTTTCTTGGGTTTGGCCTTGGCCAGCAAGAGTCTTATGAAGAGCTTCCCTTTCTGTTTCTGCTGTCTCCAAAAAGCGAGCCATGATCTTTTCAAGCCGATCCTGACCTTCCGCCATCTTCTTCACTACGGCATCCATTTCCTCCGATCCCACTTCTGACAATAAATGTCGGAGGGACGGTTGGAAAAAGAACAGAGAAGGCCGTGTTGGATCAATACTGTGGTATTTATTTGATGATGTGATACACAGATATAGAAGTATACTCAGTTGTAAGAGAGTCTTGGAGAATCAAATCAGGATGGAAGACAAAGGGAAGCGTCCTGTTGAAGCAGCGCAGGCAAAAAACGGGGTGTATCACATGTTGTATAGGTCCGCTGTGGGTCTGGGTTCTTGAAGTTAGAGAGGGGTTCTCGTCACTTCTTGAGGAAGTCTGAGTGGTTCCCAAAGTCTGGTGTGCTCCCACAAAAGAAAGCAGAATGCAGCGATCAGTACAAAGTTTCTACTGAGTACTTATAGCTTCCACCACACCACGTGAAGGACTGGCCAAAAAGGGTGAAGGAAAAATGGGGAAAAGTAAAGGTGGATGTTTAACCAAACAAAGGATAAATTGGTCCTCTGACCAATAATTCTAAACTTAGTGAGCCTTAAAGACCGTCCCCCCTCCTCTCTATTCGTGTGCAGGTGGTCAGGGTTAAAACATGCATAATCAGGACACAAAACTGGAACGTGAGTGTGACCCTCCCTTGGTCCCACCCTCTACCATTTCCCTCTGCACGAGATACGTACCGCACTCTGTTGCAACTCTCCTGAGTTGCGGCGGCACAAGCACCTCCTCCGGGATCCACAAGTCCTCTGTCCAGTTGTCGGGAAGCTCCGGATCTCCGTCTTCGGCGTCTCTAGGCCTGGCGTCAGCAATATCCTCCGCGTCTGCTCCGTTCTCCTGTTCTGGCTGGTTCCGAGTTTCTGACACCCCGGATGTGTCCTCCTCCTGCCTTTTCTGCCACTCCTGACCACTCTCTAGTGGCTCTGATTGGATGTTTCGTGGAGTGATCCCGTCTCTCTCAGGGGAGACTGCTTCCGGATCATTGCCTCCGGGCTGTGGAACGAGGGAGACTGCTCTGGGTTATTTCCTTCATGCTGCGAAACGAGGTAAAAGTCTTCAGTTAATTGCAGCAGTTTCTCTGATATCGCCTCGTCCTCCTCACTAGAACGGTAAGGTGCCCAAGAGGGTTCTACCGAGGGGTTATCAGAGTCAATATGGGCGTTTCTGGGACTTTACTCACATCGTACCTGAGCACTCAAATAAAATACGTCCATGTCAGGGAGACTTAGGCCACTCTGTTCAAAGGGGAGTGTCATAATCTCTCAGGCTATGGGCGGCTGTCAACCCACCAAAGCCAAGGAGACAAGGCGCAATCTAATCTGCTGGCGAAAGTGAAGGGGCAAAGAGATTGGTAAGTTTATGAAAAGATAGAGGAATTTAGGGAGGATTGCCATTTTTGCTACGGCCAGGCGGCCAATCAGGAACACAGAAAGCAATTTACAGCCTTCTAGTCTGTTGTTTAGCCAAGTTAGCAAATGGCCATAGTTATTCCTCCACAGTTTGTCAGTATTTCTGCTGTTTGTCAGTATTTCTGCTAAGCTACACCCCAAGATATTTGACAGCGCCATCTGCCCAGACAAAGGGGAACTCCGCATCTGTTTGAGGTGTCTTGTTCATCAGGCAGAAGATAATAGATTTAGCCCAGTGGATTTAAATTCCGGATATCCCGCCATATCTCGTGAATTCCCTGGGCTGCAAGCGGCTCCATTGCAGTTGCGAAAAGTATGGGGGAGAGGGGGCATCCCTGACGGGTTCCCCTAGTAACTACAAATGGGTCAGATACACTACCATTAATTGTAAGTCGGGCCGCGCGTAGTGAGTTGAGAAGGCCAAAAGATTTTCATAAATGAGGTACTTAAGCCTAGGCACACTAGCAGAGCAAAAAGATACGGTGATTCAAGGGAGTTAAATGCCTTAGTGGTGTCTAAAAAAACTGCCACGGCGTGTAGAGTGGGATCTATGGTATAGAGCAGTGCAAAGAAAATACAAAGGTTATGTGAGGTGGACCTGCATGGCACAAACTCTGCCTGATCCGGCCTCACCACAGTTGGAAGCAGTGGGAGAAGGTACAAGGCAAGTAGCTTGGCAAGAATTGGATTGTCGGTATTAGCCGGGTCTGGTGGCTCAGTGGACTAATGTGTCCACTTCAGGGGCCTGTGTTTGACTTTATGGTCACAGGTTCAAATCCTGGCAAGTCCACTCAGCCTTCCATCCATCTGAGGTCGATAAAATGAGTACCATTGAGTTGGGTAACAATAAACATCTGTTATTGAGCGCCAAGATAACCTTCTGGGTGAACGTGCGCTTTACAAATACACATGTTATGTTATTAAGGAAACATCATCGACGTTGACAAAGATTACTATTCTACCGACGGCTACTGCTCCTTCTCCGTCGACGACACCGACGACGGTAGTACCGTTGACGCCTCCTCTATCATCATGTAGAGAATTACAAGTGTGGTCAGCTATGCTGTCTGCAGTCCCTTTACCATTGCCGTCTACGACAGCTTCACTGTTTGAAAGACGAGGCTCATCCTTAACGGTTCTTTCACCGTTAAAGTTGCCGGAGCAATTATTAGATTCTGAAGAGGAAGAAGAAGAAGAAGAAGAAGAATGTTATGAAGATGAGAGTTTTCGTGCAGCTAGAAGTCCATCTGAGCTGCTAATAAAATATCAGGATGAGGATCAGGAAGAAGAGGAACAGTTCCTTGAGCCTACTAGTCGGGCTCCAGCGTCAGTGCCTACGGCGCAGATGTCATTAGTTCTTCTCCATAACTTACAATATATGCTGAGTGATTATTATTGCCGGTTCCCACCATCGGAGTCTGGGGAATCACGCCTTTCAACGCCTATGCCACAAACAACTACGGCAGCTTTAAGACCTTCAAGGCAATCTTCTCCGTTGCCAGTCTCAGATACGCAACCTACAGTTCCTCTTTCTCCGATACCATCTCACCATGCCCAGGATGATGTCACCTCTGAGGAGGAAAGAGAAGAGTGAGAAGTGGATGACAAATCAGTATTGTCGGAGTGGGACGAATATCAAGCTCAAACCCCTTCTCGAACTGGCCCACCTACTGCGGACTCTCCGCCTATAGACATCGGGAGTTTTCATCAGATCATGGAAAGGGCAACAAAAAGATTTTTAATTACCATGGAGACAAAGCAGGATGACTGTTTCCTGTATGATTTTAAGAATCAACCGCAAAAGCAGGTTAAAACAATCCCAATAATTGACTTTATTTGGAAGGAGGGATTAAAGATAATGGCTACGCCAAACTCTCTCCCTGCAGTACTACCTCGAGTAGATAAAAAGTATAAGACACCTCTCACTTCGCCTTATTGGACAAGCTAAAACGGATTCAGTTGTCAACCAAGCGGCTTAGAGGCGAGCCAGAAATCCATCTTCACAAGTCACCGCTCCCCCTGACAGGGATGGGAGACGTCTTGATTCAATTGGCAAGAAGGTCTCAACTATAGCTGCAAATATTGTCCGTGCTGCGAACTCCCTAGCGATATTAGGGAGGTACGACAGACAGATGTGGTCTGACATAGCGCCATATATTGAGAAGCTTCTGGAGCCTGATAGGTCTGAAGCCAAGAAAATTTTGCAAGAAGGAGAATGTACATCTGCTGAAATGATCGATGCAGCAGTGGATGTGGCAGCTACAGGTTTCAGGCAGTTTGCGGGTGCAGCGGTGCTGAGAAGGCAAGGATGGCACAAATCAACATCCTTTCGCCTAGAAGTCCAAACTAGGATCATGGACATGGCTTATGACAGAGAGTACCTCTTTGGTAAGCATGTGGATGAAGCTTTGCAGACCATAAAGAAGGACACAGAGGCAGCGCGATCGCTGGGAAGTCTGCAATTCCGTAAGTCGTCCTTTCGTGGTGCAAAAGGACGAGGCAATTTCTCTAATAGAGGAGGATACTCTCAGCAACGTTCATATAACAACACACAAGGTAACCAAAGATACCAACCGTACAAACAACAGACGTACGGTCAGAGAGGAAACAATTATTCGAAGGCAAGAAGGAAGTCTTCTTTTCGAGGACGAGACACCAACAAAAGCAAGTGAGACGGACAACCTGCCACCACCTCAACCCATTCCAAACTTAAAAATTGGAGGAAGAATATCCCATTTCTTATCAAATTGGTCAAAGATTACTGCAGACAGATGAATCCTGGATATTGTAACCAGGGGACACGTTCTAGAATTTGTCAAAGCCCCTCCAAATTCTCCCCCAAAAGGTCCACCACCAGCTCATCTCAAGGAGCTGTTCTCCCAAATATTTGTCATGATTCGGAAAGGAGCGATCGAAAAAGTACCTCAATTGCAAAGAGGGAGATGTTTCCTCTTACGCAAGAGCTCAGGGGAGTGGCATCCTATCCTCGACCTGCGTGCCCTCAACAAATACCTCAAAAAAGTATCCTTCCAGATATTAACACTTCAAGAAATCCTCCAGTTCCTCTCAGAAGGGGATCACATGGCAACCCTCGACCTTCAGGATGCTTACTTCCATGTGCCCATCCTTCCCAGGCACAGGAAATTCTTAAGGTTCAGAGTGGCTGGCAGGGACTTTCAGTTCAAAGTTCTCCCATTTGGACTACGTTCAGCTCCCCGAGTTTTCACAAAGATGTTAGCTCCTGTAGCAGCTCATCTTCATTTGGAAGGCATTCAGATTTACCCATACTTGGACGACTGCCTTATTAAGGCCAATTCTCTAGACACAGCAAGAGCGCACGTTCAAAAATGCCTGTCGCTATTTCAGAACCTGGGCTTCTCAATCAATTTCGAGAATTCCCATCAGACTCCGTCTCAGAGAAAGTCTTTCTTGGGAGCAACATTGGACACTCAACTTGCTCAAGGTTTCGTTTCAAAAGAATGACAGAATGGCTTCCATACTACTGAAAAAAGAGTCCGTTTCCGTTCGCAGATTCAAATCTTTCCTAGGGATGATCTCCTCCTGCATCCCTCTCATTCCCAACTGTCGTCTCAAAATGAGGCCCTTACAAGAAGAGCTCAGTCTTCAATGGGTGCAAATGGTAGGATCATTCAAAGACATGATCAATATAACTCCTCGGATGAGGAACACTATTCAATGGTGGATGCAAAGAAGCAACTTAAAGGTGGGATGTGCATTCCTGACGGAGGTGCCCAGATTTATCGTTACCATGGATGCTTCTTTGGAGGGATGGGGCGCTCACCTCTAGGGAATGATGGTCAATGGAAAATGGAACGTACAACAGAAAAAGTGGCACATAAATCTCCTAGAACTACGAGCCATCTTTCTAGCTCTGAAATCTTTTCGGACGATCATCGAGGGTTCCACGGTTCTAATTCTAACAGACAATACAACCAGTATGCATTATCTGAACAAACAGGGAGGTACAACGTCGGCACTACTATCTCGTCAAGCGCAAGAGATTTGGAATTGGGCCCTGGATCACGACATCAATCTTTCGGCGGTCCACGTTCCAGGGATCTCCAACGTGCTAGCAGACTCCCTCAGCAGGTCTGCAGTATCCAATCACGAATGGGAGATCCAACAGCCAACCGTGGATCAATTTTTTCGAGAGTGGGGTCACCCCGACCTAGATTTGTTTGCAACGAATCAGAACCGGAAATGCCCACACTTTGCAAGCTGGATTCCCCACAAGAACTCATGCGGGGATGCGCTTTCGATGAGCTGGTTTCAGATATTTGCATATGCCTTTCCACCAATTCCTTTGGTCCCCAAGGTCATCCGGAAGATGATTAGACAGCCATGTCGCCTAATCCTCATTGCTCCCAGGTGGCCTCAGCAATATTGGTTCACCGAGCTTTTCCTCCTCTCGGAATGCAATCCCTTTCAGTTGCCACAAATACGGAATCTCCTAACAGTTCAAGGGGTTCAACTTTGCCATCCGGACCCAGCTTCCTTGAAATTAGCAGCTTGGCTCCTCAACACAATGAGTTCGCCCACTTAGACATCCCTGCAGATTGTCAAGAAGTTCTGGCCAATGCTTGAGCGCCGGCCACGATTAAGACCTATAAACTCAAATGGAAACGATGTTGTGCCTGGTGTCACTCTGTTAATCTGCATCCCATTCATGCTAAACCAGAACAGATCTTGCCTTTCTTTCTCCATCTGGCTAGATCGGGCTTATCGCATTCAACTCTGAAAATATTTTTGGCAGCCATTTCCAGATTTCGTCAGGATGGATCTACTTCACGTTATTCATCAAGGATAATTCAGCAATTTTTTAAGGGCCTATTCCATATGATTCCTCCGATTCGATGCCCACCTCCATCTTGGTACTTGAATGTGGTGCTCGCTCAACTCATGCGTCACCCTTTTGAACTCATTCATAAAATTGATCTCAAGTTCCTTTCATGGAAAGTCTCTTTGCTTTTATCATTGACGTCAACAAGAAGAGTCAGTGACATTCAAGCATTCACAACAAGATCTCCTTTCTTGCAATTCACTTCAGATTCAGTGGTATTGCGGACTAATCCAAGGTACATGCCCAAAGTTCCCTCTGACTTTCATCTTAATGAGCCGATAATTCTCAAAACATTCTTTCCAAATCCACAATCTGCGGCTGAAAGGGCCTTACATTCGTTAGACATCAGGAGATGTCTCAAGTTCTACCTCCAACGAACTGCCACAATTCGTCAAACCGACCAACTGTTCGTAGCCTACGGAAAATTGCGCCAGGGATGTGCTGTATCCAAACAGACTGTAGCCCGATGGGTCTCCTCAGCAATTGTACTCTGTCATTAACAAGCTGGAAGACCTTCACAGTCTTTTCCAAGGGCGTATTCTACAAGAGCGGTCTCCTCTTCTACCGCTCTCTTCGCTGGTGTGCCTCTTCATCAGATCTGCCGAGCTGCATCTTGGTCCAGCAGGCACACCTTTACCAAACATTACTGTTTGGACACTGCAAGTGATGCAGATGCTTCGGTGGGAAGAGCAGATCTTCGCAATCTTTTCAAATAAGGTTAGCCTCTGTTCTCCCTCCTCCTCTATGCTATTTTTAGACGCTTATAACATGTTATTCTCTTTGCTGTTATGCATGTATACTGTGATACAAGGAGCGTCTAATGAGAATGATATGTTTTGGTACTGCTATCTATTCTGATTCAGGCATGTGAATCTATGAAAGACACCCAAATACTGGAGACGAACAATAGTTACTTACCTGTAATCTGTGGTTCTCCAGTATTGGTGTCTTTCATAGATTCACATGCACCCGCCCACCTCCCCTCAGAGGCTCCTTCAGGCAATTATGTTGGTTTCACTTCTGTACGAGAAAATCTGAGAGCCTGAGCCTCTGGGAAGAACATTCTGGTGGGTGCTGTCGCCTGATTGGCTGCAGTTTGGTCTATACAAAATTACTAGGATAGTCATGTGTGGAAGTTTTTTGCACTGTAGCCTAGGGCTACTTTACTTCCTGGTTTGTTATTACCAGGGTTTTGGTTTTTCTATAGGCATATTATTGCTTTTTTATGTACCGTGGGACTCCCACTCCGGCGACGGGGAATGATTCAGGCATGTGAATCTATGAAAGACACCAATACTGGAGAACCATAGATTACAGGTAAGTAACTATTGTTCATATGTATCGTGCCTCACTTAACGAGTTTTTATTAAACAACTGTTATATATTTATTTTGTTAGAAATATGACTATAATACCTTCATTCTTTGTTGCATCCCAATTAATTTACGGAAGACAACAGGAGGTACTCCCGAGGTCGGGTTTACACCCCCAACAGCCCACCGATTAAAAAAATGGCGGGGAGGTACGGCCAACTGCCAATTAGGTCAATGGAGCCACAGGTCAAAAAAGTTTGGGAACCACTGCCATATGTCATCAGAACAGGCAGTTCAGTGGGGGTCAGTAGTAATGTCAGCTCAGTCACCCCGTGTTGGTTAATTAATTAACAATAATTATTGAATACCAGTCATCAAGTAGGGGTCGTCTCCCCCAAAACAGTGGAGCCAAGTGTTTGTTTAGGGCACGAGGCTGCATCTCACTCCCACAGGAAAATCCAGTCTCTGTCAGTGTGAGGAATAACCATGCAGGCAATCAAAAATGCAGGCTTGTGAAAAGGGAGGCACTGTTTTTTATGTATCGCTTTCACAATGTACTCACTTAATTTCTTACCACACAGGCCTGGGAGGCTCCGCTCCCCTCCCAGTGTTGCCAGATTGGGCTATTTCCCGCACAATTGGGGAAATTTTTCCCATTTGTGCAGGAAAAACCCATACCTGGCGGGGGCTACTTTTTGGGTGGGTATAAGCCTGTTGTGCGCAAAAATACTGCTGGGGCGGCGCCAACCACGAGGAGTCCCTGGCATGCGCTTGCTGATGAGTGTGCAGCAAGCTGGATTGGTGAGGTAAGATTGGAGGAGGGAGGAGAGGTATGATTAGAGGAGAGAGGCGGTCATTGGTGAGGTATGATTGGAGGAGGGAGGAGGTCAGGACAGAGACGACCAGCCCAGCCTGTGCGCACAGTGCGTGTGACGTGACTAACTCTTGTCCCTCTAAAGATGTCCGTATATGCTGCCTGCAGCCCTGCCCCTTGCCTTAGCCTTTGTATGGCGCACAGCACGTCCACCCCACCCGCCCCCACACATGACTCTCGCCATGCGCTCTCCTCACTCAGCCTCTCCTCTTAGCAGTTTTGGTGCGTGTTACGTAACTGACTCTACCCAGGAGGAGCATCTCTCTCCGGACTCCTCGTCTACAACAACATGCGTGGTCAGGCTGTGTGATCGCCCGCCTGCAGGCCGCATCAGGCAGACTTTCTCCTTGTAATGTTGGGTAATGTAAAATGCACCCCTCTCTGTGTGGTCTGGTGTCCTACTGTCACCCACATCTCCAGTACACTGTACTGAGTCTGCACCGTCTCTCTCAGACAGTCATAGGCTCCTCGACGGGCCTGGCACCTGCTGCAGGCTGGCACTGCAGTATTAGGCTTCTATGCTAATATTCGATCCGCATTTCTAACTATCCTAGTCCTTCTGCATTTGATCCTATGGTCAGTCTGGAGGAGGCCAAAGGCCAGGGCAGGGTAGGGACAGACGAGCTACAAGTGCTTGGTGACTCAGTCTCACTCACACGGTGGGTCATCACTGTTGGAGAGATACTCGAGACTAGTAGTGTCTGTGGTACTGTGACTGCAGTCCCAGACAGTAGCAGGCACTGGTGGTTAATCTTCTCGTTGTCTCTCTCGTGCATGCCTGCGTGCTCTGGGCTGCCTGGCCTGGGCTGGCTGGCCTGTGTTTGCACTGTCTGCTGCCAACTAGTCGCGGCCCGGCCCCAGCCTTCAATCCCTGTCCTTGAGTAGCTGCCTTCAACTTCAGAAGGACGCCAGGAGTGGACCAGGATGGTTTGGTTGACTGACTGTATCCTGCCCTAATCTAAGTAAGTGACTTGACATTTAATGTTTACCTCTCCGTCCAGGTTACCTATACAGTAGGAACTTGTCTAGTTTGAGATTCATGCCACAGAGGTAGGGTGACTTTCACCAGCTGTCCAGCAGATTTCTGCAATTTTGGCTCATATCCCGCTTTTTAGAATGTGTAGAGGTAACCCATTGAGAGGAACTTATTGGGTGTTGTAAAGTTGTATTAGTTAGCAGCTATTATAAGTAAGTAATTTAATTAACAGATATGTTGCTGGTTTTAGAAATTACCATTTTATTTATTTTCTTACTGCTTCTCTGTTTCTATGTTGATAAGAGTTGTCATTCTGCAGAGCACCATTGATGTTAAATTGTTAAATTGTAGTCCTTCTATTTTTGCAAAAAGTCCTGGTTTTTAGTTGTCAAGATCTGGTGTGTGTGCACTGACCAATGCGTCGTTCCAGCCAACCTCATTTGTTTAAATAATTAAAGCTTGGCTGCTTTTTTAAGGTATCTCTCTGGTCATGTCACGTTTTTGTTATGGATTTTGGGTGACAGTTGGAAGTACACCACATGTGAAGTTACCCGAAGGTGAGGGGCAGGCCTGTGGAATGCATGTGTGGATGTGAAAGCATGGAAATACCTTGCCTGTGTTAGTGCCTTTTTCCATGGGACGCGTGTGTTAATTTGCCAAATCATTAAAGGGAAAATGTGTCAATTGTATTTTTTTTTAATATTGGACTTAATGGTCGGTAGTTTTTAGAAAAAGTTGTCCTTCATAAAATAGAAGGCATTGAAGTTGCAGCTTTAGCACATGGGGGAACAACCTAGTTAGTCAGTAACCTAGTTAGTCGGTATTTAAGCGACCTCATGGCGTGTGCCATCACAGCCCATGATGTCACAATGTGTGGCATCACAGTAAGTGATATCACGCGAAGTAACATCAGATAAGATCCCACACATTTGTTTTGTAGTTTATCATGAGTTCATTAAGCACATTATGAGATTTAACAAATTGCAAGTGCTGCAAAAGTGGCACAATCCCAATGTAAAATGTGGAGCTCAACACATAGTACTACAATTGTTTTTAAAACCCTGCCATAAAGAAACTGGCAACAAAGAGAAGCATGGTACTACATCTGTTATGCTTAATTGGTTGCAAAGTCTGTGTTTTCTAATATTTTATGTGGCTAAGACATCTGCAGAGGTGCCCGGTAAATATAAGGGAATAACAATTGGTGAGAACTCCGGAGGTTAATGTATTTGTCGGAGAGATCTCTGCTTTGTGTAGTCCCAGATCTGAATCAAAGTAATGTTCAAGGTTAATGTGTCTCCTGCAGAACACATCATGTAATATGCAGATGACAGATTTCTTTTTATTGTAGCTAGGTTAGTGGGCTACTGCTTTGAGCACAGATTCTTTTGTTCCTTGCAGTTCATAGTTAATGAGCCTTTTACTATTGCACAGTGAGCTATGTGTGACTGCTGCATCTTTTAACCTTCACAGTCATGCAACACATCTTGTACATTGATATACACACTTGCATGATTTATTGTCCATGTGTCTTTATGTAAATCACTCTGATACCCTGCAAGGGAAATACAGAAGGAGTGTGATTAGTAATATTATAGTATATATGCAGATGTGCAGAGCGTAATATATTTATTGACAACGTTGAGTGTGGGGCAGGACCATGACTCATGAGAATGGAAGCCTCCAGTGAGTTGCATTTCCCCCAGTTAACTCCCTCCCACGATCTGTATATTGAATAGAATGTATATTTGTCCATTCTAGAACGTTGATGCCTTTTCTTGGGTCCTGGGGCAGTCAATGGCTACTGATCAGTGTTCGAGGCAGGGGCAGTGAAAGTGGATTGCGGGAGGGTCTTCAGCACCCCCAAATAACATTGGAGGATTTCAGATCGAAAATGATCAGTACAGAGGACCTTTCATTTTTTATTGACGTAGTTACTGCATGTTCAAAGACAGTGTGCCAAACATCAGATAACTTTATCTGACCAGCTGATTCTTTTAACATGTATTTGCTTTTGCATATTCTTGCTGCGAAGAGACGGCATTCTGTAACACAACCCTCTTGCTGGTGGGCTGAAGGGTGCAAGTAGGGAAAGTGCTACTACTAGAATTTGACAGTGCAAAGCACTGGAGCAACAAATAGATTTGTGTTGGTATAAAAACTATTCGCACCATATTTCCAGTTTTCTGCTTTCATTAACTAATCGTTGTGTAATGATACTGAAAGATGTGTTCTTTGTTTATTTTAGATGTAAACTAATGGAATAAAGTGTTGAATCAAAGATTTAAAAAACAAAAGGAGGCGTGTCCAAGATGGCGGCGTGATCGGACGCAGGTCTCCGAAGCTCCCTGCCCGATCCCGCCTAAACGCCGCAAATTTCGCCTAATCTCTCCCTGGAAAGCGAGGTACAGCATAAAGGAAGGTGCTGCATAGCTGCGGTGACCCCGGAGTGAATTTGTCATTCTGCGCGCTTTGTCCGGGAACCCAGAAGGGAGAAGACGCTCCTCCGCTGTCTGCAATGGCAGCCGCACCGGGGACCTGACCGGCTCGGGTGTCTCTGCCTCGGAGTCTCTGAGGCGAAACAAACATACCAGCACCACTGAAAGCGGAACGATCTGGTCTGCACTCTCCACCGATAACATCGGAGCTGTAGGGACGGACAGCGACATAGCACCACCCCAGCGGCCCAGCCGGCGATTATGGAGGACCCGGCCGGGGGTCGCGGAAATAGAGGCCATGGCTCCGGGCCTACATCTCGGACGCCTGCGCTCTTTGGTGCGACCGGTCGGAGCGGCCCTGCACAGCCAAAGCGGGCCCTGCAGACGGCGGACTGCACGAAGCAACCTCCCCACAACAATTTGGGCTTTTGAAAGCTCCAAACGGTCCGGTGAGGCCCCAGCGCGACCGAAGGTGGTGGCGTCGACGAGGCCTCGCAGCCCACAGCCATAGGGCCCACTCGGAGAGGGAGTGGAGCGACGCTGGGACGCCGGACTAGGACGACGGACTGCTCCCGATACAGCGAACGCAGAGGTGAGGAGAGCGGTGGTGGGCACCAGAGGAGGCTCTGGGGGCACCACCGAGCCCCCGGCGCGGGGTTGGCTACAGAAGCCGAAGCTGCACCGCATGGGAGGATCAGCCGGGCACATTGACACTGGGGACACCATTTTCGAACCCTCACTGCACAACACTGCATAGTGCACCAGCGAAGGGACTTCTGACTGCCTGAGAAGGGGCCGCTCCCACTGCCCTTTTTGGCCGGCGGAAGGGTGATCGGTGACATTTGCTGTCCTGACCCCGGGTGTCGTGAGGGGCTGTCTGGACTGCGCTGGTGAAATCTGCCCCCAAAAGCTACATCACCGTCCTCCTGCATTCACCACGAGCCCCAAACCCGCCGCCTACTTGTCTCTGAGACTGCCCTCACCATGGCGGGACAAAGGGGGAAGAAAGGGCCCCAGACACTCCCGGAACTGTTGGCTAAGTCCCAGCCCAAGCCCAGTAAGGACCCACCGTCCCCGGTGACCGCGAAACCGCTGCCAACACCGACGGACGACCAAGTGCCCATTACCAGATCCTTTCTAGAGACATTATTTAACTCGCTCAGGGAGGACTTCAAATCCCTAAAGCAGGGTGAAGTCCGAGAGCTCCGGCGCGATGTGGAGGGCCTCGGAGAACGCGTGGTCGCTGTTGAAGAGGCTGACCAGACCAGAAGCGAGGAAATTGCGCAACTCCAACAAGAGGTTCTGCGCCTCACAGACCAGCAGCTCGACCTCCAAGCCCACGCGGAGGACCTTGAAAACCGTTCCCGTCGAAACAACGTACGGGTACGGGGGGTACCTCAAAAGGAAGAGGGGGCTGATATTACAGGATACCTACAGGCCCTCTTCAGGAGCATATTGGGGGAACCTGCGGACTTCGCCATTCGCATCGACGGGGCGCACAGAGTTGGGCTGCCTCGACGAGCCCCAGCCCCGCCACCAGACATCCTGGCTTTCCTCCCTGACTTTCCGTTAAAGGAGCGGATTCTCCGAGAAGCTCGACGAGCCCAGCCCCTTCAGTTTCAGGGTCATCCTATTGCCCTATACCAAGACCTCTCCACCATCACTCTGCAAAAAAGGAAGGAATTCAAACGAGCAACGGACTTCCTACGACAACAAGAGATCCCCTACTCGTGGGGACACCCGTTTCGAATAATATTTAAATGGAATGGATGATTGCATCAGTTGAGATCACTCAAAGACACTTGCGCCCTCCTGGGACTTGACCAGGAAGATGACGAGCCTATATCGAGAGAATCACAAGGGCCGTCCAAGGGTGGCTGGCGCACTGTGAGTTATAGACGATCCCCGTCACAACGCCTTAAACCAGACGCCTCTGTCATCTCAAAAGAACGAGCAACAGCGGTGGCAGAGGTAGCCAAAGAAACTTCTACATCTGAGTGAATGATTCCTTTCCATCAGAGGTTACCTATAGCACACACTTTGCCCCTGCGGGGGGAGGTGGTCGGGTGGGGGGCCGGAGAGGCCGCCGTCGGATATGACCCTTTCAGAACACTTTACCACGGCCCTGTGCGGACTAACAGGACTGGGACTATGCATTTCTTTGGCTTTGGGGTTGGGAGGGGTGAATCGGGAGGAGGGGGGTAATTCTCTAGCTCCAGAACAGACTACCTTTACCATGGGCATACAGTTTGATTGTTGGATTGTTTGGGGGTGTTTTGCGGTCGCGGGAGGGTCCGAGGGCGGGAACCAGTGTGCCAGAAGGGTTCTATCGAATACAGATTTGACATGTCATTCCTGTGCCAGTTACGAGTCATGACGACTAAATACCACGAGGAGGCCGGAGGGGGTCTGCGAGGTCACAAAGGGGGTTACTGTTTGCGATCTGACGCGCCGATGCACCACATACATATGATGATGACTCTGAGCTACATCACATGTTAACTTGGCCATGACTGATACCATCCTTAGAATATTGACCCTCAACGTGAAAGGGTTGAATAACCCCGTTAAGAGAAGAGCTATTATCTCCTACCTGGAAAACTCGGGGCCGATATCTGTTTACTACAGGAGACCCACCTCTTGCAAAAGGACTGGCATAGAATGCGCTCCCACACCTTCCCACAGCAACTCTCTTCCTCCCTTCCCACGAAAAATGCTGGAGTGGCAACCCTGATATCCAAACACTTTCGAGGACGGGTGGGTAACAAGGTGGGGGAGATTAAGGGCCGCCTGTTAGCACACACGTTTCAGCTAGGAGATACACATCTCACAATTGGCTCCCTTTATGCCCCGAATACAGGACAAGAGGCCTTTCTGAAAGGCGCTGTCTCAGAGGCGCTTCAATCCTCACACTCACCCTTACTCTTGGGCTGGGATTTCAACATCGTTATGGACACACATGCCGATAGGTCAGGGCACCGCTATGGGGGGACAGGTGCGGTCTCATCAAATGGACTTGAGTGGCTAAGAGATAGGGAATTAGTAAACCTCTGGAGGACCAAACACCCGGCTGCATCGCAGTTCACCTTTTACTCTCATGTGCATCGCACATATGCTAGGCTCGACCATTTCCTGGGCTCCTCGGAGCTGCTCAAAATTCTTGAGGATGTTAACATAATACCTGCAGCCATTTCCGACCATGACGCGGTAGAACTGTCGCTCAGACTCCGCGCGGCCCATCGCCCCCGGGGCTCGTGGCGCCTATGCGAAACCTTACTGCAACGACCAGACGTCAATAAAAGACTTAGCGATTGCATTCCTGACTATTTAGCCACTAACGACACACCAGGAATTTCCATGACGGCTCTCTGGGGGGCCCTGAAATCGGTCGCTTGCGGCGAATTAATTGCCATAGCAGCGGCTGAGGCCAAAGATCGCAAAACTACAAGAGACGACCTCACAGCGCGCGTTGCGGAATTGGAAAGAGTCCATAGTCGCACCTGCGCTCCACGGGTTTGGAAGCAATTAAAAGCAGCTAGGGCCCAACTAGCCAGCCTGGATACCGACAGGGCGGAATTCGCAGCTCTCCGCCTTCGACATACTTATTATGTCGGGGGTAACAGAACTGGCTGTCTACTGGCCAGTGCTTTGAAGGCCAAGACCCAACGCTTTAAGATTACCGGTCTCACGGACGACGCCGGGGCAGTTCTCACGGAGGATGTCCAGGTGGCCGAAGCGTTCCGATCTTACTATGCCTCGTTATACGGGGCAGAAGAGACATCCCCTGCTGAAATAGATGCATACTTGAATATGACGGCCCTTACCGAGCTCTCCAAGGCAAACGCAGATGCCCTGGATGCCCCCATCCGCCAGGATGAAGTACTGGCAGCCATATCCCGTTTGCGCCCGCTCAAATCCCTGGGACCCGATGGATTCTCGGCGGGATTTTATAAGATCTTCGGCCGGCTGATAGCCCCAGTGCTCACCCGCCTCTTCAACTCTTTCGAAGGCCCAAGCGCTATCCCCTCGGACATGCTGGCCGCGGAGGTAGTACTACCAAAACCCGGTAAAAAACCCACACACTTCTCTGCTTTCCGCCCTATTTCACTATTGAACCTTGACTTAAAGCTTTTTACTGGCATTCTTGCCGCACGCCTTGGCCCCTGCCTTCCCGGGATTTTGGAACTAGACCAATCAGGTTTTGTGCCCAACCGGCAATGCAGCGACAACACTAAAAGAATACTCCATCTACTTGACAAATCGTATTTTCAAGCCTCAGACTCCGCACTGCTTGCCATTGACGCGGAGAAGGCGTTCGACCGCGTGGACTGGACATATTTACTACAGGTCCTGAGGCGTTTCGGACTAGGTGACCGATTCTGCTCTTGGATAGCATGTTGCTACCACCACCCCCAGGCTAGGGTTCAGCTGGGCGGCTTCCGTTCAGACCCATTTGAAATTCAGCGAGGCACTAGACAAGGGTGTCCCCTTTCCCCCCTTCTATTTGCCCTGTATATAGAGCCCCTAGCGCAGAAGGTCCGGGATAATCCCGAAATTAAGGGTATCACCTCCGGCCGCGAACCCCACACAATTAGTTTATATGCAGATGATGTGATAGTCGCCCTTGACCACCCAGACAGCTCCATTCCCGCCTTCATAGAGGAACTTGACTCCTTCGGCTCCGTCTCGGGATTCCGCATTAACAGAGGTAAATCTCTGATATTGCCGCTGGGAAAAAATGCACAGACGCGCGACTCTGCCATTGGACGAGGGAGCGGTCTTCAGCTGGCCGCCCAGGTCCCGTACTTAGGGATTACCCTTACCTCCTCAACAGAATCGACTGTATCAACCAACTACAAAACCCTCGCAACCCAGATCCGGATGGATCTAGCACGCTGGTCGAAACAGCCGCTCTCTTTGCTGGGAAGGGTGGCGGCGGTGAAAATGTCAATTCTTCCTAGGGTCCTCTATCTTTTCCATACCATCCCGATCACACCCCCAGCAGGCACCCTGAAAGAACTACAAGCCGCTCTCCATCATTTCATCTGGGAGGGGAAACGCGCACGTGCCCATAAACAATTGGCATACAAAAGCATGGACGAAGGGGGCCTTGGAGTCCCCAACCTGCTGCAGTACTTCCATGCCTCTCAACTCCGTTACCTAGTGAAGTGGTATAGGCTGGAGTCGGAGAAGAGATGGCTCTTCCAGGACAGAGCTATGGCGCAGACACCGCTTTGGAGGATTCCATTCCTCGCCAGACAACATCGTCCGCGATACTTACTTAAGTCACCTATTACACGAATGACTTTACAAGTATGGGATAGGGTGGCTCTTAAGAGAGGTTTGACAACCTTTCCTTCCCCATTCACCCCCATACTAGATAATCCAGAATTCCCCCCCGGGCAATGACGCAGGCACATTCTCACAATGGCGAGGTACTGCATGTCGCTCTGCCGGCTACCTTTTCGATCTAAGAGGATTTCTTCCTCTTGCAGACATCAAACAAGGGTACGAAATAGAAAATCCGCACCTTTTCCAGTACTTCCAACTTAGACATTGGCTCACCGACCCAGACACCGCCACCATGGTGGGTCGCCCAATGACAACCTTTGAAAAATGGTTACCTATCAAGGACACAGATAAACACCTCATATCCGAAATTTACAAAATGCTCACACCGCCACACACTCCAGATAAAACACCAGGTCAGAGGCGCTGGGAGGCTGAATTAGGCAGGACTTTAACAGCTAAAGAATGGCGCTATGTATATTATAGGGCCTCGCACACCACACGTAATACAGCGGCAAGGGAAATGGCAGTGAAACTAGCTATGTATTGGCACCTCACCCCGGTCCGGCTCCACAAAGGGAATCCATCACGTAGCGAGCTTTGTTGGAGGGGCTGCGGGGAACGGGGCACTCTAACCCATCTCCTTTGGGACTGTCAATAAATTCGGGGCTACAGGGAGACGGTGCTGAATGACATTGACTCCACCTTTGAGACTGAAATCCCGAGATTCCCTGCGTATGCTTTATTGGGTCTCCCCAATGCATTAACCTTCCCTCTGAGATCACTACGGGGTCGTCAAATGGGGATCACCATACAGGCAGCCACGCAACATATCCTATCATTGTGGGGCTCGACGACTAAACCCACACACACGGGGTGGCTCCACAAGCTTTGGTTCACACTTGGGAAGGAACGCATACAGGCCACACTTACCAACTCCACCGATGCATTTCAAAAAACGTGGCTTCCACTGTTGTCCCTCCTGTCCAAAGAATTCAATGAAGTCACATGTCCTAAATATCTTATGGTCCTACGCCTCACCGATACCACACATGACTCTCGGTGACTTCTCGGCCACTCGCACTAATCCTCGCTGGCCCGCTTATAGACTTTTTGATATCAAATGGCACACTGGTTGGGGTGGGGGAGGGGGATCGGGACCAAGTTGGGCGGGGGGGGATTTGGTTATTGTTGTTTTTATTAATTTGCTTTCTTGCACTGCCTGACACTTGCATCTATGATATCGTAATATCTCCTTGGCATATGTTCCCCGCTTTACTATTTACTTTCAGGGAAGACATGCTTGTCTGTCCCGTCCGCTGTATATGCCTAATGCCTCTACAACTTGTCACGATGTCTTCCTTTACATCTGCTGAACAAATCAATAAAACACATTTGAAACTAAAAAACGAAAGGAATCACAACGTTATGTCTTTCTGACATGGAGTTGTCTGGCAATCGTAGTCCGAAAGCAGAAGATGTACTAGGCCCCAAACTTGTGCTTAGTTGGAATTTGTGTCTGGCTCTGTGTTTGAATGCTGAAATTCACATTTCCAATGTAAGGCGTGGATGTGGTTTATTCCATTGCTCAAAATCACAATTGAATACTAAATCTGCTGGGCAGTAAATAACTTTTGATGGCAGTAGTGCCTGGCGCAATTGGATTGTGTTTCTTTTATTTCTAAATATTATGTTATTCATGATAGCTATTACTTCTCCTAGAACAATACTTTAGCTCAGTGTTTCAGAATTAGGTAATTTCTGAAATTACACAAACTGGGTGCGGCATGTTTCTACTGGGAATATATTAACTACATTGGAGCCACATTGGAGTAATGCATCCAGGTTTTGGTGAAATTTATTGGAGTATTAAATGACTGCTTAAAGTCAATGTCACAACTTTTTAAAAGTTTTTTTCACAAGCTAGAGAGGGACTTAATAGTGAGGGCTGAGGTTGTTTTACACCCCCACAGCAAAATTCTGCATATATATGTTTCCAAAATCCTGCCGCTCCCCTAATTTGGCTACATTTTTCTTTGATTTCAAAACTGAAGAATGCATGGATTCCATTACCACAGAGAAGAGAGAGAGAAATACAGAGATTACATTTCTTTATCAGTCACATTGTTTCTTCGCCTCACCTTTGTGACATAATCACTTACTTTTCTGGACATCTAAAACTGGTGCGGATGTATTGTGAAGAAGTATACAATTTGTTTTTCATTTTTGAGAATAATGCTTTTGTAACAGTGTAACACAATCAATGATGAAGTTTAATAAATACTGGATCACATTTTTAACTTAGTGTTAAACCAAAAAGTAACTCCTGTAGCTCACTTCACTCCACTTATTTTAAGACATCCAACACATTTAGTGAAAGCTTCAACAAGGAGACCATTTTGATGGAGAATATGCTATCTATAAAGTTTATTACCCTACCACCTAATGTTTTACCTACATTTTTGTTCAAATACAATCTGAAATACATGATTGACTCCACAACCACCTTCCACTACTAAAAAGGTTACACTTTTTTGGTTAACTTGTTTTCTTCCTGATCCTCAGTAACTTTGAGGAGATTTTGATGCCGAACAGCACCACTATTCGGAATACTGCCCAGCAGCACAGATCGGCAGTACTCTGTGGTTTAATATTATGTCTAGAAGTGAAACAAGAGGTATGCAGTTCCTATGGAGGGGGTCTGGAAGGTCAAAGGGAGCGAAGATTCTAGGTTAGAGAAGGAAGATAAGCAGGGGAGAGCTCCAATAAATAGCCCGGGCCATCACACACTCCGAGAGGTGTCATGCTTCATCAAAGGGCAGCTCCTCGTTGATGCTCTGGTGGTGCTGAATGATGCTGAGGTTGAGCCTAGTGATGCTATGGTGGCACTTTGCTATTTAAGCAAGACCTCATAAGAGGGAGAGCACCTCGATTACCACCTCCAGAGACTTCCCATTACCATACCAGCACTATTTTACTACCCTCAGCTCTGCCACACCCCTGGCTTCCAAACGCTACATAATTTTTTGGGGAGTTTCCCATACCCACTGCAGAGCACTAAACTTACAGAAACACCAAATCATTGCAAATTATCAAATCCCATTATGGGTGTAGGAGAGGATTGTGGCATTACAGCCAGATCTCCGGACTCTGGAACTGGGGAACTGGGTTTGAGTCTCAACAGTCATTTCAACATCCTGTAATTCTGGACAAATCAATTATTCCTTCTGTGCAAAAAAAACCAACTTGTGTAATATAGCTGATGCCCATGTAAAGCGCTCCAATACCTTAGGGTCGAGTTGGCGCTATGCAAAACTTAAAAACAAATAACAATACATATAAAATTCAAAAGTTTTTACAGCTCAATTGTCATGAGGTCTAGGAAACAGCCACAAAAGCTAACTCTTGGTTTAAATGGTAAACTGATATTTCTTCAAGAATTAAGTAAGCAGTTGCAGGAACAGTGGTCATTGCACCGTGTCATCTGTGCATTTCTTACCTGTTGACAACATCATCAATTTGAGGCCTTTCTAGCGCTGAATGCTACGCACAATGGGACATAGCAGGCAAAAGCGATTTCTCAATGACCGCTTTACTCGCCACCAGACACATTGTTCCCTGCCCATCCTTGTCTTGGCGCCTTCTGTTGCGACAAAGGCCTTCGCATGGACCTAGAAGATGCCCTCTGTGTCATGCCTGGGGTGTGCCTCGTCCTTTGAGGAGTTAACCTCACTCGTGCCTTCCAGCAAGGGCACGTGGCGGATGGAGGGCACAGAGAGCGTGGAGGAGCAAGTTTGTATAATGCTTCATGCCAGACATGTAGCCCGAAGCACTTTCCAAGCAGTTATAGGACCATGTAAGTTTGAGGGATTGGGTGCGCCTCGCTTTCGGTGGTGGTGCGGGAGTGGGAGGCAAACCTAAGAGGGGGGAGGTGATTGGGACATAGAGGGAGTGTACCTCACGTGTGTCATTCATTGGGTGGTGGGGGCTAGGGCAGAAGTGGGTGAGCGACTGGAGCCAATGAGAAGGGGAGGGGGGAAAGAGGGCGGCTTATGGGGAGAAATTAATGGTGAGGGGTGAAACAGGAAGAGAATCGAGGAGAGGAAAAGGGAAGGCTTGAGAGAAGAAGGGAGGGGTCGGAGAGAGAGGGTGAGGGGACAAGGAATAGCGGGGTGTGAAAAGAAAAGGAAGAGGTGAGAGAGGAGCGGGTGGACTGGGAGAAAAGAGAGATGGATGGGAGAGAGAAGTCATTGATGGGTGAAAGGACAAAGTGAAGCGAGGTAGCGAGCATAAGCCGGAGAGGATGCGAGAGTGGGAGCCCTCCCCCCACCCTGTGCAGGTGGACACGATAATAACACATGGAGCTGAAGACGGGGTGTAAAGGGAGAGTCCAAGGAAGAGGGGGCGACGCCGGTGAGTGGGAGAGAAGGTATAACAGGAATCATCCGAGGCAGATGAAGGCAAACGCATCAAGAGTGGAGGGCGGAGAAGAAATGAGGGAGAAAGCGAAGGTTAAAAAATAACAGTGCTGAAAAATATTTTTTTTACTCTTAACACAACGGCCTGGATCATGCTTTTGGGTCAATTGCAGAAAATTGCACGGAAAACGCTTGCCAAAAACTGAAGCAAGCGTCTTTTTAAATAACTCATTTCTTATTTATTGACTGTGAAATGGAATTAAACTTCTGCTGGGGTTGAATACACATTGCCGGTTTGTGTGAAACCGCTCATTCAAATGTGCTCCTTTGTTAATTCCTTTTTTGTGATTTCATATTTCTCACTCGATGTCATGTAACAAACATACAGATAGAACATTGGAACCAGCATACAGAGAGAGGGTTAAAGCCAGGGGACGGCAGATTCACTGTAGGGCTAGAACGCCCAGAATGGATTCAACATAGCCGAGGCCTGTGCTTTGTCTTCACTGCTGCGCAAATTTATTTGAAAATTCAAACAAGGAGATCATCTTAGCACGTTGCCTACAGGGTGTAGAACTGAGCTTCCAGAGCTGTTTTCAAGACTGCTAGTAAATTACAGCCGCCACCCACACATGAGCAGTACAACTCGTCTCAGGGAAGGCAAAGGTTTGTGACAAAGATAACCTGCAGCCTCACAGCTGTACAGAACAAGCCCGGGAGTGGTGCACATGCTAAAAAAGATCGTGACTCCAGGCCCAGAGGCTACATTTTATAACAACCACGACCTGCAAAAGGAGGGAGGGAGAGAGACTGCGTGTGAAACAAGCGCCCCCACGCTGATAAAACACAGATGGCCCTGGTGCGTGCTGGAAGGAAGAATAAACAAGTCACCAACATGCGAGCTGTGTTGTGCACACGCTCTTGTGTGACATCTGACAGATAACAGATGGCACACTGCGCGCACCATCTTGTAACCGCAAGCCGTAGGCCTGGGCGAATACTTTTCTTGGGAAAGGCAGAACATGCACCCGCCTTTTCCCAATTGCGTGCAGTCTTTGCACACAAAGCCCAATAGGAAAACATGCACACAAAAAACACGCACAAGCGTGTGAAAATTCCTGGTCAGCTGAAAGAGGTCATTTTCCTATTTCAGCGCATGGGTGCTGCTATAGGCTCAACCTAAAAACTGATTAGGAGAGTCGTGGCTGGCTAGGAAAAAATAAACCTGCTGCAGCTCAATATGTGGGGTGGTTTATTGAGCTGCAGCAGGTTTAGTATATGGTGCACACTTATTTAAGTGATGCACCTTGCAGTAATCCAGGCAACCCTTATGGTGATTTTAGTGGTCTTTGATAAATATAGAAAGCTCTCAAAGTGGTAGCCCTTGAGAGCAGCCTTCAGACTTATCTTGAAGGCGTGTTAAGCAGCTTGTTTTACCAGTTTAGTCTTTAGTGTAAGTTAGATGAAAAGAAACCACACAGTGTTACCAACACAATACACAAGAATACTTCAAAAGAAATCAGGTAAGTAGCACAAAAAAAGTGGTCTCGAGGGGTGACCAAACCATATGCTAACAAAGTGGAATGCGAACTGCAAAGGAGATCGGGACTTGGACCAGAAGACTCAGATTAGCTGGGGACACGAAGAACCACCCAAGGTAAGTACGCAGGAACCCCACAGAGGCTGTGTGAAGAGTGATAACACAGCCGCTTACCCAAAAGGAAGTCAATGGAGAAGTTGAAGTTGCAGTTCTGAAGAAACTGTGGAAAGCGCACCCCTGCGCTCTGGATAATTCAACCCTGGTCCTCTTCAATCCAAAGGAGTACAGGTAGTCAGAGGTAAAACAGAGCAATTTAATCACGCTTAAGTGGGTGCAAACCAACACGGGAAAAACGTATTCCGTAAAGGGAATGAACAACTGGAAAAATTCTCCTTTCATATTTATGCTATATTTCAAGCAAGTCTGCGTGCAGACTCCACTCCCCTCCCTTAGTCCATTGGAAATTTCTTTCCAGTTAGACATACATAAAAAATTAGCTACCCACACTACATTTCCAAGGTAAGTAATGTGAGAGAGACTCACAGTGCTTGACTAACTGCAAATTGGATGGAAAAAAGTGTGGCTTTCTGTCTTAGAGAAGCACAACCGATTAACAAGGGGTAATTATTCTAGCAACCATTTGGTACTTTCTAAGGGCATGAATAACAAAACAATGCACATTTCAACATGGACATATTTTTCAGACAACGATGTACAAAGTCAGGTAGATACAAAAATGTCTGCACTCATGTTCATATCATATAACCTTTTCCTCAAAACATGACCCTTCCCAGAGGAACCTGAAAAAATCCTTTGGAAGACAGAAGGTTGGAAAGCCACCCCACCCATAGATGCCCCAGGAACCAGGTTACCTACACCAGGAAAGCCGGGTGCTTAGGGGCGAATTTACTTTGGAACCTGCCGTAGAGAACAATAGACAACTTCTGCCTCTGGAGAATACTGTGAAGGAGTCTTGTGGAATCCAAGAGAGGATTCTGGAAGTGAAGAACCTGCAAGCAGAGGGGACAGAGTCTATGACCCTCGGAGGTGACCAGGAGGCACAGAAACACAATGCCCACCAATGTCGGGAGGTTCTGAAGAGACAACTGTGACCTTGTTGCTGCAGCTGTGGGGATTAGGCAATGCTGAAGAAGACCTGGAGCTGTGCACAAGCTGTCCTACATCGCATGTCAGTGTCTAGGTGGTCGTTGTCAGACGGGAGCACTAACAAGCCTTGGTAGCCGCAATTGGCGTAGAAGACTAAAAGTAGCAAACATTGGGACCAGCAAGGTCCAAGGGACTCACTAAGTGCAGGAGATTCAGAGCAGGCCGTGAGCAAGCAGTTGAGCCCACTGAAGCAAATGAAGGCCCTTGAGAGGATCCACTGGCCGAAGGCACATGTGTTGCAAGAGGGCCTCGGTCAGCTCACAAAAGATGGAGGCCCATGATGCAAGGACTGCAGGGAGGAATCTGATCTTCATGGAGGGGAGTTGCTGGAGGCTGAAGCTTCTTGTAGCTCAAAGATCACTGGAGTACTAAGCCAAAAAACCTTGGCAAAGGCAAGTCGACACAGTGCACAGGGGTTTGGTCCCAGCAGTTCCGACAAGGGATACTGGCCTCAAAATTGCAGAGAG
The DNA here is from genome assembly GCF_964263255.1 of Lissotriton vulgaris. NCBI lineage: Eukaryota > Metazoa > Chordata > Amphibia > Caudata > Salamandridae > Lissotriton > Lissotriton vulgaris. The sequence continues at coordinate 361,514,940 of NC_141699.1, read as the reverse complement.
GACAGGTCAGGCTTCGAGGGAGTTGCACAACCACCACCTGTGTTGCTCAGCCTCAGGACGTCCATAGGAGGTCCTAGGCGGCAGACCGGTCAGCTTCATTGCGGTGCCTGTAGATGCAGGAGAGTGACTCCTTCACTCCAAGGGAGATTTCTTCAGATGTCCTTGATGCCCACAGGCCTTCTGGAGAACCTGTATGAAGCACAGAGTCAAACAACGGAGAAGACTTGAGGCACAGCTAGACCACGAGCAGCAGGCGTTTTTCTTGATGTTGTTTGGTTTCCCGTTGAATTCCAATGAAGTCCAAGTTCGCAGACGATTGAAGCGCGATAAAGTTTCAGGGATGAGGCTCGCCTCACAACGAATCTGAGGACCCATCCACAGGGGACCCCTCAAATACCCTAAGGAAAGGGTTAGAGCAACTCTGGTTCTCTCCCAGAGGAGGGGCTGGACAGAGGGGACAATACTCCCCTATCCTTTGTCCAGTTTCGTGCCAGAGTGGGAACCAAGGGTTGCTGAACTGGCTCAAATTGGAGTATGCAAGAAGGGCACCATCTTTGCCCTTCAAGGCAGTCTGGTGGCGCTGGCAAGCAGCCCCACGCACAGCCCAATACACTAGGTCCTGTCTGGGAGGTGGTCACACCTGCCTGCGACAGGGAGCCTTTTGTTCTACCTTCCCCAACTCAAACATGGCTCAGAAGCAGGAGGGCAGAATTGTGTCTATGGTCAGCAGCAACACCAGCTTGCTGGCAGACCCTGAAAGGCTGTTACCCGGAGTGAAGGGGGTTCCCGTAAGAAGCCCTGCTATACATGCGATCATAATTCCAACACTGGAATCAGTGTTTGTGTATGATTCCAACATGTTTGATACCAAATATGACCGGGTTCAGTGCAACCATTATATAGTTAGACATCTCGTAATGATTGATGTCCACTGTATGTCTTAAAATGGCTGACCGCACTTACACAGCACGGAGAATCAAATTGACTCTGTGGTTTGTGGGGTGTCCTGCTCGTGCAGGGGCACCCTCACACTTATAACCAAGCACCCTGGTCTCAGGACGGAAAAGCCTGCAAAGTGCTTTAAGTGAGGTTACCTTATATATAAGAAAATGTATAACTGTTGTGAGAGGAGCACCTCACACAGGCTGCAATGGCATGCATGTAGTGACAGTTTAAGTGGACTCCCATGGGTTGCACAATATATGCTGCAGCCCAAGGTAGTTCCCTGGTGTACTTATGCCCTGGGTACCTTAGCACCAAATACTAGGGACTTATAAGGGTACACCAGTAGCCAATTGCGGAGGTACCAAAGTACCAACCCTGTCAATTTAGGGGAGAAAGCACAGTTGCTGGGGTCCTGATTAGCAGGATCCCAGCAGACTAGGTCAAAAACACAGTGACACCAATCAAAAAGTGGGGGTAACCATGAAAGCAGATCCTACTTTCCTACACCTGCACTCCCTCAACTTCTTCCTCAAGAAGGAGAAATTCAAATGCTCACTCTGGGTCTGGTTCTATCTGCCCTGGTCCCAGGAGACTGGATGGTATTTTTGGACCTACAGGACACATATTTTCACGTCCCCTCTCCTGAGCCACAGAAGTTACCTGCCATTCACGGTGGGTCATGAGCACTTTCCATTTGCTGTGTTCCCCTTAGGCATCAACAGCGCCCCTCTACTGTTCACCAAGGTGATGGTAGTGGTTGCAACTCATCTCCGGAGATCGGGGTGCCAGTCTTTTCCTTTCCTGATGACTGGCTGTTAAAGGCGGGTTCACCTCAGGCTGTCCTCTCCCACCTCCCAACTACTGTGAACCTCCTGCATTCGCTGGGGTTCACTATCAATATGCGGAAGTCACACCTGACTCCTCTCAGAAGCTCTTTTTGTCCAGACCTGTTCCTGAAATTGTGCAGTTTTGGGCCAATCTTCCCTAAAGGCGAGCCTAGGACATTCAGGCTATGATACCGATGTTTGAACCTTCATCCAGGATTTCGATGAGACTGACTCTGAGGCTGCTGGGTGACATGGCCTCCTGCATCCTGTTGGTAACACATGCCCATTGGCATATGTGGGCTCAGCAGTGGTACTTGAAGTTCCAGTGGGAGCAGCATCAGGGGATTCTCTCCGACAAGGCACAGATCTTGGAGAGAACTGCAAGAGATCTGCAGTGGTGGTTAACGAAGCATAAATGTTTCAATGGCAGACCCCTCCTCCTTCACCAACAAGATCTCTCAGACATGACAGGTGCTTTACTCCTGTGATGAGGCGGTGATTTGGGAGAGGTGGAGATCAGAGGACTCTGGTCGAATCCGGACTCCACGTCAACCTATTAGAACTCCAGGCGATCCTTTAGATATATATTATATATGTGTATAGTACAAAATATGTACATTGTACTTTTCTCTCTGTTGAGACTGCAATGCGTTGGGTGTTACTGGCATGCTAACAATAAATTTCTAAAAGAATCATTACCAGAGTCGATTATTGAATTATCCGTGAGTGCAAGGTGGAGTCCTGAATGGAAACGTTGTTGTAATTTGAAACGGCTTGGCTCTGCCGTACCGACTTCGCTCCGCCTGAGAGCGCCCGTAAGTGTCAGGAATGGGGCTATGATGAAGGATAAATAAATATATATATATATATATATATATATATATATATATATATATATATATATATATATATATATATATATATATAATATCCTGTCGGGAAGTGGAGCGCACTCTGACAGACTAAACTGGCAATTTTATGTAAAATATTTCTTTACTGTAAAGAACGCACTCTCAGGACCAGTCAGGGTGAAAAACAATCCGTTTATTCTCTTTTTTTTTTTTAAATGTTTTATTGTACATCAACATCAAGAGTACATTTTCATTACATATTTCACAAGAATAAAAAAAAAATTGCAAAAATTCATTTCAACAAATTAATCCCTATAATAAGCTCACCATTCGAACGCTAGCTATATTGATTCTTGCTAACTCAAAGTCGTTGAGGCCTATAAATATATTGCTACTTCCTTAAGCCTCCCCCAATCTTAACTTCCATTCTATTATTGGAGCCCATATCCGTCTCGCAGCCTCTCTCCTTGCCCTTCCCTTTTTATCTAATAGGGCATGTTCCAGCGTGTATATAGCCATAACCCTGGAGACCCATTGTTGTAATGTCGGCGGGCTGGGGTCTTTCCATAACGACGCTATACATAATCTACTTAGAGCCATGGCCATATACAAAAACTCATAATGATGTACTTCCAAGCGATCCTTTGTTACCCCTAAGATCCTCACTTCATCTAGTAATACTATATTCATTCCAAGCGAATTCTTGAAACACCGTGCCAATTCTTGTTTATACATATCTAAAGCAGGGCATGAAGCAAACATATTGATAGTATGAGCTTGGGTAGACTGACATCTTGGACAAGTTACGCCACTCGTTCCACCCCACTGTGCCACCCTATGAGGGATATGGTATAATTCAAACAGCGTTTTATATTACTGGGTTTGCACATTTGCTGCTCTCAGCACAGAATTTGACAGTTTTAGCGATTTCTCTGCCTCCTTCCCTGTCAGCCCTAATTTAGTTCTCCTTTTTTCATACATTTTTTCAGAGTCATCCTCTTTATATTTACATATTTCAACATACAGTTGTGATATGGAGCATCCTGTTTCATTTCTTATGTCTTCCATTAAATCTATTTTTTGCATATCAGCACCACACCACGCTTCTTTGATAAGACAGACCTGACTTGTAAATATTTATAAAAATGTCTATGCCTTAGATTATATTGCCGTTGCGCATTCTCGTAGGTGATTATCCCTGTCGCCCCCATAAGATCTCCTATAGTTCTTACCCCCTGTCTATCTCAGCCTTTCATTACTGAGTCATGAAATACTCCTGGGAGCGATGGGTTCCCATATAACGGTGTGTAGTAATTCATTCTCCCCAATTTTATCTTCTTCTTAATGATGGACCATATTGTTATTGCGGCCCCCAGGGTCTTGAAGCGTACCTTCTTATAGTAGCTTTTCTCATCATATTTAAGAAGCCATCTGTCTGAGTCTTTAACCAAGAGTTCATACATGTCTGGAATCCCATCCCTCCCTCTCCCTTTATCCGTTATATCCCCCCCCAACATCCCTCTTATATACTGCAAAACTGTAGCCCAGTAATAGGCTTTAAAGTCGGGAAGCATCAGCCCACCACGTTCTCGGGGTAGTGACAAATTTTTTTGACTACGGCGTGTTTTTCCTCCAGCCCAGATGAATCTGTTTGTTACCCATTCCAGCTCCCTAAATCCCTTATTATCAAATAAAAGGGGGATAGTCCTAAAAAGATATAGCACCTTAGGTAAGAATGACATTTTTATCAAATTACACCGGCCAGTTGTAGTCAAATGTGGATTGTTCAACCTATTAAAATCAAGCTTGGCCTTACGTATTATCGGGTCCATGTGTTTTGCCACAACTGTCGAAATGTCTGAGGTGATTAAAACTCCTAAATATACCGCTGTTCCAGTAATTCTTTGGTCTACCATCGTTATTTTTTGATTTATTACAACCTGCGTTTTGTCTGCATTTAACTTATATCCTGACAACTTTCCATATGTTGCTGCCTCTTCTTCTATCACCCGTAGTGCCAATTCAGGATCTGCTCTATTCTTCGTATGAAAGCATCTATATACAAAGCAAAGGGGAGCAAGGGCACCCCTGTCTAGTTCCCCGCCCAATCGTTATTATATTACTCATTTCACCCATGATTCTAAGTCTTATTCTTGGGTTAAGATATAATGCTTTTACAGCCTTTATGAACATGTTCCCAAGGTTTACCTTCTCTAATACTGCCCAGAGGAATCCCCACGAGACCCTATCAAATGCTTTTTCTGCATCTAATAATATTAGTGACATAGGATCTCGTGAGGCTGCTGTTCCATCAAACAGGTTTAATACTCTCCTAACATGCTCTGCGGTGCCTCTCCCAGGGATGAACCCATGTTGTTTGGGGGATACGATCTTACCTATTATACTCCCTAATCTATTTGCCAGGATTTTCGAGTACATTTGCACATCACTGTTCATTAAACTAATAGGTCTGTATGACCCAGGATTAGTTGGAGTTTTTTTTTTTTAATAAGCACAATCATAACTGCCTCACACCAAGACTCGGGGGGGGGGGTGCCACTTTGAATATTAGTTATTAATGTAAAAAGATCCTCCTCTATTTCAGGCAAAAAGGTTTTATAGAATTCTAATGGGATAGAATCCGGGCATACTGCTTTCCCTGCTGGAAGATCCAGGATTGCTCTATGCATTTCCCCCCGATTGAACGTAGTTTCCAGAGCCCCCTTATCATCCTCATTCAATTTTTCCAAATTTGCTCCTTCAAGAAACTCCTCAATATCGCTTATCTCAGCCCGTTGGTCAGGGCTATATAGTAGTTGATAAAACTCCTGAAACCTTGCACATATGTCCCTAGGTGCTGTGACTATACCACCATCATGAAGCATGATCTCCGCTATATCCCCCTTTGTGGCCGCCTGCCTTGTTCGAATAGCTAGTATGCGGCCAATCTGCTCACTGTATTCGTATTGTTCTTTCCTCCATGCCAGGTAGTTCCCTGCTGCCTTAGATGCAAATATCTCCCCCAATCCGTTTATTCTCAATGACATGTTTCGGCTGCACGGCAGCCTTGATCACATATAGCATAACTAAGTGTACTGAGCCCTAATGACTCCGTAAAGTGAAATCAACAAAGGACTGTGAATGCAGAAGAGACATGGCAGTCAGTAACCGTTTCAGCCATACTGGAATGCCTACTGTGATATGGTTATCCTGGAACAATGTCCTGATACTTCGAGTGAGCGTGTTTCCCTGTTTGGAGCTATTGATTTGATTTCACCATAATATTCAAGGTTAATCCTGGTGATTGGATGATATTATCCTCTTTGAATTTCACACAGAAGTGGGGTAAAGAGCCAAAGGATTGGTATAAATTGCAGACCAGCACGGATTGGTTCCGTTAGGGTTGTCCACTATAAATATTTGTGGATGCTTCAGTGATAGTGAGGATTTCAATGACTCTTGAGGGTCAATCATTTTTATTTGTATAGTCCTGAAGATGGTCTTACAGACGCCAGCATAAGAGACCGAAACGTCAACAGTTGCACTTTTTTCTGTATTTTTCAGTTGATTCACCCGATTTGTATTTGAAAAAGTGTACACAATAGAAACTGAAGTCTGTAACAATTGGATTGTATGATATCTTCCTGTTCTATTGTGATTTAAATGAATCAGTACCCTTTCTCTATTTTTGCTTATGATAAAAAATCAGCTTTTTAACATACACCTGTGTGCTTGAATTGATAATTTGTTGCGAAACAGTTCTTTGACATGATGTGATATATTTTTATATTTTCATCTGGAAAACTTTAAGGGCCAGATGTAGGTAATTTCATTTTACCGATTCTAAAATACCGACTCATACCAAATCGGTATTTCAGAATCGGAAATTGAGATGTAGGTAAATAATCTGTAAAAATTAGCGATTCGGAATCACTCGGTATCTGAAATCGTTATTTAACGAATCGGTAATTCCCGATTCGGTAAAACCCATTCATTCCAATGGGCCTCATGGCCCATAGGAATGAATGGGTTTTACCGATTCGGAATTTACCGATTCGGAAATTACCGATTCGGTAAATACCGAATCGGAAATTTGAAACTGACAAACATGTGAGCCTGTGAACCAATCAGTAACACCAACCACACCCAAAAACAAAGCTACAGTGAAATCAACCAATCAGAATCAAGCACCCCTCCCCAGTACCTGGGAGTGGCCACACCCATGCAGGTGCAGAAAGCAACAGTCAGGAGAGCAGGAGGACAGACAGAGGAGCAGGCTTCCCTGAGCTTACCTGAACAGCACCATGGAGAGTCAGGATGGACAGAGGGATGCACCAGAGCGCAGGAGAAAAATGAAATTCAGCCCTGAAGAACTGCAGGTGCTTGTTGCAGAGGTTGTAAAAAATGACATCAAAATATTTGGGAAACAATCACTGCATGTTGCAGAGTCTATCAAGCGCACTACCTGGATTGATATTCAAGGAAAGGTAAATGCCATTGGTGTCACACACCGTGAAATTAACGATTTAAAAAAAAGGTGGTATGACCTTCGCATAATTACCAAAAAGAAACTAGCTGCCCACAGAAAAGAAGCTGCAGCAACAGGGGGAGGCAGAAACCAAGCACCACGACTCACCGACATTGAGGAGCTTGTTGAATCCACCCTTGAGCCGGAATGCACACATGGCATTGGGGACGCTGACAGCTCCGCAAGAGCTGCAAAGAAACAAGGTAAGATGCATGTACATCAAACAAGGTAAGATGCATGTACATCATCATTAATCCATTTACCTATTCCCCTTCCCCACTCTGTGTGCCTACATCACACTCCAGAACAGGTTTTACTAATGCCCAGCAATGCATCATGGGAGACGTAGTCATAGGTAGATAACTCTATGCAGTCAGCATACCATACAGCAAGGGATGAGACACTACTAGCATAAGCAAATGAGGAGCAGGCAAATGTGTGATAGTAGTGTGATTTAATCAAGACACACAGGTGAACTACTCCACTGACACAATGTCCATGTCTGTCCACAGGAGAGTCATCGCGCAGCACAGCAATGGATAGGGAGAAGAGGAGAGAAGAAGCTGGTCCCAGCACAGTATAAGGAGGGAAGGACACAGAGCAGGCAGCCTAGACACCTGAGGACACAACCACACCACAGCCTCAGTCTCCTCTTTTGTTTGGGACTCAGGAGTCCGGAGCAGCTGCACAGTCCCCCACACCAACAACTCCGTCACCTGTGCGGGAAAGGGCAAGGCGGCTTGATGTGCCCCCTCCCCGCATTCTAGAAACATCTGAGGAGGAAGAGGAGGAGGATGACATGGCAAGCAATGCACCAGAGTCAGCCAACGCTGAGCAGCAGCCCACTCCAAGAGCTGTGCGGGCCAGTGTCCGAGGATGAAGGTCACGGGAGAGAGCTGAAGGGCAGTATGATCAGGGGGTCTTCTGCGGTCTGGAGGCCACCATGGTCATGGTCAAGCGCCTGCAGGCAAAGGGAATGATGGGTGTTCAGAGGCAGGCGTGCAGCATCAACAACAAGCTGGAAAACATTGACAAGGGCATAGGAAACATTTCGGACAGCATGCAGTCGCTGGCAAATGGCATGACAGACATGACCCAGTGCGACAAATTGGACAGGGACCACTTGAAGAGGCGCAAGGCTCGTGTGGATGTGTGGCAGCAGACAAAAGCCTTAAACCGATTTGCAACTGAAACCTCCCTGCTGTGCAGACGGTCAGTAGCGATGCAGGATGCTATTGTTCAGTGCTGCACCAATTTATCTGTGGGGATGGGCAGAGTGACCTCTGCCATGGAGCTGATGCTCACACAACAGACAGCCACTCGAGGCCACACATGTGTGGCTGAAAGTGAAGAATCCACCAGCAGGAGTGGCGCAAGCACTCCTGTCCCAGAAATACGCAGGAGCGGCAGGCGTCATTCGACAGAGACAGGCCACACCGAAAGCCTTGACACACAGCCACATCAGTCCCACCCTATAATCCCTGGACGTAAACATTGACTATGCCCTCCACCCAAAGGACAGGTCACGGTGGTGTTAACTGTGGCCACCCAATCATGGACATTGATATTTTGTGTAACCATTGTGTGGTATCATTGCACTTGCGAAGTGAAAATTAAACTACGTACATCATAATCTTAGCCTGTCTGTGTCTCATTACTCACTCAGAAATATTGCTGTGTGATCTCTGCCCCTCTTAGTCTTTCATCTGTAGCTGGTGCTGCTACTGTAGCATAGGGCTCTGCCTGTTCTGTGTCATCATCAATGTCCTCATGATGTGTGATCTCCACCTCTGTGCCTTCCTTGGTGGCAAGATTGTGTAACATGGCACTGATTTTGCAGCACAGGATTGGAGTGTACTGGTGTGCCCCTCCACTCTTGTGGAGGCAGCGAAACCTGCTCTTGAGGAGTCCAAATGTGCGCTCCACAACGGTGCGTGCAGATCTGTGAGCCACATTGTAACGCCTTTCACTCCTGGTGGATGAGTTGAGGTAGAGGGTGAGCACAAAGGACCGCAGGGCATATGCACTGTCGCCTAGGGGGGAGAAAGATTGCCATTAGTTGCATGTACATGATACATTAATCTACTGTGAGTGTCAGGGTGTATCAATGTCATTTACCTAGCAGGTATCAGTTTCCAAATTCTCCGGCAATTAGGCGTGTGTATATCCCACTATTCTGGAATATGTACGAATCATGGGTACTCCCAGGGAATTTCGCAACGATGTCTGTGATGATGTTGCCAGCGTTGCATATGACCTGCACATTAATGGAGTGCGTCCACTTCCGATTCCTGTATATGTGTTCTGTGGCTGCAGGTGGACAGAGTGGTACGTGGGTGCCATCTATGCAGCCTATCGCTTGAGGGAAGTGTGCTAGCTGATAGAAATCAGTCTTGGTCTTTGCAAGTTCTGCAGGTGTGTCAGGGAATGAAATGTAATGCTCCATCCTCTGCATCATGGCGTCAAGGAACCTCCGGAAGAAACGGGACAGGCAACTCTAGGACACACCACCCACTACAGCTATCACACTCTGGTAGCTCCCAGAGGCAAGCAGGTGTAGGCTGCACAGCACCCGCACATGGGGTGGGATGGCGTGGGCCCTGGGTGTTGGGTGCTCCAGGAGTGGGTGTAGGTCCCTGATCAGGTCCTGGATGGTTTGGGGATGTAGCCTGTACCTCTGGAGTATTTCTGGCTCTGTCAGTTGGAAAAGTGTTATCCTCTGCCTGTACACTTGTTCCTCCCTTTGCCATTCCCTCTCTCCTGCTGCCTGTAGTCTTTGCCGCCTTGCAATGACGTAGAAAGCCGCCATTCTGCTTACACTGTTGCATTTTGGGACTCTTTGTATAGCCTTCACCTGGTTACCACCTGCATTCAATCCATGGTAAATACCGACTCCTAAATACCGAATTTCCATAAATTCAGTATTTTTCGTGTTTCCTACATCTCCATGCCATTATTTTACCATTTCTTATTTACCGATTCAGTAAATAAAAATTCGGTAAATGTGAAATCGGAAAATTCTGCATCGGTAAAAAAACGATTCATATTTAACGAGTCGGAATTAGACCGACTCATGTTTACCGATTTGGAATTATACCGACTCATGTTTTCCGATTCGGTAAAAATTTGACTCCTACATCTCATTTCATGGATACCAGTCGTTAACGGCCGGAATTACCGATTTTCGCCCATTACCGACCGGTATTGGCCGACCTACATCTGGCCCTGAGTGTTCATAAATTGTGTTTGTATCAATTGCTCAATTCGAAAGAAAAGAAATTAGTCAGCAAGAAAGTTAGATAAACTTACATTGAGTAAAGGACATAAATTAACGAGAACTTAGTATTAGAATAAATCCCTTGAAGGCATACTTGCCTGTTTATATTACTTTGCCCCAGCCGTCAAGGGTTGATTGGGTTACCCATTTTTCTTCACACTTCGATGAATGTGGCAAGTTGGCTGATGATGGCTTTCTAAATGACTTTCGCTGAGAACGGGAGCATGGAGATGGGTCTGTAGTTTTTGAAGTCGGTGGGGTCAGCCGAGGGTTTCTTCAGGAGGGGGTCGATCTAAGTGTGTTTCCAGTCGTCAGGGAATGAGGAGGTTGCCAGGGAATGGTTGATGGTGTGGCAGAGCATGTATGCGATGGTGTAGTTGGCTCTTTTGAAAATGTGGTGGGGGCAAGGGTCCGTGGGGGTGCCAGAGTGGATTGACTTCATCGTCTTCAGTGTGTCTTCAGTGGTGAGGACTTCAAGGTGTCGGGGTGGTTGATGATGGTTCAGTGTGTTGGTTGTCTTCGTCGAAGTTGTCGTAGATGCTCTTGATTTTGTGGTGGAAAAAGGTGCTGAGTTTGTCGCAGAGGTCTTGTGAGGGAGGGATGTCGGTGGACTCGCTGGTGGGTTGGCCGAACTCCTTGATGATGTTGAAGAGTTCTTTGCTGTTGTGTGCATGAGTGGAGATTCTGTCTTCAATCGCTTTTTTCCTTGTTTTTATGATGTGTCAGTGGTGGGCGTTGGTGGCGGCTCTGAAGTTGTTGTGGGCTTCTGTGGATTTGGTGTTCCTCCAGGCCTTTTCGAGGCGGCGCCAAGTACGTCTGGACTCTCGAAGTTCGGTGGTCAACCATCCAGCTTTCTTGACATGGGTGGTGTTATTTTTCTTGAGAGGGATATGGTGTTGGCGCTGTCGGAGATCCATCTGTGCAGGGTTCGGACTGCGATGTTTAGTTCGTCGTTTTCCACCATGGTTGGGGTGGAGTTGCTGAGTGATGAGGTTAGCTGGTCGTGGGTGATTCTGGTCTAGTTTCTACGTGGGAGCAGGTGCTGGTGTCTGGATGGTGGGTGTTCTGAAGGTGAAGTGGACGCATCGATGGTCAGTCCATGGGAGTTTGGTGGTGTGGCTGAAGGTGATGGAGTTTCCTGATGTGAAGAGGGGGTTGAGGGTGTGTCCTGCTGAGTGTGTGGGTTCGGTCACGATCTGGCGGAGTCCAATATTGTGGAGGCTGTCCAGGAGGGATGTGGTACTGGGGTCCAGTTGGTTGTCGAGGTGGAAGTTGAGGTCTCCAAGAAGGGAGTAGTTGGTGGACGCATTGGCATGCGTGGAGATGATGTCCGTGATGGAGTTGCCCAAAAGTCCGCGGAGTCCAGGGGGTCGGTAGATGAGGGTTCCTCGGAGGGTGGAGGTAGGGCTGGCCAGTATCTTGAAGTGAAGGTGTTCCATCAGGTCTGTGGGCTCAGGTCTGTTGGGGAGTGTGCTCAGGCGGAGGGTGGATTTGTGGACAATGGCGATTCCTCCTCCTGGGCGGGTGGGGTGGTCCTTCCTGCAGATCTTGTATCCTTGGGGAATGGCGATGGCGATGTCTGGTCCCGAGGTGGTGTTGGTCCAAGTTTCGGTAAAGAATGCTACGTCCAGGGGGGTGCTTTCGAGGAGGTCCCAGATTTCAGTGGTGTGTTTGTAGAGAGATCGGACATTGAGGAGGATGCTTGGGTTCGGTTGTGTTCTTGCGGGCGGGTTGCGCTTGGTCCGCGGGCTGGCGATGCTGCAGGTCTGCTAGCAGCCGTGACAGCTGAAGGGTCCATGGGTGTCGGCTGGTTATGCTAGCTTGCAGTTGTTGTCGCGGCCTGGGTTGAGAGCGCGGAGTGCCGCTGGGTCGTAGCATTGGTGGTGCAGAGATCCAGGATTCCTGGCACTGTCGCAGTCGGGTCGTGGACAGGCGTAGACGGGCTTCCTTTTGGCACGCCGGTGGTGCGGCCGCTATGCGGCTGCACTGCGGCCGCCATTAAGTAGGGGTCGGGGAGGACTGGACAGCTGGGAGGGGGGAGCAGGGAGGGGAGCTGGATTGGGCCAGTTGTACTGGTCGTGCTGGGCCGCCGGGGCAGCAGCGGCGGGAAAAAACAGGGTGAAAAAGGCAAAAGGAGAATTGTCAGCATCCTCTTCTTTAACAGTGAGGAGCTTGTCTCTGCCTTTGTCTGCAAAGGAAAGCCACAAGATTGCTGCCCACTGCTCCTGGGGTACCTTCTGTACTTTGCAGGCCCTCTCCAGTGCAGTAATCCAGGATCTGATGCTTTTTCCAAGTCATCTGACATTAAGATATCTATCAGGTGTTTGGTGGTGGGACTTTGTCCTTGCTTTGATTTTCTTCTGGCACACAGACCCCTTAACTCTTGAAAGTAGAATTTGTCATACTTAGATGGCAGCACTGGGCTGTCATCTGGCAGAGACACACTAGGTTCTGCCTTTAAAGCCATGACTAGTGAAATGTGGTGTGTGCACCTACCTACACCACTTGGTTTCCTACTAAACCTCTCTAGGAGTTATAGTCAGGGTGTGCTAAGCCCTTAACACCTACAACTTCTAAGTTTTGTTTTTTTTTTTTATCTTTATTTTCAGTTTTATGCATACATGGAAAAAAGCAATGATCATAGTGGTACACAGTTAAGGCATTTTCTCACATAGCAATCACGTAGTAGATGTTACATGTCAGATCACTTGGCAACAGTGAAGAAAAAGAAAAATTTTTGAACAGGGCCATAAGCCGATCCAGATCACCAAATAGCATGCAAAGAAATCACTCCACCTGTCAAGGCCAGCAATCACATTGCAGGGGTTCCTCGTTGTTGCATCTATTCCTAACCAGAACCCTTCTCCTCAAGTTTCATTGGCATACATGGAAAAAGAAAAAGAAACAAACCATGACTTTAACCCATCATTAAAAAGGCAATTTGTAATATCTCTCCTAACCAATCCCTTCAGGAACAATGCCATTTTCAACCCTCAAAGACAATACAATCAATTACAGAGTGAGTAAATTTGAGAAAGACCTTAAATCGTTCAACATAGAAACAGTATACCCCTACTTAAGGGAAGACTATTATACACAACAAGAATCTCGTCGTGCCTTGTCACAATATCAAGGAAGATCAAAAAATCGCTTCCTAACATTTTCTGAAAGCTCTTCCTCTGAGGCTTCAGGGGAATCGGATTCAAGAGAAGGAACATCTAAACGTCAAAATCCTTTTTTAGAGAAAGGAGAAGGGAGGGGCAGAGTCAGGTTCAAACCCCCACAACAAACATGGGATATGAGAACCCGAAACAAAAACTACTTCAAACAATAGAAGAGTCTTCTATAATTAACCTCTCACCCAAAATACTTACCACGCATGAACGAGCAGTCTTGGAACTTGGCATCAAATTCGTCCCCACTGCCAACACAGATATAGTCAATTTAAAAATTGAAGCACAAGATCTGTTCAGAAAGGTACGATTAAAGGCTTTCTTCCATGATAAAGAGAACAATCGAACTCCAGAACCTTCTAATTTGTCTAATAAGTCTATTTTCACTCCTACATCCCAAATGATACCCAAACAAATCTTGGCATTCGAACAGGTCGTTCAGTCATCACTCACGCAGTTAGGAAAACAAAAGAACTATTTCAAGAGAAACATAACAAAAGAACAACAATCAGCCATCAGACAACTCAGCACTGACACAACTATAGTGGTCAAGCCGGCCGACAAGGGGGGCGCCCTAGTCCTGTGGCAAAAAGAAAAATACATCGATGAGGCTAACAGTCAGATAGGCAACACAGAATGGCACAGGAAGTTAACAGAGGACCCAACTTTCACAATTCAAAATGAAATCCAAATAAGATTAAAACAGGGATTTGACGATGGAATTTTAGGTCCGAAGGAATACGACTATTTGAGCAAGCGAAATCCCCGAACTCCGGTAATTTATTTTTTGCCCAAAGTTCATAAAAATCTATTACATCCACCCGGAAGACCAATTGTCTCCGGGTGCGACTCGATTTGGAACCATTAGCCAAATACGTCGACGTGTTCCTAAAACCATTCATGTGTGATGTCAAATCATACATAAAAGACACGACTGACTTCATCACAAAAATAGAAACCACACCATTTGATGATAAGGAAGAGTTAATGGTCACTTTTGACGTTAACTCCTTATACACACAAATCCCCCAGGAAGAGGGATTAGAAGCTATTGAATTTTTTCTTGAAACCCGGCCTAGACCCCATAGAGTTCCAACCCAATTTATCATTGAATTGGCAAGCCTGGCACTCAAACGCAACTACTTCAGATTCATGGACACCTTCTACATGCAAGTGAAGGGCACCGCTATGGGGTGTCCTTATGCCCCAGAAATGGCGGTGCTCTTCATGGCATTGTATGAAGAGCGTTTCATTTACCATCAAAACCCTTATGGCATACACATCCTAAGATGGTATCGCTATATCGATGACATCTGGTGTCAGTGGAGAGGAACTGAGGAACAACTAAAAGAATTTCATGAGTGGCTGAACAACAGACATCCTGATATAAAGTTCAGTATGAGTAGCAGTAACACCCGCTTAACTTTTCTTGATGTAGAAGTCTTCCATCAGGAAGGAGAATTAGCCACCACCCTTCACCGCAAACAAACTGACAAAAACACAATTCTACACTACGACAGCTTCCACCCCAAAAGTTTGAAAGCAAACCTACCTTATAGCCAACTATTACCAATCAGACGTAATTGTTCTAGGAAAGAGGATTATATGATACATGCTGAAACATTATGTGACCAATTGTCCAAACGGGGATATCCTAGAAAGATGTTGAAACATGCCACCAAACGTGCATGGTTCACGCCAAGGGAAGCACTGTTGACAAAGAAGGACAAGAAACCGTTGGAACAGTTAGTTTGTGTAACCACGTACGGACCACTAACTAATAAATTCAAGGCCATAGTACTAAAAAATTGGCATTTGTTATCGAATTTGGACATACCATTTCCAAAACCTCTCTTTGCCCTGAAAAAGAGTAAAAACATAGGGCAACAAATAATTCGAGCTGATTTGGGTACCCAGCGACCTAAAAGCGACTTACCCACATTGTCGAAATTAGACCCGGTCAAAGGACATCACAAGTGTGGTAATTGTATCTCGTGCACAAATACCATTGAAGGTACCACATTTGAACACCATAATGTTAAATGGACCCACGTGGAATTCACAAACTGCAAGAGTAAGAATGTAGTTTATGTAATCATTTGTCCGTGTGACAAACTTTACATAGGGAAAACTACACAAACAGTGTCACAAAGACTGACCCAACATAGATCTAGGATCAAACAAAAAGTCCTAAATGCCCCAATGGTCCAACATTGCATTGATTCAGGCCACACTGAGAAAGAATTAAAGTGGTCAGTGTAATCAAAAATTCAAGTCCCTGCAAGAGGAGGCAGTGTAGAAGTATTATTGGCAAAAAGGGAGGCATATCTAATCTTGAAATATGACTGCGTGAATGATGAACTGAACGAACATACTGAAAGCCAAAACCAATAACTGGGCCGCAGGCGGTACAGACCACCCCTCAATAATTACCCTAAAATTCTTGGACTACATGTCCCAGAAGCACCATGTGATATAAAAAAACATCAAACCCTCGCGTTTTTTCAGCCTTTCTCTCATCTGAGGAACTCTGGAGTAAACAGCAGCGTCTTGCGACTAATCCACAGGTAAATGAATACATGCGCACAAAAATAAGAAACGCTCTAACAATTTTCAAAAACCGCAATCCTAACTATTTTCCGCTTTATTAATTGATTGCAGCGCTAACCGCATCCAATTGCAAACAAACTTGAAATCGAGCAACGCCCTCTCCAACATAGGCTCGACGTCTACACCGTGCAAGTAGGTGTTTTATCTTTAATTGTTAAATCTGAACGTTTAAAACAGTGAAAACCTCACACTATGAGTCACTAAAACACCCCATCCGCTTAAACTTTCAGCGCCGAATGTTACAAACCAACAAGAGGTGGCGTCCCACTTTAAAGAAACAAGGCGCTCCGCGCCCATTGAACGCTTAAAAAGTAAGTGCTGAATGACCCGCTGCCCGTGTAATAGCGCTAAATTTCTGTACTGACAATGAAGATAACTTCACATTGCTAAATACGTGCCTGTTGACTTTATAGCGCCAGCGTCATTCACCGCTTTAAAAAGGAGATCGATAACCTGCTAGAAAACGCTTTGGCTGTAAAACACGTGAGTTCAAAACATGATGAGAATAAACAATTAATGTAAGATAAGAACTTCTGGAAACATACCATGTTACTGTTTCCATTACAGAACCTAAGGAGTCCCCTAAAAGAAATCGATCAGATGATCAGTTAAAAGACACTGCACAACAAAAAGGTAACAATAAGGTAAGCTGAACAGTCTTAGTGACGCACAAAAGAGGGTCAAAAACTTATCATGCCCTCTATTTGTATTCATGTAGGTATCCAGCCCCGAAGCCCTGAAGACGAGCCTGAACAAGTATATAGACAGGCTCAGAAACGCGTCGGCTTACAGGCTCTTGACCTTTCATTCGTCTTAAATCCGAATGTTTGTTTATTGCGCATAAGGCTCTTGTGTTTTGCCATAAATACATTGAATACTGATTGTACTAGTCGCCCCTTGCGCTATCAGGCCAAAAGAAAGAGAAAAAACATTTATTTTCAGTGGCCTGACAGAAAGTATGTGGACAGGGTACTTTCAACCTTAATGAGTCATTTTTTCTTAAATGTTTTTTTGTGTAAACTTATATAAATGTGTAATTCTTTTTTGTCTTTCAAAGTGATGTGCAATTTGAGTTATTGTAAACATATGTGTTCCAGTGCAGGAGAGCAAGTAATTCTTCGGACAGTTATAGTATCTGTAAAAATCATTGCATTTACTTTTCCTGAATTTCTAAAAAACATAAAGTTGCACATAAGGATTAAACACCTTAGTGTAAGATTCTGCCCTAAATAAAAATTGAGCAGAACTAATAAACGAGTGACCGGGTCTTCTTCTTCTTTCAAAATTTTCAACCTGCGTGTCAGATTCGCTGTGCATCTTCATGATGTACGCTCTCTATCGGCCCCATATATCAATAGGACAAGAAGGAGCTGGGCGTAAGGGTCACATTCTCCTCGCAGTTCACATTACAGTACGCCATGCCCGCATTTTGGGTGCTCTCTTCCTGCCCCACATCAACGCCACCTCCTGCTTGGCCAACAGGAATCCAAATGCTGCAAATCTGCTAACCTTCTTGGGGAAGTTTACCATATAACCTAGCAGTAAAATTTCCGGTGTAGGAAACAGTGTCATAGACAGCATGTCTCCCAATGTGGTGTGTATCTGCACCCAGTAATGGTGTAAGCTTGGGCACGTCGAGGAGAGGTGTGCAAAGTGTGCGTGCGGAGCAGAACATTTCTGGCAATGATGTGGTCTGGAAGGGTCTATCTTATGAGACCAATCCGGGGTGTGGTACATTCTGAGGAGAAATTTAAAAAGAAGCAATTTTGCCTACTATTCAGGGACACCTCCTTCGTGACCTTACAGCATTGCTCCCACTGGTCATCAGTGATGGGGCGGCCCAAATCCTGCTCCAATGCCATGCGTATTTTAATATCAGCTTCCAATTGAAGCCCTGGTGACCCTACCGCAATGCTGCTGCTCTAGTGTTTCAGAAATAGAAGGGAAATTCAGAAAGAAAATGACTCTTTAAAGGATTTCCCTTCCACTACACCGCTCACCTGGCATGACGTCATGCCATAACTTCTCCCCTAGTGAGAAGTGAGCAATGTGAGCACGGACACACCGATGTGCCTGCTGTCTTGAAACGGGTCTCTATCAGGCTCTGTGCGCCCTGGCACTTTTTTCTGGACTGCACTGACAGCAAAATGCTGTCACTGCAGTCCGGAAAAAAACAGAGCGCCTGTGCCAGGGTTCAAAACAGAGCCCGATAGAGACCCGTTTCGAGGCCCCCTTTAAAAAACTGCCGGTGCTCAGACCCCTTGAGACCCGGCCCACTTAAAGCCCTGGTGCTCTCACAGTGGCTGCTGCTGCGACAAAAGGGAAACGATTCCTGGGCTGGCACATAAGACTATCCTAACTGCCACGTTGTCACTCTGGACCTTACCTACTCTTATGCTGGGAGTCTGGTGGTTAGCCGGGGCTGAAAAGCAAGTGGACCTACAAGGCGCAACGACGGCAGTGGCTGCTGAACGTGGAGTACTCGGACGGATTGGATACCAGGGACACAACATTACCCCTGAGCAGTGTCGGTCAGTCCATTGTGGGCGTTGGGGCGCCCCCCCCCCCACTCACCCCCCCCCCCCAGCCAGCAGCTCCCTCGGCATCTGTGAACTTAAGTATTCTCAGTTTACTTAAGTTCATCATCAGACTCAGAGACGCCGAGGGGGAACAGAACACTGACAATCATCATCATGATCGATGTCAGTCAGCATGACGTTGGACCACCGGGGGTGGGCGGTCCAGCATCATGTTGACTGACATGATTGTTGTCAGGCATGGGTCAGCAGGCAGCACACAACACAAGTGCGCATGAGTGGGCAAGTTCGGCGATTTTTCAGCCGTGCCCAGTCTTGCGCACTTGTGTTTCCACTGGTTTGCGCATGCCCATTAGGAGCTCCTCGGTCTCCTAATGGGCAGGCTGCGGACAGAGAGTAACCATGCCCTCAGCCAATCCTGGCGCTGCTGGTAGCGCCAGGATCGGCTGAGAGGGGTTGCCTGCCTTCCACTTGCCAGCAGCTGCCTTTCCTTGATGACGTTGACGAAGCAGAATATGAATAACGCAGGACGGCGGGAGCGGGAGTCGGACAGCAGAAGCTGCGGAGGTGGTAAGTGACGGGTCCGGGTCGGAAACTTCATATTATAGATGTATGCCACTCAGAAGACAGACACTTGTGCAACCCCAGAGAGGCCTGTCCAGTGTGGGCGCAGAGAAGGTAAGACCGGCTGCTGGTGGGGGTGGGGACTGGAGTACAGAGGAGAATTGTCTTGTTGCTGGGGGTGCAGAGTAGGTGAGGCCTGGCCTAGAGGGTGCAGATGAGGTGCGGCCAGTCCGGGGGCGGGGGTACAGTACAGAGGAGACGTGACTTTTCCAGTGGTGTGCGATATAAATGCGCGTCCGGGCGGTCTGACATCCCAGTCCTGCATCCGGCGCCTCTGGCAGTGTCTCCTTTCGGGGCCTGTTCATAGCGCACCGAGCCTTCGTGCGTCGACAGAGGCTCTGTATGAAGTGAAGCAGGGAATTTCCTGTAGGTCACAATTTGAACCCTGATGGTGACCCCACAATGAAATCAATGCCCTATTCCGTTTCTAGTAATCACTGCACCCACAACGTGAAGCACAAAGATACATTGCCTTCAAGGAAGAGACCCAGTCATGACCAGCATCAGTGGGAGGTTGGGGGAAGGGGGCACACACAGGACCGCAGCACATTGAGAGGGGCTGGAGTTGAGTAACGGGGCCAATGCAGGTCCCCTCTGTTAATACCCATGAATTCTCTCCAAACACGCTGTTCTTGCAGGTTTAATTTAAAACACTGTGTTGATCATTGGATGCAGCAGCGTTCTAAACTAAAAATCAGAAATGCAAGGTTCTCATGTCAATCTATCGTTCTTCATGTATGTCATTTTGACATTTTTTGCCATGCCTAGAATTTTCGCTGTCTGCTCCTTTAATTTTCCAACACATTCAGACCCGGCTTACCGATAGCTTGCTTAGGCTAAATGAAATTAAATGTGAATTCTTGTTGATAGGTCTGATAACAATATTCATTGATATATATGTGTGTGTCTGTGTGAAACACGATTTTATCTTTAGACATGCAGTGTTGGTCTCCAATTTCACCCTGACTGTGACAACTGATTAGCATATGCTGTATCTTGACACTGACCACTCTCTGTAATTGTATGAAATTAACCAGCATGTTAAATATTAACCTGGCAATCCAATTAGTGATATTTTATATATGCATTTATAACTCGTAAAATATAAGGCCAATATAAACGTCCAAACAATTATTGCAGAGGTGACGATGAGGGGGTCTATCCGTTCGTCCCAGTATCAGCAGCGTGAGATTACTACTTTAGTAAAGATGCTGTGTGTTTTGGCATTCATTTACATTGGGATTGCAATGTTAGGGCTATCGCCTAAAGAGCGCATGGTGATGCTAAACCTCTGCTATCACAGAAGCGGCGGGCCCCAGGTCTAAAAGGAAGATCATCCTGGAGTGATTCTGAAGTCATTCGATGACTTCAGCCAGGCATTTCCTGCAATTAACTGGGGATGTCATCCGAAGCCATCCTGAAGTCTGCCCACAGGGTAAAATATTTAGATGCGATGACTTTATCTAGAGTCATCAGAGAAACTACTCCAGGATTAGGGTCCGATTACTTCCGTCAAAAACATGTGATGAGCTTGAACTACTGCCAGATGATACCATGTTGATTACAGGATTAGGGTGGATTACTCCAGGATGGGTCCCCGATTACTTCAGTGGAAAACATGTGATGACCTTGTACTACTCCAGAATGATCCCATGGTGATTTCAGATTAGGCTGGATTACTCCAGGATTATCCTTTGAGTATTTCAGGATGAGGCTGCATTACTCATGGATGATCCAAGGATAACTTTGGAATGTGACTGGAACCGTACTAGTTGATTAATTAATAATGGGTATGTATTACCGCAGGATGGGTTCTGGCTGTATTACTGCATGTCGGTGTCAATATGCAGAAGTATTATTCTAGGGTGACCCCCAGTAGTAATACTTGTTTGCCATTCACAAGATGTTAAGAAATACAGTTGTATTACTTTGTTAGCCGAGCAAATAATGGTTACAAAAACAAGCATTGACAAAGTCAATAGGTTTTGCCTTTTTGACCATGTGACTGCAATTGTGGCTGCCTTTTTAGTAGTAAAATATAGCATAGTTCTTATGTATTAACTTTATTTTTAACATCCAGTGTTTATTACATTATTTAGAATATGATCATAATGATAAAATAGGTTAAGTTGAAAAAAAATCAATCACATAATGCCTAGGAAGTGCAAAGAAAAGCACTGGGGGCATGAATAGGAAATGCCACAAACGTTCTAAGGATGAAGCATCTGGTTTACACAACTAAATAAAAACAAGCATTGGCATAGCCAATAGGTCTCACCTTTGGAAACTTTTAAGTGTTTAGCGAGATATATTGACTTTACCAATGTCTTTAAGCTGTTCTGTACAGATTCTGCTGCATGCTGAAAAGTTATAATAAAGAAGTGGTAGAAGCATTTTTGTTACCTTAGATATGACCACAAAAACATTATGTACAACTGAACGACCTTATTAAAAAAGTATCAAAAATAACATCTGGAGGTTTTTTTTTGTCCTTTCAATGCTGGCAACTTGTATCTGCCTGTCCCAATGGTTGCTTGTTGTGGGGTTTTTTCTTTATGGAGGAGGCATAAATAACAGGAGGGTGAAGGTAAGTCAGTTAGTGAGAGAGTCAGTGAGTGAGTGAGAGAGTCAGTTAGTGAGTGAGAGAGTCATTCAGTGAGAGAGAGAGAGCGAGTCAGTCAGTGAGAGAGAGCGAGCGAGTCAGTCAGTGAGAGAGTGAGAGCGAGTCAGTCAGTGAGAGAGAGCGAGCGAGTCAGTCAGTGAGAGAGAGCGAGCGAGTCAGTCAGTGAGAGAGAGCGAGTCAGTCAGAGAGAACGAGTCTGTCAGTGTGAGAGAGAGAGAGAGTCTGTCAGTGTGAGAGAGAGAGAGTCAGTGTGAGAGAGAGAGAGTCAGTGTGAGAGAGAGAGAGTCAGTGAGAGAGAGGGCGAGTCAGTCAGTCAGTGAGAGAGAGTGAGTCAGTCAGTGAGAGAGAGTGAGTCAGTCAGTCAGAGAGAGAGAGAGTGAGTCAGTCAGTCAGTCAGAGAGAGAGAGTGAGTCAGTCAGCAAAGGTGTCTGCGAGAGTCTAGCTTAGGTTTTGTACTGGAAGGGCCCTCTTTCAGTACAAAAAATACTATGCCTAGAAAAAAGTGAAAACTTTACCCATTTTGGAGGAGTGTTGTACCAAATACCAATTTGCTTTGGTTTGTAAATCCTGAAAATATTTTGAATCAAGTCTGCATTAGAAAACTTAAGCACACCAAAAGCAAAACATCCATAAATCTGGTCCCAACTATCTGATCAATAGTCTCCTGCTCTGGAAAGATACTTTTTAAACTCTATCGCGAGATGCGGGCACTGTACGAAATAAATCTCAGAAACATTCTTTTTGGCTAGCTTTGCTCTATAGAAATACCATATGTACACAAAAGTAGTAGTGTGCAACAATGTTATGCTTTGCATTCGGAGGAGCTTAACAACTTGTGCAGCTACTCCCATGCTCCCGACTCACTGGGACTTGCCTTACTTTGAGCTACAGAGATTTACTAGAGCTGTTTAACTTGATGATACAAAGCAGAAAGGGAGGTCTCCTCACAAATCCAATCAGGGGACGAGGAGTGAAAGTAGTAGAAGAAAAACAAGGTGGTCCCTCTTACTGATTCACAAAAAAAGGGGGGGATTGCACTTGCTTATGTAATGCCACTATAGCTCATGAGATCTTCACAATTTTAAGCCACTCATAACAGTTTAAACCAAGTTATAATACTCAACACAATCAAATAAAATATCTTAATCATTTATTAAAAGAATTTTTGACAATGTTAAACATCGAATAACTGTGCCACAGAAAAATGTTAAAAAAGAGTGTCGGCATCATACAGCAATGATGTACATCTCTTGAGTATATACAATAAACAAATTAAAAACAACAATTATTTAAAAAAACCAAGTAGTCGACGCAGCGTTTCGGTTCTTTGAGTTGAAACCTTCATCAGGACGGGGTTCTATACAACAGAGAAACATTGTATTAACACCACATATTGATTTTACAGTTCATAAATGTCGTATCCAACCTATTGCTACTTTTAACAACTTATATAATCTTTGGTGACCTTCTTCTATTTTTATACAAAAGAGACAATTTTTCTCGCAGACATAGTTCATTACTAATGTGTGGTGGTTTCTCTTAGAACATCTTTTAGAACAACAATTCAAGTGACACAAACAACCGTGGCTACTGGATCTCATGAGCTACAAGAAGAAGTTTCATAAAGAAAGCTCCATTGAGGCATTAAGTCTATGCTTGTGATGCAGTACATGGCATCATTTAGTTGTATTGTTGCAACCAAGGTGATTATGCTGCACGAAAGAATATGTGAACTTACTTTTTTTAAAAAAACAGAACAAACTCGTGTTGTCTTCCTCTATTTTAAATTCAAGGAGACAGTTCAAGATCACTTGAAGTGGATTGTAATGGTTGTAAAGGGGAATCCCTTTATATCTGAAAACATATATAAGAGCTTCCATTACAAAAAAATATATGTATAAGCACATTTTAATTTTATTGAAATGTGTGAGCATGGCCCATTTATACAGCAAGTTACCTGAATACTTAAAAGAAGTTTTCATTCAATGGAGGAAAAAGGAGCCACCGATATATAGGACAGTTTCTTGCAAATGGCTTCCTTAGGGAAATAAGACAGGGAATCCCAATTAGTTCCCGAGATGGTCTACTAATTTCCAGCTCATTCATCAATCATATGAAAAAGAACTCACCCCTATCAATGAGGTAACCAACGGAAGAGTGAAGCGCGTGACTGGATGGCGTCAGGCTATTTTCGTTCAGTGGGGATACGTCTCATTCCACTGTTCTTTGAGGGTTTTTTTACATTCACCTCTCTACAAGAGATATGCAATAAAGAGGCATTTATACATTAGCCGCTCTGTTAAGATATTGCACCCGTTATTGAGTCAGTTGTCTATGGTCTGAATCTATGGTCGGATGGATACAATTTTTACAAAAAGAAGCTCCCCCTGGGGGATTTGAGTTTTGTGGAGTCGCTTACTTTATGCATTATGCAGGAAAAACGCTATTAAACCATCGCGTTTTTATTAGTGGGGATTCACGCACCTCACCCCATCTTAAAAAACGCTGTCTCTATGTATGAACGTTATTAAACATTAGCATTTAAATAGCAACCTCTCGCTATTTATTCATCACTGGGTGTATTTAAGTGGTACCTATATTACTTAACCTTTTAAATCCGGGCGGTTTAGCTGCTTCAAAAAACCAAATACTGGGTATACTATTCGCCAGCGTTTAAGTTTATAGTTTAGCAATTTTCTAAGGCCGGTTATTATAAAAAGGAACGAAGAGAGGGCGCCCTACCCATCTCGCCTACAGCTCGAGGTTCCTAGCGGTGTCACGTATATAGTAGCGGGGGTTCACGCTTACCTTATTACCGAAATTCGGCCTCCCTGCTCCTATTTTCGCTCCAAATTCATCGGGTAGATATTCCCCAAGCCCACACTTATGTGTATTTAAAGGGAATTCTCGCGCCGAATTTTTGCAAGTCTCGCGAGATTTTCGACGTTGTTTGCATGTCATATTGGATGCGCCGTCATGTCGAGAACTACCTGAGTAGTTCAATATTGGAAGTAAACAAAGCATTCGTGAATAGCAATCTGACCTTGATCTGTATCAACATAGGTCGTTTGTTATATATTACAGCATTGTATAAGCTGGAATATATGCACCAAGATGTGTCTTTTAATATCGCCACATGTAATAAACTACCGCAGTGGTTATTGGGACTAAATTTTCCTAATTTATCACCCTTCATATTACGCAGGGCTGCACTGGTAATTTGGGTCCTATTTCCCGTACGGTTCTGGTATTGTTTTAATTGACCTACGGTCAATTAAAACAATACCAGAACCGTACGGGAAATAGGACCCAAATTACCAGTGCAGCCCTGCGTAATATGAAGGGTGATAAATTAGGAAAATTTAGTCCCAATAACCACTGCGGTAGTTTATTACATGTGGCGATATTAAAAGACACATCCTGGTGCATATATTCCAGCTTATACAATGCTGTAATATATAACAAACGACCTATGTTGATACAGATCAAGGTCAGATTGCTATTCACGAATGCTTTGTTTACTTCCAATATTGAACTACTCAGGTAGTTCTCGACATGACGGCGCATCCAATATGACATGCAAACAACGTCGAAAATCTCGCGAGACTTGCAAAAATTCGGCGCGAGAATTCCCTTTAAATACACATAAGTGTGGGCTTGGGGAATATCTACCCGATGAATTTGGAGCGAAAATAGGAGCAGGGAGGCCGAATTTCGGTAATAAGGTAAGCGTGAACCCCCGCTACTATATACGTGACACCGCTAGGAACCTCGAGCTGTAGGCGAGATGGGTAGGGCGCCCTCTCTTCGTTCCTTTTTATAATAACCGGCCTTAGAAAATTGCTAAACTATAAACTTAAACGCTGGCGAATAGTATACCCAGTATTTGGTTTTTTGAAGCAGCTAAACCGCCCGGATTTAAAAGGTTAAGTAATATAGGTACCACTTAAATACACCCAGTGATGAATAAATAGCGAGAGGTTGCTATTTAAATGCTAATGTTTAATAACGTTCATACATAGAGACAGCGTTTTTTAAGATGGGGTGAGGTGCGTGAATCCCCACTAATAAAAACGCGATGGTTTAATAGCGTTTTTCCTGCATAATGCATAAAGTAAGCGACTCCACAAAACTCAAATCCCCCAGGGGGAGCTTCTTTTTGTAAAAATTGTATCCATCCGACCATAGATTCAGACCATAGACAACTGACTCAATAACGGGTGCAATATCTTAACAGAGCGGCTAATGTATAAATGCCTCTTTATTGCATATCTCTTGTAGAGAGGTGAATGTAAAAAAACCCTCAAAGAACAGTGGAATGAGACGTATCCCCACTGAACGAAAATAGCCTGACGCCATCCAGTCACGCGCTTCACTCTTCCGTTGGTTACCTCATTGATAGGGGTGAGTTCTTTTTCATATGATTGATGAATGAGCTGGAAATTAGTAGACCATCTCGGGAACTAATTGGGATTCCCTGTCTTATTTCCCTAAGGAAGCCATTTGCAAGAAACTGTCCTATATATCGGTGGCTCCTTTTTCCTCCATTGAATGAAAACTTCTTTTAAGTATTCAGGTAACTTGCTGTATAAATGGGCCATGCTCACACATTTCAATAAAATTAAAATGTGCTTATACATATATTTTTTTGTAATGGAAGCTCTTATATATGTTTTCAGATATAAAGGGATTCCCCTTTACAACCATTACAATCCACTTCAAGTGATCTTGAACTGTCTCCTTGAATTTAAAATAGAGGAAGACAACACGAGTTTGTTCTGTTTTTTTAAAAAAAGTAAGTTCACATATTCTTTCGTGCAGCATAATCACCTTGGTTGCAACAATACAACTAAATGATGCCATGTACTGCATCACAAGCATAGACTTAATGCCTCAATGGAGCTTTCTTTATGAAACTTCTTCTTGTAGCTCATGAGATCCAGTAGCCACGGTTGTTTGTGTCACTTGAATTGTTGTTCTAAAAGATGTTCTAAGAGAAACCACCACACATTAGTAATGAACTATGTCTGCGAGAAAAATTGTCTCTTTTGTATAAAAATAGAAGAAGGTCACCAAAGATTATATAAGTTGTTAAAAGTAGCAATAGGTTGGATACGACATTTATGAACTGTAAAATCAATATGTGGTGTTAATACAATGTTTCTCTGTTGTATAGAACCCCGTCCTGATGAAGGTTTCAACTCAAAGAACCGAAACGCTGCGTCGACTACTTGGTTTTTTTAAATAATTGTTGTTTTTAATTTGTTTATTGTATATACTCAAGAGATGTACATCATTGCTGTATGATGCCGACACTCTTTTTTAACATTTTTCTGTGGCACAGTTATTCGATGTTTAACATTGTCAAAAATTCTTTTAATAAATGATTAAGATATTTTATTTGATTGTGTTGAGTATTATAACTTGGTTTAAACTGTTATGAGTGGCTTAAAATTGTGAAGATCTCATGAGCTATAGTGGCATTACATAAGCAAGTGCAATCCCCCCCTTTTTTTGTGAATCAGTAAGAGGGACCACCTTGTTTTTCTTCTACTGTTTAACTTGATGACCAGTAACAAAAGACTGAAATAAATCATGGTTAAATGAAAAAGCATCAAAGGGGATGTGTCCACTGTAGGAAAGTAGGGTCTGCAATCCTATGATCACCCAGACTTTTTGCTTTTGTTTCACTGGTTTACGACTTTCTCGGGCTGTGGAACTGCTAACCAGACCCACAGCCTAGCTGTTCTCTCACTAAATTGATGTGTGTACCTTAGGTGCATTACCCAATTGGAACTGGGCCACCCTGTCAGACCCTGTACCTCAGGGCATCGGTGTACCCAGGGCCTACCAGGGGCTGAAGCATGTATTATGCCACCCCTGGATGGCCATCTAAATCTGACACAACTGGCTGCACGACAGCTGGGGCAACGTGGCGTACTCGCCCGTTGCTGTAGGTATAGTATCCCTATATCTAACCCTCAAATGGACACCCGAGTTCCTATCAGCCACTCCTATGGCAGGCCTTGACAATCCTGAAGGCAGAGTGCGTGGAATCGTGTGAATTGGGCTCTGGCACGAGCCGAGCCCGGTTGCAGCTTGCGGAACCAAGACCCAATGGCTGTTCCATGATAACGCGTACTATATCAGTAACTTCGGTATTGCGTTATCAAGACATGTCGAGTAAGGTGTCATACGAATCGGGATGCTGCCCCCTCACCAGTGCTGGCGACGAGGTTGGCATTCCGCCCTTCTAGAGGGACACGACATGTACGTAACCGTGAACCCCGGTTAAAGTTAACTGAAGCCTCAGCTCCACAAAATGGACGCTGCCACCACAGACACGAGTCTGACCTCCTGCTGCTGGGAGTCCTTCCAGCGAGGAGAGCTTGGACAAAGGGTTTCCTGTCCGGGGCGGTGTTCGCACCATCCCAGACAGGGTTTTGTGTATCCTGGGTAGGCAGGGCTTTACAGGAAGGTGACTGCGGAGTGGCACCCCGGTGCTCACTACGCATCTGCCGGTTAGAACCAGTTCCAGGGGCGCGCAGCCCCTGACCTGGGGAAAGTCCGGCAGGGGAGAGGGGTGTAACTACCCCCCTTCCTGATCCCACCCCTAGGGCAGGACCTAGTCATGTACCCACCCCTTTCTTTAGAATAAAGGCCGGAGCGGGGACCCTTCCAAATTAGATCATCTTTGAATCAAGAACTACTTTCTACGAAATGACATTCGAGACTCTTCTCAAGATTTCTCCCTTGTGGCTAAGGAGTAGTCACCCTGCACCCGCAGGCACCATCTAAGAACTCTGCGGTTTGCTGCAAGTCCTTCCTCAGGAATCCGACGACCTAGCTCGACGAGAACCGGCTTCCCTGGCACCTCTGACCTCTACCCACATCGTCAGCTCAGCTGAGATCTGTGGGTGCGACGAGACCTCGAGGGACCGGCCATCATCAAAACCTGCACGCTTTCTTTTTTTTTTTTTTTTTTGAAAACCTTTATTGTGCATGAAAGAAGGACAAATACGGGCCTACAACCTTCCGGCCGGCCACAAAACTTTTAAAGCACCAGTGCAGACCTTACGGCGACACAGTAATACCCCAACATTGTAGTCAAGCAGTAACGTGTTACACATTAATTGCCGTAGTACCGTGTCCCAGAACCAGTGAAGGTTAATTTTAAAGTTTTTACGCAATCATTAAGTCAAATCGTACTGTCCAGAATCGCAAGAGAAGAAGAAGCGAAAGGAAGGATCCATGCGGGAGGAGCATGACATTAGCTATAATTTACTTCGCAGGATACCGGCCCACCATTCAAATCCCTCCCAGGCAGCATGGCAGCAATTTATAGAGCCAACTTGATGACCCTGCAAACATCCCACCCGTCGCCTATCGCCACCCAACCTCTAGTAAACTAGACATGGACCCAGACAAAAGGAAAAATCAACAATAGGAATAAAATAAGGCACCATAGAAATAATAACTAGAAACTAACTACTAACCCCCACCCTACACGCATGCAGAGGCTACGGCCTACCCCCCCCCCCCAGCAGTGTGTCTGTCGCCCAATAAACCCGAAATATAGCGAGAAAGAAAGAAAGGAAAAAGAAAAAGAAAAAAGTACAACATCTAATATAGAGAGTGAGAAAAGGAAACCCCAATCACCGACTCTCAAAGATAAATAGAACAGGAGGAGGATCAATTCTAGGCAATCCCGGTCCCCACCAGCCACAGATACATCTCCCACCCCAAGGTCAGGATAGCAAACAAGCCGTAAGACAGATATAGGGGTGAGACGTCAACTAGCAGCGTTCGATGAAACTGGACACAAAAACAATCCCAAACCCGGTCCAACCAGCCAAGAAGCAAATAATAAGGAAATCAGCCTAGCCCTGACCCGAACGTGGATAAACCCCCGGACATGCTCCCCGAAAGAGGCCCGCCCACTGTAGAACAAAGAAGCAACATGGCGAGAGAGAGAACGAAAGTGAAGTGAGACCACAAAATGGCCGTCGAAAGTCACCAGGAGTTCCGTCGACTGTTGCATGGAGATCCGCCGAGGCATCAGGATAATATGAGTTTTCAGGCAACAAAGTCAAAGAACACAACACAGGAGCCATCGATAGAACCGATAATGCCGTAGATAGGTCCCAAGGCGCCCTCGATAGTGAGTCTAGCAACAATGTAGCGCTCTCCATGAAAGGGGGAAACAAAGTATCCCGGGCGGAGTTGTCAGGTGGGTGGTATTGAGCGCCAAGAAGGTCGGAAGCGGGCACAGGTGACCAGCAGGCAGGAGGGTGCGCTGTATCTTCGTGGGATGTGGGTGGTAACGAGTGGCAACTCTGCGGGATCAGCGCAGTACACTCCCGCCGTAGCGCAGACGCCATGTCGTCCAGCTTGCCTCCCAATCTTCCGTAGCTATGGCACATATCCGCACGGAGGTCACACAGGGCGGACAGAACGGTGTCAAGGGAAAGTACGGGCTGTAGCCCCTGCCTCTCGCTTCCCTGGGTACCTGGAAACTCGGACCCCACCTCAGGCGGGGCAGCATGGGTCACTGGCGGGATCGGGCGCTCTCCTCCACCACACAAAGCACCAAACAAAGCCATTATGGCGAGGCTCTGGGGTAATATCAGGATAGTCGAGGTATCAGCGTTTGCCCAGTCAATGGTGGAAGAACACTGTATACAGCGCCAGTGAGGCACACAATGCAGGTCAGGCGCCCTGTAGCAGACCCGGGTGGAGAGGCATGGGGCAGGCAATCCTGGACAAACAAATATGGCCGAGCAAGCCTCTCCCCGTTTCGTCTGCCGCCAACAAAGGAGCCGGTCCGGAGGGGTGCTGCCGCGTTGGAAACACTCCCTTCTCCCCGCCCGCTTCAAGTCGCTTCAGGTGGCCTGTAACTGGGGGGCGCATCGCGGGGGTCTCGCCGATGGTCCAGCAGCCGGCGCTGACCGAGCACTCCGGCCGTCAGCAGCTCTTCAGGGCACGGCAGGAAGGGACCGTGCAGGCGGGGTCCAGGGCTGCAGGCTGTTCCGCGGCTATCTCCGGCCGCCGGGCAGGTCGGGAGTCCGGGGAAACATCGCCGGGATCAGCGCGGCGCCGCACACAATCTACCGCCAATTTGCATCAGGATCCGGTTCAGGATGTCGGTGCGGCGCTGGAAGGCTGGCGGAGCCGGGAGCCTACAGGACTGCTCCGGTCGCCATCTTGGCTCCTCCCCCCCTGCACGCTTTCTTAAACCAGCACGATCACCGAAGGAATCCTCTGGTGAGTGCTCTGGGGTCCGAGAAGCCCCGACCCTGAGCAGCTCCAGCACCGAAGCGCAGCCTCCCAGTATCTCCCCGATCTGCGTGGGGCCCTTCTGCTTTGCTGTTCAGCACGTTGTCCGATCACTAGCCGCTGGCTTGTGACCCTTTGACGACGAACGACAACCAACGTTGCTGGTCTGGTTGCTCCAGACTAGCCTTTTGCTCCTTTTTACGAGAGGAGCACCCCGGGCCCTCCTGGTCCACTCAAGACGCCATTTTAGGCCCACCACGTGGTCCTGAAATCTGCCAAGGCTTGTTGCCCCAATCCTGGGCCCAGCGACGCCGACCGCATCAACCTTCGTGGAACAGCTCGCACCTCCATCCTGGTCGCCGACAACGCCTCCTGGTCCGTGAGACTGCAGAGCCTAGCGTCGCCCACTCACCTAGTCGAGGTGACGGCCATCCGGTGCCCTCCTGGTACCCTCTGACTACTGGCTAGTAGTACGAACTTGGTCCCCTCTGCTTTCAGGTATCATCGATCTCTGATCCAGGCTTGGATCTCTACGAACTATTCCCCACTGGTCGCCGGCCAGCAACTCCTTCCTTCCGGCTCCTGGCTCGTCAGCGAAGACCCCCGACGCCTGTAAGACTTGTGCAGCCGCAGCCCTTGTGGCTAGGTAACTTCGGCATTTCGGTGCCCGCATAGCCTCCTTACTTAAGGGTCCCGAGTCCCTCGCTTCCGACTTGCCTTATCGGGTCCACCCGAGACCACTAAACTTCCCGTGCCCTCGGGCACTTGTATTGATTGTGCACTTGAAGTATTTTCCTAAGAGTTTTGTTCTGTGCTTAGTACCCTGTCCTCATAAAGAGTACAGGGCTGTTGTGATTCTAATAAATATACTGTTTATTTTCATAACACTTGTGTGGTGTCCTTTCACTTGGTGTTCAAGGGGTATATGTGATGGTATAACAGCTGGCTTAACATGCCCTCTAGAGTTTAGCCTGAAGACTGCTCGTATCCACGCTACTAGGATAGCTGGTCTAAGGTTGACTTACAACCAATCACCATAAGGGTCGTTTGGCGCGATGCATAGTGGTCGCTAGAATAGTGAACACTGCATATCGGGCCAACTTCTCACATCCACGAGTAATTTTATTGATCTAAAACACTTTTGGTTCCATAGGAGCCAGGATACCGAACAATAGAACAAAAAAAGTCTAGGACACTGTTCTAGAAGAAAAAAAAAATGCCAGAATACTACAAGAAGAACAAAAGGCTGAATGAAAGCCAGCAACTGTGTTATTTGTTTCTAGATTCAGAGTTTCCTTTAGTCCTCTTCCGGCATTGCATACTTTATAGCCAGCTTCCTTCTCATAGTTTTGTTGTCCAGCCGCCATCCCTCCACATAGACTTAATAAATTCTGGGAAAAAAGAAATTAACATAAATCAGTATCATGTTACCACCACTTTTTTAGGTTTTTAATAGGTTTGGGCTGCCCCGTCCAAGTGAAGAAACTGCAGTTCACCAGACTTTGTCCCACTTCCTATGCAAACAGAAAGCAATCAATACCATATTTAACTTACAAAACCATCATGGAGGCAGCCATGTTGAGCCTGAACTCTACTTACAATATTCTTATTTGCAAAACAGTCTAAGAAATTACCATACTGACCAGAAATCCAAAAAGGAGCTTACGGCCAAGTGCTTAGAACAGGGCAACTGATCTAATTATTGAGAGAGCTGATCAGGTCTAAATAAAAGCTGTGAGCACAGTGTTTTATAAGTGCAGTTTGCTATCACCCATTCATCCAGTTTGAGCTCCTCACCTGGACCTACACATTCTGAAATTAAACCCCAACTCAAGGCTTTGCGCCAGATTTGCATGCCATTTGTAGCGCAAACTCTCAATGAGTTACAACCCCTCCCCTATTGCTCCTTTGCAGACGTCAGTTAGGTGTGAAGGAGTCCTTGTCCAATAATATGATCCAGGACCACATATGCAAATATATATTTTAACACTGTATGTATATTCAAGTATTTTCATAGTTCAAGATCAATCAGAGTGGAAATTGTGCCAGTAGTGGCTGGGTGTGGATCTGCTTGGGCAACAGACTCCCCCAATACCAGTTGACAAGTGCAAACAGAGTTATGAGGCCACGCTTAGTAATAGCAAAGCAAGGCAAGTTTGCCCCACAGCACTGATCACCGCCATGTGGAATGGGGCACTGACCACATAACTTGATGAACTCATGATTATAAGGTACAGGGCACAACTCTGTGTTCCAGACCATGGAAATGGATACACTGCCTGGTCGCAATTTGCTGCTACTTTTTTCAGTTTGTAAGTTGCTAAGTCTTATTGACTGAGACAAACTTGGAAAAACTAAATGTTGACTATATATAAGCACATGGACATACTTTATTATTTTTACCAAGGTAGCATGTAAAAGGTAATATTATCGCTGCAAGGGTTCTAACATTTTTGTTAGACTGATCCTCAATGCATAGCCACCGTTACAGTGGCTTTCACCAGACCATGGGATGGTGCAGGTCAGAATTAAACGTCTTAGACATCTAGAGACAGGAGAGATACCATGTGTGTTCTTTTCCAGATTGGGCAAGTGACACGTTTGGCATTTAACAGTTGACTGATTCAATGTTGGCCCTTTATACGTGCATGACTATGGCACCAAGGCCCTTTACCACTCATTCAAAGAAATATGCCTCTGGACATACTATCAGGGTAGAGTGATAGCTTTCCAGGATACCAGTGATCTATCTGTTCCATAACTTACCTTACTGCAACTATTAAAGCACTTCAAATTTGTTGAACAAGGATCCACGCTACATAAATAATAATAATAATAAAACACTTATAAAGCGCATGGTTACACTTATGACAGTGTGTCCCCGCGCTAAGAAATGCTCCAGTGTTCCGAAGAGGCTGAGGTACATCCTCCTTTCAGCATCTAAAAGAGGTAATTCTGAAGATTGCCATAATCAATTATAGAAAACCTGGTTCACAAAAAACAAGGCCCTAAACACACACCATTAGTGGCATTAGATAGAACAAGGCTCAGGCACAGAGCTCCATACTCAAGGACAGCAGGGCAGGGGCATTGTCAGTCGCACCCTCTCCTTTTGCAGACAGGGAGCGGGGTGGAGTGAAGTGTGAATAAACTGGGAAGTCCGGAACAAGAATGTGCTTTGCATAAGTCACAGCTCTGCCTAGCATTTCCTGCACTCCCTTTGTGTTGTTGACTTACTTGTTCGGGTCCTGTTGTCCTGCAGTCAGGAATTTGTGGATCCTTGATTGGACATCTCTGACATGTTCCAGCCCTGACACGCGGGTCTTTCTCTCCCAGGTCGTTGATATCTTCTTCCGGGTTCCTTCGCCTCTGCATTCCCCGCCAGAGGTACATGCTTGTGTAGCCGTTTCTTCGCACCAGAGTTTCTTCGGCCTCTCGTCCTGTACAGAATACAATGAGAGAAGAAAAATATATTTAACCAAAGAATCCTCGTCTATCTGGTATATGGTATACATATTTAGAAGGACATAGGTACTTATCTGATTTATCTGATCCAAGGAGAGGGGAGAAATGGTTATTCTTTTGTTTCTCCTTTTTAACACAGGCTGGCTCTAAAGAGAAAATAGATATGTTTGTTTCCTGATTTCTTAAGGAGACCCTATATTCTTATCTGACCCAGCACTTTTTTTGTGTAGCTTTTTCATATTACATCCTATCTAGCAAAATATGTTTTTTCCTAGTATTAACTAAGATGTATATTTTTTGGTTATAACACACGTAGAAACAACAAGGGGAGAACACGCCAGGTAATTTACACAGTAGCAGAAGCGATCAATGCAGGTGGACATTAATCCATCGCAGAAAGTACTTTTAATAAGACACAGAATACAGTTGGAAACTATTGCTAACACCGTCTGCATCTCTTGGGCGTTTCAAGCAGTCCAATGTCTGCGCAGGGCAGATCTATCCGGAACCCAGCTTCACAGCAAAGATGAAGTCTAGTTATCCACTCAAGAACAACTCGCACACGTCCTCCGTCTCAAGTGCGCCTGTTTACGTCGGGACATACAAAGCAGGGATGTATCTCAGGCACGCTCCTACTTGAAGGCAGCATTGGGGGCTGTCAAGGCATCCGCACTATAGGACATGCAACTGGGGCACAACCCGTTTAAAAAAGCAGTTTGAAAAAATTTAAAAACTCATTCCTTAATAGAGGACAAGGCCGCTTTTGCTAAAAGAAATCATGCGTGGATGACATTAAACACGTATAAATCCCTGACACCACAACTTTACTTCAGCCAGGGCTACCCAAAAATCACTAAACTGAAGTTTTTGAAATATCGATTAGGGATCATGCCCAGCAGAGAGCATCAACCACCATGGCTCAGGAGCAATGGCCATGAAGTCTGTCCGCTCTGTAACCTAGCAACGGGAGACATACTCCACATGACCTGTCTCTGCGAAGAGCTCCGACAAGTCCGCCGACAGCTACTAAGGGACCAGTTCAAGCAGATAGGGACCAGCATGCGAAGGCAGGCTGTGCTTGCATGCTTGAACCCTGCGAATACAAAACTGAATTGTAGATACGTCAAGTTTCTGACTACGATAGAGCAAAGACTACCAAATCTACAACTTGCAGCAACCATTGGTTCTGGTACCTAACGGACGAACTTCGGGTTACAATTGCCTAGCCTGCCCCGGCTTAGGGAGCACTGCTAGACAACTACTCTCGGTCTTTCACTGCATGGTCTTCGATAAGGACAATCACACAGACTACTTTTTTATCACATTTTAAGAAATTGTTTTAAATACAACAATTGTATCAGTTTTAATTAACTATACATAATAAAATTTACTTACTTACTTACGTCGGGTTGTATTGACCGCGACAGACTTAGAGGACAGCCCACGAGCGGTGGCTGAACCCAGATGCGTTCCAAAGGTACGCCGGCGTCAGCGGCCATTTTGGAAGCTTGCATAAAAAAACTTACTTCTGAGGAGTTCTAACCTAGAGTCAATTAGTAAATTGCAGACCACATAATCAATAAGCAGAGTATTGAACAAATGGGTAAAACATGTAAAAGCAACTCTTTACCTGCTGAAGAGGAAGTGAATGGACGCTGCAGAAAGTATGAACACACATTTTTCATTACACTGAGTAGGTTTCAGGGGAACACAAACCAGATGATTGGAGAATTATCTTGGGAGGCCAAGGTATACTGAGGCAGGTTTGCAGCATCAGTCAAGTCACGGTATGGCCAGGGCTTTAAGTGGGATGAAAAAACCGGGGATCTCTCAATGGGGCGTGGTCAATGTAATTAAGGGCGTGGCTTAAAAAGACCCAAGCCAAACATCTGTGCTTAGCATAGTGTGCCGCCTGACTTGTATTTTGCTGTTTCTGTCAATTGGCTTTGTCAATGGTTGTTAGTTGCATAAGATAAATAAGCAGCAACTATGGCTTGTTTATAGTGTTAAAAACGCTTCCACCTAAAGCCCTGGTGACACCACGAAAATGTTGCTGCTCCTGAGCTTCAAACAGAGAAGGGAAATCCAGAGAGAAAATGACTCTTTAAAGATTTCCCTTCCCCTACAAAGCTCACCTGGCATGACATCATGCCTTAACTTCTCCACTAGTGAGAAGCAAACAATGTGAGCAGGCGCACATGATGTGCCTGCTGTCAGTGCAGTCCGGAAAAAATGGACCGCCTGTGCTAGAGCACAAAACAGAGCCTGATAGAGACCATTTTTGAGGCCCCCTTTAAAAAACTGACTGTGCTCAGCACCAGTGAGACCCGGCCCACTTAAATCCCTGGGAATGGCTCAAATTGCTGTATGGGGAAATGGCCATTTCTGTGCTGTTTTATTCAGCACAGTGGTGTGCACGTGGTGATCCCAGGGCTGAGATCCACCAGCAGAGGTGTCATTCTTGATCACCAATTAGCAAGATCCTAAGTTGGGTCGTTCAGTTCAGTCAGGCTAACAATGTAATAAAGCCAGGCCATTTCTCACAGCCATTGGTTGCATGGCCAGTGTCAATGTGTGCCCGTGACCTGAGTGTGGGGGGGTGGGGGGGCACGGGCCTTCATCCTGGGCTTCATGATGCAGCCCTGGCATCTGTAAGGACATACACCCATGATATCCAAAGCATTGCCTACTTCCTGTGTGCAAAGACTCAATCAGTGCCGAGTTGGCGTCTGCTTTAGCCTTGCGGTACTAGGGTGCAGCAGTTCAAGAGCCTCTCCACAAGTGTCTGCTTCAGTCTCACGGTTCTAGGCAAGTCCAGCACTTAGACACGCTGTTATGGCGATGGCACAGACAAGATATCTACTGGCACTTTAAAGGGCAAAATGTAGGTACGAATAAAAGGAAACGCACCACATCTAGCAAGAGCAATGATGGTATAATAACACAAAACACCCCATGGGTGAGCTCCTAATGTGGAGAACAACACAGCCAAACATAAGTAGAATGGCTTTTTACATGAGGAAGAGTTTTTGGTGGTGTAAAACACAGTGTGTCCCTGTCCGTACGTGTCTGTCACTGTACGTACGTTTCTGTCCCTGTCCGTTCGTGTCTGTCCCTGTCCGTACGTGTCTGTCCCTGTCCTTACGTGTCTGTCCCCGTCCCTGTCTGTCCCCGTCCCTGTCCGTCCCTGTCTCTGTCAGGGTCTGTCCCTGTCTCTGTCAGGGTCTGTCCCTGTCTCTGTCAGAATCTGTCCCTGTCCGGGTCTGTCCCTGTCCGTGTCTGTCCCTGTCTCTGTCAGGGTCTGTGTCTGTCCCTGTCAGTGTCTGTCCCTGTCCCCGTCTCTGTCCCTGTTTGTCCCTGTCTGTCTGTGGCTGTCCCCGTCTGTCTGTGGCTGTCCCCGTCTGTCTGTGGCTGTCCCCGTCTGTCTGTGGTTGTCCCTGTCTACTATGAGTACCCATGGTTTAGGAGGTCAGCGCACCTGCTGACGATCGCTCTGCAGGTACTCAGTCCACTCCGCCAGTCACCTTTTACATTTTAGTGTGTGGGCTCAGCATGTTATCATTCGGAGGTGGGTATTACCATAGAAAGAGAAAAGTAATAGCTGCCATTTACAGTAAAACATATCTGCCAGCTCTCCCCGTGCTGGATGCACAATCCAACGTTGACCTGAAAAAAAGGCAATTCACTAAACCTATGTACAAAAGCGGGAGACAACTGGAATACTGAAAGGAATGATTACACCTGTATTACTTAACTTTGCAACGGAATCCTCCCCAGAGGCATACATTCTTGAAAGAGTGACATGAATTATGTATTGGGTAACTGCAAACCCACTCACCTAAAAGCATGCACCCTATGAAAGACTGACATGATGAATGAATGAATGAACCTGTAATGTTTAACTGCAAACTGAATCACATGGAGGCATACATGAAAGAGTGATATGAGTGAATGAATAAACCTCTATTATGTAACTTCGGCCACTTACTCTATCACTTTGAGGCATGCGCTCTTTTTAACAAGTGAGTGCACAGACTGCTTAAAAAGATGCACATCGAGTATTTTCGCCAGAGAAGAATCTTTGGTAGTCAGGTATGTCATGTATTCGGTTACTGCTGGTATGTTTTGGGACTTCTCCTCGTGTAATTTGTGAGAGCTGCTAAAAGCGCTAAAAGTAATCCTAACTAGCATGGCAGAGCTGCCAGCTTTGGAGCTGTAACTAGGTTTGAGTTTCGTCGACTCACATTGGGGCAAATCACCTCATTTCCTCGTGACACCCAAAAAATGCATGTATCCATCTGTAACACAACCGGTGCGCGTGTAAAGCGCTCCGATACCTTCAGGTTGAGTTCGCGCTACATAAAACTGCCCCACCTCCCCCTCCCAAAGAAATAAGACAATCCCAGAGCTGTGCCACACAATCATTACCTGCTACCTCCTGCTAGGATAAACAATCTCCAATGATTTCTGTAAGATCCTGGTTCTTGATAAGAAAGCAGCAGACACAGGATTGAGTTGAGATGAAGCTCAGGTTTATTGGAGGTAAAAGGAGACACATCCAGATCTCATCCAAGCTCAAAGTATTAACCAACTCAGCTTGAAAGCATACATTCCAGTAACTGTGGTAACCAGATGGAATACATGATGTCACACAGTGTGAGCCAGAGAGTGAAGGATGCTACACATCTTCCCCCCATAAAAAGAAAAGGTTAGATCAAAATACAAAAGAAAACCAAAAGTTATGAAACAAGAGATAAACAACAATACTTTCGTTAAGACACATAGTCTTTTAAATGAGAAGGTTTCTTGATTGACCTTGAAGAGTGTCGAAGTACTTTAGGAACCTCATGATTGGTGTCAAGCCGGGAACCGTCAACATCTGTCCTAATATCAAGGGCAGGAGGTTGAAGATTTTCAGATAAGACACAAACTCTATTTAAGTTCCATATTCTGTGATCTAGGGTTCTCACAGCATTTTTAAAGACTTTTATTACCTTTATAGGCTCAGAGAATTTGATTTTTTTACCAGGAAGCTTAACAACTACCATGTTACCAACTTTTACAGGCGTTGCTTTAACAGCATGTTTGGAGTCGAAGTAAAGCTTCCTGTTGGAAGAGTTCAAAATCTCTTTCTCACGCCAATTGAGTTCATCATTTGAATCACCATCTTTAGAGCATACCAAGGAATTTCATCAATTCTTCTCTGGAAGAAGGAGGAGGCATCTTAACAATCGTATCTACCAAGTTGGCCTTAGGCGCAATACCATCTTTTGAAATTGTGTGACCTAAATAGTGAATTGATGAGACACCAAAATGACACTTGTCAATCTTGATAGTAAGGTTGGCCCTTTCAAGTCTGCTAAGCACATCAAACAAGATAGACTCGTGTTCAACATCATTTTTACCGAATACAAGAATGTCATCTTGGTACACACACACCTTTTCACAACCCTTAAGCACCTTCTCCATGATACGCTGAAAAACGGACGCCGCTGAAACAAGACCAAAGGGCATTCTGATGAACCTAAATGTCCCAAAAGGAGTAATAAAGGAAGTGAGATTTCTTGAAGATTCCTCAAGCTCAATCTGGTGGTAAGCAGAGGCCAAATCCAGTGTGCTGAAAATCTTCGCGTTACCCACTTTAGTTAGAAGATCAGAAATGTTAGGGAGAGGATATCTGTCACTGATCACACACTTATTTAACTGCCTCAAATCAATGCATAGACGCAAAGAACCATTGGGTTTGCGAGCAGCGACCACGGGCGCAATCCAATCAGTGACTGTGACTTCCTCAATGATACCACCTAACTTTAATTTATCTAATTCCCTAATCATCTCATCCCTGAGAGAAATGGGAACAGGTCTAGGTTTGCAAGCATAGGGTAGAGAACCAGGCCTTAGTGGAATCTCAAGTTTGAAGTCTTTAAGACATCCTAGTTCATCCCTGAATAGCTTTGGAAATTGCATTTTTATGCGTGATAATAGTTCAACATTTGAATCAACTTGGACAGAGCTAACAAGTTCTTTGAGTATTATGGGATTGGGAGAACTGGGATCAAGCATTATGCGTAGATCTCCTTGATGGAACCAACTGATGATGCTGTCTCCCTTCTGTGAAACATAGATCTTTCCAACAGTGTGATGACCTTTGTACTCAATTCGACCAGTGAAACATCCCATAAGAGGAATAAGTTTACCCCCATATGCTAACGGGCGAATGTCAGCTCTAGATAATTGAGACTTGTTAGACAACTTACCCAAATAAAAATTCCTAGAAACAATTGTTATTTTTGCACCAGAGTCAAAGAGAACATCAGTTGACTCACCTTCAATTTCAATAGTGTCAATAGGACAGTTCTTAAGATCAGCTGTGGTAGTGACCTGGACAATAACCTGCCCACACACAAAATCTTCTTCTAAACATTCATCATCAACAAATTTCACAGAAGTAGAAGGGATCTTGCTTTTGCATAAACTCGAAAAATGCCCTTTTTTTTTACATTTTGAACAAATGGCAT
This sequence comes from Lissotriton vulgaris, assembly GCF_964263255.1. Classification (NCBI taxonomy): domain Eukaryota; kingdom Metazoa; phylum Chordata; class Amphibia; order Caudata; family Salamandridae; genus Lissotriton; species Lissotriton vulgaris. Next base: position 361,473,686 of record NC_141699.1, on the reverse strand, counting down.
TTAGTGCTGGACATTTCGTGTCGTTGGCGTAATGACCAACCTTGTCACACCTGAAACATTTAGGCACAAATGATTTCTTTTTAACTTTTGAATGATCAAGTGGCCCTGAAGATTTTTGTGAATTAGCTGCTGTATTTTTAACAACAAGCACAGCAGGTTGTTTGTCTTTGTTTAAGGTATCTACACATTTTAGAGAATGTTCAACTCTTTTAGCAAGTTGTAGAGCCTCATCTAAGGAAGGTTCATCCTTCAACCACAATTCATCACAAACCTTTTCAATGTTACAACCCACCATGAACTGGTCTCTAATTCTTTCCTCAATGGAAGTAGCAAATTTACAAGAGGAGGCTAATTTTCTTAATTGTGTGACACAACCCTCAACAGTTTCCCCTTCATTTTGTAACCTTTTAGCAAATTGGTATCTTTATAAAATCGTGCTAACCTTGGGCAAATAATGATTGTCTAATTTTTTCATGCAAATTTCAAATTCATTAAGATTGTTTTCTTCTTCAGGAGTAAGTTCTGCTAGATGGTCAAACACATCTTGACCTTCTGACCTAAGACAATGGAGCAGAAGAGAAGTTTTCCGCTCAGCACTCAAACTAACCCCACAAACTTTAGCATAACGCTCAAATACCTTTTTCCATTTTTGCCACTTAATAGGAGGATCCCCAGGAGATGATAGAAAAAATGGGGCTGCAGTGACATTTTGCATGGTTATTACTTAGAAGAGGAATTAATCTAATTATTAACTAAGATTTTAAAGTATTAAAATTAGGATGAGCAAAACAGCCTAGAAAAACATTAAGCCTTGTCTCACACGTAGATTAACTATGAAATAATATGAAATAATCAAATGGTTAATAACAAGAGACAAACTTGTGAGGAGTTGTCCAGGAAAAATACTCCACAAAAGTGCTTCTAAGAAGTAGGTGTTGACACAAGAATAAACGTTGTCAATGTTATAAATGATAAGCACTGTGAAATGAAAATTACAGGTTGAAAATGTTGTACAATCATATGTGGTAAATGCTAGGAAAGAATAAAAGATAAGCGTTGTACACGTTTTTCACTGCTGTAAAGGGAATAAATGTAGGGCAGGTTAATAACGTTGCACAATCATACGTTGTAAATGCTAGGAATTGAAAAAATGATAAGCGCTGCACACGTTTTTCACTGCTACAAAAGGAACAAATATAAGCGCGATTTTATCAAGGACATTACTTCACGAAGCAGAACGAGTTCGTCAGGAGTGTTGTCAAGGTGACTGAAAAGACGCGGTGCTTCACGCAGCAGAGCCAGTCTGTCCGAAGCATTGTCACGGTGATTGAAGAGACGCGAAGTCGGATGAAATGGATGCCTCTGACGTAAGACGTTGTTTCACGTAGCGCCACCAGTAAGAGTAGGAGTTGCGTTAAAACACGCAGCAGCGCGAGTCTGTCGGAAGTTCAACAATGGAAATGACAAGCTGCAAGTTGAATTACAGGCTTCAAAGTAATGACGTAGAAGATTTCAAGCGACAACAAGGGTGAGTGAAGGCTTTCACGTGCAAGCGCTCACAGCTTCGTATACTTTTAAAACAGTTGCTGTAACCATTAAGCTTCAATAACAGTTGCACCAATGACAGTTGCACATTAATAGAGTACAAGAGTTATTCACATCCAGCTTAAGTCTTAAGTCGATGTTTAAGAGCAAAAGCTGTAAAACTTGACACTTCATTTCAGTGAGGAGAGTCACATTAAGAAGACAGATCCAAAGCAGTAGAAAGAGTTTCAAAGCTCCTGCGAAGGTCAGAATGTCTTCTTTGTAGATTAAAGTTAAATAAGAGATTGAATAACCAACAAAAGTAGCGGTAGGTGCAGGCAAAATACTCTAAAGAGTACAGTTTAGAAAATCACCCACTAAAGTGTTGGTATATGTCAAGAAGACAAAAAGTACCATTAAAGGGTAGATAAATTTGAATTGAAAACAGCCGCTGGTGCAATCAAAGCACAGTTAATATTAACAGCCGCTGGTGCAATCATAGGCACATAATAAAGAGGAAATGGTACCTTGAAATTGAAGAAAAGTATTTTCTTTTCATTTGTTGAGATAGTTGAGTCTCCCTTTTCTCCAGCTGCCGACTACGCCAATGTAAGATCCTGGTTCTTGATAAGAAAGCAGCAGACACAGGATTGAGTTGAGATGAAGCTCAGGTTTATTGGAGGTAAAAGGAGACACATCCAGATCTCATCCAAGCTCAAAGTATTAACCAACTCAGCTTGAAAGCATACATTCCAGTAACTGTGGTAACCAGATGGAATACATGATGTCACACAGTGTGAGCCAGAGAGTGAAGGATGCTACAATTTCGTTTGCAACATCTTCCTGTAGCAGTCAGTCCGGATAACCAGGTCTCATAAATCAAAAAGAAATCTCCTTCTCTGAACCCCCAAAGATCTCGACGGCTCTCCCTTGCCCTCGCCATCACAACGCTCGGCAAACATGGCCTTCCAACTGCAGAACTTCCAGTGTGACCGGAAGTGCGTGGGGTAAAAAAAATCTGACCAGTCCCCATTCTAGCCCAATTGCACCTTTAGAGACGAGTGCATGTGAAAGGGTGACGACATCCACATCTGAAACAGTGCGAAATAGGGATTTGGGCATTTGGCAGTGTTTGGGGAGCTTGTTTGAGCTGCATTTCGGGCACCAAACACACTTTACACACGCCCCCTTTCTTCCTCTTTCCATATTGCATTATGGGGCATGCAGTTTCAATTGTAGCCCCACGTTATCAATGCAAATCCACGAAAAACTGTGCGGGAAAACATTAGATGGAAATAACAAACAAAAAAAAAACTATTTAGGTCTCTCCGGAGGCACGTGAAACAGCACAATGGGTTACACATTCATTGGACTTTTCTTGAAGCGACCATAGAAATGCTTGACGTAAACATATATTGCAAGTGGTAGTCCTACATAATTAGTGTTTCTTTGTATTTATGGTTTTGGGCTATTTCCACGGAGAGCGGATCTACGCGGCATGCTTTAAGAAAGGTGCTATAGATTAATGCAGTGGTCTAGGCCACAGAGGTAGATAATTCACTATGAGATAGCAAAGGTAGTTTTATAATAAATTAATTAGGGAGCCTTGTTTGATGTGTATGGAGCTGGTACATTATGGCCCATTTTTAAAGTGGAATGTGGGTTTAAGTGCAATAATTCATTATAAGAAATATTACAATTCTGGCACACTAAGTTGAATGTATGACATTACAAATGACAAATTAAAATGAAGGTGCATTGTGGTTGGTGATTACTTTGGTAATGCTAGTTAGCTTTTTTAAGTAGGTTGTATTCGCGACCGTGAGGTCATAGCCTGAGATTAGGCAGAGCATTACGTAGATTCAGGCAGTGCAAATCTATGCATGCAGAAAGGGGCATAACAGCTTGGGGGACTTAGGAGATTTGAACTCAGTAAGGAAATGATTTGCAAACAAGTAACTATAAGTGGCATTACAGCCTGACCTGCTGAGTTAGCATATGGGAGTACATGGTTTCAGTCTCAGATCTGGAATAGAGCTACATTTAAGGGGCTTAGGTACATAATGTATGGGTGCAGTCATAGGGCCTAGCCTCCTCATTGGGGGTGAATGAATGCATCTTATGTTGTGTAACTAAGGCAGCGCTGCACCGAACATTAATGTTTTGTTATTCTCTTCCCCTATTCCCCTATATGACTTTGGGAGGCGCACCACGCGCGCATGGCGGCAACATGCTTTCAGGATGGAGCCTAGCGGGAACTCCGAAATGGCAGAGACATTGCTACCAGCAGAGATGGGAAGGATTGGTATAGAAAAAAAAAAAATACAATAAAAATTAATAAATAAATAAATAAGTAAATAAATGAATAAAACGGGGCTAGTTATACCCTGGCCTGTGCTGAGCCATGCAGTCTCTTTCCAGGTACACTAATGAGGGGTCAACACAACGGTGTTCATTCTAGTATATCAAAGTTCGGGTCCCCATGGACAAAAAGGACTGGGATGGTTGTTTTGCTACTTTCAGTGACACCATCAGACAAGGCTGGGGAGGTAGATATGGCTTGCATAGTTGCGTGCTCCCTGGAGGTAATAAGATAAGCCGTTGGTCACTGACGTTTTCAGTTATTCGGTCCTAACGCTGCTGCCAGTGGCAATGGTGGTTAAATTGTTACAGGGTAGTAGGTCACGCCAGTGTCATATGGGTCAGTTTGGAACCAGCCTACATACCTATGCTTACATCTAACAACATGGCTGAGGTGATAGCAAAAGGGGTTAAGTAATTCCTGAATTTTAAATAGGTCGTTTCTCATTGGGTTCTCATAGTCCTATTACTGAGTCTAAATAGCCAGCGCAGGATCCTTATCAAAGGTGATTTGCGCAAGAGGTCTTCCTTCCGCCCGATGTTGGGATAATCAGTCCGGGATCATGCGGAGCAGAATTGGTGACATGAGAAACATCTGGTAGTATATTGTTTGGTTGCACCAGTGATTACTAATTTTAGTGGGTACATGATAAGGTTAGTCAACAGGTAAAATGATAACAATAATAATTGCTACAGCTACTGCTTGCCAGGGCAAAGGCAGCGCCATGTTATTCTTGTGAGCCCTTAGGTTCGATAACAGTAATAAGTACTTGGGTTATATGGAAGTACTAAGCTTAAGAGACTGGATTAGTGTCATCATTACAATGTAATACAGTGGTATTAGCAGGCAGAGGGAAGTATTTAGCGAGACCTATGCTGACTCTCTTACATGGGGACAAAGTAGCGGAAGGAGGGGTATCAGTTGGATTAGACAACTGGTCAGCCTATCTAGAGGCGGTTTGGTGGGGGTGCCGTTAAGGTACCGAAGTCATAGGCTTCATTTCTGGTACGGGTAATTCCATATCAAGCGTAATATTATCATAATTAAGCCAGCCTGGGATACCATCGCGTGAACATCTAGCCATTTGATCTTATCTGAGTATAGAAAAGCATCAACTTCCACATAGGGAGTAGCTTCCATCAGCAGGAGGGAGCTGTACATCAAGGAATGGCAGGGTGTGAGTGAGGAATCCCTGCAGAAGGGACACTTTAGAGCTGGCTGGGCGCTGGTCGTGCTAGTGGTGCGCAGTGGATGTTCTTCCACATTGGCTAGGACAGACGTGCTGGTGATTAACTCTGGGGCACAAACATGATCCCGGAGGACAGAAAGGGAGTGAAGGAAGACTTATTCTGTCTACTTCCATTGATTAGGAGAGTATTACAGGACGCTACTACATGTTAGTCGGAGGTAGTAACTCGGAGAGTTTGGAGTGGTGACATTCCATCAGCAGCAGTGTGAACATGTTGGTAAAGATAAAAATAAATAAATGAATAAATAAGAGGATGAATAGAGAGGTAGAGGAATTACTTACATAGATCAGGAGAGTATTACCGGATGCTACTATAATTTGGTCGGAGGTGGTCACTCGGAGAGTCCGGGGTGGTGACAGTCCATCATGGTCCGGGGTGGACAAGACGCGAGGGGCTTTGGGGGTTCTACACAATGGGTTAGGTTAAAAGGTCTGCGGGCTGAGGACGTTTCAGCTCATTTGAGGAATTCGCTCAATACAGGTATGCCTATCTCAGACGTGCTGGTTATTCATGTGGGGACCGAAAACTTGGTCCCAAGGAAGCATTATTCTCTCTCCTTAATTGGATCAGAAGAGTATTACCAGGCACAACCATTATTTGGTCAGAGGTTTTCACCCGGAGAGACGGGGGTGATGTGCCGGCAGCCACCATGAATATATCAGTGAGAAAAAGGAATAGAGAGGTGGAGAAGCTGTGGGGGGGTTCACAGATCCTGGTTACTGGACATAGCTTGCTGCAGACGTTGACTTCAGATATATATCAGACGGGGGATGTCCACATGACCAGGGTCGGGTTTGGAAGTTTGTGCAACCCTGGGGGCCATTGCCTTACACCTTGGCAGAGTGGCAGGGCGTTAGCATGGGGGGAGGGCAAGGGCGCCAGTGGGGCGCCTTGCCCTGTGGCGGGGTCCCTTCTAAGAGAAAGGCTGGGGGACTCCTTTTGGATGGAAAAACGGTCGACCCTGGAGCAGGGGAGGCAATTATGGCAGCTCTAGGCAGGCGGGAGAGGGGGCCGTCCTGCTGGTGGTCCTGGACTCTCTGGCTCTACCCTAGTAGCTGGTGGCTTGGAAAACGGGGTGGTGTTGTATCCTGCTGGTACAACACGCCTCTAGAGATGCCAATTCGGATATATATATGGTAAACTGTGGCGCATATGTATGGGCGCAGCATTTATGTGTGGGTAATTTCGGAGGCCAATTCCAGCTCTCAGAGCCAACTGGGCACTGCATCTAAGGCACTGGCAAAAGGGCATTGCCAGAGGTCTCCCAAATCTTGGGTCAGAAGGGTTGGTAAAGTGCAGGCTCAAAGGCCACATCCTAAGCAATGAAGGCCACAGCCATTTAAAGTACTTTTAAACTATATAATCACAGACCTCGAAAAAGCACTGGCGTATGTTTTTTGTTAACATTACTACAATCACAAAAAATCCTTTACAAAACTCTAATCACCTCGACGGCCTTGTGAGGTAGGCAAGCAGCTGTGTTAAATGTTATTATTTTCTGCTAGAAAGACTAATAAAAATCGATTTAATCCAAAAAGCTCTAATTAATGGTATAGTTATAATCCAAAAATGAAAAAAAATGGCAATTCTGATAGACATAGTTTATAAATGAAAGGGTCTATTCAGTCATTGATGGGTTTGGGCACATGGAGTGCATTTATGATAATTTACTATCACTCATCCTTGCCCTCATGCATCCATCCATTCATCCAGCCATTCTTGAATTGACACTTACACTGAGGCACAAACTCAACATGTGCAGGCTAAGTTAAAGGAATAAAAGTAGAAAAAGAATGAATGCTGCCGACTAAACACAGCAGGTATATGCTTGAAAAAACAAGTTCAACAACTGGTATATGCTTGAAATAACTCAAATTCAGCCAACCACGTGATGTCTGACTTGCAGTTGTATTGTACATACATGGTTTGAAGTTGCAGCATGGTCGCAATGTTTAGAACCAACATGGTATCCACCTTGGAATGGCAAAACAATTATACACTATGGACAGTACCATTCATGATGGGCACCTGGTTAATAGGCAGTGGGTGCAGGTGACACAACACACTAGATGAAACCAGCAGCCTGCTAGCAGGGTATTGGGAACTGTAATGTGCTAAAGAAAATCCAGTCCTGGAACGGAAGCACATGCGTACATGTGATCAGGAAAAAATGCAGTCACTGGCAGGACAATGGAGCCAATGGCTAATCTGGGCTGACCCACTGCCCGTGCTGCAATAGATGGGACCAGAGTCTAAATCATAGGTACTCACAAACTTTCTCTCGCGGGCCAAATTTACAGTTTGGTTTGTGTCCGAGGGCCGCACCGTTGGGGGTGGGGTCAGTGGGGGAGAGGGCGGGGCTAAAGCAACAAAAAAAACTGGTACCATGAGGTTGATCACTGGTCCCTGCAGCGGACGCCATTGTCCAATGAGCAACCAGACCGGGCATACACACATCTCTCTCTCTCTCTCGTTCTTTTTCAGTCTATCTCTCTGTCTCACTCTGTCTCCCTCCCTCTCTCTTTCTCCCTCTCTCTACCTATCTCTCACTCTGTCTCACTCACTCTGACTGTCTCACTCTCTCTCTGTCTCCCTCTCTCTCTGTTTCCCTCTCCCTGTTTCCCTCTCCCTCACTCTGTGTCCCTCTCCCTCTCTCTCTCTTTACTTCCCTCTCCCTCCTTCCCTCTGTCTCCCTCTCTCTCCTTCCCTCTCCCCCACTCTGAGGTCTCCCTCACCCTGAGGGCACCCTCCCTCACTCTGTCTCCCTCCCTCCCTCGGTCTCCCTCCCCCCGTCGCTCTGTCTCCCTCCCTCGCTCTGTCTCCCTCTGTCTCTCACCCTCGCGCTCTCTCGCTCTGCCTCGCTCTCCCTTGCTCTCCCTCGCTCTCCCTCGCTCTCCCTTGCTCTCCCTCGCTCTCCCTCTGTCTGCCTCTGTCTCCCTCCCTCGCTCTCCCTCTGTCTGCCTCTGTCTCCCTCCCTCGCTCTCCCTCGCTCTGCCTCTGTCTCCCTCCCTCGCTCTCCCTTGCTCTCCCGTGATCGCCCTTGCTCTCCCTCTCACTGCCTCTCCCTCGCTCTCCCTCTGTCTCCCTCCCTCTCCCTCCCTCCCTCGGCCTGTCTCCCTCCCTCACTCTCCCGAGTTCTCCCATGCTCTCCCTCTCCCTCTGTCCTCCTCCCTCGCTCTCCCGCTGTCTGCCTCTGTCTCCCTCCCTCCCTCGCGCTCTCCCTCGCTCTCCCTCTGTCTGCCTCTCCCTCACTCTCCCTCTGTCTCCCTCCCTCGCTCGCCCTCCCTCGCTCTCCCTCGCTCTCCCACTGTCTGCCTCTCCCTCGCTCTCCCTCTGTCTGCCTCTGTTACTCTCCCCTTCTACCTTCTCCCTCCTCCCTCTCCCTCTGTCCCCCTCTTCATCTCACCCTGCCTGTGTGTGCCCTGGCTGAGACAGCTTCCGGGCACACACACACACACAGCCGCACCCAAACACTTCACAGGTCTTTAAAAGACCATTCACGTGTTAATGAGGCTTTGTTCACCTCTTAGGCCCCTGCAGCTCTACTCTGATTATGGCGGGAATCGCCAGTCTCCACAGAGCAGCAAAGTCTCTTGAGTCGCGCTGCCGCAGGGGTGTTTGCTGAAACACTTAAAAAAATATATATATATCAAAACACGGGTACAATGTTTGGACGGTCCGCGGGCCGCCAGGGAAGGCTTGCCGGGCCGCTGTTGGCCCGCGGGCCGTACTATGAGTACCCGTGGTCTAAATGATTCTCATGCAGAATACTGTCAGAAGTGGGCTAACCCAAAGGGTGCGTAGATGTGTATTCTCAGTCACTTTTTGTGGGTACAATTATTTAATTAATTAAAATCACACAATGTGTCAAGAATTTCTTAAAAAGTAAAAATGTACAGTAACAAAATTAGATATCCGGTTCTATGTTAAAGGATCTATAATGGTGTTAGCCACGGATTACAGTTCATGTAATTAATAAACAACCTAATATATTCTTAACTCAGGAATTCATTAAAAGGCACGCAGGCCTTCACTAGGTGACATGCCTCCTTGTAGGGGGCACTTCTTGCCAGCAAACCAGTTGAACAACGGTCAGTCACCACGCTAGACGACTTTCAGAAATGAAGACCACGATGGCGAAAAGGTGCAGGACAAACCAAACCATGGCAAATAAATTCGAGCAATCTGCTCCCATGTTGTGTGTGAGGAGAGGGGGGCTACCAATAAATCTGACGCAGCCATAAGTTAAATGCACAAAGGTGCACACAAGCATAATCTCAACCTTAAAACAAGCGTTGGCCGCGCGGGCGTAAAAGTAACGCTGCGCGGTTGGGAAATGAAATAAATAAATAAATAAAATGCGAGTTGTGCGCATGCGCGATGGGAAAAAGTGCTGTGCGCTTGTGCGCGTTCTAGCAAGCTGGTGGCCGGAGGTAGCGCTTTTTGCAGCAGCTACTAAATGTCTCGCCAGAGTAGTGCATGTGCTGACTCTAGCGAGACCTAAAAAATAATGTACACTGTTAGGATGCACAAATCGCGATGCATATACAGCTGGTCACCTGATTGTGACTACTTTACTAAGTTTCCCCGTTTAGCCAAAATGTGTTATCCTATGGAAATCACTTTACTCCACTGTGCATTATATTAACTTAAAACCAAATCTGAGACCACCACTGAACACATTCACTTCAGTTATACAAAAAAGCACACATGTATGATTTAATAGGCTACAGCGTTGCTCCATATACAAAAAACATTACTGGACATGAATACAGTGCTAGGTGGGGAAGAGCTCATGCTGAAAAAAAATCATTTAACCATTATCACTGCAGTGATATAATTTAATATTCTAAAGTGAAATATAAGCATTCAAGAAATAATCCATTTTAATCACAGAGACTCTGCCTTGTGTTTTTTACGTTTGCTGTAGTATTTTCATAATACATCTTTTGATAGCTGCTTTGGTTCTTAGAGCCAAGCCAGACTCCCTGACGAGGCTCTGGTCCAGCTCTATGCATCTCCTGGCTTACCCATCTTTATTTACTTAGTGCACTACAATGTATACATACATATCCATTTTTGCCACTTGGGTGCATCTGGAAGAGAATGAAATCATATTGGAAATTTGTATAATTGACATTTAATATTTCTAGTAATGAATTTGTCACATTGTGCCTTTGCTATAACTCACCCAGTGTATGGTTTCAAAATTTCTTTGTCTACTTCCTTTCTGCCTCAGCGTGCATAAAAATGTGGCACTGTTGCGATTCACCAAAATGTGTAACTTTATACACACCGAATTAAAAATGAAAGTGTCAGGTGCTCACATTATTGTAAGTCCTGTGCGTTAGTGGAAATGTTAACCACAAATGGCACTGTCTGCAGTAAGTTTTACAATGAATGGCGCATAGTTACATGTACTGGTCAAATCGCATAATTTTGAGAATATTCCCAGCATTAGGAGAATCATGCTGGCATAATGTAAATTTCCCCCAGTCCTAGTTAACAGTGACTGACTCCACACATTTTTGTTAATCTTTATGCATATTTGCAGATAACAAAAAAAATGTAATATCTAAACTGAGTTGATTGAGCAGTAATTAGTAAATAATTGCAAAATCATCAAACTAGTCACCATGTTAAAAAAATGGAGCAAAAATGGAGAATAGGCTCTTCAAGTGTTTAGCAAATCATCCTTGAATCACAAAGCATTATTCCATATGGTTAGTGCTTGAAACCCATTTTCTAGTCATCCTCAGATCATCAGGAACAATTTCCTCTTGTCAAGTAATCAAATACTTATCCTGAGATCATCAGGATCAATCACATCTTGTGAAGTCATCAGATACTAATTTTCAAGTCATCCCCAAATCATCAGGCTCAAGTTTCTAAACTCTGCTGATGACTTCAAGAGCTTGATGATGTCTGATGATGTGAAAATGACTTCTAGAGTAATTGAATGATCCTCCAATGACTCTTGGATGGCTTCTAATGTAATCCTGTTTGACCTGCGGCCACAGAGTAAAGCAAAAGTTAAACTACGTTTTGTTGATTTTCTATGTTTGTGTTTTTCTATGGTATGCCAATGCCTCTGTCAACAGTGTTCGAATATGCGGCTGTAGGCTAGTGCTGTTTATTTTTAAGTGTGCTGCTAATAATAAATTGTGTTTGTGACTATTATAAATTACAAACAGGGGAACCAGGCTTGAGTCTCGGCGTCCGCTCAATCTCCTGTGATCCTGGGCAAATCGCAATCTAAATGAAATCTCCTCGTGCCTAAAAATAAATGCATGTGTCTTTGTGTAACGTAACTGGTGCTCATGCAAAGCACTCCTGCCACTCCAGTACCATCTTACACCCTGATATGTAAAGGGCGTTTTGTTTTTCTTGCTACTAGGCAGTAGGGCATGCATTGCTGGCCGTGACTCAGACACTCTGCAGAAACTATTTAGATTAGAATGAATGTCTGGCCTTTCCCTTGGATGAAGTGTGACTGAATTTATTTTAATCTTTTCAATGGAGCTAACAGTAAAAAATTGTGCTTTGTTTGCCCTTTCGAAGAGCAGGGAATCTTTCCTCACCATAAACCAAAGGGTAATGTAAACTCCAGTTTTGAAAGATTCTGGGGTTATGGGGCCTGATCAATTCTCTTTTGTCTTTATTGTCGCTTTACATATCCATCCATACTAATATAATAAAGAGAGAGCCCAAACCTTTGAGGCGGGTAATCTCAGGAACCACAGCACCAATCACAACACCCAATACAGCGTTGGAAGGGTTGCAGCAGAAGGACATAGGCTATGCAGACGCCCACCATATACATTTAAAAGGTAAAAGAACCGTGCCAGCAAAGTAGTCCCTTGTGGGCGTGTCTGCATTGTGCTGTGGGCGTGTGCTGGGGCGTGACAAACGCTGGGGGCGTGTGGTACGTTCCGCCCTTCATGCCATGTCTCATATCGTGTGCTAATCCCACCCTGCTCCCTTTAAATACCCCTGCACCCCATAATCATAACCCACCCGTACTCCTTAAAATACCCCAACACCCTTAAACACTAACCCATCTTAACCCTATAAATATACTGTGTACCCCAAAACCCAAACCTATCCCTAAACCCTAAAAATACCCCTGTACCCCAAACCTAGCCCAGAACCCTATAAATACCCCTCTACCTCAAAACCCAAACCTACCCCTGAACCCTAAAAATACCCCTGTACCCTAAAATCCAAACCTAGCCCTGAACCCAAAAAATACCACTGTACCCCAAAACCCAAACCTACCCCGGAACCCTAAAATACCCCTGTACCCCAAAACCCAAACTTATCCCTGAACCCTAAAAATACCCCTGTACCCCAAAACCCAAACCTAGCCCTGAACCCTAAAAATAACCCTGTACCCCAAAACCCAAACCTACCCCTGAACCCTAAAATAGCCCTGTACCCCAAAACCCAAACCTATCCTTGAAACCTAAAAATACTCCTGTACCCCAAAACCCAAACCTAGCCCTGAACCCTATAAATACCCCTCTACCTCAAAACCCAAACCTACCCCTGAACCCTAAAAATACCCCTGTACCCTAAAATCCAAACCTAGCCCTGAACCCAAAAAATACCACTGTACCCCAAAACCCAAACCTACCCCTGAACCCTAAAATACCCCTGTACCCCAAAACCCAAACCTATCCCTGAACCCTAAAAATACCCCTGTACCCCAAAACCCAAACCTAGCCCTGAACCCTAAAAATAACCCTTTACCCCAAAATCCAAACCTACCCCATAACCCTAAAATAGCCCTGTACCCCAAAACCCAAACCTAGCCTTGAAACCTAAAAATACCCCTGTACCCCAAAACCCAAACCTAGCCCTGAACCCTAAAAATACCCCTTTACCCCAGAACCCAAACCTAGACCTGAACCCTAAAAATACCCCTGTGCCCTAAAACCCTTACCTATCCCTAAACCCTAACACTACCCCTGTACCCCATAACCCAAAACTATATCTGAACCCCTAAAATACCCAAACACCCCAAAACATATACCTCAGTACCCCAAAACATATACCCCAATACCCATACTTACCTTATCCAAACATTTTAAAAAAACATGCTTTTGCCATTTATGCATTTACAATGAATTTCGTTGTAAATGTATGCGTGGTAAAAGCATATAAAATGTTATGCCATGCGTTATAATGGCATTGCGGAGTCGTGGTACTTACATAATGAAAGAATGCGGAGTGATGGTATGCCGAAAGAAAGTTGCGGAATAATGGGTGTTTACCCTCCCCCGGTAAGTACATTGGTGGCACGGCGGCCCACATCTCCAGCAAAATACTCATATTTTTTCACCAGCCATTTGAAAAATGCACAGGTCTCTCTCATTGGTGGCCAGCACCGACATACACTTTTAGACACACCTCCCGCCACAAGTTCTAGAATTGCGAACTTTAGAGCTGGGAAGCTACGTTCGAATCTCGCCATCAGCTCAACATCTTGTGATTCCAGGCAAATCGCTTTGTCTCCCCGTGCCTACCACAAATGAATGTGTTCTTCTGTAATGTAAATTGTGCTCATGCCATGTTGTCGAGTTCGCGCTATATAATATTGCAAGGAAAAATAAAGTAGGGAAACTCGAGTTCACACACTACTAAATGCGCACTCTTAAGTGCATCAGCAGTGCACTGTGAATCGGAGCGTTTCACAGGCCTGTCACAGATAAGAAATGCTTTCAAAACGAAATCCTACAAAACAATATACTACTGGCCGGCAGCAATTCATACCCGGACAACGTCTGGACGGGCTGCTAGTACTAATATACTAAAGAGAGAGCCCAAACCTTTGAGGCGGGTAATCTCAGGAACCACAGCACCAATCACAACACCCAATACAGCGTTGGAAAGGGCAGTTGCAGCAGAAGGACATAGGCTATGCAGACGCCCACCATATACATTTAAAAGGTAAAAGAACCGTGCCAGCAAAGTAGTCCCTTCTGGACGTGTCTGCATTGTGCTGTGGGCGCGTGCTGTGGGCGTGACAAACGCTGGGGGCGTGTGGTACGTTCCGCCCTTCATGCCATGTCTCATATCGTGTGCTAATCCCACCCTGCTCCCTTTAAATACCCCTGCACCACAAAATCATAACCCACACTTACTCCTTAAAATACCCCAACACCCTTAGACACTAACCCATCTTAACCCTATAAATACACCCTGTACCCCAAAACCCAAACCTATCCATAAACCCTAAATATACCCCTGTACCCCAAACCTAGCCCTGAACCCTATAAATACCCCTCTACCTCAAAACCCAAACCTACCCCTGAACCCTAAAAATACACCTGTACCCCAAAACCCAAACCTAGCCATGAACCCAAAAAATACCACTGTACCCCAAAACCCAAACCTACCCCTGAACCCTAAAATACCCCTGTACCCCAAAACCCAAACCTAGCCCTGAACCCTTAAAATACCCCTGTACCCCAAACACCAAACCTATCCCTGAACCCTAAAAATACTCCAAAACCCAAACCTAGCCCTGAACCCTAAAAATAACCCTGTACCCCAAATTCCAAACCTACCCCGAACCCTAAAATACCCCTGTACCCCAAAACCCAAACCTAGCCATGAACCCTTAAAATGCCCCTGTACCCCCAAACCTACACCTGAACCCTAAAAATACACCTATACCCCAAAACCCAAACCTAGCCCTGAACCCTAAAAATACCCCTGTACCCCAAAACCCATACCTATCCCTAAACCCTAAAACTACCCCTGTACCCCATAACCCAAAACTATATCTGAACCCTTAAAATACCCAAACACCCCAAAACATATACCTCAGTACCCCAAAACATATACCCCTATACCCATACTTACCTTATCCAAACATTAAAAAAACCATGCTTTTACCATTCATGCATTTACAACGAATTTCGTTGTAAATGTATGCGTGGTAAAAGCTTATAAAATGTAATGCAATGCGTTATAATGGCATTGCGGAGTCATGGTACTTACATAATGAAAGTATGCAGAGTGATGGTATGCGGAAAGAAAGTTGCGGAATAATGGGTGGTTACCCTCCCCGGTAAGTACATTGGTGGCACGGCGGCCCACATCTCCAGCAACATACTCATATTTTTTCACCAGCCATTTGAAAAATGCACAGGTCTCTCTCATTGATGGCCAGCACCGACATACACTTTTAGACACACCTCCCGCCACAAGTTCTAGAATTGCGAACTTTAGAGCTGGGAAGCTACGTTCGAATCTCGGCATCAGCTCAACATCTTGTGATTCCAGGCAAATCGCTTTGTCTCCCCGTGCCTACCACAAATGAATGTGTTCTTCTGTAATGTAAATTGTGCTCATGCCATGTTGTCGAGTTCGCGCTATATAATATTGCAAGGAAAAATAAAGTAGGGAAACTCGAGTTCACACACTACTGAACGCGCACTCTTAAGTGCATCAGCAGTGCACTGTGAATCGGAGCGTTTCACAGGCCTGTCACAGATGAGAAATACTTTCAAAACGAAATCCTACAAAACAATATACTACTGGCCGGCAGCAATTCATACCCGGACAACGTCTGGACGGGCTGCTAGTACTAATATACTAAAGAGAGAGCCCAAACCTTTGAGGCGGGTAATCTCAGGAACCACAGCACCAATCACAACACCCAATACAGCGTTGGAAAGGGCAGTTGCAGCAGAAGGACATAGGCTATGCAGACGCCCACCATATACATTTAAAAGGTAAAAGAACCGTGCCAGCAAAGTAGTCCCTTCTGGACGTGTCTGCATTGTGCTGTGGGCGCGTGCTGTGGGCGTGACAAACGCTGGGGGCGTGTGGTACGTTCCGCCCTTCATGCCATGTCTCATATCGTGTGCTAATCCCACCCTGCTCCCTTTAAATACCCCTGCACCACAAAATCATAACCCACACTTACTCCTTAAAATACCCCAACACCCTTAGACACTAACCCATCTTAACCCTATAAATACACCCTGTACCCCAAAACCCAAACCTATCCATAAACCCTAAATATACCCCTGTACCCCAAACCTAGCCCTGAACCCTATAAATACCCCTCTACCTCAAAACCCAAACCTACCCCTGAACCCTAAAAATACACCTGTACCCCAAAACCCAAACCTAGCCATGAACCCAAAAAATACCACTGTACCCCAAAACCCAAACCTACCCCTGAACCCTAAAATACCCCTGTACCCCAAAACCCAAACCTAGCCCTGAACCCTTAAAATACCCCTGTACCCCAAACACCAAACCTATCCCTGAACCCTAAAAATACTCCAAAACCCAAACCTAGCCCTGAACCCTAAAAATAACCCTGTACCCCAAATTCCAAACCTACCCCGAACCCTAAAATACCCCTGTACCCCAAAACCCAAACCTAGCCATGAACCCTTAAAATGCCCCTGTACCCCCAAACCTACACCTGAACCCTAAAAATACACCTATACCCCAAAACCCAAACCTAGCCCTGAACCCTAAAAATACCCCTGTACCCCAAAACCCATACCTATCCCTAAACCCTAAAACTACCCCTGTACCCCATAACCCAAAACTATATCTGAACCCTTAAAATACCCAAACACCCCAAAACATATACCTCAGTACCCCAAAACATATACCCCTATACCCATACTTACCTTATCCAAACATTAAAAAAACCATGCTTTTACCATTCATGCATTCACAACGAATTTCGTTGTAAATGTATGCGTGGTAAAAGCTTATAAAATGTAATGCAATGCGTTATAATGGCATTGCGGAGTCATGGTACTTACATAATGAAAGTATGCAGAGTGATGGTATGCGGAAAGAAAGTTGCGGAATAATGGGTGGTTACCCTCCCCGGTAAGTACATTGGTGGCACGGCGGCCCACATCTCCAGCAACATACTCATATTTTTTCACCAGCCATTTGAAAAATGCACAGGTCTCTCTCATTGATGGCCAGCACCGACATACACTTTTAGACACACCTCCCGCCACAAGTTCTAGAATTGCGAACTTTAGAGCTGGGAAGCTACGTTCGAATCTCGGCATCAGCTCAACATCTTGTGATTCCAGGCAAATCGCTTTGTCTCCCCGTGCCTACCACAAATGAATGTGTTCTTCTGTAATGTAAATTGTGCTCATGCCATGTTGTCGAGTTCGCGCTATATAATATTGCAAGGAAAAATAAAGTAGGGAAACTCGAGTTCACACACTACTAAATGCGCACTCTTAAGTGCATCAGCAGTGCACTGTGAATCGGAGCGTTTCACAGGCCTGTCACAGATAAGAAATGCTTTCAAAACGAAATCCTACAAAACAATATACTACTGGCCGGCAGCAATTCATACCCAGACAATGTCGGGACGGGCTGCTAGTGCTCTAGAATTGGGCTAAGTGCCGGCCCTTATCTTGAGAGAGATGGTAGTTTGCTGATGTGTCAAAAGTCTCAGACTCCCACGGATTTAGACTATATTTATGGAAAGGCCAAGGGAGTCTCCTCTTTAAACGCTGATTGTGCAGACTTGCCTGCATGTGGCGCTTTTTTGCTAAGCCTATGAAGGAGCCAGCGTTGATCTCTCCCATTCACAAAATATATATTGTAAACAGTGCACTCTGCTGTTAAAAGAAAAATAACTTTGCCTACATGTTTAACTCCGTTCTAGCAATCAGCCTGAGAACTAATATAGCCCCCTAAAAAAATGCACAGAAAATCACCACGGACTTCCATAAAAGTGTCTTGCCCCCTCTCAGCTCACCACTCTCAGATTTCACCAACCACCACTGACACTTAGTAAGTCTTGCTTGTGTAACAAGGCACTGCTGCCATCACAGCATCAGATGTAAGACACTCCAGAACTCTGTAAATGACTAATGACACTTCACTAGCATATTCAGAGTTGTTATCGCAAAGTCTGTTATGAAGTTCTGTGGATATACTGGATAAGCAGCTACCTATGTCATTATCATAGGAAATATTTTTTATTGCTTTATTAACCAACTTGCTTTCTCAAATTTGCTTGAAAATGCACCATTTTAAAAATGTTCTCGGAGAAATTCCCTGAACCCCTCTTTTGGCGGTCAGTCTCTCTCGCCGCAGGTAACTCATGCAAAACTTTTACGCCCCACCTTTTTCAAACGTCACCAGCCACCACTGCCCCTGAGTATATCACCAAGTGAGGCCATACCACACAGACGCACCACAGAGTGGGCCCACGCCAGCGGGTACCCCGATTAATTACCACAGGAGACCGCAGGCACAGTACCCACAATAGACTGTTGCCTCCGTCAGAACGGCACGAGCGCTGAGGGGCGTGCCGCCCGGGACATCAGAAGCGGGCATGGGACGCCCAGATCGAACGCAACCTAAGCTGTCGTTTGATACCAACAACAACAACAACAACAAAAAAACCAGACCCATCATCCAGCGACACGGTCGAGGGTGCTGGGAAGCAAGGTGTAGATGATGTCAACGAGCCTGATCTTCACTGTATCCTCATGGCCATGGAAAAGAACCTGCAGGGTGGAATTGCCTCCCTGGGCACAAAAATGGACGCCCTCACATACCGGATGGATCGGATGGCGGAATGGCTGGACAAGCACGCAGAGCACCTTGACATGTCGGAGCGCCGAATAGAGGAGGTAGAGGAGGCGCAGACGACACTAGAGTCGGACCATAAGCAATTGGGAAAGGTAATCCAGCTCCTACAAGATAAAGCTGAGAATTTGGAGGCGAGTTCACGCAGATGCTACATCCGCATCACGGGACTACCGGAGACCACCCAAACGGGAAACATGGAACTGTTTGTAGAGGCGCTGCTCCAAAAATTGCTTGGTGATAATGTTTTCTCAAGCATGTTCGTCGTAGAGCGTGCACACCGTACGCTTGGCCCAAGACCGAAGCCTAGAGCACCACCCCGGCCTATAGTGGCTAAATTACTTAACTACAGGGACCGTGACACTGCACTGCGATTAGCACATGAAAAACAACCATGCACCTACGAGGGAAGAACGTTATCCCTGTTCCCAGACTTTACCGCCAAAGTACAGGAAGCAAGACGCCAGTTCGTCCCTATGAAAAGACAACTACGAGGCCTTGGAGTCGATTACGCGATGCTGTACCCTGCCAAACTGAGGGTCAACAGACCGGGTAGGTCCACTATTTTCACGGATCCGAAGGCTCTCCAAAAGGCTATGAGAGGTTGGCGCAGGGACACGCGTGAAGCAGACGAAGAAGGAGGACTGAATGAAGCTGCTGGGGGGTCCATGGAAGACCAGGACTAAAACAGAACTACGTGAAAATATAAGGTATTTGAACGTTGTAAATCAGCGTAGATGGAAGAGACAGTACCACTCTGTTGACAATGCTAGCCTAGCTGAAAGTAAGGATTGTACAGGGAATGTGCCACACTGTAAACACTTGCTAAGAGGGGGAATCATTGATCACGTAGTGGAAAAGAGGTGCGCAGTGCCCCTTTAAAGAGAGACCATCTCATGCCGCATCCTACACTGAACTTTTTTGTTCGCACTTTGATTGCATGTGAAGCCCTGGTTCTAGTGATTTTATAGATGCATAACGTTGGCATTGTACTTATTATTGCATTACATTTGTGTTGGCCGTTAGCAGGCATACCAGAGCAGCGGGGTGACGTTTGTATTTTGTATTTGTATTTATTTTTGTAAAGCGCATAAATCACCATTCGGTCTCATAGCGCTGACAGAGGGCAAAAGAGAGAACAGAACGGATGGGAGCTCAGTCACCGATTAAAATAACCATGTCTTGAGGTTTTTACGGAATGTTCTATGGTTGGGGTCTGATCTTCGAGCCAGTGGTAAGGAATTCCATGTGACAGGGCCTATCTTAGAGAAACTGCTGTCCCCGTTTCTTACTGTCCGAACCTTTGGGATTTTTAGAAGATGTTTATTAGATGAACGTAAGGTTCTATCTGGACAGTATCCCTGAAGTTTATTCTTCAGGTATTTGGGTCCTTGTCCATTAATTGACTTATGCACTGGGCAGCATATCTTAAACTTAATGCGCTTCCTAATAGGGAGCCAATGTAATTGTTTCAAACATGGAGCAGAGGGGGTGCGCGGTGGAAGGTCCAGAGTCAACCTTGCTGCTGAATTTTGGAGCGTTTGCAGCTTGGTTAATGCGCTTTCGTTTATGTCTGCCAATAATGCACTGCCGTAATCTAAACGGCTTGTGATAAGGCCTTGAATCAGCGGCTTCCGATATATCAAAAGTAGCCATTTGAAGATCTTTCTTAGGCTTCTCATATTGCCAGTTCCTGTATGGACCACTTTGTTTATATGAGGGGCCATGGTCAGTTTGTCATCTAAAGTGACGCCGAGATTCCGGACAGTGCTTTTCGGGGCTGGGCAAGAGCCCAGTTCCTGTGGCCACCATTCCTCAGACCAGATTTTATTGGCTGAGCCGAAAAGCATTATTTCACTTTTGCCGGCGTTCAACAATAGGTAATTGTTGGTCATCCATTCCTTTATCGCGGACATGCATTTACGGAATCTAACTTTGGCATCTGAGGGGTTTGAGTCTAGGGTGATCAGGATCTGTGTGTCATCGGCATAAGATACTGTGTCAAAGCCGAGGTCCCTAATTATCTTGGGCTCAAAATTGAGCCCTGGGGGACACCTTTATCATTTTCAACAACCACTGAAGAAAATAGTCCTGTTTTAACCCTGGCACGTCTCCCTGCTAAATAGCTCTGAATCCATCTGAGGGCATGACCTCCGACACCAATCCTGGCCAGTCGTTCTAACAGGACGCCGTGGGATATGGTGTCGAAGGCCGCCGAAATATCTAAAAGAATCAGAATAGCAGATTGTTTTGCATCCAGAGCCAACCGGATGTTATCAACCACCTCTAACAGGGCGGTCTCGGTGCTGTGGGAGGCTCTGAACCCCGACTGGGAGATGTCCAAGAGCATATGCTCTTCCAAGTATTTCACTAGCTGCGTGTTGATTATGGATTCCATAGTTTTCCCAAAGAGTGGTAACAGTGATATGGGGCGATAATTTATTAATTGATTAGGGTCCGCATTATTTTTTTTAGAATTGGCCTGACAATGGCTTCTTGCCAGGATGTGGGGAAAGTAGAAAGTTCTAGTGATAGATTAAAGATTGAGGTTAATACTGTGGCCATGGCTGGGGCTATCTTCGCTAGGATCTAAGCCGATGCTGGATCGTATGGAGAGCCAGATGTGGCTTTCTTCAGTTTATCATTAACCTCATCCTCTGAAATGGTACAAAATTCTAGTAGGCTGTTGTGTGAGCCGGGTGGCTCTGGGGGGGGTCGGTGCATGTGGCTGAGGTCCTTGGTTACATCTGCTTCTTTAGGAAAAGATTGATGTATAGTGTTTATTTTATCTTTGAAGTAGATGGCGAGCTTGTCCGCCCAGTCCTGTGATTCCAGTGTTGCTACTTGACATGCAAGGGGGTTAGTGAACTCTTTTACAATGGTATAGAGTTCTTTGGGAGAGTTTCCTGCTAGTTTGATTTTTTCACCCAAGTAAGTTTTCTTTGCTGTGGCTATTTTACTCATGTAATCTTTATGGACGATTTTATAGCGTTGTTTATCCTCTATGTTTTTAGTTTTGCGCCATTGTCTCTCCGCAGACCTAGTGGTCTGTTTGGAAGATTTTAACTCATCTGTAAACCAAGGAGACTTCTTGTTCGGGCATTTAGTTAGACGCTTGGGGGCTATGAGATCTAACGCCCTGCCGATTGCTGTATCTAATTCTGCTACCGACTTATCTATCTCTGCGCCTTGGTTTAACTGGGCTGGTACAAAGACCTTAGTAAAGGAGTCTAAGTTAATCTTTTTCTAGGGCCGGCTCATTTTTTTCTCCTTTGGATGGTCAGGAATGGTCATGTTTGCTTTGATGGTGAATTTTATTATCATGTGATCTGACCATAAAACAGAGGATAATTGAGTTATAACAATTTCCTGGGAGTTGGTGCATATAATGTCTAAAGTGTGGCCCGCTATGTGGGTGGGGCTAGTTTCAAGCAGCCTTAGGCCCAAGGAGTGGATACTATTGATCAATTCAGCAGAGTAGTGCTCCTCGTACTTTTCAATGTGATGGTTGAAATCTCCTATTAATAAAAAGTTCTTGCAGGCTAATACATGGGGTGCTAAGATGTCCACTAGCTAGGCGGCGAAATTGGCTTTGCTTTCTGGGGGTCTATACACCAGGGCTCCTTTCCATGATTCCTTATTATTAAGATTAAGAGAGAAGATTAAGAACTCGCCCCAAGTGGCCAGGTGCGTGTCAATAATGCGAATTTCTATGTCTGTTTTATGAATGATTGCCGTTCCTCCCCCTTTTTTAGAAGTTCTATCCAATCTAGCTATTTTATAATCTGTGGGCAGGGCTACTGCTATATCAGGAAGAGCTGCAACCAGGTCTCTGTTATAAAAAAGAGGTCGGGTGCATCTTGATCCAACAGAGCCCAAATTTCCAAAGCGTGTTTGGGGAGAGACCGCACATTTCCATATAAGCAGGTCAGTTGCTTGCGGGGGGGGGGGGGGTAAGGTACTGTACGGTTTAACTTTCCCTCACCTGCAAGTCAGGATTGAGTGCTAAAAGCTCAGAGCAGTTATATCTAATCATATCCTTGCGTCTATACCTGTCCGGTAGATCAGGGGGGAGGCGGCTGGCGTCGGTCTGGCGCGGACAGGCGCAGACAGGCACGGCTTGACTTTGGCGCGACCTAGGCGCGCTGCCTGCGCGTCGCTGCGCACGTCCGCTCGGCGCACTCAGCTTTATGATTGAGTGGGCGGGATCGCAGTCATTGGGGAGTCTCGAGCGCTAACCGGTTTGGGCTACCGGAAGTGCTGTTGTTCCTGGTTGGACCCCGCCGTTCTAGCGGCACAGGCCGTGACGGATCGGGTGACCAAGCAGGTTCCTAGAATTCGACTTTTAAAACAATTTCAAAGTGCAATAGGTATTAAAGTGTGCTATTCAGAGTGCACACAGTACAATTGCAAATAACGACGCAACACAGTTAAAACTCGGAACAAGAGCTGTCTATCAATTTCAGTCAGTCTCTTTGATTTTAAAAAGCCATTTTCAAAGTGCACAGGTACAATTACAGAAGTAAACAAATATTTAAAATGGAGCAAGAGCTGCCTATCGGTTCAGTCAGTCTCTTGGGGTAATCTGTCTCGTTGAGGTGAGGTGAGGATGTAGAGATGAGTTCACCTAGAGACAGTTGTCATTGTTGCATACGGACAGCAACCACTACTTTTGTTTTCCTTCCTCATCTACGTGTCACAGTGGCACCGGCAGGGGCTTATTTTTTCCTAGATGGACGCGGAGGAGCAGGGCGCGATGGCTGATGCATTGGACTAACACTGCTATCGACTCACTATGAGCGAGCTACCTGCGCCCCTGTGTGTTTACCACATTTCCACAAGTAGAAGTGACTTATGTTCTTTGATGATGATTTTGAGTTGGATGATTGGGGTGCTGGGGGGGAGGGAGGGGGTGGGTGTTTGCGAGGTATTCAGTGGATAGCTGGGTTGAGGGGAGGGATGGGGGACCAGTCAGGGACAGTTGGGGGCATATTGGAGGAATGGGGGAGGGACAGAAAGGGTGGGGATGTGGGTCGCGGCCAGGTTGAGGTTAGGCATGCGTGGGTGGGGGGTGCGGCACAGCTACAGGGTACATTTTCACAGTTGTTTATGCAAATGATTGTTTGGAAATTTATGTTTGATGTGATGGAGAGTTCTATTGGCAGGGACGCTGACAGGTACGCACGTTGTTTTCCTAGGGAGGATGAAGAGCTTATTTACATATCACTACATTACCCCAGAGATGGCCCGACACAGGAGCAGCGATGAGATTATCCCTCCACGCCCCACAACCCCAACCATGACACAACAACCACAGGACGCTGACACCATTGCTTTATTGACTTGGAATGTAAGGGGCCTGAACGACCACAGAAAAGTACGGCGGGTACTTCAATACCTCACGAGACACATGATCGACATTGCATTACTTCAAGAGACCCATTCACGCACTGACAGTCCTACACTGTGCTATAGGGGGCTACACAATCACATTCACGCCGCGGGATTCACATCAAGTGCACGGGTAAGGTACTGTACGGTTTAACTTTCCCTCACCTGCAAGTCAGGATTGAGTGCTAAAAGCTCAGAGCGGTTATATCTAATCATATCATTGCGTCTATACCTGTCCGGTAGATCAGGGGGGAGGCGGCTGGCGTCGGTCTGGCGCGGACAGGCGCAGACAGACAGGGCTTGACTTTGGCGCGACCCAGGCGCGCTGCCTGCGCGTCGCTGCGCGCATCCGCTCGGCGCACTCAGCTTTATGATTGAGTGGGCGGGATCGCAGTCATTGGGGAGTAAATGTAAATGTAAATGTAAATGTATTTGAGCTTATATAGCGCACAGCTACCCACAAAGGGTTTCCCGGCGCTTGCTTAGGGAACCCGTCCTGGTATTCCCCTGTGAGATAACCCCGGCAGGGTATCCACAAGGTGAAAGCCAGGCATCCCACCACGAAGGGCCGTTGTGGAGATTAAGCAAGCTATTGCCCAGAGTCGCAGAGTGTGAACCCGTGAGTCGAGAAGGCACCGGAGCGAGAATTATCGAGTCCGTGGAATTTTTGAGCCCAAGACCCGCCGAGGCTGGGAATTGAACCCTGGTCCAGGGCCGATCTCAGCTTCCGGGTCTGCCGCCTCTAACCCCTGAGCCACACTTCTCCACAAGTCTCAAGCGCTAACCGGTTTGGGCTACCGGAAGTGCTGTTGTTCACGGTTGGACCCCGCCGTTCTAGCGGCACAGGCCGTGACGGATCGGGTGACCAAGCAGGTTCCTAGAATTCGACTTTTAAAACAATTTCAAAGTGCAATAGGCGGAACAAGAGCTGTCTATCAATTTCAGTCAGTCTCTTTGATTTTAAAAAGCCATTTTCAAAGTGCACAGGTACAATTACAGAAGTAAACAAATATTTAAAATGGAGCAAGAGCTGCCTATCGGTTCAGTCAGTCTCTTGGGGTAATCTGTCTCGTTGAGGTGAGGTGAGGATGTAGAGATGAGTTCACCTAGAGACAGTTGTCATTGTTGCATACGGACTGCAACCACTATTTTTGTTTTCCTTCCTCTTCTACGTGTCGCAGTGGCACCGGCAGGGGCTTATTTTTTCCTAGATGGACGCGGAGGAGCAGGGCGCGATGGCTGATGCATTGGACTAACACTGCTATAGACTCACTATGAGCGAGCTACCTGCGCCCCTGTGTGTTTACCACATTTCCACAAGTAGAAGTGACTTATGTTCTTTGATGATGATTTTGAGTTGGATGATTGGGGTGCTGGGGGGGAGGGAGGGGGGGGGGTGTTTGCGAGGTATTCAGTGGATAGCTGGGTTGAGGGGAGGGATGGGGGACCAGTCAGGGACAGTTGGGGGCATATTGGAGGAATGGGGGAGGGACAGAAAGGGTGGGGATGTGGGTCGCGGCCAGGTTGAGGTTAGGCATGCGTGGGTGGGGGGTGCGGCACAGCTACAGGGTACATTTTCACAGTTGTTTATGCAAATGATTGTTTGGAAATTTATGTTTGATGTGATGGAGAGTTCTATTGGCAGGGACGCTGACAGGTACGCACGTTGTTTTCCTAGGGAGGATGAAGAGCTTATTTACATATCACTACATTACCCCAGAGATGGCCCGACACAGGAGCAGCGATGAGATTATCCCTCCACGCCCCACAACCCCAACCATGACACAACAACCACAGGACGCTGACACCATTGCTTTATTGACTTGGAATGTAAGGGGCCTGAACGACCACAGAAAAGTACGGCGGGTACTTCAATACCTCACGAGACACATGATCGACATTGCATTACTTCAAGAGACCCATTCACGCACTGACAGTCCTACACTATGCTATAGGGGGCTACACAATCACATTCACGCCGCGGGATTCACATCAAGTGCACGGGGAGTGCTTACCTGGATAAACCAGAGGTCCTCTCTAACATTTACGCCTATTGACACTGATTCCGAAGGACGCTATGTTATCACGAAGTGCTCGGGTAAGGGTATGACATTCCAAGTTGTAAACACGTATGGCCCCAACTTTGATTGCCCCGCATTTTATACGTCACTTGCACGTAAAATTAGAACTCTGGGAGAAGGCCAGATCATGTGGGGAGGTGACCTAAACTTGACAAGACACCCGGCTCTGGACCGCTCAGACGGGCCTAGCAGGCGACCATCTGCCTCCTCCCGCGCCCTGGACACAGAAATGACCAGGATGGGATTGCAAGACGTCTGGAGGACTAAACACCCTTCACAAGGGGGGTACACACATTATTTGTCACAATATGACATCCACACTCATACTGATTATTGGCTGCTCTCTGAGCATCTCCTTTCCAGGATAAAGGTGTGTGCGACGTTGCCACGCACCTACTCCGATCACTCCCCAGTGCTGATTACCCTCTGCGCTCCAGCGCGCCTGCCCCCCCCTTCACATGGTGATTAACTCCGTACTCACTGTTGTATGATTCTTTCCGTGAGGAACTGGCTACTGCCATTGAAGAATTCTTTAACAGGAATGAGGGAACAGTAGACTCCTTCCTCACAGTATGGGAGTCCTTTAAAGCGTACATACGTGGAGTCATTATCTCTAAGCATGCTGGTGTCTTCAAGTCCATTCGGAACCACCTAACGCTCTTAGAAAACAGACTTAAAGACATTTAGGTGCGTTGTTTGCGTGCTCCAAACGAAGATCTGACGCAGGAACTAGCACAGACGATTAGAGAGTATCATGAAGAGGCAGACGCTGAGGTGAAACACCTTGGGAAGTATGCCATCGCCAGGTCATAAGGAGAGGGTAAACGTCCGGGTACGGTCCTGGCCAAGGTGGGCAAACAACGTAAGCAAAAGTTTCAACTGCCTGCTCTTAGATCTCCAGCCTTGGGGGACGAACTGGATGAAGTTCAGATAGCGGGCTGTTTTAGGGAGTATTATGCTAACCTCTATGCCTCTAGAGGACCGATATCGGAAGAACGTATTATGGAATACTTAACCCATATCCAGTTACCTTGGCTCACTAACACCCACCGTGAGTTTTTAGCGCGTCCGTTTTAGCGTGAAGAATTTGTCTGGGCGCTGTCATCCATGAGGGCGGGCAGCGCACCGGGTAGCGATGGATTCCCAGCCTCTTTCTACAAGACGTTTCCCGACCTCCTTATTCCTAAATTATTGAAACTAGTAGAGCAGATTGCGGAAGACAGACATATGCCCCCAACAATGCGAGAGAATGTCATCATAGTGCTCCTTAAGCCTGGCAAGCCTCCAGGGGACTGTGCCTCCTATCGACCGTTGTCGCTTATCAATGTGGACGCAAAGATCTTTGCAAAAATCATTGCTAACCGTATCAGCCCTCTGATACCGACACTAGTGGCCCCTGAGCAAGCGGGATTCGTCCCCAACCACACTTTGATCTATAATTTACGTACAGTGTTGTCAGCATTCCAGCACACAAGACAGGAAGTATTGGTAGTGGCGGTCTTCCTCGATATGGAAAAGGCGTTTGATTCGGTCGAATGGCCTTTTCTGCGTGCGGTGTTACTGCGCATGGGTGTTGGAGAACTTTTTATACAATTGCTAAACACGCTCTATACTGCGCCTATGGCACGAGTCCGCATCGCTGTGTTCACGACGGAACCCTTTAGTGTCGGACTTGGAACTAGACAGGGGTGCCCCCTTTCTCCCCTACTTTACGCCTTGGTTGCGGAGCCCCTTGCGTGTGCCCTACGCGAGGATCATGGCCACCGCGGTGTTCGCTTCCCGGGATATAATCTGATAGTGTCCACTTACGCTGACGACACGTTACTCTACGTGAGAGACCCGGAGACTAACCTCTCGCGGGTGTTGAGAGAGGTGGTCTTGTTTGGTTCGCTCTCTGGAATTGGAGTGAACTGGAACAAAACTGTGATGTTTCCACTCACCCCAGCCACGAGTAGGGTGGACTCGGAATACCCTATACAATGGGCCAATGACTCGGTGAGACACCTGGGCATTTGACTCCACACGGACTCGGAGGTGGTCCTATGAGAAAACTATGGCGTGGCCATTTCCAAACTAGAGGATGACGTAGAAAAATTGATTACCCTTCCTCTCTCAGTGATGGGTCGCATATCACTGCTAAAAATGATCGTACTCCCCCGTTTTTGGTTTTTATTTAGCAACATCCCTATGGTCTTGTCTAGTGCATTTTTCTGACAGTTACACACATTGGTGTTGCGACTGGTCTGGGCTGGTAAGCAACCAAGAGTGGCGTGGAATATCCTTATACGTCCTTACGAGGACGGGGGCCTACAGGCCCCGGATCTGGAATTATATTACCGCGCCGCTCAGGGCGCTCACGCGTATGGATGGATGGATGGTCCTGCCAGCGCCCCTCATATACTTATTGAAGGAATAGTTGCTGACCCTACACCGCTGCCGGCACTCATGGCACAGCCCCATGACCCCGTTTATTAGACTTGTTGAATGCTGTGACGCACGCCTGGCACTATCTTAAGGATGCACAGGCCTGCTCGTTGCTGTATGCGCCGGGGGCCAGATTGGAGTGGTGCTCGTGGCTGGGACCTTGCAAAGATAAGGGTGTCCTGTCGCCACTTGCCAAGTTAAACATTGCCACCATGGGCGATCTGTTTCTTAATCGTGCGGCTCGTAAGTGGGAAGAAGTGGTTGTGGGAGACGTACCGAGGATCCCGCCACTGGCTAGATTCCAATTTCACCGGGTGAGAATAGCTCTAAGGGCCTTACTAGGTGAGGACATGGAGGAACCGCCTACGATACTGACATACGAATATGTAGCCACGGCTAAGACTCCAGCTCATCTAATATCGCGAGTCTATCGTGTCACGCTGGGGGAGAAAACAATGCATTATGCTAAACCCAGGTTAGCGTGGCAGACAGATATAGGGATTGATCTCTCAGAGGACAAATGGAAATATTGCTGCGCTAACGTCAAGAGAGTCTCCCTTAACGGCAGACACCGGCTGTTGCACTTTAAATTTCTCAATAGGGTGTATTATACACCTGAGCGCCTGTTCCGCTATGGACTGCGAGATGCCCCCAACTGCGAAAGGTGCTCAGAGCAAACTGCACATTTTTTACACCTTGCCTGGCTGTGCCCGAAGATCGCGGATTTTTGGCGCGCGGTCTACGCGGATGTGAATAGGGTCACTGGTTTATCATTGTCCCCCTCACCGTTGCTTGCACTAATAGGTTACTCTAAAGATGTTGCCCCAGAGTTTCGCAGATTGGTTGATATAGCTTTCCTAGTAGCTAAGCGCTGCGTAGCACTCACATGGATGAAAGGGCCTACCCCGACACTGGCCAGATGGTCCAGGAACATGCCATATTGTTGTACACAAACTGGATTGTACAGTGAGTCATTACCCCCTCGTAACCGTCCAACTATTGGGCATTATATCTGGAGAAAAGGCCTGTGGCTGACGACGGTGGTTCTGTTGACACATGTTCAGACCAGGGGATGGGCGATGCGAGGGAACACACAACGCAACGTGATGGAGCTATGACAGAACAAATATAATAGACGGACTGACAGCGGCAGTGAATATGAGGGTTTGAATATCGATAAAAATTGCAGTCTAATGTAAGGTCAATGAACTGTTGGGTGGGGGGAGGGTGGCAATAAAGGAGGGAAGCACACTGAGGACGATTATGCCTTTCCTGGGGGGTTTCGACGTGTGAGTGATTGCGATGTGTGCTGGATGTACACTGTTGACATCGATATGAACAATGCGCACACGTCAAACTGTAACATTACTGTTCTACTGATAAAATGTCAGCGTTTCTGCCAAACTGTATGTAAATGTTTTGAAATGCCAATAATAAATAAATAAATAAATAAATGTACATGAACCCCTAGGCATTTGACCGCGTCATGGCACCACTCTAGTGGAAACTCACACTCCCATGCAGCTGTGCTGGTCGTTAACGGAAAAATCACCGACTTGTGCCAGTTAATGCTAAGCCCGGGGAACCTGCCGAATTGAAGATTTTCTCTGATAATGGGCTGGAGATTAAGCTGCGGGTGCCGTACGTACAAAACAGTATCATCCGTATACAGGGATACCAACAGCGGGCCTGTTCGGAACTGCAGACCACAATGCAAATGTTTCTCTTGGAAGTGACGGACCAGAAGTTCAGTAGAACTTATGTATTTTAACCTTGATTTATATGTACCTTCTGGTATCTTAATGTGATTTTTCAAATTATATTCTCAAGATTATCTTGTAAAACAATGCAAGCTGTAATCCCACACGCTGCACACCAGCGTGAGAAGTTGGCCTGGCACCAGTCCAAACGACCCTTACTGATGATAGGTTTAAAGTCAAACGTATAGAAAGCTATCCTAGTGGTAGCTGTGGAGAGCAGCCTTCAGGCTAAGACTTAGAGGCAAGTTAAGCAAGTTGTTTTAACAGTCTAATCTCTTGAATGATCAAATGAAAGCACACCACACAAGCTATATATCAAATATTTATGTATTTAATCTAAACACAAACCCTCTGATCTCTTTATGAGGTCAGAGGTAAAAGTACAATACAAGGAACTTAATTAGCAAGATTAAGGACACTTAGAGGTGAACTATGATAGAACCCTTTTAGACTTAGACACTGCGAGAGTCAAGACCCACGGGAGCACCGGAGTACTCGAGTGACCTCACCCACGGAAGCCGGGTGCATGGGTGTCTTTTGGTGTCAGGTTTCGTTGCCGATTCCAATGGAGAGCTGCGAAGAAATGCTGCAGGCGACCAGAGGAAAAGTGTTCTGGTGGATCCAAGGGTGGATCAGAGATCTGAAGAATCTGAAAGCAGAGGGGACAGAGTCTGGATCACTAGCCAGTGGCCAGGATGGCGACAAGAAGATGCCAGCCGATGTTGGGTGATTTCAGGTGAAAGAGGTGAAGCTTGACTCTTCAGCCCTGAGGACCAGGAGGCGTGGACGACAACCGGGAGCTGGATTTGAGCTGTCCCACCAAGGATGTCGAGTGCTGCAGCGTCAGAATCCGGATTGGATCCAACAAGCCTTGGCAACCCACGCAAGATGACAAGATTGGCTTTGGTTCAGACCAACAAGGTCTGAGGGACTACTCCTTTGGAGAGGAGTGAGAGCACATCTGGAGCAACTAGGAAAGCTCAAGAAATCAAAGATTGTCCTTCGTGTTGACCCACTAGCCAACAGACTAGAGATCACGAAGGAGCCTCGAGCGGAAATGCACAAAGCGGGCCCACGGAACACTCGTGCAGTGTAGGCCTCTGAGCTTCGGTGCCAAAGGTGCTTGGGGCAGGGGCTTCAAATACCCCAATGCATAACTTCGGGAAGTAGGTGCAGTTGCAAAAATGCAGGATGTCCAGGAGATCCGGTCCCACGTCTCTCGTGTCAGCTACAGGTCTCAGCTCTGCTGCGAACTCGTGTCAGCTTCAGAGATGTCTGGAAGTCCGTGTCCTGCGTCGCAGATTCTTCGGGATCCGGCGGGAGCCTCGAAAATGCAGACCGACAAAGATGCTTCTTGGTGCCTGTTTGAACAGGGAGGTCACTCCTTGACCCCAAGGGAGATTCTTCCATCTTCCAGTCGATATGGAGTGTCGAAGGTCCAGGATATATGTTGCAGAGTTTCGTCCAGGTTAATCTAAAGTCCTAGGGACTGTCTTAGTATTCTTATAGTAAGTTTAGGGGATGGACTAACTCTATTGTCCCACCTATGGGAGGGCCGGGGGGGTGGTTACACCCCTTCCCCTTTGTCCAATTTCATGCCAGAGCTGGTGCTGAGTGCCCCAGCAACCGATTTGAACTGGGAAATGCATGGAGCACCTTGTGTGCCCCAGGCAGTGTCTGAAAAGCATTCACTGAATGCAACCCACCCTGCCTCAATACACTAAAGCCTGTCTGGGTAGGTGCTAGCACCTCTCTGGACCGGAAACCTATTGTCCAGGCCTCCCCTGCCGGAGTTTCGTCTAGCAGCAGGAGGGCAGACTCGTGTCTGTGGCAGCAGCATCCATTTTGTGATGCTGAGGCTCTGTTTAACTTTAACCGGGTTTACCAGTATGTACATGTCTTCTCCCTCTAGAAGGGTGAAATGCTACCCCTGCCGCCAGAACTGGTGGGGGGGGGGGTAATATTCCAAAGCGTTTGACACCTTACACAACATGTTTTGATAAAGCCAAACCAAAGTTAGCATTAACAGCAAGGATTATAATGCACTTAAGAGTATATAGTATGGCTATATCATAGAACAGCTATAAGGAGATGGTTCCGAAAGCTGCAGAGGGGCTCAGCTCATGCTAGGGCACCCTTTCACACAAAACCAAGCACTCTGCCTTCAGGATTGTCAAGGCCTGCCATAGGAGGGACTTGTAGGTTAATATGTGTCTATATATATATATATATATATATATATATAGATATATATATATAGATATAGATATAGGTATACTATATCTAAGTAAGGGGTGATTACACCACCTTACCCAGGCTGAAGGTGCAGACCAGTGGTGTCAGTTTGGAAGGCTAACCAGGGGTGGCTTAATACATGCTTTAGCCCCTGGTAGGCCTCTGTGGTCCCTATGCCCTGGGTACCTAAGGTACCATGTACAGGTGCTCACAAGGGTGACTCAGTAATCAATCTGGTATGTACCTAAAGTACATGGTATCAATTTAGAGAGGAAAGCAGATAGGCTGGGGCCCTGAATAGCAGGATCCCAGCCAACTAAGTCAAAAAACCATCAAAACACCAGGCAAAAAATGGGGGTAACCATGCAGTAAGATTCCACATTCCTACACACTGAACTAGTGATTGCACTAGGCCCAAAGACTCCACTTCAGCCACCATTGCCCCTAAGGCAACTGTTCCACCTTGTACAGGTCAAAATTCTGCTACACCTAATAAGGGTGTAATAGGGTTAATCCTGGCTTCTGAGATGGACTCTGGCCTAGTCAGAGTTCCAACTCCGGCTGTACTGATCTGTGATAGAGGCATGGATATGTCCTCCTTTGTGAGTCCCATTAATCTGGGCAAATACAGACAACAGCCTTTAATCAATGGAAAGGAGGCTTTGGCCTAAAGGGATACAGGTGCAAGTGTCACAATGGTAACACAAGACCTTGTGGACCCTGGACAGATCATACTTGGTGAACTATACCAAGTGACTAATGCTAGCAATGTCAGGACCAACCATACCCTGGAAGTTGTTAATTTCTCCTGGGGAGGGGTAACTGGCCTCAAGAAAGTTGTGGTAAGTGCAGACCTCCCTATTGAATGCTTGCTTGGCAATGATTTAGAGCCTTCAGCCTGGTCTGAAGTGGAGCTCAGGACCCATGCCGAAATGTTAGGGATCTCTGCACATGTGTTTGCTGTGACTAGGTCACAGGCCAAAATGTCTAAAACTGAACAGGCCATGGATTCTTAAATAATGGACCAGGTGCCTTTTAAGAAGAGGAGCAGTAGGGTTAAGGCAGTGCCTCCCCCCCGACTCAATCAATCAATCAATCAATCAATCAAAGCATTTATATAGCGCACTACTCACCTGGAGGGTCTCAAGGCACTGGGGTTGGGGGGGGTGGGGGGAGGGGGGGTCCGCTACTGCTCGAACAGCCAGGTCTTGAGCTGCTTCCTGGAGGCGAGGTGGTCCTGGGTCAGGCAGAGGTGGGTCAGGAGGGAGTTCCAAGTCTTGGCGGCGAGGTAGGAGAAGGACCTTCCCCCTGTGGTGGCTCTTCAGATGCGGGGGACGGCGGCGAGGGCGTGGCCGGTCGATCGAAGCTGGCGTTTGGGAGCGTAGAAGTTGAGGCGGCTGTTGAAGTATCCTGGGCCTTGGTTGTGTAGGGCTTAGTGTGCGTGGGTGAGGAGGCGGAAGGTGATTCTCTTGTTGACCGGGAGCCAGTGCAGGTCTCTCAGGTGGCCGGAGATGTGGTTGCAGCGGGGGATGTCCAGGATGAGTCGTGCTGAGGCACTCTGGATCCGCTGGAGTCTCTTCTGGATTTTGGCGGTGGTTCCGGCGTAGAGGAAGTTGCCGTAGTCCAGGCGGCTGGTGACGAGGGCCTGGGTGACCGTCTTCCTGGTCTCGGTGGGGATCCACTGGAAGATCTTCCGTAGCATGCGCAGGATGTTGAAGCACGACGAGGAGACGGCGTTGACTTGTCTGGTCATGGAGAGGGAGGAGTCCAGGATGAAGCCCAGGTTGCGTGCGTGATCTGTCGGTTTGGGTGCAGTGCCCAGGGCGGGGGGCCACCAGGAGTCGTCCCAGGTGGAGGGCGAGGAGCCCAGGATGA
The DNA here is from genome assembly GCF_964263255.1 of Lissotriton vulgaris. Taxonomy (NCBI): domain Eukaryota; kingdom Metazoa; phylum Chordata; class Amphibia; order Caudata; family Salamandridae; genus Lissotriton; species Lissotriton vulgaris. Next base: position 361,439,176 of record NC_141699.1, on the reverse strand, counting down.
GGACTTCCGTCTTGTCTGAGTTCAGTTTCAGGCGGCTGTTCTTCAACCATTCGGCTACCTCTTTCATCCCATCGTGTAGGTTGGCTCTGGCGGTGGCAGGGTTGTTGGTGATGGAGAGGATCAGCTGGGTGTCGTCGGCGTAGGAGATGTTGAGGTTGTGCTGGCGTGCGATGGCTGCGAGGGGGCTCATGTAGACGTTGAAGAGGGTTTGGTTTAGCGAGGAGCCTTGAGGAACGCTGCAGATGACTTCGGTGGCTTCTGAACGGGGGGAGGCGGACTCTCTGTGTTCTTCCGGCGAGGAAGGAGATGATCCACTCCAGTGCCTTCTCCTGGATTCCGACGTCGCTGAGGCGCTGCACTAGGGTACGGTGGCAGACAGTGTCGAAGGCCGCGGAGAGGTCCAGGAGGATGAGGGCCGCTGTTTCTCCGTTGTCGAGCAGGGCTCGGATGTCATCGGTTTCTGCGATCAGGGCGGTCTCAGTGACTCAGAGTGAAGATCAGTCTCTTGAGGGAGATGATTGTGCTTCTGAACAAGGAACTGTCCCAGATGAGCTTGAGCCTGATCAGGTTGAGTTCTTGGGGGACAGGGGGCCCTTCCAGGGCAGATCTGAGTCCGGAGCAGCTGAGCTGCCCTTATCTTGAACCCCTCAGACAGCAGGCTGCTGGGAATGCTGGTGGCACCCATAAGATGTATTGGGATGATAGAGTCGCCTGGTGCAGCCAGGAGGTTGGTTATATCTTTGAAATTCAGGGGCTTCCCATTGACACTAGCCCACGATATTCCCCTAGCAAGACACCTGGGCCAAAACAAGACTTGTGACCGAATTGTCCCTCACTTTCATTGGCCCCATATGTCTGAAGACACCAAGGAGTTTTGTCACTCCTGTGTCACCTGTCAAGCCAGTGGTAAGGCAGGTGGTACAACAAAGCCCCCCCTGATATCACTACATGTGTTGGGGTTTCCCTTTGAGAGGATAGGGATTGATATTGTTGGTCCCATGGATCCTCAAACAACATCTGGGCACAGGGTTATCTTAGTGGTGGTGGACCATGCCACTAGGTACCCAGAAGCAATTCCCCTTAGGACCACTACAGCACCTGTGGTGGCAAGGGCCATCTTGGGAGTGTTCTTAAGAGTGGGTTTTCCTAAAGAGGTAGTTTCAGACAGAGGTACAACCTTTATGTCTAGTTACTTGACTGCAATGTGGAAGGAGTGTGGAGTGAATTACAAATTCACCACAACCTATCACCCACAATGCAATGTTTTAGTTGAAAGGTTCAATAAAACCTTAAAGGGTATGATCAAGATTCTCCCAGAAAAGGTTAGGCGTAGATGGGACATCCTACTACCCTGCCTTTTATTTGCATACAGGGAGGTTCCTCAGAAGGGGGTTGGTTACAGCCCTTTTGATCTTCTGTTTGGGTATCCTGTAAGAGGTCCTTTGTGTCTGGTGAAGGAGGGATGGGAGTTACCTCTCAAACCCCCTAAACATGGCATAGTGGGCTATGTACTTGGTCTCCGATCCAGGATGGTTGAGTATATGAAAAAGGCAACCAAAAACCTTGGCTAGCCAGGATTTGCAAAAGGCCTGGCATGACCAAAAGACTGTACTGACTGTTTACCAGCAAGGACAGAAAGTGTGGGTGTTGGAGCCTGTGGCCTCAGCCGTTCTCCAAGACAAGTGGAGTGTCCCCCATACAATTGTACAACAGAAGGGAGAGGTCACCTATTTGGTGGACCTTGGAACTCCTAGGAGCCCCCATAGATTGTAGACAGGTGCTCAATCAGTATAGGAACATGTTCTTGCTGACTCCAAGTCAGACAACCTGGTCCACTCATGAAGTGGACACTGGGGACAGTCTGCCTGTTAAAAATATGATTTACAGGTAATCTGACCATGTCAGGGACTGTATCAGGACTGAAGTCCAGAAAATGTTGGATTTGGGAGTTATAGAACCCTCAGATAGCCCATGGGCTAGTTCAGTGGTCTCTCACCCAGGGTGGTAAGAGAGAGATGAGGTTTTGTAGTGACTACAGGGGTCTCAATGCAGTCACTAGTACTGATGCCCATCCAATCCCAAGAGCAGATGAGCATATAGATATGTTGGCCTCAGCCACATTTCTTGGCACATTTGATCTTACAGCTGGCTACTGGCAGATCAGATTAGCTGATGATGCAAAAGCCAAGACAGAATTTTCTACCCCTAGTGGGCACTATCAATTTGTGGTAATGCCTTTTGGTCTGAAAACTGCACCTGCCACTTTTCAAAGGTTGGTGAGTAAAGTCCTAACAGGCCTGGAAGACTACAGTGCTGTCTTTAGCTCCACCTGGGAGGATCACCTGGTCCGCCTGAGAAATGTTTTAGAGACTCTGCAGAAAGCAGGCCTAACTATCAAGGCTACTAAGTGCCAGATAGGGCACAGTCAGGTTGTGTAGCTGGGCCATCTTGTAGGTGGGGGACAGGTTCAACCATTACAGAGCAAAATCTAGACCATCATGGACTGGGTTGCTCCAACTACCCAGACTCAGGTCAGAGCTTTATTGGGCCTGACTGGGTACTACAGACGATTTGTCAAGGGGGTGACACCCCTGAATGACTTAACTTCTTAGAAAATGCAAAATAAAGTTTAGTGAACAGTTAGCTGTCAAAAGGCATTTGATGACCTGAAGCAGCCCATGTGCACTGCACAAATTCTGCAAAGTCCTAACTACTCCAGAGAATTCATTGTCAAAACAAATGCATCTGATTTGGGGGTAGGGGCTGTGCTGTCACCATTAAATGATGAATGTCAGGACCAGCCAGTAGCTTTTATTAGCAGAAGGCTGACCCCTAGAGAAACATTGGTCAGCTATTGAGAGGGAGGCCTTTGCTGTGGTTTGGGCTCTGAAGAAGCTGAGGCCATACTAGTTTGGCACTCACTTCACTGTTCAGACTGACCATAAGCCCCTCTTATGGCTAAAACAGATGAAGGGTGAAAACCCCAAACCTTTGGGGTGGTCATTTTCCCAACAGGGGATGGACTATACTGTGGAATATAGACCTGGTAGTAATCATGCCAATGCAGATGGACTCTCCAGATATTTCCACTTAGAACATGAAGACTAAACTGGTCAAGGTTAGTTTAATGTCCCTGTGTTGGGGGGGGGAGGGGTGTGTCTAGGAGAGTAGGATCTGCTTACTATGGTTACCCCCAAGTTTTGCTGGTGTTTCACTGTTTTTTTACTTTAGTCTGGCTAGGGCCCTGCTATCCAGGACTCCAGCCTAGCTGCTTCCTCTCTAAACTGATTTCATGTACTTTAGGTGCACTCCAGTTTGGTTACTGGGGTACCCTTGTGAGTCCCTAGTATATCGAACCTTAGGTACCAAGGGCATAGGCACCTCAGAGGCCTACCAGGGGCTGCAGCATGTATTAGGCCACCCCTGGGAAGCCTTCCAAAATGACACCACAGGACTGCTACTGCAGCCTGGGTAAGGTGGTGCATGCACCCCTTACTAAGATATACGTTACCTATATCTACCTTTAATCACTGACACATATAAACATATCAGTCACTCCTATGGCAGGCCTTATCAATCCTGAAGGCAGAGTGCTTGGTTTTGGGTGAGAGGGTGCCCAGGCATGAGCAGGACCCATCTGCAGCATTCAGAGCCTATTCTCTGAAGCTGTTCTGTGATGCAGCCAGACTATATACACTTAAGTGCATTATAACCTTGCAGTAAATGCTTACTTTGGAATGGCTGCATGGAAACATGTTGTGTTTGGTGTCAAACACTTTGGAATTCTACCACCCCGCCAGGCCTGGCGGCAGGGGTAGAATTATACCCTTCTAGAGGGAGAGACATGTACACACTGGTCTGCCCGGTAATAGTTTAAACGAGCCCCAGCATCACAAAATGGATGCTGCAGCCACAGACACGCGTCTGACCTCCAGCTGCTGGACGAAAATCCGGTAGGGAAGGCCTGGACAATAGGTTTCCTGTCACAGGGAGGTATAACCACCTTCCAGACGGGTTTTAGTGTATTGGGGCTGGGTGGGGGCACTCTGAGAGTGCCAGAAAGTCTGCACTGGGGGCACATTTGGTGTCCCTGTGCATAGTCCAGTTCAAACCGGTGGCAGGGATACTCAGCCCCTGTTCTTGCACAAAACTGGACAAAGGAAATGGGTGTGGCCAGCCCTCTTTCCAGACCCTCCCATAGGTTGGTCCCCAGAGTATGTCCAACCCCTTTTCTTAGTATAAGTAAGGGACCCCTGGCAACAGGACTTTAGATTACACCTGGACGAAACTCTGAAACGGAATCCTGGAACTTCAATGCTCTACTAAAGACTAGAGGACGGAAGAATCTCCCTTGAGGTCAAGGAGTGACTGCCCTGCTCAAGCAGGCACCAACGAAGCATTTGCCGGTCTGCATCTTCGAAGCTCCCGGCGGACTCCGAAGTACCTGCAGCCCAGGAAGTGGATTTTCAGACTTCACTAAGGCAGACCCGAGTTGCCGGCAAAGCTGAGACCCACAGCCCTCACGAGTGATGTGGAACAGGAACCCTCGATACCGTGCACATTTGCTACATGCATTGACTTCCCGATCCTTCCTGATGTTGTGCTTTAGGTTACTTATAGCCCAAGCCCCGAGCAACATCTACACCAAAGATTTTGGGCCTACACTCCACGAGTGTTCTGTGAGCCCGCTTCTTGCATTTCCACTCGAGGCTCCTTTGCGATCCCGGGTCCGTTGACTGGTGGGTCCCCTCGAAGGTAACTCCACTTGTCCTTGGGCTTCCCTGGTTGCTACAGACGTGCCCTGACTGACTCTCCACCGGATGGTGAGTCCCTCAGACCTTGCTGGTCTGCACCGAAACCTACCTCTGCTTTCTGTGTGGGTTGCTGTTGCCAAGGCTTGTTGGGTTTAATCCAGAAACCGACACCTCAGCACTCGACATCCTTCGTGGGACAGCTTGAATCCAGATCCTGGTCGTCGTCGACGCCTCCTGGTCCTCGTGGCTGAAGAGTCAAGCTTCACCTTCTTCACCTGAAATCACCCGACATCTGTAGGCATCCGCCTATCGTGCTCCTGGTCACTGGCTAGTGACCCAGACTCTGTCCCCTCTGCTTTCAGGTTCTTCACATCTCCGCTCCAGGCTTGGATCACTCCGGACACTTTCCACTTGGACGCCAGCAGCACTATGCAGCAGTTCGCCATTGAATACGACGACGAAACCTGACACAAAAAGACACCTATGCACCCGGCTTCCCTGGGTGGGGTAACTCGAGTACTCCGGTGGGTGTTGACACTAGAACCTCCTAGTTCTAAAGGGGTTTGAAGTGTCCTTTATCTTTAAAATTCCAACCGCGACTTTCCCCATAGAAGTTAATGGTGATTCGGGGCTGTGTTCACACACAGCACGCATCCCCCGTGGGTCCCCTGTGTCACTGCCTTGGGTGGTTCCTGGTGGCCCCAGAGGTTCTGAAGGCTCTAGGCCATGTTTCTATGCAAGTCGTGGTTCTTATACCACATTCTTAATATATGGTTTGGTACGCCCCTAGGGCTCAACGTATATTGTCCTAATTTACTGTGTGCTATTAAGTTTACTGAATGTACTTTTGCCTCTAGCCTCATAAAGAGACTAGTGGGATGTGTTTAGAATAAATACATATATTATATATATATATATATATATATATATATGTGATCAAGGCTATCTCTAGCCGAAACGCGTCATGGTGGATTGGTGCTGGGCTGAAACTTAAATAAATTCATTTGCACCACGTTTGGGTCTTGCCTGTTCCTGACTGACAGTGTGGCTGACTGCGCTGCGCTGCGCCGTACTGGGAACTACACGTACCTCATATATATATATATATATATATATATATATATATATACCTGGTGTGGTTCTCCTTTTATTTGGTCATTCAAGAGATTATAGACTGGTAAAACTAAAACAAGCTGCTTTACATTCCTCCAAGACTTAGCCTGAAGGCTGCTCTCCACAGCTACCACTAGGATAGCTTTCTATAAAGGTTGTCTTAACCTACCATCAATAAGGGGTTGTTTGGACTGGTGCAAGGTCCCCACTAGAATAGTGGACAGCATATGCCAGGCCAATTTCTCACAAAGACCATTGCTGCCTTTTCTTCCAAGTCTGCTCCAACCAGTAATAAATAGTTTTCTGACTCCAGCCTCCCTTCGAGCGGCTCCACCAAGGATTTTAAAGAAATATAAGGCTCCAGGTCACGATCCTTCATTTCTAAGAACCTACCCTCCACCAGACTCAGTCATTATAGCCACCACCAAGAAGACGCACTCCATTGTCGTTCTGTCATCTGTCCCACTCGACAAGTATAGTAAACACATAGATTCCTTTGGCAGGAAAATGTGCGGCACCTCCGCCTCATTTATGAAAGTATCAAGCCTGGCAGCATTACTCAGATGCTTAATAGATTCCCCTGGGACTCCTCCTCAGGTTCTCAGAAAAGCTCCCCAGAGACGATAGGCAAGACTTTGAGAAGATCCAGAAGGTCTGGTTGCTAACCAAATAATTAGCAAAGCAGCAGATGGCTCTGACCTGGCAGCCCCTGGATATTCACTTGGGATATGTGCGAGACGCTCATCATGGCTTCGCCTAACCTGTCTTAAGCCAGAGGCACAGCAGCACATCTTGAACTTTACTTTCATTAGCAATTAATTATTTGGATCACACACAGATGATAAGATGACAAAAATGAAGTTTGAATTGGATACACTCAAGGCCCTTGTAGGAGGATGGCTTAGTATATGGTGCACAGGTATTTAAGCTGTAGAGAGCAGCCTTCAAGCTTAGTCCAGAAGGAGTGTTAAGCAGCTTGTTTACCAGAACTAATCATATAGTGTAGGTTAAGTGAAACAGAACCCCACAGTGTAGTTATAAAAATAGGTATTTATTATACACGCTCACTGACGCATTGTTATATCCCCAACCTGGAGATATAAACACAATACACACAATATTTCTATAGTAGAACAGGTAACACAAATACACAGTGGTCTCCAGGGGGCGACCAAACCATATACTAAAAAAGTGAAATGCGAACTGCGACTAAAGTCAATATTGGACCCAGAAGACCTAGAAGGACTGGGGACCCAAGGATCCACCTAAGGTAAGTACCCAGCAACCCATGGAGGTTGTGTGCAGAGTGGAAACACAGCAGCATACTCAATGCAAGTCAACGGGGATGTCGCGGCTGCAGTTTTCAAGAAGGGCCCTTCCCAGAGGAGCCTGAAGAAACCCCGTGGAAGATGGTAGGTTGGAGACTCACCCAACTCGTGGATACTCCAGGAACTAGGATACCTACTCAAGGAAAGCCGGGTGCATAGGTGTGAAGTGATGTTGGAAACCCCCGTAGACCACAATGGAGGACATCAGTGAAGATGCCGCTGGCAAAGAAGGTGAAAGAGTCTGGTGGAATCCAAGGGTGGATTCTTGAAGAGGAGTACCTGCAAGCAGAGCGGACAGAGTCTATGCCACTCAGGAGTGACAAGGAGGCACGGAAACCAATGACCACCAATGAACGAAGATTCATGAGAGTTGATGGAGACCTTGTCGCTGCAGCTGTGAGAACCAGGCGAAGCTGTGGAAGACCAGGATCCATTTATGAGCTGTCCTACGTCGGAAATCGAGAACCAGGGGGTCAGTGTCCAGAGGGAGCACAAACAAGCCTTGGCAGCAGCAACAGAGAGGAAAACAGGGAATGTCCAGTGTTGGGACGAGCAAGGTTCAAGGGACTTACCAAGTGTATTAGAGTCAAAGCAGGCCTCAAGCAAGCAGGGGAGCCCACTGGAACCAAAGAAGACCCTCGAGAGAAACCACAGGCCAGAGGCACAGGAGTCACAAGAGGACCTCGAGCAGCTCACCAATGATGCAGGCCCACGGTGCACAGGATGTGGTGAGGACAAATATATTGGTAGCAAGAGTTGTTGGAGCCTGGAGCTTGTAGGAGTCCGAAGATCTCTGGAGAAGAAAGCCAACCAGCTCTGGAAACAACAAGTTAACGCGGTGCACAGGGGTACTGCTCCAGCGGTTCCGAAGAGGGATACTGGCTACAAACATGCTGAGAAGACAGTGCAGACCTTGAGGAGTTGCAGAACCACCATCTGTTTTGCTTAACCTTTCGGAGTCCATGGGAGCTCAGGAGCAGGAGACTGGTCAGCTTTGTTGCGGTGCCTGCAGATGCAGGGGAGTGACTTGTTTACTCCAAGGGATATTCCTTTGGGTGTCTTTGATGCCCACAGCCCTGGAGAAGAACCTGGATGGAGCATAGGCACAGACGATATAGAAGACTGGCAGGAAAACGACCAGGAGCAGCAGGATTCTTCAGATGCAGTCTCAGTTCCCTAAGGGAAGTCAAACCAAGTCCAAAGTGCTCAGATGGTTGAAGATGAAATGGTTTCTGATCTGAATCTTGTTCCATGACGAATCTGAAGAGGCACCCACAGGTAAGCCCTTATTTACTCTAAAGAAAAAGTTGTGGCGATTCAGGGATCCCTCCCAGAGCAGGGGTTGGACAGAGGGGAGGATACCAGCATGTCCTTTGTCCAGTTTCACACCAGAACGGGAGCCGGTGGCTCCCTGAACTGGTTTCAACCAGAGTATGCAAGGATGGCACTAAATATGCCCTTCAAAGCAGTCTGGTGGCGCTGACAAGCGCCCCCACCCCAGCCCAATACACTAGGTCCTCTCTGGGAGGTGGTCACACCTCCCTGTGACTGGAAACCTATTGTTCTACCTTCCCCTGCTCGAGCCTGACTCAGCAGCAGGAGGGCAGAATCGGGTCTTTGGTCGGCAGCAGCACCAGCTTGCTGTTAGACCCTGAAAGGCAGGTACTAGGAATACAGGAGGGCTCCCTAGGGGGAGGTCTCCAGTACATGGGATCCCACATCCAACACTGGAGTTGGTGTTGGGGTAGGAGTCCAACATGTTTGATACCAAACATGACCGGTTTATGTGCAACCAATATATAGTTAGACTTCCCGTAAATTGCTTGATGTCCACTATATGTATAAAATTGCTGACCACACTTAAAAAGCTTTGAGCATTGACTCCTGGGTTTGTAGGGGGTGTCCTATTCATGGAAAGCACCCTGCCTTCAGGATTCAAGGCCTACCCTAGGGGCGACTAATATATTTTAAGTGCAGTGACCTCAGATATAAGAAAACTTATATCTGTGGTGAGTGGTGCTAGCACCAGCTAACACAAGCTGCAATGGCCGCCCTGTAGTAACAGTTTGAGTGGTCTCTCATGGGTGGCATAATACATGCTGCAGCCCATGGAAGACCCCTGGTGTACCTATGCCCTGGGTACCATGGCACCATATACTAGGGCCTTAAAAGGGTACACCAGTAGCCACTTTATAATGGTACCAAAGTACTTATCATAGACTAGTTTACAGCGAGAGCACAGTGACTTGAGTCCTGATTAGCAGGATCCCAGTCAGAAAAACAGAATGACACCAGCAAAAAGTAGTTTGAACATGAAAGCAGATCCTTGTTTCCTACATCCCTGGTCCTGGAAAAGCAAAAAGAATACAGTAGAAGGTACAGGCCTTTTGACAAGGTCCCCTTCACCCCTTCTATCAGAGGGTTCATACCACTCACTGGGTCCCTTGCCTTCAACAACAACAACCCAGGTCCCAGTACCAGTCCCACAGATCAGCATGTGGATGAGTGACTAATAGACAACCAACAGCTTCCTCCAAAACTCCAGGCAAGCAATGATTTGTCACTTTCCCCTATCACTTTTACCCACTATGGTGGGGGGAAGTAACAAGAAACATCTAAATGCGTGTTGCTACATCACCATTGACCATTAGGTGCTGAGTGTTTTAGAGAATGGGTACAAAATGGTGTTTCAAATCCGCACCACCACATGTCCCACCATCAAAATCCTCTTGCCATGAACAAAGTCTACTACAAAACAAAATCTTCAACCTATTTTGCAAAGAGGCCATAGAGGTGGCCCCCCTCTTTCAGAGGGGAGTGGGAGTTTAGTCTAAGTATTTCCTTATAAGGAGAAAAGGCCTCAACAGAGACTTCAGACCCATTCTGGACTTACGCCCAGGGCCGGACTGGCTACCGGGCGTTTTGGCATGCTGCCGAGCTGGGGGCTGATTTAGTTGATGGGGACCTGCGTGTGCTGAACAAAATTTGTTTTGCTTTGTTTATTTCGTGTGCAATTTGTTTTGCTTTGTTTATTTCGAAGCACGCGCAGGTCTCCATCAACGAAATTAGCCCCCACCGCAGTGACATCAGCCCCCAGCATGCCAAAACACCCGGTAGCCAGTCCAGCCCTGCTTACGCCTCCTAAGAATGGAGAAATTCAGAATGCTTGCTGTCCCTCAGATTTACCCCCAACTCCATTGGGGGACTGGATATATTCTCTAGATCTTCAGGATGCCCATTTCCATGTCCCAATCACCAGAAAGCATCAGAAGTTTCTGAGGTTCAAAGTGGCATCCAAACATTACCAGTACAAGGTGCTGCCATTTGGCCTAAAATCATCTCCTCACACATTTTCCAAGTACATGGCAGCAGCATCCCTACGAAGGAAAATAGTATTTGTTTACCTATACCTAGATGACTGGCTGGTGAAAAGCTCCTCTCCAGACAAAGCAAGAAAACATTACATTGTTTGTCTCGAGACCCTCCAATGTTTAGGTCTCCAAGTCAACCCTGAAAAATCCATCCAGATTTCCACTTGAAGGCTGCACTACCTAGGGGCGACCCTGGACACAAAAATCGCAAAAATGTGTTCTTCGAGCGAAAGACTATTCTCAATATCCTCAAATGCTCAGAAGTGTTCAAACCTTTTACACATGCCGCACTCAAATCAAATCAAAATGCTTTATTCGGTATATAAAAATATAACCATATAGCAGACAAGATAAAATTATACATTGTAGTACATATAAAGGGAGTACAATTTGCTATAATGATTTAAGCCTTACAAAATCTGTACAGGGCATAAGGTTATTCTCCACAGGCAAATACATTAAAAAAGCATTATAAACGAGTGTGCAAAATTCGCAATATAATAAGTCATACCAACCTAGGGTTAATTATTTATATTAATTCCTAAAAACACAAATATAAAATTCATAAGTATAAAATATGATTCCTGCAATAGTTCTAGTAAAGAAAGTGCAATATTAAAGTGACCTGTGCTAATAACAGTATATAGGCTCATTTCTCTTACTATGGAGTTACAATGGAGTCGAGTAAGTCATGATCATATAATAATTGATTTCCTTATCGATACACATTTTAAAATATATGTAGCTACGTAAAAGCAGGTATCCGTGCTGTTCAATTCAAACACTATCCGCAGTGCATCTTTAGTTCTTTTATTATATTTTAAAAAGATGGGCTTAAAATACTTTTTCCTTAAAAAAATATAAAATCTGCAGAAAAGCATGAAATGGCAACAGCTCTGTTTGGATATCCCATCACATGGACAAGGTAAGATACTATTCCGTCCGGTATAAGGGAAGGACACAAGGTGGTGCACGGTGCCTAATCTTAACCCTGTCAATACAAAGCGGTGGGAGCTTCTTGTGACAGCTGTCAAATATTGCTGAAAACCTTCTTTAACATTGTATTCCTGATAAAAAACAAAGGTACGTTGATTTGCATATTCGACAGCCCTGATCTTCCCTACATGTTCTAAAAAAGATCCCTTCAGCTCTTTTTTTGAAATGGGGACACCCTGTTCCATGTCTAAAAAAGGGTCCAAATCAAAAACTAACTTGTACCAGAACTGGATGTGCCTGAGCCAATGTGTGCACATACAATGTTCCAGTTTTAGGCAATCCTTAATTACACCTTGAGTGAATTTGGTTTCGGGTTTGGACCATATGGACCGCCATAAGATCAGTGGGCGCAGGGCAGATTAATCACTGATATAGTGTAAGCCTACTTCCCTATGAATGAGCTCAATAGAGGCAGATGCGGGGGTACACAGCAAGCGGTTTATAAAAAGATTTCCTGTTGTTGAATCAACCTGCAGCTATGAGTAAGATGTCCCCCACACCTGCTCCATATAGTGCTGATGACAAGCACCTCATATTATAAATATGGATCATCTCTTTTATTCTGCGGTTCCCCAGTTTGGCGGCGAATCGAAAAACGATATTAGTATTCCTGACCATTTTTAACTGGACTTTCTCCTGTTCACTGGTCCATCCCCCGTCACCAGAAAATGTAATAGCAAGGTAACAACATTTCTTGACGGTTTCTAACCTTACATTTTCTAGAAAAAAGGTCCTGTTTTGTTTAGTCTTCTTCCCACATTTCATTATAAAAGTTTTATCTTTATTGATTAACAATTTCCGTTTGGCTATGAATGTCTGGAAATTGTCAATGAGGCGTTGAAGGCCATTTTGGGTGCGTGATAGAAGGACCGCATCGTCTGCGTATAACAGAATTGGGATAGGCTTACCATCAATTAGAGGTGCATCCACAGCGGACATTCTAAGTATTGAATCTATCTGATTAATAAAGAAAGAAAACAAAAATAGTGCTAAAACGCAACCTTGCCTAATGCCTCTATTGACTTTAACCGCATGCACGCTAGCGGGTTTTCCTGCTGCACGCTGAAAATTCGAAAATCGCACGTTACGTGACAAAGCCAGCTCGTCATGCGCGCAGTGCAGGTAACGCCCATGACGAGCTGGCTTTGTCACCAGCACTGAAGAGGTTAAAATACGGCGTGCACTCACCGGCAACCCCGAAACGCACCTTGCATGTCAGTCTTTCATACAGTCTAGCCAGGAAATATATGACCTCTTTTGGTGCACCCATTTCTAATAAGACAGGCCATAAGTGTGTGTTCAACCAAATCAAAAGCAGAACTTCAATCAGCAAAACATAAAAAGAGGTTTCCTTCCTTAACTGTTGTAAATTTGTTAATGATAAGGTTAAGGTTTATGCATTGCTCCATCGTTCCAATCCCCCTCCTGAATCCATACTGTACTGGTGATAAAATAGATTCCTCCTCCGCCCATGTTTCTAATCTATCTAGGAGGACTCTACTTAGTACTTTAATTGAGGAGTCCAGAAGGGAGATGGGACGATAGTTGCATGCTTCTGACCTTGAACCCTTTTTAAAAAGGGGTACAATAATTGATTGGCCCCAAGTCTGGGGAAGGTCAAATTCAATTGCAGCATTAAAAAAACGTGTTAGGATGGGTGCCCATAGGTCCATCTCGTGTTTATATAAGTCTACCCGCACACCATCCGGTCCCGGGGCCTTGCCACCATTACTCTTCTCAAGTCCTGCCTGAACCTCGTCCAGACTAATGGATTACGGGATAGTCGGCCATTTACCATAGGTATCTGTTTCGCTGTCTTAAAACAGCCCATCTGAGTTAAAAACCTTAGAGAAATGCTCTATCCGTGCATTGCAGTTAACATTAGAAGATATTACGGGTATGTTGTCATTCTTTAAGAAAGGGCAGTTAATGGTCTCCCACAGAAGTTTACTATTTTTTGCGATTACAGCCATGTCTAATTTATACCATACCTCATCTTGCAGCTGTTTTTTTCCGTACCTCTAGCGTAGCATTGTATATGTGCCGCTTTTCCCTGATGTGATTCAAATCTCTTGGTTTTATTGCCAGAACGAGTTTAAGTGAGGACAAAGCTTGTGTACAGTCTTTGTTGAACGAACCATTTTGTTTAGCCCTGTGTTTACGGCTCTTTCCAGTCAATAATCCCTCTATTATTGTATTTATCTTGTTAATCATAGATAACACAGTTTCAGGGCTAATCTCATTTCTTAGACAATAACTTATTTCTGCTCCACATTTGGCATAAAATCCGCTAGGAGCTTATTGGGATTAATTTTGGCCCACTTAATTCTTGGTCCATTCGGTCTTACGGCCATAATTTCCTTGGTCGGTTTACTATAAACTTGGCTTTTACGGCCCCAACCTAACAATGTCAAAATAATACTATTATGATCACTCACTGCTTGCTCAACTATCCACAAATCACAATAGGCCGTGCCACAGGAAACTAATATGTGGTCAATATTGGAGTTAGAGTCCCTGCCTTTAAAGGTTGGGCACCTAATATTGCCCCTTTTTTTTTAGCAATCCAGTAGTTATAGATCTAGTTTAGCAGCTAAACTGTTCAACGCTAGTCCATATGTATTGTGTGGAAAATGGTTATATGTGATATTGCCTCTATCATCATAATCATATGTGATGCCGCAGATCCCCTTCTGGGCATCTTTACAAATTTGTAAGTTAAAATCTCCTCCCCAGAGGATAACCGGGGAATCTTTATGTTCTGCAAGAATCTAATCTAATGCTCTGCCTATATCTTATACCACAGATACTCTACTAGCATCAAAGATGTTATTATAAAAGTTGACAATAACTAAATCATTGGCTTTATGATGCTCCAGGCATATTATTTGTGCATAAGGCCCAACCTCAAGACATTTTCCTGGTTTAAGTTCTGTAAGCCCTGTGGATATCAGGGTCAGCAGACCATCTTTAGCCCTTCCTGCAACAGAATTTACAGCATCTACACAAAAGCACGTATAACCTTCAACATTAATTTGATCTCTATACCATGTCTCTTGGAGACATATTATATCGTACCCTAGTGCAATGAAGTCATTCCAAAAAGGGGTATTAAGTTTACCATTTATGCCCACTATATTCCAAGTAGTAATATTCAATCCATCTACCATGTCATGCATTATTTGGTGTGGGAGTGATGGAGTTAGATTAATGTATTGACTAATATCAGTTACTGGAATATTATTAAATTGTATCAAAGTTTCATCCTCTAGAGTATCATTTGTGGCCGTCCCACATTGTTTACTGCCCAGTTCATTAGAGGGGTTTGCATTCCAAGCTGTGTCTTTTGTGATATTCCTTCCCTTTTTTATTATTTCCTCCAAGGCGCCCAAGTGTGGCGTGTCCAACTCCTGCCCAGCCTCCTGACCATCCTCCTGACCATCCTCCTGACCATCCCTAGCCCTATCCAAAGCCTTCAGAACATGATCTACTGTGTCCACCTCTAAAGGGACACCCGGCGTCATACCCATTCCAACAATTTAGTCACCTACCGAAGTACCAGCCACAAAAGAGTCCCGTTTCCCGTCAAATATGTTTCTGTTCTCAGCATTGCCTATCACCTGGGGCTCGATAGTATCACCCATGGGATATAGCAGTCAGTCTACCCCCTCTAAATCTGTAAAAGGCTCGAGTCGATTTGACAGGGGAAGATGGTACGCCATCCTGTCAAAAGGACTTACACCCAGTGGTCTCCTTCTGTGTGCATAGTGCGGGGGAAATGATGGACCACATTTTGCGCCAGGGTAAAAGTAGTTTAAATCTAGTGTTTGTATATCTCCCGCTCTCCCAAACCTTGGTTCCCTTCGAATGAAGTCAACTGCCCAGGAATCTTTAAAATTCACAATAACGCAGTCACCTTCTAGGTCCTTAACACTACTCCCCACCCAACTCACCCTCCTAACGTTTAGTATCACTGTATTAGTGAAGGGGGGGAACGTTCTATTCTTATTAAGCCAGAAGGTGACTTTATTTTTCAGTTCCCTGTGTGTTTCAGCTTTCTCTGTTCCGATCCCTCGGACTCCCACCAAGATGATCCTGTAGGGTACTGCTTCGGGGGGAAGATTTATACAAGGAAGTCGTTGGGAAATACACTTATTACCTGAGGGAACTTGCCCATTAGACTGACTTTCTACAGTTTGTGCACTCAAAACAGGTTGCTTTCTAGCCGTCGCGCCAATTCCCAAAGCCTTGACCCCAGCAGGCCTTGATGTATTGCTCTCTACTGGGCATTTTTCTACAACGGTTTGGGTAGGCTGGGAGACTGGATTTGCAGTGGTATTTATATGCATCGCCCCGTTATTACTGCTAGAGTCAGTGACTTGTAGAACGGGGGCAGATGGAGAGGTATTAGGATTTTCCAAAATATTTGTTATGCTATCCAGTGAGCTCATATTACCAGTAACTAGCTTTTCTAAATGGTCCAATTTAGAATTAATCATTTTTGTTCTTTCGATTAGCGGCAAAATCAATGATTTAACTAATATTTCTATTTTCCTCATTGGTGCTACATTAGATAACTGATTGAGATTTGTCTGTCATGGCCATAGGTGGACAGGGAGACTGCACAGACTGCTGGGCTGCCTCATGTAATTTAGGTTTTTTCGAAGTTTTGGCTGCGGCACCCTTCCGTGAACTACCCCCTCTTTTTCTTTTTCCTGGTAAGCCAGTGATTTTCGTATTTATACTTGCTTCTGGCAAGGATTAGTAGGTTTCGGTTGCAGTAGCGGTATAGATGGCGAGAGGGGTGTTGAGATACTATCCCGCGAGATACTAGAAGCCAAGCTAATTGGTGTTGAACTTAAAAGGGAACAGGCCACGATTTTATCTGTCTCCCCCTGCGTAAGACTAGGTTGTGGACTCAAGGTGACTAATGAGTCTTTCCGTTTGGGACGTTCAGGGGTAACTGCTGACCCAATTTTACCCAATGAGGAGCGTTTCCCTGTTAGGAAGTCTATTGACAAACGTTTCTCAACAAGGGCTATCTCTTTTTCTAAAACCACTTTAGCCTGTGTGATAAATTGGTCGATAGTACCTGTAACCACCCCCCGATGTAGATATTGCGACTTGACGTCCCTTCCTAGGGCGTTGTACCATTATGCCACAATTCCAACAGCTACTAACACAAGCCAATATACACAAAGGTACGATAATTATAAAATTTATAATAGTCAGCAGGACCCAATTCGAAGGGGGGTGGCCCTGCCCGGCCTCAGTCGTCCTCGGATGGCCACAGGCGGCCCGCCCTTGTGCCGGGCTTAGCCCGGCGCCGCCCGCGTGCGTCCCGCGACGCGAAGTGTGATGCTGTATTTCAAGCGCCTCCTGGCGCGTATTCCGGTGGAAGCGGCTCTCTGGCCGCAAGGGCATCTGGGCGATGTGGTCCTACTGCCCTCGGCCCCCCCCCCCACTGCGGCCGCGCAAGATTAGAAACTGCAGCGGCGGCAGGGAGAGACCGGGTGCGGCGGTGGGCTGTGCAGGCAGGTCCGGTCGGGTCACGATAAAGAAAATATCCCCTGCAGCCGGTGAGGGTGAGTGTCAGCAAAGTCCTCGCTCTACCAATGGTGATGCTGTATTTCAAGCCGCACTCATCAGCCAGACAGATGGCTTCGCTACTGGAGTCAATGGATATTCCTGGTCCCTAATACCAGACTGCATATGAGGCCGCACTAACAGAATCTGGAGGATCGATGGAACCATTACATAGGAGGTTTCAAGATAGATTTGTTTGTCATCAGCATAGAGGTGGAAGGGGATGTTTGTGTTTATGAGTATGGTTTTGAGGGGTTCCATGTAGATGTTGAACAGTTGTGGGGAAAGAACTGATCCTTGCGGGACACCCATGCTGATGGGGTGTAGGTCTGACGAGAAGTTTCTGATTTTTATTCTTTGGGTGCAGTTTTGGAGAAAGGAAGAGAGCCAGTTTAAGACCACCTCTTCTGCACCTATCCTTTCTTGAAGTACCTTAATGAGTAGGGTGTAGTCAACAGTGTCAAAGGCAGCCGATAAGTCCAGGTGTATGAGTAGGGAGCATTCGCCCGTATCGAGTGACTTGTGTATATCGTCAATGACATTGAGGATCGCTGTCTCTGTGCTACAGCTTTTTCTGAAACCTGATTGGTGGGTGTCTAAAAGGTTGTTGCTGTCTATGTGTTGAGTCAGTTGGAGGAGAACACACCTTTCCAGGATTTTAGCTAGGAGAGGAAGATTGGAGGCGGGTCATAAGTTATTCAGATCATTAGTGTCTAAGCCCGTTTTTTTCAGTAATGGCGTGACTTAGCCAACTTTGAGGCAGTCCGGTATGACTCTGGTTCTTAGAGAACTGTTAACGATCTTGGTCCAGAGCTGGGCTAGGGAGAGTTTGAGCTTTTTGGCCAGCTGTGCCAGTATAAGATCCAAGGCATGTGATGAGGGTTTGGAGGTGGAGATCATTTTGACTATCTCTGCTTCGGAGATGGGGTTAAAGACTTTCCAGTGTTTTGGGGGGAGCTTGGGTGTGATAGCTTCTGTCCCTGTGGACGCGCTCCTGTAAGGGGTACTGCAGTTGTTGTCTAGGGAGAGCTCAATCTTGGTGATTTTGTCATTGAAGAAGTTGGCGAAGTTCTCACACAGGTCTTTGGAGGCCTGAACTGAGGATGTAGGGGGTTTGGAAGTTTGTTGCCTAATGATGTTGAAGAGTTCTATGGACCTATTTTTTGCGTTATCTAAAGCATTGCAAAAGAAGGAAGTCTTTTCATTCTCGATGTGTTTTTTGTACTTTCTCAGGGCTCGAAAAATCAAAATTTTTTTACTAGTCCTGCAGGACTAGTACCTTAAAAAATTTCCTCGACCTAACTGCAACCTACTTGACCTCCATCTGTGAAAGCGGAGCAAATGTGACAAGAAATACAAGATTTAAAGGCATCTTTATTGCTCATTAACTTTGTGAGCAATAAAAATGCCTTTAAATCTTGTTATCTTGTCACATTTGCTCCGTTTTCACAGACAGAGGACACATTTTGGTTTGTTTTCCTACTCGCCAGAAAGGGCGAGTGGGACCTAAAAACTGCTCGACCTTGCTAAATTTAGCTCGACTATGCGAGCGGCCGACTGGAATTTTCGATCCCTGTTCCTGTGTATTGATTTGAGTTGGTCTCGGAGGATAGTGGACGGGTTGTTCCGCCTGAGTGTTTCTGCAGCTCTTAGTCGTCTTCTTTGAGAGAGTATGTATGTGTTAAACCAGGATCTAGATGGAATGTTTATGACTCTTTTCTGTTTCAATAGCGCTATTTTGTCAAGAATGTGAGTCATAGTTGTGTTGTAGTGAGAGGGTAGTTCTGTTTTGGTGAGATCCTCTGTGGAGATGGGAAGGAGATAGCTTACCCTTTCCTCCAAGTCAGCCAGGGGTATCTGAGTTAGATTTTTCACCCAGTGAGGGGGGTCCTCCGTAGGGGGCTTGCCTAGGATCATTAGGTTAATGTGGAATAAGATGATGTGGTGGTCGAACCAGTCAATGGGCAGGATGTGGTAGGTCGTGACTGTGTCTGATTAGGCAATATTGGCATCCAGGATTGATCCTCTGTTCTAGGTTTCCTCTGGGCAGTGTTGGGTAAGGTTGTTGTTGTGTAGAAGCTTGTTTAGGGTTTGGATCAGCGAGTTGTTTTCCTCATTCCAGTGAAGGTTGAGGTCACCTAGAATTAAGTTATTGGTGTCCAGTAGTGAACAGAGAATTATCAGATCGGACAAGAGTTCTCCAAATGCGGAGGTGTTGCCTGGCGAATGGTAGAGGAGGTGGCAGAATAGTGTTTTGTTGTCGCTCGTCTTGATGTTGGTGGTTAGACATTCAAAGGTGTTGTAGTTGATGGTGTCGTTTTCCATCACAGAGATGTTTTTCTTGTGTATGATTGCTACACCCCCTCCTTGCTGGTCTTTTCTGTCTTTGTTGATTATTGCAAAGCCTGGGGTTATAAGCATGTCCATGATTGGGGACGAGAACTCATTTAGCCATGTCTCGGTGATGAACGTGATGTTGATGTCATGGGTAAGGATGGCTTCTGCCAGCTCTGTTGCATGTTTGGTGGCTGAAATGCAGTTTATGAGCATGCAATTGGTGGAGGTCCTCCCGGTTTTGTGTTTCTTCATTAGGGGGGCCCTGGGAATGTTTGTGAGAAAGGCTGGGAGTCTTGAAGCTTTGGATGGGGAATGGTCTCTTCTAAATTCTGTGATGACCTGGATCTTGGATTTTGGGGTGATAGTGGAGGGAGTGTCGGAAGAGGAGGCAAGATCCATTGCTTCGCTCGTGGCAATTGAAGCTCTTGTTCTTTTGGGTCTCTGTGAATGGTGTAGGAGAGGGGTTGAGTTCCAACTGTGCCAGAGAGCCTTGGAAGGCCTTTGATATTTAGTGCTGGTAATAGTGAGGGGTGAGACTAGGCTCTCGGAGTGTGTTGAGGTTCAGAAAGATTTCGTTAAGGCCCAGGATTATAGTTTCTAGTTGGCTTTCTAGTAGAGCGAGAGGCGGGGTGGGGGTGTTCTGGGTGGGGCAGTCTCGATAAGGGGAGAGCTTGTCAATGCTATGCTGGATTTTGGTGTTCGTGTTGTCAGTGTTGCAAATGTGAGTGGCCATGGGCAAAGGGAGTGAAGAATCATGGCGTGATGCCGGCGTCCTCCTGCGTGTGGGTAGAGAGGGGGAGCTAGGAGTCATTGACTGGGATTTATGGTCGCTAGTTGTTGATTGGGGGAGGCGTTGTGAGGGGGAAGGGGTAAGCATCGATTGGCCTAGGGTTGGATAGCCTCATTTGTGTCGTACCACTGATTTGTATTGAAGTGGGGGTATGTACTGTGCGTGTTTGTCGTGCGGGAGTGGAGTGGGGGTTGGTGTCCAGGGGGGGAGGTTGTCATTGTTATCATTGGGCATGGGATTGGTTTGTGGTATATCGTGGCGGATCAACCTGTCAAAGCATAGGGAGTTGGTCGGGTGGGGGTGACGTGCGTGAGAGTGGGCGTTGCGTAGCGAGGGGAAGAGGGAGTCGAATGCCTCTAGGTTGTCGTTGGATTGGATCATGGCTGTGCCATTGGAGTAGATGGTCACAGAGGTGTTGCCGCTGCGCAAAGGGCGGTTAGGGATTGAGATCATCAGTTTGCAGCTGTGGGGAGTGTTAGTTGTTTTGGATATGTTGGTTGGTGTAGTTGATGGCATTTTGTCTGGTTGGGGGGGGTAGCTCCTTTGAGCTCTGCTCCTCCTGTTGGGCTTTTACCATGAGCAACACATTCGCTGGGGCTGGTTCGTCTGTAGTGGTTAGGCTAGTGGGCCTAGGGATGCAGTTGAGGATTGGTTTATTGTGATTCAGTTGCGAGGAATGTGCTTTATACCTTTGCCTTATCCGATAGACAGGAGATAAAGGTAGGCAGAAGCCGCCGTCTCAGGGACAGGCATCACGCTGTCAGGCGGCGGAATCGGGTTTGCATCACTCGTGCCTCTTGTTGCTGGAGCCCGTTCGACTGTAGGGTTTTTCTGGGGAGCATGGGGATGATATTCGATGATTAGCGTGTTGCAGATCATTGAAGAGAGTCCAGAGCATGTCCGATAGGTAGGAGTAGTGGGTAATCAAAGGCCGCCATCTTGGGGCCATGCATCGCGTTAACCTTCGGGTAGTGGCAGTTGGGTCTACAACCTCTGTGCCTTCTGTCGCTGTGGCAGCGTGGCTCTAGGTTTGTTCTGTGGAGCCTAGGGGAGTTACTTTGGAATAGGATTGTTGCTCTACTGTGAAGGGAGTTCGGTGCTTTATCCGATAGCTGGAGGTTAAGGCTGAGCGGAGGTCGCCAACCTGGGCACAGGCATCCGTGATGTGTGCGGATGAAGTGTGCTGTGCCTCCTGATTTTTAGAGGCCCGCGTGTGTATGCACAGAAATGTAATTGAGGATGGAGTTGCAGTTGTTACAGGTATGTATCACTTTAAAATGCAGTTTAAATTGCACAGTAATTACTTTTAGAATACTTTTTAGTTACTTTTGGATTATTTTGAGTACTGGGGGTGGTATGCCTATATACCACACCTTAGGATCTCACATTACAAGGTAAGTAAGACTTTTTATGCTTTGCAGTTTAGTTCTCTTTTTTTCCATACAAACATCAGTTCAACACTTAGAACATTTTAGGCCCTAAATCTCATAACATGGGTTCCTATGGGAAAAAGTGTTAGCGGTTTCTCAGGTAAGTACATGACGTGGGAGTTTTAGGGGTTAGGACCAAGGTTCCCCAAGGTCCAGATGGGCACTCGAGTTGCACCACCAGCTGCACTGGGGCGGCCGATTGCAGAGTGCAGGGGCCCAATGTTAGCCAATGGAGCTAAGGGGGCCTTTGGGTAGGATCTTCTGAAAGGCAGGCCACTCAGGTATGGGAGCAAACTTCCTGGGATTAAGGTCAGCACTGCAGGGGCCAATGACCAGCACAGAAGCAGCACCACCAGTGGCACTGGGGTGGCCGGGTGCAGGGTGCAAAAAAGACGTTGGGATCCTGTGCTCTTCAATGGAGACCTTCGGTTTGTGGAAATTGCTGCATGCTTGGGCAGGGAGACTTCCTGAAGGCGATCACCGGCTGGAGAGGTAAGTTGGGATCTTGTGGGATGCCTGGACACTGTCGCTTAGGCCACCCAAGGCGGTGGGGCGTTGGGTGCATTGGTTTTCTTACCAACTCCGTTTACGGTCAGGGGGACCCTTCAGGTTGAGGCTGCAAGTGTCGTCTTGAAGCTTGAGGTAGGTTGGGATCACCAGATCCCAGGTCAGAATCACTACAGAGACCTCTTCGTGTATGTTAGGCCACTCGAACTTGGGCCGTGGGCGCTGGGTGCAGAGTGGTGCAGAATCGTCGAGTCACATGATTCCGGATTGTTGGCTTAGAGTCTTTGTTGAGCAAATTCGGTGCTCACAGGAGACAAAGTCTGTAAGGTGAGTGCAGGGCAGGTCCTCTGGGTGGCTGCTGGCTGCTGTACATGCCAGTTTCTTTCCTGTAGGCAGGTCGGAGCCAGAACAGGCCGGTAGGGATGTGGTCAAAGCAGTAGGTGTCCTTTTCTTCCTGGGTCAGCATGGTTCTTCGGTCCTTATTCTTTCTTCCTCTAGTCTGAGGAGACAAGGTTCGGGTTACCCCTAAATACTAGATTCTGGGGCATTTAAAGGGGTGTGCAGGTCCGGACCAATGGGTGCCTTCCTTGTTGTGGGTAGACCCCCTATTATTGCCACCCTCCAGCGGGAGGGGGCATGAGCCTCTCCCTAATTGGCTGAGTCCCCTCATCTTCAAGATAGAGGGGACTGAGATGTGTGCTTCACCTCACCGCCCCCGCATGAGCGGTGGGATTGGCAAAGGTGGGCACACCTCTCTTTCTAGCTTAGTTTTCACACTGATTCTCTCGCCCAAAGTGGGGGGCAGAACCAGTGGGAGCCAGTTGCTGGGGGCAGCAAAAGGCAGGGTCAGCTTCCAAAGGCGGCAGGCCTTTGAAGCTTCCCCTTCATGGACCCTGCCCATCCTGGGGGAGGAGGCATGACACCTTTGCCCAGGATGGGCTTTGGCACTGGACCCATAGAGTGGAGGCTCTTTACCCAGGGGTCCAGAAATGTGTCTGGTGGTGGCTAATGGCGGGCACCCATTCAAGAACCACACAAGGGCTGGTCATTTTTCAGGGGGCATCTCAAAGAAACCCTCTGAGTGCATTTTACTTTAGATCCCCCACTGGCATCAGTGTGGGTTTAATGTGCTGAGAAGTTAGGGGAGAGGATGCTAGAGGAGAGGATGTGGCCTTAAGGCTAAAGTTGTCGACCTCGATGCTGGGTGTCCCAGCAGGGATGCTCAACATCCTGTGATTCTGGGCAAATCAATTAATCTCCCCATACCTAACCGAAAAAGAGTGTCCATCTGTAACACAACTGGTGTGCTCTCATACCTTCAGGTCAAGATCGCGCTATATAAAAACTCTGGGGAAAAAAGTTTGCTACCAAACTTCCAAGGTTTTAGTAAAACCATTATGGAGCTGTTGAGTTTGTAATGGCCAATTCCCATACGATATACTCTTTATGGTTGTACTACACTTACAATCGCTAAGAATAGACTTAAAGGAAAATACACACAGATGATGGCATCACCCCTTATCAGCCAGACTAGCTTGAACCCAGTGGCACAGTGAGACCGTGACCCACATCGGCGCACTTAGACTCACAGATGATGGACGGAATGCAGATCAAATCAAACATTCACCCTCAGTCAAAAGATCTGGTTTAAATCCATCGTTCTTTTGCTCACCATGCCACTCCAGTTCAGACCCAGCCATATGCAAATCTGTCTTGACCCTGTGTCTCATGGGAACAGTCCAGCCTGAACTGCCAAGCCAGGTCCTCCCTGGATCGGAAACAAGCATCCTGGGACCAGTTTCTGGGCATCACCCCTCATTAGCCAGGCTAGCTTGAATCCAGTGACACAGTGAGCCGGCGACCCACGTCTGGGCGTACCCGGTGCACTTAGGGCAAGAAAGCAAAAGACTCACAGATGATGGACGGAATGCAGAGCAAATCAAACATTCATCCCAGTCAAGAGATCTGGGTTAAATCCATCGTTCTTTTGCTCACCATGCCATTCCAGTTCAGACCCAGCTGTAATGCCAGGCCCTGGGAACCTGGTTGGCAGGGACCCATGGCAGATTGATTCAGATTGCATCAGATGTCCGGCAAAAGTGGGAGATATCCATGCAAAATGGGGCACTTTCCTACACCCCCTACATACACAGGGCCCGTGGTCAGCCAAGGAACAACTATATCATATCAACATGCCGGAGCTATGAGCTGTCCATCTAGCCCTCAAGCCCTTTTATCCCTCCATCCAAACCAACAAGCTCCTGGTCCAAACTGACCACTCAATCACAATGCGCTATTTAAACAAGAAAGGGGGCCCCCTTTCTCTGGAAGCGCTGGCCATCTGGAACTCGCTTATAGCGAGGAAGTTGATGATCTTGGTGATTTACCTGCCAGGAGTCCACAACAAACAAGCAGACTCTCTCAGCCAAAACGTCACCAACATGTGCAACTAGGTTCTAAACGAAAACGTTGTGTAATACATTTTTTTGAGAGTGGGGACATCTGCAGATTGACCTGTTTGCAGAAGAAAGCAACAAAAAATGCCCAGATAATTGCATCAAGGTTCTATCAGCCAGGAACAAAGGGTAAATACCTTTTGATCAACCGGTAATGTACGTTTCTGTACGCATTTCCTCCCCTTCCTCTGACACCAACAGTCATCAACAAACTGTACTGAGCCAGTACCAGAATTATCCTAATAGCTCTTGAATAGCCTTGCCATTGGTGGTTCCTAAATCTCCTCCACATGACTGAACGACCACACAGGAGGCTGCCATCCAAACCCGGTCCCTTCTACAAGCTAGGCAAGAAGATAGTCCACCCCAACCTTCCCTCTCTGAGCTTAGCAACATTGCTCCTGAATTCCTGCAGTATAGACACTTATGCCTTTCTCAGAAATGCATTGATATTCTTCGGGAGTTCAGAAGGCCCTCAACCAGACACTCTTATGCTTCCAAATAGAAGAGATTTTACATGTGATGTGTTCAACATCATTCCTATCCAATTTCAGGGCAGGAGGATGTCATACTATCTTACCTCCTCTAATTGACAAAATCTGGCCTACAGTTCTCATCCATGAAGGTACATCTTGCAACCATAACAGCTCACCAAAGGTCTCCTACACAAATGTCATTCTTTCAGATTCCTGTAGTTAAGGATTGAAAAAGGTGTTCCCACCAGTACTCTCTCTTTCTCCCCTCTGGGAACTAAATGTGGTTCTTTCATAGCTCATGGGACCCCCATTGGAACCCATACTTTAAAAAAAGAATCATTTAATTGGGTTTTCCACTTTACATATTCATTATATATTTTTTATCACAGTAGTAATGCATATGTTATTCTGAATTACACTCCTGGCCTTTTTGTAGTAGTTGTATAGGTAAACAGGAGCGGAGGTTGGTGAAATAGCTAGATCTAGAGTGCCTGAAGATGTAGTTTGCTATTACCTTTGAGGGAGTGGATCCCTTTGAAGTGAAACCAAGAAACCAAGAGGTGAGATCTTGGGTAAAACTGTTTGTCTTCTCACTTGTTGTCCAACTAGGGATAACCCAAACCACACTCTACAAGGAGCAAGGCGGCAACAGCAGCCCTACTAAGGAATGTCCCCATCTCTGAAATATGCAGTGACAGTCAGCGGACCTGAGCCAGTCTGGGGGAGGCTGAGGCGGTGGACATTGGGTCTGATCCCAGGACATGGGAGGTGAGAGTCCAGCATGGTGCCGGGGACACCACCTGATCTGTATAGTGATTCGGGACCCATGTCTGGGTCCTGCAGGGGTCCCGGCTTGTCCTGGCGCAGCAGAGCCTTTAACAATCTTCCTCCTGCAACTGCTGGCACCCTCCTGGACTCCTTGGCATATCCCTACATTGGGGACCCGAACGTGGACTGCGGGCCCACTAGAGTCAATTTAGTGTCTTGGCAGAAGGGCGGATGGTCTGGAGAAGGCCTGGTCTGGTGAATCCTAATAGGTAGCGGGTAAAGACCGAGCAGCCGTGTGGCTGGCCTTAGTTGGCGGTAGGGCCATATTGCATGTATACAAAAAATTGTTTTCCCCAGCATACACTAATGCCAACATGTATTACATAAATAACAGATATCAACAATTCTTGTCTTTCTTTGTATTTGTTAGGTTTATGTTCATATGTTCTTGTTTAGTTCTTTTTTTAGCCTTTTTTTAGCCAAAACATGTTTCGTCGCCCATGGCTAGTGGTCGCGACTTCATCAGAGCCTAACCCCCCAACCCCCAAATAAGATACAGAATAAATGCCACAGAGATGAAGTGCCTGAGGAGAGGTGACTGAGTGTCTGTGAGAAGCTGGCTCGTTATATGGTGTACACTTATGTAAGTGGGCACCTTGCACCAATCCAGAAAACCCTTATGGTGATTTTAATGGTCTTCCACAAACTTAGAAAGATCTCTAAGTGGTAGCTGTGGAGAGCATCCTTCAGGCTTAGTACAGAAGGAGTGTAAAGCAGCTTGTTTTACCCGAAGGAGGGGCCACATTAGCAAGGGCGATATTGCCGCTTTAACAGGACTTTTTCCCACGAAAGCGGCAATATTTTTATCGCCCTATTAGCAAGCTGTTGCTAACAGAAGTTAGCGACAGCTTTCAGGCGATAGCTACAGATTTGGGGCCCGCTTTGCATGTCAGCGATATTTAACGCGAATGACATGCAAAGTGGGCGTACCCAACCTGTTAGCGACTGAAAGCAGTCGCTAACACAGCTATCGCCTACTAGCAAGGCAGGCAAAGCGATAAAAAAACTTGCGCTAAGCGCGATTATCGCTAGAATCTAACGCCTGCTCAGACCACTTCTTAACCTGTATATCCAATGGGAGGTGGATATTCAAGTTAAGTCCCCATTAGCGATAATGCCTGAATATCGCTGGATTTCCAGCGATATTCACACATTGAGCCGCTATCGCCGGATGCTTTATCGCTTTGGAGATAAACGTTGCTAATAGCACGTTATCTCTGCGATAATATCTGGCGATAGCCGACGATGAAAAAAAAATGCCCTATGTGCATTTAGCGATAATTATCGCTTTTCTTGCTAATATGCCCCATAATCCTCTAGGTATAGATTAAGTGAAAAACAACCAGACAGTGTATTTATAAAAATATGTCTTTATTATAAGACACTCACTAACACATACCGATATCTCCTAGCTGGAGATATACACAATGCACGCAATACTTTGCAATAGAAACAGGTAAATAGCACATAATACACAGTGGTCCCCAGGGGGAGACCAAACCATATACTAAAATAGTGGTTTGCAAACTATGCCTCGAGTCAAGACTATACCCAGAAGACGTGATGTGGTGAGGACGAAAATCTTGGTTATAGGAGAAGCTTGAAGTTGGGGCTACTCCACGTAGATCTTGGTGGAAGGAAGCCAACAAGCCTTTGCGACTGCAAGTCAATGCGGTGCACAGGGGTTCGGTTCCTGCAGCTCAGACGAGGGATACTGACCTCAAACTTGGTGAGAGGACAGGGCAGGCCTTGAGGGATGTGAAGAACCACCACCTGTGTTGCTGAGCCTTTCGGATCCCAGAATCAGCAGCCCAAGCAGCTTAGTTGTGGTGCCTGCAGACACAGGAAAGTGACTCCTTCACTTTAAGGGAGATTCCTTCTGGTGTCTTGGATACCCACAGATCTTGGAAGGTTTCTGTATGGTGCACAGGCATGGACTTTGCAGCAGACGAGTAGGGCGAAGAGATCAGGAGCGGCAGAAGTCTTCCCAGCTGCAGTCTTGATGCCCAGAGCGAAGTCCAGTCCAAGTCTTCATCCATTGTCTCATCACCTTGGGAGTAGCCAGAACTGCTCTGAGTTGGCTGCGCTTCTTCCTGAAAGGATGCTCCTTCCAGGTTTTCAAAGAGGGCCCGAGCTCCAAACCCGGCCTCTTCTGTGTGGCGTACCTCAGGGCTCATCTTTGAGCCCTACGCTCTTCAACGCGTATATGGCCCCTCTGGCTTCGTTCGTGGCTCCTTTCGGGATCCATATTGTTACTGTTAGACCTGGCACCTTGGCGAGATGTCTCCCTTCCACTTTTTGCTGATGTGCCTCATATGTTTTGCTGGTGTTAGCTGCTCAGGGCACTGTGCCACTGCCAATCAGTGCCACAGTGCAAGTGCTCCCTATGAAAAATGTATACATTGATTGGTTTCCATGATTGGCTTATTTGGTTTACTGTCAGTCCACAGTAAAGTGCACCAGGAGTGCCAGGGCTTGTAAATACAAATGCTGCTGGTGGGCTTGCAGCACTGGTTGTGCCACCCACAGAAGCGGCCTAGTAAAATGTGTCTAAGGTCTGCCATTGCAGAACCTGCGTGCAGTCTGGTACTGTCGTGCTGACTGCGCAAGTGCACCTACTTGCCAGTCCCTAAACCTTCCCTTAACTTCATATTAGTCACCCCTATGGTAGGCCCAAGGGCAGGGTGCATTGTAAGCATACGGTAGGACAAGCCCTGGTGTGTGTGGCATGTCCTAATAGTGAATTACAGCCATTTTCGTTTTTCACTATTGTAAGGCTACCTGCTCTCCATAGGCCAGAATGGGCTGCTGGAATTATTACACTATATAATCCTAACAGACTCAGAGAGCATGGTAGAAAGTCAAGTTTAGTGTGCCTTAACTCAGAATAATAAAATACTTCTTTTGGTGAAGGTTATTTTAATATCCTGTGTTTGCAAATGCTACTTTTAGAAAGTTAACATTTGCTTGCCTAACTATTTCAGCCCGCCTCTGCTAGGATGTGTATCTGCTGTCTGGTTTGTGTGAGTGACAGGGCTGGGGAATTCCAGGAGACAGTCTGGGCTGTCAGGTGGTCAATAGAGAGATTACACCAAGATGGGTGGGTGGAGTGCCACTTGACTCTGAATAGGGCTGTGCTCTGCCACCACAATGCTGGCTTTACCTCCTGCGGATGTCTCTGCCCTGCACCCTGAAAGAAGCAGCAAGAGTCCCCAAAACAAAGTGCTCCAAAACTGGGCTGAACCAGGCTCAGGCCCCCTGGCCTGCAAGAACAAAAGGTTTTGGGTATAAAAGTAGGAGCCCTGCTCCTAAACATTAGATCCTGTTTTGACCACGAAGAACCTCTGCCCAACTAGAAGGACATGGAGAAGCTGGAGGAGGAGGAGTACTGTCTCTGACCTGGGAGACTGGCCTGCAGTAGGTGCCTTGCTGAGGAAAAGTGAGGAAAAGACCAAAAAGGACTTTGCAGAACTTGTGCCTGAAATGATCTCCAAGGGCTTGGGAATGAGCTTGCCCCCTGAACTGAGCCCCAGGACCATTGGGCTCATCCTGCCTTCGCCCGTCTGCTGCTGGACTGCTGTGTCTCCCCCCTCGCCGGAGCCGTGATCTCTGGTGCGCCTCGTCCCCACCTTGGGCCGTGACCTTGGTGCCTGGCCGCCTCTGCCTTGTGAGAGCCCCGCTCGAGTCGAGCCTCTCTCCCTACGCTTCGTTGGGCCGACCGCCCCCCCCTGTCACCTCGCCTGCTCTGCAGCGCACTGTGCGCCCATCACCCCTCCCGCCGGAATCCGATCGGAGTGCTGTTCTCTGCCTCGGACGGCCCGTACATTCGTGATGTACCCAGCCGCCCGCTCCGCACTCCTGAATCGGAAGGGCCGCACCGCACACTAACGGGTCTCCAGTACGGTCCATACCAGGAGCCCAGTGCTGCGCCTGCCTGCCTGGAACATCGCGTCCCCTGCAGACCCGAAGGTAAGTTTCACCCCCAAATCGTACTGAAGAAGTATGCCTCGCATCCTGAAGAAGTACGCCTCGCATCCTGAAGAAGAACGCCTTGCATCCTGAAGAAGTACGCCTCGAACCATCAAAGATTAACTGAAGGTACTGTGCGACTCGAACCGAGTCAAGTGTTCACATCGGACCAGGGTCCGCAACGTTGGGGTGACATTGTTTCAAAGTCCTGTGACCTCCTTCTAATATCGTTAGGGTGGTCTTGCATTAAGCCTGTTGTTCTATCCCCGAGGTACGAGTCGCACTAATGCCTATGACTCGTACCCCCATTGTGAACCAGCCGCGCCATACGCAGCGTACCGCGAGGCGCGTGGGACTTGGTAGGGCCTTCCTGTTCGACGCGCACAGATCGCGAAAGAGCGCTACGAAGCGCACAGCATCTAACGAACCTTGCCAAAGAACGGAATCTTGCCTTTAGTGTCGTGGGACAGTTTTTAAGTGAATAGAACATGTGAATTAAGCCTTTTTGAAGCATTGGAAAGAACTCTTTTCATACCAAAGTACTATGGCCTCATTTTAATATCGTTATACTGGTCTTGTATTAAGCCTGCATCTATCTATATATTTGTACATAAAGCCTACGTATTTTTATACATAACTACGCCTAGTGTCCATTTGTGGTGGGTCATTTTTATTACTGTGTGTGATCATAAGTGCTTAACTAACTAACGTCCGGAGTATTAGCCTTGTCTGCTCGCGCCACGCAACCTAGAGGGTGAGCAGGGGTTATTCTGAGGAGTGAGTCCCTTGCCCTGACAAGAGGAGAGGGTCCCTGTTTGTCACAAGTGCATACATGTGCCAACCAGAGACCCCCAAATCTAACTTTGGAGGCAGCGGTGAGGATTACGAATTTGCATTTATGATACATATACAGTAATTATTGATCACCACGTAGTGAGTGTATTCCTATAACGCAGCCATACACTTATTGATCTTAATATTTTTTTTGCTGAGAGAGCTCCACTTTATTTTTTAAAGAAATCATGCCTGGTTCCCTCCCTGTGGAAAGGGCAGCCTCTGTAATCTATGGAATGGATGACATAGATTGGGGAGAAGAAGGACTGGGGAGCTACAAAGTGGTGCAGTTGAGAGGGTTCTGCCTAAAGTTCAGAGTCTCCCAATCAGGATGTAAAAATAAGACCCAGCTCATAAAGGCGCTGAGGGCCTGGAAGGAATCAAGGACACCAGAGAATGTGGTGGAAGTAGAACCACCAGAAGGCCTTGTTGATTTTGGCAGAGTCCTGTCGCCAGAGGAGTTGGCAGACAGGGCGGCAACAAGGGCACATGAAGTGGAGATGGCAAAACTCAATGGACAGATGGAAATGGAAAAACAAAGAATAGCAATGGAAAGCCAAAGGATGGCAATTGAAGAGAAAAAGATCCAATTGGACCATGAAATGAAGTTGAGGGAGCTGGAGCTGAAAGCCAAAAGTTTGGAAACTACTCCCTCTGGTGGCAGCGCATCGCCACTGCATGTGGTGTCAAGGGTGTACATGCCAAAGGATGTGGTGAGAGAATATGTTAAGAATGATGACATAGGGCAGTGGTTCAGAGCCTATGAGGTAGCCATGTCTTCTGCCCGGGTCCCTGAGAGAAATTGGGGAGCGGGTTGTGGGGGCAGTTCCTTAGTGAGGGGCGGGACACACTCCTGGATTTGCCCTCTGAAGTTTATAATTCTTATCCACACATGAAGGAAGCTTTGATGACCAGGTATGGGTTGACTCCTGAATTATATAGACAGAGGTTCAGGGGGTGTACAAAGATTCCTGGAAGTACCTATGTTGAATATGTAACCTTTTTCTGCAGAGCACTGGATGGTTGGGTGAAGGGTAGCACAGTTGATGATTATCAAGGTCTCTTTGATTTAATTGCATGGTAGCACTTGTCTAGTAATTGTTTTCCTGAGCTACGCCAGCACCTGATTGATAGCAAGCTGACTAACCCTAGGAGCTTGCTGAGGAGGCGGACCGCTGGGTTAGCACCAGGGTCCACAAGGGTCACGTGGGAGACTCCGCCAGGGGTGGGCAGGGTCCCCAGCAGAACAGTGGGGGGGACAGGGGTAAACAGAAGGCGTTCCAAAGAGGGTCCCAAAGTAATCCCCAAGGGAAATGTTCTCAGCCACCCCCACCCCAGAAGCAGACCGGGCCCGACAGGTAATACTGTTCAAAGAGGGCGCATATAGTGTTACAAGTGTGGTGAACTGGGTCATTTGCCAATGATCTCAAGTGTCGCCTGTTTGGAAAACCAGCACCCACTGGTGCTCCGCCCCAGCAGATGGCTAGTGTAGCCTTTGGGGAGGAGGTGAAAGCCCAAGATGGGGGGGATCCTGTTCAGATGACCCTAGTCTCTTTAGGAGACAGTGAGATGGTCCCTGAGAACTACTTGGCCTCCAACACTAAGAAATATGGGCAAGTAGTGACCGTCAATGGAAAGAAGGTTGAGGCTCTTAGAGACACAGGAGCCAGTGTGACTGCAGTCCGGCAGCACCTGGTGACTAAAGAGCAGGTTGTACTCCATGCCTACTGCTGTGTTGTCAATGCTGACAACACAGAGAGTCGTTGTCCAATGGCTCAGGTTCCCTTTGAGTGGGGGGGGGGTCTCTGGTACTCTTCAGGTTGCTGTGAGAACTTCCATGCCTGTAGATTGTTTGCTAGGGAATGATTTGGAGAGCTCCCCTTGGGAAAAGGTGGAGAAGACAACTCACCTGAGGATGGTGGGTTTACCTGACTGGGCGTGCGTGACCACCCGGTCAATGACAGCCAGTAGGGGTGCTCAAGAGGTCCTGGAGCCTGAGGGAGAAGCCCAGGAACCGGCCTTAGAGAGAAGGTGCAGGAAGCGCGGGAAACCGGCCCCTGAAGTTCCCACAGCCCAGGAGGAAGCAGACCTTGAGGGGGATGCCCTGGAGCGTACCGGGGAACAGATAGCTGAACTGGGGGACCTGCCTGAGCTGACCCATTGGCAGCAGGAAAGAGGTCCCTCCAGGGAGGAATTCTGCAGTGAGCAGAAAGAATGCCCTTCTCTTGTGGGTGTGCAGCAGCAGGCTGCAGACCAGGCCAATGGTGATCAGTCTGGGTCACATTTTATTTATTGGGAGAATGACCTCCTATATTCAGAGCCTAAGGTTGCTGAGCCTGGGTCAGCCCGTGCGCTGGTGGTACCCCAGAAGTTCAGAGCCTTCCTACTGGGGCTGGCTCACGAAGTGCCATTAGCAGGGCATTTGGGACAGGACAAGACCTATGAAAGGCTTGTCACCCACTTCTATTGGCCTCAAATGCATAGGAACTCAGATGCTCACTGTAGGAGCTGCCAAACTTGCCAGGCAAGTGGTAAGAGTGGGAGGAAGCAAAAGACTACTCTCCAGCCATTCCCTGTGGTCAGTACCCCATTCCAGCGAGTCGGAATTGACATTGTGGGGCCACTGGACCCCAGGACAGCCATGGGCAACAGGTTTATCCTGGTCCTGGTGGATCATGCCACCCGGTACCCTGAAGCCATCCTTCTGAGGACAGTGACGGCTCCCGTGGTGGGACCGGCACTGATGGGAATTTTCTCCCGAGTGGGATTCCCTCTAGAGGTGGTGCCTGACGGGGGCACCAATTTCATATCCAAATATATGAAATCCCTTTAGCAAGAGTGTGGTGTAACCTACAAATTCACCACACCTTACCAACCCCAAGGCAATGGGTTGGTTGAGCGATTCAACCGAACCCTAAAAAGCATGATTATGGGTCTTGAGGAACCCATGAGGCGTAAGTGGGACGTCCTCTTACCATGCCTTCTCTTTGCATACCGTGAGGTGCCACAGAAGTCTCTAGGGTTCAGTCCCTTTGAGCTCCTGTATGGCCACCCAGTCAGAGGACCTCTAAGTCTGGTCAAAGAAGGCTGGGAGCAATCTCCCAGGAAACCTCCCCAGAATGTATACAGTTACATGCTGGCTTTAGGAACCAGACTAGGCGTTTCAGGAAACTTGCTGAGGCAAACCTGAAAGCCAGCCAGGAGGAAATGAAATGAAGCGGTGGTACGACCAGAATGCCACTCTGGTTGAGCTTCAGCCTGGTCAGAAGGTGTGGGTCTTGGCACCCGTGGAGCCTTGTGCGCTCCAGGATAAGTGGACTGGCCCCTTTGAGGTTGTGGAGCGCAAGAGTCCAGTTACCTATTTGGTGGACCTGCAATCTCCCAGGAACCCCTTGAGGGTCCTGCATGACAACCGCCTTAAGCCCCATTTGGAGAGGTCCGAAGTGGGCATGCTCCTGGCCACAGATGATGGAATGGAAGGAGACGGAGCCTCTTACTGACCTCCTGGTAGCCAGGGAGCAAGATGGGTCAGTGGATGGAGTTAACCTCTCACCCACCCTGACCCCTGAACAACCGAAGGACTGCCGCCAGTTGCTGGGACAGTTTTCTGACCTGTTTTCCCTGGTCCCTAGTATCACTGATTGGTGCGTCCATGATGTGAATACAGGGGACAGTCCACCTGTGAAGCACAAGGCTTACAGGGTGACTGACAGGGTCAGGGCCTGCATCAAAGAGGAGGTCTCAAAGATGCTTGCTCTGGGGGTGATTGAGTCCTCCAGCAGTCCTTGGCCCAGGCCAGCGGTCTTGGTCCCAAAGGCTGCAGCACCGGGTGCCACACCCAAACTCCGGTTCTGTGTGGACTACAGAGGACTCAATTCAGTCTCCAAGACTGACGCGCACCCCATCCCCAGAGCTGATGAGCTCATCGATCGGTTAGGGGCTGCACGGTACCTCAGCTTGTTTGATTTAATGTCTGGGTACTGGCAGATCGCCTTGACTGATGCGGCCAAAGAGAGGTTAGCATGCTCCACACCAGATGGGCATTTCCAGTTCCGGGTTATGCCATTTGGGATGAAGAATGCCCCTGCAACCTTCCAGAGGTTGGTCAACCAGGTTTTGGTTGGGCTGGAGGAATTCAGTGCCGCCTACCTGGATGACATCGCAGTGTTCAGTGTCACATGGGAAGAACATCTGCGCCACCTCTGGGCCTCACGATCAAGGCGAGTAAGTGCCAGATCGGGCAGGGTTCTGTGGTGTACTTGGGACACCAAGTTGGGATCGGCCAGGTAGCGCCTCTCCAACCCAAGATTGAAACCATCCTGGCTTGGGAACCCCCAAAGACCCAGACAGAGGTGAGGGCCTTTTTAGGACTCACATGATACTACAGGAGGTTTGTCAAGGGGTATGGCAACATTGTTGCCCCCTTGACAGAGCTGACTTCTAAGAAGCAGCCCAGGAACGTGATCTGGACTGACACCTGTCAGAAAGCTTTTGACACCCTGAAGACAGCCATGTGCACAGCGCCCGTGCTCCTGACTTCTCCAAAGAATTCCTAGTGCAAACAGACGCTTCAGAGCATGGTATAGTGGCTGTTCTCTCACAGATGACTGAAGAGGGCTGGGACTAACCTGCAGCCTTCATCAGTAGGAGGTTACCTCCCCGGGAACAGAGGTGGACTGCATTCGAGCGAGAAGCATTTGCTGTGGTCTGGGCACAGAGGAAGCGTAGACCCTACTTGTTTGGGTCTCACTTCCGGGTTCAGACCGACCACAGGCCCCTCGGATGGTTGATGCAAATGAGGGGTGAGAACCCAAAGCTGTTGAGGTGGTCCATTTCTCTACAGGGTATGGACTTCACGGTGGAACATAGCCCTGGCACAGATCACGCCAATGCGGATGATCTGTCCAGATTTTTCCGCCTTAGTGATGAGGAACTCCCTGGGGTAGGGTAGTTCTTCCCAAATTTCAGCTGGAGGGGACACGTGTTAGACCTGGCACCTTGGCGTGAGTCTCCCTTCCACTTTTTGTTGATGTGCCTCATATGTTTTGCTGGTGTTAGCTGCTCTGGGCACTGTTCCACTGCTAATCAGTGCCACAGTGCAAGTGCTCCCTATGAAAAATGTATACATTGATTGGTTTCCATAATTGGCTTATTTGGTTTACTGTCAGTCCCCAGTAAAGTGCACCAGGAGTGCCAGGGCTTGTAAATACAAATGCTGCTGGTGGGCTTGCAGCACTGGTTGTGCCACCCACAGAAGCGGCCTAGTAAAATGTGTCTAAGGTCTGCCATTGCAGAACCTGCATGCAGTCTGGTACTGTCATGCTGACTGCGCAAGTGCACCTACTTGCCAGTCCCTACACCTTCCCTTAACTACATATTTGTCACCCCTATGGTAGGCCCAAGGGCAGGGTGCATTGTAAGCATAAGGCAGGACAAGCGCTGATGTGTGTGGCATGTCCTAATAGTGAATTAAATCCATTTTCGTTTTTCACTATTGTAAGGCTACCTGCTCTCCATAGGCCAGAATGGGCTGCTGGAATTATTACACTATATAATCCTAACAGACTCCGAGAGCATGGTAGAAAGTCAAGTTTAGTATGCCTGAACTCAGAATAATAAAATACTTTGTTTAGTAAAGGTTATTTTAATATCCTGTGTTTGCAAATGCTACTTTTAGAAAGTTAGCATTTGCTTGCCTAACTATTTTAGCCAGCTTCTGCTAGGATGTGTATCTGCTGTCTGTTTTGTGTGAGTGACAGGGCTGGGGAATTCCAGGAGACAGTCTGGGCTACCAGGTGGTGAATAGAGAGATTACACCAAGATGGGTGGGTGGAGTGCCACTTGACTCTGAATAGGGCTGTGCTCTGCCACCACAATGCTGGCTTTACCTCCTGCGGAGCGTCTGATGTCTCTGCCCTGCACCCTGAAAGAAGCAGCAAGAGTCCCCAAAACAAAGTGCTCCAAAACTGGGCTGACCCAGGCCCAGGCCCCCTTTCCTGCAAGAACAAAGGATTTTGCATATAAAAGTAGGAGCCCTGCTCCTAAACATTAGATCCTATTTTCACCACGAAGAACCTCTGCCCGACTAGAAGGACCTGGAGAAGCTGGAGTAGGAGTACTGTCTCTGACCTGGGAGACTGGCCTGCAGTAGGTGCCTTGCTGAGGAAAGGAGAGGAAAAGACCAGAAAGGACTTTGCAGAACTTGTGCCTGAAACGATCTCCAATGGCTTGGGTGTGAGCTTGCCCCCTGAACTGAGCCCCAGGACCATTGGGCTCATCCTGCCTTCGCCCGTCTGCTGCTGGACTGCTGTGTCTTCCCCACTCGCCTGGAGCCGTGATCTCTGGTGAGCCTCGCCCGCTCCTTGGGCTGTGACGTTGGTGCCTGGCCGCCCCTGCCTTGTGAGAGCCCCGCTCGAGTCGAGCCGCTCTCCCTACGCTTCTTTGGGCCGCCTGCCCCCCTGTCACCATGCCTGCTCTGGAGCGCGCTGTGCGCCCATCACCCCTCCCGACGGAATCCTATCGGAGTGCTGTTCTCTGCCTCGGACGGCCCGTACGTTTGTGTCATACCCGGCCGCCCCGCCCCCACTCCTGAATCGGAAGGGCCGCGCCGCACACTAACGGGTCTCCAGTACGGTCCGTACTAGGAACCCAGTGCCGCGCCTGCCTGCCTGGAACATCGTGTCCCCTGCAGACCCGAAGGTACGTTTCACCCCCAACGCGTACTAAAGAAGTACACCTCGCGTCCTGAAGAAGTACGCCTCGAACCATCAAAGATTAACTGAAGGTACTATGCGACTCGAACCGAGTCAAGTGTTCACATCGGACCAGGGTCCGCAACGTTGAGGTGACATTGTTTCAAAGTCCTGTGGCCTCCTTCTAATACCGTTAGCATGGTCTTGCATTAAGACTGTTGTTCTATCCCCTAGGTACGAGTCGCACTAAAGCCTACGACTCGTACCCCCATTGTGAACCAGCCGCGCCGTACGCAGCGTACCGCGAGGCGCGTGGGACTTGGTAGGGCCTTCCTGTTCGACACGCACAGATCGCGAAAGAGCGCTACGAAGCGCACAGCATCTGACGAACCTGGCCAAAGAACGGAATCTTGCCTTGAGGGTCGTGGGACAGTTTTTAAGTGAACAGAACTTGTGAATTAAGCCTTTTTGAAGCATTTGAAAGAACTCTTTTCATACCAAAGTACTGTGGCCTCATTTTAATATCGTTATACTGGTCTTGTGTTAAGCCTGCATCTATCTATATATTTTTACATAAAGCCTACGTATTTTTATACATAACTAGGCCTGGTGTCCATTTGTGGTGGGTCATTTTTATTACTGTGTGTGATCATAAGTGCTTAACTAACTAACGCCTGAAGATTAGCCTTGTCTGCTCACGCCACGCAACCTAGAGGGTGAGCAGGGGTTATTCTGAGGAGTGAGTCCCTTCCCCTGACTAGAGGAGAGGGTCCCGGTTTGTCACAAGTGCATACCTGTGCCAACCAGAGACCCCCATATCTAACAGTTACCTACGCCCATGATACCCAACTGGTTGTAGCTTTATACCAATCCACACAATACTCCACGACCCTGAAAGCATGCCTCACTGAAGTCGTAAACTGAATGGGGTCATCCCATTTGAAACTAAATGGAGAAAAGACCGAGATTATGACTCTGGGCAATTTTGACTATACGACACTCAGAACCATCTGGCCAGCATGCACTGGCCCGGTGCCAACCCCTAAGCCAGAAATAAAGAGTCTGGGCATCTGGTTAGACCAGAATCTGACATTCATAGCACAAGCTAGAAAGACAGTCGAAACCTGTTTTGGCCTGATCAGAATGGCCAGAAAAGTGCTTCCCCTGCTCCCTCCCCAAACAAAAGAACTATGGTCCAATCTCTCGTACTCTTGAGGTTGGATTATGACAACGCACTTACCTAGGAGCCCCGATTTCAGTGATCAACAAATTGCAGACTGTCCAGAACTGTGCAGCTAGACTGCTGACAGGAACATCTAAATTCCTTTCCGCAAAACTATCCCTCTGCCTCCTACATTGGCTTCCAGCGAAAGAGCGAATCACATTTAAATCCCTCTGTATCGTCCATAGATCCTTACAGGGGATGGGTCGTCCTCTAATCTCAGCCATAATTCACCCATATATAGTACGGAGAAAGCTCCGCTCGGATAAACTTCACTTAATTGACACTCCCAGAATCAAACGATCCAGAAGTGGTGGCAGACGTTTCTCTCTGAATGCCGATAAGCTTTGGAACGCACTGCCCCTCCACCTCTGGAAAGAGACCAGCCATCCCGCCTTCCGGAAACAATTTAAA
Source organism: Lissotriton vulgaris (assembly GCF_964263255.1). Taxonomy (NCBI): domain Eukaryota; kingdom Metazoa; phylum Chordata; class Amphibia; order Caudata; family Salamandridae; genus Lissotriton; species Lissotriton vulgaris. Next base: position 361,400,073 of record NC_141699.1, on the reverse strand, counting down.
ACCCTTCTGTTCCCCTAAATTATTCAGTTTCATCTGTTCACTAGTCATGCCTAGCGCTGGGAGGCCTTCTGGTAGCCATGCGCTCTACAACTGCTCTTTTCATTTCATTACATTTCCTTTCATTTCAACCAGAGAAAGCTGACTGCCTGAGAACAAAGCGAATCTCTGCCTGTGCTACAGAGGGTCCTGCGGTCTCTCGGACATTACCTGGCACAAACCACAAAAATCCTAGATGAACATAACGGCCTGTTTGAGGCTTGGTAATTTGTTAGCCTTGTCCAGGTTGCAACTGCTGTTGTGAACATGTCAGCCCTGTAGGGACTGCAATTGCCTTTTTGAAAGTATCTGTGTGGTTGGGGCTGCAACTGCACTGGTAATTGTATTGACCTGCTTCAGAATCTGCCTACAGCCAAGTGGAGCTGCATACACCTCAAAGTTTAAATGAGGCCACTGTAGCCAGGCCTGCACCAGCATGGGAGCTCCAGGGCTGCTGATTAATGCCAGACTGAACCTGGGTGGCCACATGCAAAGAGATTCAGTCCACAAATGGTCTCCTTGGTGGCTCCCATGAACTGCCTGCATCTACCACATGCCTCAGCCTGCAGAAGGGCAACTAAACCATTACACCATCTTCAAAACCAGCTGCATCATTTACAAAGTCATCAAGACCAGTACCCTGGTTATCTTACTGACAAGCTCACCATGTCTGATGGTTCTCAGCATCCCGCAGCCAGGACACCATGTGACTGTAGACTTAGAAGTGTAAAAAAGAAAAAACAAGAGAGCGGTGAACGAGGCAAAGCTGTGGAATGCCCTCCCTGGCTGGATTCGAACGGAACCCTGCCACTTCAAATTCCGGAAGTTTCTTAAAACATTTATTTTTCCCAGTGACCCCTAAGTAACGGTACCCTCTTCAGTTTGCTCTCTGTTCTTTTCTGTTAGAGCTGGGACGCTTTCGGGCAGTCATGCGCTTTATAAATTAAATTTCATTTCATTTCAGCAGATCTTTTACATTAATGCACGCACGTCTGGAACAAATTTGGCAAGAGTTGAACTCTCACCTCTTTGAAGAACACTACAACACAATGCAATAACAGTCCATAATCCAGCTACCTTGCCTAGCACTCAGCACCAGAATCTGTACCTGAGACTGATTCATGCTTCTTCCATAATTTCTGGAGGGACAAGTGTTGCAGGGATTCTGTGGAGTCACAGTAATATGCTTGGGATCTTGGAACCTTAGTAGGCAGTGACTGAGTCATCCTACCACTTCAGTGCCCATGAGCCCTAGACTGACTAGCTAAGTGTCTCACTTGCCCTCCTACTCACTCACAGAGAAACAAGTGATTAGACACCCCAGAACACAACACTCCCAACCCTCTCAGGAATCGCAGTTGTAGGACACACGCTTTCGATTTCACACTCACACTAGTCCATAAGTTCTGACAGAGACACGAGGAAAGCTTAAAATGCTTATTTTTATTTTAACAATGATGCTCTAGTATGCAGTATATGTGCCACAATAAGTAAGAAAATGCTTAACACAGATACGGTCAGCAAAGAAAGTAGTCCATAACTCATAAACTGAGCTATCATTATATAAGACAGGGTAGCCTAACCTCCCTCTCCTTCTACAGAAGCAAATAGATTATAGATCAGAAGATCTCTGGGTGATAGCAGTAGACCCCCTACATTAGCATACACAGATGAAAGCTCTACATCTCAGTTGCTATCACGATCTTTCCCCTGGAAAGGTTCCTCTCCAAGTGTGTGTCTTACCTATCTGTGCATACCAATATGACAAAAGTATGTGTTCCCAAAAAACAGCTGCAGTCACGTTTTTTGTCTAGTTGCTAGGGCCTGACCAGAACAGAATAACAAGGGCCATTGTTGTTCGACCTGGTCTACAGTGTTCAGACTAAATCCCAGGAAAGTACAGAACGAAAAATCAATCAGCGTGGTCTGTGTGAAAGGACAGTGTGGCACAAAGCAAAATAAGTTTGTAGAGTAATGTGTGCAAAGCAGAGAACAGTCTGCAACATGCTCATGCTAACATAGGCAAAACGACAATGGGCCTAAACGGGACGTATGACACAAGCTTATCAAGGATCACTCAGGTGGGAGATGGCACAAGAGAAATCAGCACGTATAACACCAAAGGGCGAGTAGTGACCAGGATCATTGCCCTGCATACTAGATTGTATTAGATAGTATTTAGTACTTCTGCAAGATTAACAAGCATTGGCATTTGTCTATGAAAAATCTATTGACTTTTTAATCTATTTTGACATGTTGAACAGACGCTGAGCTGGCGTGCAACATGGCTTAAAGTAAATAGAAAAATCACAATGACGTGGTCAATGCTGGCCACAACATAGCTTTTTTTTATTTTACTTGAAGGCATGTTAAGAAACATGCAAAAAACATTGGCAGAACCAATCCTTATTGCTTGCTTATTTACAGTCAAGACCTTCCAGTAGTAGGCAATTAAAGAGACCTCTTTCTTGATAAAAATGCTAGAATGACTACAGCTCTTGACAAGGCATAGGAAACCTAGGGCCATATTATCAAGAACGGCGTTAAAATGATTGCCGCTTTATCGGCAGGAAACTGCTGCTCTGCCGCTAAAGTGGCGATAATGGGCTTGTCAATATGCCCTTGTGAATTCCCATAGAAGCCTAGGTTCACAATTCCCGACACTCGCTTCTTGAAAAATACCTAACATCTATTTGGTTAATGAAAATACGACATTATTTTAATTTAGACTGCATTATAATCAATTAGTTGATACGGTGCCATTATATCACATTACCACAATAGCTAGCTGCATCCATTTTAGAGATCTGTAAATAACCTGAAAACACAGGTTTGAATCTGCCTGGTCCATCCAAACTTTCACCCTTGTGTGGTCAATAACATATGTAACATTGTGATGGTTGATAATTAACACCTGCTACTAGAGCATTAGGGATCACACGGACAGAGTAGCATGCCAAGTAAGTACAGTAATAAGTCATCAATAAAGGGTCACAGCCTCAGCACGGTCTCAGTCGGTAAATGCATCATACTGAGTTATGGTTTTCCCAGAAGGGCTCAGGGGTACGTGGCAGCAGTCCCAGGTCTCAGTTCGTCCTGCCCATAAAACCTGAAACGGGCAGCCCTGCTTACGGTGTCAACTGTGGTCTTCCTTTCGAGAAGGGCAACATACTGGAGTTAATTTAACAAGTAAAACGATGAGAGGATGTGGCCCTACTGTCAGAGCTGCTGACCTTGCTACTAGGGAACAGGTACGAGTCTTGGAGTCTGCTCAACATGATGCACTAGGAATTCTGCTAAAACTGACTACCCAATGGAAGAATTCAAACTCAGTAAATTAGTTCACCACAATGTATCTGTTTTCCTGGGATATGATGGGACACTTTTACAGTCCCAGGTGGAGCTGAGTACATCTGAGCCAGCGCTGCTGGAATTGTGCCAAAAACCTATAAGCCCTTCTTCAAAACTTGAACTCAACAAAATAGTGGTACTGGTTTTCATGTAATTGATAAGGACAGCATATCAAGCTCTTTGGTTTCTACTTAACTGTGCCCACTGAGTTCCATTAGTAGATGTTTGTTATTAAAAAGGAACAGGTCAAGTCTAATGCCAAGCTAGTCCCAAAGTCTAAGTTGCAGGAACCCATATAGGCTGGAGAATAGCTGAGCACACACAGTAGTATTTCCCAGTGTAGTAGACGTTAGACAAACACCTCGTGTAAACAGCTGTAATAGTTGAAATTTTGTGTTGGGTACGTATTCATAGGGCTTAATTCACCCACTATACCCATTAGATTCGACAAGTAATTAGGGAAATAACTGGTTTAGAGTTAGGGTCAATATGAACAATATTTCTGCATTTCATAGGAGCCACATATCGTAGAATAATGGCTGAAACATCTCAGGGATCAGGGGACCAGACCACCCTTTGAGGCATAGCCCAAAGACATAGGACGAAAGGCAGAAAAAACTCTTCTGTGCCTCTCAAGCTAAAAAAGGGGGATACAGGCTCATAAATAGCAAAACAGGCGAAGAGACACTGCAGGCTCATCCAAAGGCATAGTAATTTTATGGTCCTACAGACTCTTCTATACAAAGATGGTGCCGTTGTCATTTTTCTTCAGGCATGGCTACCTCACCTGCAGTTCTGTGTGGCTCTTGGCAGGCACCATTCCTTGCTTCGCCCTACAGGCATTTTTCCGTTTTCTGTGCTTGCCCTCCTATTCATGGCAGCTCTTCAGTCCATCAGACAATCTTCAGAGAGGTAATAGCATCATAACTTCACCAGTCCTAATTGATCCCGTCCTTGGGGAAAACAGCAGCACCCAATTCCTGATTCTGGTATTTTTGGCTCTGAAGAGGAAGCATTTAAGGCAAACGGGCCACTAATGGAAAAATAGGGTCAATGAGAAGTCAGGATCCATTCAAAAATCTTATTTCCTGCTATCAAGTGCAGGGCATTTCTTCCCAGGAATTTCAAGCTGGAGCAGTGGGGCAAGCAACAATTGGCAAGCGGGTTATATGTAGACATCCTCCGCGGGCCATTCCTCTTGGCATGCAGCATCTGATAGAGACTTCTAGCTACAGATTCCTTACCTTGGAACATTCCCCAGGCGTCAGATGGGCAATGGAAACTTTTCAAGTTGTAACTCTTCGACTCTTCATTCGGCTCAGCATTAGCGTTGTCCTCGCCAGAAGTAACATGCACAGCGCATAGCAAAGATGCCACCCCAGCATGCTGACAGTAGTCATTTTCTTTAGTGTCAATCTTTGAGGATCTGGAGAGGGATACCTCCAGTCAATTTTTGACTGACTTTTTAAAATACTTTGTCTCTGTGTGGATATGATGTCCTCCCCAATGGTGGGGTTTAATGACAAATCCCAATCTAGTTTGCCTTTGTTGCTTGGAGCCGGACCATGACTCCAAGACATATGAGGACTGCCACACCATGAACCCGAAGGTGCTGAGGGAGTGCTCCTTGAAGCTTCTAGTCGCCTCATGCCGATCACCTCCACAATGCTCCAGGTCCTGGTTGCGAGGTAGGTCCCGAGCCCATTCACAGAGTCGTTCCACGCATTCGTCATCACACTTGGAGTCATCAGGTTAGTCCAAGTAGTCCAAGAAATCAAAGAAGTCAAAGCGCTCTTCGACTTCACTTCACATGTCCAAATCTTCAGATGAGGTGCTAGAATTATGTCACTCTAGACATGCTCCCACGCTGAGCCTTCCCCTTGGTCTGCTCCACACCTCCCTGAGTTTCCTGAGCCAAAGCAACTCCCGTCCAACTCTGTGAACATTAAGAGGCCACGCACCTCATTTTTTGGTGGGCCAACCCCTCTGGAGCGCCTTTGGGCCCCATGGGTTCCGCAGGTGCCACCACTGGATTTCTGCGTGCAGGTCCGTCCTCAGTGCCAGTCAGACCCCCTAAATCCAGTTCTAGATCCAGAAAGACTCCAGTCACCTTCCCCAGAGCCTTTTCAGTGACAGTGTTCAAAGTTGGTATGATTATAGTGTTCCCATCGCCATGGGGCATCCCCACCACCGACCCCATAATCATACCGACTCTATAATCATACCGACTCTGATACAGAGCCCAAAAGGCATCGGTTGATGTTGACTCCGGCTGGAACTCACCCTTCCGAGTCAGATCCAGGATCTGCTTTTTCCCTGGTTGAGTTCTACTGACCTATCAGGAGGTGTCCAGGCATCCATTGTGGACATACCATTAGATGACACCCGCCTCTTTTGCGACAATGCGGATTCAGAGGTGGAGCGCTCTGAGGACAGCCAGGCGACTGCCATGTCCTTGGGCCTCTCTATGGCCAAACACCAACCCATTCTGCCTTTTGTCCATTCCGTGGCTATGGTACGTGTGAGAAGTTGGCATGATATATAGTGCTCACTATTCTAGTGATCACTTTGTATCATACCAAACGACCCTTATTGATGATTGGTTGTAAGTCAACCTTATAGACCAGCTATCCTAGTAGCATGGACAAGAGCAGTCTTTAGGCTAAACTCTAGAGGGCGTGTTAAGCCAGCTGTTATACCAACACATATACCCCTTGAACACCAAGTGAAAGGACACCACACAAGTTGTTATGAAAATAAAAGGATATTTATTTATAACAAGTCTACCCTGATCTCTTTATGAGTCAGGGAGCTAAGCACACAACAAAACTCTTAAGAAAATACTTTAAGTTGCACAATTTACACAAAAGCCTGAGGGGCACGAAAAACCATATACTACATAAGTGGAATGCGAAATACTAGCAGGTAAGTAACAAGATTCAGAGGCTTCAGGATCGCTAGGACTACACTACTGAACCTTCAGGTTAGGAGCAGGAGGCCTAGGGAGATCGGGTGCAGAGTGTGCACTCTCACGCGGGATGCGGGACAAAGTTTATGGATGCTAGATTTCGTCAAGTTACAGATATCGGACGAATCCGACTAGTTAGGCTGAAAACGAAAAAGGATCTGGACACTTAGATAGTGAAACTACGTTGGAGCACCGAAATGCTCAGGTTACCTAGCCCAGGGGCTGCGGCTGCATAGGGTTCAAAAGACGTCGGGAATCCTCGTTACAGTCTATGGAGCCTGAAAGAAGAAGTTGCTGGCAGGCGACCAGTGATGAAGTTCGATGTGATCCAAGCCTGGATCGGTGATGGAGACGACCTGAAAGCAGAGGGGACTCAGTTCTTAATCACTAGCCAGTGATTAGATGGGCACCAGGATGGCACCGGATGAAGTCACCTCGACCAGGTGAGTGGGCGACGCTGGGCTCTGCAGTCTCTCGGACCAGGAGGCGTTGTCGGCGACCAGGATGGAGGTGCGAGCTGTCCCACGAAGGTATCTGCTGTCGGCGATGCTGGACCCAGGATTGGGGCAGCAAACCTTGGCAAAGTCAAGCCCACACGGTGGACTCAAAATGGCGTCTGGAGTGGACCAGGAGGGTCTGGGGTGCTCCTCTCTTGGAAGGGAGCAAGGGCCAGTCTGGAGCAACCCGACCAGTGATGTAACCGTCGTGGTTCGTCGTCAGGAGGGCCACTAGCCAGCAGGCAAGTGACTGGACAACGCGGTGAGCAGCAAAGAGCAGAAGGGCCCCACGCAGATCTCGTGGATGCTGGGGGGCTGGACTTCGGTGCTGGAGCTGCTCAGGGTTAGGGCTTCTCAAACCCCAAAGCACTCACTCGAGGATCCCTCTGCGGTCGTGCTGAATAAGCGTCGTGCAGGTCTTGAAGATGGCCGGTCCCTCGGGTCTCGTCACACCCACGAATCTCAGCTGGGCTGATGATGTAGGTAGAGGTCAGAGATGGCAGGGAATCCGGGTCTCGTCGAGCTGGGCAGTCTTGATCCGGAGGATGGACTTGCAGCAAACCGTATGTTCTTAGATGGTGCCCGCTGGTGCAGGTGGCTACTCCTTAGCCACAAGGGAGAGTCTTCAGGAATGTTCAAGAGTTCTTTCGTGGAAAGTAGTCAAGATTCAGAATTATCTAATTTGGGAAGGGGGCCTGCTCCTACCTTTATACCAAAGAAAGGGGTTGGCACGCGACTAGGTCCTGCCCATGGGTGGGACCAGGAAGGGGGGTGGTTACACCCCTCTCCCTTGTCCGGACTTTCCCCAGCTCAGGGGCTGGTGTGCCCCTGGAACTGGTTCAAGCCGGCATATGCACAGTGAGCACCGGGGTGCCACTTGCAGTCACCTTCCTCTCAGCCCTGCCTACCTGGGATACACAAAACCCTGTCTGGGATGGTGCTAGCACCGCCCCGGACAGGAAACCCTTTGTCCAAGCTCTCCTCGCTGGAAGGACTCCCAGCAGCAGGAGGTCAGACTTTTGTCTGTGGTGGCAGCATCCATTTTGTGATGCTGAGGCTCGAGTTAACTTTAACCGGGGTTCACAGTTACATACATGTTGTGTCCCTCTAGAAGGGTGGAATGCTAACCCCGTCGCCAGAATTGGCGAGGGGTTAGTGTTCCAATTCGTATGATACCTTACTCGATATGTTTTGATAAAGCGATACCAAAGTTGGCAAATAACCACGAGGATTATAAGGCACTTAAGAGTATATGGTACGCGTTATCATGGAACAGCTATTAGGACTTGGTTCCGCAAGCTGCAAATGGGCTCAGCTCATGCCAGAGCACCATCTCACATAATTCCAAGCACTCTGCCTTCAGGATTGTTAAGGCCTGCCATAGGAGTGACTGATAGGAATACATGTGTCCATTTTAGGGTTAGATATAGGGATACTATATCTAAAGCAAAGGGTGATTACACCACCTTGCCCCAGCTGTCGTGCAGCCAGTTGTGTCAGATTTAGATGGCCAGCCAGGGGTGGCATAATACATGCTGCAGCCCCTGGTAGGCCCTGGGTACACCTATGCCCTGGGTACAGGGACTGATAAGGTGGCCCAGTACCAATTGGTAAATGCACCTAAGGTACACGTGTTAATTTAGAGAGAGAACAGCTAGGCTGTGGGTCTGATTAGCAGGCCCACAGCCAGGGAAAGTCGTAAACCAGTGAAGCAAAAAACAAAAATCTGGGGTGATCATAGGATTGCAGACCCTACTCTCCTACAGTACGGACTACCAACCACTTCCATTCCCGCCCAGCCACCAGTTTCCCCAGTCTTTTTGTGGCTCCAGACGCAGTTCCCACAAGCCTTGTGGGACACTCAGCTAGATGTCTACAAAGTCTGCAACCCCCCTGACAACCACAGCCTCAAAATCCTTTAATTTGCCATCCTACCATCACGTACACCAAGTTGGCAGCAGGATCCATGATTAGTTTCCCTGCTGGCAGTCCATAACATTGGACAAGTGGGTACTGCAAATTGTTCAGCGGGGTTACTCCAATCCTTTGCTAGAAACCCCACTACCTATTTCACCATCCTCAGAATGGCTGATGGAGGTCAGCCTCTCCTTACTATGTCAGGAAGTTCATGTTATTTTGGCCAAATAAGCCATCAAGAGAATTCTGACATCAAGAGGAGGTTGGGTTGTTGTTACTGCTACTTTCTGGTCCCCAATAAGATGGAGGTCTCCTCCATATGTTAGACTTGCGTCCTTTCAATTTTTTTCCTGAGGAGAAATTCAAAATGCTCATATTAGCTCAGGTTCGGTCTGTCTCAGACCCTGGAGACTGGAGGGTAATGTTGGACTTGACGGATACCTACACCCACATCCCTGTGCTGCTTGTTCGTAGACTACCTGCAGTTCACGGTGGGCCACAAGCATTATCAGTTTGCTGAGCTTCCTTTTTGTCCTTTCCAGCATGCCTTGGGTGTTTATCAGGTTGATGGTGGTAGTTGCAGCACATCTGTGGAGGTCGGGGTTCCAGCCTTTCCCTACATCTAAAATTGGCTGTTGAAGACAAGCTTGCCCCAGGCAGTTGTCTCCCACCTCCAGACAAGATCAGACGTCCTACGTTCACTAGGGTTCACTCTAAATGTGCCGAAATCAAATCTGACCCCCTCTCAGATGCTCCTTTTCATTTGGGCGGCGCTGGGTACAGTGCAGCTTTTGGCCTATCCTCAGGAATGGTCCATCTAGGATATTCATGCTATAATTCAGATGTTTTAGCTACTATCCTGGATTTAGGGTGAAACTGACTCCGAGCCTGCTGGGCGTCATGACCTTCTGCCTCCTATAGTAACACATTCCAGTTGGCATATGCGAGCTTTGCACTGGGACCAGAAGTCCCAGTGAGCGCTGCATCAAGGAAATCTCTCTGATCTGGATATCAGAGTGAACTGCAAAAGACCTGCAGTGGTGACTGACAAAACTCGATTGGGTCAGAGGTAGTCCCCTTCCCCACCCTGAACTGACTGTAGTGACCGATGCATCACTTCTGGGCTGGGGTGGCCATCTATCAGAGACTTAGATCAGAGGACTCTGGCCTAAGCTCCAAATAAACCTGTTGGAGCTTAGAAGAAAGGCTAGTTTAGGTGGTCACAAGCAATACCATGACAATGTGGTATTGCAACAAGCAGGCCAGAGTGAGGGTGTGGACCTTGTGGCAAGTGGCCTTGCGTCTCTGGACATGGTTGGAATGTTAGGGCTTTTCCCTGGAGGTTCAACATCTGTTGAGCTCTCTTATCACCAGAGCAGACAAACTCAGCTGTCCATGCTTAGCGGATCCCCAATAGTGGCTTCATCCGGACCAGGTGCAAGGTCTCTACAGAGATTGGGGAGAACTTTGGTTAAATGTATTTGCCATCCACAAGAACACACAACATCAACACTTCTGCATGCTGGAGTTTCCAGGACGACTCTCGCCCGGAGATGCTTTTCATCTCAAGTGGAGCTCAGGCCTCATGTACGCCTTTCCACTGACAGCGCTCCTGCTCAGAGTTCTCAAGAAGAGCAGAACGACTGGGCCCAAGTCGTTCTTGTGGCTCCGGATTGGGCACAGATAGTATGGTATCCCAACCAACTGAGTATCAGCATCGGTTCTCCGATCAGGCTTTCTTTTTGGGAGAATCTGTCACAGCAACAGCTCAGGGTCCTGCATCCGAACCTGCACATGATCCACCTTCATGCGTAGAAATTTAGCGGTGGCAGTTGACCGGTTTTGACTTTCCTCCATAAGTCTGTGATGTCATTCTGGCAGCCATGCGTCCCTCAACCAAGACACTGTATGCCTGCCATTGAGATAGAGTTGTGGCCTGGTGTTGATCACCTTTCTGCTCCTTTGTCTGAGGTTTTATTATATTTTCTCTTCTTAGCCTAGCCAGGCTTTGCTTTTTGGCACTGTTGACAGGTATCTTTTGGCTATGTAAGCATTCTTGCAGTTGCGGATAAGCCCACCCTGTTCAATTCACCTTCTGTGGACCTGAACCTAGTCTTGACCTTCCTGATGTGCTTGCCGTCTGAGCCCTGAACAATTCCATAAAAACGTCATTTTTAGTGGGTGTTACAAGAGCCAGTGGTGTTCGTTAACTGCAGGCACTTTTGGCGCAAGCTCCATACACAACTTTTTTCCCAGACAAATTAGTTCTAAAAGCATGTGCCTGTTTACTGCTGAAAGTGGTAACACCTGTTCATTAGGCCAGACAATGTAGATTTTCCACACCCTCAATGGGCGGAAAATCTGGGTGTTATTAAAGACACAGAGACTAATATTATGCAATATTTCCTTTATTGCCACCACACAGCAGCATATTCAAAGCTACTAGCCTAAGAACTTAGAACATTCTAAACATTCCAAATAGCATAAAACCTCCCAGCAACCAGTCCACTTCCTTCTTTTATAGAACTGCGAACTTAGGAAGTAAGAATATGCCAGTCATACATTTCTTGAAAATCACAAATATAACAAAGAAAACATCCCACGAGGATCTCCGGGTCTTCTTAGACTTGACCAGCTGTGAAAATACAAAAACAACATCAGGGCAGGGTAAAAAACTTGGGTGGGATAATATTAGCCTCCGTGTCTTTAATAAAATCCAGATTTTCTGCCCATCAAAACTGTGCAAAATCTACATTTTATGGCAAGACCCGGAGGCTAATATTATGCAAGTTTAAAGCTTATTAATCTAACATGTAGCAGCATTATCAGTTGGTTTGAAATAAAAACGTCTGAACACAGTGTCAGGAGACCAATCAGCACAGCAAAGAATTTCCTGCAGCCTTCCCCCAACCAAAGAAGCGTTCCAAGCAGCAGCACCTCTCACAGGATGCTCTCCAAACACACTCACATCCACCCCACACTTCACCAACATTTTCTTCACACATCTCGCCAAAGTGGGAGAAGAGACTGCTTTGTGAGGGTGCCTAAAAGAGGTCAACAACTGATCAACACCAGAGGATCTAACAAGCAAAGTTCTCTTTTCATATTCCTTAACACAATGAACCACACACAACTACCTTTGATCATCAAAATAAGGATAAAAAATTGTAGATAAGTTTGTCTTAGTCCTCTGTCTAATATTGAAACAAATCCCCTCTGGAGTATGATATCTAAAAGACACCTCCAATGCCTTTATATCAGAAACCCTGCGGTAAGAAATCAGACACAACAAGGTGGTCAATGTAATCGATAATTCTCTCAAACTTATATCACAATTATCACTCCAGGAATCCATGAATAACAACACACTTGAAACATCCCAAAGAACCGAATACCTTGACACTGGGGTTCAGCAAATCTAATGCTTCTCAACAACCTCCTTACCAAAACGTCCTGACCAATTGAAAAACCATTAATTAATACATGACCCACAGAAATTGCAGATCTATATAAATTCACAGTCCTATAAGCTAGAACTTTAGTAAATAACTCAGATAAAAAGTTCAATACCTGAACTAAATCCGCTGAAACAGGATCCAAATCCCTTTCAACACACCAGCAACTCTACTTTCCCCAGGCCAATCTATAAGCCTACCTTATTCCTGGGGCCCATGACTCCTCAATAAGCTTGAAGCTTCATTAGAAAGTCCTGGCTTTTCCCAAACTCTCCTGAAAGTTTCCAAGCCACTAACTGAAGCTGGCCCGCTTCCACAAGACTGTAAACCTCCTCTTGAGGGCCACAAAGGATCCCCCGAAAAACTGGCAACAAAACTGGAAGATCTACACTCATCTCCAACATGATCGGGTACCAAGCTTTTAAGGTCCAAAACGGAGTCACAACGACCACTGTCTCCTTCCATTTACGAATCATCCCTGAAACCCTGCTTACCATGGCAAAAGGTGGAAACACGTTTTGAAGGAAAATATCTATCCCTGCTGCTTCTGATCCGGACTCCAACTGAAAAGTCTCTCCACCTGACAATTTATCCTGTTTGCAAAAAGATCTACTTGAAATGGACCCCCCAAACGGTTCAACCCCTTGAACAACCCTCTGTCCAGCATCCAGTCGCTGGAGTCCTTAAAATTCCTCAAGAACCAGTCTGCAACTGAGTTTCACAAACCCAAAATATGTTCTGCCTGAACAGACAGACCTCTCTCTAAACAATATTCCTAAAAGATTTTTGCAATATCCACCAGGCACTCCGATCGTGGACCACCCAACCTGTTGAAGTAACGAACCGCTGACACATTGTCCATCCTTAAAATCACAGAACATTTCACACTTCTTTCTGCAAAACATCTTATTGCAAAGGATCTGTGTTCTCTCCAAAAATTGCGCGCCCATTCCAAGCCTTCATGTTTCTCAACCATCAATTCAATTCCTGTCTTGCTTCCACAGAAAGACAAACTTTCTCTGAGTACCTCAAACCGTTTCTCAAGTGACTCGGTTTCAACCTTTGTCAGGCCTGGTAATGCAAGAGCCCTGGAAAAATAGCTTGAATAGTAGAAGAGAGCAGGCCAACAATGCAGGCTAACTTTCTCAATGAAACACAATCTAACTTCAGATTCTCTTCCAGGGGATCCTCATCAATAGTCATGAGCATTAGAATATTCCCGCCCATGCGCGGGACCCCGGAAACACTATATTATATGTGCCCCACATATATATTTATACATATATATATATATATATATATAAATAATATATATATAAAAACAAGCAATAGCAGCCAAATCACATTAGAGCTGAAATATGCTGTGAAGAATTTCCACCATACATGTATAATAAGCATTAGAAACATGAGAAACAACACCAAAGATTGTTTAGAAATTGTTTTAATGCTCAGAAAGCAGTAGAAATTCTCATAACTCACTGGAAGGGACCTATGACAGAATTTCGACAGACAGAATTTCGACCTACACAAATATCGGCGTAATCATATCGATAGCAAAAATACCGACGCCCTATGTACAACATGGTAAGTACCAAAATATCGAAAAAATAATATCGATGTTAAAAATATCGTTGTCAAATATATCGATTTTTTTGGGATTTAAAATAACATTAAAAATACTGTAAATAATACTTTTTAATTACTTAAACATATTTAAATATATGTAATAATGGTAAAAAAATATATTAATACATATTTAATAAAAAAAATAATATTTAAAAATCATATATAATATATACTTACTTAACAATAATTACTATTCCCACTCCAGTGGATGCAACAGTAGGGAAAACTGACCCTGAACCCTAAAAATACCCCTTTACCCAAAAACCTAAAACTGACCCTGAACCCTAAAAATACCCGTTTACCCAAAAACTGAAAACTGACCCTGAACCCAAAAAATACCCCTTTACCCAAGAACTGAAAACTGACCCTGAACCCTAAAAATACCCCTTTTCCCAAAAACAGAAAACTGACCCTGAACCCTAAAAATACCCCTTTACCCAAAAACTGAAAACTGACCCAGAACCCTAAAAATACCCCTTTACCCAAAAACTGAAAACTGACCCTGAACCCTAAAAATACCCCTTTCCCCAAAAACTGAAAACTGACCCTGAACCCTAAAAATACCCCTTTACCCAAAAACTGAAAACTGACCCTGAACCCAAAAAATACCCCTTTACCCAAAAACTGAAAACTGACCCTGAACCCTAAAAATACCCCTTTACCCAAAAACTGAAAACTGACCCTGAACCCTAAAAATACCCCTTTACCCAAAAACTGAAAACTGACCCTGAACCCTAAAAATACCCCTGTACCCAAAAAAACAAAACTGACCCTGAACCCTAAAAATACCCCCTTACCCAAAAACCCAAAACTGACCCTGAACCCTAAAAATACTCCTTTACCCAAAATTAATTAATATTACAATTAATTTACTTCCCACCCTATTCCCCTATAAACCCACAACCCGCTCCAGTAGTAAAACATATCATTTAGTTAAAAATATACATAAATTATCAATTAATTATTCAATTAATCAATTATAATAATTCATTGCCAATTAATATTTAATTGCAAAATAAATTAATCATTAAAAAATAATTATTTAATTACAAATAAATTACTTCCCACCCTATTCCCCTATAAACCCACAACCCGCTCCAGTAGTAAAACATATAATTTACTTAAAAATATACATAAATTATCAATTAATTAATCAATTAATCAATTAAAATAATTCATTGCCAATTAATATGTAATTGCAAAATAAATTAATCATTAAAAAATAATTATTTAATTACAAATAAATTACTTCCCACCCTATTCCTCTAAAAACCCACAACCCGCTCTGGTAGTAAAACATATTATTTACTTTTATATATTTTTTATTTATAAAAACATATTAAACACATATTATAACAATTAATTTAAATACTTAACTAAAATTTCTAACACATATTAGTAAATCGAAATTACTTACATCGATATATATGCTATCGATATAAGTAATTTCGATATTACTTACCTTAGGGTCGATATTCTGGACATCGATATTCTGGACATCGATATTCTGTCCCATCGATATTAGCAACTCGATATAAGTGTAAGTCGAAATTAAAGATTCGATATTTTGACTGTGTACCCACTGGAAGCATAGGAAGCTCCCAGGCTGCATTGCAAACACACAGTCTAAAAAGACTGAAAAGCTAACCTGTAGCTGAATAGCAATAAACTGACACCGTGCCTTTAAGGCACTCATGACCCCCTGTATCCCATCATGCCCCAGGGGTGACAGTTAGGTCAGTTGTTCTTTCCGGCTCCTTCAGTGAAGGACCCTGGTTACACAGCTCCACTATTTTTCTGGTTTTTGACAGAAAAATACTTCATTTTTGACAACTTTTACTCTTACTTCGACATTTAACATCTAGTCAAGTAAGATACTGCTTGTTTTCAGCAGTTTAGTGAACATTTTCCTCTGAGAATGCCTTCACTCTTTGATAAATGTCCTTCTTGTGGCAACAAGAAGGCAAAATCAGACAACCACGACGTCTGTATCCTTTGTCTGCCTGAAGATCATGATCCTGGCACCTGTCCACATTGTGAGAACCTGTCAGGAAGAACTCTCAAAGACAGGGAAAGGATTCGAATTTATGGCCTGGCTCACAGGGCTTCAAGAGGAAGATCACCAGTGAAGAAGGGCTCCAAGAAGACTCATACATCTTCAAGAAAGAAGTCTTCATACCCTTCAACTTCAGCGTCGGGCTCGGCGCTGAGAGAAGAACCACAGGTGGAGTTTTCCTCTTCAAAACTACCGTCGACGGCGGGCTCGCCGTCGAGGAGAAGACCAGGTACGTCAACGACGTCGAAAGATCCAGCTCCGTCGTCGAAATCCCCTCCGCCGTCGTCAACCGGGCGACGATCGGCGTCGAGGAAGGCTACTCCGCCGCCGTCAACCGGGCGACGGTCGGCGTCGAGATCCATTACCCCTCCGCCGTCGTCAACCAGGCGACGACCGGCGTCGAGGGAGGTCACTTCGCCGTCGTCAACCAGGCGACCGAGAAGTGTGACCCCTCCGCCGTCGTCCAAGAAGCGGCGATCGGCGTCGAGGACCAAGACCCCTCCGCCGTCGACAGTAGCTCGATCGATCGTCGATCGGCGTCGAGGACGCAGTCTCCGTCAGTGCAGCATTAGCGCTCGGCGTCGAGGGTGCCCAATACACCTCCGCCGTCGTCGCACAGGCATTCGACGTCGAGGCAGAGATCTCCGTCGACGGCCGACCATCGCCGTTCGACGTCGAGGCAAAAAGCTCCGTCGACGACAGGACATCGTCGTTCGACGTCGAGAGAGAAGCTTCCGTCGACGACAGGACATCGTCATTCGACATCGAGGCAGAGAGCTCCGTCGACGGCCGGTCATCGCCGTTCGACGTCGAGGCAGAGGGCTCCGTCGACGGCTACTCATCGCCGCTCGACGTCGAGAGACTACAGATCCTCTCATGGACATTCGGGGTCGAGATTGTTTGATCCTCCGACTCCCCGAAGGCGTTCGACGGCGAGAAAAGAACGCTCGACGTCGAGGCATTCAGATGCAATCATGGTGACGGAATCTGCTTCTCATCATTCATCTTATCGGTCCTCTGGCTCCTCAACTGAACATTCAAGGTCCAGAAGCCCTATACACAGAACTCCTGAGCGTCGGCCGAGCGAATCAGGCTGTCACCTAGATGGTACAGATCTTTGGACCATTGGCGAGATGCTGGGGCTACCAAGCGTATGCAGGAATATGCCAGCCTACACCACAGGTCTCCTTTCCAAGATCTGGTGGAGGAGATGGACAGGCGTAGCCCTCCCAGGCGCAAATCCCCTGTGAGACTACCCACCAAATCGCCCAGAAGATCCCGATCTCCTAGAGGGGAACCTCGAATGGAAGGTCGGATAAGGTCTCGCTCTCCTAGGGGCAAATCGCCCGTGAGATCACCAGCCAGATCTCCCAGAAGATCCCGATCTCCTAGAAAAGAACCTCGGACAGAAGATCGGATCAGATCTCGCTCCCCTAGACGGGAGGAGCGTTCAAGAAGGTCACGGGAGCGGAGACTCAGTGCTCACCGTAGACGTCGACGTACTCCGTCTACTTCTTCAACCTCTTCTACCAGATCGTCCAAGAGGGACTACTCCCCGACGTTGACGGACAGTCCTGCGTCCAGGTCCTCCCCAGTGGATGACATTGGCACGTATCTGGATGTGCTGCAAAGAGGAGCGCTTAAACTGAACATCGAGATGTCTGTCCCTCAAGTAACAACGACAGTCATTTTTGAAACTTTACACAAGAAGGCCATCTCCAGACCTCTGCTGCCTTTAGTCCCCGGGATTATGGACCCTGTCAAGGAGGTCTTCCTAACCCCAGCAGCAATCAGAGCAGTACCGGCCCGCATTCAGAAGAAGTACAAACCGGCGGCTTCTGACCCGGTGTTTGTAAAATCTGACCCTCCAGCAGACTCTGTGATTGTGGCAGCGGCGAGGAAGATACATGCGGTTGCTGGTTCCTCTTCAGTCCCGCCAGATAAGGACAGCAAAACTCAAGACACCTGGGGTCGAAAGGTTTGCAACTCTGCTGCTTCCACTCTTAAGGTCGCTAGTGCAGCTGCGCTTCTGGGTCGATATGACAGAGCCTTATGGGACTCGATGGAAAGATTCAAAGCCAAGCTGCCAAAGAGGACCAGCAGGACTTTGAAGAAACTGTTACAGAGGGGTGTCTGGTGGCGAATCAGATGATAAGCACGGCCGCGGATGGGGCGGTGCTTTCGGCTCATTCCTATTCCCATGGAGTTTGTGCCAGAAGATCGGCCTGGTTGCGCCTTACAGGTCTGAAACCGGATGCTCAGCATCGCATTCTGAATCTTCCCTTTTCGGGTTCCGCTCTCTTCGGAGAACATGCGGACGAAGAGATGACCCGAATGAAGACTGAGCTGGATACGGTGAAGGCGGTGGGCTTGGAGAAGAAAAAGGAATTCAAGCGCCGCTTCAAGACCAACAGGGGGAGAGGGGCTCAACAGAGGGTTCAAACCCCTCAGTGGTCCCAAAACAAAACTCAAGGGAAACCCCAGTTTCGTGGCAAGCCCAGCAGAGGTAGAGGAGGTCATCAACAGTCCTCCAACACCACAAGAGGAGGAAAGGCCTGAACATAGTGGGAGGAAGTGCTTCACAACACCTGGCAGAGTGGGTCAGCATCACAAAAGATCAGTGGGTGCTGAATATACTGCGCAATGGATACAGGATACGTTTCCGTGCTCTTCCAAAGAGCATCCCTCCAAAGAGCTCTTGCCCTCACCAGCTAAGCTTGCTCCGACGAGAGGTGAAAATCCTGCTGCAAAAAAGAGCGATAGAAGAGGTTCCTCCCGCTCTAAGAGGAAAAGGAGTTTACTCCAGATATTTCCTTGTCCCCAAAAAAGATCAGGAGGACAAGTTCAGACCAATACTCGACCTACGACTATTAAACAAAGTTATCGTCAAGGAAAAGTTCCGCATGTTAGCGCTTCACCAAATATGTCCACATCTTCAAGCCGGAGATTGCATGTGTTCGGTGGATCTGCAAGATGCGTACTTTCACATCCCGATTGCGCAACAACATCGCAAGTACCTAAGGTTTGTCGTAGGGAACAAACACTACCAGTACAAGGTGTTACCCTTCGGTCTCAAGTCCGCACCACGAGTCTTCACCAAATGCATGGCAGTGGTGGCGGCTTTTCTTCACAAGAAGGGTCTCTTCATTTACCCATACCTGGACGACTGGCTCCTAAAAGGTCCATCTCCGGTACAAGTAACGCACGATCTGCAACTGTGCCTGCACCAGCTACACAGACTCGGCCTCCATGTGAACCTGGAGAAGTCAGTCCAGCGGCCTACACAGTCCATCCACTACATAGGCTCCGTTCTGGACACAAGCTTGGGAAAAGCGTTTCCTTCGGAGGAGAGACTTTTTTCCATGAAACAGAAATGTGGGATTCTGCTAGAGTCTCGGCTTCCAACAGCCCGACAAGTAGCATCTCTACTGGGTTCCATGGCGTCCTGCATTTTTCTCATCCCAAACGCCAGGCTGAGAATGCGTCCTCTACAACAGGCTCTGGAGGATCAGTGGGACCAAGCGACAGGACGCTGGGAAGATCGAATCAATCTTTCCCAGGCGACAAAAGAGACCATCAGATGGTGGACTCGGAGAAAGAATGTGATGGTGGGGGTGCCGTTTCACCAACCCATTCCTTCCCAGTCTATAGTGACGGATGCCTCCCTGCAAGGCTGGGGAGCACACATGGGTCCGCTTCAGATTCAAGGCCAGTGGTCTGCGCTGGAGCAGACATACCACATCAACATGCTGGAACTCAGAGCGGTATTCCTGGCTCTCAAAGCTTTCCTACCAGCGATCAAATCCAACTCAGTCCTGGTTCAGACGGACAATACGACCACCATGTTCTATCTGAACAAACAAGGAGGCACAAGATCTCGCCCACTATCTCGAGAGGCTCAGGGAATCTGGCATTGGCTTCTCTCTCGAGGTCTCACAGTAGTGGCAGTGCACCTTCCAGGCGAGTTGAACGTCAAGGCAGATGCACTCAGCAGGCACTTCGAAGATCAGCCAGACTGGGTGCTAAGCGACGAAGTAGTAGAAGAGCTTTTTCGTTGCTGGGGTCGTCCATCCATAGACTTGTTTGCAGACGACGAAAACACCAAATGCCATGCCTTCGCGTCCAGGTTCCACAGGCCAGGGACGCAGGGGAGCGCTCTACTGTTGGATTGGGCAGGGATGTTCGCATACGCGTTTCCTCCCCTAGCGCTGATTCCGTGAGTAGTTTCCAAGCTCCTCAGGTCGAACATGGAAATGATCCTGATTGCTCCGGATTGGCCTCGGCAGTGGTGGTATCCGGACCTTCTACATCTGTCTGTGTGTCCACACAAACGGCTCCCTTGCAGGCCGGACCTGTTGAGCAAGATGAACGGGAGGATAATGCATCCCAACCTCCCATCATTGAACCTAACAGCATGGCTCCTGAGGTCCTTCAATATGGACATTTGAACTTGCCTCCCGAATGCATGAGCATTTTAAAGGAGGCTAAGAGACCCTCCACGAGAGCGTCCTATGCATTCAAGTGGAAAAGGTTTTACTTGTGGTGTAGAGATCATCATTTGGATCCGACTAAGGGACAGGAAGACGTCATCTTACCATACCTCCTTTCCCTCGCAACTGCTGGTTTAAAGTACACTTCAATTAGAGTGCATTTGTCAGCTATTGTAGCATACAGAAAATCACCTGACCAGATGTCTTTCTTTCAGGTTCCAGTGGTTAAGGACTTCCTCCAGGGGTTGAAGAAAGTGTATCTCCCTGTGCGAAATCCTTCTCCTCCGTGGGAATTGAACCTAGTTCTATCAAGGTTAATGTCTCCACCTTTCGAGCCCATCCACAAGGCTTCCTTACAATATCTCTCTTGGAAGGCAGCTTTTTTGGTGGCGATTACCTCTGCGCGCAGAGTAAGTGAGATACAAGCGCTCTGTGCGAAGGAACCATATACTATATTCCACCACAACAGAGTAGTCCTAAGGGCTCACCCATCTTTCTTGCCTAAGGTCATCTCTGATTTTCATATAAATCAGTCTATTTCCCTCCCTTCCTTTTTTCCAAATCCTACGAACCCAGCCGAGCGGTCACTTCACTCCTTAGATCTTAAGAGAGTACTTAAGTTTTATTTGGAAAAGACTAAAGGGATTAGGAAAACGGACCAACTGTTTGTGAACTATGGCTCAATGAGAACAGGTTTTCCAGCGGCCAAGAGGTCCATCTACAGATGGATTGTCTCTTGCATTAAGTTGGCCTATCAGCTAGCAGGCAAACCTTTGTTGATGTCTCCAAAAGCGCATTCCACTAGAGGGAAGGCCGCTACAGTAGCTTTCTTGCATGACATCCCAATGTCGGAAATATGCAAGGCGGCAACCTGGAAATCAGTTCATACCTTTACGAGGCATTACTGTCTCGAATCTGATTCCAGGGCCGATACTCAAGTAGGGCAAGCCTCCTTGAGGAATCTGTTTGGGTAGTCTATAGTCTACTCAGACTTATTGATGAGATTACTGTCTTCTCATTCCTTTGCCCGCAGGGATGAGGAGAGGCTAACTGTCACCCCTTGGGCATGATGGGGTACAGGGGGTCATGAGTGCCTTAAAGGCACGGTGTCAGTTTATTGCTATTCAGCTACAGGTTAGCTTTTCAGTATTTTTAGACTGTGTGTTTGCAATGCAGCCTGGGAGCTTCCTATGCTTCCAGTGAGTTATGAGAATTTTTACTGCTTTCTGAGCATTAAAACAATTTCTAAACAAAACAATCTTTGGTGTTGTTTCTCATGTTTCTAATGCTTATTATACATGTATGGTGGAAATTCTTCACAGCATATTTCAGCTCTAATGTGATTTGGCTGCTATTGTTTTTTTTATATATATATATTATTTATATATATATGTATATATATATATGTGGGGCACATATAATATAGTGTTTCCGGGGTCCCGCACATGGGCGGGAATATTCTAATGCTTATGACTTTGATGAGGATACCCCTGGAAGAGAACTAGGATTACAGGTAAGTAACTAATCCGTATTCCCTTTCTCCTTCCTTTATCCTCTAAAAATTTTCTTTTGGTAACCTCAAAGAACCTTCCAGAGTGTCTGTCATAAAATCAAAGAATTGCGTTTACTTATTTGGCACAAATTGAGACTTTGTTCTGTTCACAACAAAACCCCAAAATTCCAGCAGCCTCACCGTCAGATTTGTGTGGTAAATCAAATCTGACTTGTTCTGATCCATAATCAATATGTTGTCTAGATAAATAATCAGGCGAACGCCCCTCTGTGTCAGATAGGCTGCCACAGGGTGTAGAACCTTTGTAAAGCACCAAGCTGCAGAGGAAAGACCGAAAGGTAGACACACAAACTTCCACAAACTCTCCTTCCACCGGAATCTCAAATACTTCTGATGTTCCTCCCAAATAGGATTTGTCAGATACCCATCCTTTAAATCTAAACTAGTCATCCAGTCTCCTTTCTGTAACACATCCTTCAACAAATGCATCCCTTCTATCTTTTTTTTTTTTTTTTAAACCTTTATTTAACATTTGCACACATATACAAAACCGGGCCTACAACCCCCAGGGCTGGCCGCTAAGCAGTTCGGTATAGGTTCACAGTCAGTTTCAAAGCAATTTTCCCTGGGGATCATAGTAACTCAGATTACCAAGTACAGTGGTTGCGAGTGCAGTTCGATGCGAATCAGGATAGGAGGTTTTCATTTTTCAATATAAAATAGAAAGGATCAGGTATCATATAGTGTCTCGGACCATGGGAATGGGGGCGAACAGGAAAACGATGGTTCCATACCAAGTTCGCTACCCTAGCAATCAACGGCGTTTAGACATGCGACATCAGGATAAACAGCACATTATTAATATCCACACCGTCCATGTTGTCCGCCCCCCAGCACCCAGGCCCCGGAGAGGTCTAGGCACAGGTGTAGAGATGAGGATGCAGAGAAAGCCGAACCCACTACACTAACCCGGAAAAGAGAGGAAAGAAAGACAAGAGAAGAGAAGAAGAAAAAGAGGCCATAGAACAAAGACAAAAACGAAATACCCACCCCCACAACCCCACCCTGCACCCCTGCAAATGACTACGGCCACCCCCCACGCAGCGTGCCTGTCGCCCAGCAACCGAAGCAAGTAAGAAAGCCCCAATCGAAAGGGGAAATCGGAGGAGGGCATAATACTACGGACTCCCGGTCTCCTTCCCCCAACCTAGCCAACCCTGCCTCGGAATCCGTTAAGACAGTGAAGCAATCCCGTCAACCATAATTTCACATCGATAAACCCAGACAAGGATCTCAACCCTGACCCCTACCATCAAATGTACTGAAGTCGGTAATTAAGGGAAGTCCCTTACACACAATGTCCCATAAGTCGGCAGAACAGGAGCGCATAGATGTAGATTGCTGGTACCACCATCGCCCCTCCCCATCTCCGAGGCCAAGCTTCGTCTCATCCGCCATCCTGAATGACCGGTGGAGGAGGGGGATCGACAAAGTCCAAAACAGCACACAGTACAAAGTATTGTGGTATTGTATTGTGGTATACTTGTATAGCGCGACCTGTCACCACCAAGGGCATCTACAAAGTAGAGTATACCACAGTGGGGACGTATAAATGTTCCGAAGGGTGCAGGATTGAAGGTTTCAACAGTTCAATTGGGTGTCCAGGCACACTCCAGTCTGGCAAATCCGTCACAATGGGGGCAAACACTGTTTCCACCGCCGGGTCTAAATACACCTCCAAAGCGTCCATTGCAAAGTGGGCTGGCTGCCGGGTCACAAGCGTCGAGTCAGGGTCCGGTCTCGAGCCTGTGACTTCATCCATCGCAGACAACAAGGCGCGAGTCCGGGCTTTGATAGTGCCCTGAAGCGCCGTAAGTGCCTCCATCACCGTTAACAAAGACGGGCCAGATCGAACCCGCTCCTTTGAACTTATTCTGTCCTCAGGCATGGTGATCCCAACGGAGAGGCGCCTTCTCCGGGGAAAAGTGAAACGGAGCAGGAATAAGCTAGGAGGAAACGGCGGTCAGCGAGCAGTAATACGCGGCGAAGTGCCGATCCGGGGGGCTCGGCGTTATGGATGCCGGATCCCCGGTCAGGGACCCCCACAAGACAGTACCTTGCGTCACTCGTCGCCTCACACGCTATAGGGCACCAGGCAGCTGATGGTAGCAAAACAATCGAGAAAAAGTTCGAGTGAACCAGAGACCGGGCCCAACCGCATGCAGCAGCCCGTTGTTGTTCAGCTCGGACCCGGCAGGGCCAGCACTAGAGATCCCGGCTTCCCAGGTAGGTTAGGCCTCAGTACGTTCTTCAACGTATCTTTGCTCCACGACGGCGGAAAAACTCCGGGATTGCACCACTGGAGTGTGGGACGGATCACCCACACGAATCCGGTTCAGGTAAGCAGGATTGTCAACAGGATAGTGAAGCGTAGGACAGAGGTCAGCGGAGCCGGGAGACTAAGCGGCCATCTTAGTTGGTGTCGTAGCTCCTCCCCTCGCATCCCTTCTATCTTAAAATGATGGTACACAACCCAATCTTTCAGATCTCTCAAATTTATTACTGGACGCATACCCTTCTCTTTCTTCTCGACCAGAAATATATTGCTCACAAAACCCTTTAAGTCCAACTCTCTCACCACAGCCCCTTTTGCAATTAAATCCTGAATCTCTAAATGTATACATTTTTCTTGATCCTTTTGAAAAACTAACCTTCTTGCAAATTTGTTTGCACCAGAAAACCAATAAACTCTGTTTGAAAACCCCGAACAGTCTCCAATACCCAAGGATCCCTTGTAATCACCAACCAATTTTTCTGAAATTGGGCAAGTCTGCCGCCCAATTTTAAGGGGATAATGGAAAGGTTTTGACTTACCAACTGAGCCTCTGCCTCTCCTTTCCCAACAAAAGTATCTTCCACAAGATGTATTCCTCTGTGGGAAGAAACCATCTTCATGGTAGGATTGTTTTCCTTGAAATCCTCTGTATCCTCTAGAAAAGGAGCCTCTAGTGATGCCCTGACCACGGTCGGGGAACCGACTACTCGTTCGCCCGGCCGAGCCAAAAACACGTTCCTGAAAAACTTTCTTAATATTATTTTGGGATTTCTGCAGGGAACTAAAAGCACCAATATATCTTGAGAGCTCCTTTATAAAAGCGTTACCAAATAAAAGGCCATTAGCCAAAGGACCCTCTTCTTCTCTGCTAATTCTGCCAATTTAGGGTCGATCTTTAACAAAATGCCTTTCCTTCTCTCAATAGATAAGGCTATATTGGCATTACCCAAAAGACAAATATTTCTCTGAATCCATCGGCGAATCTCCTCTACATCCACATTTTTCATATTCACATAAGCCTCTTCAGCCAAGTCAAAGAACATAGTCAAAGGTCCTACAACATCCACTAGCCTGTCTTGGCAAGATCTCTATCCTTTATCCAGACCCTTCCTAGGGTCACATCCCTCTTTAGCAATAAAAGCTATAATCTTTGCGTCCAAATCTGGAGTCGCAACCACCTTATTGTCAACTGAGGGTCTAGGACATTCAGATCTCAATCTGACTCGCACCTCTTTAGGATTTTCCCTTCTGATCCAGTACTCAATATACTGAGCGACATGCACAGAGGGGGACCGGTCGGGTGATAAAGGATGTTTATTCAGGAGAGGATCAAACATCGACTGGCCAAAAGGATCCAAAATCGATCCATCATCTTTTTCCAAATTTCCTTTTTTCACCAATGCCTCATCTGGAAAAACCTCCTCCTCTGAATCAAAATCCAAGGAGCAACTGAGTTCCACCTCCGCACTCCCAGAGGACTCATTGCAAATTACAACCTTGTGCTTACGACCCTTTAATTTTTTTACCAGTACCAATTTTTGGGCCTTCAGTTGGTCCATCATGGATGCCCTCAGCATTGTCCATATGGCTGTCTCTACGGGATACATGTTCTCCCTTTGTAGATTTCATTCTTTTTGGCAAGCCTTCATTGCTTGCGACAAGCTTCCTTTTGCATGAAGCTTTCTTGCTGATCTATTGGCAACCTCAGCCACATTAGTCGACCAATATTGATCATCGTCATGAACACTCGTTTTCTTTGCCAGTAATTCCAACTTCCTTTCCATTCTTTGAGAAACCTCACGTTATTTTCTCAATTGCTCTGTTGAGCTTCTCTTTCAGAGAAATCTCCACAGAGGCCTCTCCCTGTTCCATTTTAACACTCCACGCCTGCTAAGAAATAATAATCCAAAAAAGAATTGTGTCTCCAAAATCTTCCAATCACAATTATTTAACATTGCCAATTAATAATTTTCCTTAAATGCCAAAAAAGACACCCACACATCAGAAGACGTAGGTCAATCAAAATACTCCAGATAAATTGTCAATTTCAAACTATGTGCTAAATAAGCAGATCGATATTTGCACTGAACTAACCGGCTCCGATTTTGTTGAAGAATGCAACTCTGCTTTGCCTAGCGTTGTTCCCCCCATCAGAAGCGCACGTACTGGAGGTCGCTCCTTTCGATACCTGGCACCTCGGTGCTGGAATGAGCTTCCCGTTTCCCTAAGAAAAGCCAGCAGTTTGTTCTCTTTCAGAAAGGAGTTGAAGACCTGGCTTTTCTCTCAATAATTTTCTTTCGGCCCTTTGTGAGTTGCTGTGTTGTGTACTCTTTTCCAGTTCTCTTTGCCAAAAGCGCTGGGACACTCCGTGGAGTAGCCGTGCGCTATAAAAGAGACCATATAACATAACATAACATCCCCGCATTTTCCCTAGCGCTGGCTCTAAACTCAGCTGCTTAGCGCCAAATAAAGGAACAACTTCTTCTATCCGTTCCTGAACTGGCCCCAGACAGTAACACTGCCACATATCAAATCACAAACTGGATAAACTCAGCAGTTAGAGTTGCAGTCCCTCAAAGAAAAGTCATTTTTAGGAGGAAAACCCCCTCTCAACCGAGGTTCTCTGACTCACTTAAGACGCAAAAGCAACATTTTAGTAAAGCTGAAAAGAGATGGAGGACCAACTACGACCAAGGGCTGAAAGAAGATTATAAAACCTCCCTGGACGTCTACAAAAAACTGATTTTAGCAGAAAAAAGTAGATATTTTACTCGAAAAATTAACGAAGCAAAAAATTCTAGTAAAGAACTCTTCACCACTGTAAAAAAACTAACAAAAACGGACAGTAATAATTCGGTAGTAATTAGCTCCGAATTTTGCAATATTCTGGGCCAATTCTTCGTCAATAAAGTGACCTCAGTCTATGAGTCTTTTAAAAGGACTGACTAGGATCTACCTGTACGGCTAAACAATGAACCTAATGAGGGACCTCTCTCGATGAAACAGGATACCTGGTTTCAGTTTTCGCAACCCTCAGTGGAACAGATTTTGAAGGTGGTTAAGACCACCAGATCCGGCGGTCCAATGGACCCATGTCCACCGAAGGTGATGCAGTTATTTCCCGAACTACTGAGCGAGCAACTAGAAAAGCTATTTCTACAAATAGTAAAATCTGGCCTCTTCCCTGATGCCTGGAAAACCACCTCAGTGATGCCACTAGTAAAGAAAACAAATCTAGACCCCCAAGAACCAGGAGTTTACTGGATGCCGGAGGAAAGGCCGCCTTGGTTCTTCTGGACCTCTCGGGGGCCTTCAATATGGTCAACCATGGAACACTCCTGACCCGTCTGGCCGAAGCCAGAGTTCAAACATCGGCATATACGCTACAGCCATCCTATCTGTCCAACAGAACTTTTACAGTTGAGCTGGGGGAGGCAAAATCCAAACCATTCAACCCCCTGTGTGGTGTACCCCAGGGGTCTTCTTTAAGCTCCACCCTTTTCAACTTGTATGCAGCACATTTAGCGGCAATTATAAGGAACTGTGGTTTCCTTCCAGTTTCGTATGCCGAGACACCCAAATAGTGGTGTCGATTGCTAAGAATGCTAAAGAGACGGCTGATAAATTTAAAAACTGCATGACGCACGTCAATCAATGGATGCATTGTAACTGCCTAAAATTAAATGGAGACAAAAGCGAAGTAATGTTATTAGGGTCAGATCCAGACATCTGGTCCCCAGAGTGGTGGGCAGATAGTCTGGGCAACTGCCCATCTCCAGTAAACAAAGTGAAAGATTTGGGTATGTGTGATCGTGGGCTGTGTGCGGACCGGAATAACAGGTGTGGAGGCCATATATAGTGGGCTATTTTTGAGCCGGTTTTTATTCTTAGTGTACAGAGGTTTCAGTTCGTGAGAACAGAAAAAGGACAGGGGTGGCTTCGGGTTGATGTTTGGTCATCAGTCGTCCCAGTAGTTCCTCGGAAGGGCTGGCTCTTGGGTAGGCGTTGGTTGGGGTCGTCCAGCAGGTCCAGTTGGCCGTTCGCCGGGATGGTGGTTCCTCGGAGGTATGGGAAGGAGAGAAAGAGAAAGGGCCGTTAGTTTGACTGTTGTAGGTTGCCTTGATACCGAATACTGTCACTAGGTGTGTGGGATAAGAACGGACCGTGAGGAGGGTGGGGAACGGGACAAGATGGAGAGGAAAAAGAGTATCAGGGAGAAAGAGGGGTTGGTGCTGTCGTGAACAAGTGCGGGAATTCTGTACATACAATTATATACAGTGGTAAGTGCAAACGTGCGGTCGTGACTGTTTTAAGCTACGGCTATTTACACTCTTCAATATACAAAGGGTTCGTTACTCACGTGCCCCGCCGCAACTCTCCCGTGAGTTGCGGCCGCTCTCCAGCGTCCTCCACTGGACTTCACCAGTCCTCGGTCCAGACTTCCTCATCTTTCTCGTCTTCACCGATGCTCTTCGTAGGTTCACCGTCAGCTGTCTCCTGCCACGAGTCCAACTCCTTGAACGAACTGCCGTCTTCGCTTCCGGCTTTTCCGTGTTCCGGCTCCGAGTAGGGGGGTGGACTTCCGGGGTTACTCGGGAGTCCTTCCGGTTTTCCGCTTGTTGTGATTGGGTCCTGCAAAGAAGGAGAGAAGGGTGGAGTCCAAGATGCTTGAGAGGCCGGAGGATAGGTCGGAGATGTCCGTGATCTTGAGCGACATGGCGACCTAGGCGAGGTAGGGGCCGTGTCCCGTTCACATCCCCTTCCCCTAGCTGTCCTTCTTGATCTGGGTGGAGGGGGAGGATAACGGGAGAGGTAGTCGGCATTTCCCTGATCAACACCTTTTCTATGTAAAGTCTTGAACCTATAAGGTTGTAGGGACAAAAACCGACGAAGGACGCGATCATTGTGTCCTTTGTTGCGGGCCATCCATTTCAGCGGGGCGTGGTCGGTGTACAAAACAAATTCTCGCCCCTCCAGATAGTATCGGAGACTTTCAACCGCCCATTTGATGGCCAGGGCCTCTTTTTTAACTACGGCGTAGTTCATTTCCCTAGGGAATAGCTTCCTGCTCAAGAAAAGAATGGGCCGTTCTTCACCATTGTGGTCCTTCTGTGACAGAACGGCTCCCAAACCCTGTTCCGACGCATCAGTCTGAAGGATGAAGGGTAGGGAATAGTCTGGGCTGATGAGCACAGGACCAGACATCAGGGACTGCTTCAGTTGGTGAAATGCTTGTAGCATACGGGGTCAGGGTGTTTCACAGAGTCCTCAGTCTTCATAGACTTTTTCAAAAGATCAGTCAGGGGTGCTGCAGTCTGCGAAAAGTTAGGTATGAATCTCCTATAATACCCCAGGAGTCCTAGAAATGCTCGGAGTTCTTTTCTTGTTCGTGGAAAGGGAATTGCCTGTATGGCAGTGATTTTCTTGTTCTGAGGTCGGATAACACCCTCGCCTAAAAGGTAACCCAGGTACTTGACTGTTTTGGCAGCTCGGGTGGTTTTTGCAGGGTTAATGGTAAACCCATAGGAACCCAGGGAGGAGATTACGTCTTGTAGATGATGTAGGTGTTGATCCCAATCGTCGCTGTAAATGATTATGTCATCTAAATAAGCGCCTGCATATTGGGAATGAGGCCGTAACACATGATTCATGGCCCTCTGGAAAGTAGCGTGAGCACCGTGAAGGCCGAAAGGCATCATGGTGAACTGATACAGACCATCGGGAGTGGAAAATGCGGTTTTCTTTTTGTCCTCATCTCTTAATGGGATCTGCCAATAACCTTTACAGAGGTCAAGTGTACTGATATATTTGGCCCTCCCTATGCATTCGATCATCTCGTCCACACGAGGCAAGGGGTATGTATCAAAGGACAAGATCTTATTCACCTCACGAAAATCAATACAAAACCTGATCGACCCGTCAGGTTTTGGGACCAACACTATGGGTGAATTCCAACTACTAATGGACGGTTCTATGACGCCCAGACGCATCATCTGGTCAATCTCTTCCTTGATGACAGCTCTACGGGCCTCAGGAACCCGATAGGGTCGTTGTCGTACAGTTTTCCCGGGTTATGTTATGATGGCATGTTCGATCACAGAGGTACGACCGGGGTATGATGAGAAAATCTGTTGCAGCGGGCTCAGGGATTTACGGAGCTCCTGTCTCGTTTTCCTGTCAAATCCTGATCCATACAGACTTCATATGACAGAGTCGACTCGGGTTCTGTGCTGGACAGTACGGGACGAGGGCATACCCATTTTTTAAGTAGATTTACATGGTAAATCTGGGAGGTATGCCGGTTAGGGTCTGTTTCTACCTCATAGGTAACCGGCGTTACTTGTCGTAGGATAGAGAAAGGACCCAGCCATTGACCTAGTAACTTGTGGTCTGAGGATGGCATCAAGAGAAGAACCAGGTCTCCTGGGAGAAAAGACCGTGGTTTTGTACCCTTATCATACTGTTGTTTCTGGTTTGCTTGTGCGGTTACTAAATTCTGCCGCACGATATCCCGTATCTGGCCTAAATGGGTCTTGAGGTTCTCCACATACTCGGGGAGGGGTTTGGTTCGAACTGGTTCAGCCTCCCACGCTTCTTTAGACATATCTAGCAGGGTTCGTGGGAGTCACCCGTACAGGAGTTCATAAGGTGAATATCCGGTGCTGCTTTGCACCTTGCACCGGATCGCAAACGGGGCTAGGGGTAACATTTCTTCCCACCTCCTACTCTCAAGGGCTAGCAATTTTTTCAAGGTGGTTTTTAAGGTGGCATTGTAACGCTCAACAAGCCCATCCGTTTGGGGGTGGTAGGCGAAAGTCCTTATCTGTTTAACGCCTAGTTGAGAACACACCTGCCTCATGAGGGCGGACACAAAGGGGGTCCCCTGGTCTGTTAGGATTTCTCTAGGGAAACCCACCCTAGCGAAGATCGATATCAGGGCTTTGGCTATGTTCTGAGCTGTGGGTTGTCTTAAAGGGACGGCCTCAGGAAAACGAGTGGCGTAGTCGACCAAGACCAAAGCATACCGACACCCGCTTCTGGAGGGCAAGAGGGAGCCTATGATGTCCATTCCTACCCTGCTGAAGGGTATATCAATAACGGGTAGGGGTTGCAGAGGTACTCTGGGGGGTCTGTATCTGCTATTCTTTTGGCATATCGGGCATGCACGACAATATTGTTTTTTTTGCTGATAGACACCTGGCCAATAAAACTTTTCCAGAATTGCCTGCCCTGTCTTCTCGTCGCTACAGTGACCCCCCAGCAAATGACTGTGGGCCAGAAACAACACCTTATCGCGGAAGGGCCCTGGTATTATCAACTGTGGTGTTTGTTGTGCCTCCCCCTTTTCTGTACAAAAGGCCGTTCTTTTTAAAGAAGTAGGGACCTACTTGCAGAGGGTCTTCATTGTCGAGGGCCCGCCCACACGCATCTTGAAGGACAGGATCTTCCTGTTGTGCAGCACGAAACTCCCTGTCGGTTTCCCAGGGATGCTCATCTACTCGGACAGGACAAACTGTTGCGTAGATTCTTTTTTCTTTCTTCTTTTGATTTTTGGTTTTATGAGGTCTGACTGATGTCTCTGGACATGGTTGGCCGTGGGGAAATGGAGCTTCCGACCACCATTTTTCTAGGGACTCAGTGGTATCATGGAGAAGACGGGGGAGTCCTGAGTAGTCACTGCCCAGTATTGCCTGTTCCGGTAGGTTGGGTATGAGACCAACGGTTAGTGTACTTCCTTGATCCGCAGGGTGTTGAACCTTAACCCGGGCGGTAGGATACAGCTTTGTGTCCCCATGCACACACTGAATGGCCACTGTACCGGTCACTGGTCCCACGGGATTTGGGAACTCCTGGGGTCGGAGTACACTTTGTCTACAGCCCGTGTCAGCAAGGGCTAGGACTGGGTGTCCATCGATCTTCACCGGGCAGTGAAATCTGGGAGGGCTAGAGTCCGCAGTGAGACACAAAAAGTTCCGAGCGAGACCCACCTCCATTGGTTCTTCTTTCTGGGGGCAAACTCGGGTGATGTGTCCATATCCTCCACCGTGGTAGCACTGAGGACCGGGCGGAGGTGCTCCGGGAATAATGGGATAAGGGAGTACCGGTACTAGATCCGGTTTCTTGGGTAGGGGAGGTCTCGGGACTCGGTTCGGGTTATGGGGATGATGACGGTGTGATTGTTCATCCTTTGGTTTTTGTAATTCCTGTGCTCGGCTGTAGGCACTGGCGATCTCTATTGCGTTCCCCAGGGTAAGGCGGGCGTGTTGGCGAACCCGTTTTTGTGTGGAGGGATGCAGGGACGCCAGAAACTGCTCCAGGTAGATTTTAGAGAGGATTTCTTCCTTTGTGGCAGTGGCGGGTCATAGCCAACGGTCAGCCAAGTCCTTAATGCGAAAAGATAAAGCCCTAGACGTTTCTTGAGGCCCTTCTCTGGCCTGTCGTAGCCTCAACCTGTACGTTTCGTCGTCTATGCCTAGACGTTCCAGAATGCAAGTTTTAATATCAGCGTAAGGGGTTTGCCCTTGAATGTTGGCCTGTTGGTACGCTGCTTGTAACTCGCCCGTTAGCAGTGGACCCTGATAGTGACCCCAACGATCAGGCGGCCAAGCAGCAGCTTGGGCCAGGCGCTCGAAATTAGTAAAGAAAAAGTCCGGGTCTTCTCCGGGTACATACTTTTGGAGAACCACCGAGGGGAGTGATGCAACAGGTCTTTGTTGGCCTAGTACATCGGTGAGGCGGCCCATAGCTTGATCCTGGGCTACCCCTTGGCCTTTCAATACATCGTGTAACTGTCCTCTGTCGTCTTCGGCGGTTTTAAGAAACTGCTCCATCATCTTTCCCAGCTGCTCCTGGGTCTCCGCCAGTTTCTTTACAGCGGCCTCCATGCTTCCGGACGATCTCACTTCTGACACCACCTGTGATCGTGGGCTGTGTGCGGACCGGAATAACAGGCGTGGAGGCCGTATATAGTGGGCTATTTGTGAGCCGGTTTTTATTCTAAGTGTACATAGGTTTCAGTTTGTGAGAAAAGAAAAAGGACAGGGGTGGCTTCGGGTTGATGTTTGGTCGTCAGTCGTCCCAGTAGTTCCTCGGAAGGGCTGGTTCTTGGGTAGGCGTTGGTTGGGGTCGTCCAGCAGGTCCAGTTGGCCGTTCGCCGGGATAGTGGTTCCTCGGAGGTATGGGAAGGAGAGAAAGAGAAAGGGCTGTTAGTTTGACTGTTGTAGGTTGCCTTGATACCGAATACTGTCACCAGGTGTGTCGGATAAGAACGGACCGTGAGGAGGGTGGGGAATGGGACAAGATGGAGAGGAAAAAGAGTATCAGGGAGAAAGAGGGGTTGGTGCTGTCGTGAACAAGTGCAGGAATTCTGTACAGTGACGGAACGTGAACTATACAATGATATACAGTGGCAAGTGCAAACGTGCGGTCGTGACTGTTTTAAGCTACGGCTATTTACACTCTTCAATATACAAAGGGTTCGTAACTCACGTGCCCCGCCGCAACTCTCCCGTGAGTTGCCGCCGCTCTCCAGCGTCCTCCACCGGACTCCACCAGTCCTCGGTCCAGACTTCCTCGTCTTCACCGATGCTCTTCGTAGGTTCACCGTCAGCTGTCTCCTGCCACGAGTCCAACTCCTTGAACGAACTGCTGTCTTCGCTTCCGGCTTTTCCGTGTTCCGGCTCCGAGTAAGGGGATGGACTTCCAGGGTTACTCGGGAGTCCTTCCGGTTTTCCATTTGTTGTGATTGGGTCCTGCAAAGAAGGAGAGAAGGGTGGAGCCCGAGATGCTTGAGAGGCCGGAGGATCGGTCGGAGATGTCCGGGATCTTGAGCGACAAGGCGACCTAGGCGAGGTAGGGGCCGTGTCCCGTTCACAGTATGACACTGAACAACAAACTTTCATTTGATGCCCAGTCAAACAAAATGGCATCTTCGGTTTGGTACATACTGAAAATGATAAGGAAGTTTAAATCTATCTGCCTGGCCTATAAAGCTCTTCATGGATGTGGCTCTCAGTTTCTAAAAACTCATCTCAAACTGTACGAGCCTTCCA
This sequence comes from Lissotriton vulgaris, assembly GCF_964263255.1. Lineage (NCBI taxonomy): Eukaryota > Metazoa > Chordata > Amphibia > Caudata > Salamandridae > Lissotriton > Lissotriton vulgaris. The sequence goes on along the minus strand of NC_141699.1, from coordinate 361,365,777 downwards.
GGAATCTTAGATCTAGCCAAGCCAAATTGATTCAGGTCCCAAAACACAGAATAGCCAGGTGGGGAGGGAGAAGCTTCCTGCTACATACAGCTAAGGGCTGGAACCTTCTCCCAATTTCCATCAAAAATAGTCCATCACTGCTCTCCTTCACGAAAGAAGTGAAAACATGGCTTTTCACTGCCAGCTAGATCTTAGTCCTGTCGGATCCCGAGTCTCACTGAATCTACTCAGCGTCAAGACAGCCATGGGCAATCGCGCACTCTATAAATTTATACATTAAATCAATGCAGGCACCCTTGCACCATAGTGCACATAAACAATCTTTCTTGCCGATGCGCTGTTTCTACGTGTACTGCACAATGCAGCACACAGAAACAGCAAAAACAAGAAGAAATTAAATATTTCTCCTCGTTTCGCCATGTTACGACCAGGTATTACCTGTGGTACTCAGGTGATAAGAAGAACCGATTTAGAGAAAGTTTTCAAACATGACTGTTTGCGATAGATTTTGAACAAATTATACAAGTGCTTTATCTGTAATATCACAATTTGCAGGTCAGCAAGTCTTGCCATAAGTTTATGATCTACAGTGTCGAAGTCTGCCACAAAACCTTATAGAATTAGAGCTCAGGGTAAGTTAGAGTCAACAGCTCTTCATAGATCATCTAACACCGCAGCCAGCACAGATTCAAAACTTCTACCAGGTTGAAAACAAAACTGTCCATCAGCTGGTAAAAAAAGAGTTTTCAAGGTAGTTAGACAGGTCCAACATCCAGTAGAAGAGTGATAAGGTGATAATTTGTAGGGTCCTATGAGTCAGGGGAAGGCTTTCTAACAGATGTTTTACAGTTTCTTGTTTAAGCTCACGAGGTACCACATCATGATCCAGTGATAGTTCTAAAATATTGAATATGTTTTTGTTATTCCTGGGGTCTCTAAGTTAAGAAGTATAATGGGATCTGTAGAGGAGCTCAATTTGTAAGTTTTGATGATTTCCATTAGAGTCTATAGTTAGGTAAACTGTTTGAGGGGCAGAGAAGGGCCTTCACACACATCAGTGAATGACAAAGTTCTGTATTAGTTAAGAATTATTTAAAGTTGTTATTATTGTTGCTTAATTAAAAAAAAGAAATGCAGAAACCCCAAGATTTCCTTAGGAGCTCTTCGTCTCGCTGATCAATTTTGGGGCTGCCGAATACTGCAGCTGCCTCTTCCTTAAACTACCATACACTTCCTGTCTCTTTTTCGCCTCCTAGTAGGTTCTTTTTTATCCCTGCTTTATCACGTTTTTCCTATATTACTCTTGTTCTTTCTTTCTCTCTCTTGCTCAAAATGTTATAATGAAGAAGTAAATGGTGCTGGTGGGTGATGTGTTTTTTCTCTTCCAGGTTTGGAGGTGTAATTTCTGACACTGAGGAATGTACCGCTACCATTGACGTGAAGACCTGTTCCTACAAAGCGGTTAATAAGTTTCAACCCAATTTCCCATGTCAAATGTGACGCCTCCTTAATTTTTAACAATCAACTACTAAGAAAGAAATATTGGCTTTAGGGCCTTTGAAGTCATCTGTCTATGCTGAGCGGAGGTTGGTGGTGATGGGGTAGACGGGATTGGTAGTACCAGCATTTTCACACCGACAAGAGCTTTAATAAAAGCAGCAGGCAGCAGTAAAAGCACCTCTTACTTTTATGTCTCAACTACAGACAGCTTTTATATGTCGGTTGTTGAATACCTGTTGTGTACAATACCAACACTTATAGAGTTGGCTTTGAATCAGCCCACCACATGTCTTTTGTTGGCTTTCTTGTCAATTTCATATTGTTCCAGTGGGTTTACTCCCCCTTGTGCTTGTCCCTACCCTGAAGAATATCTGCTTTCTCATCCTTTTGATTGAATTACTTGTATCCTTCCATAGCTCACACTAGGGAATTATATTTCTCTTTTTCTTTGTAGGCTCAATTGGAGTGAATGTCTTTTCTTGCTATCTCCCCCCATGTCCTCTTTAGCCCCTCAGCCACCCATACCCTGCGCTCTCTATGTGGCTCCCTACCCCTCCTGGCACATCTGTAAAAGCACAGCATCAAATACATTTTTGCCAGACAACTAAATGGCAGACTTTATCTTGGTTTTCTTTTTATCTCTTACATTCTATGTGTTGCATGAAAGCCCAGAGCTTAGCATACAAAGACAGCAGTGTGTCAGGCTGCTGCACTCACTCAGCCTTCCTTTGGGGACAAAATGTGTACCTGGAACGATGTCTCTTTTCTCAAGCTCATTAATCTGTTCCCAGGTTGTTGCAGAGCATCACATGGCTACAACTTTTGGTCTAGATCCTATTTGTGGGTAAGGTAAATGTCAAACATTTATCTTTAAATTCAGTCACTTCCCAAAACATCTGTTATCCTCTTGTAAGTACCTGTAACTAGATCTCTGTGTTGGCTTAAAGCCCGATCACTTGCTTTTGTAATTTTCCTCAGTTTCCTGTCTCAAATGTGAAAAATAAAACTTGTAGTTAATAAAGTTTGAAAATATTGTATTCATATATGTTTCAAAATTCCTTAAGATGTGTGTTCCCGCCAGTACTTTGAAATGCTTTTTGTTTTGACTTCCTAAACAATGCTTGACAAATAACCATTGGTAAAGCTACTAGCTTAACACATATTTTGTAAAGGTTAGACCTACTGGCTTTGCCTATGCGTGTTTTTTTTAATACCAACTCCACCTTGCTGACCATATTCAATTGTGTTTTGTTGGTGGGCGTCCATTCTGTTGCCAAAAAAGTTTAGAGAGATAATACCAAAGGGTGCATTTTATTCATCACGTTTTCATATATATTGACTGAAATGCAAAGAGTTTTAGAGGCAGTTCTGGAAAATAATGAAGTATTCCAATATTTCGGGGCCAACCAGAGTACTCAGAAACAATGTTTTTCTTTAGAAGCAAAACATATATGCCCCCTTTCCTCTAGAATAAGTAAATTGTGCTCCCAGTACAAATACTGGATGGCTTTTTTTTTTTTTTTAAGACCAATGGTCCCAAACTTTATTTAGATTCACAGATGAGTAAAACAGCAGTCACACAGTGTCATAACAATAAACCACTACTACAAGCGGTACTCGGCTATCAGTACATAATGACATGTCAATTAAATACGAGTGAAAATAAACAGTAGCCAGTGGTAATGCATTAGTTCACAAGTAGCGGTGCTAGAAAATGTCTCGTGTCGCAGCGCTTGCGGCTCATAGCACTGCGCTAGGACCAGGGTGCTGTAAGAAATCCGACAGTCATTGCATTAAGTTATGTTCCCTGTTCAGTACAGTAGCGAGCTGGAACAGGATCACATCCCCTGTCGTCACATGGATCGCTGGGCTTCCGCTACCTGCACATGGAAACACCCAGTTGCCATTGTATGATACGGAAACAGGGAGGGGGGGGGTCGAGCATTAGCGCGTGTACAAACTCAACAGTCTCTGCGTCAACCAAAAGGTATAACTGGGAATTAAAAGAAGAGGGGGAGGGAGAAACATTTCAACAACTGCTGGACTAGCGTGTGTGCGTGTGGTGGTGTGTCTTGAATCCTAGCTGTGTGTGGTGCACCCTATATGGGCTGCGCAGGGGCGGGGGTGATCGAGGATGTGGTGTCGCCGCGGTCGCTGGGCGGAGGCAGGGGGGGGGAGGAGGCAGCGGGGGGGGCAGCGGCGGGGAGCTGCAGGGGACATCGCTCATTGTGCAAAATCCCGATAGACGGGGCAGGCGGCGGGGGGGGGGGGGAGGAGGGGGGGGTACGGCAGTGGGGGGGGACGCGGCAGTGGGGGGGGGAGGGGGCAAATTCCGTGGCCTATACGGGCAGCAAATTACAAAAAGCAAGCAACAGGGCCCCTTCTATTCCGCGTCAGGTTGGCACTCTATACCGGCCCGGGCGCATGCCCTGTGGTACGCGATCAGGGTAGCGTCCCAGTCTTGGGCGATCGGGTATTTCCGTAGGCCAGTGGTCTCCTCTCTGTGTAGTGACACACTCTCCGCACTGGCCCAGTTGCCAAAAGAGCGACGCCAGTCTGCAGGGCGCGGCGGGTTGGCGTTTTTCCACCGTTTCGTAATGAGGCGTTTAGCCGTAATGAGGCCTAAGTCCCAAAAGCGTGCCCGCAGCTTGGTCTGCTTGGTTCTCCTGTAGAGCCCCAGTCTTGGGGAGAGTGTCGCCCGTGGCTGCCGTCAGCGTGTCAGCGACCGTTGACCAGTACGAGGCGAGGTGGGCGCAGTTCCAGAGTGCGTGCAGGAAGTCGGAGTCTAGGAGGCCGCATCTGGGACATGTCGACAAAGCGATTCAGTTTGTCAGGAGACAAATATGCTCGATGAATGATATAATATTAGATGGTTTTAAATCGCGCGTTGCGGGGGACATTTCTAGCGCCCGCTAATATTGCGGTCCATTGTTTGTCCGTCCAGTCGGAGCCCCGGTCGGTCGTCCACTTCTCCCTCAGCTTTTGGGAGGAGAATTGAGTGAGGGTGTGTAGTGCCTGTGCCAGCCAGTGCACTATATGAGATCACAGACACTTAACTACCCACTGGTAGTTCGGTGTCTGTGGTCAGGGTCTCGAAGGGCAACAACACTCCGTCGCTATAGAGGCCGCTCAGATCTTCCAGGTCTGCCGCCGTCCAGCTGCGTAGCGCAGTCGAGGACAGTATGCTAGTGCCCAAGGGAGTTCCCAGTAGAGGTAGGTTCGGAGCGTAGGGCACTGTACCTTTGGTAAGTCTGAGGGCTCGCGCAAAGCACCGCTTCACGATCGCCACATGGACTTGCGCGGGATGTCGCCCCTGCGTTAGGGGGTGGAAGAGTGTGAGCACCTGCACGGGGGGCAGAGTGGTGTCAGTCGTGGCCGTGTCTATCAGGTTCTTGCCGCTCAGCCAGTAAGCGACCCATTGCAGCTGGGCCGCTAAGTAATATAGCTCCTGGTTGGGGACGGCTAAGCCTCCAGCTTCCGTGGCCGCATATAGAGTCTTTAACGCTACCCGGGGTCTCCCTTTGTTCCAAATAAGGCGTCTGGTGAGAGTTTCCAGCTCTCTGAATATGCGCGCTGGCACATACACTGGCAAGTTAGCATAATAATAGAGGAGCCGGGGGAGCATTATCATTTTGGTCAGTGCCACTCTGGCCGGCACATTCAGTGGGAGGGAGTTCCAGAACGTGACCTGGGCCGTGAGTGAGGATATAGCTCTCACCAGGTTGCCCTCCAGGAGATCCACGGGGTCTCGATATATCAAGATCCCTAGGTACCTGAATACCGTCGGGTGCCATCAGAGCGTCTCCCCAATCATGCGCACCTCACATTGCGGCATCTCGCCACCGAATGCGTAGGTTCCCGATTTGGCCCAGTTAACGTGGAGCCCCGACATATCTCCGAATGTACGGAAGATGTCCGCGATTGCCTCAGGTATGCATGTGAGATCTCTGACATTCAGTAGTAGATCATCGGCATATAGAGACACCGAGTGTATGCCGTCCGCTAGTGGGATGCCCCACGTGGCGCCGGAGGTGCGGAGCAGCTCCGCCAATGGCTCCATCGCCAGGGCGAATATCATAGGGGAGAGGGGGCAGCCCTGTCTGGTACCCCGCCCAATGCGGATCCTGTCGGAAAACAACCGCCCAGTCCGGACACGTCCTTCGGGCGCCTGATAGAGGAGCCCCACCATTTGGATATAAGCGTCGCCTAGTTCGTATTTCTCAAGGACTCGGAGGAGATACGGCCATTCCACCGAGTCAAGCGCTTTTTCCAGATCGAGCACGATACACCCTGAACGCGGCCAGGTGGGGGTTGCATACCGTTGGATCCTAAAAAACCGGCGTAGGTTGTAGGACGTGCTCCGGGTGGGCACGAAGCCATTTTGGTCAGCGTGTACTAGCGCGGGAACCAGCGGTGCAAGTCTCCGGGCGAGCGTCGCAGCCAATATTTTGTAGTCGGTGTTGAGGAGTGCCAACGGTCTGTATGAGCCAAGTTCGGTCGCCTCCCTACCTGGTTTCAGCAGAGAGACCACGTTGGCTTCGTTTAGGGACGCCGGGAGCTCAGCATCTTCCAGTGCCGCCTTATACATTCTCAGCAGTTCTGGTATTAGCACCAGTGAGTAGGCTTTATAGAACTCTGCCGGGAGCCCGTCAGGGCCCGGCGCTTTGCTATTGGAAAGGGAGAAAATCACGTCCCGTAATTCCTCACCGGTAATTGCAGCACCCAGCTCCGCCTGGTGGGCAGTAGTGGCTGTTGGGAGCTGTAGGGTCGTTAGATAGTCCACGATCTCCACCACGGTGGCCCGCAGCCGTGTGCTATACAGGGACTTGTAATGTGACGTGAACGCCTCATGGATCTGTGTCTGGGTGTAGACCGCGACGCCTTGGGTCGTGCGGATCGACAGGACCGGCGCAGATTGCGTGTCTTGCCGTATCAGCCACGATAGCAGTCTGCCAGGTTTGTCCCCCGCGTTGTGGGTGCGCGCGGAGTGGGCCGCGAAGTTAATGTTCTTCAGGCGCTCCATCAACGCAGCGTGATCTGCTCTGGCCGAGATCAGCTGGGAATCATCGCCTCCCGTCGCCTCCCGTTCTTTAACCAGTAGCTCCTCCTCCGCCCTTATCAGATCTCTCTCCACCTGGCCTCGTAGGCCCGCCTGCACACTAAGGCAGCCTCCCCGGATGACTGCCTTGAAGGCGTCCCACTCAATTCTCGGGGAGGATGTCGAGTCGGTGTTGTCCTCAAAATATTGTATGACTCTCCTGGACATCTCCTCCCGGAATGGCGGGTCGAGTAGGAGGTCCGGTTGTAAGCGCCATGTGGGTACGGGCGGACGTGGGCGCCGCCATCACCAGTGTGTGCGGGTTATGGTCCGAGTGCGTCCGTCCCAGATAGTCTGCGTCAGTCACAGACGAAATCAGGTCGCGGGACAGCATGTATCGATCCAACCTAACATGCAGAGAATGGGCTCCCGAGTAATAGGAATACACCCGGGCGGTGGGATTCCTGACTCGCCAGGCATCGTGCAGGTTCCATTGCGTCCCCCAGTCGGTTAGGGCCCTGGAAGTCGCTTGCGCTGGGGCGATTGCTGCTGGGGGGGACGAGCGGTCAAGGGAAACATCTAGTACGCAGTTGTAATCCCCACCCACCATCAAGGGTACGTCTGGCCAGGTCGCAATTACTGTCGACAAGCGCGTGAAGAATTTCCCCTGTTCCACATTGGGTGCGTATATGGAGGCTATTACAACTTGCTGCCCGTCTAGTTTGCCCTGTATGAAGACGTAGCGTCCCTCGGTGTCGATATTGCTGTGTGTAAGTGCGAATGGAACCCCAGGTCTGACCCAGATCAGGGTCCCCCGCGCGAACGCTGAAAAGGTCGTGGCGTATATCTGCCCCCTCCACCTACGGCGAAGTGCGGCCACCTCAGCGGACAAATACTGGGTGGCTTGCTGGCTAAAATGTGTGCCAAAGAAGCATTGGCAATGTAGGCTTGCATTTGCTGAACTGCACCAGTTGACAGGCTTTGGTTCTCATAGGTATGGGGGTGACTCGAAGTGGGACGGTTAAGAAGAGACTCACCACTTTGTCATTACCATGGGTAGCATGGACCTGTGTTTGCAGGTGTTCCTCGACAGGAGTTTGCAACTGAGGCCAATAGTGTAAAGAGGATCCTAGAGAGGTACAGCTGGGTTATGGTACCACATTTGACTTTTGGGCATAAACAAATAAGCACTATTGGATATATTTTGTTTACCTTTTTTTAGTGACTGTCAATCATTGTTCCACTTTCTAAAAAATATTAGACCATGAAATTTAATTTTAAAAAACGATTAATACCAGTTGCAGGGAAGACGCTGATTAACATCCACAAACACAAAAACATGTACATGTATTCACTATGAAATTTGGGTGATAATTTAGAGGTGCTCAGCCTGCATATGTACTGGTGTGCGCACACTAGAATCATAGGTTATATGTAGCTTGAGATTAGTAATTGCTTGTATTGATTGGAGTAACAGAGAGAATTCTCACAAACTTGAATACCAAGAGGGAAAGGGCGCTGATAGAGGACGCTTGGCAGCTTAAGAGATGCTTGGGTATATTTGGGCATTCAGAAATCTGACGGAAGACAATCTGCTGCATGGCACTGTATGGGCTCTATACCAAAAATAAGGTGAAAAATGTATAAATGTGCATGGGCAACACATTTTCTTCCATTTGTTTCCAAGTGTTATTACACATGCCAGATAATTACCATTCACTCCGACTAGTATTCTTCCTGCAAGTCCTTCAGTCCTTATTGTTCCTTGGGCACAGCTATCAGCTTACGATTTGCTCTGAAGGTTTGTCTAGTTAATTCCTATTTTCATATGTGGCTGATAGTCCCTTGTGCTATGCTGTGATGCTATGCCCTGCCTATACAGAAAAATATATGGTTTTATGACACTATATTGAGATCAATAATATCGACCTGCAGTTATCTCATCCAAGTTACCACAACATCACCTATCACCCACTACATCATCAATGTGCGTATACAATGATTATTCTTACCTCCATATCTACTTACCTAGCATTACCTTATCATGTAGTGATTACGTTGATGTAGTCATTGCAATATATTTGCCATGACATGTAGCACATGCAATATAATGGAGATATAGCGAATATATTGTATATATTCTATCTAAAGGATGTCTTTTTTTCTGGTGGATAACTTCAATCACTGCTGATAGGTCCTCCCTCTCACGTTGGTCAACATGTAGTATACAAAACATTTAGGAGCTGATTTAGACTGCGGCTGATGAGTGACTCTGTCACAAATGTGACAGATATCCCTTCCACCATATTAAAAGTGCCATTGGATATTATTCATTTGTAAAACTACAGTCTATATATCAGTTAAATTTGTGAGAGAGTAACCTGTCCACCAAAATCTAAATAGGGCCTTTAATACCTTGAGAGATATGGGGAAGCAGGCTATGCAAGGGTGACAGTTCACGCAATGAATTCATAAGACCTCAGGTTCAAACAGAATGTGAGATAGTCATCCTCAGACAACAAAATACTGGTTCAATGGGGCCAGTATTGTTTCTACTGTGGTAGCACAGGGCCAGACCCAGCTAGAATATAATACATGCTTCTTTTTGAGTTTAATGTGTCCCTCCAATGAGGAGGAAGTGCATTTTCCTCCTTTGTTACATTCTTTCCTGAGATGTTAAGGCTGGCAGATAGAGAACAGTCTTACTAAGACTGGTTAAGTTGGTTTATAGTCAGCCAAGTTCTCCTCTTTGTAAGGCTCTGGTCAACACAAGACAGGAAAAGGGTATACGTGAATTTCAGTTCGAAGGAGGAAAAACTGGTTTAGCAGGAATGTGGTTACTAATGCCCAGACCAGCTACCTCTTTGTGGCATGGGCCCCAAAAAAAATGGGGGTTGTTACATTCAGAGATAATTAAGGTAACCTGTAAGGAAGCCACCAGCTTGTGCAGAATGACAAAGTGTCTTCTGTTGACATAATTTACTCTTCACATGGCGGCCTGGTCCCACCACACCAATATCAATCAATCAATCAATCAAGTGGTTTTATATAGTGTGGCTAATCATCCAAGAGGGTATCCAGGCACCTGGTGGATCACAATGGTTTAGGTGGCTGAGTCGAACAGCCAAGTTGTGAGTGCTCTCTGGAATTCCTGTAGAGTGGTAGAGAGCCATAGCTGCACTGGGAGGTCATTCCAGATTTTCGCAGTGAGGAAGGAGAAGATGAGTCTTCCTCTGTTGCTTCGGTGGATCATGGACCAATCATGTAACAAAGCATGCCATAGACTTTAGAGACACGAAGGACCCTAGTTATGTGGGACTGCTCTGATTTTCCATGCAGAGACCAGCTGATTCTCTCCCCTCCAAAAGTACAGGCAAAAAGGCCTGTCCACATTTATTTATGACAAGTTGGCACTATCTACCCTAAATCCTGCTCTGAGGCGGGAATAAATATCCTTTGACATAGAAGGGAGTTTACATTGAATGCATTACCTTACAATTAATCCCAATCACAGTTAACTTAAAGCAAAATCATATAGCACCTCCTATGCACTTGCAATTGTATTGTCCGCTCAAAAAAACTAAAAACATAAAAAAAAAAACTACGGGGGGAGTATCCTACAGGAAAATCAAGGATTTAATATTATCCTGCCAAAATATAGCCACAGTATCAACCACAATATCATGAAAATACAATGATATAGGTAAGAATAGATTTACTATCTTTAACTCCACATACATATGCCTTGATATATTGGCTGCATGTGTCAGCTGAAACACGCAACTTCAGAAATGAGTGTCTTCGGCAAATAAACAACTATTGAGCAGTTCTTTGGAGTGTCTGCATCTGATCCTTTGCCATGGGAGTGTGGATTGGTGTTTGGCGGATATATTATATATATATATATATATATATATATATATATATATATATATATATATATATATATATATATATATATAACCTACTGGCGGTCGCCAGTAGGTAGTTATAGTTAGGACCTAGTTTCCATAGGAAATCCGCAACATTCTATTTGGAATAACTTTGGCGCCGGTTGACAAATCTTCACGAAATTCTCCAAGAAGATGGGCACTCCGCTCCGCTTCTATCCTGAAAGTTTCGGGGTGAATCGTCAAGCGGGGGCCGAGAAAAAAAGGGGGTCCCAAAATGTGTTTTCCCCATGTAATTTTCCATGGAGACCTTTAGACACGGATACAGCCCGAACTGCTGAACGGAATTACACCAAATTTGGCAAAAAGGTAGAGTTTAGTTCACAGATCACGCTTTTTGTTAAATGGTGTAAATCCGTGCAGTAGTTCCTGAGAAAATCAAAAGTAAAATCATAGATATATCTATGGATAAAGTAGGGTACGCGTATCCGACGAGGATCATACACGTACCCTTACGAGCACGAGCTGCATGCTAATTGGCTGTCAACTATTTGTCAACACTCCAAACCAGGAAGTGTTGGCAGCCATCTTGTGTCTCGGTAGAACCGAGGCACAAGAAACCTAAAATAAAACCTTGCAAAACGCGAGAAGGGGGAAGGGTAGAAACACCCTGACCCCCTAGGCCTGCTCAGGGGGTCCCATAAGGACCCCCAAGGCCCCCCAAATTAAATATAAATAAATAAATCGCAGGATGCGCACATCCTGCCGATAACATTTTTTTTGTTTTTGTTTTTTTAAGCCCCCGGGGGGGCCAACTCCCTTGGGCAATGAATTACTGATATTGGGGGGCCGCCACCTCCCCTGGGGCTTGAAATCGATGAGGGAGGGGGGCCGCGCGGCTCCCCTCCTGGTGCCTTCTGTAGGCCCTGGGGACCGCCAGGGCCGGCTTCTGCAGTGTCCCGGGGTACCCACCCTCGGGACACTGCCGTTTGCAATGACTCCCGCCCTGTCACTGCTTTCCTATTTGGAAGAGAGAGCAGGAAACCTGCTCTCTCTTCCAAATAGGAAAGCAGATTGCTTCTCCACATGGGGAGCAGCATGTTAGCTGCTCCCCATGTGGAAAAGCAATGCCGGCTCCTGCAGGATGCGGGGAGCCAGCTGGGTCTGTTGGGGGATTGGGGTACCCCTCCACGGCCCCCAACGAGGAGGGCCAGCCCCGAGGGATGGGGTCCCCGGGGCTAGTGATGGTCCGGGAGGGGGGCCATGCAGCCCCCCTCCACAATTTGTTTTTAAAACGCCCCCGGGAATGGGGTCCCCAGGGCCATAAGAGGCCACAGGAGGGAGGCAAGGTAGCCCCCCTCCAAAAAGTTTCTTTTTGTTTTTAAAAGGCCATGCCCCGGGGGATGGGGTTCCCGGGGCCGAAAAGGCCTCGGGAAGGGGGCCACACGGCCCCCTTTCCAATTTTTTTATAAAAATTTAAACATTTGGGGGCAGGCCCTGGGGGATGGGGTCCCCAGGGCCAAAAAAAGGAAAAAGAAGGGGGGCTACATAGCCCCCCTTCTTAAAAGTAAATTGAAAAACAAACGGGACTGGGGAGGAGGCCATGCCCCCTCATTGCACCTCTCTACAAACGCGCCCCCTGGCACGTTTGCAGAGGGGGAACTAATTCTCCTTGAATACTGTAAGTCCCTGGGGGCCAACAAGCCCACCAGAAACCTCCAGTATGTGCCAGGGGGCTGCATTGCAGAGAGGTGTAATGAGGCCACACCCCTTTTTACACCTCTCTGCAACACAGCCCCCTGGCACATACTGGAGGTTCCTGGTGTGCTAGTTGGCCCCCAGGTCCCCCCAGTATGCAAGGGAGCATGATCCCCCAACTTAGAACGCGCTACGGGGCGCCTTTGCACAGTGGCGAATGTAGGGGGTTGGGCTTGAGGTGATATGTGTGCAAACACACCCTGTGGCGTGTTTTAAGTTGGAGAATTAATTCCTCTTCAATCCAAAGGTTCCCTAATGGCCAACTAGCCCACCAGGTACCTCCAGTAAGCGCCACGGAGCTGCTTTGCAGAGTGTTGTAAAAAGGGGGCGTGGCCTCTGAACACCTCTCTGCAACGCAGCTCCTTGGCGCATACTGGAGGTACCTGGTGGGCTAGTTGGCCTACAGGGGACCTCAGGATGGAAGAGGAATTAATTCCCCCAACTTAAAACGCGCCACAGGGCGTTTTGCACACATGTCACCTCAGGCCCCGCCCCTTCCTTCACTATTGAGCAAAATATTCCTCTAAAATCAGCCGAACTGCGAATTCCGATTTACTCACCTGTTATCACGAGAGACCTCAGTGCTACATCTTTGAGCCCAGTACTGATCCTCAAAAGTAATTCTAACCATACTTAACAGTAACTCGAATTTCCTTCCATAGGCTAACATTGACTGGTTTCACTTGGAAATTCTTCTAAGTGTGGAGTTTTGGAATTTTAAAATATTCACCTAAAATCATCCGAACAACAAATTCCAATTTACTCACCTGTTATCAGGAGAGAACCCAGTGCTGCACCTTTTAGCCCAGCACTGACCCTGAAAAGTAATTCTAACCGTACTTACCAGTAACTTGTATTTCCTTCTATAGGATATCATTAACTGCTATATATTAAATATATATAAATTAAAAAAATATAACATTTAAAAAAACATTACAATTTCAATATTTAAAAAAAAAATCAATTTATATTAAAAATATGTAATGTAATTTAAAAAATAAAATATCTAAAAATAAATAGTTTAAAACAATGTAGTTAAACAATATAAAATAATATAACAATTAATACATTTAAAAATTATCATTTACAAAACCTTTGAAATTCACTGAAAAAACCATAGGTTTCAGCCACGTTATAGTTAGGAATTAGCATTTAAAAAACCTTAGATATTCACAGAAAAAATGGGTGTGTTAGTGAGTGAATGACTGTCTCAATAGTGTCTTCATGAGTAACTACATATGTTTTAAACTAGTATATGTGAGAATTGGTGTATATCAGTGAGTATATGTGAGAGTGAGAGATTGGAAGAATTCCTGTATAAATTAGTATGTGTTTCTATAAGTGATTGCTTAAGAGAGTAAGTATGTGTAAGGTTCTGTAGAAGTAACTTTGGTGGTGTGTGTATAACTGTATATGCAAGTAAATGGATGTTTGATACTTTGTTTGCATGTGTGACTATGTGTGTGAGTAACTATGAATGAGTGTTGGTGTGTAATAGGATGTATAGGTGTATGAGTACATATGATTGGTGAGTACATGTATGAGTGACTGTATAGGACTGTTGGTGAATGAGTGGAAGTGTGTGTAGATCTTGGAATTACTGATTATGTGTGTTGTAAATGGTTATGGTATGTCCATTGTTTTGAAAATGTTAGTTTTTATGTTTGCGTGAGTGTGTGTATCCAAGGTTATATTAGGGTGAGAGGAGGTCTGCCACTCTATCACAAGGTTGTCATATGTGACGTCATCAGCAGAAGTGCATTGCGGACGTGAGTTATAGTTAGCTGAACTAACTATAACGGGGGAATTTCTATGGTTTTGTACTTGTGAAATGTCCAACTAACTATAACGCCCCTGAAACCTTTGTTTTTTTTCAGTGAATTTCTAAGGTTTTTTAAATGCTAATTTCTAACTATAACGTGCCTGAAACCTATGTTTTTTTTAGTGAATTTCAAAGTTTTTTAAAAATGCTAGTTTCTAACTGTAACGTGCCTGAAACCTGTGGTTTTTTAAGTGAACTTCTAATGTTTTTTAAATGCTAGTTTCTAACTATGCCTACAGAGGTAGGACATGTGAAGAAAGAAGAAAAAACTCACAGAAAGAAGAAAAAGAAATGCAGAAAAAAGCAACAGAAGTCCTCAAAGACAAAGAAAAGTGCAGGAAGAAGGAAGATGTGCAGAAAGAACAAACAGGGGAGCAGAAAGAGGCCTTGTTGCAAAATCATCCTGTACCCTCAACTTTTTCAGATGGGTACTGGTGGTAACTGACTCTAACCATTCCTAGAGCCAGTGCTATGCTAAAAGACACTTAGGATACAGTGAAAACACCTACATACACTAGGGAACACTATGCGTTGGGGTACCCCTGTCGAGCAGGGGGATTAAAACTACCTCTTAAAACGCTCCACAGGGCGCGTTTGCACACTTGTGAAGGGAGGGGGTGCTTGAGGTGACGTGTGCAAACACGCCCTGTGGTCGTTTTAATTTGGGGGATAAAGTCCCCTTGAATCCTGAGTGTCCCTTGGGTCCAACTTGCCCACCAGGTATCTCGAGTTAGCGCCAGAGAGCTGCGTTGCAGAGGGGTGTAAAAAGGGGCACGGCCTGGACCACCTCTCTGCAGCACAGCTGCGCTTACTGGAAGCACCTGGTGGGCTAGTTGGCCCCCAGGGGCCCTCAGGATTGAAGGGGAATTATTTCCCCAACTTAAAACGCGCCACAGGGCGTGTTTGCACACGTCACCTCAGGCCCCATTCCTTCCCTTCACCACTATGTAAACGCACCCTGTGGCCGTTTTAAGTTGGGAGATTAAGTCCCCTTAAATCCTGAGGGTCCCTAGGGTCCACCTAGCCCACTAGGTACCTCCAGTAAGCGCCACAGAGCTGCGTTGCAGAGAGGTGTAAAAAGGGGCACGGCCACGCCACAGGGCGTGTTTGCACACGTTACCTCAGGCCCCGTCCCCTCCCTTCCCCACTGTGTAAACACGCCCTGTGTCCATTTTAAGTTGGGAGATTAAGTCCCCTTGAATCCTGAGGGTCCCTAGGGTCAAACTAGCCCACTAGGTACCTCCAGTTGGCGCCGTTGCAGAGAGGAGTAAAAAGGGGCATGGCCTCTGAACCACTCTCTGCAACGCAGCTCCCTGGCGCATACTGGAGTGTGACCGGGTGTAGTGGTGAGGGGTTACCCGGAGTTCTGAGAATTGGGTCAGGGACAGGACTGCTAGGCAAACCCGGTAGAGAATCAGAAACTGGATGGACAGCAGGTCTTGGAAGCAAAGAGGGTTTTATTGGTATTGTACGTTTAGGGTTTGGTTGCAAAGTTCTCCGGGTCCTAAACGTAAGTCTCTCCCTAGCAAATTGACTGGGATCCGTCTTTGAACCGGGGTTGTCTCCTTCTCTCGGGTCTTTGGTCTTCCGGTCTTGGCCTCAAGGTCTGGTCAAGGAGGTGTCTCGTCGCTCCGGAGCCCATGAAAAGGAAGACCAACAGAGAGGGAACCGTTAGTTCTACAGTCTTTTTGGGAATTGCACCTTGGGGCCGTGTGAAGTGGGGGAAGGAGGGCACCAGTGTTGAACTTGCTGCTATTCAAACGGTGACGTGGGGAGGGTACAGAAGGTGAGGGATAAACGCGGGGTAATGAACACAAGAGGTAGGGAAATACGAGGAAACACGAACGGGGTTTGCTGTACACTATTTACATGCACGCCGTCTTCCCACCCACACGCCATACGTTCCCGTACCTGGGACAGCCACGCTCCTCCCCCGGGAGAGTGGCACGGCGGCTCACAGGGTTGTTGGCCTCCTGGCTCTCCGTGGGGCTCGTCTCTTCCGGCCTGTTCTTCGGAATTCCTTCGGTGTCCTTCTTTACCGACTTCTCCGCTTCTTTCCAACCGCTCTCCGACGCCGCTCCTTGCCTTCTCCTCCTCCGGGGTGATGTCACACGCTTCCTTCCGTACTTCCTGCTCTTTATCCAATCCGACCTCGCAGACGTATACAGGAGGAGGGGTCACCTCCTCCTCTGAGTACGCCCAATTAAAGGCGCCGCGTTCCTCATCTACGTCGTCCAGTCCTGTATCCCAGGGGTCAGTCTGTAAGGAAGGAGGCATGACAGGGTCAGTTACGGGAGTCCACCATTCCTCGGTAGCACTCCGCCTCGCTCTGTTACATTCCTCCCCCCCTGGATTCTCCCGATCGGGGAGAACCGGCATGCGAGAGAGATAATCAGCGTTCCCATTGTCCCTTCCCTTCCTATGCACCACCGTAAAGGCAAAGGGCTGAAGAAAGAGGGACCATTGTAGAATCCGTGCATTCTGAGTCCTGTTCCTCTGCATCCACTGCAGCGGCGCATGATCGGAATACAACGTGAACGCCCTTCCCTCCAGATAATAACGTAGCTTATCCACAACCCAGCATATAGCTAAACACTCTTTTTCAACCGTGGGATACTTCCTTTCCCTAGGGTGGAGCTTGCGGCTGACATACAATACGGGATGTTCATCGTTGTCCTCCCCTATCTGCGACAGAACTGCCCCGATTCCCGTCTCTGAAGCATCAGTGGCCAGTATAAAGGGACGCCCGAAATCGGGTGGAATAAGCACAGGACTGGTGGTAATGGCTCTCTTCAAGTGAAGAAAGGCGTTCCTGGCTTCCAGGGGAGGGGGTTGAGGCAGTGCATTTCTGACGTTCTTCTGCAACAAATTGGTCAGGGGGGAGGCGATGTCTGCGAAGTTCTGAATGAACCTTCGATAGTAGCCCATGAGGCCCAGGAACGCCCTTAGTTCCCGTTTCGTGGAGAGAAATGGGGTCTCTGTTATGGCTTTTATCTTCTCTTCTTGGGGAGCTATTACCCCATCCCCTAGCATGAAGCCGAGGTATTTCACTTTTGGGAAGGCTGCTCAGGACTTCTTGGCATTAATATGAAGACGGGCCTTACCCAGAGAGGACAGTACGTTAGCCAGATGTTCTAAGTGTTCTTTCCAAGTTTGACTGAAAATGACAATGTCATCAAGGTACACCGAACTATAGGCGGTATGAGGGGCCAATACAATGTTCATAAGCCTCTGGAACGTGGCAGGAGCCCCGTGGAGTCCGAAAGGGAGGACGTTGAATTCGTACAGACCGTCCTCGGTGGCAAAGGCTGTTTTGTGACGGTCCTCCTCCCTTAGGGGCACCTGCCAGTATCCTTTTGTCAGATCCACCTTTTCCCTTTATCATAACATTGCTTTTGGTGATTTTGGGCCGACTTTAGATTCGAGTAGGCGAGATCTCTCAACTTGCCTAATCTGGACCGCAACTGCTGGGTGTAGTCCAGTAGTGAACGTTGCTCCTGAGCCTCTTCTCTTTCCCAGACGTCTCTAGTTATTTCAAGTAGTGACCTTGGTTGCCGGTCATACAATAGTTCAAACGGGGAGTATCCCAGGCTGCTCTGGACTTGGGCCCTTACTACATACAGGGCCAATGGGAGCATTTTGTCCCAGTCTTTATTTTCGTCACTCAACAGTTTCCTAAGAGTGGATTTTAAAGTCCTATTGTACCGTTCCACTAAACCATCCGTTTGGGGGTGGTAAGCGGAAGTACGGATGTGTTGAAGGTCCAGGGTCTTGCAAACCTCCTTCATCATCCGTGACACAAAAGGAGTCCCCTGATCCGTTAGGATTTCCCGGGGAAATCCGACTCTTGAAAACAGTTCCACTAGCTTCTCTGCTACGTTCTTGGTGGTTGGGGTGTGTAGAGGAAATGCCTCAGGGAAGCGGGTGGAGTAGTCCACCACCACTAGAGCATAAGTGTGACCCCGAGAAGTGCGGGGCAAGGGTCCTATGAGGTCCATCCCCACGCATTCCCAGGGATTACCTATTACGGGCAGGGGTTGCAGAGGCACCGCTGGGGGTTTAGTCAGGTTTCTCCTCTGACACACCTCGCAGTGTTGGCAGTAGGCTTCGGTCTCTTTGTAGATTCCGGGCCAAAAAAACAGTCTCAGTATATTTTGGGTGGTCTTTTCGGCCCCCCTATGTCCTGCGGTTAAATGAGTGTGTGCATAGAACAGTATCTGTTCACGGAACTCTTTTGGTACCACCAGTTGCCCTTGGTCCCCCTCTTTCCCTTCTCGATAGAGTAGATCGTTTACGATCCTAAACCTGGGGTATCCCTGAACAGTGCCGGTGGTTTGCGCCACGTGGGCTGCTTCCCACGCATTCAAAAGGGTCGGATCGTTGGCTTGTGCGAATTTGAACTCCTTGTCTATGACCCAGGGTTCGACTGATAAGAAGGCCTCCACCGGTCGACTGGCTAACTCTCGTTTAAATAAGGCCAGGAAATGGGGATTATCCACCCCGAGGATCAACTCCTCGGGTAGTGACGCAACCACTCCTACTCTCACTGAGCATGGTTCCCTTCCTATCGGGTTTATAGTGATGCGTGCAAGGGGATATGTCTTCACGTCCCCATGGACACACCGGATGTGTACTACGCCCTCCCGCCCTATTTGGGATGGTACCAGCAATTTCTCCCGTATGACGTATTGTCTGCACCCTGAATCGAGAAGCGCCTTTACAGGTGCTTGGTTCACCAGTACCCTTACATAATAAGAAGGTCCCATTTCGGCGGAGTACATCACAGCTTTGGTTATGTACCCAACTTCCATGGGTTCCTCAACCGGTTTCTTTCTGGGGCACAACCTCGCAATATGGCCCCACTCCCCGCATTCAAAGCACTGGGGTCCCCTCATTGGAGTAACATCCGGACGGAATGGCCGTGGCTTTAGGGGTTCGTAGATGGGTTTCTTTTTCTCTGTCTTAGGGGGTGGTACCAGAGCCACCATTTTCAGGCGTAAATACAGTGTCTTAGGGTTTTCCCCCGTGACCCCTTTCTCCTTCCGAAACCTGAGTCTATATGCTTCAGGGTCCATCCCGAGGTGATCTAGTATCACCTCCTTGATTGCAGTATATGAGGAGGTACCAGCATGATTTGCGACCTGGTACGCCGTCTGTGCTTCGCCCGTCAGCAAGGGCGCAAGAAAAAAGAGCCATTTTTCCTCTGGCCACCCACACGCCCGTGCGGCCCTCTCGAAATTGACGAGGAAGGCATCCGGGTCTTCTCCAATTACATACTTCTGTAAGGAGACTCCGGCTGGATGTGGTCCGGCCGGTCAACGATCCACCGAGACAGCGGTCCCCGGTGTCTGAACCACTTTTTGCAAACTATCCATTTGTTGCGTCATAGTGCTACGGAACAGGGCTCGATCCGCATCCGCTGTACTGATTTGTTGGCTGACCGCCCATTCCAGTTTTTGCTGACCATCGACTAGTGTCTGTATGATTTGTTCCATAGTCGTTTCTTGCTCAGAGGGAGTAGATCCCACTTCTGACACCACTGTGACCGGGTGTAGTGGTGAGGGGTTACCCGGAGGTCTGAGAATTGGGTCAGGGACAGGACTGCTAGGCAAACCCGGTAGAGAATCAGAAACTGGATGGACAGCAGGTCTTGGAAGCAAAGAGGATTTTATTGGTATTGTACGTTTAGGGTTTGGTTGCAAAGTTCTCCGGGTCCTAAATGTAAGTCTCTCCCTAGCAAATTGACTGGGATCCGTCTTTGAACCGGGGTTGTCTCCTTCTCTCGGGTCTTTGGTCTTCCGGTCTTGGCCTCAAGGTCTGGTCAAGGAGGTGTCTCGTCGCTCCGGAGCCCATGAAAAGGAAGACCAACAGAGAGGGAACCGTTAGTTCTACAGTCTTTTTGGGAATTGCACCTTGGGGCCGTGTGAAGTGGGGGAAGGAGGGCACCAGTGTTGAACTTGCTGCTATTCAAACGGTGACGTGGGGAGGGTACAGAAGGTGAGGGATAAACGCGGGGTAATGAACACAAGAGGTAGGGAAATACGAGGAAAGACGAACGGGGTTTGCTGTACACTATTTACATGCACGCCGTCTTCCCACCCACACCGCCATACGTTCCTGTACCTGGGACAGCCACGCTCCTCCCCCGGGAGAGTGGCACGGCGGCTCACAGGGTCGTTGGCCTCCTGGCTCTCCGTGGGGCTCGTCTCTTCCGGCCTGTTCTTCGGAATTCCTTCGGTGTCCTTCTTTACCGACTTCTCCGCTTCTTTCCAACCGCTCTCCGACGCCGCTCCTCGCCTTCTCCTCCTCCGGGGTGATGTCACACGCTTCCTTCCGTACTTCCTGCTCTTTATCCAATCCGACCTCGCAGACGTATACAGGAGGAGGGGTCACCTCCTCCTCTGAGTACGCCCAATTAAAGGCGCCGCTTTCCTCATCTACGTCGTCCAGTCCTGTATCCCAGGGGTCAGTCTGTAAGGAAGGAGGCATGACAGGGTCAGTTACGGGAGTCCACCATTCCTCGGTAGCACTCCGCCTCGCTCTGTTACATGGAGGTACCTAGTGGGCTAGTTGGCCCACAGGGACCCTCCGTATTTAAGGGGAATTAATTCCCCAACTTGCAACTCGCCAGGGGGCGCGTTAGCACAATGGTGAATGAAGGGGGCGGGGCCTGAGGTGACATGTCTGCAAACACGCAGTTTCAAGTTGGGGAATTTATTCCTCTTCAATCCTGAGGGCCCCTGAGGGCCAACTAGCCCACCCGGTACCTACAGTAAGCGCTAGAGAGCTGCGTTGCAGAGAGGTTTTCAGAGCCACACCCCTTTTTACAACACTCCGCAACACAGCTCCGTGGTGGTTACTGGAGGTACCAGGTGGGCTAGTTGGTCCCCAGTAACCCTTAGGATTGAAGAGGAATTAATTCCCCAACTTAAAACACGCAACAGGGCGTTTGCACACATGTCATCTCAGGCCCGCCCCCTCCCTTCACCACTGTGAAAACGTTGGGGGATTAACTCCCCTTGAATCCTGAGGGTCCCTGGGGTGCAACTAGACCACCAGGTACCTCAATTAAGCCCACAGAGCTGTGTTGCAGAGAGGTGTAACAAGGGGCTTGGCCTCTGAACACCTCTCTGCAACACAGCTTCCTGGCGCATACTGGATGTTCGTGGTGGGCTAGTTGGCCCCCAGGGACCCCCCGTATTTAAGGGGAATTAGTTCCCCATCTGCAAACGCGCCAGGGGGCGTATTTGCAGAGTGCTGCAGGGAGTGGGCGGGGCCTCCGGTGCGATGCCGGTCTTTTTGAAAAAGTTAATTTTTTAAGAAGGTGGGTTGTGTGGTTTCCCTTCTTTTCCTACTTTATTGGCCCTGGGGACCCCATCCACCAAGGCCTGACCCCTATTTTTTTTTTCTATTGAAATTGAAAGGGGACCGCTTGGCTCCCCTCCCGAGGCCATAATCGGCCCGGGGACCTAATCCCCTGGGGCATGGCCATTTTTTATTTATTTTATTTATGTGGAGGGGGGCTGCGTTGCCCCCTCCTTAGGCCATTTATGGCCCCGGGGACCCCATCCCCTGGGGCCGGCCTTTATTTATTTAAATTTTTTTTATGAGGGGCCCCCATTCCCCAGGCCTATCCGTTGGGGACCGAGGGGGGTCCCTAATCTCCCCACAGTCCCGCCGGCTCCCCCGTCCTGCAGGAGCCGGCATTGCTTTTCCACATGGGGAGCTGCTAAGATGCAGCTCCCCATGCGGAAAAGCAATCTGCTTTGGTTTTTGTAAGAGAGAGCCATGCCATAACAACCTGCAGTGTCCTGGGGTGGGCACCCCGGGACACTGCAGGAGCCGGCCCTGGGGCTGGCGGTCTCCAGGGCCATAACAGGGCTCCAATATGGGGGCCGCGCGGCCCCCCTCCCAACATTAGCAAAATCCCGGGGAGGTGGTGGTCCCCGGGGCTGGGAGGTTCATAACAGACCCGCCAATTTGCATACTTAGTGCCCCGGGGAGGTCGCGGGCCTCCGGGGCGTGTGGAGGGGCTCAAGCCCTCCCACACAGGTCACTTTATTTTTTTTAAAAGAAGCCCTGGGGGTGACGGTTCCTGGGGCTTGTGAAGGCCTTTGTGCCCCCCTACCCATTTAAAATACAAGCCTGGGGGGCGGTCCCCAGGGCTTCTTTTATTTAAAAAAAAAATAAAGTAACCTGTGTGGGAGGGCTTGAGGCCGTGAGCCCCCGCAAATATTTTAGAAAAGCCCAAGGGGTGGTGGTTCCCGGGGCATGGGGGGCCTTTGAGCCCCCCACCCATGGAATTCACAAGCCCAGGGGGGTGGCGGTCCCCGGTGCTGCGGGGGGCCATGAGCCCCCCGCAAATAATTTTTGAAAAGCCCTGGGGGGTGGCAGTCCCCGGATCTGGGGGGGCCCCCCATTACATTATAAAGATTGCCCCCAGGACTTGGCCCACCCAGGGGCTAAATAATAACGAAGCGCGGGGGTCCACGCTTTGTTTTTTTTTTCGCAGCAGGATTCGTGGATCCTCCGCGCATCCTGCGATTTTAAAAATGTTGGGCCCTGGCGGTCCCCAACGGATGTTTTTACCCTGCTCCCTTTTCGTGTTTTGCGAGTTTGTTTCTCTCTTTTCTTGTGCCTACAGAGGCACAAGATGGCTGCCAACACTACCTGGTTTGGAGTGTTGACAGCCAATTAGAAGGCAGCTTGTGATCGGGAGGATGCGCGGATCCTGCGCGCCTCTAGATATCGAAACTTTTTTAATTTAGATTTTCTCAGCAACTACTGAACGGATTTACACCATTTAAAAAAAAGAGCTCTTTCTGAACCAAGGGCTACTTTTTGCCAAATTTGGTGTAATTCCGTTCAGCAGTTCAGGCTGTAGGCGTTTCTGAAGTTTCCTATGGAAAATTGCACGGGGAAAACACGTTTTAGGACCCCCCTTTTTCTCGGCCCCCGCTTGCCGAATCACCCCAAAACTTTCAAGATAGGAGCAGACCGGAGCGGGCCAGAAGTTGAAAATTTCACGAAGATTCGTCAATCGGCACCATAGTTATTGGGAATAGAATGTTGCGATTTTCCTATGGTAACTAGGTCCTAACTATAACTACCTACTGGCGATCGCCAGTAGGTAATATATAACTATTCGTCAAGTTTTGTCCCCACTCAGCAACAGATTATTCACCTGAATACTTTATTTAGGACACAGGCATAGTCATCCAGATTATTAAAATTGCCTAACACGTTTCGGAGATGCCTCGCTCCTTGTTCACAGGCTGTTGATGCACTGGTGCAGATCTGAAAGAAAACTCCTCTGTTATTTTAATTAAATGCCCTACAGTGTGTCTCCCAGGTGAGTTCAATTGTAGGTGCAGGCTGGGACCTGTAGTTTCCTTTCTGCAATTCTTTAACTCCACATACTTATGTCTTAAAATATTGTCTGCATGTGTCAGCTGAAACACGTAACTCCAGAATTGAGCGTCTTTGGCAAATAAACAAATATTGATCAGTTCTTTGGAGTGTCTGCATCTGATCCTCTGCCTTGTGAGTGTGGGTATATATATATATATATATATATATATATATATATATATATAGTGATTAAACACATAACCATGATAATGTACCTTGAAAATAAATATATCTTTGAAGTATGTAGATGTTGAGTTTAGAATAGTAACACTCATGATACTGCAGTAGTCAATATTCTGGCTACGATATTTTAGCAGGACAATATGTTTCTATCGATATTCTGAAACAGAACCTCTTGCTGGGCAGAACAGATTTTCAAGACAACGGGCCTGATTTATATATTGGAGGTATGAATACTCTGTCGCAACAGTGACTGATTATACATGCCACCAATAAGAAGGTTTGCCCACAAGATTTAAAAGAGAGCAGACCTTTAGTTTGGCCACGGAGGAGACTACTGTCTCCTCTGTGGCCAAACTTTTCAGACGACCCTGGAAAGTAAGGGTTGTTGGAGAAATGGCTACCTGTCCACCCACTCAATTTGGATGGATGAACATGTAGTAATTTTTTACTGTTCTTTACTGCCAGGTAAAATCTAGCGGAAAGTCGCAGTAACATTTATTTAATGCTCCCCTACACCACCATGGGAGAAGACTCTCATGGCGGAAGGAGCATTACTTTTTTATTTTCAAAAAGAAAATCCATTTTCAGGATTTTCTTTTTGAAAAGCAAAAAAGAATACAGTTTGCTGCAAGACTGCATCCTTCCGACGCAGCCCTGAAGCAACCTGCCAAATGCATTGACAGGAACTGCTGAGAAGGCGGTTCCTGCCGATGCTTTTATGAGTGACCACCAGCTAGGTTGTCATTTATAAATCTGAAGGATGGTCCTTCCACGAGGGCAATTGAATAATTTACTCCATTGATCTGACAAACCCACGGGCTGTCCACGAGGATATAAATCAGGCCTTAAGACTTCTATCACTGCAAAGCCCTTTAGATTCTCTCCTCTTTGTACTACAGATGATCACTTCCTCAAGTTTTTGATGGTTGTTATTGCAAATTAGTACATATGGGATAATCTACACCACAATCTACAGAGGAGGATGTGCTGCAACGTTGATGGTATCAACTAAAATTTGTGCTTGTAACTCTGTTGACTAACCATGTTCCATTTCCATAAATGTAACCCACTATAAAGAAGTTGTTTTTATTTGAAAAAGGGTAGCACATACAGGCACAAAGTATTGTTCTAGGTCTCAAAACTGGGATTATCTCTTTGAAGGAGCTTCACTTTGGTGCAATGTTCTTACACACAGGAATTCCTGCAGATGGACCGCCAACGGCTATTTCAGCATTATCAGCATCCAACATGGAGACAAGAGTTTTCATTTCCAAGACCTATAACTTTGTATTTAGATGACGTGAGTGCATATGTGGTGTGGAGTATGTGGATGGAACATGCCAGAGTGAAAGGGGGCATCGCCTGTCCTGCAGTGAGCTACTGCAGTCAATGGGAGGCGATGATATTGGTAGTGGCAGGCAGTGATCAGGCGGGCAAAAGAATGTTGGTGACAGATGTCCTGAAAAGGCAGGGAAAAGTACTGGTCTCAAAGGGAGAGGCTGAAACAATGACAGGGAACTAGATGAGTTCTTCAAAGATTCTGTGGGGTGAAGGAAGTTTGCACCAATCCTTGGCTTTATTGCATCATTGTTTATCCGTGAAGCCAAGGTAAGGGCAGCGCTATAGTTTAGTAATGGCTTTACTGGCTTTGGCCTGCAAATTACCTGTGGTATGCCCTTAGAAATCCCCAGGTTCTGGTGTACTTTTTTATTCCCTTCCTGTTGGAAAGGGGAGACAACTCTGATTGTCTCTTCTTGAAAAGAGCCTTTGTTAAGCTCTTCCTTTGTTGCTGGCTCTGCACTGTGGCATCCTAAGGGACTAGCGCTGTTGTGCAGCAAAACTTTTGTTTTTTGCTCGGTCTGGGGCCCTGCCGAGTAAGCCATGGGGTTAGCCCAGCAAGATGTTGGTCTATTAAAGAGATGGGGCTTATATGCAGGTGGCCCTTGTTTGTCACCTTCAGAGGATGTATCTTGATTGAGGCTCCAGGAGGTCCATGCCTTCAAAGGGTCCTTCAATTGTTTTCTGATTTTTGGTCCATTAGCACATGATTCTTTCCATTGCAGAGGGGGGTCTGTGAAGTTTTGGGAAGTTGAAAAGGAATGATCAGAGGCATTCATGGAATGGCAGGCACTAGAGTTGAAATCTTCACTTTTGTACATATGAAAACCTGACAAACCGGTCATACAGCTGTCCTTTCTGTGAAGTTGTGGCGATCTTCTCCCTTGATGTTCATGGACGCCTGAGTGGAAGTGAGGGGAAGCAGACTCTTGGGAGACTTCCTCTAGCCCTGAACTTCTTACCTCTTGGCTCAGATAAAGGTCTGGTTTACAATGGATTTTTTTATCAGGGATTCTTGAAGTGAGCTCCTTATTGTCCAGCTTAGCTTTTTTCACCTTTAAACAAAGACTGCTGTGTTCTCCATGGCAGAGGAGAGATTCAGCCTTGCTTGCCTGAGCCAAGAGCTTCTTCTTTGCAAGTGGGGAAAGGATGCTATGGTTCTCATGGACATGAAGAGTGGAGAACAGTGATTTGTACGCTCTGGGTAGACTTAGGCTGCAGCAGTTCACATTGGAGATCTCATCTTGGCACCAACACAAATCCGATTTGTTCTTAGACACTGCCTGCTGACTGGCTTCCTCTTTGCTTCGGCCAGGAGTAAGCTGCCCTTCCTGCATCCTCAACTCAGTCTTGAGCTGTGAAAGTAAAAATAACGCAAAAGTAAAAGTATCTATAAGCTGCAAACCAATCAGTCTT
This sequence comes from Lissotriton vulgaris, assembly GCF_964263255.1. Taxonomy (NCBI): domain Eukaryota; kingdom Metazoa; phylum Chordata; class Amphibia; order Caudata; family Salamandridae; genus Lissotriton; species Lissotriton vulgaris. The sequence goes on along the minus strand of NC_141699.1, from coordinate 361,339,421 downwards.
ACCTTTTTTCCATGCCTCGAACTTACATCAAAGAATCTGGGAATGCAGTGTGTGCAAGGACACATTTATACCCATCTCCGAGGGAGATGTTAGTGTAGGGTTCTTTGGCACTGGCATGGCATGGTGTGCAGAGAGCTAGCATTCAAATTTACTATACTGAGTTTGGTGTGGCAATGGCTTGCAGGTTCCACTATGGTTCTTCCAATGCTTGCATAGTTCTGAGAATGCTTGGGCTCCTATCAAAAGAATGCTTCATAATGGAAAGTCTCTTCAAACAGAGAAATAATGGTAAATTTCTTGGGTGTAAGCTATAAAAATCAGCCCTCTCACACTACAAGTAGTAGTGTCTGTGCATAGGGCTCCGAAGACAGGTCTACCATGGTACGGCAATGACACCTAGCCTCTAGTTATACTAGTGATTTAGGCCAGGAGCTGGAGGAAGTAAGCCGATCCAGTACAGCAGTCACAGCCAGCATCCAATCATAACAGGACTCTAGGCTAGAACTTTGAGGAAAATGGACAGTTCAACAGTGACACTCACCGCCAAGTCAGAAGATGGCTCTACGCCAGGATGTGGAGAGAGTGGACAGACTGACCCATCAGTGACACCGGATGTTCAGTCACGGTATGACTCTGGCACAGTTCTTGGAGTGAATCAGACAGAAACTGTGCAACATAAGACCCACCGGATCAGGATGAGGTGTTTGGTGGGGGGCAAAGAAAGGTGGAGCAGGGTAAACAGATTCCATTACTGCAGTGGCAACTGATTTTAAGTCATATTAAGGCTGGTACTGGAGGGGAATCCGAAGTTAATTGTAGTTCAAGGCCACACTGGGGAACCAAAGAAGACCTGCCAAAAATGTTCAAACCAACTCCGCTCTCTTAATCATTTTGCAAAATGTCTCTCTTTCCATCCATCCATCCATTCTCTCTCTCATCTTCTGTCCTCTCTCACTTCTTCATCTCAAATCATTCTCTCTGCCTTTCCCCGCCCTCTCTTTCTTTCTCTCTCTTAAAGCCTCTTGTGCCTCCTGCAATTTACCTACCATATCTGAGGAAGTAAGAAAGGCAACAGGGTCCGCTACCTGCACCAATGTGGCATAGCAGCTTGCGCACCAAGTCCAACTTTGGTTTCCCAGCCCTTCTGAGCCAACCCACTCAGTACTCAATCGATTGTATGTGCGGTAGCTTGTTAAATACATACGGAGTTGAACTACCTACTAGGTTGTTTCCTCAGAACCCATCTTTTTCATGGTTTTGAATCCCGTTAACTTAGGCTTTCGCACTGCCATCACATTCACACTGGGCTCATAGGCAGTTCAGTGACATGTGGTGCTGTGGAAGGTTTGGGGCAAAGGGTTTATTTGATACTCTCTCACCTCTCCATTGTCAGACCCCTGTTTAGTGTTCATATTCTTCTCTGCTGCTTCCCCACTCTCGCTTTCCTTGGATGCATTGTATCGCTTCATTGGTTTGGAAAGGTGAATGGGCTTGTCATCCTCGCCCCTCAGGTACCGCACATAGGGAAGAACCAACCTGCAAGAGGTAAAAAATAACAGGTTTCGAACAAGGCACCTCATGCCTATGCAACCTGATATTTCATTGGCCTGAGGATTCAATTACTTCAACAACGTAAACTCAGGCACACTAAGGACTCCTCCTTACTTGTAGGAATGGCACAAGCAATTGCAATCACCTAGAAAATGTGCCGATTAAATTTATAGTCAGTCGGCTATACTTTGCACACTTATGTGACACAGTCAGTCTTGCTCTGTTTTTTCCACCCTCCTTCCTACATTAGAGAGTCTGGAAATGCAGAGTGTGCAAAGACAAACATATCCCACATCTTAGGCGAAAATGTTAGTTGGTGGCACAAAATCAATGTGACAATAAATGTTTACAAGCAGGCAGCTGTTCTAGGCAGTTTTTTGACACACCTTTTTTGAGATAAGTCTGAGGATAAACAGTAAGACTGCTTCCTGATACACACAATAAAGCGTGGGCCATACCTATTATTGTGTACTACGCATGGGGCCATAAAACTCATTGTAAACAATTGACAGATCTGTGCCTTTCACGTGGAAAGTGAGGAGACTTTGAACCACAATTGTTTTTATGAGCATTAGTAATGGAGCTATCTACAAACTTGTTCAGCTTTTTCCCTTTTACCCAAGTATTGTTTCTCTTTCACCTCTGCACCTAATATGAAAATGAAAGCGCAATTTTCAGGATTGCTTGGTGTCAGGACACAGAACATGAGGCCAATATATGACACAGAGAAGACATCCCAAGTGGCAGCGGAGATTAAAAAAATACAACCTTGCTCTGCATGGCATCAGGGAGACCAGCTGAACATAGTCTGGACAAAAAAGACTGTCTCAATGAGGAATGCTGATGTATTTGGTTCACGGGGAAATGAACACCCCACGTACTCTGGGAGTAGCACTGATGCTAACTCCAGCAGCCAGCAGAGCTCTGTTTGGATGGGAAGCCCACGGAACCAGAAACACCACAGCGACTGTGCGCACAAAGTAAAAGAGGATTAACATGAACGTTATCCAATACTATGCACATACAAATGACAGCAAAGAAAAGGAAATTAAGTTTTGCAATAGACTCCCGTCTATCCAGGAGAAATGCCTTGAGTAAGACATCATCATACTGATGGAGGACCTCAATGCCAAGATTGGAAGTGACAAGACTGGGTACGAAGAAGTCATGGACAACCATGACCTTGGCTACATGAACAACAATGGTGCAAGGCTCACAGATCTCTGTGCCCTAAACAGTCTAGTGATAGGCGGTAGTCTATTTCCACACAAAAGAACACACAAGCAACATGGGTGTCACCAGACCATTCAACGGAGAATCAGGTTGACCATGTCTGCATTGCCAGGAGGTTCAGGAGGTCCATGTGGAATTTGAGAGTGAAGAGAGGAGCGTATGTGGAGTCAGACCATCACCTTGTCATGGCCAGGCTAAAGCTGCAGAAAGCACGGTTGGAACTGACAAACCAAAGATGCGTGAGTGAATACTTAGTCACCCTCAGTAAAAAGTTTCAAATCCTGCAAAAATTCGAGAACAACAGAGAACAAGTTGAAAGTTAGTGGGAGAAGATCAAAGCAACAGTGACATCAACCTACCATGAGGTACCGGGTCCTAAGAAACAGCAGCATAAAGAATGGATCTCCATAGAGACTCTGCAAAATCCAAGGGAGAATTGAAAAGAAAGCTGCAGTCAACACCAGCCAGACAAGAAAAAGCTGAAAAAGAGAGGATCAAGGCAAATATACCAAAGCCAACAAGGAAGCAAGGAGAAGGTTAAGAGCAGACAAGTGAAGATTCATTGTTGGTCTTGCAACAGAAGCCCAGGAAGCAGCAAGCCAAGGAAACCTGAAAGATCTCTACGACATAACAAGAGAACTCTCCAGCAGATACAGCAAGCCAGAAAGACCTGTTAAAGAAAAACCTGGAAACAGAACAAAGGCCAACAACAAAGATGGGGGAGCACTTTGAAGAACTGCTGAACCAACCTGTTAGACTTGGCATCTTTTGACGTGTTTCCTCTGTCTTTTTGCTTTCAGACCTCCTGGTTTTGACTCTGTTTTTGCTGGTTTAGTGTCTCTGCGCATTTTCTCACTGCTGTTCAGTGTTAAAGTGCAAGTGTTCCTGTTGTAAATTATGTTATGGATTGGTGTTTCCATGATTGGCATATTTGATTTACTGGTGAGGCCCTAGTAAAGTGCTCTGAGAGTGCCAGGGCAGGTAAATCAAACGCTACTAGTGGGTTTGCAGCACTGTTTGTGCCCCCCACAGAAGTAGCCCTGAAAGGTAAGTCACACCTGCCACCGCAGGGTCTGTGCGCAGTTTGTAACTGCCATGTCGACCTGGCAAGGGCACCTACTTGCCAGACCACAACCTTCCCTTTTTCTACATGCCAGTTACCCCTAAGGTAGGCCCAAGGTACCCCTGTGGGCAGGGTGCTGTGTATGTTAGAGGTAGGACATGTACTGCTTTGTGGGACATGTCCTGGTGGTGAATTACAGTGTATTTCGTTTTTCACCATTGCAAGTCTGCCTGTTCCTATTTGAAATACTACTTTTAGAAAGTAGGTATTTTCTTGCCTAACCATCCAGTGTGCCCCTGCTAGGTTTGTGTATTGCATGTCTGGCTTTAGGATGACAGGGGCTGGAGATGGGCAGCGGCTCCAGAAGTCTCATGGGTCAGGGCTGGGCTGAATAGACCTGGGTTGCATTTAGAGTAGTTGAAGGACTTCCTTGCACCTGAATAGGCCTGGTCTGCCTTGCACAATGCTGTCTCCACCCCCTGCCAGGAAGCTGCACCAGTGAGGACAGAACTGGTTTTGGCTGGGTACACACACTCTCTGCCTTCAGAGAACAAAGGATGTGGTGGTATAAATATTGGGTCCCCACCCCAGAACTTTAGAACTCTTTTGGACCATGAAAACTGCCAAGAAGAAGAGCTGGAGAAGCTGTGAGGAGGAACTACTACTTTGCTGTATTGGCCTGTAGTGGCTGCTTCTGTCCTGGGCAGTGAAAGGACTGGACTGAACTTTTTACAAACTTCTTTATTGAGTTTCTCCAAGGGCTTGAGGTAGAGCTTTTCCCCTGTTCATGAAGTCTCAGGAACAGCAAAGACTTCAAGTTCTTCTGCCATCAGCACTGGGGACTGTGTGTTTTGTGCTGCAACAGAGGAAAAACCAACCAGACGCCGTCTACGACCCAGCTTCGGACTCCGTTGCCTGAAAGCACTGCAAAGGGCACCGCTGCAACGCCACTGACACCGCCACCGAGCCGCTGCTTGCACTGCAACCTGTGGGCAACGCACTTTGCACCGCCTCACTTCACATTTTCGCCTTAGTATCCCCAACAATGCCGCTTCACACCTACTTCGACGCCACTGCTTGCACCATGGTTCGAGGGCACCGCTCGTAAAGTTACACGACACATCATCCTCATCCGGCACAGCAGCCTTGGCCTACCGACGCCGGGTCATCGACTCCAGTCTGTCAGCCAACGACAGCGCTTCAGCAACGACGCCGCTGCTGCTTGCACCGTGACCTGCCAGCACCGCGACGAGCCCTGCACGCCGCACCTCTGCACTTTGCACTGCAGCACCCGACTCCTGCCAATGCCGCACCCCCTACTTCAACCTCGAGGAGCTCGATCAGGAACGCGTGTGACTTCAAGGGGCGACAACTCCTGCACCGACTTGCAGAACCGGCGCCTGCGGATGACGTGCTTTCGGAGCTCAACGAGTGGTCGCCGACACTAAGCATGGGCGAATTTTGCGAATCTCGCGTTCGCGAATTTTGCGGATTTGCGAACTCGCAATCTGCAAAATCCGCGAATTCCCGCGAATTTGCGGATTTTTTTTTGTGTTCGCGCGTGTTTCTGCCAGTTCGCGAGGGTTTTTACAATTTCGCAATTTGCGAACTTACCTGTCGGGTCGCAAGTTTTGCGAACTTGTTGTTTCTACGTGTCCAGCCTGTTTGGGACACTCTTCTTCATCACTGCCACTCTCTGTCACCACTGCCACTCTCTGACTACTCATGCCACCCTCTGGCCCACCCATGCCACCCTCTGTTTCATCACCACACCCTCTGGTTGTCCAGTGTACATTATTTTCGGCAAAGCAAAGCACACCTTCCCTGCCTCAAGTGACCTGAATTAATTTGGGGCTGATTAATGTGTCACAGAATATTTTTTTAGCTGGCACCTGCTTCCTTAGTGCTTCCTGATTTGTGATCTTTTGCACTTGCTAAGTGCTTTCATTGTTGCAAAATTAGTTACAACACCTGCCCTGCCCCAACTGACAATAATGAATTAGGGGCTGAGAAATGGATTTTAACTTCCAGCCTGGCTCCTGCTTGTCTCCCTTAGCTGTAATTCAGGACCTTTGTGGCATATGTGTAACTATTCTGAGGTTCAGAGCAGGGTCACATAATAGTTGCAACTGGCAACTGAACTCTGGAGGGGCCCCTCAGGAAGCACTACAGGAAATGGCTACTAATGATGAGCCTGAACTTTTGAACCTGGTAAGTAGTTTCAGTTTTGCTAAGATCGTATTTCTGCAATTTAGCACTTACTCGCGGGGTGCAAAGTTGTACTGGCAAGCCGCGAACTCACGCGAACAGTGCGAGCAAGCCATAAAATCCGCTGCTCGCGGATTTGCGGATTTTGCGGGAGATTCGCGGATCTCGCGGATTGCGAATTTACCGAAAATCCGCAAAATCCACGAGCGAAACGGATTTTCCGCCCATGCTTAGCCGACACCCTACATTTCCTAAGGTACTGTTTTGCTGGTCTTCCTGACATCGTTGCTAGCCCACGATGCCGCGGTCAGCCAGAACTGTTTGGATTTTGTTGTTAAAGATGCCAGGATAGCCCCAGACAGAGGTATCGACTTCAGGGAACTAAGTTGTGTATTGTGGATTTTTATTGTTTTTGGTCTTGTCTGTAGTATATAAAAATATTGAATATTTTTCTAAAGTAGTGTGGTGTCCTTTGAAGTGCTTACACTGTAATACTGTTGGTTATGTGCAAATGCTTTACACACTGCCTCCAACCGCTTGGCTGTGGCGGACATTCCTCCTCACACGCCCACCAGTTGGCTGGCTGCTGGCCTTTCGACACATGGAAAAGGCTAAGATAAGCCTGACTGCTCGTGCCAAGCTACCAAGGAGGTGAGCAGGGGTTATTTTAGGAGTGTAACTCCCTTATCCTGAAGGACTGGGTTCTTTAAGACCCAGCGGTGCCAGGGCACAACACCTGAAACCTTCGTGGGTAACCTGCTCCGGCGTACGAATGACAGAGACACGGGACACTTCCTTCGGCGTCAAAGATTCAAGGTTTATTTACTGCAGGGAACACAGAAGTCACGACAAGTACAACACGTGCAACTTGGGGAGACTGCTTCAAATTGGTTCTGTGGATCGCTCCTTTTATACAGATTTTACCCATAGGACAACATGGTACACAAAGGTTTACAACCCGGTTCCCACAATTATCCCCCAGAGGGGTCGCTTTGGTCACTTTGATACACATAAGGTCCGGAACATAAGTGCGGAAACATTTGGCGGTTCCCAACTGTAAAAACCCATCTTCCCAACATTAGTGCATTCCAATCGGTAGTAAAACAGATCGAAATAGGAACAAAGACAGGTGCAGAGGAAGACGGAGACAGTGGGGAGATCGGAAAGGGTGTAAAAGGGGAGGTATCGGGAAACACGAGATACAGGCATCAAAGGGACGTGCCTAATGAGATGCACGGCTGAGACAATAAACCGGCACGGCGAGATGAGCCTCGAGCGGGGCCATCTGCCTTACAGTATCATCCCCCTTGTCATAAAGACACTTACAAAGAACATGTGTCTTCCGCAAATATCTTGGGAGTCCCAGGGTCGCGAAGCGGACATCGTCCGTTCGCTGGCTACTTGAGGGCAAGAGACAAAATGGATGCCGTATCTAAGATGGAACCCGTGGGTACAGACGAAAAACCCACATAACAAACGAACGGTTTAAGTTAGCACAGCGAAACTGCGCACACTTACTAAACTCGTCATTTGCGGTTCATAGATACCAGACTCGACCATATTCGTGCGAGTCGAAAACATCACTTACAATTGTCACAGAACCTCAGACGCTCCTTTTGCCCTCATGTAGGCAAGCACTAGTCGGAATCATATTCGATTTTCATCAGACCATCTAGATGTTGTTGTAGCATAGCTCTGTCCAACCGAGTCCCCTTGGTAACAGGTGGCTGTCTCATACACGTTGTAGCACAGAGGCCACATAAGGCAGGACCGCACTGCACACAAAGGCAACACGTGAACAGGAACGCCACAACGACTCCGATGATCATCAGAATCTTCCAACCCCAAGTCGACATTAGGCCCCAAAACCACCCAAGTAGCGTCCAATCCCCTACATCCACGTGTATGGATTCGGAGATCTTATGCAACTTCGAAATGGCTTGATAGACAGTCGGAGCATTATCAGGAATGAAAATACAGCAGCTCGAATGGATCACCTTACATACCCCACCTCGATCTGCTAAGATCACGTCTAAAACCATACGGTTTTGTAACGTCATAAGCCTATCCGCCTGAAGTTCAGTGGTGATATTACCAAGGGCACTGACAGTAATATTAGCTGTCGATTCTACCACTCGAGTCAACTGTCTCAGGTTCCTACTATTTACCATAGGTCCCCAAAACGGGAGGAAACCCTTGAAAAAGTCTCCTGCCTCTTGACCGGCAGTATCCTCTTCGCTAATTACGCCTCTCACAACTCTAGTCTTGTGATAATCTGCATCTACAGTGAACGTCGGAGGCAACAAATTTGCAATAAAGCATGAGCCCATGAAGTCAGAGGGCAACCATGCATATGCACGATCATGACAGATAAAGTAGGTACCCTTGGCAGCCAGGAACACAGGGGACGAGACCATCGGCAGAATGTAATTTTCAGTGCAAGCACTCTCTCCAAGTCGGGCTTTCGATCTTCGGCCACGACCTATGAGACAAAAATTACCAATGTGGGGTACGACCCATATCGGAGGCGAGCTTTTAAGCTGTTTTTCACTGGTGAACACACTATATTCGCCTCTACTTAGGACCCTAAAGGCTTGTACCTCTTCTTCGGGAATAAGCGAGGGATCATAGATATCGCTATCTAAATCCTCTATTGCTATAGACAAAGGTTTTTGATACGAGGTAGGACCAGAGTAGGGGGAACGTGGTTCTCGAATGGGGTGGAAACCCAGTGCGCTACGAAACATTGTCTGAAATGCTCGAGCAGACCCTTGGGAACTATACGGTAACACCAGATATGGAATTCCCTTATCCGTAGTATGTGGCATCAACCCACACACCCAACAATTAGTAGTGTTAACCACTAACTGATGCTGATGTAGGAGCTGAATAAAGGAATTGTTGCGGAATTCTGCACGTCTAGCCTGCTCGTGTTCAGGTAAGATATGAAAAGAATGAGGAGAAGCAGTGGAGGTAAGTTTAGGGTCAGGGGTAGGAGTAGGTGTAGCAGAAGGTAAGAAGTAAAACATCGTGTAATACACCCCACCCGCCAATAATGCAGAAACAGTCAAAAACAACACGAATATTTGGAATATAAAACATTTGGTACGACTAAGTTGCTGCAGCTTGAATCTATGAGCCTGAGCTCCTTCCAAATCCGTCAGCTTCGAAAATGCCATTCCCTATGACCGTCCGCAACGTTTCTTGACGCACTTCGTTCTGTGTAGCAGCAGTCAATCCCTAGGAGTTCCCAGGAACCGACGGTCTTTAACCTAGCGTCAAGACCTACTAACCAGAAGGAAGTACGCGCGCCGCCCTACGGCCTTTATTTCACAAGTGTGTATATGCGAAAACAATGTTTCTCAGCTGTGGAAGCAAAAAGTGTAAGGAACGAAGCTCAATGAATATGTACAAAATAATTACAATGGTACGAATGTTCAAACTGATCGTGGAAAACGGGATAATGCAATTGTCAAGGGACAGAACAGGATCTTTTATTAGTCTTTAGTGCTGGATCGCAAAAAGTATCGGGTTTTCCCAGGACGTGTCTGTTCGTCAAACAAAGGATCCGTTGAAGGGACAACGTCCTGTTGATCAGCTGAATGTTCTGGTCTTGAGTCTTTTGCTGACAAATGTTCAACAGTGTCTCTCTGCTGGACTGTGGATTCTCCGACAGGTTGTGCGTCGCTGAAAGGTACAAACGCCGGCAATCCTTCGGTTTCAGTTGATGCAATGCCTTTCCTCACCCACGAGTCTGCTGGCAACGGGATAGGGACTTTCTTGGTATGGGTGGCGTGCACCCAATTCTTCCGCCCCTCAAGACGAACTGCAGTTCTCGTGGCGAGGAGGACCTGGTAGGGTCCAGTGAACCTGGGATCCAAATTGTTCTTGCGCGAGAAGTTGCGCGTCACCACCCAATCTCCGGGCTGGAGTTGGTGGCCTGGACCCTCCGTCTGCGTCGGCAATGCTTCGTGAACCTGTTGGTGAATTAACCTCAGTTTAGCAGTCAAGTCATGAAGATAATCGATCAACATTGGATACTCAAGATCACAGAAAATACCTGGCCTAGGAACCCCCCAAACATTCGCAGGACGACCGAACACTATTTCATAGGGACTAAGCCCTACTCGGGAGTGTACAGTCGCCCTAGTTGACAGTAATGCTAAGGGTAAAGCGTCAGGCCACGAGAGACCAGTCGTAGCCTGAATCTTTGCTAGCTTTAGTTTAAGGGTGCCGTTATACCCTTCAACCAAACCAGCTGACTGGGGATGGTTGGCGCTATGGAATTTCTGATTAATTCCAAGGCCCTTGCATACACTCTTCATCACACTTCCCACAAACTCACTTCCGTTATCTGACCACACGATTCTAGGCATTCCGTACCGAGGAAAGTATTCCTTCAGTCGATTTTCGCAGTAGACAAAGCAGTATTGTCTTTGAGAGGATAGGCCTCGATCCATCGGGAGAATGCGCAAACCACAACTAAAACGTATTTCAGGTTATTGCATCGCTCCATATGGATGAAGTCCAATTGAATCACCTCAAAGGGACATGAAGGGGGAGCAAAACTGCCAGGAGGAGTTGGGGTTCCTTTGCCAGGATTGTACATCATGCACACCATACAGTTCTTAACCAAGCGTTCAGCACATTTCGTAATACCATCATTCTTCCACACAGGAGACAGCAACTTACAAATACCTTTCGTGCTAATATGTGCTAACCCATGCGCCATTGTCACAACGGCCAGCACATACGCATCCGGTAACATCCATCTTTTCTGTTCCGACAAATCAATCCAACAACCATTCGCATCCAACTTTCCCGTGCTTTCTTTCCACTTCATCTTTTCAGTCTCGGTGGCCTCATTCTGAATTGCCTTTACACTCTCGATAGTGTCCTCACACATACTCGACTCTATAGGCCACCTAACCGAACTCGTCACATACATTCGAGTGCTAAGGTTTCGGGCAGTCTCCTTAGCAATCTCATCCGCAAACGCATTACCTCGACCAACATCATCCGTCACCTTACGATGCGCACTACATTTAACAATCGCCACTTGCTTAGGCAACGTAAGTGCATCCAAAAGATCATTCACAAGCTGACCATGCTGAATCTTCGTACCATGCGATGTTAGAAAACCTCTCTCTCTCCACAAACGTCCAAAACTATGGGCGACGCCAAATGCATATTGGCTGTCGGTAAACACATTCACACGTTTCCCTTTCGCTAACACACACGCTCTAGTGAGAGCGATCAGCTCTGCAGCTTGGGCAGAATTCTGATTTAATCTTGCAGTCTCAACAACAGTATTCAACGTTACAACAGCATAAGCAGTGGTCACATCACCATTCGGTAACTTGAAACATGAACCATCCACATACAGTGTTCCATCTGGTTCTTCCAATGGGGTGTTTTTAAGGTCCACTCGACCTTTCGTTTCCTCTTCTGTCCTCAAATAACAATCGTGTTCTGTTATTTCATCTGACTCTGAACTAATTGGTAACAAAGTTGCCGGGTTCAGGACATTACAACGTTTTATTTGAATGTGGCTTGCCAACAGCGTCAACTCGTACCCAGACAACCTCGCACTCGTCAAGTGCTGAGTTTTCGTACGATTCAAAAGAGTATCGACTGCATGCGGAACCATCACCGTAAGCATATTATCCATGACCAATCCTGCTGATTGTCGGATGGAGACCGCGGCTGCCGCTGTTGCTCTCAAACAACTCGGCAATGCTCTAGCTACCGGGTCCAAGGTCGAGGAAAAATATGCACATGGACGTTGCTTACCACCAAAAGGTTGCGTTAAGACACTCAACGCACAACCTTCTCTCTCGTGAACATATAATGTAAACGGCTTGCTATAGTCAGGAGTACCTAACACAGGAGCTGAACACAATGAATCACGTAATTCAGAAAAACTTTTCTGACATTCTTCCGTCCATGGTAAAGGAGTCGAAACATCCTTGCACGTAAGAGCCACTAATGGTTTCGCTAGCAATGAAAAATTTGGAATCCATTGCCTGCAGTATGACGTGATACCTAAAAAGGCACGCACATCTCTTTGGGTTGTTGGCACAGCCATTCGCGCAATTGCTGCAATTCTCTCTGGGATCAACCGCCTTCCCTCCTTTGACAATAAGTGACCTAGATAGGTTACTTCTTGACAACAATATTGGAGTTTAGAAGGTGACACCTTGTGATTTAACTCGCAGAGATGTTGCAGCAACGATACCGTAGCAATTTTGCAAATGTCCTGAGTATCAGCAGCCACCAATAGGTCATCGACGTATTGGATTAAGGCCGCACCAGCCGGCAACCTAAACGCATCCAGTTGACCCTTCAAGGCTTGGCTGTAAATCGATGGACTTTCACAGTAGCCCTGAGGAGCGCGTTTAAACCGGAAGCTGCGTCCACCAAGAGAGAAACCGAAAAGGTCTCTGCTCTCTTCTGCAATCGGGATGCTGAAGAACGCATTCTTCAAGTCAATCACCGAAAACCACGATGCAGAAGCTGGAATCAGAGTCAGTAGCGCCGTGATGTCAGGCACAACGGGGAACTGAGGAATCACAATTTTATTCACCTCCCGTAAATCGATAACAAAACGATAAACAGGTGGTTTCGAAGGATCAGTACGTTTAAGAATGGGCAGTACAGGGCTGTTGCACACGTTTCCCCGAGTCTCTTCAATAACGTCTTTCTCGATCAGATCGTAAATGATGCTAACAATGCTCGTTCACCATCGAGGGAGATACGATATTGGGGAATACGTGGCAACCGCACATTGGATTTCAGCTGAACAACATAAGGTGAGATATCAAGCAGGCCCACATCATTGGGACCTGTTGCCCACAAAGACGCAGGAAGAGAACTCAATTCCGGTGGGAGCTTATCGAGAGACAAGTACATGGGAGAGACAACCCTCTCTCCCAACGTAAGCTTTACACCCGCAGGAGAACAATACAAAGTCGCATACAAACGTTTAAGCAGATCCAGGCCCAAAAGATTTTCACCACAACCCGTGGTTAAAATCAACGGAGCTTCTAGCTCACGAGGCCCAATTGTAAGGGGCAAAGGGCGCGAAACTGGATTGCTAACGGGGGCGCCAGAGAATCCAACGGAAACATTTGTCAAGCCAGACAAAGGTGCGCCAGGGAGTTTCGAATGCTTAATGGAACTTTTCGCTGCACCAGTGTCCAACAGAAAAGGCTCAACGACGCCCGATGTAGCAACTGCGACGTAAGGCCCTCTCTGATCAACCGGAACTGATACCACTCCCTCTCCTTGTCTATGGCTGTCCTAGTAATTACTGTTGTCAGTTCCCTGATCGACGTAATAATCGTCTACATTGTACTGCGCAGATCGCCCTTGCGACGATCCACGTTGATCAAAACAATTATCGGAATTTGATGAGTTATCTGAGCGATCATTCTGAGCACCACGACCTCTACCACGTGGTGCCTGCTGCGAACCACCACGACCTCCTCTAGATGAGTTACCACTATTACGTTCATTTAGAACAGGACAATTGAATTTGATATGACCCTCCTGTCTACAATAAGCACATTGATTGTACCCTAACGAGGATCTTTGGGAAGAGGAGTCATTACGATTTTGTGATCTGTTCGATTGCGGCTGTGATCTATTTTGTTGCGAAGTATTCTGATTCGAACGTGGAGGATACGCTTGCTGAAGCAGCACTTTAGTTTTGAGTTCTTTCGTCTTTTTGTCAGCACGGTCGTTCTCTTCCTTCTCCCTATTCTCATAATATTGTGCCGTAGCCAATATCTGAGCTGAAGTAGAAACGGCCCACGCACTTTCTGAATTCTTTAATTTATTGCTCAAATCGGGCAATAAGTTCGAAACAAATTTATCCACAAACAATCGCTGTCCACCCTCGGTACCCATATCCTGTCCACTATGGTCAATGAATGCTTCCTCGAACCTCGTAAAGAAGTCGGAGACACTCTCGTCCTTTTTCTGTTTACAAGCTGACAATTTGTCCCAATTTACCCTCATAGCTGGCATAAGAGTTTTCATTAACGTTATTATTCTTTGAGGGAGAGCAGTAATCAACTGGTCGGGTTTAGCACCACAAGTTTGCAACCCATCCGCCGCTATAATGGCCGCCCAATCACCACCTAATTCATTTGCATGATTTTCCTGACGAATCTTAGCCCATACCGGTTGCGGTACAACATTACCAAACAGCATATCGATATCAGCAAGATTCATTATCGTAGCGTCTACGAGCTGCGATAATTCTTTGTAATACCCTGTAGGATTTTTGCGAGGGTCAGGCAAAGATTGCTTCACCTGTAACACTTCCGAGCGTTTCCATGGGAGATGTATCCATACTCTCTGGAAATGCCCCAGTGTCGGAGGAGCAGCATTAGGATTAGGTGGCATCCAAACCGGTGGAACTTCGCGCATAGGAAATTGACCAGACTCATCTGGCTGTCTTTCGACATCCTCAACAAACAAGGCTTGAGGTATAGGAGTGGGACGGAAAGATAACAATCGTTCAACAGCACGTCGAACATTGGTGTCCACTATCAGTCCATTCGAGAACTGAAGCTGTAGATCAGACAAAGCGGTCAGCACCTCGTCAGGTGCATCAGCAGATATCTGATCGCGAAGGACTTTACACATTTCCTCGAACACAAATCTTTGGGTTGGAATATTGAACTGACAAAACGTGTCGAGTACAATACGCGGTGGATTTCTAAGGGGGTGCGTCATCCAACCCATCGCCATATTGTATAGCGAAGCACGTTCCCTGTTACCAGGAAGCTGACTACGTCTCTGAGGACCATCGGAACCAGCGGACCCAAGAACAGGCCCGAGCGAATGAAAGAAACTAGCCGCAAGAGGAGAATTACGACTACGAGTAGAGGGAAAAGTATAGGACACAGGACTAACAAGTGAAGGAGTAGAGACAGAAACAACAGCAGGGGTTAACAGAGCAGGAGCAGTAGCGGGAGCAGGAGTATGTGGAAGCGGAGGAGCAGTAGGGATAGCAACAGCCAAAGGAGCAGGAACAGTCGGAAGAACGGGTGCAGGTTGAGGAACAGGCAAAGGAAGAATAGGTGCAGGAACAGGTACAGGGGGAATCACAGGGGCTGTGGTACCCTGTACGTACGGAGGTGGCGATTTCATAAGATAGGACATTAAAGGATCCTCAACTGACTCTTCCTTCTTGTCCGACTCCGTAGGCAAAACAGGATAGCACTTATCTATAGTCATACGCTGTAATCTGTCAAACACTTCCTTATCCTTAACCTCCTTATCGCGCTGAAATTGCTCTGCTTTCTTCACTATGGTAGCAACATTATCTCGCTGATTTCGTTTAGTCTGTCTGATTTCTTTCTGTCGGACTTCTTTACGCCACAACCGAAAGGCATCAAACATGGCCGGCCTTGACTTTCTTTCGAACAATTTAACCTCTAGATTATCTAAGATCGGGGCCTCGAAGCTACCATGTGGTGGCCAGCGAAGGTCACCGTCCTTCTTCGTGTATTTGATCCAGTATTCATTAAAGGTAATTGGGCCTAGCCCATGTTTACTGTACAGTTCATAAGTCGGAGTTCCAACCGGAGGTATCGGACACGAGTCCTCCAGTCGGGAATCCACACCACAAGGTCTGAAACAACTGAACAAAGTACTACGACCAGGCATCTTGCACACTAGCCGAGTTTCACAAACTTCAAGGGTTACGGGATTTACCAAGTCCCAGCAAAAAGCTAATACCCTCGGTTTTTGGCGGCTGCAGTCGTCAAATAACACAACAAAGTACGCTAGCAAAGTGTCACCGACAAAAACACTCACACAGCGTCAACAACAAAAACACTCGCCAAAGTGTCAACAACCAAGAACTCTGGGAGCGACCCACAAATACTTAACTCAAAGATCGAT
Source organism: Lissotriton vulgaris (assembly GCF_964263255.1). Taxonomy (NCBI): domain Eukaryota; kingdom Metazoa; phylum Chordata; class Amphibia; order Caudata; family Salamandridae; genus Lissotriton; species Lissotriton vulgaris. The sequence goes on along the minus strand of NC_141699.1, from coordinate 361,323,448 downwards.
GGCGTCTCCAGGAAGGCCCGTCAATCGTCTCGCTATACCAAGGTCTACGCCAGGCGCCAAAACAGGTCTACAGTCAGGGCAGCAGTCCGTCGCAGCCGTCAGGAGGCGGGAATCTTCGCGGGAAAAGTCTTCGGGCCACTTGTTTCGACAACAGGATCGATGAAGCGGAGTGCACCTTCCCTCGGAGATTTCACACGAAGTTCCTCACGATCGTCGGGCTTGGACCGGTACCACTGATGCAGCCCCACGTTGGGCGCCAACTGAAGGACTGGGTTCTTTAAGACCCAGCGGTGCCAGGGCACAACACCTGAAACCTTCGTGGGTAACCTGCTCCGGCGTACGAATGACAGAGACACGGGACACTTCCTTCGGCGTCAAAGATTCAAGGTTTATTTACTGCAGGGAACACAGAAGTCACGACAAGTACAACACGTGCAACTTGGGGAGACTGCTTCAAATTGGTTCTGTGGACCGCTCCTTTTATACAGATTTTACCCATAGGACAACATGGTACACAAAGGTTTACAACCCGGTTCCCACAATTATCCCCCAGAGGGGTCGCTTTGGTCACTTTGATACACATAAGGTCCGGAACATAAGTGCGGAAACATTTGGCGGTTCCCAACTGTAAAAACCCATCTTCCCAACATTAGTGCATTCCAATCGGTAGTAAAACAGATCGAAATAGGAACAAAGACAGGTGCAGAGGAAGACGGAGACAGTGGGGAGATCGGAAAGGGTGTAAAAGGGGAGGTATCGGGAAACACGAGATACAGGCATCAAAGGGACGTGCCTAATGAGATGCACGGCTGAGACAATAAACCGGCACGGCGAGATGAGCCTCGAGCGGGGCCATCTGCCTTACAGTATCATCCCCCTTGTCATAAAGACACTTACAAAGAACATGTGTCTTCCGCAAATATCTTGGGAGTCCCAGGGTCGCGAAGCGGACATCGTCCGTTCGCTGGCTACTTGAGGGCAAGAGACAAAATGGATGCCGTATCTAAGATGGAACCCGTGGGTACAGACGAAAAACCCACATAACAAACGAACGGTTTAAGTTAGCACAGCGAAACTGCGCAAACTTACTAAACTCGTCATTTGCGGTTCATAGATACCAGACTCGACCATATTCGTGCGAGTCGAAAACATCACTTACAATTGTCACGGAACCTCAATCCTGACTAGGAAGAAGGGTCCCTACTACTGGCCTTCAGAAACCAAACTGCCCGCTTGAGGAAACTCGCTCAGGTGCACCTGGAAGCAAGCCAAGAAGAAATTAAAAAGTGGTAGGACCACAATACCACTCTGATCGAATTTCAACCTGAGCAAAAAGTGTGGGTAATGGCCCCAGTGAAACCTTGTGCCTTGCAGGACAAGTGGACGGGGCCTTTTGAGGTGAATTTGCAGACTCCCAGTAACCCTTTGAGGGTTCTCCACGTGAACCGCCTCAAGCCCCACTTCGAGAGGTCCGAAGTGAGCAAGCTCTTGGCGACAGATGATGTGGTGGAAGAGGAGAGTGAGCCTCTCCCTGACCTCCTGTCTACCAAGGAGCATGATGGGTCAGTGGAAGGTGTGATCCTCTCCCCTACAATGACCCCAGAGCAGCAGGGGGACTATCGCAGTTGTTGGGACAGTTCGCCCCACTGTTCTCTCTGACCCCCGGTGTTACTCACTGGTGTACCCATGACGTGGACACTGGTGACAGCCCTCCCGTAAAGCACAAGATTTACAGGTTGACTTACCGGGTCAGGATCAGCATCAAGGAGAAAGTCTCTAAGATGTTGGTGTTAGGGGTGATAGAGCCCTCCGGCAGTCCTTGGCCAGCCCAGTGGAACACCGCCCTGGCACAGAACACGCCAGCGCAGATGGTCTGTCCAGGTTCTTCCGCCTTAGTGAAGAGAACTCACAGGAGGTTGGGTAGTTCTCCCTACTTTCAGCTGGAGGTAACATGTGTTAGACTTGGCATCTTTTGCCATGGTTCCCCTGTCTTTTTGCTTTCTGACCTCCCAGTTTCGACTCTGTTTTGCTGGTTTAGTGTCTCTGAGTACTTTCTCACTGCTGTTCAGTGTTAAAGTGCAAGTGCTCCTGTTGTAAATTATGTTATGGATTGGTGTTTCCATGATTGGCATATCTGATTTACTTGTGAGGCCCTAGTAAAGTGCACTGAGAGTGCCAGGGCTGGTAAACAAACACTACTAGTGGGGTTTCAGCCCTGTTTGTGCCACCCACAGAAGTAGCCCTGAAAAGGTAACTCATACCTGCCCCCGCAGATTCTGTGCCCAGTTTGTAACTTCCATGTCGACCTGACAAGGGCACCTACTTGCCAGGTCCCAACCTTTCCTTTTTCTACATGTCAGTCACCCCTAATGTAGACCCAAGGTACCCCTGAGGACCGGGTTCTGTGTATGTTCGAGGTAAGACATGTACTGCTGTGTGTGCCATGTCCTGGTTGTGAATTACAGTGTATTTCGTTTTTCAACATTGCAAGTCTGCCTCTTCCCATAGGACAGAATAGGGAGTTTGTTTATAACATCTTATAAACCTAACTGACCCTGGGAACAAGGTGGGAAACAAAAATTTAGTATGCCTGAACTCAGATTGTTAAAATGCATCTTTTAGTGAGGGTGATTTTTACTTCTGTGTGTTTCAAAATACCACTTTTAAAATGTAGGTATTTTCTTGCCTAACCATCCAGTGTCTCTGCTAGGTTTGTGTATTACATGTCTGGCTTTTGGATGACAGGGGCTGGAGAGGGGCTGCGGCTCCAGAAGTCTGATGGGTCAGAGCCTGGGCTGGGCTGAGTAGGCCTGGATTGCATTTAGAGTAGTGTGAGGAGATTTCCTTGCACCTGAATGGGCCTGGTCTGGCTTGCACAAGGCCGTCCTCACCCCGCTCCGCAGCCTTGGCCACCCGACGCCGGCGCCATCGACTCCAGTTCGTCAGCCGACGACAGCGCTTCAGCAACGACGCAGCCGCTGCTTGCAACATGACCTGCCATCACAGCGACAAGCCCTGCACGCCGCACCACTGTACTTCGCACTGCAGCACCCGATGCCTACCAATGCCGGTGCTTTAACCGCGAGGAGCTCGATCTGCAATGCGTGTGACTTCAAGGGCCTGATGATTCCTGCATTGACTTCCCGAACCGGCGCCTACAGAAGCTGTGCTTTCGGAGCTCAACGAGAGGTCGCCGACATCCTACATTTCCAAAGGTACTATTTTGCGGGTTTTCCCGACACCGTAGCTGTCCTGCGACACCACAGTCAGCCAGAACTGTTTGGATTTTTTTGTTCACAACGCTAGAATAGCCCCAGACGGAGCTATCGACTTCAAGGAACTGTGTTTCAAGGTTTTTTTGATAACTGAAGTTTTCTAAGTACTCAATTGTGGTTTTTTATTGTTTTTGGTCTTGTATTAAGTATATAACAATACTGGATAGTTTTCTAAACGGGTGTGGTGTCCTTTCGTGGTGCTTAACATTGTATTACTGTTGGTTACGTGCAAATGCTTTACACACTGCCTCTAAGATAAGCCTGACTGCTTGAACCAAGCTACCAAGGGGGTGAGAAGGGGTTATTTTAGGAGTGTAACTCCCTTATCCTGACTAGGAAGAAGGGACCCTACTTGGACAAGGTTGCCTCCCTCTGCCAACTAGAGACCCCCATTTCTAACACAACCCATGCCGTAGTCTCCACCAGACATACAGCCTGTTGACAAGGACTTGCCAATCGATAGCTGCAGACTGACCAAGGAAGAAATACAGCAAGCCGTCAAACATCTGAGAAATGGGAAGGGGGCAGGACATGACAGCATTTTTCAGGCGCTGAAGACAGACATTGAAACATCAGTAGATACGCTCTACCCCATGTTTGGAAGAATCTATAAAGAAGAAAAGGTGCCATCACACTGGTAGGAGGGATATCTCATCAAGATCCCCAAGCAAGGTGACCTGAGTGATTGCACAAACTACAGGGGGATAACTCATCTATCAACCCCAAGCAAAGTGTTCAACAGAGTCATCCTGAACATAATGAAGGCGCAATTCAACGCTTAGTTGCGAGACCAGCAAGCTGGCTTATGCAAAGTTAGATTCTGCCCAGACCAGATTGCAAGATTGTGCATTGTCATTGAGTATTCGATGGAACGGAACCTCCCTTCTATGTCAGCTCCATCGACTTTGAGAAGGCATTTGACAGCATGGACAGAGAGACCCTTTGGAAACTCCTCTACCACTGCAGTGTGCTAGACAAACTTGCAAGATTTAAAAAGGAACACTTATGAGGGAATGACCTGCAAGATATTCCATGGAGGACAACTCACGGAAACCCTAGAAGAGAGGACTGGAGTCCGCTAGGGTTGTTTACTCTTGCCTTTTCTCTTCCTGCTCGCCATAGACTGGATCATGAAGACATTCACAGCAAGAAGAAGAAATGGGATCCAGTGGACACCTTGGATGCAGCTTGATGACATGGACTTTGCAGATGACCTGGCACTACTGTCTCATACCAACCTGAAGATGCAAGAGAAGGCAGACAATGCGGCAGCCAATCGGCACATCTTGGCCTCAACATACACAGGGGAAAAATCAAGATCCTGAAGGCTAACACAGCCTGCAACACTGCAGTCACTCGTGCAGGTGATGAACTGGAAGAGGATGATGCCTTCACCTACCTCAGCAGTGTCATAGAAAAGCCAAGGCAAGTAGCGGCAAAGCGAGGGCTGCCTTAATTCAGGAATCCAATAATCTCACACTGCACACCAAGATCAGGCTTTTTAGCACCAATGTAAAATCGATCCTTCTGTATGGGGCAGAAACTTGGATGACAACAGTAGCCACCACCAACAAAGCCCAGACCTTCATTAACACCTTTCTGTAGATAATCCTCTAAATCCACTGGCCAAACACCATCAGCAACAATGACCTACAGCAACAGACTTTCTAACTTCTGGCTTCATGAAGAAATCATGAAAAGATACTGGGGCTGGATAGCTCACACCCTCCACAAGCCTGCATCAAACACCACCAGGCAAGCCCTCGCCTGTTCAAAGGAAACCGAAAAGAGGAAGGACAACAAACACCTGGCATCAAGACCTATGGCTGACTGCCAGGAGATGGGTTACACCTGGAGTCCGATTGAAAGAGAGGTCCAAAACAGAGATGGTTGGAGAGTCCCGGTTGATGGCCCATACCCCAGGAGGGGTGGGGTAGTAGGTATAAGTAAGTAAGTCGTCGTTCCTAGGTCCGGATAGTGAAGTTGTATATACTCAGCCCCATTTGCGAGTTTATGTATGTGACCATGCATTTTTCAGTTAACCTCTTCATTCAGCCTTGTATGTCTAGCAGTCACTGTCACATACATTTTCTATCAGCAGCTCCAATAGCTGCAAGGAGATATTCTCAATCATCAAAGACTTCACCACACCTCCTGCTTCCATCAACATCACCCCTTCCCCAGAACTTTGCAACAATCTGTCAAACTTCTACGCAGAAAAATCATTAACATCTACTGCAACTTAGCACACCAACCCGACCTAGCTCATCTCCAATCTACCCATCACAAACCAAGAGGGCCACCTAATGAATTGGAGAACCCTCCCACAAGACGACACAGCGACAATCGTGCAAGCCATCCACTCAGAGTCCCCATCCGATCTATGCCCCCACCATTTCTACAACCTGGAAGCATCACCAATCAACACCCCCCTTACTCAGCTCCACCCTGTTCAACGTCTACATGACACCACTCGCCAACATCATCCAATCCCAGGGTATCAACCTCATCTCCGACACCGATAACACACAACTCATCCTCTCCCTGATGCACAAGACAAGAACCACCAGAACCAACTTCCTAAACTCCATGACCATGGTAATAGAAAGGATGAGTACTAACTGCTTGAAGCTCAACTGGTACCTTGAAGTACTGGTCATCAGAAACAAGACCTTCCCATGGGACATCATCTGATGGTCAGAGCTAGCACCAACACCAGCACTCACCAATCCTGCCAGGAATCTGGGGATCATGCTAGACAACAAGCTCATAATGATAGCACAAGTCAATACAGTGAGCGACACCTTCTTCCACATCCTACGTATGCTACGAAAAATCTTCAAGTGGCTGCCACAGAACACCAGCTTTACCGTCATGCAAGTACTCATCACCAGCAGGCTTGACAATGGCAACGCACTCTTATGTTCTCAACATAATCTCCTATGCAGATGACAATGATACTGATCCTCTCGCTCACAAAGGACCCCTCCAACGCCAAATCCAACTTCTGCAACACCATGGCCAACATAGCCAAATGGATGAGAGACAACTGTCTTCAACTCAACTCCGACAAAAGCGAAGTGCTGATCTTCGGGAAGAACAGATCCGCATGGGACCACAGCTGGTGACCTTCAGAATTCAGACCCACACCAACAGACCACCCCCGCAATCTCTGCATCCTCCTCAACAGCCAACTGACCATGAAAGGACAAGTTAATGCAGTCGCTTCCTCCTGCTTCCACACACTTCGCATGTTCTGCAGAATCTTCACATGGATTCCAACAAACACTAGAAAGACCATCAACCAGGCCCTCGTCACCAGCTGCCTTGACCACGGCAGCGCCCTCTACACCAGCCTCTCCACTCAGCTCCTCACATGACTCCTGACCATAAAGAACTCTGCAACCAGACTCATCCTGGACCTCCCCAAATGAACACACATCACCAACAACATGAAAGACCTCCACTTGGTCCCCATCCAGAAAACATGCCAGTTAAAAGATCCACACACGCTTACAAAGCCCTCCATGACCTAGAACCTGCCTACCTCAACCATCAACTGAACTTCCACCTAGACACCTGGCTCCTCTTTCCTCAGACACTCTCCCCACATCCCTTGCAACAGTGGCTGCTCCTCCTACATTGCTGCTAAGACCTGGAACGACCTTCCCCTCCAACTCCGTACAGCCCCCTCACTGGAAGATTTCAGAAAGAGACTCAAGACCTGGCTCTTTGATGGAGACTCAGTGCCGAGATACCCCTAGGAGTGACAGTGTTATGCTTTACAAATACTGTTTGATTGATTGATTTACACCAGAATCTCTAAAGAGCGCCTAGACAGGCTCCAGACCATCCATAATGCCGCTGCTAGACTCATACTCAACTTTGAATGCTGAACCTACATCTCACCCCCACCTCAGAGAGCTCCACTGGCTCCCTATACACAAAAACAGCCAATTCAAACTCCTCCCGCACACATGCAAAGTCTTACAAAACACTGGTCCAAAACACCTCAATAACCGAACACACTTTCACCTCCCTAACAGACACCTATGCTCAGCCTCATTCTCATTCGCACACATCTGCCACATTCACAAAAGCAGAATATATTACACCCAAAATAGGAAACAGCCTCCCTCAACATATCAGAGACTCCTCCTAACTTATTATGGGGCATATTATCAAGAACGGCGTTAAACATTATCGCCAGCTTATCGGCAGAAAACTGCTGCTAAAACGACGATAATGGGCTTGAAAACATATATGCCCTTGAGAATTCCAATGAAAGTCCATGTTCTGGTGTGAACATGGGCTTCTATTGGAATTCTCCAGGGCATATTATCAAGCCCATTATCGCCGCTTTAGCAGCAGTTTTCTGCCGCTAAACAGGCGATAATTTTAACGCTGTCCTTCATAATATGCCCCTGAGTTCTTCAAGAACCTGAATACCTAGCTCTTTGAATTACTCTGAGGGGACACTCACCTACACACCTGCTTAAGCACCTGGATACAATCACAAGTGTACAAATTAACATAAAATAACATATCCTCTCTCTTATCTTTTCTTTCTTCATTCTACCACTGCCACGTTTCATGACCTGGGGCAGTTCAGCTCCAAGTGTATTTATCATAAATTATATTTCTATAGACAGCACGTCTTAAGGAGTACAGCCTGCTCTTCCTGAGTGACCCAGAGGTAAACGGAGGGCTTTGGCAAGAGACCTTACATGACACATAGAAGGGGAATATTAATTGTAAGACTTTTCTCTGTTGCTGTAGGCTTCTACCTTTTCACTGCCCTCTCGCTAACTTCCTCTGCCTAGAAGTGAGCCATGAGGCATTAACACCACCTCAGTGGATTTATATATTGAACTTCTTGAGAAGCTAACTTAAAGATACTGACACATGCAGACCACTCAGCACTGAACTCTGCAATATGCAACATACAACATACCACTGCATATCACTTCATCTCTGAGACTATTTGCTACATAACAAATAGCATGGTAAAAGATAGAAGTCTGCAAAACACAACATTTATGTTTGAAATTACGTCTTTGACTATCATTCATATATAAAAACAGTTTCGACCTATAGGCTAAATAAAGGTACTAGTATTTAAACTAAAAGGCTCCCCCAGGTATTTGAAGAATTCAGGTGGACTTAGCTTCAAGTAACAGAGAGAGAGAGACTCTAATTTTAGTAGTTCATCACCCTGTGTCTTTCAGTAAAATAAGAGTGCTACTCTTGTCACTTTTTGTATTCTCATTAAGGTCTTGTGCTGTTGTGGTTAGTGGAAGAAAAATTGATAGAGACTTCCAGTCGCAGATTCCTTACCATAGAATTATCCTCATGCTTCAGACTGGATCAAACATTTTCGAGCAGCACACCTGCGTGCCGGTAGGTGCTGTCGTTCAGCTCCAAGTGACGTCCTCAGTGTAGTCCACACTGGAAATTAAATATGCAGTGTCTATATAGGCCCCACCCTAATGTGTCGACATCAGTTCTTTTCTTTCTGAGTGAGTCAGTGCAAATCCAGATAAAAGAACTACCCCAGGTCAATTTTTTTCAATGTTTTGTCAAAGTCTCTTTGAGATTTGCCTCCCGGTGTGGCAGGATGTCGTCTAAGGATGGTGGCCTCATCCATGGGGTGCCTGTCACCCCTTGATGTCAGTGATTCATATTGTATGTCTCTGCTGCCTTGAACGTGGTCACGAACCCAAGGCCTGCACCATGAATCCAAAAGCCTTGGGGGAGCGATACCTCAAGCTCCTGGCGGCTCGATGTGCAATGCTGTGACAATCAAGTTCCTGGTCTAGGAGAATTTCTCGGGAGCCTTTGCGGTATTCGAGATTTTTGTTGAACTCAAAGTCACTGAGCCATTCAGTTAAGTCCCGCCACAAGAAAAATAAGAAGTCAAAATGCTCTTCGACATCACATTGTCTGTTTGCTGAGGAGACGATGCACCATTGGGATTTGAGACCTGACTCGGTGGTTGAGCCAGCGCCTGAGCCGGCTTCGTGCCACCCCGAGTTTCCGGGAGTTTGAGAGACCCCGTCCACCAAATTACAAAAATGTTATGAGGCCATGTACCTCATAGTTGGGTGGCCCGTTCCTGCTGACCCGCCTTCGGGCCCTGCGGGTTCGGGAGGGGCCCCTGCTGGATCCAATCTGCAGGGTGCAGCCCCTATGCCAGCTGGGCCCTAGGGAACCACAGATAGATCCAGATTGGCACCGGCCATACTGTCTCCACCTCCACCAGCACCAACCCTGATGCAGATGCTCCCGGCGCCCACTGGCCTCATTCTGACATTACCCGACGCTGACTTTGCCTCCGGATGGAGCATTGCCTTCCAGGCTGGAGCCTCAGCCCTATTTTTACCAGCTAGGACTCGGGGAGGAATGAGAGGTGGTGGTCACTGAATCCTGAAGAATACCAGCCTTATGATATTGATACAGGGACTGGTATAAGGATTTAGCAGATGCCAGTGGACTGGATACTTGCCCAGATACTGGCATGCTTTCTCCCCTTACCGTGGCTGCAAAGGAGTGAGCTTTATTTGCAATGGTGGTTAGAAGGGCGTTTGAGGTCCTGGTCCTTAGATTGCACTCTGTGGCAGTCAAGATGAACCACGTCTCCAGTTTGATGAAGCTCTTACTGAGGTCCTGCTTGGGATTTGGTCCTAACCTAAACAGGGGCCCCTTTGAATGGGACTATTGTCCATCATCATTGTCCCACTCAAGGGGACCCCAACAACACCCTACCCAAGAGAGCTTGGTGGTCAAAGCTTCCACCTCCCACATAAATCCTGGTGCTTTCCCAACCACACCACTGTATTGGGAAGCCAAAGCGCTGAAAGGAAACAAGATGCTTTCTTACACCAGCCTGACATTGCAGGTCATGTACACCGCATGTCTTTTGGGACGCTATTTCCATGCTCTGTGGGATACGGTTAACCAGGTGCTGCCAACAGTTCCAGAGGAGGACCAGGCCATGCTATCCCAGGCTGTTGTTGACGGGAGGAATGCAGTAAAGTTCACCATCAGCTGAGGACTGGATACCACTGACTCACTTGATGGAGCATTTTCATTGACAGTGGCTTTATAGCACCACACCTGGTTGAGAACAACAGGCTCTTCTGGGGATGTCCAAGTATCGCTTATGGCATGCCCTATAATGGCTCCTGTCTCTTTAGAGATAAAGCTGATTCAGCACTGAGGAGCTTTAAGGACAGCGAGGCTACGGCCAGGTCTTTGGACTTTTCCATGGGCCATTGTTACCCCCAATCTGCCTTTCGCTCCTTTCGTGGCCACGGAATAGGCTTCCAGCCACATCTATATCTACCCAGCTACTGTGGCGTGCAATCTTCCCAACCTCTGAATGGCTGAGGATCTGGTGGAGCTAGACAGCTATATCATCTAGATATGGTGTGCTAAAGGCATCCAGACCTGTCAGGACTTTATTTATCAACCTCTGAAATGTGGAACGTGCATTTTTCAAACAAAAAAGCATCACAATAAGTTGATAATGCCAACTGGGGGTTGAAAATGCTGTTTTTGGCTTGGCATCCTCAGAGAGTCTGATTTGCCAATAACCAGCAGTAAGATCAAATGTACTGAGATACTTGGCAGAGGTCAAAGTATCAATCAATTCATCTGCCCTTGGAATCAGATGGGTAGCAGTCCTAGTGACTGCATTGAGGCCTCTGTAGTCAACACAAAACCTCATCACTCTCTTACCATCCTGGGTGTGCGGTGCTCCTTCTTGAGCTTTGCTCCATCAAGTTTGAGTAGGTGGTAATACCTATCTAAGGAGTCCTCCCTCTTGCTAGAGGTTCAATTAACTGAGGAGGACCTGGACCTCCCCTGAACTTTTTGTACCATCCCAGGAGGAATAAAGGGGGAACTAACTCTAGGACCATCTTTTGTATCACTAGTACTATTCCCTGGGGGACTAGAGTTCTCCAGTGAGAGGTGTTCAGACTCGGTCTGGGCTTGTGCAGAAGCAGAATCATTGGTGTTGGACACTCCTGACTCTTACTCTTGAGCATCATCACCCATACTCAAGTTATCCAGCCCATCTGACCTATCAGGATTTTGGAGGTTGTCCTGTAGGAGCATCTCTAAGAGATGATCTTTGGTAGGGTTGGTAGAAGCCTTTTCTAGCTGCACACATGGTCCTAAGTTCCTGAAACCTAAGACCACTCTATCTAGAGGGCTGAGCCCCACTGGAATCACCAACCTGAGACACGGTACAAGGTGTAGTGTGGTGTAGTGAGCCTACCTACCCTAGTGATCCTAAACTTACAAAGATTGGAAAAAGGGTTGCCAGAACCCTTGACAACCAATCCAAAAAGTGCAGTAGAACTTACTTGACAAAAGTATTTGTACCTACCTAGCTAGTAATGGTTTCTCACCAACAAGCCTTGGTAGCCGCAACTGGTTTCGAAGACAAAAAGATGCAATCAGTGGGACCAGCAAGGTCCAAGGGAATCACTATGTGCAGAAGAGTCAGAGCAGGCCCAGAGCAAGCAGCGAAGCTCACCAAAGTAGAAGTAGTCCCTCGAGAACACAGGCTGAAGACACAGGAATCGCAAGAGGATCTCAGGCAGCTCACCAAAGGTGGAGGCCCACAGCAGAGCTCACCAATGAAGAAGTAGACCCTTGAGAGGACCAAGAGGCGGAAGGCAGTGGAATCACAAGAGGATCACAGGCAGCTCACCAAAGGTGGAGGCCCACAATGCAGGTGATGCAGGGAGGATGCTGTTCTTCAAGCGATGAGGTGCTGGAGGCTGGAGCTTCTTGTAGCCCGAAGAACTCTGGAGTGCAGAGCCAACAAGCCTTTGGAACAACAAGTCAACGCGGTGCACAGGAGTTTGGTCCCTGTGGCTTGGCAATGTGTCCTCCAAATTGCCGAGAAGACAGGTCAGGTCTCTGGAGAGCCACAGAACCACCACCTGTATTGCTGAGCCTCGGGAAGTAGGACAACAGGAGCAGCAGATAAATCAGCTTAAATGTGGTGCCTGCAGATGCAGGGGAGTGACTCCATCCCTCCAAGGGAGATTACTTTGGATGTCCAGGATGCCTGCAGGTCCCTGGAGATCCTGAGAAAAACACAGACACAGAAGAGGCAGAAAACTTGCAGAACAGCGAGACCATGAGCAGCAGGAGTCTTCCTTGATGCAGTCTCGGTTCGAGGCGAAGTCCAGGTGTACCGTTGGTCGAAGAGTGTTTGGTTTCAGGGGTGAGTCTTGTTCCATTATGAATCTGAGGACCCACCCACGGGGAGCCCTTAAATACCCAAGGAAAGGGTTGGAACAACTCAGGAATTTCTCCCAGAGGAGGGGCTGGACAGAGTAGAGGATACTTCCCAGTCCTTTGTCCAGTTTCGTGCCAGAGCAGAAACCAAACTGGTTCAAACTGGTCTATGCAAGGAGGACACCAAATGTGACCTCAGCTGAATGTGGCCCTCTGTTTGCCTGTCAATGAAAAGTATGGCGCGCGGGGTACTGGTAGCTCCGGAACGGAGAGTGCAGCGAGAGGACCCAGCGTGCACAGGTGAGTGCTGGCGGAGGCCACGATGGGAGGACATAGTTGCGGTGGGCGTGGTCGAAGACCACAATGGCAGAGGTCACCTAGAGCGGATAGGTGGTTGGGGCCCTGCTCGCTGCGGACTGAGACCCTCCTTGCTGTGAGGCCCAACGTGTCAGAGTAAGTGGCACAGCACTGAGCGCAGAGGCACCCAGACAAGGCATAGGAGGAGGGAGCGGCCGAGGTAGGATGAATTGCTGGGCCTCCACTGCTGCACAGCACGTCCACTCGCTAAAGGGAGGCCAGGGAGACGGATTTATTGCCCCGTTCACAGAGGATAATAAAGTGAAAGGGCCTGGTCCTTGCTGATTAGAGGCATATGAAAGTTTCTCCCAAACTGGAGATAGATTAAAGCAACCCAGGGGAAAGCACCTGTTTAACCCATCTGATGTGGCCAAAAGCACAGAGGCCAGCCACACTCTGGGGGTCAAACGCATGGGAGATAAACCATAGGCCAATCGGTGAGCCTTGGGCTGGGGAAGTGTGATCAGAGGGGGAACTACATTAAACATCACAGTGGATTGAGCCCCTGACAATACCCCCTTGTCGCCTACTATGAAGCTGCTCGATACCTCCAACGCCCCTACAGCTATGGCCCTCTAAGACACAAGATGGGCAAAACAGACAAGACACAGCCTAGACTGCAGTTTGAACTTGGCAAAAGTACACAACCTCGAGAAGCGGATGTTTCCTTCGCAGAGACTGGGTCAGACACTATGGAGCCTACTGAGTGTCATGATTCCACTGTTCCTACACCTGTCTTTGCAAAGGTCTGCTTCTGTAAATCATGATTCCACTGTTCCTACACCTGTCTTTGCAAAGGTCTGCTTCTGTAAAACCTCTCAGTGGCCACTAAGGGAGGTTAACATGGCCTAATATTTAACCCCTTATGAAAACCCGCCCCTATCCCGTGCATCCTGCACTCCTGGTGTGTGTTGATGTTAGTGTTGATTTTGCCACTGTTTACTAGTAATCTAGATGTGCCAACTTTGCCTTGTGCTTATATAATGGATGCAGCGTTTGATTTTGCCAATGTTTATTATTGGAACAGCTGTGCCAACTTTGGTTCATGCCTTGGGCTTGCACAATGGATGTGGTGTGAATCGCTCGAGATCAATATTAAGAAAAGTGCCTTTTCCCTTCTGAGTTGGGAAAGAGTTTCAGGATCGTACTCACTTTGACAGAGTTTTCATGTGCGCATTGGCTGAGTCTCTCGCGCTGTGTGATTCGGTGCATAGCTTGAGAGCGCAAAAGACGCACATGTCAAAACGGACATATGGGGTGTGGCTGCAGTATAAAAGCCACACCCAAGCTTCCAGAAGGCGCTTAGCCTTCCAGATCGCTTCAAGGAAACATCGCGTTTGGGAGCAGGACTTCGGAGATTCCTCGAGGCCCCCAGTAGTCCAGAGTCTTCGTTCCTGAACAGCTGAAGAATCCTTAATCCGGTTTGCAGAGCACGATGAGTCTTGGAAAGAAAGCTAAGTAAACAAATAAATCATTTTTCTCTAAAGGCGTCTGCCGCTAGCAAAACTGCAATTCTGAGAAAAGAAAGACTAATTTTTGGGCACTCTTTTGTTGTGAAAGAAAACAAGAGCGATACTTAACAAGTTTAAAGAAGACTTGTACAGTTTAATATTTGTAAATTCACAGAGCCAATTCACAGTGTAAAAGAAACGTTAGTATATTTGTTTGCAGTTTATTTTATTTCTTAGAAATGGAAGTCGTGGTGAACATCAAGCAGGAGTTTTCAAAGTGAGTAAAAAATAGAAAGGTGCAATAACAAAAAACAACTTGAGTTAAAGAAAGTATACAAATAATTTATTGTTGTTTTTTATAGCATAAAGTCCAGAGCTTGCTCCAGAAAGTAACATATATTTGACGCAGGCCCCTTCAAGGACATCACTACTGATAACACCATCCCTGCTGACCAGTCTCCACACACCACGACTTCCAGGACGCGAAGCCGAACTTGGTAGATCGCAGGTAGGAATTTTTAGATTAAACTTAATAACTAGATTAAACCATAGGTAAAACGATAGAACAATAATCAAGAGAAGTTTTCTAAGGAGGTTTATTGTTGCTTCGCAGGTAGACTACAAGGAAACTTATTAGCGTCAGAATCCGACCTCCCTCCCTAACTTCTATCATCAACCATAGTGTAAAATCTAAAATCACAGGTTGTAGGATAGGGTTCCTGGGAGTTTGGCTCATAGAGTCTCTGCAAAATCATCCTATCAAGCAACTTACAGGTAAGGCTTCGAGACCACGCAGGCAAGAGTGCTTTGATACCCCTGACAGAAGGCTAAGCCCACGAAGATCGTTTGGCCCAGACGCTATGAATCAAACTTCGCAGATATCTTTGTAGGATATAGCTGCAATGTTAACAGAAATAAAATCAGAAAATGCAGAATTACGAAGAGACGTGTCTGCATTACAAAATAGCATGCAAACTTCTAGTCCTACAACGTGGAGTTTCCCTTCAGAAAAGAAGTCTTTCTTAAAACCATCAGCCTTTCAACCAGCCATGCAAACCTTATATAGTGGAAATACTGCTCCTACCACCTCAGGTCATACTCAAGATACAGGTAGTAACACCAGTTACTGTATCCTTGGCATCCCCAGAGAGATTTTATGGAGATTGTAATAAATTTACAATATTCTTGAATCAATGTCATTTACATTTTTTCGCAAAACCCACTGCGTTTCCTGATGATTCCTCTAAAGTCGCTTTTATTCTATCATACTTGGAAGGTGATGCAGCTTTGTGGTCAGTACCGTATGTAGAAAGAGACGACCCCATATGACCTCAGACAATTTAAAAACACCATGAAAAAATGATTTGCAAAACATGTGTTTGTTCAATCAGCAGATCATGAATAACTCAATTTAAAACGAGGATCTTCTGATTTATTACACTACATATCCACCTTCAAATGGCTGGTTATTGAGGCAGCATGGCCAGAAGGACAACAAGCATTAGAAATGCAATAGGTCTCGCAGCATTAGAGTTAGAGCTTTTAGAATTGTTTATGGGTTTTTTTGTAAATCTTTAGCATGAGGTTGAGGGTGAGTGAGGGTGAGTGAGGGTGAGGGGTTGAGGGTGAGTGAGGGTGAGGCTGAGGGTGAGGGTGAGTGAGGGGTTGAGGGTGAGGAGTTGAGGGTGAGTGAGGGTGAGGGGTTGAGGGTGGGTGAGGGGTTGAGGGTGAGTGAGGGTGAGGGGTTGAGGGTGAGTGAGGGTGAGGGTGAGTGAGGGTGAGGGTGAGTGAGGGTGAGGGTGAGTGAGGGTGTGTGAGTGTGAGTGAGGGTGAGTGTGAGTGAGGGTGGGTGAGTGTGGGTGAGTGTGGGTGAGGGTGAGGGATTGAGGGTGAGGGGTTGAGGGTGAGTGAGGGTGAGGGGTTGAGGGTGAGTGAGGGTGAGGGGTTGAGGGTGAATGAGGGTGAGGGAGGGTGAGGGGTTGAGGGTGAGTGGGGGTGAGTGAGGGTGAGGGGTTGAGGGTGAGTGAGGGTGAAGGTGAGTGAGGGTGAGGGTGAGTGAGGGTGGGTGAGTGAGGGTGAGTGTGGGTGAGTGTGGGTGAGTGAGGGTGAGGGATTGAGGGTGAGGGGTTGAGGGTGGGTGAGGGGTTGAGGGTGAGTGAGGGTGAGTGAGGGTGAGGGGTTGAGGGTGAGGGGTTGAGGGTGAGTGGGGGTGAGTGAGGGTGAGGGGTTGAGGGTGAGTGAGGGTGAGGGGTTGAGGGTGAGTGAGGATGAGGGGTTGAGGGTGAGTGAGGATGAGGGGTTGAGGGTGGGTGAGGGTGAGTGAGGGTGAGTGTGAGTGAGGGTGAGTGAGGGTGAGGGTGAGTGAAGGTGGGTGAGGGTGAGGGGTTGAGGGTGATTGAGGGTGAGGCGTTGAGGGTGAGTGAGGGTGAGGGGTTGAGGGTGAGGGTGAGTGAGGGTGAGGGGTTGAGGGTGAGTGAGGGTGAGGGGTTGAGGGTGAGTGAGGGTGAGGGGTTGAGGGTGAGTGAGGATGAGTGAGAGTGAGGGTGAGTGAGGGGTTGAGGGTGAGGGGTTGAGGGTGAGTGAGGGTGAGGGGTTGAGGGTGAGTGAGGGTGAGGTGTTGAGGGTGAGTGAGGGTGAGGTGTTGAGGGTGAGTGAGGGTGAGGGTGAGGGGTTGAGGGTGAGTGAGGGTGAGGGTAGGTGAGGGGTTGAGGGTGAGTGAGGGTGAGGGTGAGTGAGGGTGAGGGTGAGTGAGTGGTTGAGAACTGAGACAGCACCCTATAAAAACACAGGTCATATGGTCCCATACGTGCAAATGGAAATCTCACATGTCAGAAGAGTGTGCAGGCACCCAGGCCATTTTGGAAAGGGGTGGTGGGGAAACAAACCACTATTTACAAACGGGGAGCAATGTGCGTGCTCAACACACCCACCCCATCGGCCAAGGGTGCAGGATTCGCTGTCAGCCTGGAAGCAGGAGGGAGGTGGCGCCTTTAAATCTCCTGCAGCCTCCATGTTGTCAGATTCCAACTCAATTGACATTTTTCCTGCGTCAGAAGAAAGGTGGGGAATGGGGGATGGAGGGAGTGTTTCATGAGACCAGCCTTTGGCCACTAGGCTGCGGCCGCACACATTATCCCGGAGCTTCTTAGTGAGTGAGTAGCAGTAAGTAACTAAGTGTAATGTTGCTTACTTCCACCAAATGAGGACCAGGACCCAGGTTTGTAGGTTTGCAAGCCAGTTATTTATTCATAATTACTGTACGCAGAAACAGCGCCGAGTGTGCATACAGCGCTACCGCTCCGGGCACTCTCGCGCACTAATCCGCTGAGGCGTGTTGCGTCACACGCACGCCAACGGAAAGCTGGAGCGCACACTACACGAAGGTCACTTGCAAAGAGGGCTTTAAGCAACGTTCCTCCGTGGGAAGCACCGTCAAAGCATAACAAGCGCGATACCGCAAAGGCAGCCACATTTTTATTTTCCCATCGAGCTTTCACTTGAAGTTAAAGCTCGATGGGAAAATAAACACGCAGCTGCCTTTGCCAAAGCAGAATGAGGGGAAAAAAAGTGCATCCCATCTAATGAGGAAAAGAGTGTCACGCCGCCGGTAAAAGATCGAATCCCGGTGCGCGTGGCCAAAAGGACACATGGCAGCAGCAAGGAGGGACTGTTCCAGTTGTCCCCAACCATCAGAAGGGCCTGCTGCACTGCCGCCAGCAACCTGGGGCGTAGATATTGATCAGTGTTACGGGTTCATCGTAGATAAGAGCTGTAACGCCAACCCATCCTTGATCAGACCAAGTTTTCTTCAAAGGTAATGAAATATGATTCTTTATCAGTATGGCTAAATCCGCTCTTCTTTGCTTCATGTATAAGCCTTGCTTAGGGCCATCTGAAGCCTGTTCTTTCAATACCAATGCAATGAGGGCAACAAAGCCCCACAGTTTGTTATGCCTTCGCAAGTACTTAAGGCAAGCCGGAGGGAAGAGAGGGGAGGGGGGAGGAGAAATGCGACACGGCGGGAAGGGGAAGGGGCGGAACGGGGGAGGGGGCGGAGAGGGGAGAGGTGCGACACGGCAGGCAGGCAGGGGAGGAGAGGAGGAGGGGGGAGGAGAGTAGGGGAGGCACGGCCTAGCGGCCGTGCAATCAAGTAGTGAGGGGGCGGAGCTGGGGGAGGCTGTGGAAGAGAGTAGGCAAGGCGACACGGCGGGAGGGGGCGGAGCGGGTAAACAAAGACGGACATGCACGCGCCCGTGACTTTTAAGGTCAATGCGCATGCGCATAAGCTTAATGCGCATGCGCATTGACCCTAAAAGTCACGGGCACTGCAAGGAATCGCCACGATTCCTTGCAGTGTGGATAAAGAGTGGATAACTCGCAATACTCTCGCCTTGCTCGATGCGCATGCGCATCGACAGGCGAGACCTAAAAAGGGTGTCCCTATTCTATCGAGGTTTAAGGGAAGATTTAAAAGACTATGGGCCAGATTCATCAAACAAAAATCCGCTCGCAAAGGGCCAGATTCTGGGAATCTGGCCCTTTGCGAGCGGTATTTTTGCATTTGGGATGCATCATCCCAAATGCAAAAATCGCAATTTTAGAAATCGCTAAATTACGATTATTTGCATTTAAGGAATCTCAATTTGAGATTCCTTAAATGCAATGCATGAAAGTGTTTAAAATAGGGAATTCGCTAATAGGGCACGCAAATTACCATGAAGTACAACTTCGTGGTAATTTGCAAAAACATTGAAAAATGCACTAAAGTGCATTTTTCAAAGTTCCATGTTGCGCACACACATACCATAAGGGCATGTGAGTGCGCAGCACATGTGCACATATTAATTTCAGGGGTGCAACAGGGTGTCCTTTGGACACCCCTGCACCCTTGAAATCGCAATCTCAATTTGCAAATCGCTAATTGTGATTCGCAAATTGAGATTGTCTTCCCATTCATTCCTATGGGCCTCTAGGCCCAAAGGAATGAATGGGGAGGTATTCTTTAATTGCGATTCGCAATTTGCGAGTCGCAAATAAGGAATTCTAAGAAATCGCTATTTTTTAAGTGATTTCTTGATGCATTCCATTTTGCACTTCCTTAATAGCGAATCGGTATTTTTCGCTATTAAGGAATCGCAGATTGGTTTGTTGATGCATCTGGGGGATGGTCACACAGATCTTAGATCCTCCGACTGACTGTGAAGAATTTATTGATCTTGTAGTAAAACTCAATCACCGTATTTTTGAAAGAAAGGGCGAGAAGGGCAAGAGAGGGAAATCTGACTACAGACTGATAGTAATGAAAGATAGGTCCAGCATAAAAAACGAGTCATCAGCTAAGTTAGACATGGTTGAACCTATGCAAATAGAAACCATAAGAGGGCCTTTATCAAAGGATGAAAAAGAAAAGCGTAGAAAGTTAAATCAATGTTTGTACTGTGGAAAAACAAGACATTTTGTAAAAGACTGTCCAACTCGACCCATAAAAGCAAAGACGAAATCCGCTGATGTTGCTGTAACTCAACAGTCTGAAAACTAAAACACTCGGGGCCCGATGTAGGTAATCCCAGATTACCGATTCTTAAATACCGAATCATACCGATTCGGTATTTAAGATCAGGCAAATGGGATGTGGGTATTTTTACCGAAAAAAATTACCGAATCGGTAAGTTTCAGTAATTACCGAATCGGTAAATACCGATTCGGTAATTGCCATTCATTCCTATGGGCCTGGAGGCCCATAGGAATGAATACCAATTACCGAATCGGTATTTACTGATTCGGTAAAAGGGGGAAACATTGAAGGGTGGCAGGGTGTCACTTTGACACCCTGTTGCACCCCTCAATTGTGTATGGATGCACATGTTGCATGTATGTCTGCAACATGGCACTGTTGGAAAAGCAAAAAACAAAATGCTTTTTCCAAGGTTTTCATTATTTACCACAAACTTGTAGTTGGTGGTAAATAACGAATCCTAAAAGGATAAAAACACTCATTTGAGTGCTCCCTACATAGCTAAATCAGTAATTTACCGATTCGGTGTTTTAAGGAATCAGTAATTTACCGATTCCTTAAAATACTGATTCGGTAACTTACAGATTCAGTAAAATGCCCACCTACATCTCATTTTCCAAATACCGGTCGGTAACGGCCGAAATGACTGAATTTCAGCCGTTACCGACCGGTATTTGCCTACCTACATCTGGCCCTCGGTGAATAAAGAGGTCAGTTTACCGAGTGAGCAAAATAGTTGGCCTCCATAACTCCGACTGCCTCTCATTGTCATCTTAGTATTAAAATCTTGCTTCAGTCACAGAATGATAAAACTAAATCCTGGTCTATTGATGCACTGATAGATTCTGGAGCTACAGGCAACTTCATAGATACTCACTTGTTTGTTGACTTGGGTTTACAAAAAAAAGTAAAAGACTCTCCAGAAATAGTTCGAGCTGTTGATGGGAAAGAATTAACCTCTGGACCAATACAATATCATACAGAAATTTTGACCATGACGTGCTACAAAACACATTGAAGAAATAACTTTTGATATAATAGATGCTCCTCAGTTTTGTTTAATTTTAGGCATACCATGGTTGGTACTCACAACCCTTACATAGATTGGACTAATAGGACTATACTATTTAAATCTGATCACTGTCATGCCAATTATTTTCGACAATATCCTGGGTCGGAACTTTTAATTCAAGGATATGATTTTCCTAAAGGCTCAAAAAGCGTCCTGATTATTGACGGAGTCCCGGAGGAATATGATGACTTAGTGGATGTATTCGACAAAAAAAGGGCAACACTTTACCACCTCATAGAGACTATGACTATCAGATTGATTTACTTCTTGGGGCAACGTTACCTTGCAGCCATATTTACGCTCTGACAGAGAAAGAGAATGAACATTTATGCACTTATCTTGATGAATATTTAGCAAATGGGTTTATAAGACACTCTAAGTCCCCAGTTTCCTCCCCCCTTTTTTTTATTCTGAAAAAAGGGGGAGAATTGCATCAGTGCATAGACTACCGTGCAATCAATAATGTGACTGTTAAAAATAGGTATCCGTTACCTTTGATACCAACACTACTTGATCAGATCAAAGACACCATAATTTATACGAAACTGGATTTACGCAGAGCATACCATCTTGTACGAGTCGGTGAGGGCAACGAATGGAAGACAGCATTCCGTACTAAATTCTGATTATACGAATATCAGGTCATGCCCTTCGGACTCTGCAACGCTCCAGCTGCGTTCCAGTTTTTTATAAATTAAGTCTTAAGGGATTTTCTTGATATTTGCTGTATTGTCTACATAGATGATATTCTCATCTACTCAAAATCTAAATCTGAGCATATAAAGCAAATACGAGCCATTCTACAACAGCTTTTACAAACTTCCTTGTTCATAAAATTGGAAAAAAGTTTGTATTATGTCACCACTGTAAACTTCTTGGGATATATCCCCGAAAAAGGTTCAAGCAATTATAGAATGGCCTAGTCCAACCTCGGTAAAACAAATCCAAAGTTTCTTAGGATTTGCAAATTTCTATAGGAGATTTATTAACAACTTCTCAAAAATAATTACTCCAATCTCAAAACTGTTGAGAAAGAATACAAAATTTGAGTGGGATTCAGAAGCAGAATTGGCTTTCCATGATTTAAAAAATCAGTCCACCACAGCCCCAATCCTAAGACATCCAGATCCCACTCCACCCTTCATTGTGGAAGCAGATGCCTCCCAATTTGCAATAGGAGGAATTTTATCCCAAAGACGCAAAAATACTGGACAAATGCATCCGATTGCCTATTTTTCAAAGAATTTGCTAGGGGCTAGACATCCTGTAACTGTTTACACAGATCACAGAAATCTACAATCTTTAAGATCTGTCAACGCATTGTCTGCTCATCAATTGCGCTGGACTTTATTTTTTAATGACTACGATTTCATCATCACTTATCGTCCAGGAAAGGAAAACAATAAAGCAGATGCTTTATCAAGGATTGGTATTAGTGATGACATCAATGTTAAACAAGAGACTATTCACCCAATTATTCCAGCAGAACGCTTTCTTATAGGTCTAATTGATTCTGATATTCTATCCGACATTGAGATTGCTTTAAAAACACAATCAAAAGAAAACTGGAGCAAGAATTATCCATTATTACAATGGAAAGATGACTCATTGTATATGAATGATCAAGTGTATGTTCCAAATGAGTAAATTCAAAAACGTGTATTACAAACATATCATGATTCTCCTTTGTCAGTCCACCCTGGAACCTCAAAAATGTATCAGCTAATTAAGAGACGGTTTTGGGGGCCATCTATGTAAGACATCCAAAGTTATGTAGACACTTGTACCATTTGTATTCAAAACAAAGCAATTCATCCTGCTCCTAGTGGATTACTGTTGCCCTTACCCATACCACCACAGCCATGGCATACAGTCTCTCTTGACTTCATAGTAGAACTACCTCGTACCAAAACTGGTTTCACTACGATTTTAACAGTCGTAGATCATTTCTCACGTTATGCTCATTTCATTCCCCTAAAGAAGCTCCCTTCAGCATTTGAAATGGCTCATATGTTTGTAAAGGAAATTGTGAAACTACATGGCATCCCATCAGTGGTGATTTCTGACAGAGGCCCCCAATTCATTTCACATTTTTGGCAGAATTTAGGAAAATCTTTGAACATCGAAGTGCGAACTTCATCTAGTTACCATCTACAAACGGATGGTTTAACTGAACGCACAAATCAAACTATTGAACAATTCTTACGTTGTATGTTAGCCACTTGTGACCAGGAATGGTCTGACATTTTATGGGCCACAGAATTTTCTTACAACAGTCTCCTTTTTTTTGTGTACACGGTTTTCATCCAAAAGACATGTTAGGGGCAGACAAAAAGTCAACCTTAATCCCAGCTGTTACTGACTATGTGAATCATTTGGTAGCTGTTCAACAAAAAGGCAAAAAATATTTAGCTGAAGCAAAAGAAACACAAAAATCTTTTGCTGATAAGCATCGATCTAAACCACCACTTTATTCAGCAGGAGACAAGGTTTGGTTAGCTACTAAAAATGTAAGACTAAAAAGCCATAAGACATTTCTCCCTCGATTCATAGGTCCCTTTACCATAGAAAAACTCACAGTTTAAAAGAAACGTTAGTATATTTGTTTGCAGTTTATTTCATTTCTTAGAAATGGAAGTCGTGTTTAACATCAAGCAGGAGTTTTCAAAGTGAGTAAAAAATAGAAAGGTGCAATAACAAAAAACAACTTGAGTTAAAGAAAGTATACAAATAATTTATTGTTGTTTTTTATAGCATAAAGTCCAGAGCTTGCTCCAGAAAGTAACATCCATTTGACGCACGCCCCTTCAAGGACATCATTACTGATAACACCATCCTTGCTGACCAGTCTCCACACACCACGACTTCCAGGACGCGAAGCCTAACTTGGTAGATCGCAGGTAGGAATTTTTAGATTAAATTTAATAACTAGATTAAACGATAGGTAAAAAGATAGAACAATAATCAAGAGAAGTTTTCTAAGGAGGTTTCTTGTTGCTTTGCAGGTCAACTACAAGGAAACTCATTAGCGTCAGAATCCGGCCTCCCTCCTTAACTTCTATCATCAACCATAGTGTAAAATCTAAAATCACAGGTTGTAGGATAGGGTTCCTGGGAGTTTGGCTCATAGCTTCTCTGCAAAATCCTATCAAGCACCTTACAGGTAAGCGTTCGAGACCACACAGGTAAGAGTGTTTTGATACCCCTGACACTGAGGACCTTGATCTGAAACAGATACTTATAGCAAAGCAGTGCAGCGTGACCAAATTGACGGGAAAATAGATGCACTCACATTCCGTATGGATAGAATGATGGAACGGCTGGACAAACACACGGAAAGGTAGGATTAGGTGATACAGAGAGTGTCTGACCCTGAAGACGTGCTAGCAACGGAAGCTGCGACCCAAAAGAAAATAGAGAAGACACTGCACACGTTGCAAGCTAAGGCTAAGGATTTGGAGGCCCGCTCCTGTAGGAAATATCTAAGCATCATAGAAGTAGCTGAAATAACGAATAATGGGAATATAGAGCAGTATGTGGAACGAATGTTGGCTGATGTACTGGGGAGGTAAACTTTCTCAGAGATCTTCGTGGTGGAACGTGCCCATCGCTCCCTGGCACCAAAACCCATCCCTGGAGAGAGCCACAGACCAATAATAGCCAGGTTACTAAATTACAGAGACAGAGACGCTGCACTGCGTAGGGCCCGGGTTCTTAAAACTTTACAATTTGAAGAAATGACCTTGTCTCTATATCCCAATTTCACACAACAAGTGTAAGAGGCCTACCGGCTGTTTGCCCCAGTCAAGAGAAAGCTTTGTGAACTCCAACTGGAATATAGCATGCTGTACCCAGCAAAGCTACGAGTAACAGCCGAGGGTAAGGTGCATTTCTTCACTGACCAGCAGCAAGTGTCATACTTCCTCAAGCACAGGGAGAAAAACAATGGTAGGCAAAGGTCCCTGCATAATGTCTCCAGGCAGGAAGAGGAGACTGTGGACGAGTATGAACAGTAAATATGGGCAACTAACTGTGAACTATGGGTAGCTTGGAATATCAATGTGATGGGGTTCTCACCTCACTGTACTCCTGAGGGTAGACATCAGAGACAGTTACTCAAACATGAGGAGACGGCCACCTATCCAAAGACATCTTCATGTCAGCTCAGAACTCTGTCAGGAACGGAGCCTACGGGTTTGATACATCTTGACAGTGGGAGGTAGTCACTAACATCTGGGTAAGAACATTCCGCTGGCTCGATCATCGACTCAGATATGGCTTTGAGCTATAAAGGCATGTATCTGCACGCTTTGCATAATTCCCATCTCCCCCATGCTCAGTTAGCTATAGATAATCACAGGAATGTGGGGTTATTGGTCAAACCTGAGGGAGATGGGAAGGGCATGGTCTCTGATACGTTGATATATCCTCGCCACAGACAAGGTAACATGGGTAGAAACCTTCATTGACAAAATATAATTGTGGGCATCTCATTGCAAGAACTGGTTTTCATTGCCACATTTGAAGGGAAAACTGGGGTTTAGAATGAGAGCAGTAAGCTAATGACATCCTCCCCCAAGTGTTCACCACCACATTTAATTGGTAGTTTGGCTTCATTGTTTATTGGTTTGGGTATTGTCGGAAGGGATTAGGGAGGGTAACGTTACAGCTGTGTATAGCTTGGGGGTACATAGCGTGAGTGCGTCAGGGGTTTCAAATTTGAATGTAAGGGAGGGACTAGGAAAGACATGATTGCACAAACAAACTGACAGAAAATTACGAATTACGACTAGCTATACACTATGGGCGACACTGAACAAGTAGCATCGGGCATATTTCATAGGCAGATGTTGCGATTCATCACTTGGAATGTGCTTGGCCTAAATGACTACCGCAAAATATGGATGAAGAATAAAGCTGCACGGGTGAGGCAAGATGGCCGCTAACGGACCGTAGGGAGAAGTCGCACTCCCTCCTCTCCCTATGCTTCCTCGAGGAAAGTTGTGTTTGGTGCTGTGCGGTGCATAATGGTATCCAGTTTGGACGATCGGATTTACCAACAAAGACTACAAAGACTTCGAGTGTTGTAAAAAAAAAAGTCTGAGAGGGTCTGAAAAGGGATGAATCGAGTTTTTGTAACATTGTACACTCCCTCCTCTGTTGCCGCAGGTCCACCACTCCAGCGCCTGGACTCGGCGGAAGGGAGCTTGATCAGAGTTTTACAGCTCCTTGAGGAGATCGCCTGCATGATGAGACGCTGTTGGACTAAACTGACGGGCATATTGGCTCCGAAAATTCAAAAAATATTAAAAGATGGTAAAGAACAGAAGGAAGATAAAGAAAAGGTTGTCCTGAGTGATTCGGGGGCCCCGGCAGCTAACCTGAGGACGAAAGCACACTCGCGCAGGGTGGAGGAGCGAACCGCGCTGAGAGATGTTTTGAGAGACACGGATGCCTCGAAATGCACGGACAGCGCAGGAAAATGAAAAGAAAAGGAAAAGAAAGACAAACCGAAGGAGAAAGCCACACTTGGCAGGAAAAACACGGTAACTTTAAAGAGTTCTGAGCAGGCAGCTCTGAGACTGCCCACCGTGATAGAGGCGTTCTCCCCGGCGATGGCGGCTGGCGTCAAGGCTAAGGCGAACACAGCTTTGTCTACGGCACCACCTCAGGCTCTGATTCAGGCTCCAGGGTCAGCAGATGATTTACAGGGGAGACACGACGACGACGTGGTCTTTCCAGAGGGTGCAGCGCAAGTTATGGGATTTACCGAAAAACAGAGGTCATACGCGGGCACAGAGCAGATATCGTTGCTCATTACGGCAGATATAGGAGCTGCAGAGGCAAGTAGAATGCTTACAGTGCCTCAAGGTGAGACTCAGTGCCCTATTCCTGACATTGTAGACATTGTAGATCTCCAGCCCTCACAGAATATGCAGTTAGCACACCCGCTGCAACAATCGCCTAATGTTAACGGGGCAACGCAGGCATTAGCGGTAGTAATTTCATCGGTGTTGACTAATAAGGTAGATGCTCAGATAACGGCCGGTGATGTGAGTGTGAGTGATAGTAATGTTCTGACAACCCCTCTGGTAGAGGAGCAGGCTGTGGGGGCAGAAGCACCACCTCCAATAATGGAGACATTGCTTGAACTTGAAATACATAATGATGGCAGCGCTCTAATTCCTGCCTCACCTAGTGATGACTGCTTTTACTCCGTCAATGAGGGTGAGGGTGAGGAAGAAGGCAAGGAGGGTACTGAGACAGGTTCTGCATTGGGCTCAAGATCTACAGATGTTGATAGTGATATGCAAACGTCCGGATCTGATTCAGATACCTCAGAGGTTGAAGGGGACACAGTGCAAAAACCCTCTCCCCGCCGCAACCCAAAAAGTACTATAAATAAGAGGCGGAATAGATCGAAAGCCGCTATAAGCCCCCCTCAGTCAGAAGTGGTAAAAAGACTGGACTGGGATTATTTGGCGACATCGCAGTTATACCAGGAGGGGGCATGGATTATTGCAGCACAGCACCGCCCACAGAGTCAAGGGCAGGCGTCGAGGTTCGATCTATTGTTTTCAACTTTAAAGCAGATGCAGGGTGAGGCCAGAGCTGAGAGCCGCAGAGCAAGGCAAGAAAGCAAGAAGATACAGGGGTCCCTACGGAAGATGGGTAAGCTGTATGCAGGGCTAGCAGGAAGGGTTACAGAGGTGGAGGAGCGAACTGGCAACTTGGAGGATTCAGTTGGTAAATGGCAGGAGTTTAAGCAGGAGCAAGAAAAAACTACAACAGATGTACTATGGAAACTCGAGGATTTTGAGAACAGACAACGAAGGAACAATATTAGACTTTTGGGTGTGGCAGAGGGGAAGGAAGGGCAGGATGTGCGGGCATATGTAATTGAACTACTAAAGGGAGCACTAACAGAGATAACAGGCTGGAACTGGGAGGCTGAAGTACAGTGGGCACATAGATTCCCTTTTGTCCAAAATAAGGGGAATACGACAGCTAAACCACGTGCAATTTTGATATATGTGGGAAAGTACCTGCTGAGGGAAGAGATTATGGCAAAAGCAAAGCCTCAGGCCAAATGTCATTATAAAGATGTGGAATGTTTTGCAAGGCCCGACTTCTGCCACACGACAGTGGTAAGGACATGGAGGATGAGGGAGTTAATCGCTCCATTTCAAAGTGTAGGTTGTGAGGCATATTTAATGTTCCCCAGTCGCCTCAAAGTGGTTAGAAATGGCCAGTTTAAAGTTTTTTACTCTGAGATGAAGGCCCAAGAATATTTGACATGGCTAAAAGAGAGTAGAGCACAGGCTGGCACGGTTGCCTTAGCAAGGCAAGGTAATCGCAAGACATAGCAGTAGCAGTCCTGAAAAGAGTGGATTAAGCTCTGGTTTGTGAATGGGGGGGAAAGAGGAAGGGACGGGAATGGGAAACCTAAAAAGGATGTTAAAAAGATGTATCAGCACTATTCTCAACGGGGGAAATAAAAAAAAAGAGTAAGAGTAGGGGTAAGGGGGAGGAGTGGGGGCGGCAATTCCAGGGTTACAGCTGTCACATATAGGTCTTATGGACCTATTTGCCAGTGGGGGGGGAGGGCTTGTCGGGGGGCACCCAAGGGAGGGGGAGGGGCAACACGTCAGGTAGGGGGCACAACACAAGGCACCACATATATGAAATACAAAGAAGACAATTGGTGGGTAGGGGTAAGCAATCACGGAGTGTACAATTTCTGAATAAAATGTGTGGATGGAAGTTGCTAGGACAACCACCTGATGTATTTTAATGGGTACCCAGATAATGTCCTGGAATGTGTGTGGCTTGAAAGCTAGGCAGAAGAGACAGGAGGTTTCTATTTTGTTATTTTCTACTCCTCCTGGAGACACACATTATGGCAGCCGAAATATATCTTTTGGAGCAGTTGGGGTTTTCAGTTTTAGCTTTTTCAAAACAAGGGTCTAGAAATAGAGGTGTGGCCATACTGTCAAGACGCAGAGACATTCCCATTAGGAAAAAACTGGAAGATGCATGGGGGAGATGGGCCCTGGTAGAATGTTTAGTGGGTGGGGAATGGATTATCCTTGGTTCGGTTTATGGCTCAACGGGGGATGGCCCGGAAATTTTTGAATTCTTGGATGTTGAGTTAGCTACCTGGACCCCTTGCATTATCCTTGCAGGCGACTTTAATATTAATGGAGCCGGGGGGCTTGGGTTGGGGGTAGGATCTTGTATTATTTACCAAGGGAGGAAAAGGAGGGTTCTCCAAGCGATTCGTTCTCTGACAAGAAATAACGCTTTAATAGATACTTGGGACAGTTTAAAGCCGGAAGAAAAGGGATTTACATATTATTCAGCGCCCCATAAGGTGAGTGTACGACTCGATTATTTCTTGGTTTCTAGTATTTTCTTGTCTATATCTCAGATTGAGAGACTACCGCGTTTATTATCTGACCATAACCCCTTGGTTTTAGGTTTAGCCCGTTCAGTAAATAATGATGGGAGGAGGACATGGACTTTTCAGTGAAGTCTTTTGGAGAATGATAACTATATACAGCATATGACGCAGTGGATTGAGGGATTTCTTGCAATAAATAGGGGCAGTGCAGCAGCAGGTATGGTCTGGGATAGCTTCAAGGCAGGAGTGCGGGGGGGTACTGAGCTATAACGTAAATAAACGTAAGCAAGAACAGGAGAGGAATTTGGCACTAAAAAGAGCGATACTTGAAGCTGAGGGGGAACTAAGTGAGTGTGCCATTGATGGTAGACCAGTTGAGCAGGCACTTATTAAATTAGCGAAGTTAAGAATGGATGCAGAAGTGGATATTGCAACTAGAGCGGCAAAAATATACATGGCAAATAGACAAAAATGTCATGAGGTTAGTGAAACAGTGGGGCGAACGTTGGCGGTACGGGCAAGGCAAAAGGCCGCTGTAGGAGAGGTAAGGGAGATCAAAGACAGCTTAGGCAATTTAGTCACGGACACACAGGGGGTAAGGGATGTCTTTAGAAAATTTTATGCAGAGCTATATGAAGAGCGGCAAGAGAAGGACTTAGGGGAGATAGTGGAGTATTTGCAGAACAACCCAACCGTTAGAATTTTTTTTTTAATTCTGGAATGTGCTGGGGAAGGACGCTGTAGATATAATACAACAAGCACAGGCTGGGGCATCGGTGCCAGACTCTTGGTCTGGTGCAGAAATTGTCATCATATTAAAAAAGGGTAAGCCACCTAACGAACCCGGGTCTTACAGACCTATAACGCTGATGAATGCTGACACAAAGATTTACTCAAAGGCACTTGCAATAAGATGCGCAAGTGTTATAGGGACACTAGTCACCAGTAATCAGCACAGCTTTATACCAGGGCGGGGAGCTACTCACCACACTCGGAAGCTTATTACTTTATTCGATACCGTGGAGGTCACAGGAGACCAGATGGCGGCAATGCTCCTAGATGCTGAGAAAGCATTCGATCGGGTCTCCTGGGACTATCTATGGTGTGTATTAACTAGGGCAGGGTTTGGGGGGAATTTTGTTGAAGCAATACGAGTACTCTACAGGGAACAGGTAGCATGTGTCAGGGTAAACGCAGGTGCAACTCGGCCAATCCAAATCAAGAGGGGAACAAGGCAGGGGTGCCCGTGCTCCCCCCTGCTGTTTGCTATGTATCTGGACCCTTTGATACGTAGGATGGCGATGAATGACAATATTGCCCCACTAATAACGCACAGGGAGGAGTGTGAGATACTGGCATATGCCGATGATGTGGCAGTTCTTACATCAAATCCCACGGAGTCTATTGTACATGTGGAATTGGAGGCTAAAAATGTTGGCAGAGTGTCAGGTTACTCTGTAAATATTACTAAAACACAGATTGTAATATATAAAAATACAGTATGCCAGGATCAACGGGTGGTCCAGACAGGTACATATCTTGGTATCACAATCACCTCAGAGTTGGAGAAAGTAGTGGAATTAAACATGACACCTATTATAGCTAAACTCAGAAGGGATTTGGATAGGCTTCATAATCTGCACCTATCGATAGTTGGCCAAACCAATATTATTAAAATGCTGATCCTCCCAATTTTTTTTTATATTTTCAGGGCAATCCCACTGTTTTTTAATAATAACTGGTTTAAGAACATAGAAGTTATGATTAATAGATTCATATGGTCCAAAGGAAAGACTAGGAGACCATTAAGGTTCATGGCACTCCCGAGAGAATGAGGGGGTGGACACTACCAGACTTGAAATGTTATTATTGGGCCGCTGCCTTACAATATATGGGGGGCCTGATAGTTGGAGCTGAGGCAGAAGGGGAGGATGAATTAGGAACATTACCAATATATAGCTTGTTGTTGGGTGAAGAGGCTAAAAACGTCTTGCTTAGACATTCAGATTCGAGTTACTATAAGAGAACCCGCTTCAAGACAATTATGGCAGCATATAATATTTGGAAGGCATTTAGTAAGAGATATGGTTTAGGTAAAAATAATAGATATACAAGAATGTCGAACAACCCAGCTTTCCCTCAAGATATATTTTCAGATACGGTTTTTAATATATGGGTGAGAAAGGGAATTACGAAGATTGGTGACTTTATGGGGCCCCAGGGCCTGTGTCAATTTTCCGAGATCCAGGCAAAATACTGTGTAGACACAAGGCACTTTTTCAAGTACCTGCAAGTTAGAAGTTCCTTAATAAATAAAACGGGGGGGCTGTGGGATTTGGAAAAAATGCCATAATGGAAGTGGTACAGGAGGGAGTAAGTTGTACTATTAAGAGGCTTTATTATGAGCTAATAGAAACAAGAGAGGAGAATTTGGAAAAATGGGGTGGGAGTTGGGCAGAGAAGCTGGGGCAGAAAGAGAATGTTTTAATTTATCATTAGAGTTGGGTCAGAATGTTGATTGCTCCGCAGCCCTTCATGCGCAACACTATAAAACATTATATGGGTTATACTACACCCCGGCAAAAATAGTGCAATGGGGGGGAGTAACGGGTATTAACTGCCCAAGATGTGGTAGCTTGCAGGTGGATATTACGCATGTATTTGCAACATGCCCCCAGTTATCTCCTATACTGAAAGAGATTGAGGCTTTTCTACAAAATTCTTTAGGAATACTTGTTAATCTGACACCCTCAATAATAATGTTAGGAGTGAATGCGGATGGAACTCAGAGGGAAGGGGTGGGTGTATTTTATCTTTGTCGCAATGGCCGCATTAAGATTATGTATTGCCTCAGCGTGGCTTGACTTATTACCACCAACATATCAACAATGGTTAGCCAGGATACTCCGGATATACAACCTTGAAAAGGAGATCTATGCAGGAAAAAGGGAAGGAAATTGGGAGCCGAAATCTGGGAACCAATAACTAGGTGGAAGGATGAGAATAATGATACTTAATTTTTTCTCTGTCTGGCTTGATAGATTCAAGGAGAAATAATGTATACTCGAAATATAGTAGGAGTAGTTAGAATGTGTATCGAGATGTCTAATATACTCTAATGTGTATTCTTTTGCTTTGTCTTCTTTGTCTTCCTTTTTTCCCCCTTTTTTTTGTTCTCTGATTACTGATGCTTACTTTATTTTATGATTGTAAATTTAATTTATGATGTGTTGTGCCCTTTACCCTCAATGGGGGAGTCAATTTAAAAAAATACCTGAATAAATAAACTTTAAAAAAAAAATAGAATGTGCTTGGCCTAAATGACTACCGCAAAATATGGAAAGTAATAGCATACTGGAAAAGACATAAGGTAGATGTAGCGATCCTACAAGAAGTGCGCCTTCCGCTGGGCAGTGATGCACTAACCGCAAGGAGAATGCAGGGCCAGTGCTGCACATTATGGTTCACCATACATTCACGAGGGGTACTGATCTGGAGAGACAGAAAAACAGGGGTTAGACTGACGCATATATTCCCGGATCAGGATGGCAGATACGTGATAGCCACCTGCCAAAAAGACGACTTGAGAGTAGTGTTGGTTGGTGTATATGGACCCAATCATGATGACCACCAGTTTTACCACTCCCTGAACACTCGTCTGTTACAGTGGGGAGACCTACCACAACTCTGTGGAGGGGATGACTTCAACTGTGTTTTAGATCTAGCGCATAATGGTGTGACGGGCCCACCAGGCAGCCCACCTGCGGCGGCAAAGGCTTTCCGAAATAGCAGAATCTGCAGGATTGGTGGAAGTGTGGAGGCACCGATATCCAGAGGATGGAGGTTTTACATATTATTAGTGAGTGCATGACATACACACCCGCATAGACTATTGGCTAGTATCAAGAAGCCTGATAACCCAAGTGTCTGGAGGCACACTGCTCCCTCGCACCTTTTCAGACCACTCCCCCATATTGTTAGACTTAAAGCTCCAGGCTCAAAGGGTTGCTGCCTTTAATTGGTGCTTCCCTCCCTACTCACTACTAGATTTGGTTTTCAAATTAGAACTAGCATTAGCAATTAAGGCATACTTTGCTGCAAACACGAGTTCCATTGACAGCTTTGCCATGGTGTGGGAGGCATTCAAGGTATACATGAGAGGGATCTCTAAACATGCTGGGGTTCTTAGATCATTATGAAACAGAATAACACACCTAGACAAAGAGATAGCGGAGTTGCAACTCAAACATACAGGGGACGGTGACCCCAGCCTGTTAGGTGAGATAAAAAGAAAACTAGAAGACTACAATGAAACAGCGAACTCATAGATTAAGTACCTATGTAAATACACCATTGCTAAAGCCCATGGGGAGGGAGAAAGACCGAGGACTACACTAGCAGTCCTGGCATGCCCTAGAAGGGAAACAGAGGTCATTATAGGTATTTGAGATGAAGAAAATGGGAATGAACAATTTGTATGCGACACGAACCGCATTGCTGATAGATTCCGCAGGTACTATGCTAATCTATACTTCATGCGTGTCACCCCCAATGAAGAGGCTTACAAGGACTATTTAGAACATTTAGCCATGAATTGCTAACTAACAAGCACAGGTAGCATCTTATGGCCCTGTTACAACCAACCGAAACCTGAGTAGCCCTTGCTGGCATGCCAACGGGTAAGGCACCAAGAGCGGACAGACTGACAGTAGATTTCTATAAGGCATAGCAGGACCTCCTCGTTCCACATCTGGTTACCCTCAATGAAGAGATGGCTGAAATGGGCAAGATAACCCTCTCGAATTAGAGAGGCACTGATCATCACTGAAACCTGATAAACGTCCAGATGAATGCTCCTCATATAGACTCCGGTCTTTATTAAATCTCGATACCAAAATATTTGCCAAGATCCTAGCCAACAGACTGGCTCCCTTGTTACCTGGGTTGGTACGCCTGGAACAGGCAGGCTTCATCCCAGAACGAAACGAATCATTTAACCTTCGCAATTTATTCGGAGTTATACAGCGAATTTACCCGAATGTTAGAGCAGCAGAGGTGTTCTTAGATGCAGAAAAGGTGTTTGACTCAGTGGAGTGGTCATTCATGCATGCACTACTGCGACTTATTGGGGTCGGGGGAGATCTACCTAAAATTAATAGATACATTATACAATGAGCCTATAGCTCGGATCAGTGTGGGAAACACTGTCACTTCCCCAATAAATAGCACTAGAGGAACTAGGAGGGGCTGCCCCATGTCACCCCTGTTGTATGCTCTGGTGGCTGAACCACTGGCACGCGCTCTCTGTGAGTACCAGGGACACAGGGGACTACCATTTCCAGGTTATAATCTCATAGTGTCGACATATGCAGACAACACACTGCTGTATGCCCAAGACCCAGCGACAAACCACCCTCCTATACAATAAAAAGTGGAGAGCTTTGGAAGACTATCTGGCTTCCGTATAAATTGGGACAAATCCATAATTTTTCCACTTACTACTGCAGTAAAGCCTATTTAACTAGAATACCCCCTATGCTGGACAACAGACTCTGTTAGATATTTAGGAATACAAATGCATCTAGACCCAGAGCAGGTCATTTGTGATAATTACAGAAGAGCAAGGCACAAATTAGAGGCAGACATTGAGCGGTGGATTGATCTACTCCTGTCCCTTATGGGAGGATTGCACTCATGAAGATGATAGACGTCCCCAGATTTCAATTTTTCTTTCGCCACATCCCTGTACTCCTACCTAAGTCATTCTTCATAGAATTACACTCCAAACTAATGTGCTTAGTATGGGCTGGTAAGCAATCCAGGGTGTGTGGAATATCGTGATGCTTCCATGTGACATGGGAGGGTTAAACACCCCGGACTTTGACCTATATTACAGAGTGGCGCAGTGCACAGCAGCATATCGCTGGTTACATGAGCACCAGGATTTACCACATCTCCACATAGAAGAGGAGGCTGCACAGCCTCTCACGCTCCCACAAATCTAGTCCTGGAACCCATCATGCTGCTATGGAGTCTTCAAATCCCTCATTTCATTGACACATGCATGGCATCAATTACTGGAGCAACAGGCTGGCGCAATATTATATTCTGCACATGCCAAAATTGAATGGTGCCACTTGCTCCGTCCGAGTTGTGAAAAAGAAGTTGCGAGGGCGCTTGGTGAGCTGGGGCTGACCACACAGGGAGAATTATTTAAGAATGGCGAGGCTAGAGGATGGGACGGGCTTAGAGATAGAGAGCAAGGCAGGAAACCTATAAATCGATTCCAATATCTCAGAATTAAACATGCATTGAGAGAAAAGGGGGAGGGGATATGTCGGTACCTCCCCCACTACTTGCATTAACATCATTGGTCCAATCGACCAATCCTACCGGGCAGATCTTGAAGATATACAACCTGACGCAAGAGGCACGCAGGACCAGTGTAACGCGAGCCAGGCTAGAATTGCAGAAGGATTTAGATAAAATCATTATAGACAAGGATTGGCAATACTGCTGTTCAATAACCAAATTAATTTCACTCAAAGGGAGGCACAGACTCATACACTTTAAATATGCCAACCGGGTGTATTGCAACCCCAAAAGTTTACACAGATACAGGTTGTGGGACTCCGCCGAATGCTCCAGATGCCAAGTATAGGTGGCTGACTTTCTACACGTAGCATGGTTCTGTGAGGGAGTTGCTAGATTTTGAAATGCAGTTCTTAGGGAATTGTGCAAGATCACTGGAGCCAAGCTAGTGGCTCATCCTATGCTAGCTATCCTAGGTTATAAGACAGTACATAAAGCATTTAGACCCATAGCGGCTATTGGGCTGCTTGCCAGATGCCGGGTTGCAATACGGTGGGCCGAGGGCCCGGCTCCCACTCTAAGTGAATGGCACGCAGATATGGTCTATTGTAATACTCAGTCGGACATATACAGTGAACTGCTCCCCCCTCAATGCCGCCCCAGAAACCAGTGGGGACAATACCAAATGTACCTTGTGGGCAAGGAAACGGGGGAAGCTGAGGAAAAATGAGGCCAATATGATGTAACACTGACATATACAGCCCAACTGTGTTATCCTTGTGTATCTCGTTGATGTGTGAGAGAGTGGGCTGTACTTATTGAGACAGGAGATACAGCTATTAGCCTTGTAAACTAAAAGAATACTAGATTGAAAAGAGGGTGTTGGGATGCTAACTAGCCGAAAGATTATGCATAATAAATACATAATTGAATATGTACAATACAGATAATGTTGTTATGTAATATGAATCCAATGTATGTGTCCCCTCACTTAAAGAAATTATGTGTATATAACATCTGGTCATGTGGCATCCGTTTGATACATCTGTAATCGTGTCTTGACAATAAGATAATAAAAAAATGTTTTTTTTAAGTAATGACTGTTGTCCACTATATGTCTTACAATGGCTGACTGCATTTACAAAGCCTGGAGAATCTACTCCGGGGATTGTAGGGGTGTCCTGCTCATGCAGGGGCACCCTCACACTTATAACCAAGCACCCTGCCCTCATGACCGAAGGGACTATTTTAGAAGTGGCTTATAGGTTTTAAGTGCAGTAACCGCAGGTATAAGAAAATGTAAAACTGTCATGAGCGGTGTAAGCACCATCTCACACAGGATGCAATGGCAGGCCTATAGTCTGAGTTTAAGTGGACTCCCATGGGTGTCACAACACATGCTGCAGCCCATTAGGAGCGATTGCATCAGTGGCAGACCCCTCTGCCTTCCTCAACCAGATATGACATTAGTGACCGATGCGTCACTACTGGGATGTGGCAGCCATCTGGGAGAGGTCTAGATCAGAGGCCTCTGGTCTACGGCCGAATCCATACTCCACGTCAGCCTGCTGGAGCTCCGTTTAATATGAATGGCATTGAAAGCTTTTCTACCCTCCATCAAGAGACGCTAGTGCAGGTGTTCACGGATAACACCACCACAATGTGGTACTACAACAAAGAGGGTGAGATGTGATCGAGGACCCTTTGTCAAGAGGCTTGTGTATCTGGAAATTATTGGAATGTCTGGGCATATCCCTGGTTGTTCAACATCTGGTGGACTCTCTGAACACCAGAGCAGACAAACTCAGCCAAAGCTGCCTACCAGATCAGGAATGGCATCTCCATCTGGAGGTGGTGCAAGGTCTCTTTCAGCAGTGGGGAGAGCTTTAGTTAGATCTGTTCACTACCACCAAGAACAGACAATTTCAGCAGTTCTGAGTGCTGGAGCTTCCTGTATGCCTTTCCACCATACCACTCCTTCCCAGACTTCTCAAGAAGATTCGGAACGACTGGGCCCAAGTCATCCTTGTGGCTCCGGACCAGGCTTGGAGAGTTTGGTATCCTGAGTTGTTGAGAAGCATGTCCATCAGTCTTCCGATCAAACTGCCTCTTCGAGAGAATCTTCTCTTGTAGCAGCAGATGAGGGTTCTCAACCAGAACCTGTCTATTGCTCCGCCTTTTTGCCTGGAGTTGAGTGGCAACAGTTGACAGCTTTCGACCTTCCCCCCAAAGTCTGTGATGTTATTCTAGCAGCTATGTGTTCCGCCATCCAAAACGGTATAGGCCTGCCGTTGGGGCAAGTTTGTGGCATGGTGTGCAGAAAAACAGGTTGATCCCCTTTCTGATCACCTTTCTCAGGTACTTCTCTTCATTCTCTTTGCCAGCAGGGCTCTCCTTTGGGCACCTTAAAGGGTTACCTTTCTGCTATATCAGCCTTTCTGTGGTTGCCTGACCAGCCATCCCTCTTTGAATCACCGATTGTACATAGGTTCTTGAAAAGTTTGCAACATGTTTCCTCCCTCTCCTTTCATCATGGCCCAGTGAGACCTGAATCTGATTCTAACGTTTCTAATGTGCGCTTCCTTTTAGCCCTAGCACAACTATCCTCCCAGGCTCTTCAACCTCAAGACGGCCTTCCTGTTGGTAATAACATCTGCCCGGAGGGTCAGTGAGCTTCAGGCTGTCATCCAAGCCTCCATACTGGAACATCCACCAGACATGCTGGTACTCCAAACTAGAGCTTCTTTTCTGCCGAAAGTGGTCACTCCCCTTTATTTAGGCCAGTCCATCACTCTGTCTACTTACTATGCTCCGCGACATCCCTCTTAGGAGGAGGAGCAACTTAACCATTTGGATGAAAAAAGGGCATTGTCATTCTACCATGACCGCATGAAAGAGTTCCAGGTGGACAACAAGCGCTTCATGGGGTATGTCGGAGTGAGGAAAGGAAAGGCTGTGCAGAAGCAGACAATCTCCTAATGGATCTTGATCGGCATTAAGATCTGCTACACATCTGCCAAGAAGCAATCTCCTGACGGTTTGCATGCTCATTCCACCAGATCCAAGTCTGCGACCATTGTGTTAGCACGCAAAGTTCTGGTCCTGAACATTTGCCAGGCAGCGATGTGGGCTTCTCTGCACACGTTCACTAAACACAGTCAGGTCAGTTGGGACAGGCACTTTGCACATTCAGTTCTGAAGGAGTTCCTCATATGAAATTGTTTTCCAGACTCCCCTCCAGAGAGGTATTGCATGTCCATCGGTCCTCCGATCAAACTGCGTCTTCTAGAGGATCTTCTCTTGTAGCAGCAGGCGAGGGTTCTCAACCAGAACCTGTATATTGCTACGCCTTTTTGCATAGAGTTGAGTGGCAACAGTTGACAGCTTTCAATCTTCCTCCTGAAGTCTGTGATTTTATTCTGGCAGCTAGGTGTTCCTCCACCAAAACGGTATAAGCCTACCATTGGGGCAAGTTTGTGGCAGAAAAACAGGTTGATCCCCTTTCTGCTCACCTTTCTCGGGTTCTTCTCTTCATTCTCTCCCTTTGCCAGCAGGGCTCTCCTTTGGGCACCTTAAAGGGTTACCTCTCCGCTATATCAGCCTTTCTGTAGTTGCCTGACCAGCCATCCCTCTTTGAATCCCCTATTGTGCATAGTTCAAGTTTAAGTTTATTGCTTGATTAATTAAAATCATCACAATTTCCCCCCCTACATAAAATAAGTGAGATTCATATACTCGAACAGCAAGAAGTATCATTATGCAAGTGCTCATTTTACATCCGTACTCTTTCTCTCATACATTTCAAGTGTATAAAATTCTGTTATTATAAAATCATTCTAAAACTATGTTTAGATCAGATTACAGCCAAAAAGTTAAAATTATATACCAACCAGATTAAAATTATGGGGATATGTTACATGCAAATATGGTTAAAGATCATCCGCTTGCAATAGACAGCTGTTGACTAATCTCATAAACTTAACTCCTCGGCAAGACAAGATGCATGACGAGCCCTCCAGCCAGCTTATCACTGCTTGTCTGCTAGAGCGAATGTTCAGATTGATAAAGATCGCCTTTAGGTATTGTCTCCTTTGGGTCAACATGGCTGGACAGGCGCACAACAAATGGGTCAAGGTTTCTTTTTGGAATCCACATAAGCGACAACGTTCTGAGTTAAAACCTGTCACCCAAGAGGGGGATAAATCCTTAGAGACATACACCCCCATCCTGAACTTTAAAAAGCACATCTTTAAATAGGAACTAAAATGGGCAGATAAGTAGGCTTGTGGCTTTAGGGACCTGTATGAATTCATGACTGTCCATCCGTGCCGTCTCTTTGTGAGCGCAAATTTATCCTCCAATAAAGATTTCTTTTTGCTTGCGACATTCACAGTTTTATTAAAGGACACTCGATCCATCTTGTTGTCCCAAGCTGGTTGGAGTTCCAAAGTGGCCAAAGATGAGCTCAAATAACTCCCCCAAGAATTTGGGGTATCTTGCTCATTCTGTGACCTTACTTCGTCCCAGCAGAGTCTATTTAGAGTTTCCGCTTCGGATAGCCGGAGGGTGTGGCAAAATTTAATAAAGTTACTCATTGCCCTGTATTTAAGATCCTGAAGCCCAAATTCCAGTCTCACCTGGGCGGGCGAAACACATTTTGGCAAATCAAAAACTGCTTTATAAATTTTTGACTGCAATTCGTTCTGGAGATGCGAATCTTTGCCGCACCAGGGGACAAGGCCGTATGACAAACTTGGTTGGATTTGAGCAGCCATGACTTTTAACAAATGCGAATGGTTAGGGCAGTCCAATTTTTTACGCAAGGATCTATAAGCGTAGATCAGGGACTGAGTCTTTGCCTTGAGGGACATTTTGTGTTCTTAGTGACTTGTGCTATGCCCGATTATTACGCCCAGATATTTATACAAACTTTTTTCTTCCACATGGGCGCCCTTAACCCTCCATTTGTGCATAGGTTCTAACATTTTTAATCTGCGTTTCCTCTTAGCCCTAGCACAACTGCCCTCCCAGGCTCTTTACCCTCAAGACATCCTTTCTGGTGGCAATAACATCTGCCCGGAGGGTCCGTGAGCTTCAGGCTATGTCATTCAAGCCTCCATACTGGAATATCCACCAGACAAGCTGGTTCTCCCAACGAGAGCTTCCTTTCTGACAAAAATGGTCACTCTCTTTCATGTACGCCAGCCCATCACTCTGCGTACTGTCTACGCTCCGCCACATCCCTCTAAGGAGGAGGAGCAACTTGACCATTTGCATCCTAAAAGAGCATTGTCGTGCTACCTTGACCACATGAAAGAGTCCTGGGTGGACGGCCAACGCTTCATGGGGTATGTCGGAGAAAAAAGGAAAAAACTATGTAGATGCAGACTATCGCGTGATAAATCGTGATCTACTTTAAGATCTGCTACGCATCAGCCAAGAAGCAATCTCCTGAGGGTTTGCGTGCTCATTCCACCAGATCCAAGGCTGTGACCACTGTGTTCCTAGACATCTGCCAGGTAGAGATGTGGGCTTCTCTGCACACATTCAGTAAACCCAGTCAGGTCCGTCGGGACAGGCACTTTACCCATTCGGTTCTGAAGGAGTTCCTCAGATGAAATTGTTTTGCAGACCCTTCTCCAGAGAGGTATTGCTTGGGTATCTAGTCTAAGGTAAGGAATCTTTGGAGAGAAGTCTCTATCAGATGCACAAGTTCTCTTGTAGGGAAGTTCCATTTATATTTATATTTATATTCATAAGTACTGAATAGTCCCGCCCATGTGCTGGGACCTCGGAGCACTTTATCACAATATATCTTCTTAAGTGTAGATGTATGCCTTTCTTCAGGAAGGCCTGCGGAGTCACTTAAGAAAGAAAAATATCAAGCTCGCGACCGTGATGGCCGCACTGTAGCTCGGCTCCGTCAACCTTCCTGCCTGAATCGTAAATCCTGTACTTTATCCTGCCCCAAGGAGACACATTCGACGGAATATGGGAATATGAAAGGCTGCTTGCACTCACCGTTTGTCCCGGGAGCTCCTGGGTGCCGCGGATCTTGAGCTGTGCCCTTGTTTGCTCCGGAGCCTCCGTGGCGTGCAGGCCGGGGACTCGCCTGCGACGGTCGGCCAGTGCGGGACATCAACGCAGATTCCTGGTGGAGGAGAGGAGTCGGCTGAAGAGGCCATTGTGCGGTTGGACCGGTGGCGACTGACCGGGCCCGGTCTGGTGGCCCGGGGG
Organism: Lissotriton vulgaris; assembly: GCF_964263255.1. Classification (NCBI taxonomy): domain Eukaryota; kingdom Metazoa; phylum Chordata; class Amphibia; order Caudata; family Salamandridae; genus Lissotriton; species Lissotriton vulgaris. The sequence goes on along the minus strand of NC_141699.1, from coordinate 361,281,567 downwards.
CCCAGCTGCGGGGCGCGGCCTCCCTCGGACGGGGGTTGACCTCACGGGAGGCTTGTCCCCCCTTTGTTCTCCTGTCCGGCCATCTTGAAGCCCTTCGCCCGGAATCGGCGGGCGGCGCCCATGAGACGGTGGCGCCGGCTACCCCCTGTGTCTTGGCGACCCATCTTTCTGCACCAAGATTGCCATTAGCGGGGTCTGTATATTGTTCGTTTTTTTTTTCTTAGTTCTATGGCTCTTTTGTATCCCTTTATCGGGACGCTGTGTCCGCACGCATATTCCGTGGGGTGTTCGCTGGCAGTGTAGGACAGGACTTCTTCGCGTTAATGATAATGATAGCACACTTACACGTCCTACTTGCCTCGACCCCGATTGTGGGTCTTGAGTATTGTGTGTGCCTTATTTGCCCTGGGGCGCGTACTGCGGCGCTGCGTTCTTTCTTCATTGTTTTTTATATTCCCTCTTCTACCCTTCCTCTTCTTTTCCCCTTCTTTGGGTTAGTATAGCGGATGGCTATCTTTGTGTTGCTGCTCTGACTCCTTTGATTGGTATCAGCACATATTCAAGTGGTGGCGGGTGGACGGTGGGCAGCGGAGGGAACTGATTTGAAACGGGGGAACTATGCGTTGCCCGTGCCAATTGTTGCTATTATTTCTGATTCTAACTGCTCCCTTGTACTGCTGCTTCACCAACTGCCCGCCATAGGAATTCGGACATTAACAGTTGCAATTATTCCTGCTATACTTCCTACTAAATTATAAAATTAACCTTCTCTTATCCTGCTCCTAGCGGTTATATTGGGCCTTTTAATGCTTATTGATTGTTCATAGAATGCTGAGGAACTGCTGGAGGATTTCTATCCTGATTTTGTGCGCCCATAATGTGTTGTGGCCGGCCTGATTGGTTGTAGGCCCGTATTTGTACGCTTCTGCTTGCACAATAAAGGTTTTCAAAAAAAAAAAAAAAAAGAAAAATATTATGCAGTATATAGGACTAGGCTACAATAGCCCAGTTCTTAATCTTGTATTTAAAAAAAGGGGCCAGGAGAATTATACATGTGTATAATTTCAAGTTGTTTTAATATAAAAGCATACATCTCTTTTACAAACCCTTTTTTTTGATAGAGCATAAAGATGAAGGAAAGCAGGACAGAGTAGCCTCATAGTCTGCAATTATATGAGTTAAAAATAGAGGCTGTGCCTTTAAGAACCCATGGACCACAAGCATTCAATCATGCTGAGCAGGTGGCAGTTGCTTTAGTTCTTTTTATCGGCTTCTGCTGACAGGACCCTGGAGCATTGAGGTTGGCCACATTTTGGCTTTTCTCATCAAAATTCTCAACTGAATTTTGGTGACAACTTTTTCATTCGACATCTTTGGTATCTCCCTGGCTTTTTGTGTCTTTTTCTGACAGAAATTAGATTTCTTTTGACAGAAAAATGACATTTCTTTTTGACAAATACCCAGCCTGTGAGAGACAAAAGGCCAAGGCAAACCCTCATGAGATGTGTATATTCTGCATCCTTCAAGCTCATGTTACTGAGTCTGCCATCACTGCAGGAACTTTTCAAGATGCATCCTGAGAGACCAATTGAAGATTCACCTTGATGGAACCGAGGAGTGAAGAAGACAACAGATGCAGTCTGAAGGTTGGACCTCAGTGCGAGGAGAGGCTCAGACCTCTACCAGGGCTCTATCATCTGTCTCTGGAGGGTGTGCCAGGAAGAAAATGGCTCAAAAGCACCAGCATCAATGTCGTGGTGAAGTACAGCGCTGACCTGTCCGCTATCTATCTATGGTCTGACGTCGATGTAGAGCAGCAGATCAGCATACAGAAAAGGAGTATTGACGCTGATATCCATACCGTCAACAGGCAGACCTTGTTCAACGTAGAGGAGCCCATCGACTACGAGGCCATCAAGACGGTCGCCATCGAAATCCATTTCGACGTCGCGGCACCATCGAAGGTCGACATTGAGGCACAATTCAACATCGAGACGCCGTCTGTAATCACCGTTGACAAGCAGGTCGATGTCGAGGCCGGTTCACTTTGAGAACTCTTTCGATTTTGTCGAGGCTACAGGAAGCAAGAAAGAAGGGAAGACATATCTACTCCTCCCCAGAGTACTATTGAGCATATTTCCCTTTTTCAGGGATCCAACCATGAACTCCACCACCAGTCTCATCTTCTTCTCCTTCGCCTGCTTCACCATGGCCTCCAACTCTACCTCCTTCCCCACTGCCTCCAACTCTACTAGCACCGGTCACTCTAAGACCAAGATCTGAGTCCTGGTTGCACTATCATTCTAGGCTCCATCGAAAAAGCCCAAGGTGCACTTCTACCTCTTCCAGACATTCTCGCCATCATTATCATTCACCACAAAGATCTCAGTCAAACCATCAAATAAACACATCCTCTACTTCTACTGGTTGATATTCCCCAATGCTTTCAGACTCTCCACCTCCAAGCATATCACCAGTGGATGATATCAAATTTCAAGAGGTCCTTGTGAGGGGAGCGGTACAACTTAACATTCCTATGCCGACTCCAACACCAATGACATCAGTCATTTTTGAGACCCTACAACACAGGTCAGCATCAAGGACTTTGCTGCCTTTAGTACCAGGTCTCCGTCAACTGCTATGACCCTTTTGCTGACACCAGCCTCTGTTAAGCCAGCACCATCCAGGCTTCAAAAGAAATATCACCCTTCGGAGCAAGATCCTGCTTCTCTCTGAACAGATCCTACACCATCTGTGATTGTAGTAGCGGCAAAGAAGCAACATGCCACTAGTCCCACTTCTACAGTGAGGAGAGTCAGAAGTTGGATTCTGTAGGTCCTAAAGTGTGCAGCACGGAAGCATCTACCATAAAAGCAGCCAGCACCACTGCTCTTATAGGCAGATACGCCAGGGCACTGTGGGAATCCATGAACCAGTTTGTGGAACATCTTCCAAGCTATAAGGGGGAAGACCTCAGGAAAATCCTAAATAAAGCGTTAATGGTTTCTAATCAAGCTTTTAGTGCTGCAGCAAACTATTCCTTATTAGCAGCTCATGAGTACTGCATCGGTGTTGTTCTTAGAAGGCACTCTTGGCTCTCCCTTACATTTCTCAGGCCAGAATTGCAGAAGAGGATATGAAATGTTCCATTCTCTGGTACCACTCTGTTTGGAGGCCATATCAACGATGAGATGGCACAGAGGAAGATGGAAAGGGAAACTCAAAAGGCAGACGGCTTAGAGAGACCCAGGGAACAGAAAATCTTTCCAACCCCACCAATGCCACTTCTATTCCCAGAGGGTTCAAACCCTCACTGGCATCAGGTGCGCAACAAAGCAGTGCACAACAACAGAACCAACGTCCCTATCAATCATCTCAAAGAAAGCAGCCTACAGGGAGATCTACCCAGCAGGCCCCTCAAGAGGGCAAGCAACCAACCAGGTCAAAACCCTGAATCATTACTTCCCCTCTTCTGTTACCCACTCAGGTAGGGGGAAGCATCCAACATTATCTGGCAGAGTGACAAAACATAACACAAGATGCCTGGGTACTGAATATTGTTAGCAAAGGATATTGTCTGAGGTTTACCAGTCTTGCACCGTCCATACCTCTGAAACCATACAGTTTCCAAGTCCAAGTTCCACTGATATGATAGGAGGTCCACATCTGCTTACAAAAGCAGGCAGTGGAACCTGTTCCTCACCAATAACGAGGTACAGGCATTTATTCCAGGTATTTTCTTGTCAAGAAGAAAGACAAGAATGAATTCAGACAAATTCTCGACCTTAAAACCTCAAACAAGTGAATTTGGTGAGATAAGTTCTGGATGCTGACATTACAGCTAATTTTTCCCCAATTACACCATGTGGCTTGGCTCTGTTCCATCGACCTTCAAGATGCATACTTTTATATACCAATCACCAGAAATCATCAAACGTTCTTGAGGTTTGTTGTGGGGCAGGACCATTATTAGTACCAAGTACTTCTATTTGGCCTAAAGTCAGCATCCAGACACTCTCCAAGTGCATGGCAGTACTGAATGCCCCTCTCAGGAGACACAAATTGTTTATCTGCCCATACCTAGACGATTGGCTAATAAAGGCGCCAAAGTCTCAGGAAGCACAGCTTCATTACAACTGGACCTGCATCATTCGGAAGGGTCATGCTCTCATGGAAGCCTTTTATCCAATGGTGTGAACAGTATCCTCCCTCGTCGGCTCGAGGGCCTCCTGTATCTTTCTCGCAACAAATGCCTGTCTGTACATGCAAACTCTACAGAAATGTCTCGAGGACCAGTGGGACCAACTGACAGTCAATTGGGAAGACAGGATACAACTATCCGTCTTGCAAAGCTGTCTCTGAAATGGTGCTGCTCTCCAACTAAACTACTTTGAGGTATGCCACTTCATCAGGAGACTTCTCCTCAAACCACAGTCGCTAATGGCTCACTACTGGAATGGGGAGCCCACATGGATCAACTACAAATCCACGGCAAGTGTTTGCAGAGAGAATCATTAAACTATATCAATCTCCTCAAGCTGCGCACAGTCCATCTGGCGCTGAAGGTGTTTTATCCGTTATTCAGATCCTACTCCTTCCTTGTTCCGACAGACAAAACAACAACCATGTACTATCTCAACAAGCAGGGAGGAACGAGGTCTAGGCCGTTGTCACACAAGGCCCACACAATCTTGAAATGGCTTCAAGAGATGGACCTTACCATCACAACAAATCACTTTCCAGGTGTCCAAAATGCTCAAGCAGACTCCCTCACCAGGCTTCTGCAACAAAACCATGTGTGGGTCTTAAACGACAATGTCGGCCAAAACGTCTTTAAACGGTGGGGAACTGTGGCCATTGACTTGTTCGCCACCGCAGAAATCAAACAATGCAGATGGTACTTCCAGCAAAGGACACTGGGGAATGCCCTATGGATCAATTGCTCCAGCAACATTCTCTATGCTTTTCCGCCGATAACCCTGATATCAACAGTCCTCATCAAGTTGCCCCAATCGAGAAGCAAGATGATCCTCATAGTTCTGGAGGGGCCACGCCAATGGTGGTTCACGGACCTCCTTCCCTAGTCTGTCCATCCACATCTTAAGCTGCCATGCAGACCAGACCTCCTAAAGAGGTTTGGAGCCCAGATGGTTCACCCCGATCTCTCCTCTTTGAATTTGGTGGCATGGCTCCTGAGCTAGTGCTGTACAGAACTTGAATCTGCCACAGGACTTCATGGGCATCCTGAAAGAGGCTAGGTGGCCTTCAACACATTCCGCATATGCATTAAAATGGAAGAGATTTTGTATATGGGGTTCCTCTAAGAATGTGGACCCTACAACTTGCCTGGAAGATGTCATTCTTCCATACGTACTCCATTTGGCAAAATCTTGCTTGCAATTCTCTTATATAAAAGGTTCACCTGGCAGCTCTTACTTACCTACAGAAAATGCCCTTCACAAACCTCTTTTTTCAAAATCTCTGTAATTAAGGATTTTCTAGAATGATTAAAGAAGGTTTACCCTCCCATTAGGCGTAATTCTCCTCCCTGGGAGCTTGACATAGTACTTTCACGTTTCATGTAGGACACCTTTGAGCCTATCCACAAAGCCTCCCTTTAACACCTTTCTTGGAAGACAGATTTTCTTGTAGAAATAACATCAGCTCACAGGTTTAGCGAAGTCCAAGCGCTTTGTTCTCATGAACCATACACAGTCTTCCACATTAGCAAAGTGGTCATGAGCACGCACCCGACATTCCTCTCCAAAGTTATTTCGGACTTTCATGTCAATGAAACCATCTCCTTACCAACATTCTTTCAGAATCCCTCTACTCCAGCTTAAAGATCTCTTCATTCTCTGGATGAAATGAGAGTCTTAAAATGCTGTCTCAATAATACAAGGGGCATCCACAGATCGAACCAATTGTTTATCAACTATGGTTCAGTCCGAATGGGTTTACCCACTTCCAAGCAATCCATCTCCCGATGGATAGTTTCCTGCATTCTTTTGTGCTACAGAAAGCAAACAAGAAACTATCAGCTATACCTAAAGCATACTCCACCAGAGATAAAGTGACTACTGCAACTTTACTTAGTTGGGGAATTGTTGGGGGAACATTTGCCTGAATTTTATTGCATCTGTTTTTAAAATCTATCAAGCGCACTCACTTTTCCACCCACTGCACTTTTTCTTTTGAATTAAAAGGATAAAAACGAAGTGTTTCCCGAACAATACTGTGTGGTTGCCCGTACTTTCTGATTGCCAATCCTCTCACGCTGTATGGTTGGCCCTTAGCCAATCAGAGCAGAGCACGGGTGGAGCCTGTGGAGCCCCGTAGCTCCAAATGCACACCATGGCGAGGATGCGCCTTTGGCGCGCCAAAGATAAGCCCGTCTGCGGCTGTCCACGCCGGGATGCCGCCAGGAGCCAGGGACCATGCTCTACACAAAACCCAAAGAGATAGTTATACCGGCGAAGAACTACGGGCCTTGAATAGGAAAGACCCTGTGGGAATCACAGCTGGGACCTAGAGAACTGTCCTCTCTGCGAACACTGTGAATTCAGACTGCTTCTCTTGAGGCATGTTACAATCTCTGGTCCTGGGGTATCGACACATACTATGAGCATTAATTGTCGCTCATTGCCAAAACATCATGCTGAGGTGTTCGATCTCCTACAGGAACACTCTCCTGAGATTCTTTTCCTAACGGAAAACGTGGCTTTGCGAATCCTCTGTAGCTATTCCAGCACTTGCTCTTCCTACAGGCTATGCTACAAGTAGCATAAATAGATCTGGAGGAAGAGGGGGCGATATTGCGATTATTTACAAATCAGTCCATTCCTGCAGTCTGTCTCCCTCAGAGCTTCCGGACTGTGAGAGCGCACTATTTAAAATCCCACTGAGTGCTAACTTCACTTTCTCCGGGCTGATTATATACCGACCTCCTGGCCCCTCTAAAATCTTTCGAGAAGCCCTAATAAATACTGTTATATCGCTGGCTCTTCAGACTGCCAACTTTAATATTATTGGCGATCTGAACCTCCATCTAGAGCTACAAGAATCCTCAGAGATTCGGAAAGTCCCCGGGTCCCAATTTTTTAAAAAGACAGCAGACTTACTCTTACGTCAAGTGATGGGACTCTTTGAGGAGGCGGCCCAGGAGGGGCAGTTACCATTGGACCTCCGTCAGGCTACAATAGTACCGATCTATAAGGAAGGAAAACCGGTAGATGACTGTGCGTCGTATAGCCCCATTTCCCTCTTGACTGTAGAGGTGAAACTTCTTGCGACGGTACTTGCTCGCCGGTTACGACGGGAAATACCGGGGCTGGTGCACCTTGACCAAACAGGTTTTCTTCCAGATCGGGCCACGAGATTAAACCTCCGTCGGACCCACAATTGGCTACAGCAGGTGAGTACGAGGCGCGAACCACATTGGTTCCTGTCTTTAGACGCAGAAAAAGCGTTCAATGCCGTCCGCTGGCCGTTCCTGGAAGGGGTATTATTGCGTTTTGGTTTTGGCCCCAAGTTCCGGGCTTGGGTGCTGTTGCTCTACTCCGACTCTATTTTTCTCGAATATAGAGCCACTGGAAGTGTTGTCACCGCTCACTATGATCTGGACAGATCATTTTCTCATCCTGATGCGACTAACGATAGTTGGCGATAAGCCCCAGCCTAATCAACACCTCTCCTTAAAACGGCCCTGGCATAAATTGAACCAAGCAGATTTCCTCACAGACCTGAGAGCAAAGCCTCTGGTAAAAGCCACAAATATGGAAGAGGCTAACGCGCTCTTCCAAAAGGTGGATAATGCAAGCCTTAGATATGTGTATTCCCCTCAAACTTACGCACTCTAAAGGCACTCGGGCCAATGCCTGGTTCAATGAAGATCTAACCCTCGCTAAGAAAAACTGCAAGGTCTTGGAAAGATCTTGGAGGAGGTCATATGACCCCAGGCCAAAGAACTATATAGAGCGGCCATTAAATCCTATCATAAGCTGGTGCGTAAAACCAGAGCAGCTCACTACTCCAGCCTGATTAGTGCTAGCACCAACCGCAGTAAAACTATTTTTTCTCAACAGAAAGACCTGATTTCTGCTCCAGGGGAATTGGGCAACACTATCTCTTCCAACAAAAACTGTGAAGATCTGGCAACCTTCTTTTTGAAGAAGGTTGACGATATCTACCAAAAGTTCGATCATGGCATATCCCTCAGTGCTTGCGGGAAGACTGATTCTACTGGCTCTGAGACTACCCTCCTTGCATCTCTTCCATCCATTTCCCTGAAGGAATTAGAGAGACTAATTAAATCTGGATCTCCAGATGACCCTCTTAAACCAGACACTTTCAGGAAAATTCAACAAGGTCTCTTGCTTGAGTGTCTGGAGCTACTTAACCTTTCCCTTGCGACTGCGACGGTGCCTAAGTCATGGAAGCACACAAAAGTGGTCCCTCTACTTAAGAAACCTACACTCGACACCTCTAAATCGGAGAACTACCACCCAATTTCATTACTTCCTTTCCTCTCTAAAATTCTGGAAGCACATGTGAACTCTATTCTAACACAGTTTCTAGAATCAAACCATATACTTGACAACTCACAGAATGTGTTCCGACCAAGATACAGCACCGAGTCAGCTTTATTGGCTGTGGTAGAGCAACTCCAATCCGCGCAAGATGCCGGCAGCACTTTAGCGCTGGTGCTGCTAGATCTAAGCGCGGCATTTGATACAGTGTCCCATGAAATCTTACTCCTACGCTTGGAGGAGATAGGAATTGGGAGTAAAGCTCTAGAATGGTTCTCCTCCTTCCTGACCGCCCGGACCTTTCAAGTGACTTCTCCTCCCTTCTCTTCTCAAGTTCACTCCCTCCGCTGTGGGGTTCCTCAGGGCTCTGCATTGAGCCCCACCGCCTCAATATTTATATGAGCCCTCTGGCACAGATGGCCAAAGCACGAGGAATATCCCTGGTGTCATACGCTGTTGACACCCAAATGGTGATTGCCCTGTCCAAGGATCCCGAGCAAGACAAAAGAAGATATCTCGGCAATTGCAGAATGGATGACAGATAACCATCTGCAATTAAACTCTACCAAATCAGAGATTCTCCTGGTTGGCAAAGAGTCTCGTCTTTGGATGAATAATTGGTGGCCCCGGGCACTTGGTGATCCATCTGATCCCAAACCTGCCGTAAAAAACCTAGGTTTCCTAGTTGATAAAAATCTCAACTTTGAAACACATGCCAAATTAGTGGCCGGGAAATGCTTTGGATTATTGCGCGCCTTCGACCGATTTTCCAAGCTTCTATACTGGCTCGTCTGGACTACTGCAATGTGCTTTGGCTCGGCTCCAATAGATTTGTGCTAAGTAGATTGCATCGGGTCCAGAATGAGGCAGTACGCACTATTTTTGCCCTAAATTCAGCCATGCCACTAATCTTCACCGCCGCCTGCACTGGCTGCCTCTTGAACAGCATATTCAAGACGCTCTGCATTACGCATAAGATACTGACAGGAAGTGCCCCAGACATCTTGGGCGATCTTTGTATCCGGTACACCCCCCCCCCCCCCCCCTCCCCTGCCTGCCCTACATTCGGCGAACCAGAGACTTGCTTGTATCCCTCACATACGTAGAGCTAGATCTGGCAGTCGCTCCTTTAGACGCCTGGCCCCCACTCTTTGGAATTCTCTCCCCCTTTACATTTGCAGAAACCCTGACCATCAGGCCTTCAGACGGCTTGTGAAGACTTGGTTTTTTTCCCAGGCCTAAATTCCTCTGTCCTGTTTCTGTTTTTGTTCCAGGACATTTCCCTCTGTTCTTTTTTCTGCTCAGTCTAGCTTTCAGCGCTGGGACGCCTCATTGCAGAGGCAGCCATGCGCTTTATAAGTATTTTAATCTAATCTAATATAATCTTTACTGAAGAATATCCTCATTCTGGATATTTGCAAAGCAGCGACATGGAGATCAGACGCTCAAGTAGGACAGGCCTCCCTCAGAAATCTATTTGCTTAAATGGCTACATTAGTTCATTCTCTGTCTTCTCCACAGCTCTTAGTAGGGATGGGCTTGCTACTCTATTCAGTGCTCATGACTATAAATGGAAATCTTGTACAAGAGAAGGAATAGTTTACCTGCAACTCCAATTCTCTTGGAGGGGAATTTCCATTATAGTCATAAGCAACCCTCCCTCTTCCCCGGAGGAGTGGAGAAAGGTATTCGGGACATAAATATCATCATGCATTGACTCAAAAAGAACTGAAGCAGCTGCCACCTGCTCAGCATGATGGGATACTGGTGGTCCCTGGGTTTTTAAAAACACAGCCTCTATTTTTAACTCATATAATGACAGCCTATGGGGCTACTCTGTCCTGCTTTCTTTCATCTTTATGCTCTATCAAAAAAGGGTTTGTGGAAGAGATTTATGCTGTTATATTAAAACATCATGAAATTATACACATATATAATTCTCCTGGCCCCTTTTTACAGGATGAAGAATTGGGCCTTTGTAGCTTAGTCCTATAGGCTGCATAATATTTTTTCTTTCTTAAGTGATTCTTCAGGTCTTCCTGAAGAAAGACAAACATCTACATTAAACAAAATATATTGTGAAAAACTGCACCGGGGTCCCCACACGTGGACAGGACTATTCAGTGCTTCTGACTATATTAGAAATTCTCCTACGAGAGAAATGGAGTCACAGGTAAGAAACTATTCCTTACTTACCTCTGGTAACCCATTATTTGGTAATGACTCTATCTAGCCGCAGTTTTCTTACAACCTACCCATCCTCCCCGCTCTGTGATCTGATTTCCAGGGACAGGGCTTTCCCCTTTCAGGGCCCTAGTTTCCAAAGTAGTGGTCAGTGTTTTTTGTGGTTCCGCTTTCCTGGTGTGGAAAGTTGCGAAAAGAAACTAATCTCAGCGCGCTGGGGTGCCCCCTATATAGGCACTGCACATGTAATTTCCAGCATGGACGATGCCACGCAGAGCTGAATTATGCCACCTTTTGGTACGCAGGGGTACTGCTTGAAACATTTTCCGGATCCAGTCTGACGACTGGGGATAAATCTAAGGTAAGAAATCTGCAGTAAGATAGAGTCTCTACCAGATGAGGAATTACCAAAAGCAAGTAACTTGCCCGTCAGAAAAGCAGAAGCACACACCTCTGGAGAAACATTGGTTTAAAAAACACAAGTGGCATCTCAAGGTGTGTTTTTAGGTAGGACACACAAGCGACCATAGATACAGGCAAGGTCTTCGAGTGTCTGAATCACTCCTTTTCTACTCTTCAAACCACACTCTCTTCTGCAGTATCTTTGTTAGACATATCTTTCTGAAACACTCAATCTGCATATTTCAAACCTCATCACTTTTCTCTTCAGTGCTCTCTTTTTACTTATGTAATACATGCATGTGTGCATTTTGCACTGTAGTGCATAGGTGTATTCAGTTAAGCAAAGTTTTTGTACTGTAAGGGGACCCTTCCATTTCGAAAACTATGTTTGAATACTTTTTCCATGGTGCATGCGTGCTATACCGTGCAGTACACATGTAAAGTTCAAAACTGGAGAATTTTAAAACGTGTTCCACTGTTACACCTGCCTCAAGGAGGTATCATTTTTTGGCACAAATCTCTGTATATAAATGTTGTCAGGATTTGCATCAAACCCAATAGATAATTGCAAGGGAATGCCCATGTGCCACCCATGGTTTGGCCACTTTACGCACAATGTATTTTGGGTAGCCTAGTCATTAAAGCATAATTGACTAACTTTCCGCTACTTCCACTGGTAAGACACCGAACGCCGGTACACCCCTTCCCACTGCGCTTGGGGTGTCATCACACAGAAGTCTTTGCCATCATCTTTGTGCACTGTAGATTCTATTTTATGACCGGAGGCTTCGGATTATGCTTTTCTTCCTTCGCTATTTATTATTGATACAAAACACAGCAGCCATAGAAAAGCTTCAAACAAATGCTTATGTGCAGAAAAACCAGGAAGCATTCAGATTAAACCATCTCCAAACAAAACTACAACTCCCATGAGTCCGCTATAACAGTCCATAATGTAGTCCTTCCACCATGTCCATTGAAGGTAGATATTCAGTTCCTCTTCACTCTTCCTCCTCTTTCTTCGCTGCTCATGCAGCCAGTTAAGTGCCTTATTGGTTTTCTTGATTGTTGGGGGTTATTGTGCTGTTCTTGCCATCTGCTTCGGGACGGGGGGGACGGGGGCTCAGTTGTGCATTTCATTCCTTTCCAGAGCCCCTCAGTCGCTGGAGCGTTTTCGCTTCTTACGCGACTTTTGCCCGGTTTTCAGTGCGGTGCATAAACACCCACTAGAGGGCGCTCGCAAGTCTCGCTGGCTTCTCGGCGCGCTCTTCTCACTCAGAGGAGCCGCGCTGAGGAGACAGTTTGAGCCGGAGCCTTGCCCTCACCGCCCCACTGTACACCTGGTTACCGGGTCTGTACTTAGCCCCAGATTAACTTTTCTTACGCCCCTCGGGGTCTGTAATGTGGGTTGGACTGCGTCAATCGCCGACAGGCAGGTTTGCACCATGACCTTCTTTTGTGTGGTGAAACGCGCATGTGGGGCGGCGAGACCCGGTCCTTCGGAGGAGGGTCGGCGCATTTTGAGGGTTGGTGCAGCCCTGATAGCCAGTGATTTGGCCCAAAAGTAAATTGCAGTCCTTGTGGTCTGCCCACAACTACTACTGACACCCTCCATTGTGGGTAGTGTTTAGGGAAGCACTTGGGCCCCATTCCTCAGAGGCAACCATGGAGGGTGATTATTATGAGGATGAGTCACACTCTTATTTAAATGATGAGGAGTTTTACCAGGCTGTAGACAGTTCAATATACCGCTGCGTGACTGAAGTGGTGGGGCCCATGGAGGACCGCCTTTCAGCGCGCATTGTAGAAGAGTGCGCTAAACTCGCGCAAGCCATACAGGAGTGCCTACAGGTCTCCCTGGCTCCTCAGGTGAGGGTCCTCCTGCCCCGAAGAAGCCCTGCAGGGAGGGAGCGCCGGAAGGGGGGTAGGGGGTGGACAGAGGCGCCTTTGAGCGTCTCAGAGACGCTTTTTTGGCTAAGGCGACTGCTGTCCCCTCCGCGCCACTTTCGGCGCCTGAGCCCTCGGTGGCCTCAGAGACTGCTCCTCCGTTTCCGGGGGTGGACTCCCCCGACACGGATGATGATGAGGAGTTGGTGCGCTCTTGGCGCCCCATGGGCTCGGACGCGGAGTTGCCCCGGGACAGTTCAGGCATGTTGGACCCGGATGAGATCATGCATCCGCGGTCAATGGCCTGGATGCCGGGTGACACGGCGGCAAAGTTCGCGGCGAGTCGCCTGCGTAAACCGTTGGAGAAGGAGGCTAGAGGGTGCCTGAGAGGGGAGTGTCCGAGGCCCACGCTGGAAGGTAAGGTGGCCTTGACACCAGAATTAGACGCAAAAATGGCCACCATCCTGGCGAAATTTATGAAGGACCCGCGCAAGGGCATTGACCGTCCTGGCGGTCATGCCAAGACAAACCGATGGACGCGGTTGGGCCTGCCACGAAGATCCTCGACATGGGGTAAGAGGCGAAGGCCACGGGCGCTGTTATCTCGCCCGAGGTCTTGTCGAACTGGGCGCAGCGGGCAATAATTTTCTTCGGGAACGCCAATTGCGCCCTGTCGACGGAGCGCAGGAGGTCACTGCTAATCAAGCTAGACCCAAAGTTGGGGAATTTAGCTTCCTCGGAAGCGGGCGCTGTGGCCCAAGGTGGTCTCTTTGAAGAACCGTTCATTAAGGAACTAGGTACATTTGTGTCCACTTTTACATAGTTGGACAAGGCCCAGTCCAGCATTAAGCGTGTTTTTCAGCAGCGTTTCTCCCAAGGGGCCGGTCGCGGTAGGGGCCGCTCGACCAGCCGTGGCGGACAGAATGCCAGCAATAGAGGGCAAGGCTCCGGTAGAGGCCAATATCAAACCTCAGCAAATTTCACCAACTTTTACCCCACAAGAGGGCAACGCTTCGGCGGTCGGGGTTACCGGAACAATTCTGGATCCAACAATTCTAACGGTGAGTGTCATCCCTGCAGATCAGGTTCTCATTGGGGGTCGGCTAGCGGCCTTTTAGGAGGAATGGGCGTCGCTTACTGCAGACGCTTGGGTCTTGCAAAGCGTACGCGGCTTCCACATAGAGGTTTACGATCGGCCCATCCAGGTGGGATCCCCACGCCCTATAGTTTTTTCCAAGTCCGACGCGCAATTGATAGACAAAGAGGTCACAGCGTTGCTTCGGAAGGGAGCCATTCGTCAATCAACGCGTCAACCTTCTGGTTTCCTCAGCAATGCTTTCTTGGTGGACAAGATGGATGGGGGCAAGCGTCCGGTTATCAATCTCAAGGAGTTCAACGGGTGGTTGGTTTACCGTCATTTCAAAATGGAAGGGATTCACCTCCTGCAGGACGTACTCCTTCCTCGAGATTAGATGGTGCGGCTGGACCTCAAGGATGCTTACCTGGTGGTCCCCATACACCCTCCTCACCGTCGTTTCCTGCAGTTTTGCTGGAAAGATAGAGTGTTCGAGTTCACCGCCCTCCCATTCGGGCTTTCCTCAGCCCCGTGGTGCTTCACGAAGGTGTTGCATCCGGTGGTGGAATACCTGCGAGGACAGGGTATTCGGATGATTGTCTACTTGGACGACATCCTTCTGATGGCCCAGTGTCTAGTAATCTTGACCTCACAACTCCAACAGGCGTTCTCGCTCTTCCAAAAGCTGGGTTTTGTCATCAACGGTTCCAAGTCGGTCCTGGTTCCGTGTCAGAAGCTTACCTTTCTGGGGTTTGTCATAGATTCCGTTGAGGCTTCGCTCAGTCTACCCTCGCGGAAGATGGTCAAGATCCGGTATACGTTACGGCAGATGATTACGAAAGACCGGACTTCTCTGAGGCAGGTGGCCAGGGTGGTGGGACTTCTGTCGTCCTCCATCCAAGCAATTTTCCCAAGGCCGTTGCATTACAGAGCGCTCCTGCGGCTCAAGGCCCAGCATCTTCGGAGGGGCATGTCCTACGATCAAATGGTAACCCTCTCGGCGGAAGTAAAGGAGCAAATGTCGTGGTGGCTATCACACATGGAAGCGTGGAATGGTCGGGTGATCTTCGGGTCGGTCCCAGATCTAGTAATAGAGTCCAACGCCAGCAGGTCGGGTTGGGGTGCACGATGCGGGGACTTCTCCACAGGCGGCGCTTGGTCTTCCGAAGAACAGCAGTTGCACATCAACTGTTCTGAGCTTCTGGCGGGGCCTTTCGCAGTACGCTGTGGGACCAAGGATTCAGCGAAGTCCTGTGTGCGCTTAAAGATGGACAATGTCTCTGCAGTTCGCTGCATCAACCATCTGGGAGGTCCACGTTCTCGGGCTCTGGTGAATTTAGCGAAATAGTTCTGGGACTACTGCCTAACACATCATATATCCGTGACGGCAGAATATTTACCGGGTCAAGCCAATCAGGTGGCGGATTGGCACTCCAGGTATCTGCGAGATTCCAGTCAGTGGATGTTGGACGTTCAGGTTTTCCAGTGGCTGAACGAACGGTGGACCTGTTTGCGTCTCGGCTGGATCATCAGCTTCCACGGTTTTTCAGTTGGAGGACGGATCCTCTTGGGGAAGCCACAGATGCCTTTCTACAGGACTGTAGTCAAGAGAGGCCCTTTGCGTTACCCCCTTTCTCGATGATGGTGCGGACGGCAGCCCAGGTTCGCCGTCAGGAGGTGGAGATGGTGTTCATAACACCGCTCTGGAGGTCTCAAGTCTGGTTTCCAGTTCTTCTGGAACTTTCTTGGGATTCTCCAATCCTACTCCCCCGACTTCCTCACCTCCTGTTCAATCCGGATTGGGAGCCGCATCCTCTCATCGTTCAGGGTTCTCTCCACCTCATGGCATGGAGGCTTTCCGGCGATGCTGGTCGCTCCCGGGCCTTTTGAGGTCAGCTGAGGGCCTGCTGTCCAAAGCCTGGGCAGACAGTACGGCGAAGCGCTACAAATCAGCTTGGACTAAGTGGATGCGTTGATGTCTTCGAAGGGATTCCCTGGTCGCAGGAATTGTGCCCATCTTAAATTTTTTTGCCGAATTGGCAACCAAGGGCCTAGCATACAGAACGATTAACGCTAAGCGTTCGGCGATCTCAGCGGGCCACCATCCGGTGGAAGGATCACCGGTGGGAGAGCATCCATTTGTTTGTAGGCTTCTGCGCGGCATTCGTCTCTCGTCATTCGTCTCTCATCCAGAGGAAGGTAAGGGAAGATCTTCCTGATCATACGTAATTTGCCGAAGCAAGCTGCAGTGACCTTGTTAATTTGTGATTTGCCGGACAATGCATTATCAAATAGAAAGCCCAGATTTCGGGCTGTCTGGACAGGGACCGGAGGAGGATTCAGTATCGTTGGCCACCATTGGATAGCGGGCAGCGCGGTTTTCTGATTGAAAAACAAAACCTCAGTTTTGTCGGTATTCAATTTAAGGTGGTTAGAGGTCATCCAGGAGCAGATGTTGCTGAGGCATTGGCGGAAATTGATGAAATTGGTGTCAGAGTGATCTCTAAATGAAAACACACGCTGAGTATCATCAGCGTAAGAGATCACTCTGACCCCCCAAGATTCCACCACATCCGCCAACGGAGCCAGATAGACATTAAAAAATAGGGGGCTCAAGGCAGAGCCCTGAGGCACTCCGCAGACAAGAGGTTTACCCTCCGATTCAAAAGGTCGTAGAAAGACCTTCTGGGTCCGTCCTGTAAGGAAAGATCTAATCCAGGTCAGTACAGTACCTCCGATTTCCACCTGCCCCAGTCGGTTCAGCAGAATCTCGTGAGATACTGTATCGAAAGCGGCAGATAGGTCGAGGAGGACCAACATGGCCTCCTCGCCCCTATCCACACACTCACAAATAGTCTCCGATACCTCTAAAAGAGCGGTTTCGGTACTATAGCCAGTTCTAAAACCAGACTGTGAGTCGTGAACCAGTAGGTTGGATTCTAAGTAGTCAGCCAATTGTTTCTGGGCAGCCTTTTCCAGGATTTTAGCTGGTTTAGGAAGGAGAGAAATCGGACGGTAGTTGCAGAATTGCGAGGGATCTGCATCTGTTTTCTTCAGAATCGGAACTAGCATTGCCTGTTTTCATGCCAAGGGGAATTGACCAGTGCAAAGTGAGGAATTCCAAATGGAATGAAGAGGGCTAATCAGTACAGGGGCAAGATTGCCCATCATTTTAGCAGGAACTGGATCAAGCGGTGAACCGTATTTACATTGGACAAGTAAACTTATGGCAGTCTCGGAAGTGAGCTCCTTAAAGGAATTCAGCGAGGCATTTTGAGAATCAGGATCACCAGTCGGAGGAGAGGCCAAAGTCGGATTAAATGAAGAGGTTAGTTTAATGATTTTATCTTGGAAATAATCTGATAATCCATCGCAAAGTGCCTGGCTAGGGGAACTCTGACCCATCATGGCAGGGGGATTAACAAATTCCTTCACAATTTTAAAAAGAGTTTTAGTGGAGTTCTCAGCATTCTTAATTTGCTGAGAATAAAAATCTCTCATAGAGGACCGTTTTAATTTTTGAAATTTGTTCAGGGCAGTTTTGTAAATCATTTTTGACTCATTATCATAGGTCTGCCGCCATTTGCGTTCCAACTGTTTACATCGGCTCTTTTCCTCACGTAAAGCGGGGAAGAACCAGGGTGCGGAGGGCCTAGATCTAGTGGAGGTGATAGGTTTTAATGGGGAAATGTCTTCAATAGCCGCTAAGAGAGCGGAGTTGTATTTCATCACTTCTTTGTTAAGGTCCTTAGAGAGAGGGTCAAACTGGTAAGAGAAGCGAGGGTCAATGGCATCACATGTGACTTTGTGCCATTTTCTCCCTAATTCCCCATTAAGAGTAGAAGGAATAGGTATTGAGGGGATAGTAAGATCAAACGGAAGAAGGAAATGGTCCGACCAGGTCAGGGGAAGAGAAGGGAGGGTAGTGATACCAGGATGATTAGAAAATATCAGATCAAGAGTGTGACCTGCTGTGTGAGTCGGGCCTTGCACTAATTGGGATAAGGTTAGTCCTTGCAAAGTCTCAATTAACGCTTGTGAACAGGAGGGATTATCAACATGCAAGTTGAAATCTCCTAGTACAGTAAAGTGTGCATGTCTGATGGAGAGGTCAGCTATCATATGCGACAGAGTGACTAATGATGAAGCAAGAGCATTGGGGGGGTTGTAAACTAAGATGCCAGCCAGGATAGTGGTGGCTGAGTCCATGATTGAAAAATACATGGCTTCAATAAGCCCAATATTGGTTAGTTTCTTGACAGTCAACTTTAGATGTGATTTTAAGATGATGGCAAGGCCACCCCCGGTTTTAGCGTTATCAGGATTGATATTCTGTAGCCTGAAGGAGTGGCTAAGTGAATATCGGGTTTAGAGGTATCTTTAATCCATGTCTCTGTGAGAAATAAGATGTCCCAGGCATAGGTATCGAGTGACATCCAAATCTCACTAGCATGGCGAGGAAGAGAGCGGCAATTAATCAGAGCAGACTTTAACATCTGAGGGTGGCTCGGGCATTTAGCCAACTTTAAAGGGCTGAGGGGGCCGTGTCGACCAAGGGGTGAGCGTAAGCTCACAAAGTGCGCATTTGAAAGAACGGTCCTCTAGGCTGCAAGGGCTGCAGCGGACAGTAGGAGCTCACATACCTTGTCTCATTTCAAGTAGCTGAGTTCTAGTCCAGCAATACTTTGTGGCCGAATTGACAGGGGGACCGGCGTTGGGCGCGGGCCAGGCGCGGGCGGGCGCAGACGGGCTTGCCTTAGGCGCGCCTTTGGCGCGCCATTGGCGCGCCCGCTGCGCCCACGGGGAGTCCTATTGTTTATAACCATACTAGAGGAGGGTGGGAGGCGTCCAAGAGCTGGACCGCTACCCTGCCTCCCCCTAAGATGGCGGAATTCGCCCTTTGACCCCCGGCGTCAAGGCTTCAATCGGCTGCGCTGGGAGGAAGATCTGAGAACCGGGAGCCTTGGCAGCGATGTAAATCTCGGCCCCAAGGATCGGTAAGGAGGGAGGCAAATGTCTAAATATGCGCTGTTAAAATATGTACAGTTTTAAAAACACACAAAGTGCTCAGCGAAGGTTGATGGTGAGGATAGAGGAGAACGCCCCCGGCTTCCGCCTCAGGGGAAAGTAGCAAGTAGTCTGCTAGAGCGCTGAAATTTGGTGCCTTAAGTAACCGGGGAGGGCGGGAGGTGTCCAAGAGCTGGACCGCTACCCTGCCTCCCCCTAAGATGGCGGAATTCGCCCTTTGACCCCCGGCGTCAGCGCTTCAATCGGCTGCGCTGGGAGGAAGATTTGAGAACCGGGAGCCTTAGCAGAGATGTAAATCTCGGCCCCAAGGATCGGTAAGGAGGGAGGCAAATGTCTAAAAATGCGCTGTTAAATATGTACAGTTTTAAAAACACACAAAGTGCTCAGCGAAGGTAGATGGTGAGGATAGAGGAGAACGCCCCCGGCTACATTATGAACTGTTATAGTGGACTCATGGGAGTTGTAGTTTTGTTTTGAGATGGTTTAATCTGAATGCTTCTTGGTTTTTCTGCATATAATGTTTGAAGCTTTTCTATGGCTGCTGTGTTTTGTATCAATAATAAACAGCGAAGGAAGGAAAGCCTAATCCTCGCCTCCGTGTCCTTGATAGAATTGAAACTTACCGTTACGTTAGCTAGGAAAATTTCGATTCATTAGACATCAACATTCAATGGTTTCCCTAATCAAATAAATGTGTACTTACCACCATCATCCTCCGCAGTGCTCTAAGGCCTCTAAATCAGGTGTTTATTAGTGCTTAAGAAAAACGGTAAATAAAAATAAAATAAATAAGCGGTGGACTTTGTTGCATACCCAGGCACATCACAGACTGTTCATATAAAGCCGCCATTACTCTAGAATTACTTCTGTATTATAGGCCTCTGACTTTCTGGTCTTTGCACGGCACTTTTTATTTTACAGTACAGACTTTTTCCATTTCTGCTTCCATTGTATCAGTGTTCTTCTTCAGACCCCAGATGAGCTACTATGCCTGCTCTTGTATTGTATTGTAATTGCATTTATATATCGCCTACTAACCCTGACGAAGCGTCAAAGCACTTTTTCAGTGAGTAGCACGCTACTCCGGAACCCATAAGGGATTAGTATACTGAAAACATGAAAGTAATTTGAGTGGTGGATATGTTAGTCAGTTATTTGAATTGAGAAGGATAGTGGAGGGATAGAAGAGGGAAAAAGGTTGGCATTTATATAGCACTTGCTACTCTTGATGGGGTGTTTAAGCACTTTTTCGGTGATTAGCACACTACTTCGGAACCCAGAAAGGATTAGTGGTGAATTAGTATAGTGAAAATATGTAAGTAATTTGAGTGGTGGATATGTTAGTCAGTTATTTTGATTGAGAAGGATAGTGGAGGGATAGGGAAGGGAAAAAGATTAGCATTTATATAGCACTTGCAGACCTGATGGGGAGTTGAAGCGCTTTTTGGTGAGTAGCACACTACTGTGGAACCCATAAAGGATTAGTGGTGAATTAGTGTAGTGAAATATGAAATTAATTTGAGTAGTGGACATGTTAGTCTGTTCTTTGGATTGAAAAGGATAGTAGAGGGATAGAAGGGAAGAATGTAGATTTTTTTTTGTTTGTTTGTTTTGGAGCTCATAGCAGTAGGAGGAGGTTTGGAATGAGTAAAAGGGAGGTGGAGGGGGATGAATAAAAGGGAGGTGGAGGGGGAAGAGTCAGAAGGAGGGTTTAGAAAGGCTTGTTTTAGGGGATCGGTATAGTAAAAGAGGTTAAGAGGATGCAAGGAGGGGTGGAGTAGGGAAGAGTCTCGAAAAGGTTATTTTGGGGGTTCATAGTAGTGGTAAGGGGTTTGGGATGAATGAGAGAGTTGAGGTAATGGATATATTGATAGAGGTATAGAGTGAGAAATAGCTAGTGCACAGGAAAGAGTAGTAGAAAGATGTTTGAGATGAGTCAGAGAGTTGAGCTAGAGGATATATTGAGAGCGGTATAGGGTGAATAATAGGGTAGTGCATTGGATAAGCTCCATTAGAAGAAAAGTAATACATAAGTAAAAGTAATATATATATATATATATAGATCCAAAAGAAATACAGATATAGATCCATCAGCACATGGAAGGAATATAGATGCATAAAGGAAGGTAGTATATGTGGATCAAAGATGCATTAAATAAGCTCTGTCTTTCAAGTGTTGTTGTACTTTAAATTAGTTGTATTTATTTTTATATTTTTTGTAGATAGTTATGATATAAATGTTTACTTATTTATGCAGGCACTTATATTCATGTTAAAAACATAGTATAATGTAACTATCAGTAATATGTAAACAAATTAGGCATAACTAATGAATATCTATATATAATATGTTTTTTTAAACATAGGGTATTCTACACTTTTATACAAAGCAATACACATATATAGGTACATATCTATAGTACAAATAAATGCTTATACACAGAGAGATATGCTGTATATTTCTAACTGTTTACGTTTGGTGGTTCCGTGGAGAAGAGCCAATTCTTGAGTAGTTTTCCGAAGATAAGGTGTTCATTGAGTTTCCAATCTTACATCCTGTTTACTCTGTGGCGTCAAAAGAACGAGGGCAGCCTGGACTATCTGTCCCGGTTGCCACTCTTTTCAGGGCTACACAAAGACATTGTTAAATATATTTACATATCACAAAATCATGCTTAGTTATATTTAAGATCTAGCCTCAATAAGTAAGTAACTTTAGCTGCCACTAGGTGTTGCCATATAACCAGAAACAGATTCACATCACATGTTTGTGACGTGAGCTCCACAAAAACAAGTGCGATTTCTTTGTGACCAAATATTTTCGGACTGAGGGCAGCCGCATTAGTCTAGTCAAATTAGTTCAAAAAATGGGCAAACCTAGAATTAATTGCAATACAATTTCTGTGAGTGGATCCTTATTGTAACTTTTCAGTAGAAAACGATGGTGAAAAGTCTAAACGTGTTAATCTAATGTGGCGGATTTTTCAAAACGGCTGCCCATTATTTGAGATATAGGGTATAACTGTTTGTATACCCATGTGTGGTATCATTTTATATGTTTTTAGGGATGGGAAAGTCAAAAATAACATCATAAATTGTTTCTGATGACTATAACATCAAATTCGGATTAATACAATAAACAACGATAATTATATGTTAATATGCCAAACATAGTTTTGACATTATTTTTTATTTACATTTTTTTAACATCATTTGAAAAGAATAAACAAATTTCAACTAGATTAGTATAAGAATAATATGATTTCATTCATCGTCCATGTCCACTTCCATGGAATTGCAATAGCTTATTCCTCAACAATCCGTGCACGCATCTGTGCACACTATTTCCTGTCTTTTGCATATACATTGCAGAGTCGCACAATGACTCTTGATACAGCCACATTTCACAAATTTTAATAAATGATCTGGTGCTGGTGATTGACTCATTCTAATGGGAGACAATCTTCCATCTTTCACTTCAAATCCCCACTGTAATGGATCCATATGAATACGCGTCCACGTGCGAATGAAATTTGCAGGCACCCTCTGTAGGAGACAAGACTTCCGGTTTCACATGTATTGTTGATTTTGTTGCCTTTGAAGTGAAAGTTCGAAGTCTCATATCATGTAGTGTGCTGTCTCCTGTTATTCCTCCATACAACAATATAATAGCATTAAGACCAACATTTTCAATTTCTTCTGATGATTTTTGTGAAGTTTGGAATATGGCAGCACTTTCTTTGAAGCTGCCTGATTTTCTTAACAACTTTATGGAGTCACGTTTTCCTAATCCAAATTGTTTGGAGGTGGTATCACATCATAATACGGCGTGAGCAAATAAGATATGAAAGCAGACGTCATTACCTAAAGCTTTTGCTAATTTCCTAATATCATACACAGTTATGTTTTTCGAAGATTTCTTAGGTTCTGGGAAAAGGAAAATATCAAATTGGTTTTCTTGAAAATGATGAAGGTGTAGTGTTTTTATCTAGGAACCTGAATCGATACTACCATTTCATGCCCTTACACGGCTATAATCAATAGATATCCCTATAATGGCATAAAAAGCAGATCCATATTTCAGTAAATCGCCCTTGCAGCCCAAGGCATGGCAAAAGCTACTTCCTTAGATTCCTAGAAAGCACGAGTTCTTTCAACATACCAAACCTCCAGCAACCTGGGAAATCCCCGCTTGCTTTGTTTTGATTTGTAATAGAACTCCTGCGAGCACTGTAAGAACGGCCAGTTCTTAGTGACATCTTTATTGACGTCTTATGTCCAAATCTTACGTCAAACTCAGCACCTTTCAGGTATAGCACGAGTTCTTTCAACATACCAAACCTCCAGCAACCTGGGAAATCCCCGCTTGCTTTGTTTTGATTTGTAATAGAACTCCTGCGAGCACTGTAAGAACGGCCAGTTCTTAGTGACATCTTTATTGACGTCTTATGTCCAAATCTTACGTCAAACTCGGCACCTTTCAGGTATAAATATACCAACGTTGCCTTAAGCAAACACACGGTGGTCGTTCTGGAGCAGAGCAGCTAATCTACTTGCCGAGAGCCCAGCAGACGCGGAGAGCCCACGGACGCTGCCCCTCCTCTTTGACGCGCTGAGAAAGACACTGTCTTTTCTCCTGCCGAGAAAATCCAGCTCCGGCGTTTCCAGCCTACCCTTGCGGGTGACTGGGATATCGAGTCCTGAGAGAGAGATACCAGACCTCCTACATTCTATTCCCAAGGTACAGTGCTGACTAAACCCTTAGAGAGAATTCTTGAGTCAGATTCTTGGCAAAAACCTACTTAACTTAAATTGCTACTTACTTACTCCTTCCCACGTATTAGGCTTAGATCAAGTACACCGGGGTAGGCGTATTTTAGAAGCACCAGTTGAGCACGTTAGCCTATGTATATATCTATATATATTTTATCCATTTTAAAGTGTCTTATGGCTAAGAAACCATATCAATGCTTTTACAGTATTATTTCATAATACTCCTTTTACTGTACATACTTTACTTTGCATTAAGTATTGCAATTGTGGCAATTCATTTCTCTTGCATGAGAAGGAAGACTGCTCAATAAATAATACCTTTTATTGAAAACGCCCGTCTCTCTATTCTCTGCACTCTGGTGAAACTAAGAATGCACATCTGACTAAGTGAAATAGCTGTCTATTGTTTCACACAACTCTAGAGATTGACTCTTATTCTGAGGGAGTAAAGTTGTCATGTTTATGCGGTTGTCGGAAGCTGAATCCCTTTTTGTCTGAGCCAGGGAAGCTGATCACTTCCTATTCAGTCAAGAAAGTTTCAAGTGAACACTGAGCTAGCTGGCGCAAACCTAAACTTGTAAACTTGTAAACTTGGGGATTTATAGAGCGCAGTTGTTGCCCGAGGGCGTCCAAGCGCTGGGATAACCGTGACCTACAGAGAACAGGGAGGAGGGAACAGCAGTTTAGCAAGCGGATGTAAATAGGTAAGTCTTCAGTTGCTTACGGAACGTAGTAAGGTTCTGAGTGGCTCTAAGATGGAGTGGCAGAGTGTTCCAGGCCTTGGATGCGTTGTAAGTAAACGTCCTTCCGCCGGTTCTGGATCTTTTGATTCTTGGGACCATTGCTAAGAGAGACTGGCTGGAACGGAGACTTCGATTTGGGATGTAGTGGGTAACCAGATCACGGGTGATGATGGGTCCCATGTCCCAGAAAGCTTGATGGGCTATGCATAGCGTTTTGAACAGAACTCTCTGCCGGACCGGGAGACAATGAAGGTTAGTTAGTCCAGACCTCACTGAGTGTCTGCGAGGGATTTTGAGTAAAAAGCGAGCTGCGCAGTTCTGAACATTCTGTAACCTACGAAGGGTGTATTCAGGTGCACCCAGGTAAAGTGCATTGTTAAAATCAAGGCACAAGTGAATGAGACCTTGAATGGCTGCCTGTTTGGCTTCAATAAGGAGGAGTGGAAAGATTTTATTTAGCACTCTCAAGATGCCAAAACAGGTGGCGGAAAGTTTTGTGGCTTGGACATTGAAAGATAGAGAACTGTCTAGCCACACTCCGATACTTTTGATGGAGGTTTTTGGGGTAGGGGGGGGTCCTAGGCAAGGGGGCCATAGGGAGGGGGGAAGTGCCGGTTCTGAGGGTCCTAGGAGCATCAGCTCAGTTTTGTCTCCGTTCAGTTTCAGGGATGATGACGACATCCAGTTCCTCACTTCTTCCAGGCATTCTCTGAGCCCGCCTGGCGCAGTTCGAGAGGCCTCCTGCGCCAGTGAGACCACCAGTTGAGTGTCGTCCGCATATGAGATGATCTTGACTCCAAATGGGCGGACGACACTTGCCAGCGGTTTCATATATAAGTTGAATAGTGCAGGGCTCAGAGAGGAGCCCTGAGGAACTCCACAATTCAAAGGTCTGCTGAAAGAGATGGAGTCGCCATCAAAAACCCTGAACGATCTGTTCCCCAGAAAGGATTCAAACCATGCCCAGGCCTTATCCTTAATCCCCACACAGGACAGGCGGCTCAGTAAGGTGTCATGACTGACCGTGTCAAATGCCGCGCTTAGATCAAGGAGGATCACTGCCACTGATCCTCCCTGATCCAGGATTTTTCTCGTTTCCTCTATGACCATGAGGAGGGCGGTCTCTGTCCCGTGCTTGAGTCTGAAACCCGTCTGGGTAGGATCCAGTATGTGGTGGTCTTCTAGATAGTTCACTAGCTGTTGGTTCACATATTTCTCCAGAACCTTGCTCAGCCAGGGGAGCAGAGAGATAGGGCGATAGTTAGCCAGGTCAGACGGGTCCAGATTGGGTTTCTTGATCAGAGACCTGACCATTGCTTGCTTCCAGATGGTTGGAACAGTGCCGGAGGAGATGGAAGAGTTTAGCACCTCTCTGATGACGGGCAAGGTGGTATGAGATGCTGCCATTAGGATGTCTGGAGGGGCGGGGTCGGCCGGAGAACCTGATTTGACACTAAGGGCTAGTGATTCTAGGGTGGAGAGGTTTAGAGGGGGAAAGTGGGTTAAGCTGTATGGAGTGGGGGGGTGTGCGGGCTGGGGAGGTTGGTAGGTTGACTAGTCCCGTCACTACTTGGTGAAGAAAATGTTGAATAGATTTTATTAATTTTCTGATAAAAGAATTCGGCAATGTCATTACATTGGGTGACAGATTTTTTGACATGTACCGCAAGTGGAGGGTGTGAGACGGCATCCCGACAACCCCGACCTGAACACCGCCCTTCCCCGAACTTACCTCCTTCGCTACCCCCGGGATTGTATCCCCGGCCGCATAACGCCACCATAAGGACTCGACCTGAAACGCCAACAAGACCCCAGAGAGTCACACCCTTCTTTTCCCCACAGGGACCAACCAGAACATCGGGTCAGACAGACTCAAATATCGCGGACCCCGGAAGCTCCGCCCCTATGGCAGCGACAGCACAGGATAAAAGAGAGAACCCGGAAGTGCAAGTCGTCGGAGATTTGTGGCAGGAACCTCGGACTGGTGGACGTGAAGGAGAAGAAGCAGGAGACGGAGAGCAGACGGCTGAAGCAGACGTGTGGACCGAAGAGTGGTGGAGTCCACAGGAGGTGGCTGTAGAGCGGCCGTAACTCAACGGGAGAGTTACGGCGGACCGCGTGAGTGCCTTTAACCTCACTATTTCTACTCACTAGGAGTCCCCTGTATAGTCCTTGTATAAATTCCCCTTCTCTTTAGAATCACGTCCCCTGCACTGTATTATAATTGTATAGCACTGCACTGCGTGCCCCGCCACTTTCTTCACGTCCCGACCGAACACCCTTTCTTCTTCCCGCCCGTATTCCTTCCTCCCGATACCTTCCTTTCCTCACTGTCTCGTTTTCCGTTCCTTCCCCACACGCCCCCGGGTGACGGTGAGTGTTGCAGAGATCCTACGACTAGGATAGGACTAACGGTCCCATGTTTTCTCTTTTGCTCCCTGCCCTCCGTGGATCCTCCACGTCGCCGGAGCCGCCGTTGGAACCGCCGAAGACCGCAAGCTGCAACGCAGACCCGGAGTGGATCCAGTACCCTGACGTCCTCCTTGTTTTCCTTGTGTTCTACCTCTGTGACTCTGCAATAAACCCCTACTATAGCACACTACATACGGCCTCCTCGCTTGCTTTTCCGGCCTGCTGCACACCCACCCTCACAGAGGGTTCGTTAATTTTTGGAAGATCTCTTTAGGTTTAGATCTAGCCTTCATGATTTTGTCGGAGAAATACGTCGACTGAGCTGCTTTTATTTGGGTTTTGTATTCGTTAATGGTTTCACGGTACCGGGTTTTGTTGTCTGCCGATTTGTCTAAACGCCAGCGTCTTTCCGCCCTTCTACAGAGACGCTTTTTATCCCTAAGAGACTGGGTATACCAGGGGGCGGTTTTGTAGGGCCGCTTCAATACAGTCTTGCTCATTGGGAGAGTAGAGTCCAGAGTGTCAGTGATCCAGTTGGTATAGGCCTGGTTTGCTAGGGCAGGGTCCTCCTGTATCTCTGGTTGTGAGGCAGAGAGTTTGATGCACCACTTGTCAATCTCAAGGCGCGGCCAGGCGCGCCTGATTTTGGTGGTGGGGGGAGGAGGAGAGAGTTTAGGCGTGGTCCATCTGAAGGGGATTAAAAAATGGTCAGTCCAGGGTAAGGAAATGCCTGGGTCCACTGTGATATCAGGACAGTTTGAGAAGATTGGATCCACTAAGTGACCTTTTACGTGAGATGGGGAGGGCACAAGTTGGGTGAGTTGAAGAGCTGCTAAATCCTCTAATAGGATAGCGGCTGTGTGGTCCGAGGGGGAGTCAAAATGGAGGTTTAAGTCACCTAACACGGTAAAGTTAGAGGAGGTACTGACTCTGTTGGCCACCTTAGATGGCAGTGTTTCAAGAAACTGCTTCGGGAGGCCGGGCGGGCGATAGATAGGGGTGCCTGAAAAGCAGATGTTAGGGGAGAGGTTGATGTTAAAACCCATGCTCTCGCAGTCGGAGATAGTCTCAGAAGAGAGTTGACAGTGGTATTGTTCCTTATGGATGATAGCAAGGCCTCCTCCTCTCCCTTTTGGCCGGTCTTGCCGTGTAATCTGGTAGCCGGTAGGGAGGGCCTCTACTATCGCCGGGTTGGAGTCACTGGTAAGCCAGGTTTCCGTAAGGAACAATATGTCCGGGGTATATTCCTCTATCAATAGGGCCATTTCGGCGCTATGCTTGGGCAATGAGCGGCAGTTTAGTAGAAGCATATAGAATTCATGTGTGGCCGTTGTACACAGGTTGGGTTTGAGGAGCGCAGAACAGGTAGGGCAGGTTGATGGTAGGTCCGTGGCTTGAATAGAGTGCCGAGAGCAGGCGTTGGTGGGGGGCCTTAACTTGTAGAGGGTTGTCAGCGTGTAGCTTCTGCGCGAAGACAGCTGGGGTGCAGGGGGGGTGGCCCAGGGCCCGGACTCGGCGCGGACGAGCGCAGACGAGCTTGCCTTATGTGCGCCTTCGGCGCGCAATCGTCGCGCCCGCTGCGCTCGTCCGCTGCGCTTCCTGTACATGCACATGTTTGTAGTCTGGGAATCCTGGGGGGGCGTGGCTTCGGAGTGGGCGTGTCCTGCTCCGGGCGGGGGGAAATGTTGTTGCCAAGTGTCTAGTTTCTATCCTTCCCAGCGCTAGTTTTGCCGCGGGGACAGGTGTCTGCACACAGCAGTCGTGTGCCAAGTAGCAGGAGTAAGTGCAAATTAAAAGGTTACAATTACAATTTTAAAAGCAGTGCGTGATTCAAGTAGGATGCAAGACTCCCGGCTGTGCCTCAGGAGGAAAGCGATTACCGTCGCGCTATCAGATCAGCGCGCTTTAAGTACGATCTGTAGAGGGGGCGTGGCCTCGGAGTGGGCGTGTCCTGCTCCGGGCGGGGGGAAATGTTGTTGCCAAGTGTCTAGTTTCTATCCTTCCCAGCGCTCGTTTTGCCGCGGGGACAGGTGTCTGCACACAGCAGTCGTGTGCCAAGTAGCAGGAGTAAGTGCAAATTAAAAAGGTTACAATTACAATTTTAAAAGCAGTGCGTGATTCAAGTAGGATGCAAGACTCCCGGCTGTGCCTCAGGAGGAAAGCGATTACCGTTGCGCTATCAGATCAGCGCGCTTTAAGTACGATCTGTAGAGGGGACGTGGCCTCGGAGTGGGCGTGTCCTGCTCCGGGCGGGGGGAAATGTTGTTGCCAAGTGTCTAGTTTCTATCCTTCCCAGCGCTCATTTTGCCGCGGGGACAGGTGTCTGCACACAGCAGTCGTGTGCCAAGTAGCAGGAGTAAGTGCAAATTAAAAGGTTACAATTACAATTTTAAAAGCAGTGCGTGATTCAAGTAGGATGCAAGACTCCCGGCATGTGCCTCAGGAGGAAAGCGATTACCGTCGCGCTATCAGATCAGCGCGCTTTAAGTACGATCTGTAGAGGGGGCGTGGCCTCAGAGTGGGCGTGTCCTGCTCCGGGCGGGGGTAAATGTTGTTGCCAAGTGTCTAGTTTCTATCCTTCCCAGCGCTTGTTTTGCCGCGGGGACAGGTGTCTGCACACAGCAGTCGTGTGCCAAGTAGCAGGAGTAAGTGCAAATTAAAAGGTTACAAATACAATTTTAAAAGCAGTGCGTGATTCAAGTAGGATGCGAGACTCCCGGCTGTGCCTCAGGAGGAAAGCGAGTCTAATTAAGTCTAACATAGTCAGTAGAGACCTAGATGACCTCAGTCCTACGTCTACACTGCTGTTTATGTTATTCCAATGCGCAGGGCCTATAGGGAAAATAGGAACTACACTACATGGCGCCCAACGTTTGGTAAGGCGATAAAACTAACGCAAGACGTTAGAGTAACTCAGTCGTGCTTTTTCACACAGACCCTTTCTCCCGTAAATACTCCAATAGACGTCTGGAGTGGGTGAAAGGTTAAAATCCGCCGGAACTTAGTAGGAAGAGATTCCTATGTAGAGTTTCTGGTTTAGTCAACGTTGAAGGATACAGTGCTCCAAAATATTGTGCACCTAATCTTTTGTCTCCTTGAAACTTGATCTGCAACAAAAACCTTTCTGAGAGTAAAAAGGCTAGGGAGTGAAGACGAAAGGGAAGCAGCTAGATTAGCAGCCCGACTAATAGAGGATGACACGAGTCTCCTACAGAATGACCAGAATGCTATCCTCATTCCAGTCAACATAAGAAAAACTATAACTCTAAAACTTATAGAAAACAGACTGTCATCACGAGGTGGTACAGTCATTTTCGGGATAGAGGCACACGAATATCGGCAGACAGAGGTATTCTATACATGGATAAACTTTCCAGCGGCAAACTCTACAACACACGAATTCCACTATTACAAAATAGAGGAACCTCCGGAAGAATATACTCCTTTCGAGGATATTGAAATCCCACTAAATTACCAAGAGCACCTGCTCTGGTTTAAAGGCGCCCTAAAACATAATGATCACATCACCAAGTTCGGTCCATTAGGTAGACCAGGAGCAACGTGGCCGGTTCTAGCCAGCTACACACCACATCCTGACATTGATAAAATGTCAGACAAGGAACTTTTAGCCCAGCTAAAATTACTAATTAAAATTCACAGACAGTTAGTCCAATATGTAATGCGGACTGCAACAGTCCAACCAGCTGTTATTATTTCACAGCTGATCCTTCATCAGGGAAACACAAATAAAATTACACCACAGAACATACAATCATGTCTGGGAAAAACACCCGCAAAACGGGAACAAATTCCATTCTGGCTAGCACAGAAATTAACTCAAATAGAGGCAGTATTCCCGAATACTACCCCTATTGAGAAACACAGAATTCTGACCATCTGCCTTCCAATGGGGATCGCACCACATGTGGAGGACTGTGACACTTGGGCCACAGTCTTTGCTTCCATTTACACAAAAACACATGGTGTTCCGTCTCTAGCGGTAATACCAGATGCGCTAAAACAAATTCAGAATGAATACGGTCCAGAACCTGCTTTAACTCTTGGTATGAAATTGCTGAAAGACTTCAAGCAGGTCTCGGCTATATTATTAACCAACATAAAAGGAGAAGCAGCATCTGTGGCGATCCGCCAAAAATTGAAAGAAACAGATAACAGACCAACCAATTGAACTTGCCAGAATCATAGAAAAATCCTATGAAGAACTAGGTAGAGATAGTTTGGGTGAGAAACCAGTAAAACCCCAACTACTTGAAAATCCTGAAAAGATATTTATTAAGAATAATCTAAACACTCCTAAAAAGAGCTGGGATGGAAATAAACGATCCACTCCCAAAGAAAAAGGTTTCCAGTCCAGAAGAAGGTCTCCTCAGCAGAGAGAAAGAGCTCCGAACCGAGAACACCAGTCTCCCCAAAGGGAGCCCTCTGAAAAAAGATACAACCTTAGAAATAGGGATAATTTGAAGAAACCTGATAGATAAAGATATTAATACACGTCCCTCTCGATCTTTTTCGCAGAAATCGGAAAGAAGAGGACGGTCAGAACACAGGGAAGAGCACGTCAAGTCCAAAGACAAGGAACCTGCTCAAAGTAAAAAAATTCCAATTTCCAAAAAAGAAGGTAGCCAGTATTAAAATAATCAAACATGCCGAGGATACTGAGGGCACAGCTGAAAAACGGAGAGTGGGCACAGACAATGCTGGACAGCGCAGCAGAAATCACCATAGCTCGCAAGATCCTGATGAATCATCTGGAGACAGTGGACACGAATGAATACATTCAGGTGGAAACTGCAGATACCAGAGTTAGCGAACCTCATAAAATAATCGAAATAACATTGCGTATAGAGGGAGATAAGACTAGGAAGGTATGGGGTCTGTTTTGGGATAACCTCTCAAAAGGCTATGACATCCTGTTAGCCGAGAAAGATTGCCCCCCAGAGTTTGTCAGAGAGTGCCCTCATGGCAAAGAAATGATTATGCCTCTCTTCTCAAATCATATTCCGATACATAAAAAATATATATATGCCAGAAAATGAGCAGTAGCTCAAGCACCTGCATTATATAAGAATCACGTAGGGTGGGATGAGGACTCTCCTCCTCACAAAATCCAATTAAAAAGTCAACCGACTGCACAAAGGCAGTACCCAATTGAGCAAGAAGCTAAAAAACAGGTCAGGGAGATCTTATATCAACTTGAATACCAAGGGGGGATTGAAACATGCACCTCTCAAATGAACAATCCTTTGTTTCCTGTCTCCAAACCAGACGATTCATATCGTCTAGTCTTGGACTACAGACACCTTAACTCATGTTGCAAAACATTTGCGGTACAAAATTCGCACAGTGCGGCACTAATGAATAACATAGTTCGCAAAAAATACAAAACAACATTAGACATCTCTAATGGATTCTTTTGTCAAAATATTGCACCAGAAAGCAGGTATTTCACCGCTTTCTCAATAATGGGGTCACAGAAAAATTTCTGTCGACTCCCACAGGGATTCAAGAATAGCCCAGGATTATTCTCAGCAAGAGTAACAGAGTTACTACAAATGCATGATTATGAGGCATTATCTTATGTCGATGACATCTATCTCACAGACGACGACTTGGATACTCACTTGAAAAAAGTGAACACCATAATACTTGGGTTTGCAGCAGAGAGTTACAAATTCAACTTTAAAATGTCATGAATTGCGCATCTAACTGTCCTATTTTTAGGATACAAATTATCAAGTGAAGGCAGAAGCCTAGCAGACAACTTCTTAGAGAAGTGCGCTGTACTCCAAGCACCAAAAACGCTGACGAACTTACAATCAGTACTAGGCTTCCTGAATTTCGGAAGAACTTACATTCTAAATTATGCGGAGAGGGTTAAACCTCTTTACGAATTATTAAAACCTGATTTCAAACCAATAAATTGGACTCAAAAACACACAGAAATTTTGAGATCACTGCAAACAGACATGTTCGCTAAAACAAAATTAGAAACGCGCGACAATACACGCAACCTTGTAATCCGAGTCATCCCAGGAAGATGCGGATTCACGTACCTGACCTCTAATGAGGGAGAAACGGTACCAATAGCTTACAAATCACATTTGTACACAAAAGCAGAAAAAACATTCAGTCTTACAGAAAATACTGTAAAGGCGGTTCAGACGGCTATAGCAAAAGAAAGAGCCCTAGCCCAAGGCAAAAGAATAACTGTTTTTACAGCAGAATCAGCCTTTGAGGCATTATTCAGCCCAGTTAATCTAAAAACGGTGGCACTGGATCCAAAATGGATACAGTGGGAAAATTCTCTTGCTGCAGAAGACGTGGCATACTATTTTGTCCCAAACATGAAAAAACAGAATGATTTGAAATATGAAGAAGAATATCATCTGCCAATCGAAATTCTGCCTCTCCAACAGTACTCTTGTATAATCTATACAGACAGATTTGTACAGCATTACAATGTAGATGATAAATCCTACAATGCAGCCTGCGCGATTGTTAAAGGTGGCTTGCTCTGAGGTAAATTCAGACCGAAAATAACAAAAACTGAATCACTGAGAAACTGTTCGGCTCATCGAGCTGAAATCAGATCTTTAAAGATGGCGCTTGAAAATGCCGATCGTGAATTCCCGACACTAATAGTGTGCGATTCGCATTTCTGCGTCAAATCTTACAATGATGATTTGCAGAACTGGGTTCAAAACGATTACAAAGATGACACAGGTGCCACAATCAAGCATAAAATGCTTTGGGAACAGGTAGTTCTTTTACAGAAAGAACTACAGAAGACTCACGTGATACACACTCTGAGTCAGTGACGTGATGGCGTTCATGTCGCAGGGAATTCATTGGCTAATACAGCCACAGCGGAAGCTACTCAACCGGCTTCCGGAGCCACAAAAAAGCGTTCAGAAAAATACATAGACGGGGAAACCATGCTGGCAGTAAAAACGTCCTTAAAAGGCGACTGTGCAGCACTACCCATGAACTATCCACTCAATTATACATACGTAATTAATGCAAACTCCGTTCCTTTTGCTCGAATCCCTAGAGTGGGGGATAGGGTAATTCCAAACATGAATCGGAGAAAGTTATTAATAGCAGACGCACACATGGGTGAAGGTCCAAGGCACAAACAGATGAAGGAATCTCTGACAGAATTTCAATCAGAATACTGGTGGCCGGGGATGAGCCTGCAACATTATAAATTTGCAAAAAGCTGTCCAGACTGCAACAGAGATCGCAGTAACGAGCCAACCGGAGTATTGCCATGGCCATTTCTGTAGTTAGCATAAGGCTATCTATACTTAAAATCCAGCGTCCTATTAATTCCTTTTAAGACTATATTCACTTAAAAACGTGGCCCCAGTGCTCGGCTGACGCCAGAACTGTTATAAAAGATTTGCGAGTCTTTATTGGCACATACGCAATTGCCATGCTACATTCTGACTAGGGTCCTGCTTTTAGCTCTCGAGCTTATAAGGAGGCCATGACCAGCATGGGCATTGGGTTGCGGTACTCTTGTCCCTTCCATCCTGAGGGAAATGGGATTGTGGAAACAAAAAACCGAGACATAAAGCAATCTATAACGGCAAAGGTACTAGGTTCGGGTGATGGGTGGGTGCAGCATTTAACAAGTGTCCAACGTAGTCTTAATAATCTGCCAAGAAATTCTCTAAAAGGTTACAGCCCGTACGAACTATTGTTGGGAACTAGAATGTATGTTCAGGATTTAGATAGTGCTGGGTGGGTCAAACATTTAATAAGTGTCCAGTTAAGTCTTAACACTTTGCCAAGAAATTCTCTAAAAGGTTTCAGCCCATACGAACTATTGTTTGGAACTAGAATGTGAATTCAGGACTTAGATAGTCAGGTATCAGTGGTAGAAGATAAGAAAAAATGCTTTGACATCAAAGATCGTTTGGCTGTTTTACAGGACTTAAATGAAACAAGAAAAGCCCTGAGCAACATAAAGTTAAAACAACAGCCAACAACCACTGAAGACACACCACCTGTCCCAGCAAGATCTGTCTGGATTCCAAAGATTGGGGATCTGGTCAGAGAGAAAATAGCGGTGAAGAAGGAATATGGGCCTTCTTACAGAAAAGCAGTACCTGTCTTAGCAGTCAACGGAACGAGATCAGTTGTACTACCGCCCCTTGCTGGTAAAAAGGAGAACCGAGTTGTATCCATCGACCTGGTAAAACCACAATCATGTGGCCAATAATAAGTAGTAGGACCAGTGGACTCCCAAGAAATAGCAGAATACCAAAATGTGCTACTATCCAAGAGGTTCAAACTGAGAGACTAATCATATTTGATGAACCTGCAGTGAATACAAAAGAACTATGCAACAATGCCATGGAACAAGTGCCTCTTGAAACCTAAATTGAAACAGTTCGTCAAGAAACACCAGTCTACAACGATGTAACCTCAGACTGTGCTAATGAAAGACAAATTGAAAAAGCAATCCCAACAATTGACAGAACTGCATCTGGCTACTTCATCAATTTCGATAACTTTTCTGAAGATCAAAACGACCCTGAAGTAACGCCAGCAACAAAGACTTTTAAAGGCAAAGCAACAGAACTCTTTCTTCAAATAAAAGAAGCATATCTAAATGCACCATTGATTGAATATTGGATTGTATTAGGGGTACTCATACTCCTACTATGCCTAATTTTAGTTCTAATTTTAGGAAAATGTATTACAGTACAATGGACACAGCAAGTCAGAACATCAACTTGGTCCTAAAGCCACACAAGCCATCTCACATCGAGAAAAGAGAACTGTCATCAGTGAATGTCACAGCCATTCCAATACCCGGCGGGGTAGTTTGGGACAAAACGGATTACGAAATATATGGACCGGTCGAATTCTTGAAACATCCTCACCAGTTTAAGGTTTAATTAAGTGATTTTGTTAAACCAAGTACATTCTCTGATGATTGAAGCTTTGAAAGCATAAATAATATGATGTCAGATTTAGTAATATCAGCAACATTTACAGAACCTGATTATTTACAAGGTTCATCGAATTATGAACAGATGTATTGCTATAACCACTATGCAGACCACTATTTGCATAAATCTACTCAACATAGAAATGTTTTTAAATATAATCAATGGGAACATTGTGCAACTCCACCTAAAAGCAGTTCAAAAACATTCTATGACAAATTATCATACTTCTCAGGGTTTAACACAAGTGATGCAGAAACATTTTATTACAAACTGTAAGATAAAACAGGGACAAAAAACTTGCTGACAAATACTAAATTGATTTATTCGGAAACATTTTATGAAAAAATGATTACATTTGGTTTTGAATTTTGGAAAAACAACATTGAAACAAAAACCACCTGGGGTACAAAAGAATGGCAGGTACAAGGCCTAGAAGCATTATTTCGAGCCTGCAGGATCCCAGAACAAATAATGTTCTTGAATGACACCATTCAACAAACTACCTGTTTTGGCCTAGCCAAGATCAAAGACTTAAACAAGCCGTCTATTCCAAATCCAATGCCTGATAATACAACCACAGATATTGAGATAGACATATCCAAAATTTTACATCAAAACAGAACACATCCTGATTGGAAAAAGTGGTTGATCTGGTCAACAGACACAAATAAATGTCAAGATAGATTCCTGAACAAAATACAGGGGTTACAAATGACCAGACCAGACCCTAGATACTCCCAGAGACAACATCCAGGGATAGTAACAACATACAGTGTAGGGAAACTCTGCCTTGAATGGCTACAAACATCCACACTGGCAGAAATTAAGCAACACCTAACTTTACTTAAAGACGGTGCTGACTTGCGCGATTTCATAATGGGACCACGCAAACAGCGTGAAAAACGTTTCATAGCGGCCAGTATATACGCTGCATACAACGAAGCTTGGAAAGTGACTCAAATTGAGACAGCAGAGAAAATACGAGAAATTGATTGTATTAATTTGGAAAAATCACTTTCTGTTGTGGACAATGGGTTAATGACTCTGTCCTCCAGAATATATTCACTGGACAGCATTGTATCATATGCTATAGATATAATAGATCAGGACTTGCTAATGTTACAACATGGTCAGTCCCAATTACGTTCTATTGTTCAGCTAGGCTGGACGTTGCAAAATCTGCGTTCAGGCTATGTGCCTTGGCGTTTAATCAACACAACGTCATTGTTCTCTATCTTTAACCTTACTGATAAACAAATCAGTTTGGCACAAAAAGGAGCAGACTATACGATTCTGAGCATTGAAAAACTTGAGAGATTACCATTGACAATGTCAGAAAGACCTGTCATTGAATGGATAATACATGGAATTATCACAATTCGGATAACAACTTTCCAATTTAAAAAATGCCAAGAGTATATACCAGCAGGCCAGTATGAAAGGTTGGGTAAAGGCTACATTAAGTCATCATGGAAATTACCTTATACACATACATGTTATAGTGACAAAAACCAGAATGTATTTCTTAGTGGTAATAATTGTAAACAATCACTAAGCGGTATACTTCTGTGCCAAGGTATTAATTTACATGGGGCCTGTGAGGGGACTTCAAATAACCTTTCATGCCACCAGCACGGCACACCTGAAACACAAATAGAGCCATTCTTTAGACAACTTTCTAACGGGAGTTACGTTCTAATAACGGACCACAGCTGTTGTGGCATGGTGCCAAGAAAAGCATATCTCGTAAGCGTTAGTTCCATGGTCACTTGCTGTATGCAAGCATTGTATCCAACCATCCCTACTGATACCGAGGCAACGATTTGGCCTCCGTTGAATATCTCTTCTATTTAAATTGATGCTTTAAGCAGAATGAAGTCTGTGCTTTTACAGACAACAGTGCCTATTTCGTCATCAAAAGAAAGGTATGATCTTCAATTTGCAAGGACAACGGCAGAGATACATACACTTTTATCAACTAATTGCCCCGTGCATTTCGTGGAAATGCTAAGCCAAATCCTAAATATGTCAGATGCCAGTGGTATCGCAAATGTATTTAAGACAATTTTTACGGGACTGTTAACACCCTTCGAAGCAGTCCTGGACATCTTTCCCAATTTTGTCCATTCGGTTTTTGGCCGCCTACCACTACTTTTGGGACTCGTGGCAGGAATCCTATTTTTGACCCTTCTGCTCCGATATGGCAAGCCAAAACGCAGACATGAATCCAGCTACAATGGAGGAAACGATCCTAGCAATACGCTACTGGGACCGCACAACTAAAGTCCTTGGATTAGCCCGGCTAAGAGATCTGAATATGACCTGGTTTCTTTCATTCAGACCTATATGGCAGAACTGCATCTTACCTGTGCTTCGATGTATGCTATGCGGAGAAGAATGCGTGTTGGACACCTGTCTTACACTACAATCAGCAGTACCAATGGATATCGATACTTTGCTAAGTCCTGTAACGGCTCATGCATCGTGTTGTCCCCAGCGATTACCAATCCTGATGACGGCACTCGTTGAGACTCCTCCACTACGATTAGGTGGTGGCAGTGAAGCAAGAAATGAGAGCAACATCACCCAGGTACGACCTTCTGTGAGCATTGCTGATCCCGACACCGATGATAGCAATCATTCTCACGACTGCCCAGTTACAGCATTATCATCCTTGGTCGAACTTTCACCTGAAGCTGTAGACTGTTTTTTTGCGCATCTTTCTGAAGTAATGTTCTCCCCTGAACCAAAAGAATAACTTTTAAGCAAACCGGGTCACAGCGTTCCCATTAACTCTGAATTCGGCATTCAGCTTTGAAAATCAAAAGCTACTGAAAACATTTGGAACTATTTTTTCCCCTGAAAACGATTTTTTTTTTCCAAATTCCAAAATATTTACCTTTTTTTGGCACATGTACTCTGCTTACAGTAGAACTATTCATAAAGAACAGAGCTTCTATTTTTAGTTAATCTAGAGACAATATGTTACCACAGCCTCTAGCACACTCACAAGCAATTTCATTTATATGTGATGAAATAGTCTCGACCTTCTTTTCTGTAATTAAGAGACATTTCATTTGTAATTTTCGCAAATCGTTCAGCTAAAGATATATGCTATTTTTTTTTACTCTTATTCTGAGGGAGCAAAGTTGTCATGTTTATGCGGTTGTCGGAAGCTGAATCCCTTCTTGTCTGAGCCAGGGAAGCTGATCACTTCCTATTCAGTCAAGAAAGTTTCCAGTGACCTCTGAGCTAGCTGGCGCAAACCTAAATTAAGTCTAACATAGTCAGTAGAGACCTAGATGACCTCAGTCCTACGTCTACACTGCTGTTTATGTTATACTAATGCTCAGGGCCTATAGGGAAAATAGGAACTACACTACAAAGGAGTAGTATGAAAAGATAGGTGTCCTCACCAACAATGGCTGTAGGATGAGTTTTGGCCGACTCAATAGCCTCCAAAACGACCATGAAGTCTGCATCACTATGAGCTTGCTTCGTTTTACACCCAGCTTCTTGTAACTTTTGCGATAATTAAGCAATGAAGCCTTGTTTATTTTCATTATTACTTAGAAATAATTGTTTCTGGATGGCGATGGAGGTAGAAGTTATGAAATTTACTTTAGGTCCTACAATACCTTGGTTTCTTTTTAGATGGGCTTCTGATTTTGTAGAAAACGTATCTCCATATCCGTCGAATACTATTATTGCCTGGCCATACTTTGTTAGCACATATCTCTCATAGGCACAAAGCAGCTCATGGAATGTCTGATTCGGACTCCAAGGAAGGCGATGTAGTAACCACCCACCATCAATGACGAACTGCATATTTTCGGGCATGTTAGCAACGGCTGGTACTTGCTCTTTAATATAATTGGCAAGCTGCGACTTCCCAGATTCCCTCATAAGTCCATGCTTATTGAATAAACTAGCTGGGTATGAGCAAACCTCTTAACGAAACACCTCCTGCAAATCCACGCCACTAGTCGGAGCACAAAGCAACAAGCGCTGAAACAATAGTTCAGGATCTATAACAAAGGTTTCTTCTTTCAATTTAACAGATTGAACTGATTTCATTACCTTCACCTGGTTGCTTTTTCTGAAAGAGAACTCAGAGACTCTTTTGTCCGTCATCTCATTAAGATTTCTATTTCCAATTTCTTCTGCAAGTTCAGGATTAACATATTTCACGATTATTTGATATTATGGTCATCAGAAACAATTTTTGATGTTATTTTTGACTTTCCCATCCCTAAAAACAAATAAAATGATACCAAACATGGGCATATAAACAGTTATAGCCTATATCTCAAATAATGGGCAGCCATTTTGAAAAATCTGCCATATTGGATTAACACGTCATGATAGAGTGGTAGACTTTTCACCATAATTTTCTATGGAAAAATTTCAATAACAATCCACTCACAGAAATTGTATTGCAATTAGTTCTAGGTTCCGCAACAAATTGACTAGTCTACATGATGTATGCAAGTAAGTTCCACTTTGCATGAAACTTCGCCACATTTTTGGGGACAGTGATGCTGAATTTTCTGGGCTTTGGTAGGCTACCATCTTGGGCAGTGATTTAAATGGAAAAAAGTGCAGGTACTCACAAAGGGAACGGTGGACTGGGGGTGGAGTGGGGGGCGGGACTAGGGCCGGAGCCAGGGGCGGGGCTAGGTTTACAACCTTTTCAAACTTTATATGCAAGAAATCCAAGTGCATTGTAAGAAAATCAGAAGTATATGTCCAATGGCTATGGCCCTAATAATCATTTATAAAGCATTTACTAATAAGGGTATGTTCAAAACCGTCTGAATTTTGCCATCAAAGCTTTGCATGCTTGAATTTTTAGAAACCCTTGCTCATAATGAGAAGGGGGAACTACGAATCCCAGCATGCGAAAGCATTACCAGCTAAACTCTAGAACTGTCTAAAAGTCTAAGGCATTCCATGGAGCTGCCTGTCACATTTGGATTATGCATGGTTTCCCATACGAAAGAAGTGGTGTAAATGCACCAAACCAAAAAAAAACAGTGTTGCCTTTAAGGTATTTTTTTGTTTGAGGGTAACCATAAAATTGGCGGCAAGGGCGGGGATTTATATTCAAGTAAAAATGCTTAATTTAAATTGCTGATGAACTAACAGTTTCACTAATTTAAAACAATGGCATGCAAAAAAGCTGTACAGCCCTGAAAAATGCCCCAGTGGATGAAATGGGGGGGTGTGGGGGGGTAGGGGACCTGTGGGCGGAAAATCAGAGGGCGGGAATAACGGAAGGATTGGGTCAGTGGGCGGAGTCAGAGGTGTGGCCAGAAAGAGCAAATCATTCGAATTTTTTGCATTTGTTTGGCATTTCACTACCGAGTTACAGCTTATTACGTTATTTAACTCAACCAATGGATACATGTTTATTTAAGATTTAATATGAGTTATTGACATTAAAATAGATTCACAAAGTGGGATTCGTTTCCAATCACAGGATGTCCCAAATATGCTTAAAGGTGGAAGCACAAGCCATTTGTCTCTGAGTCATGGAGTTTCTGTCTTCAGCACTTCTCCTCCCTTAAACCACAAGAGCAGTTCAAACATGAATGGCAACATATCCTAGTTTGCAAATGTTTTCTATATAATTATGGCTCTGCTATTTGCCAAATAATGCTTCATCTGCTGCAAAATTTGATGATTTTAGGTAGTAAATTGTTTGTAGTTCAAACGGATCAAAAGTTACAAAAAAATGTGACTTGTGTTTCTGCGGAGTGGACAGCCCTTTATAAAGAATGACTGGTCAACTTTCTCACTGCTGCATTTGTATGTTACACTGGTACTAATTGGGCAAAATCTTTGCAGAGACTGTTAGCATGTGTGAAAATGGAAAAATAATAAAGTATCAGAAAACATACTGCTGCAGCCTTTTGCTGCATAATTTAGTCAACACTGCGGCATGACTGTATCCTCCATGGCTGCATAATTCCAGTGGCCCCAAAGCAGGCAGCACATGTTAAAATTACTTGTGCATGAAGCAGAGAGACCGTGAAGTTTGTGAACTTAGTTTGATGTGCGTCACATTCTGCATTGCCGACCCCTGGTGAGTTGCAGCTACTACTACTGATACAAGGCCAATGGAGGTACCAATGGGTGATGAGGACTGGCCCCAAGGGCAGGGCCGGCTTTAGAGCTGGTGGAGCCCTGTGCAACAATGCTTGTTGTTGCATCCCAATGACTCCCTCCACCACAGATTCCCTCACTACCACCCTTTACAGTGTCCCTCAAGTCTCCATAACCACACTCTTACTCCGCTACATTTAATATGATTTACAGCGCCACTGATACCAGTGTAGGGTGTCGGAGCACTTTACATCACACACATTACACAGAGACAATCAATCATACATGTGTAAATCACTGTTTAGGAAATGTTACATAAGACAAAGGACTACAAGTTGTAGGTGTCACATGACAATCATACTAGTAGGCAGCATAGTTTAATAGTGATTGGTCTGTAGAAACACAAACTCTGAATTTAGAACGTAAAACCATGGTTGGGGGATCTCTTTAATAAGCAGAATTGATTTCTATCCAAATTAACCCTTTTTGCAACATTAGGATAATCAAAAACTGGGGGAAAAACCATAATGCTCGAATTTATACCTTGCAGTTTGCATGCAGCTCTTAGATGGATGTTAGTAGCTCACTGTTCTATGTTAGGATGTTGCCTTATCAACTGCGAGTAACAAAAGGATCTCACTGACAAAAGCAGTAACCCACTGACCTATTTACATTATGCGCACTTTGTGATCTGCAAGGCACATTTTCTTTGTAGCAGGCATATTAACCCTCTGCGCTAACTTTCCACGAGTCATTTTCATGAAGCTTTATTCGGTACATGTTAAACAATGACCATAAAAGCACACAAGCAAAAAATGCATGGTTAATATACAGGTACAGTTTAAAAAGGAAAAAGAAGAATACATATTTAAAATATCATACTATTTCTATACTCAATTGATTTACATATAAAAGTCGCAGTAAAAAAGCATTTGTCCGGGGAATTCACGTTATAAATTAACTTCATCGCGTCCTCC
This sequence comes from Lissotriton vulgaris, assembly GCF_964263255.1. Lineage (NCBI taxonomy): Eukaryota > Metazoa > Chordata > Amphibia > Caudata > Salamandridae > Lissotriton > Lissotriton vulgaris. The sequence continues at coordinate 361,238,466 of NC_141699.1, read as the reverse complement.
ACATTTCTTACACCATACTTTACAAAGATTGGTTTCAGATAGGCAACCCTGACATTCAAAAAGTGAGTACAAATTAACATAAAGTGCAGAGTGCATTGCTTCGAACGCCCATCACATGGGCACGGCCCAACAGGGTGCGTCTTTGGTTGGGGAAAAGCCACCAAAATGTGAGCCGTACCAAGTCTGAGTCTGGTTAGATCAAACCTATGGGCAGGTCTAGTTACCATGTTCAGGTATAACTGGAATCCATCACTTTCAATATATTTGTTATAGAGGCAGACTGTAGTAAGGTGACTACAGTTAACTACTAGGCGTTTCTGGGCTCTATGCAGCATAAAAATATTTTTCATATCAGATTTAGAGATGTTTCCTGCAGGACATGGTTCTACCAATATGTTGAGCCCAAAAATATCCCGGAAACTGTCTACAACATACTTGAGCCAAGGTATCTTGATATAATTGTCCATATCTAGACAATCCTTGATGACGTTTTGATTAAATGCTGTCTCTTCTTTCCGCCAAATTGCACGCCATATCATCAGAGATCTTAACAGGATCAGGTCGCCTAAATAAGCAACACCCAATTTCCTAAGGATCAACTCGTTTGGGGCTGAGGTCGGTAGGCAAAGAAGTTTTTTGAGGAAGGTATTCTCTTCCATTTGCATAGACCTTGCATTAGTATAACCCCATAGCCCTGCCCCTTATAACGCAATTGAGGCACTCCCAGCCTTGTAAATTGACATCATGTCCCTGATCCGCCTATCGCCGATCTTGGAGGCGAATTTAAATATACCATAGGCACTCTTTACCATCTTAGTCCTAACATTTGAAAGTTCTTGGGACCAGCTACCCGTACACGTAAAAGTAACTCCCAGGTAGCAAAATGTTTCCACTTGCAGCACGTTCACCCCTTCAATAAAAAAGGCATGCTTTTTATTGTTTTTAGCCCCACAGATCATTATATGAGTTTTACTCTTGTTAATCAACAGCTTTCTTTCCCTTATAAAATCAGAGAACCTATCCATCAGGCGCTATAGACCTATAGGGGTCCTTGATAATAACACAGCGTCATCTGCATAAAGCAGAACTGGCACGCCTGATCCATTAACCTGTGGAGCATCCGCCTTGACTTTTTTCAGAATGGAATCCACAGCATTAACAAAAAGAGTAAACAATAGGGGGCAAGAACACAGCCCTGCCTAATTCCCCGCTTTACGTTAAAATTTGGGGTGCACTCTCCATTTACCCCATAGCGCATGCATGCTTGCATCTTTTCGTAGAGTCTGGCTAAGAAAAAGATAATAGCCTCCGGTGCACCTAGTTCTAGCAAGACTGGCCATAGTATAGAATGGTCTACCAGATCAAATGCACTAATTAAATCGGCAAAGCAGAGATATAGGTTACCGGACTTCGCCTTTGTATACTTGCCAATTAAGAGTTCTAAATTCAGGCACTGATCTAGTGTCCCTCGTCCCTTTCTAAAGCCATATTGGGAGCTCGCAAGGATCCCCTTCTCCTCGGCCCAGTCTTCCAACCTAGACAGCAGCACTCTGCTCATGACTTTCACCGAGGAGTCAAGCAGACTAATTGGACGATAGTTACTTGCTGCTGACTTGTCCCCCTTCTTATAGATAGGGACAATTATGGAGTCTCCCCATGTAGGCGGAATCAGGGTCGTCACAGCTGCGTTAAGAACCAAGGCAAGAATAGGTCCCCACAGTAGCGGAACAGCCCTATACACATCAATGGGGACTTCATCAGGCCCTTGTGCCTTGCCTCCCTTGCTAGCCCCAATACTACGTTCAACTTCTCCCAGGGAGATGTCCAACGGGACAATGGGCCAACAACTTTGATTTCCCTCAATGGGGTCATCAGCATGAAATATGGCCGAAAAATGAGATACCCATGCCTCACTGCTAACATTAGAAGCAAGATGTGGGACTTTATCGTCCTTGAGAAAGTGCGAATTAACCGTGGACCAAAACAAACAACTATCAGAGGTTTCTGCTGCCCGAGATAGACTATCCCATGCTTCCTGTTGCAGCTCCTTCTTCCTTTTTGAGAGTGTCTTTTTATATTCACATCTCAAGAGTGTGACTTGGTTCTGATCCCTCGGTCTAAGTGTTAAGGCCTGTTTGAGTTGGGTAAGGAGGGCTGTACAGGCATAGTCAAACCAGCCTTTTTTGTGTACAGCATTGCCTGATCTACGTCCTGTAAATATGGAGTCAATAATTTTACTGATATTAACAAAATTATTCATAATGGCAACAGGCGCACTACCTGCTGGCAGAATGCCCTCAATATCTACCAGGGATTTTCATATGATTATAGGCAATACTGTAGTAGATTTTTCCCCTTTCCACCTTAACCTAGTCCCATTTGGCCTGTGTGGCTCAGCACCAACTAGGGTTCTTAACGCGCCCTGACTTCTACAATGCCAGGGCTCTATTCTTAGTACAATACAATTGTGATCACTTAAAGTAGGATCCTCAATTACCAAAGTCCTACAGTGTGGTACAATGTTTGATGAAACCATAACGTGGTCTATATTGGAATTAGTATTCCTTCCAGTATATGTGTGAATAATTTGACCACCATTATCTGTCACTGGTCTTAGTAGCTCTAAATCGAATGTGACCATGATATTATTTATGTTCTGCCCATAAGTGTCATGTGGAAAGTGGGGTGTAATCTCACCATTATTATTTAACACCCCACATGCCCTGGAGGACGAGAGTGAACAAATCGGAGAATTAAAATCACCCGGCCAAATGTAACTAAAAAAGCATTTTGCTTCGGCTACTAGCTTCACGAGGGCATTTCCCAATTCCTCGATAACCTTATGCCGTGAATTATCAAAGATATTGTTCTAAAAATTAATTAAAAGCAGCTCTGAGCCTTCCTTCTGATGTACCCATAAAATTTGGGGGTGACTTCCAACAGTTATATGTTTAACAACAGTCAACAATAAGTCCAAGATATTAGTAAAAGCAAACCACCCTTTGCCCTGCCATACCGTGTCTCAGTAGCTTTTTGTGGGACACCAGGTTTCTTGAAAACATAAAATATCGTATGACCTGATCATGTCCACCCAACCCAATTGTTCCCCATTGGATGCCCAACCAGCTATATTCCAGCTAACAATGGATGTACCCTCCATAGTACAACATTTGGGTTGAACTAAGACATTATCTCGATTAACAGCCTCTACACAGGGTACAACCTCTGCTGGACCCCCATTGGTATCCTCGATACATGTTAAAATCTGGGCATTCGCCACACTCTTTAGAGCAGAGGCAGGTTTGAGCCTATTTTCATAGTGCAGTGTAGGGTTCGCTGCCCGAGATCGCTCAGGCTCTATACTAATCCCATTCAAGTTTCCAGCCTGGGCATTTAAGGTTATACTCAGACAGGGCCTACTGACATTTGAATGTCAATCATTCAGGTCCAATGTGCTCAGGGCTTGGTATCTATTGTGAGTCAGGATCTCAAAGATTGGGCGCTTGTAGGTATTGGGAGGCCTACTTCGGTTATTAAGGTGAGGTACCTTACTAAGATGATTATAGCAATACCCCAATGGGTGCACACGTACATCATTCTCATCCAGTGTTAGGGAGGCTGCTCTAAGTAAAACATTTGGGACATGTTGAGAGTGTTTAAAACTTACAATAACACATTCACCTCTACAGGTTTTCCTAGCATTGCCAATCCAGTTTACCCTTCTGGTTGTGAGTATTTGATCAGAGTAATTTATTGGGAACCCGCAATCCCTGTTCAGCCAGGAGACAGTTTTATTTTTGAGTGAATCGCGTGATTCTTGAAGGGGTTGAGTCGAATTAGAATCTAAAGGCGGGACATTGGAAAGCACAACAACATAGTGTGCACAATCTGGTGGGAGGTTGATACAGCAGGTTTTCCTGATTATTGGGACTGATGTCCCCGCTATACTTGCTGGGACCGCTGTGGCCTGTTCTATCCGACCCTCCTGTGGGCCTGGCCCGCCAGATTTATTAGTACTAGCCCTCCCCACAGGTAGCTTCTGTACAACGTTGCTGTTTAATACATCCCTTTCTTTAGGCCTAGGGATCTCATTGTTTATAGTATGGGCACCCAGTAGACTACCTAGTCTAGACACTTCAGCTGTCAATAGGTCTATTTTATCCACTAGAGGCTTAACAACAGTTTCGAACTTGACCTCCATCATATTAACTAATAAGTCAAATTGCTCAGAGTTCATATTAACTCTAAAGTTATTAGTCATAGTCTCCTTGTGTCGGGCAGAGCTCTTGGGTGTAATTTCAGTTCTTTTCTTGTGAAGTGTTCCCCCACGTTTAATCTGTACTTTTCTACAGGTCCTTACTGCTCTCTTAACTGGAGAGCGCCGTGATGGGGTATCAAAAGGAACATCCAGTGTGTCCTCGACTGGTACATCCTGAACTGTTGCTGATCCTGTCGGAATTTCTACAATTTCCGCTAGTGAAACATCAATTATACAAGGAGGGACCGGAGGCGGTACAGTACTAACAACGGGGGACGTAGAAAGTAAGGCTGGTGGGCTTTCCCGGCCCAACGATTTTCTTCGGTCGTTGTTAATCTTGCTCACAACTTTTACTAGATAGTTGTCCATAATTGATTTCTGTTTGGACATAATTTTGACTGGTTGGTGGTCCCCGAATCTTTGAGAGGTACAAATAATGGGTTCAGAGAAATGGCGATTAATGTCGATACAGAGTACCATAGCATAAGAACTGTAAGGTTGTTAAAATATAGTCATAGTAATATATCCACAATGCTTACTGGTTTAGTAGGGTAGCAGCAATCAGGGAGGGTGGCGCAGCCCGGCCTCGTTCTGCCCCTGACTGCCACAGACTGTCCCGTCCTTGTCCCGGGCGCGTCCCGCGCGCGTCTAGCGGTGCGGGAGGTGTTTCCTCTGTTTAAGGCGCCTCCAGGCGCGCCGATGATCTCACTCCCGCTCCGGTGACAGGGGCAGCTGGGAGTTGTAGTTTAGCCCGGCCGTTGCCCTCACGGCGCTCGGGGCTTGCTGGCAGGGAAAGCGGCAGGACTAGGCAGGAGCCGCAGGAGCCGTTGCCCTCACGGTGTGTCCACTTCGTAGTTAGGTAGGGCCCCCAGGAGCTTCGGTGCTCCCTCTGTTTAAGGTGCCTCCAGGCGCGTCGATGATCTCACTCCCGCGCCGGTAACAGGGGCAGCTGGGAGTTGTAGTTTAGCCCGGCCGTTGCCCTCACGGCGCTCGGGGCTTGCTGGCAGGGAAAGCGGCAGGACTAGGCAGGAGCCGCAGGAGCCGTTGCCCTCACGACGTGTCCACTTCGCAGTTAGGTAGGGCCCCCCACGAGTCAAAATTTCCACTTGCCAAAACTCCATCTCTCTCTAGGAAGAACATTAATCACCGGAGTTATCATGACATTTTTATTGTTGCTGAAAATTGCTAGAGGCCAGGAAGGAGGCAGCAAGTGCTTTTAAAAACATAATATACTTGCAAACATGACGCCCCCACCTGACTTCAGTGCCCGGTGTGATCGCACAGGTCTCACTGCCCTGCTCAAGGGTCCTGTGACCTCAGTGACAGTGACTGTCGGTGCCCTTCGTGATTGAGTTTTCCCCTAACTCCAGTTTTACTGGCATCCTCATTTACCGTCCTCCTGGACCCATCAGACAATTTCAAACATCTCTCCCATCGGTGGCTTCCGAATTGGCCACCTCTCCTTCAAATTTCACCTTACTCGGAGACCTTAATGTCCATTTTGATAATTTGTCAGACACCATGGCTACAGAAATGACGTTGAGTTTAGCTGCCATTCAATTAGAGCAACTGGTCCCTTCTCCAACGCATGAAAAAGGTCACCTCTTAGATCCGATCTTCAGTAACTGCGAACGTCTTAGAGTGGGCCCCATCAGCGGCCTACCATGGACGGATCACTTTTTGATAGCTTTTACTTGGACCACATATAAATCTCCACCGTCTATCTTCACGCCCTGTAAAATCCGAAACTGGTCCAAACTTCCTGAAGACAATTGGACGAAGGTCCTTAGTACCACCAGACCACTACTCTCTCATGATCCATCTCTGAATGACAATGAATATAATAATTGGATCACCACCTCCCTAGATCTGATTCTCCCTCTTCACTTATCTGGGTCAAAGAGACAGAACAAGTCCGCACTGTGGTATACAGAAGAACTTAGGGATAAAAAACGTATCTGTAAAAGATTGGAGAGGAAATGGCGCATGTCCTATGACTCCACCGATAAAGCCACCTATAGGGAAGCTATTAGGACTTATAAATTCGCCATAAAAACTACACAAGCAGCCTATTATAATGAGAAAATAACATTGGCTAAATCTAAGCCCAAAGAAATATATCGAATAGTTAAATCTCTGACAAAGCCCCCTCCGCATGTGGCAGACAATAGTAACTCTCTCTCCAGATGCAACGAGCTGGTTGATTTTTTCTTTCATAAAGTCACCAAAATCTACCTTTCCTTTCCGGACCCAGTCACTGAATTACTCACCCAAAGCACCGATCCGGTCCTGGATACAGAAATTCCTTCTCATAATAAGCTAGACCATTTCCCTTTGTTGAACTTGGAAACATTAGAGGTTTTAGCACACCAAATAAAATCTGGCTCTCCGTGCGACCCTGCTCCTCCAGGCCCGCTGGTTTCGGCCAGCAAAACCATTTTCCCTACACTCATGGAGTTGCTGAACTCCTCCATCTTGAGTGGGATGGAACCCCTGGCATGGAAGCATGCCATGGTACGGGCCTTGCTGAAAAAACCTGCCCTTGATCCAGCTAACCCCAGCAACTATCGCCCGATAGCCTTGCTCCCATGGGCAACTAAGATCCTCGAGAAACACGTCAACGCCATCCTGACTCAGTTTCTCGAGGAAAACCATCTCCTTGATGTCTCCCAGACGGGCTTCCGTCCTAAACATGGGACAGAGACTGCCCTGGTAGCTGTGACCGAGCAGGCGAGGCGGATCTTGGATCGGGGGGGGTCAGTGGCAGTGATCCTCCTCGATCTGAGTGCCGCTTTTGATACGGTTCATCATAAAATTCTTGTGAACCGTCTCGCCGACCTGGGTGTGTCCGGAGAAGCCCTGACTTGGTTCAAGTCTTTTCTAACTGATAGAACCTTTCAGGTCTTTGATGGCACATCCGTCTCGTCAAGCAGGCCTCTAGGGTGTGGAGTACGACAGGGTTCTTCATTGAGCCCTACGCTCTTCAATGCATATGAGACCGCTGGCTGGGATTGTTCGTCCGCATGGTATTAACATCATTTCCTATGCGGATGACACCCAGTAGTGGTTTCCCTTGTGCAGAAGGGTGGTTTCCAATCACTGCCTAATCTAGCAGTGTGCTTGGAAGAGGTTAAGAGCTGGATGATGAGCTCCTGTTTGAAGCTCAATGACGATAAGACCGAGCTCCTGCTCTTGGGCCCGGCGGCCCCCTCTACTGTGGAGCTGCTGTGGCCCGTGAGCATGGGCGCGGTCCCTGCCCCCAGAGACAACATCAAAAGTCTGGGGGTATGGTTAGATAAGTCGTTGACCTTCAATACACAGGCTACTAAGGTGGCCGCCACCTTCCTTGGCCTCCTCAGGGTGATAAAAAAAATCCTTCCCCTACTTCCATTCGAGGCCAAGCAGATAATTATACAGGGCCTTATTCAATCCCGCCTGGACTTCAGCAATGCCCTGTACCTTGGGGCACCAGACTATAGCCTCCAAAAACTTCAACGCACCCAAAATTGCGCAGCTCGCACACTACTTGGAGTCCCACGAAGAACGTCAATAAAGGCTGGGTTAAGAGCTTTGCACTGGCTGCCCATCAGGGAAAGAGTGAAGTTCAAATCCCTGTGTATTGCTCACCAAGCTTTCTGGAAATTGGGCCCAGAAATTAATCACTCTTTGATTTCCCCTTATCTGCCCAACAAAGCGCTTCGTTCCTCATCTGCATCTCTGGCCAAGATCCCTAGAATCTACAGAGCTAGAGCAGGAGGCCGGTCCTTCTCTTATAATGTATCAAAGCTGTGGAACACTCTTCCTCTGTATATGAGAATCAACCCCAATCTGTCTAGCTTCGGAAAGCAGCTTAAAACCTTTCTCTTTCAGTAATTAGAACCCTTTGCTTCTTCTAATGGCACCTTTTTAGTCTTAGCGCCTGGACGCCTGAGGGCTGCTGCAGCGCTTAACAAATCCCATTTTCATTTCATTTCATTTTCATTTCATTTCATTTCATTTCTAGGGTGTGCTGCTTCATAGGCATGCCCACAAGATTGGAGGTAAACTTCAGCATAGATTGTGGTGGACAGGCCTTCAAGGTTAACCCACACATGCCACCGCTAAGGTTCACCTGATGGTGCTAAGACACCAGGGCTTCTAAGGTCTTGTATGGCCTTCTAAGGTCTAACACAGGAATGTGCTCCCTCAGGAGAGTGGTCTGGTGGACTGGTCATGAAGACTGAACCTGGTTACCCAGTTCAAAATTCGGCAGCTCTGACAATAGTGCTACATCCTCTCCCCCACTGAACACCAGATTGCCACAATGGGAGAAACTCACACTGCCTTCAACTTCTACCCAATTGTGCCCCGCTAAAAACACCTGAATGCAACTCAATTCAAATTACAAAATAGACAAGAGTAATATGCTGCCTAAAAAAAAAGTAACAATATCCGGAAAAAGCAAACACTCATAGGGAATGCAAGATTAAGTAAAGCATGTAGAATGTACGCAGGAACAACATGGTTACCTTAACGCTTTTACAACTTAAGTAGAAAATAATGAGTGTTTGTGCCAGAAAAGTTAAGGACATGATTACAGGGCCCAGAAGGCACCTGTTTCAATGTCCATTTCATATATAAAACATAAGTAGCATGGTTTTAAAAGACCAAATCCCAGAGCCACAGTACACATTTTGTTTTACAAACAACCCATCAAGAATGTATTGCACCTTACTTTCAGGAATGGTGCACTTACTCACCCAGGGAAAACAATGTTGTTCAAAGAAAGACAAGAAAACAAAAGTAGTGCTTCACTGACAAACTCTCTAAAGTGCCGCTAATGGGTTTGGGTGTGAATAAAATCAATCTGGCCACTTTGCGACCACTCTATCTTGCTTTGTTTAGCAATTTTTCACATTTTGAACCTTTTATTTCTCTCTGTCCCAAGCTGTACTTTGGAATAGAAAAAAGTCTGAAAAAGATGACATTTCCAGCAAAAGTGTTTTTCTTTTTTGGATCCATTACACGGGGAACAAATAAACAAAAGGAGAGGAAAGAGGGTGTAATGTTCATTTCTTGAAGTCAGGGTTTTCAGTAAGTGAGGAGGAGTAAGACAGAAAGAGAGGGAGGAAGAGTAAATAAGGTGGGGCAGAGGGTGGCAGGAGAAGTGGACACTGTCCTTGTTTTCTCTGGGCAAGAAGGAAAAGACAGAGTCCTTTTCCTTCGCTGCCCGACCTGCCCGTCCCCGAACGGCACAACACCAAGCTTTATCTATATACCTTGGCTATTTCTGCCGTCCTGGGACATGTGTTTAAAATTAAAAAGTTGGGGAACGGAGTCCATTAAATTAAAGAAGTAGCGGCAGAGCGTGCCATGCCGATCCCGCCCACTTCGACCACTGTGTGCAGCCCTTCACAGATCTCATGCAGGCTGCTGGAACCGATACGTATCAGATAAGCTCAGATTCATGTGTTTTAGGTATGCAGTGACTAACTGATTTGCCTACAATAACAAGATGTTGAGCCAACACCGGGACCCTGGTTATCTTGTTCCAAAGCTCTGGCCGTAATGTCAAACCATGGGATCCGTACCTCTTACTGTACCTGCTGCAGCAGAAATACCTCTCATTGTGCATTTACAGGGCACTTTCTCTCATTTTATTCTGTATAGGGCAGTGCTTAATTTGAGCTGGAGGTTTCCAGGGTGGGGGAAGGGGGACATAGGCACTTTAATTTGGGGACTGGCATTTATTTGTTCTGCATCACATATTCCTCAAGAGTAAAAGAGGGAAAAACACATAAATCGAAAAGATGCAGGTCAACAAAGATGGAGAAACAGTCGCAAAGGGAAAAGCAGGTATTTGCAAGAGTCAGATAAAGGCACAGGGAGTGCTTGCTAATGGATTAAAGAGGCTGACTAATCACTTCTGATCAGGAGCTTGGGGGACTGGCATACTTTCTTTTAAACTGATATAGGGGCCATATCTTTCATAGTGCATGCTACAGAGGTTGAATCTCTGAGAGTGGCCCCCTAGATGAGCCGGTTAAGCTCATTGCATTCTCCACAGAGAATGATACTCCAGTCATGGAATACCTGCACTTCAAGCTGCAAATCTCCCAAAAATTCTCCCTGAATGGAACCCTCGCCTACTGACCACCCAATAAAAATTCACCTTGAATGGTACTCTCACCTACTGACTACCCGGACCACGAGCCACCTTTACCAACTTCATCACTTTGTCGGTCTGCCCATCAACTCCAGAGCCTACATTCTCCTTGGTGACCTCAACTTTCACCTGGAAGAACGAATCAACCCCTGCTCCACATTTCTCCTTGAAAGCTTAAGCAACATTGTACTCACCCAGTTCGTCACAAACCCAACACACACTACTGGATACACATTAGACTCCGTCTTCAACGCATGTGACAGCATCAAAAACAACTCCACCGCACATTACACATGGATCAACCACTCCATTATCCACTTCCAAATCGACACACCTCAAGTCAACACCCTATAAGGTTCAGTACACACCGGGGCAAAATCACAGAAGCAGACTGGCTTAGCACCCTCAGCACTCATCAGCCTAGCTCCACAGACAACCTCGACATGGACATCAACAACTTCAACAACTGGATCAAGAAATGCGCAGACTCCCTCACACCCATCAAACCGAAAAGCATACTAGATCAAACAAGCAGGCCAGCTGGTACACTGAAGACCTCAGAGACACCAAACAACACTGGAAGCCGCTAGAAATGAAATGGAGAGCCAGCCATGACACCACTGATAGAACTACCTACAAGGCTGCACCCAGACGCTATCACCAGCAAATTAGAGACACCAAGAAACAAGCATTGGAAATGCAATAGGTCTCGCATTAGGAAAGTTTGAGCGATTGTTATTGTAAATGACACTTTTTTATTTATGTGTAGGTTTTGAAAGTAGCAAAATTAATAGCTTTGTCAGTTACAATGTCAATAGTTTTAACTTTCGCAAATGTGACACCTATAGCATTTGTAATGCAATGTGTGTTGTATTTACGTGACTTAGATGTATTGATATTACAAATAACAATGGCTTTTATTTTTGTAAATAATTAATACTTAAATAAAAATTATTGTAATTTATAATGGCAATACCTTAAACGTTTGTAAATAACCTTTGTGAAGATTATGTTCAGTGTATTTTATTGTGACGAAAATCCAAGAACATTGCATTTGCACCTACACACACACAGAGCCACACACACACACACACACACACACACACACACATATAGATGTGGTGGTGGTGGATATGGGGGATATGGTGGTGGTGGATGTGTTGGTGGATGTGGTGGTGGATGCGGTGGTGGATGTGGTGGTGGTCATGGATGTGGTGTTGGTGGATGCAGTGGTGGTGGATGCGGTGGTGGATGTGGTGGTGGTGGATGCGGTGGTGGATGTGGTGGTGGTGGATGCGGTGGTGGTGGAAGTGTTGGTGGATGTGTTGGTGGATGTGTGGTGGATGTGGTGGTGGATGTGGTGGTGGTGGGTGTGGTGGAAGTGGTGGTGGTGGGTGTGGTGAAAGTGGTGGTGGATGTGGTGGTGGATGTGGTGGTGGATGTGGTGGTGTTGGATGCGGTGGTGGATGTGGTGGTGGTGGTGGTGGATGTGGTGTTGGTGGTGCGGTGGTGGTGGTGGTGGATGGGGTGGTGGATGTAGTGGTGGTGGTTGTGGTGGATCTGGTGGCGGTGGATGTGGCGGTGGATGTGGCTGTGGATGTGGCAGTGGATGTGGCAGTGGATGTGGTGGTGCATGTGGAGGTGGATTTGGAGTTGATGGTGGATGTGGTGGTGGTGGATGTGGTGGTGGATGTGGTGATGGTGGATGCGGTGGTGGTGGTGGATGCGGTGGTGGTGGTGGATGGGGTGGTGGTGGATGGGGTGGTGGATGTAGTGGTGGTGGGTGTGGTGGATGTGGTGGTGGTGGGTGTGGTGGATGTGGTGGTGGATGTGGCAGTGAATGTGATGGTGGATGTGGTGGTGGATGTGGTGGTGCATGTGGAGGTGGATTTGGAGTTGATGGTGGATGTGGTGGTGGTGGATGTGGTGGTGGATGTGGTGATGGTGGATGCGGTGGTGGTGGTGGATGGGGTGGTGGTGGATGGGGTGGTGGATGTAGTGGTGGTGGGTGTGGTGGTGGGTGTGGTGGATGTGGTGGTGGATGTGGCAGTGGATGTGGATGTGATGGTGGATGTGATGGTGGATGTGATGGTGGATGTGGTGGTGGATGTGGTGGTGGATGTGGTGGTGATGGTGGATGTGGTGGTGGATGTGGTGGATGTGGTGGTGGTGGATGCGGTGGTGGTGGATGCAGTGGTGGTGGTGGATGCAGTGGTGGTGGTGGTGGATGGGGTGGTGGATGTAGTGGTGGTGGGTGTGGTGGATGTAGTGGTGGTGGGTGTGGTGGATGTGGCAGTGGATGTGGCGGTGGATGTGGCGGTGGATGTGATAGTGGATGTGATGGTGGATGTGATGGTGGATGTGGTGGTGGATGTGGTGGTGGAGGTGGATTTGGAGGTGATGGTGGATGGATGCACACATGGATGGATGCAAATGTGAATGGGTGGGTGAATGGATGCATGGATACGTTTATAGTTGAAGACTAAGCCATGGCTGTGTCACTGAAAACTATCGAAGCCGAATTGTGACGAGCCCATCAGAAGCTATCAGATCATTTTCATCAACACCCGCCGCTCCCCACCTCCAACTGGGCAATGAGGGCGTGTTTGGTGATGCAAGCAGGAGGAAAAGGTTTAGCTACCTGCGGAACTGTAAACAACCCCCATTTGAACAACAGACTAGACAGAGCCGAACACGAATCAAATAAAGCCCACGAAGTCCATATATGACAGTAAAAACACAGTTGAAGGCAAGCAGACATGGGCTGCAGTCTCCAAGGTTGCTTACCCGTAGAATAAACACAGCTGTAAACGGGGTAAAATTAGACAGACATTCAGAATAGCAAGCTTTAAACAAGGGGCGGAGCGAGGGGGAGGTGTGCTGGGAGAGAGAGTGGGGAGGGGAAGAGCTGCTGGCGGAGTTCCAAGCGCTATATGTCAAAAATATTATTGTTAGTAATTTGATGGGCAATTAATTTGCAGTGGAGGAAATACGCTAATAACAGAACATTCAGTATATAGACCTAGACAGAGGGAGGGAAGACAAGAACGCTAGTTGCCGTAATGAAAGAATCAAAGTTTGGGAAGAGGATTAACCAGCTGCTTTAATAGTGAAGGACCTCTTGGCAGCAGTCATAATGAAATCTTCCTGAAAAAGGCAATGAGCAGAATAGTCCACGGAACCTGGACTCAATTCTTCCTGCTGAATTCCGTGCTGTAGGCTGGAGGGGGAGGTGTGCTGGGAGAGAGAGTGGGGAGGGGGTGGAGCGGGAGGAGCGTCGTGAGGGGAGAGAGAGTGGGGAGAGGGCGGAGCAGGAAGAGCTGCTCTCGGCAGGCCGGGGAACAGATGCTGCTGTTCGTGTGCCAGCAGGAGAGGTCCGCAGTTGTGCGTCTCCTCCCTCATCATCTGGCTCCTGGAGGAGGGTTACGGCTCTCGTGATGTCCTCGGGCAAAGGGAGGAGGATGGGAAGAAGCCGGGGGGAGGGAAGGAAGGGGGAGGAGAGGCGGGATGTCTTTTCAAGGTTTAAACAAGGGGCGGATTGAGGGGGAGGTGTGCTGGGAGAGAGAGTGGGGAGGGGAAGAGCTGCTGGCGGAGCCTGAATTCCGTGCTGTATGCTGGAGGGGGAGGTGTGCTGGGAGAGAGAGTGGGGAGGGGGCGGAGCGGGAGGAGCGTCGTGAGGGGAGAGAGAGTGGAGAGAGGGCGGAGCAGGAAGAGCTGCTCTCGGCAGGCTGGGGAACAGATGCTGCTGGGGAAGTGATGAGGGGAGGTGCCCTGAAGAAATGCGACACGGCAGGCAGGGGAGGGGGCGGAGCGGGGGTGTGGGAGGAGTGTGGCTGAGGGAAAAGACGTGCAAGGCAGGCGGCTGGGGGCATGTGCACGCGCTTTTAATGTCAATGCGCATGCGCATTGAGCTTGAATTTCACGGGCACTGCAAGGAATCACCATCGATTCCTTGCAAGTTGGTTAAAGTCTGTTTAAGCCCCCATAGTCTCGCAAGCTCAATGCGCATGCGCATTGACAGGCGAGACCTAAAAAGTACTAGTGGACCGCAGTGAAGGAAACTCCAACAGCTGCAAGGAGATCTTCTCGATCGTCAAGGATTTGGCTTTGCCCTCAGCTAATGTCAACAACATTGCTGTTTCTCAAAAACCCTGTGGCAACCTATCCAACTTCTTCCATTCCACAGTAAAATAGCAAACATCTATAATAACTTAACACACAAACCCAACCTCAGAGAACTCATTGGTCACCTTTTCCATCACCAACCAAGGCAGCCACCTGATCTAATGGACAACCCTCACCAGAAACAACACAGCAGCAATCATGCAGACCTTTCCCTCAGGGGTCCCAATGGACCCCTGCCCGACCACATCTACAACCTGAGACAATCACAAATCAGGACCACCCTTACCCATATCATCGATACCTCCATCACGTCTGCTACTTTCCTGAATGAATGGAAACTTGCAGAAATCAACACCCTCCTCAAGAAGCACACAGTTGACCTGAATCAATTGAGCAACTTTCGACTCATCTCCATGCTCCTCTATTCCTCCACATTGATTGAGAAGGCAGTTAACAAGCAACTCACTACCCACATCGAACTTCACCATCTTCTAGATGACACACAATCAGAATTCAAAAAGAACCAGAGCACCAAAACAGCACTCATCGCTGCCACCGATGACATTTGAAACTTCCAGGTTTGAGGAGAAACAGCAGCACTGATCCTGCTCGACCTGTCTGCAGTCTACGGCGCTGTCTTCCACAACACCCTCATCAGAAGACTCCACAAGATTGGCATAGAAGGATCTACTCTCAAATGGACCTGTTCCTACCTCACAGGAAGAACCCAGAAGGTCAGGCTGCTACCCTTCACATCAGAAACCAATAAACTGTTATAAGTTGTTGTGAGGAAGTGTGTTTCTGTTGCAATATCCTCCCCCCTTTTTTGCTAGATTTCTGATGCACTTTGAATTGATGTGCCCTGGGTCCCTGCCAATCAGGCTCCCAGGGCCTGTGTTCTTTCCCTAAAACCAAAACCAGAACTGGCATCTCTGGCCACAGGTCAGCCCCTGGTAAATGGTACCATAGGTACCCAGTGCACTGTGACCAGGGAAGGCCCCCATGGGCTGCAGCGCTAATTGTGCCACCCTTAGAGGCCCTGTACCCTGACACACACATACTGCCTTTGCAGGCTGAGTGTCTTGGTGTAGAACAAACCAGAGAGTCGACATGGCACACATCCCTGTGTGCCATGCGCACAAACCCACTGCCCTGGCATACCTCAGTCACCCCTCTAGCTGGGTACACTATGCTAGTGGTGTGGGCACAGGTGCATGAGCTCTGTACCCCTACATACCCTGGGCCATTCATGGTCACTGTAAGTGCAGTGATGCCATTAATAGTATATGGTGCTGGGAGGTTGTCATCACGAACTCCACAGCAACATAATGGCTACACTGAAGACTGAGAAGTTTGGTATCAAACTTCTCAGCACATTAAACTCACACTGATGCCAGTGTGGGATTTAATGTAAAATGCACGCCAGAGGGCAACTTAGAGTTGCCTCCTGAAACTAACCTACAACCCATGTCCTGACTGAAAGGTTGCCTAGGCTGCCACCCAGCAGACATGTTGCTGGAACTCTGGGTAGCGAGCCCTCCGCTCTCTTGGACCTGCAACAATGCACATCCTGGGACGAGGTGCTAGGTCTCCTCCCCCAAGATGCGCAGGCGGAGCAACAAAGGCATGATGTCTTTGTGAGCTTCCCCAGGCCACTTGCTGTACTCAGCAACTGCCCCCACCGGTTCTGACCCCCACTCTGGTGGGAAGACAGGTGGGAAAAACAAAGGAAGGAAAGGGGGTGTGCCAGCCTCTGCCAACCCCACCCCTCAGGTGGGGGAGGCTAGGTAAAACACAACCCCGGCTCTCGCCATTTTGAGAATGGGGATCCCTACCCAATTAGATCTAGGCTCCTGCCACTGGAGAGTGGCAGGATAGGGGTGTACTCACTCCAGGACAGGGACCCATTGGCCCCTGCCCTTGCCCTACCTGTAACACCCCTAAATTTAGTATCGAAGGGCACCCTGAACCTTCCTTCCTCAGATCTCGATTTGAATTCAAGAAAGAAGAACAAGAAGAAAGAAGACTTGCCGTGCAGCTGCTAACAAGAGGACGACACCAACTGACTTGGCCCCAGCCCTACCGGCCTGTTGATCCTTAAATCTGCTCCTGCTAAAACCCCAGCGTCTCCTGCGGACAGCAACCTCGAAAACCCTGGAGGACCTGCCTGCCTTGCTCATCTAAAGACTGGGACTCCCATGAGCAGTGGTTCTTCTCAAACAGCAACAACCCCTTGTGCCAGCCAGGAACCACGAAGTCAGCACACTCTGCACCTGCCGAGCCCGGCCCGTGCATGAGTGGACAAAGACCATGAGGATGTCCCCCTGGTGACTGTGAGCCGGAATCCAGCACCCAAGGATCCTCCTCGACAATTCTGACGACGCCTGTAGCCTCACAAAAAGGGACCCCCTCCAACCGCGACCAGGTGAGAGTAAGATTTCCCGATGTCAACAGACAACCCTGCACCCGGCGCCCCAGGCCCCCTGTTCCCAACTCCTGGGTGTCTACCTATCCTCCAAGATCCCAACTTACCTCTCGAAGTGGTGGTCGCACCTGAAGAATCTACGTCCCCGAGCCTGCAGCCTTTGTTCAACTTCCAAGTCTCCCATTGAATAACATTGGGTGCCCGAAGGCCCAAAAGCACCCTGCACCAGCCGCCCGAGTGCTGCTGGAAGTGCAGCAACTACCCTACTCTACTTCCCCACTTGCCCTGTGTAAGTGACCAGGAGCTCCGCTCCCACAGCCACGTGGTCTGCCTGCTAGCAGGCACCAACCAAAGGCCCCCTATCCTCCATAGGATAACATTGGGCCTACTCACTCTGCACCCGGCTTCCCCGTGCCGCTGAGGGTGTAACAACTGTACTTACCTGATCCTGGGAGACCCCTGAGTCTACCCCCCAGAACCTTAACTTTGCCAGCCGAGTACTTACCCAAAGACCGATACCTTGATTTTCTCCATAGGGTAACATTGGCTGGGTTTCACTCAGAATTTCTTCTAAGTGTCGATTTTTCAAACTTACAAATATTCCTTAAAAATCGTCCGAACAGCATAAACGAATTTACTCACGTGCAATCAGGAGAGATCCCAGTGCTGTATCTTTGAGCCCAGCACTGAACCTGAAAAGTAATTTTACCCGTGATTTACTGTTAACTCAATTTTCCTCCATAGGAATACATTGCCTGGTTTTGACCAGAAAATCTTCTGTCAATTTTCCACACTTACAAATATTCCTTAAAAATCGCTTGTACAAAAACGATTTCTTTCAACTGTTTACAGGAAATGCACCAGGGCTGAATCCAGGATCCAGCTCTGAGTTAGATAAACATACGTAAAGTGATGTTATTGCATTTACTTCAAAACCTCCATTGAGCTCAATGATATTTTGTGTTTAAACTTGTGTTGCAACAACTATAACTATTGCATTTACAAGTCCACTGGTATTTGAAAGTATTCAATTGCAACATCTCATTCTGGGAAATTTATGATACCTACTGTGGTTCTAAAATAAAGTAACTATGGAGCATATTATCAGGAACAGGCGATAAAATTATCGCCGCTTTATCGGCAGGAAACTGCCGCTAAAGCGGCGATAATGGGCTTGATAATATGTCCTTGTGAATGCCCATAGCAGCCTAGGTTCTGGTGTTAACCTGGGCTGCAATGAGAATTCACAAGGGCATATTATCAAGCCCATTATCGCCGCTTTAGCAGCAGTTTGCTGCCGATAAAGCGGCGATAATTGTATTGCCTGTTCTTGATAATATGCCCCCATATATTGTTATATACAAAACAAGTGACCTAGAGTTCAGTTCTTGAGTGTGTGAGACCATTTGCTGACTGAGTGTGTACCACAATGCTTTACATTGTCCTCTGATACTGCCTTACTGCTCGACAAAGCTACCACTGTAGAGAGTAAGGTTATGTCTAACTTTAGCCTCTGCCATACCTCTGGGGACTGTGGACTCTGTGCACACTGAACCTTACTTTGGTGCAGTATATACAGAGCCACTTTCTTACATTGGTGGATCAGCGGTGGGATACAAACTTATATTTTTTGGACTACTTGGTTACCATCTGATCACACAACAGAACTCAAAAATTGTCTTTAGAATACTGAAATTAGTTTTTCCAAAATACTAAAAGTATTGTCAGGGTCTTGCTTAAGTCCCATTGTCGCGTTCTAATCTAGGACCTCGATCAATACTGTGACCTTATGCCCCTATACGGCTATAATCCATTCATACCCCTATATTGGCATAAACGATCAAATGCAATATTCAGAAACTCGTCTCTGGCCTCACACGATCAGAGCCACATTTCAGAATCTCTTCCTCTGCAGCTTCCTCTGCAGCTCATTAGAGCAAATGACACAGCAGAAGCCACTATCTAAGATACCTAGATTACACTCCAAGTTCTTCAACAAGATAAAACTCAGCAACCTGGGAAATCCCCGCTTGCTATGTTTTGATTAGTAATAGAACTCTAATGAGCACTGAGAGACGATCACTTCTCAGTGACATCTTTATTGACGTCTTATGTCCAAAAACCTACGTCAAACAAGGCACCTTTCAGGTATAAATATTACCAACGTTGCCTTAAGCAAAAGCTGCCTCAACGACATCGGTGAACGATGGTGTGGTGAACATAGGAGCAGAACAGCTGTCCCCCTGCAAAGCCCAGCAGATACAAGCTGCCCACGGACGCTGCCCCTCTTCCTCCTCGAGGCGCTGAGAGAGACGCTGTCTTTTCTCCTGCCGAGAAAATCCAGCTCCGGCGTTTCCAGCCTACTCTTGCGAGTGACTGGGATATCGAGTCCTGGAAGGAGATACAAGACCTCCAACATTCTATTCCAGAGGTATGGTGTTGACTAGACCCTTAGAGAGAATTCTTGAAGCAAACCTTGGCAAAACCACCTTAACTTAAACTGCTACTTACTCCCTTCCACGTATTAGGCTTAGGGACCAGCTGATTGGGCAATCCCAGGAGGCGCGAACATGACGGTATTTAATAAGGACGCCGGAAACAAGAGAGAATCCGGCATCCATCCATTGGCCGACAGATCGAGTCGGCGGAATCCCAGCATGATGATAACAGCCTCCGGGACAAAGGTAAGCACTCAAACTAGGTGCCTCGAAAAATAGAAACTTCACTCAGGGGTTTTTCCACCCTTTTCTAAATACTCTTTACCGTCTCTCCCCCTAGGCGGTGCATTGGCAAGCACCCTACGAAGGGGATTTGAAACTATAAGACGGCATCGCTACCACCCGCTACCCGTAAAAGGAACCGACATAACAGAGCATTGTTGAAACCCCCGCTTAGGAACGGTTACTCTACTACCGAAAGGTAAAAGAAATGAGAAAACAAACGCGAAGCATTAAGCGGGAAGGGCTGGGTTTATTAGCTCCGTAAACTGCTGTTTCTATCTTTAGGCACGTAGATGCCCGATAAGAATCCGGCACTTTTGCGCCCTCTTAACGCACTGATTGAAAGACCCGACAGGTCAGAACACGATCAGAATCCCCATCTAGAAACGCCTTTTTGAAGTCTGAAAGGTAAACAAAATTAGACAACGAAGGCAATATATGAAGTTGCAATGGTTGGGCTTAATAGCCCCCTCTACCGCTATCTCCATCCTTAGGTTCGTAGATGCTTTATAGAAGTGTGCACTTCTGCGCCTCATGAACATTGAAACGAAGTATATCACCACTTGCACCCCTGATATGTATTGATTATAACAACTGCGCTTGGAAGAGGTGGGGGCGATGTAAGGTGTTAAGAAATATCCCCCATACATGCTATTGCCCTATAGTGATAAAAATCTACTAAATGTGGCCATGATGCTATACTGACCATACAATGTTTTATACGATAGGCTTTTTGTGTGCCAACTTCTGTCTAAAACCCAGATGATCGCCAAAATCCGAGGGGGTTATAAAGCATAACACGAAGAAGCCAACCCATACTGGTAGGTGGTTCTAACACCGGCAGTATTATATTGTGCTCTATTGACAAAAGATAAGGGCCTACCAGCTAGACTTTATATGTCAGTCTCGATCTTGCCACAAACCAAGAGAATTGTAAAGAAGTACACTTGATAACTTCATATTGCTATAAGGTCTGAGAAAATTAGGGGTATAAGTTAACTATTAAAATCAGATACTGTTGGAGATATAAGAGGTTACTTTTTTGCCCCCCCTCACAGGAGTCGAATTGTTTGTAGCCTGTCCCTTGAAATAACTACAGCATCGGCACCGCTGCATCCCTATGATGCCATCTGAAGCCTGATACGTTTGAATAGCAGAACCTATTACGAAATCAGGTAAAATATTGACTTTAAATGGCAGAGGAATAACCTAATAGCAGTGTACATGGTTATAAAATACTGGCCAATCTCCCACTGGGTTCCATTCTTACAAATCATGATTAGCAGAACTTTCTGCCGGTACTAGACATCGTCCCTGGTCTGTAATACTGAATCATGCGTGTACTCAAAATGAGCACTGAGAGAGACTATAGTCTAAGTGAATGTGTATGATAATAGGAAGATGTACCTTTATGCAAGTGAAGAGTTCTTTTGTTTTGCTAAATGTGCTCTATGGTCCATACAGTTAAGGCCATCATGATGCCTTCTAGATTCCACGTATTAGGGAATCTATTCTAGGGAGTGTCTCTAGAGGGTTGACATAGCATGGCGATCACCGGTTAAATTTAGGAGGATTGCTCCAAGACTAATTAGACGGAAGAAATGTCTTACTGAAATATTGTCAACATGTTTTTTAACGTTAGAAAAATGTAGTGATCTATGGTGATGAAAGCGGATTGCTAGCATACTACTGTATTTTGAATATTACATGATTATACAGAAAAGTAAAATGAATTTTGTTCTGCTCTCTATATTGCAGAGTTTTTATCCCTGTGCCCGTCCCAGTATACTGCCCCTTGCCCTGACGAAGGTGCGGCCTTATTGGCCTGTCACCGAAACGCGCGTCGGCGTATGTCTCCAGGAATACGGTCATTGTCCTCATAACATCAGGACCCGTAGCTAAAACCATCTATCCGGATGAACATCCCGATTTGACCACCTATGTGCTGTATTCGCAAGGAACAGTAGAATGAATGAGAGAATGAATGGTGTATGATACAAGGAGAGAAAGAGTGAGTAGGGAATGAAGTGTGCGATACTGTGTGTGTAAAGATTGGCTGTTACTGGGTAGGATGAATTGATTTGATATTGTTGTCCCCATATCTGTTTGTTTTATTGATGACTTGTATGTACCTATGATATGCAAAATAATATATTTCTCCCCAAAAAAATCTTTTGTACTATCGCTATGATCATAAAAACAGTAAATAATAAAAAAATATATATTTTCTAAACTTGAATTGTATAGTCCTTTTGATTTAACTAAGTGATTGTTATATGTATTGTCAACCCCTAGGTTAATCACCCCTCCATACACATCAATTAGGACCCCATAGCCAGGGCCTATATATCCTGAGGCAGGGAACCCTCCGTTTCTATTTACTTTGGTTTTCCCCCCTACTACCTGCCCTTATCCCAAAGATACCCACGGGGAACCCCCTTCTTTGTCTTGTCTCGTAGTTAGAAGCACCAGTTGAGTACGTTAGCCTAATGTATATATGAATGTATATATGTTTTATTCATTTGAAACCATATCAATGCTTTTACAGTATTATTTCGCAATCCTCATTTTACTGTACGCACTTTTTATAATAACTAGTCTTGCAATTGTGGCAATTCATTTCTCTTGTATGAGAAGAAAGACTGTTCAATAAATAATACCATTTTATTGAAAACGCCCGTCTCTCTATTCTCTGCATATTGGTGAAAGTAATCTGCACAAAACTGACTGAGTAAAATAACTGTCTATTGTTTCACACAACTCTAGAGATTGACTCTTATTCTAAGGAGCAAAGTTGTCATGTTTATGCGGTTGTTGGAAAACTGAATCCCTTCTTGTCTGTACCAGGGAAGCTGATCACTTCCTATTCAGTCAAGAAAGTTTCCAGTGACCTCTGAGCTAGTTGGTAACAACCCCAATTAAGTTTAGCATAGTCAGTGGAGACCTGGAAGATCCGCACTTCTACGTCTATACTACTGTTTATGTTATTCCAATGCGCAGGGCCTATTGGGAAAATAGGAACTACACTACATGGCGCCCAAAGTTTGGTAAGGCGATAAAACTAACGCAAGAAGTTAGAGTAACTCAGTCGTGCATTTTTCACACAGACCCCTTTCTCCCGTAAATACTCCAATAGACGTCTGGAGTGGGTGAAAGGTTAAAATTCGCCGACCTTAGTAGGAAGAAATTCCTATGTAAAGCTCTGGTTTATTCAACGTTGAATGATACAGTGTTCCAAAATATTGTGCACCTAATCTTTATCTCCTTGGAGACCTGCTCTGCAAAACCTCACTGACAATAGAATGTCAGACACTGAAAACTGAACCGTTAATGCTGCAGTAAATGCGACTCAGCAGGGTCCTGACGGTACTACTGAACCGGGTGCAATAAACATCCCGGCACATTTAAGAAAATCTATAACGTCAAAACTTATAGAAAATGGACTGACCACACAAGGTGGCACAGTCGCCTTCGTGATAGAGGCACACGAATATCGGCAGACAGAGGTATTCTATTCATGGATAAAATTTCCAGCGGCAAACGCCGCAACACACGAGTTCCACTATTACAAAATAGGGGATCCACCGGAAGAGTGCGCTCCTTTCGAGGAGATTGAAATTCCATTAAAATTCCAAGAGCACCTGCTCTGGTTTAAAGGCGCCCTAAAACACAATGATCATATTACCAGGCTTGGTCCACTAGGTAGACCAGGAGCAACGTGGCTGGTTCTAGCCAGCTACACACCACATCCGGACATTGATAAAATGTCAAGTGAAGAACTCTTAGTTAAAATAAGAGAATTAACAAAGGCATATAGAGAGTTAGTAAAATTATTAATTAAAAATAATTCAAACACTCCTAAAAAGAGCTGGGATGGAAATAAACAACCCACTCCCAAGGAAAAAGTTTTCCAGTCCAGAGTAAGGTCTCCTCGACGGAGGGAAAGAACTCCGACTCGAGAACACCAGTCTCCCCAGAGGGAGCCCTCTGAGAAAAGATATAACCTTAGAAATAGGGATAATTTGAAAAAACCTGATAGATATCAAAGTATTGATACACGTCCCTCTCGATCTTTTTCGCAGAAATCGGAAAGAAGAGGACAGTCAGACCCAGGAGAGCACACCAAGTCCAAAGACAAGGAACCTGCTCAAAGTAAAAAGTTACAATTTCCAAAAAACAAGGTAGCCAGTATTAGAGTAATCGAACATGCCGAGAATACTGAGGACACAGTTGAAAAATGGGGAGTGGGCACAGACAATGTTAGACAGTGCAGCAGAAATCAGTATAGCTCGCAAGATCCTGATGAGTCATCTGGAGACAGTGGACACGAATTAATACATTCAAGTAGAAACTGCCGACACCAGAGTTAGCGAGCCCCATAAGATATACGAAATAACATTGCGTATAGAGGGTGATAAGACTAGGAAAATAAGGGGTCTATTTTGGGATAAACTCTCAAAAGGCTATGATATTCTGTTAGCTGAAAAAGATTGGCCCCCAGAGTTTGTCAGGGAGTGCCCTCGTGGCGAAGAAATGATTATGCCTGCCTTCTCGAATCACATTCCGATTCACAAAAAATATACTTATGCAAGGAAATGGGCAGTAGCCCAGGCACCAGCATTATATAAAAATCATGTAGGATGGGATGAGGACTCTCCTCCTCACAAAATCCAGTTAAAAAGTCAACCGACTGCACAAAGGCAGTATCCCATTAAGCAAGAAGCTAAAAAACAAGTCAGGGAGATTTTAGATCAACTTGAATATCAGGGGGTGATTGAAACATGCACCTCTCAAATGGACAATCCTTTGTTTCCTGTCTCCAAACCAGACAATTCATATCGTCTAGTTTTGGACTACAGACACCTTAACGGATGTTGCAAAACTTTTGCAGTACAAAATTCGCATAGTGCTGCACTAATGAATAACATAGTTAGGAAAAAATATAAAACGACATTAGACATATCTAATGGTTTCTTTTGTCAAAATATTGCACCAGAAAGCAGATACTTGACCGCTTTCTCAGTAATGGGGTCTCAGAAAAATTTCTGTAGGCTCCCACAGGGATTCAAGAACAGCCCAGGACTATTCTCAGCCAGAGTAACAGAGTTACTACAAATGTATGATGATGAGGCATTATCTTACGTAGATGATATCTATCTCACAGACAACGACTTGGAGACTCACTTGAAAAGAGTGAACACCATTATACTTGGGTTCGCAGCAGAGGGTTACAAATTCAACTTTAAAAAGTCTCGAATTGCCCATCTGACAGTATTATTTTTAGGATACGAATTATCAAGTGAAGGAAAAAGCCTAGCGGACAACTTCTTAGAGAAGTGCGCTGTACTCCAAACACCAAAAACGCTGAACAACTTACAATCGATTCTAGGCTTCCTGAATTTCGGTAGAACTTACATTCTAAATTATGCGGAGAGGGTTAAACCTCTCTACGAACTAATTAAACCTGATTTTAAACCAATCAATTGGACTCAAAAACACACAGAAATTTTGAGATCACTGCAAACAGACATGTTAGCAAAAACAAAATTAGACACACGTGACAACACACGCAATCTTGTAATCCGAGTCATCCCAGGAAGATGCGGATTCACTGCCTGACTTCTAATGAGGGAGAAAAGGTACCAATTTCAATTAAATCTCACTTGTACACACAAGCGGAAAAAACATTCAGTCCAACAGAAAATACTGTGAAAGCAGTAGAAACTGCATTAGCGAATGAACGAGAACTAGCACATAGCAAAAGGATCAATATCCTCACAGCGGAATCCGCCTTCGAGGCGCTATTCAGCCCAGTAAATCTACCTACAGTGTCACTGGATCCGAAATGGATACAGTGTGTAGATTCTCTTGGAGCGGAAGATGTGAAATACGATTTCGCCCCGCAATTCCAAAAACTGAATGATTTGACTTATGAAGAAGAATATCCTCTGCCAATCGAACTTCTGCCCCTCCCACAGTACTCCTGTATAATCTATACAGATAGATTTGTACAGCATTTCAACGTAGAGAACAAATCCTACGATGCAGCCTGTGCGATTGTTAAAGGTCGTTGGCTGTGCGGTAAATTCAGACCGAAAATAACAAAAACTGAATCAGTAAGAAACATTTCGGCTCAGAGAGCTGAAATCAGATCTTTAAAGATGGCGCTTGAAAATGCAGAACGTGAATTCCCGACACTAATCGTGTGCGATTCTCATTTCTGCGTCAACTCTTACAATAATAAATTACAGAGCTGGGTTCAAAATGATTACAAAGATGACACAGGTGCCACAATCAAACATAAAATGCTTTGGAGACAGGTAGCTCTTTTTCAGAAAGAACTACAAAAGACTCACGTGATACACACTCTGAGTCATCAACGTGATGGCGTTCACTTTGCAGGGAATTCATTGGCTAATACAGCCACAGCGGAAGCAACTAAACCGGCTTCCGTAGCCACAAAAAAGCGTTCAGAAAAATACATAGACGGGGAAACCATGCTGGCAGTCAAAACGTCTGTAAAAGGCGACTGTGCAGCACTACCCGTGAACTATCCACTCAATTATGCATACGTAATTAATGCAAACTCCGTTCCTTTTGCTCGAATCCCTGGAGTGGGGGATAGAGTAATTCCAAACATGAACAGGAGAATATTTTTAATAGCAGACGCACACATGAGATTGGGTCCTAGGCACAAAAAGATCAAGGAATCTCTGACTGAATTACAATCAGTATACTGGTGGCCAGGAATGAGCGTGCAACATCAAATATATGTAAAGAACTGTCCAAATTGTGACAGGGATCGCAGTAGCGAACTGGTCCAGTCTGTTGCCCGGCTACCAATTAGAAACATCGTAATGCTGTCTACATGCCATCCAGCGTCCTATTAATCATTAAGACAAAATCCACTTAAAAAATGTGGCCCCAGCGCTCGGCTGACGCCAGAACGGTTATAAAAGGTCTGCGAGTCTTTATCGGCACATACACAATTGCCATGTTCCATTCTGACCAGGGTCCTGCTTTTAGCTCTCGAGCTTATAAGGAGGCCATGGCCAGCATGGGAGTTGGGTTGCGGTATTCTTGTCCGTCACACCCCGAAGGGAACAGTGTGGTAGAAAGAAAAAACCGGGACATAAAGCAATCTATAACAGCGAAGGTATTAGGTTCAGGTGCTGGGTGGGTCAAACATTTAATAAGTGTCCAGTTAAGTCTTAACAATTTGCCAAGAAATTCTCTAAAAGGTTTCAGCCCATACGAACTATTGTTCGGAACTAGAATGCGAATTCAGGACTTAGATATTCAGGTATCAGTGGTAGAAGATAAGAAAACAGACTTTGACATCAAAGATAGTTTGGCTGTTTTACAGGACTTGAATGAAACAAGAAAATCCTTAAGCAACATAAAGTTAAAGCAACAGCCAACTACCACTGACGAGGCACCACCAGCCCCAGCAAGGCCTGTCTGGATTCCAAAGATTGGGGATGAAAAAATAGCGGTGAAGAAGGAATTTGGGCCTTCTTACAGAAAAGCAGTACCTGCGGAACAAGATCAGTAGTACTACCGCCCCTTGCTGGTAAAAAGGAGAACATAGTTGTATCAATCGACCTGGTAAAACCACAAGCATGTGGCCTATAATCAACAGTAGGCCCAGTGGACTCCCGAGAAACAACAGAATACCCAAACTTGCAACAATTCAAGAGGTTCAAACTGAAAGACTAATCACATTTGATCAGCCTGCAGTACACAGAGAGGGACTATGCAATAATGCCATGGAACTTGTGCCTCATGAGACACAGATTGAAACAGTTCGTCAAGAAACACCAGTCTACAATGATGTGGCATCAGAATGTGCTACCGAAAGACAAATTGAAAGAACAATCCCAACAATTGACAGAACTGCCTCTGGCTACTTCATCAACTTCGATAACTTTTCTGAGGATCAAATCAACCCCAAAGTGATGCCAGAAAAAAAGACTTTTAAAGAAAAAGCAACAGAACTCTTTCATCAACTCAAGGAAATTTACCTCATTTCTCCATGGTTAGAGTTTTGGTTTGGTCTAGGTATATTTTTCCTCCTGCTTTGGCTCATCATGGTACTTTGTTTGGGAAAATTCATTGAGGGAAAATACAGTTCAATGGACACAGCAAGTCAGAACATTAACTTAGTCCTAAAACCACACAAATCATCCCACGTGACGAAAAGAGAACTATCAACAGTAAATGTCACAGCCATTCCAATACCCGGCGGGGTAGTATGGGACAAAACGGACTATGAAATATATGGTCCGGTCGAAATCCTGAAGTATCCTCATCAATTCAAGGTTTCATTAAGTGACTTGGTAAAACCAAGTACATTTTCTGATGATTGGGATTTCGAAAGTATTAATAATATGATGTCTAATTTAGTAATGTCAGCTAGATTCACAGAACATGATTATTTACAAGGTTCGTCTAATTATGAAAATATGTATTGCTTCTCACATTATGGAGACCATTACTTACATAAATCTGCACAACCTAGAAATGTTTTTAAGTATAACCAAGGGGAACATTGTGCTACACCGCCTAAAAGCTGTTCTAAAACATTCTATGAGAAATTCAAGTACTTCTCAGGGTTTAACACCAGTGATGCAGAAACGTTTTATTACAAACTGTTAGATAAAACAGGGTTGAAAACTATGCTGACAAATACTAAATTGATATATTCAGAAGCATTTTATGAAAAAATGATGACATGTGGTTTTGATTATTGGAAAAATAACATTGAAACAAAAATAATCTGGGGTACAAAAGATTGGCAGGTACAAGGCCTAGAAGCATTATTTCGAGCCTGCATGATCCCAGAGCAAATATTGTTCTTAAATGACACAATTCATCAAACAACCTGTCTTGGCCTAGCTAAAATTAAAGACCTTAACAAACCGTCTATTCCAAAACCAATACCTGATAATGCAACAACAGACATTGAAATAGACGTATCAAAAATTTTACATCTAAACAGAACACATCCTGATTGGAAAAAGTGGTTAATCTGGCCTACTGACACAAACAACTGTCAAGATAGATTCCTGAATAAAACACAGGGGTTAGCAATGACCAGACCAGACCCTAGATACTCCCAGAGACAACATCCAGGGATAGTAACAACATACAGTGTAGGGAAGCTGTGCCTTGAATGGCTAGAATCATCCACACTGGCTGAAATTAGGCAACACTTATCTTTACTTAAAGATGGTCCTGATTTGCGCGATTTCATTCTGGGACCACGCAAACAGCGTCAAAAGCGCTTCATAGCGGCCAGCATCTATGCGACATACAACGAGGCTTGGAAAGTCACACAAATTGAAACAGCTGAAAAAATACGAGAAATTGATCGTATTAATTTGGAAAAATCACTTTCTGTAGTGGACAATGGGTTAATGACTCTGTCCTCCAGAATATATTCACTGGACAGTATTGTATCATCTGCCATAGATATAATAGACAAAGATTGCTAATGTTACAGCATGGCCAGTCACAATTGCGTTCTATTGTACAGTTAGGCTGGACGCTGAAAAATCTTCGTTCAGGCTATGTGCCTTGGCGTGTAATCAACACAACGTCATTGTTTTCCATCTTTAACCTTACTGATAAACAAATCAGCTTGGCACAGAAAGGAGCAGACTATACAATCCTGAGCATCGAAAAACTTGAGAGATTACCTTTTTTTTTTTTTTATTTGTTTTTATTGCAGAATTAGAAACCATTGCATATAATAAATCAACCAGCACACTCATGGTGTCCCCCTGCATAGTTCGAATAACATAGTGTATACACAGCCATTCAGCCCGTATCCCGGGGGCCGGGCGGCATAATATTCCAGATTGCCAGCAAGACATCACAGTGAGCATCCCTGAGGGACCATGGTCGAAACCTTTTCATGTATCTGCATTTTACCCCACCAACCCTTAACCCAACCCCAACACCGTCCATCAAAGCAACAGCCCGGTCTCATGGCGATACTGCAATCCCGCCCCCCAGACCCTGTGAGGGCCCTGTCACGATAGTGCCACGTGCCCCTGCCCTGCTCCGCTATCCGTTCATGCTCTACAAACCGTAAAGTCAGTCACAGGCCCGGTAGTGCCTCCGCTCCCAACCTGGATCCCGGTGTCCAACCCACCCCTCAACAGCCCTAGAACAACACCCGTGCCCTCCCCCCCAGCAACCGCTAATGATGTGTGCCGTGCCCCTGACTCCGGTATGGGTCCCGCTACAGATCTACTTATACCTCCACACTCGTAAGCCTCGCAGTGTCCTCATGCCCCATCCATTCAATCCTCATCGTCCACCAGGGAGTCACGCAGGGCCTGCACTATCAACTCCCATGCCCGCGCTGATTCCAGGCTCTTTTCGTTGTCAAGCTTGACTGCTTGTCTCATACGGAGCACACTCTCGCATTCAGACCACCTCAGCAATTCATTCGTCCACCTCCTCACCGACGGCCCCTCCCTGGACTTCCAGTGCCAGGTGATCTCCCTCTGCGCCAGTATCAGCCCCAGGTCAATAAACTTGCTCGTCACCCTAGTGTTTTTCGTGTGTGGGAACCAGAGCAACAAGCACGCCGCCATATCAAACTCCACCTCCCTGTCGGTCACTGCATTGAGGAGTCCCCCAACCTCCTCCCAGTAGTCCTCCAGTTTCGGGCAGCCCCATAACAGATGATCCAGATCCGCCTCCAACGCCATGCACCTCGGGCACCGCGCCTCCTGTACCTGAAAGTATCTTTTGATCTTCTCCGGCGTCAAGTAGGCCCTATGCAAAACATAAAAGTGCACCTGCTGGAAGCGCGCGTTCCTCGTGCCCTTCCACGTACGCTTAAGGATATGACCCCACACCGTGTCCGGAATGGGCCTGCCTATGCTCCCCTCCCATTTCGCTTTCAGGCCCAGGAGCTGCTCCAACCCCTCATGCAACATCCTATTATGGAGGCAGGTCACCGCTTTAAAGGTGCCGGGAGCCATCACTACATACTGGCAAGCCATAGTCGTGCCCGGTTCAATGAGCCCCTCTCTCCAATGCTTTTGCACGGCCGCCACCACAGCCGCATGCAAGAGGAAGCTCCCCTCCGGCAGCCCAAACTGTTCCTGTAGCGTTTGGAAGGGCACCAACGTTCCGTCAATGTACAAGTCCCCCACTACTTGCAGTCCCAGCTCCTCCCACTCCAAAAATGGAGACCAGTCGCCCCCATGCGGCAGCGCAGTCAGCATGCCTATCGGTATCTCCGGGGCATACGGCCGGGCCGCCTTCGCCCTCCTCAGACTCCTCTGCCAGCAAAGCCTGAGCGTCCGCTCCTCCATAGTAAGGCCTCGCAACTCCAGCTTCTGCTGCATAATGATATAGGCTAAGACATGGCGCTGTATCCCCTTCTCTCGGTCGCGTTCCGGACCTCTAAACACCCTAGCCACATGCTGCGTGAGAACCTGAAGCTGCGCGGCCAAATAATACAGCTCAAAGTCCGGGACAGCCATCCCCCCCTCAAGCTTAGGACGGAGCAACGTGTTCAGTGCCACTCTACGGCAGCCGTGCCCCCAAAGGAAGTCAATGACCATCGTTCGCAGATCCCTGAAGACCCTCAAGGGGAATCCAAATGGGCAGCGTGCGAAAAAAGTACAAGAGCCGCGGAAGCGCCACCATCTTCAGCAGAGCCACCCTACCCAACACTGACAGGGGAAGGGACGCCCAGAAAGACATGCAACCTCTCAGCGCCCGTACGCACCGCCCAATATTGCCCTCTAATAAGTCCGCGACCTCGTGGTAGATACGGACTCCCAGATAAGTGAAGCAAGATGGCTCCCAGACCACCCCTATATCACGGGCGGGGCAGGGCGTGGTCGCTCTAAGCGGGAAAACACACGTCTTCGTCCAGTTAACCCTGAGGCCCGACAACCGACCAAACTCAGACAACATCTCCATCGCCCCTTCCAGAGCCCTTTCCGTATCCTCCATGTACAGTAGCAGATCGTCTGCGTACAATGATATGTAGTGCAACTGCCCACCTCTTGCAATCCCTGCGTACATGTCTCCTG
Organism: Lissotriton vulgaris; assembly: GCF_964263255.1. Lineage (NCBI taxonomy): Eukaryota > Metazoa > Chordata > Amphibia > Caudata > Salamandridae > Lissotriton > Lissotriton vulgaris. Next base: position 361,206,728 of record NC_141699.1, on the reverse strand, counting down.
ACCTGGCACGTACCGCCAGTGGTTCCATCGCCAGTGCAAACAGAAGAGGGGAAAGGGAGCACCCCTGTCTCGTCTCCCTACCAACAGGATAAGCCGCTGACACCAGATTGCCCAGTCGTACGCGCGCCGTCGCCGAGGAATATAACACCTTTGTCCATCTGCGAAACCCTTCACCAATGCCGAACCTCACTAGGACTTCATCCAGGTAGACCCATTCCAAACTATCAAAAGCTTTCTCAATGTCCACAGACAACACCGCCTGGGTACCGTCCGAATCTGCTGTGCCATCCAGTATCCCTATCAGACGGCGAATATTTAATGCCGTGCTCCTCGTGGGGATAAACCCCGCTTGGTCCCCGTGCACCAGGCTGGTCATATGTGGAGCCAACCTGGTGGCCAAGATCCGGCTTAGTATCTTATAGTCCACCGTCAGCATGGACAGTGGCCTGTAAGATCTCACATCAGTCGCTTCCCTGACGGGTTTTAGCAACGGTACTATCAGTGCCTCCCTCATCGATCCGGGCAGACCCCCCAACCTATGAGCCTCCTCATATACCACCAGTAGTCTGGGCGCCAAGCTATCAGCATACTTCTGGTAAAATTCTATTGGCAGGCCATCCACCCCGGGTGTTTTATTCCTCGCCATATGTTTAACGGCCGCCCTAATCTCGGCCAGCGTGACAGGTCCATCTAAGTCCTTTGCATCGTCGTCATCAAGCACCGGAAGCTGCACTGACTCCAGATATTCCGCTATTTCGCACGCCTCCACTCCCAACTGACTCTCGTACAACTCAGCATAGTATGCCCTAAAGCACTCCAGTACCGCCGTTTGGGAGTAGACCGTCTCCCCCAGACCATTTTTGACGCTCAAGACCGGGCAGCCTCTGAGTTCAGGATTAGCGAGTCTAGCCAGTAACGTGCCCACCTTATCCCTCTCGTCATGCGCTCTAATGGCATATTGTCTGTAGTCATAGCTCCGTAGCCGTTCTGTTTCGGTGGCCACCACCTCCTTAGCCTCCAGCAGCCGGGTCTGTATATCCGGTCGGTCCGGCCTACGCCGCTCCAAATCCCTCAATTTCTCCTCCGCATTGGCAAGCGCATTCAACACCGACATTCGAGCATTCGAAAACCTCCCCAAACATACTCCTCTCACCACCACTTTCATCGCGTCCCATTCAGTGGACCTACAAGAAGCTGTCCCCTCATTCTCCCCAAAATACTGATCTATGCCCCGTTGGACTGCGTCACTGAACACCGAGTCCTCCAGGGTATCGGGCCGGAGCCGCCATGTTGGAATCGCGGAGCGCGCTCTCTGCCATTGGACATGCACCAACAGAGGATTATGATCCGATATGGTCCTGACCAGATACTCCGTATGGGAGACCAGTGGGGCTAAGGACCCGCTGCATAGTATCGAGTCAATCCTAACATGCAAGGCGTGGAGGGCTGAAAAAAAGGAATAGTCCCTACCATCCCGGTGTTGTTCCCGCCACACATCTAGCAATCCCCATCTTTCCTGCCAATCCTTCCTGTGTGCGGCTAACTTGCGAACAGGGGAATCAACGAGTGGTGGGTGGGATCTATCTAAGGCCACATCTGTGATCAAATTGAAGTCCCCCCCCCAGTATCAGAGGCCCCGCTAAGAAAGAGGCCAAGGAGCCGGATAGGCCATCAAAGAATCGGGCCTGATCAACATTTGGAGCGTATATGCAGCTGAAAACCACATCCCGGCCATACAACCTCCCCTCCACCGCCACATATCTGCCCTCAGGATCCACCAATTGATTCAACACCTGGAACGGTATCCCCGCCCGCACCCATATCAGCACCCCTCTAGCAAACGCGGAATAAGTAGTGCCAAAGACCTGACCCCGCCACCTCTTCTGTAGTGCGATGCATTCCTGTTTCGTTAGATGAGTCTCCTGCAGCATGGCAACCTGAACCCCCCGCCGCACCAAATAAGCATGCACTTTGTGGCGTTTGACCATAGTTCGCAGTCCTCGGACATTCCACGTTAGGCATTTCAAGTTAGGTAACGTCCCCATACCAACATTGAGCAATCCAGTTCAGGTATAGCCATTCAATGCCCACATCACAGCGGTTGCCCTCCCCAAAACAAACCATAAGAAAAACTCCCCAAACCCCACTCCCCAGGACAGAGCCTACAAACCCAGTGTGAGCCCCGATCCAAACCTCAAACAACACACACATCCGACTAACCTGTGGTCGCCACCACAGAAGGCCTTAAGGGCTCTGAGGGGGTGAGTTACCGCCGACCCCGGGCAGGCGGAGCCCGCACCCCGCGCCTTCCATCCCGCAATGCTGATGCAGCACCCTACCAGGCGACCCACCCAGCGCCAACAGGATACCACCCTACCAGAAGCAGTGTCCCAAGTCCACTAGAAGAATCAGCCATGAAAAATCTCATCAGACGTTTGGGGAGTGACCACCGGCCCCTTCAAGCTCTCCGCCTCCGAAAATTCCTCTCCAGTCCTGCCACCGTCTTCTCCAGAGTCTGTAGCCGCCAAGTCACTCTCCTGTTGTGATCTCGTGATGGCCGCCGTCGCTGCCAGCGCCTCTCGTTTGTCCGCCGCCATTTGAGCCTCTCGTTTCTCCCGCTGGAGCTTAGTACGGGAGCGAATTCTCTGAGATTTCCGGACCTGGGGCGGTTTAGGCTTCGCACGCTGACTTTTACTATTCCTGTCCGTACCAGCTCGGTATGATTCCAGCCACAGCCACACTTCATCCGGAGTTTGAAAGAAATGTGTCGTCCCGTCCAGGATTATCCGCAGCTTGGCCGGGAAGAGCAAGGAATACTGGATGCCCTCCTCCCGCAGCTCCTTTTTCACCGCTAAGAAGGATGCCCTATTCTTCTGGACCGCCTGAGTATAGTCCGGGAAGATCGTGACTCAGCTGTTTTCCACCTCGTACGGGCCCGAGGCCCGAGCTTCTGGATGGGGAGGTCCCGATCTTTATAATGAAGGAGCCTCACCACCATCGGTCTGGGGGGGGCGGCCAAGCGCTGGCGGGCGAGCCGGCACCCTGTGTGCCCGCTCCAACGTAAAGAAGGGAGTGAGTCCCTCCGGTGCCACCACTGTCCGGAACCAGTCCTCCATGTAGGCCACCGCATCCTCCCCTTCAATTCTTTCCGGCAGGCCTACGACCCGCACGTTGTTCCGCCTATTGCGGCTTTCAGCATCCTCCGCTCGCCGCTCCAACGAGTCCAGCCGGGCCAGAATGTCCGTTATCTTATGTTCCGCGGTCACCACCGCCGGTTTCAGGTCTAATAACAGCTGCTCATGGTCCTTAACCTTATCCGCCAACTTGGAATGATCCGCTCTTAGAAGCCCCAGCCCCGTAGCGACCTGCGCAATGTCCTGCTGCAATGCCTCCTTGGTCGAGGTGATGGCATCCAGAATAGCATCCAGGCGCCGATTCAGTCTCTGCTCCTGGTCCATCATCGGCGGGGAGGCCTCGCCAACCTGGGATAGCGCGGCCGAATCCTCCCGGCTCTGCCCCGTGATGGCCGCTCCACCCTCAGCCGCCATCTTAAGTGTCTCTGTCGCGGCTACCCGGGTAGGCCCAGACCTCACTAGGTCCCGATAATCTCTACCCAGGGGACGTGCGCCTCAGCAACGAACGTGATAGAGAGCCTCTGCAGTGCCCTTAACGCCAGGGACCAAAAGTTCTAGCGCCGTCCGTCCCACTGTCGCCAGAACCGGGGTGGAGGGGGAGGGTGGGAAGTAGAGACGAGTGCGTACCCCCAGTGCTCCAATCCAATGGTGATCACCAATCTCCCCCGCTCCTCAGGTCCGTGCCAGCAGAACCTGCAACTCCGATCTCGCACAGGCGGGCCACCCCGCCAGCCGATGCCAATTCCGCTCAGTTTCGGTCAGAGACCATCGACCCTCGCCGCCGCCATTTTCTTCGCACTCCGGGCAACACCTCGGGCGTCGTCTGATTAGGTCTCCGTGGGACTGGCGGACCTCAAAGAGGTCTCCTCCGCTCAGCAGTGGTTCCCCAACACTTCGCAGACAAGTTGCGCCGACCAGGGGTCGCCCCAGGCGTGGCTTTCAGGAGAAATAGCGGGACCCTGCGCGGAGCTGCAAGCTCACGCCGCCATCCCGATCGGCGTCCAAACCACGCCCCCAACTTGAGAGATTACCTTTGACAATGTCAGAAAGTCCTGTCATTGAATGGATAATACACAGGATTATCACAATTCCGATAACAACTTTCCGATTTAAAAATTGCCTTGAATACATACCTACTGGCCAGTATGAACGATTGGGTAAAGGATACATTAAGTCTGCATGGAAATTACCATATACACACACATGTTATAGTGACAGCAACAAAAATGTATTTCTTAGTGGAGAAAACTGTAAACATTCACTAAGCGGTATACTTTTGTGCCAAGGTATTAATTTACACGGAGCCTGTGAAGGTAATTCAAACAACCTTTCATGCCACCAGCATGTCACAAGTGCAACGCAGATAGAGCCCTTCTTAATCAGCTCTCGAATGGGAGTTACATTCTAATAACGGATCACAGCTGTTGTGGCCTTTTGCCAGGGAAAGCATATCTCGTACACGTAACTTCCATGGTCACTTGTTGTATGCAAGCATAGTTTCCAAACGGCCCTGGAGACTCCGAGACTCCCTTATGGCCTCGTCTGATTTTCTCTTCTATACGAATTGATACTTTAAGCAGAATGAAGTCTGTGCTTTTACAGACAACAGTGCCCATCACGTCATCAAAAGAGACGTATGATCTCCTAGTTGCAAGGACGGCTATGGAGATACATGACCTTTTATCAACAAATTGCCCTGTGCATTTCACAGAAATGCTTAGCCAAATTCTTAACATGTCTAGTGCCATAGGCATCCCAGGCGTATTTAAGACCATTTTTTCGGGACTATTATCACCATTCAGAGCAATTCTGGGAATCATTTCCAATTTTGTCCATTCAGTCTTTGGCGGCATCCCCCTTATTTTGGGACTTTTAGCAGGGATTTTATTTTTGACCCTCCTGCTCCGATATGGCAAGCCAAGACACAGACATGACTCCGGCAGGAATGGAAGAAACAATCCTAGCAGTGCGCTACCGGGACAGAATAACTAGAGTCCTTGGATTGGCCAGGCTGAGAGATCTAAACATGACCTGGTTCCTTTCATTCAGACCTATATGGCAATTCTGCATCTTACCTGTGCTTCGATGTATGCTATGCGGAGATGAGTGCGTGTTGGACATCTGTCTTGCACTTCCATCAGCAGTACCAATGGATATCGATACTTTGCTAAGTCCTGTAACGGCTCACGCATTGTGTTGTCCCCAGCGGCTACCAATCCTGATGACGGTTCGTTGAGACTCCTGTGCTACGAGTAGGTGGTAACAGTGGAGCGAGAAACAAAAGCAACATCACCCAGGTACGACCATCTGTGAGCATTGCTGACCCAGACTTTGATGATAGCAATCATACTCACACCTGCCAAGTTACAGCACTATCGAACTTGGTCGAACTGTCACCTGATTTTGTCGACCAAATTTTTGAGAGCCTGTCTGATATGATGTTCTCCCCTGAACAGAAACAATAATTTTGAAAAGCATTCCGACACACAGCGTTCCCATGAACTCTGAATTCGGCCTTCATTTTTGATCAACAAAAACTGCTGAAAAGCGTTGAAACTCTATTCCCCCGTTCAACAAGAATTTTTTTGAATTGAACACTTTTTAAAAATATTTACCTTTTTCTGGCACAAAAATTCTTTGCTTAAAGTAGACCTATTCATAAAGAACAGAAGCTTCTATTTTTAGGTAAATCTAGAGACATAATAACTTTACATCAGCCTCTAGCACATTTTATAACAAATGCATTTATATGTGATGAAATTATCTCGCCCTTCTTTTCTGTATTAAGAGATATTTCAAATGTAATTTTTTCGCAAAATTGTTCATTGATTACATATGCTATAATTTTGAATGATTTCTATGCTTAAAAACGTACAGTACCAAAATTACCACGTATTGCAAATACGCCATTTCAAATGCAAATATGTATTTTGGGGTGGGTAATGTTACACATGCATCTTTTGCTATAGTTTTTTAGTAATTTGATAGACATAAATTCGTGGAGTGGGTGTCGCGTTCTAATCTAGGACCTCGATCAATACTGTGACCTTATGCCCCTTTACGGCTATAATCCATTCATACCCCTATATTGGCATAAACGATCAAATGCAATATTCAGAAACTCGTCTCTGGCCTCACACGATCAGAGCCACATTTCAGAATCTCTTCCTCTGCAGCTCATTAGAGCAAATGACACAGCAGAAGCCACTATCTAAGATTCCTAGATTACACTCCGAGTTCTTCAACAAGATAAAACTCAGCAACCTGGGAAATCCCCGCTTGCTATGTTTTGATTAGTAATAGAACTCTAATGAGCACTGAGAGACGATCACTTCCTAGTGACATCTTTATTGACGTCTTATGTCCAAAAACTTACGTCAAACAAGGCACCTTTCAGGTATAAATATTACCAACGTTGCCTTAAGCAAAAGCTGCCTCAACAACATCGGCGAACGATGGTGTGGTGAACATAGGAGCAGAACAGCTGTCCCCCTGCAAAGCCCAGCAGATACAAGCTGCCCACAGACGCTGCCCCTCCTCCTCCTCGAAGCGCTGAGAGAGACGCTGTCTTTTCTCCTGCCGAGAAAATCCAGCTCCGGCGTTTCCAGCCTACTCTTGCGAGTGACTGGGATATCGAGTCCTGGAAGGAGATACAAGACCTTCAACATTCTATTCCAGAGGTATGGTGTTGACTAGACCCTTAGAGAGAATTCTTGAAGCAAACCTTGGCAAAACCAACTTAACTTAAACTGCTACTTACTCCCTTCCACGTATTAGGCTTAGGTCAGGTACACTGGGGTAGGCGTAGTTAGAAGCACCAGTTGAGTACGTTAGCCTAATGTATATATGAATGTATATATGTTTTATTCATTTTAAACCATTGTATGGCTAAGAAACCAGAGCAATGCTTTTACAGTATTATTTCGCAATCCTCATTTTACTGTACGCACTTTTTATAATAACTAGTCTTGCAATTGTGGCAATTCATTTCTCTTGTATGAGAAGAAAGACTGTTCAATAAATAATACCTTTTTATTGAAAATGCATATTGGTGAAAGTAATCTGCACAAAACTGACTGAGTAAAATAACTGTCTATTGTTTCACACGACTCTAGAGATTGACTCTTATTCTAAGGAGCAACGTTGTCATGTTTATGCAGTTGTTGGAAAACTGAATCCCTTCTTGTCTGTACCAGGGAAGCTGATCACTTCCTATTCAGTCAAAAAAGTTTCCGGTGACCTCTGAGCTAGTTGGTAACAACCCCAATTAAGTTTAGCATAGTCAGTGGAGACCTGGAAGATCCGCACTTCTACGTCTATACTACTGTTTATGTTATTCCAATGCGCAGGGCCTATTGGGAAAATAGGAACTACACTACATTGCGCCCAAAGTTTGGTATGCCGATAAAACTAACGCAAGACGTTAGAGTAACTCAGTCGTGCATTTTTCACACAGACCCCTTTCTCCGGTAAATACTCCAATAGACGTCTGGAGTGGGTGAAAGGTTAAAATCCGCCCTACCTTAGTAGGAAGAGATTCCTATGTAAAGCTCTGGTTTATTCAACGTTGAAGGATACAGTGTTCCAAAATATTGTGCACCTAATCTTTGTCTCCTTGGAGACCTGCTCTGCAAACCCTCACTGACAATAGAATGTCAGACACTGAAAACGGAACCGTTGATGCCGCAGTAAATGCGACTCAGCAGGGTCCCGACGGTACTACTGAACCGGGTGCAATAAACATCCCGGCACATTTAAGAAAATCTGTAACGTCAAAACTTATAGAAAATGGACTGACCACACAAGGTGGCACAGTCGTCTTCGTGATAGAGGCACACGAATATCGGCAGACAGAGGTATTCTATTCATGGATAAAATTTCCAACGGCAAACGCCGCAACACACGAGTTCCACTATTACAAAATAGGGGATCCACCGGAAGAGTACGCTCCTTTCGAGGAGATTGAAATTCCATTAAATTCCAAGAGCACCTGCTCTGGTTTAAAGGCGCCCTAAAACACAATGATCATATTACCAGGCTTGGTCCACTAGGTAGACGAGGAGCAACGTGGCCGGTTCTAGCCAGCTACACACCACATCCGGACATTGATAAAATGTCAAGTGAAGAACTCTTAGTTAAAATAAGAGAATTAACAAAGGCATATAGAGAGTTAGTAAAATTATTTATTAAAAATAATTCAAACACTCTTAAAAAGAGCTGGGATGGAAATAAACAATCCACTCCCAAGGAAAAAGTTTTCCAGTCCAGAGGAAGGTCTCCTCGACGGAGGGAAAGAACTCCGACTCGAGAACACCAGTATCACCAGAGGGAGCCCTCTGAGAAAAGATATAACCTTAGAAATAGGGATAATTTGAAAAAACCTGATAGATATCAAAGTATTGATACACGTCCCTCTCGATCTTTTTCACAGAAATCGGAAAGAAGAGGACGGTCAGACCCAGGAGAGCACACCAAGTCCAAAGACAAGGAACCTGCTCAAAGTAAAAAGTTACAATTTCCAAAAAAGAAGGTAGCTAGTATTAGAGTAATCGAACATGCCGAGAATACTGAGGACACAGTTGGAAAACGGGGAGTGGGCACAGACAATGTTAGACAGTGCAGCAGAAATCAGTATAGCTCGCAAGATCCTGATGAGTCATCTGGAGACAGTGGACACGAATTAATACATTCAAGTAGAAACTGCCGACACCAGAGTTAGCGAGCCCCATAAGATATACGGAATAACATTGCGTATAGAGGGTGATAAGACTAGGATAATAAGGGGTCTATTTTGGGATAAACTCTCAAAAGGCAATGATATTCTGTTAGCTGAAAAAGATTGGCCCCCAGAGTTTGTCAGGGAGTGCCCTCGTGGCGAAGAAATGATTATGCCTGCCTTCTCGAATCACATTCCGATTCACAAAAAATATACTTATGCAAGGAAATGGGCAGTAGCCCAGGCACCAGCATTATATAAAAATCATGTAGGATAGGATGAGGACTCTCCTCCTCACAAAATCCAGTTAAAAAGTCAACCGACTGCACAAAGGCAGTATCCCATTAAGCAAGAAGCTAAAAAACAAGTCAGGGAGATTTTAGATCAACTTGAATATCAGGGGGTGATTGAAACATGCACCTCTCAAATGAACAATCCTTTGTTTCCTGTCTCCAAACCAGACAATTCATATCATCTAGTTTTGGACTACAGACACCTTAACGCATGTTGCAAAACTTTTGCAGTACAACATTCGCATAGTGCTGCACTAATGAATAACATAGTTAGGAAAAAATATAAAACGACATTAGACATATCTAATGGTTTCTTTTGTCAAAATATTGCACCAGAAAGCAGATACTTGACCGCTTTCTCAGTAATGGGGTCTCAGAAAAATTTCTGTAGGCTCCCACAGGGATTCAAGAACAGCCCAGGACTATTCTCAGCCAGAGTAACAGAGTTACTACAAATGTATGATGATGAGGCATTATCTTACGTAGATGATATCTATCTCACAGACGACGACTTGGAGACTCACTTGAAATGAGTGAACACCATTATACTTGGGTTCGCAGCAGAGCGTTACAAATTCAACTTTAAAAAGTCTTGAATTGCCCATCTGACAGTATTATTTTTAGGATACGAACTATCAAGTGAAGGAAAAAGCCTAGCGGACAACTTCTTAGAGAAGTGCGCTGTACTCCAAGCACCAAAAACGCTGAAGAACTTACAATCGATTCTAGGCTTCCTGAATTTCGGTAGAACTTACATTCTAAATTATGCGGAGAGGGTTAAACCTCTCTACGAACTAATTAAACCTGATTTTAAACCAATCAATTGGACTCAAAAACACACAGAAATTTTGAGATCACTGCAAACAGACATGTTAGCAAAAACAAAATTAGACACACGTGACAACACACACAATCTTGTAATCAGAGTCCTCCCAGGAAGATGCGGATTCACGTACCTGACTTCTAATGAGGGAGAAAAGGTACCAATTTCAATTAAAACGCACTTGTACACACAAGCGGAAAAAACATTCAGTCCAACAGAAAATACTGTGAAAGCAGTAGAAACTGCATTAGCGAATGAACGAGAACATGGCAAAAGGATCAATATCCTCACAGCGGAATCCGCCTTCGAGGCGCTATTCAGCCCAGTAAATCTACCTACAGTGTCACTGGATCTGAAATGGATACAGTGTGTAGATTCTCTTGGAGCGGAAGATGTGAAATACTATTTCGCCCCGCAATTCGAAAAACTGAATGATTTGACTTATGAAGAAGAATATCCTCTGCCAATCGAACTTCTGCCCCTCCCACAGTACGCCTGTATAATCTATACAGATAGATTTGTACAGCATTTCAACGTAGAGAACAAATCCTACGATGCAGCCTGTGCGATTGTTAAAGGTCGTTGGCTGTGCGGTAAATTCAGACCGAAAATAACAAAAACTGAATCAGTAAGAAACTGTTCGGCTCAGAGAGCTGAAATCAGATCTTTAAAGATGGCGCTTGAAAAGGCAGAACGTGAATTCCCGACACTAATCGTGTGCGATTCTCATTTCTGCGTCAACTCTTACAATAATAAATTACAGAGCTGGGTTCAAAATGATTACAAAGATGATACAGGTGCCACAATCAAGCATAAAATGCTTTGGAAACAGGTAGCTCTTTTTCAGAAAGAACTACAAAAGACTCACGTGATACACACTCTGAGTCATCAACGTGATGGCGTTCACGTTGCAGGGAATTCATTGGCAAATACAGCCACAGCGGAAGCAACTAAACCGGCTTCCGTAGCCACAAAAAAACTTTCAGAAAAATACATAGACGGGGAAACCTTGCTGGCAGTCAAAACGTCCGTAAAAGGCGACTGTGCAGCACTATCTGTGAACTATCCACTCAATTATGCATACGTAATTGATGCAAACTCCGTTCCTTTTGCTCGAGTCCCTGGAGTGGGGGATAGAGTAATTCCAAACATGAACAGGAGAATATTTTTAATAGCAGACGCACACATGGGATTGGGTCCTAGGCACAAAAAGATCAAGGAATCTCTGACTGAATTACAATCAGTATACTGGTGGCCAGGAATGAGCGTGCAACATCAAATATATGTAAAGAACTGTCCAAATTGTGACAGGGATCGCAGTAGCGAACTGGTCCAGTCTGTTGCCCGGCTACCAATTAGAAACATCGTAATGCTGTCTACATGCCATCTAGCGTGCTATTAATCATTAAGACAAAATCCACTTAAAAAATGTGGCCCCAGCGCTCGGCTGACGCCAGAACGGTTATAAAAGATCTGCGAGTCTTTATCGGCACATACGCAATTGCCATGTTCCATTCTGACCAGGGTCCTGCTTTCAGCTCTCGAGCTTATAAGGAGGCCATGGCCAGCATGGGAGTTGGGTTGCGGTATTCTTGTCCGTCACACCCAGAAGGGAACAGTGTGGTAGAAAGAAAAAACCGGGACATAAAGCAATCTATAACAGCGAAGGTATTAGGTTCAGGTGCTGGGTGGGTCAAACATTTAATAAGTGTCCAGTTAAGTCTTAACAATTTGCCAAGAAATTCTCTAAAAGGTTTCAGCCCATACGAACTATTGTTCGGAACTAGAATGTGAATTCAGGACTTAGATAGTCAGGTATCAGTGGTAGAAGATAAGAAAACAGACTTTGACATCAAAGATAGTTTGGCTGTTTTACAGGACTTGAATGAAACAAGAAAATCCTTAAGCAACATAAAGTTAAAGCAACAGCCAACTACCACTGACGAGGCACCACCAGCCCCAGCAAGGCCTGTCTGGATTCCAAAGATTGGGGATCTAGTCAGAGAAAAAATAGCAGTGAAGAAGGAATTTGGGCCTTCTTACAGAAAAGCAGTACCTGTCTTAGCAGTCAACGGAACAAGATCAGTAGTACTACCGCCCCTTGCTGGTAAAAAGGAGAACAGAGTTGTATCAATCGACCTGGTAAAACCACAAGCATGTGGCCTATAATCAACAGGAGGCCCAGTGGACTCCCGAGAAACAACAGAATACCCAAACTTGCAACAATTCAAGAGGTTCAAACTGAAAGACTAATCACATTTGATCAGCCTGCAGTACACAGAGAGGGACTATGCAATAATGCCATGGAACTTGTGCCTCTTGAGACACAGATTGAAACAGTTCGTCAAGAAACACCAGTCTACAATGATGTGGCATCAGAATGTGCTACCGAAAGACAAATTGAAAGAACAATCCCAACAATTGTCAGAACTGCCTCTGGCTACTTCATCAACTTCCATAACTTTTCTGAGAATCAAAGCAACCCAGTGATGCCAGAAAAAAAGACTTTTAAAGAAAAAGCAACAGAACTCTTTCATCAACTCAAGGAAATTTACCTCATTTATCCATGGTTAGAGTTTTGGTTTGGTCTAGGTATATTTTTCCTCCTGCTTTGGCTCATCATGGTACTTTGTTTGGGAAAATTCATTGAGGGAAAATACAGTTCAATGGACACAGCAAGTCAGAACATCAACTTAGTCCTAAAACCACACAAATCATCCCACGTGACGAAAAGAGAACTATCAACAGTAAATGTCACAGCCATTCCAATATCCGGCGGGGTAGTATTGGACAAAACTGACTATGAAATATATGGTCCGGTCAAAATCCTGAAGTATCCTCATCAATTCAAGGTTTCATTAAGTGGCTTTGTAAAACCAAGTACATTTTCTGATGATTGGGATTTTGAAAGTATTAATAATATGTTGTCTGATTTAGTAATGTCAGCTAGATTCACAGAACATGATTATTTACAAGGTTCGTCTAATTATGAAAATATGTATTGCTTCTCACATTATGGAGACCATTACTTACATAAATCTGCACAACCTAGAAATGTTTTTAAGTATAACCAATGGGAACATTGTGCTACACCACCTAAAAGCAGTTCTAAAACATTCTATGAGAAATTCAAGTACTTCTCGGGGTTTAACACCAGTGATGCAGAAACGTTTTATTACAAACTGTTAGATAAAACAGGGTTGAAAACTATGCTGACAAATAATACATTGATATATTCAGAAGCATTTTATGAAAAAATTATGACATTTGGTTTTGATTATTGGAAAAATAACATTGAAACAAAAATAATCTGGGGTACAAAAGATTGGCAGGTACAAGGCCTAGAAGCATTATTTCGAGCCTGCATGATCCCAGAGCAAATAGTGTTCTTAAATGACACAATTCATCAAACAACCTGTCTTGGCCTAGCTAAGATTAAAGACCTTAACAAACAGTCTATTCCAAAACCAATACCTGATAATGCAACAACAGACATTGAAATAGACGTATCAAAGATTTTACATCTAAACAGAACACATCCTGATTGGAAAAAGTGGTTAATCTGGCCTACTGACACAAACAACTGTCAAGATAGATTCCTGAATAAAACACAGGGGTTAGGAATGACCAGACCAGACCCTAGATACTCCCAGAGACAACATCCAGGGATAGTAACAACATACAGTGTAGGGAAGCTGTGCCTTGAATGGCTAGAATCATCCACACTGGCTGAAATTAAGCAACACTTATCTTTACTTAAAGATGGTGCTGATTTGCGCGATTTCATTCTGGGACCACGCAAACAGCGTCAAAAGCGCTTCATAGCGGCCAGCATCTATACGACATACAACGAGGCTTGGAAAGTAACACAAATTGAAACAGCTGAAAAAATACGAGAAATTGATCGTATTAATTTGGAAAAATCACTTTCTGTAGTGGACAATGGGTTAATGACTCTGTCTTCCGGAATATATTCATTGGACAGTATTGTATCATCTGCCATAGATATAATAGACAAAGACTTGCTAATGTTACAGCATGACCAGTCACAATTGCGTTCTATTGTACAGTTAGGCTGGACGCTGCAAAATCTTCGTTCAGGCTATGTGCCTTGGCGTGTAATCAACACAACGTCATTGTTTTCCATCTTTAACCTTACTGATAAACAAATCAGCTTGGCACAGAAAGGAGCAGACTATACAATCCTGAGCATCGAAAAACTTGAGAGATTACCTATGACAATGTCAGAAAGTCCTGTCATTGAATGAATAATACACGGGATTATCACAATTCCGATAACAACTTTCCGATTTAAAAATTGCCTTGAATACATACCTACTGGCCAGTATGAACGATTGGGTAAAGGATACATTAAGTCAGCATGGAAATTACCATATACACACACATGTTATAGTGACAGCAACAAAAATGTATTTCTTAGTGGAGAAAAGTGTAATCATTGACTAAGCGGTATACTTTTGTGCCAAGGTATTAATTTACACGGAGCCTGTGAAGGTAATTCAAACAACTTTTCATGCCACCAGCATGTCACACCTGCAACGCAGATAGAGCCCTTCTTCAAGCAGCTCTCGATTGGGAGTTACATTCTAATAACGGATCACAGCTGTTGTGGCCTTTTGCCAGGGAAAGCATATCTCGTACACGTAACTTCCATGGTCACTTGTTGTATGCAAGCATTGTTTCCAAACGGCCCTGGAGACTCCGAGACTCCCTTATGGCCTCGTTTGAATTTCTCTTCTATACGAATTGATACTTTAAGCAGAATGAAGTCTGTGCTTTTACAGACAACAGTGCCCATCACGTCATCAAAAGAGACGTATGATCTCCTAGTTGCAAGGATGGCTACGGAGATACATGACCTTTTATCAACAAATTGCCCCGTGTATTTCACAGAAATGCTTAGCCAAATTCTTAACATGTCTAGTGCCATAGGCATCCCAGGCGTATTTAAGACCATTTTTTCGGGACTATTATCACCATTCAGAGCAATTCTGAGAATCATTCCCAATTTTGTCCATTCAGTCTTTGGCGGCATCCCCCTTATTTTGGGACTTGTAGCAGGGATTTTATTTTTGACCCTCCTGCTCCGATATGGCAAGCCAAGACACAGACATGACTCCGGCAGGAATGGAAGAAACAATCCTAGCAATGCGCTACCGGGACAGAATAACTAGAGTCCTTGGATTGGCCAGGCTGAGAGATATAAACATGACCTGGTTCCTTTCATTCAGACCTATATGGCAATCCTGCATCTTACCTGTGCTTCGATGTATGCTATGCGGAGATGAGTGCGTGTTGGACATCTGTCTTGCACTTCCATCAGCAGTATCAATGGATATCGATACTTTGCTAAGTCCTGTAACGGCTCATGCATTGTGTTGTCCCCAGCGGCTACCAATCCTGATGACGGCATTCGTTGAGACTCCTGTGCTACGAGTAGCTGGTAACAGTGGAGCGAGAAACAAAAGCAACATCACCCAGGTACGACCATCTGTGAGCATTGCTGACCCAGACTTTGATGATAGCAATCATTCTCACACCTGCCAAGTTACAGCACTATCGAACTTGGTCGAACTGTCACCTGATTTTGTAGACCAATTTTTGGAGAGCCTGTCTGATATGATGTTCTCCCCTGAACAGAAACAATAATTTTGAAAAGCATTCCGACACACAGCGTTCCCATGAACTCTGAATTCGGCCTTCATTTTTGATCAACAAAAACTGCTGAAAAGCGTTGAAACTCTATTCCCCCGTTCAACAAGAATTTTTTTGAATTGAACACTTTGAAAAATATTTACCTTTTTCTGGCACAAAAATTCTTTGCTTAAAGTAGACCTATTCATAAAGAACAGAAGCTTCTATTTTTAGGTAAATCTAGAGACATAATAACTTTACATCAGCCTCTAGCACATTTTATAACAAATGCATTTATATGTGATGAAATTATCTCGCCCTTCTTTTCTGTATTAAGAGATATTTCATGTGTAATTTTTTCGCAAAATCGTTCATTGATTACATATGCTATAATTTTGAATGATTTCTATGCTTAAAAACATACAGTACCAAAATTACCACGTATTGCAAATATGCCATTTCAAATGCAAATATGTATTTTGGGGTGGGTAATGTTACACATGCATCTTTTGCTATAGTTTTTAGTAATTTGATGGACATAAATTCGTGGAGTAGGTGTCACGTTCTAATCTAGGACCCGATCAATACTGTGAGTTTATGCCCCTATACGGCTATAATCCATTCATACCCCTATATTGGCATAAACGATCAAATGCAATATTCAGAAACTCGTCTCTGGCCTCACACGATCAGAGCCACATTTCAGAATCTCTTCCTCTGCAGCTTCCTCTGCAGCTCATTAGAGCAAATGACACAGCAGAAGCCACTATCTAAGATTCCTAGATTACACTCCGAGTTCTTCAACAAGATAAAACTCAGCAACCTGGGAAATCCCCGCTTGCTATGTTTTGATTAGTAATAGAAATCTAATGAGCACTGAGAGAGGATCACTTCCTAGTGACATCTTTATTGACGTCTTATGTCCAAAAACGTACGTCAAACAAGGCACCTTTCAGGAATAAATATTACCAACGTTGCCTTAAGCAAAAGCTGCCTCAACGACATCGGCGAACGATGGTGTGGTGAACATAGGAGCAGAACAGCTGTCCCCCTGCAAAGCCCAGCAGATACAAGCTGCCCACGGACGCTGCCCCTCCTCCTCCTCGATGCGCTGAGTGAGACGCTGTCTTTTCTCCTGCCGAGAAAATCCAGCTCCGGCGTTTCCAGCCTACTCTTGCGACTGACTGGGATATCGAGTCCTGAAAGGAGATACAAGACCTCCAACATTCTATTCCAGAGGTATGGTGTTGACTAGACCCTTAGAGAGAATTCTTGAAGCAAACCTTGGCAAAACCAACTTAACTTAAACTGCTACTTACTCCCTTCCACGTATTAGGCTTAGGTCAGGTACACTGGGGTAGGCGTAGTTAGAAGCACCAGTTGAGTACGTTAGCCTAATGTATATATGAATGTATATATGTTTTATTCATTTTAAACCATTGTATGGCTAAGAAACCATATCAATGCTTTTACAGTATTATTTCGCAATCCTCATTTTACTGTACGCACTTTTTATAATAACTAGTCTTGCAAATGTGTCAATTCATTTCTCTTGTATGAGAAGAAAGACTGTTCAATAAATAATACCTTTTTATTGAAAACGCCCGTCTCTTTATTCTCTGCATATTGGTGAAAGTAATCTGCACAAAACTGACTGAGTAAAATAACTGTCTATTGTTTCACACGACTCTAGAGATTGACTCTTATTCTAAGGCGCAAAGTTGTCATGTTTATGCGGTTGTTGGAAAACTGAATCCCTTCTTGTCTGTACCAGGGAAGCTGATCACTTCCTATTCAGTCAAGAAAGTTTCCAGTGACCTCTGAGCTAGTTGGTAACAACCCCAATTAAGTTTAGCATAGTCAGTGGAGACCTGGAAGATCCGCACTTCTACGTCTATACTACTGTTTATGTTATTCCAATGCGCAGGGCCTATTGGGAAAATAGGAACTACACTACACCATTAGAATTTTAGAAAAATAAAAAGTCACTGTAGTCGAGGGTAGAGGGTTAGAACTCTCAGGTTAGAATGTCTCAAAAGAACCCAGTTACTAATGAAGGTAACAACATGCAGGACCTGGTTGCGGAGCTCGACCTCACACCTTACTTACACTTGTCTTTCAAGGAATTGAGGTCCTTATGCAAAGTAAAAAATATCCAAATGGGCCTGCATCCAACCAAACAAGGGCTCCAGGAGCTACTGGCTTAGCAAGGCCACCCCTCTGAGAATGGTGATGACCCGTCAGATGGGGAAAGAGAGGGGGAGGAGAGATACCCCCCTCCCATCTCTAGGGAAGAGAGGGCTCCCATACCCTTGACTCCAAGAATACATCTCCGGTGTCCCAGAGACCACACAGGTGGGCCATGTCCCAGGGAAGACATTGGGAATAGACCCAAATGAGGAGGGCAGCGTCTTAGCCAAGCTGGCCATAAGATTAGACCTAGAGTCCAGACTCCAGGCTCTAGAAAAGTAAAGGAAAGAGATGAGTGTAGAACCCATCAATGGTGGCAGCAATACTAATGATAAGGATAGAGAGCAATCTTATGAGCCTAAAGTCCCCAAAGGGATTGTCCCTAAATATGAGGAGGGTGATGATATGACCAAGTGGTTCATAGCTTTTGAGAGGGCCAGTGAAGCCAGGAGGGTGAAGAAGACTTTCTGGGGGGCACTCCTGTGGGAACTGTTCTCTGGTAACTGCAGAGACAGGCTTCTGACCCTCTCTGGGCCAGCTGCAGGGTCCTATGACCTCATGAAGAAGACTCTGGTTGAGGGATTTGGACTCGCCACTGAGGAGTACAGAATTAGATCCGGGGGGCTCACAAAACCCAGAACCAATCCTGGATTGATTTTGTAGACTACTCAGTAAAGACACTGGCTGGCTGGTTAGCTGGAAACAATGTGTATGACTTTAATGGAATTTACAACCTGTTTATGAAGGAACACATTTTAAGTAAGTGCATTGATGAAAAGTTGCATCAGTATCTGGTAGACCTAGGTCCACTTTCCCCCCAATAATTGGGAAGGAAGACAGACCACTGGGTCAAAACAAGGGTAACTAGGACGTCCACGGGGGCGTGGCTTGGCATTCGGCAAAATGGCCACACACCAGTGTAGCTCTTCCGGCCGCCTAATTCTATCCTGCAAAAATCCTGTCCCAAACCCGTCCATCCCGGGTGCGAAAGCGGCAGATGGTCAGCGGGTGACTGCAGGCTCCCGTTTGTGGTCTCTACTGTCGGCGTGCGCTCCTGGACAGCAAGATTACTCTGCTGGCTATCGCGGGCCGCATGGTAATTGCGGCCGCGGGCATCGCTGGCTAATTGCAGAGGAGGCTGCCGGATTGAGCGCCCGGCTGTTGGTGAGTGACGTGGGAGACCCTAACTACCTGGCGACACTCCGGAGGCAGCTGTGAGTGGTGCGGGAGCGGCCGCGGAGCGGGACGGCCCTCGGTAGCAGACTTCGAGACACAGGGAGAGGCCCCCGGCAGAGACTGCCGGGGTGCAGCTAACGTGAGCGGCTGGCTCTGGGGCCTGCGGCGGGCCATGGCCGCGTCACGTGGTCTGTGTGTGGGCTGACGGCCCACGATCTACAGTGCTGCGCCTCCGGGGCCCTACTGGCGGTGACTAGGGGTGGCGGAAAGGGTCGACTAACCGCCCGGGGCCGAAGAGAAGAGCAGCGCGGGCCCTTCAAGTCAGCGTGTGGCCCCAACTCCAGTGCCGGGCTGAGTGCCGGCCCCTGCCTCCTAAACATGTGAGAACAGCAGCGGGACACAGCGGTGTGGTTGGACTTGCATAGCTAACTGACGGACAGTCCTGGGCCTGTGGCCTTAGTTCTGTGTGGGCCGAGCCGGGCCTGAGGGGAGCTGGCGGCAGTGACATACGGAGGGAGAGGGGGCGCCCCCGGGGCCCATTGAAGCATCGTTGCCGACCTGGAATCTCCATAGAGGTTATACAGCAGGGCGCTTCCATGACAGTACTGTGCACGAGACATAATGGCCAGAAGGGCTGTTACGCCATTACCAGTGGGAGTTGGTCTTCATTTTCAGCTTGGTACGACTGCTTCAGCAGAGTGCCATTATGGGCAAGCCCGTTAAAAACCAATCGTGGCTAACGTTCAAACAGCGCACAGGAGGTAAATCCTCGCAAACTGCAGCTTCAGATACGGAGCTGGACTCGTCTACACCAGCTCTGATGGCCCTGGAAAAGTCACTAGCCTCCATTCACGCTAGCCTCCAGGCTATCGATAGGAAAATACAGGCATTGAATGGGAGGATGGACCATTTCTCCTCCAAACTCGACAAGCAGGCTGTGCGGCTAGGGGAAGCAGAGCAGCGCATCTCCGATGCGGAAGATGGCCTGCGACAGGTGACCACGAAACAAACGGGCATGGCGAAGCTGTTGGCAGTAATCCAGGCCAAAAACGAGTACATCGAGGCTCAATAACGTGCGCATTTTGGGCTTGCCGGAAACCACCAACGTGGGACGCCTCAAGGATTACGTCAAAAATCTACTGCGCGACATATGCTGTGCAGGGGCCCTATCACCTATGTTCGTGGTGGAGCTGGCGCATCGGTCTCTGGTGGCGCGCCCCCCGCCGGGGGCACCAGCAAGGCCGATAATCGCCAGATTGCTGAATTATAGGGACCGCAACGCAGTATTGAAAATCACTCGACAAAAGGGCACCATTAACCATCAGGGGAACACGCTTACCTTCTACCCCGATTTTACAGCCACAGTCCAGGCAGCACGTAAGTAGTTCCAGGGTGTGAAGAAACTGCTGATACAAGAACAGATTCAATATGCCATGTTTTACCAGGCGCGGTTACGCATTGGTGAGGCAGCCAACTCCAAGGTCTTCACAAGTCCTAAACTGGCGATGGACTACGCCAAATCACTGCGTCGTCGGAACAGCTCTCCAGCTCACACCCCTGAGATGGACGATTGAGACTTTGTGAGCATCAGCATCTGTATCACTGTTTATACTAATTGAGTTTCCTGTTTAAGAGACCCCCATGCTTGTCTTCACTCCGAGAAAGGCGAGGCACGAGACTATGTACACAGTGAGTGGGTGCCGGGCGCTTGGGTGAGATGTGACACGGGGTAAGGGTTATGGGACGTGGTTGTTGGACTCCATGCTCAGGGTGGCACCTGGTGATGTAAATGCGAAGCTGCCGTTGAGTGCTGACACACTCTGGGACACTGCTGGTACTTTATTGTTAGCTCATGGCATATTTTTGTAAGATTGTTATAGATTGTTGCGAACAATATCCAGCTGACCCTCTCAGCGCTAGATAGGTATAGTGATACCTGGGTGGCGGGACATGCTATACCCTAGGTGGCCCCTCTCTCTATCAGATCGGGGAGAGGATTTGCTGCTACGGTTCCCCATGGGTAGTCCCCAGCTGATGTTTCCTTCATTTCTGTTTCTGATGGGGTGGGCGTTGTATGTGGGTTACGTCTTTGGCTTGTTGGGGCAGCTGAAGTGGGTGGGGGAAGGGGGGTTAGTTCTTGGTTTATCAGCCGGAAGTACTTGTGTTGCATTTGGATTGGAGTGGGCGGTCGAGGTAAAGATGCGCCCACCTGCTGTGTAGCAGAGCTGCACCGCATAAGAAGATATACCTACGTTCGCAGCTGACATGCAATAAGATTGCTTGTATAACTTGGAACATGCGAGGGCTGAACGCGCCTAGGAAGACTAGACAGATTCTGGCTCAGCTAGACAGGCATCAAGTGAAAATAGCCCTCCTACAGGAGACTTACTGGAGCAAAAATACAGAAGCCAAAATAGCGAGCAGTTGGGCAGCCTATAGATTGGCCTCCTCGTATTCCACCTATGCCAGAGAGGAGTGGAGTTCACAGCACTGCGCACCAGTGTTGATAACGAGGGTCGCTCGGCGATTGTGCAAGGCAAATTAGGTACAGCCCTGGTGACGATTATCAATGTGTATGGCCCCGTGGTTGATGATGTGTCACCCTTTTTACAGATGCTCTCCGTGGTGCGCTCCTGGCCGGAAGCGACAATCTTGCTGGGGGTTGATCTCAATACTCACCTCAATCCCCTGGTGGACAAATCTAATCCAGAAGTTACGCGAATGGTTAAGGTTGCCAAATGTGTTAATGACCTGATGCTAGAGCTGGATTTGGTAGACGCCTGGCTCCTGCGTAATGAGGGGAGGTTAG
The DNA here is from genome assembly GCF_964263255.1 of Lissotriton vulgaris. Lineage (NCBI taxonomy): Eukaryota > Metazoa > Chordata > Amphibia > Caudata > Salamandridae > Lissotriton > Lissotriton vulgaris. The sequence goes on along the minus strand of NC_141699.1, from coordinate 361,184,932 downwards.
AGGGCACACATGTCACTCCCGCATTTAACAGCTGGTCACGATTAGATCATTAGCTGCTTAGCACCGAGACCAACATGTGGGTGACGGGGATACACACACTCCCACGCACCTTATCGGATCATAAACCCGGTCCCCTTGTAACTCGTTATCCCCTTGAACATGCACAGGCCCTTCACGTGGCGCTTCAGGGCAGAGGCGCTCACAGATCCGACTTACACTGAAGGGCGGCTATACTACAATATTTCGAGCATAACATGGGGTCAGTTGACAGCCAGGCAGTCCTTTAGGAAGCTTTCAAAGTGACAATCAGGGGGATATGTATCAGCACCTCTGCAGGGATTCTCCGTGACCTTAGGACACAATTGCAAGCACTAGAACGTAAGCTTGAGACCCTAGAACGTCACTATAACCTTACACCATCAAGGGATACACTTGCTCAAATACGGGACCACGTTGAAGAATATAATTCATTGGCAGAAGTCGAAATAAAATATCTCTCCAAACGACATGTGGCCAGGGCCTATGGTGAAAGGGGCAGGCCGGGTAGGGTTCTGGCTAACAGATTACGTGATAAATTCGATAACCCACCAATGGACCATATTTTAGACGCGGGTGGGGCATTACATTACTCTCACCAATCCATAGTAGAACAATTTAGCTTGTTCTATGCTACCACATACACATCCAGTGGGGGGACAGATGTAGCAGCCCTAGATGCGTTTCTGGAAGATACGGCATGTGCTTGGTTATCTGATATGCATAGGAAATACCTAGACCTGCCTATAACTGAAGAGGATGTTCGGGAAGCTATTCTCGCGCTGCCCAATAATAAAGCGCCGTGCCTGATGGTCTCATGGCAGAATTTTACAAAGTGTACACTGATATATTGGTGCCACACTTGCTGGCCATGTATGCTGAGGCTCACGAAACGGGTGCGCTCCCGCCATCACTGAGACAGGCCCTCATTATTACTTTGCTTGAAAAGGATAAGTCACCCAACAGATGTGAGTCCTATCGCCCCCTATCACTGATTAATTTGGACGCAAAGATATTGGCGAAAATTCTGGCCACCAAATTGTTACCATTAATGCCCCTGCTTGTTCTCCCGAATTAGTCGGGGTTTATCCCGGACCGTTCCACCTCCTTGAACCTGAGGACTATATTTGGCAAGTTTCACGTACTTAATCCAGATCTGGCAGCAGTTGCAGTGCTCCTTGACGCTGCAAAAGCGTTTGATTCGATCGAACAAGGCTATATGTGGTATATTCTTCGCCGAATGGGATTTCCTCCAGTCTTTCTCCAGTGGATTCAGATCCTTTACGCTGATGCTTCTGCCAGGGTTCGGGTAGGGGGACTCACCTCGGAGCCTTTTGCAATAGATCGTGGCACGAGACAGGGGTGCCCCTTATCCCCCTACCTATTTGCTATTGCTTTAGAGCAGGGGTCTCCAACCTTTTGTGTAGTGTGAGCTACTTCTGGTCAGTGAAAATCGTCGTGAGCTACTAAACCCCAAGCAACTCGCGCACTTTTCGGGCGACCTCCCCCGCCCAGTTTTATTGACGTTAAGCCTATTTCTTCAGAGCCCATGGGCCCCATACTGTGGCTTCAAAACAATAACACTGAAAGAAACAACTTTTTTTCCCCTTTTTACCTGTGCACTGCCTTCTGCAGCACAGTGAGACAAAAAGCTAACGCACAAGCCACAACAGTGACACAATAAAAGCACAAGCCGTGCAAGCGGAGACTGATGCTTGTCGGAATGGGACAGAAAAGAGGCTCTGGCACCAAATTAAAAGCAGCCCCATAAGCCGTGTCTGATGGCTCACTGCACTAAAGCAGCCACTGCAGGGGCCTGTGCTTGATCTCATGGTCACAGGTTTAAATCCCAGCAGGTACACTCATCCTTTCATCCATTTGAGGTCGATATAATGAATAGCCTTGAGTTGGGTAACAATAAACATTTGTTATTCAGCCCCAGGACACCTTCGGGTAATTGTGTGCTTTGCAACTAGACCTGTTATGTTATTAAATATAGGGCAGGCAAATGAAATAGCTCAAAAAAAGTGGGCCACATTTGCAAAAGAAGTAAAACTTAGACATGTTGTAGGACGGTGTTTTTCAAGGTATGGAAGACTACTTGGCTATTTGCGCTTGCAGCAGGCAATGTTTGGTACTATCAGAAAAATTTACAATAAAAAGCAGCCCACCAGCCAATAAAATCGGCACACAAATAGCCAAAAACCCACAGACAAGCATTGGCACAGACTACCAACCAATAAAATTGTCACACAAACAGACCACAAAATAACCATACATAACATCCTGAGTGGCCACACGACACCATGAAACAGTCAAGGCCTCACCGTGGAGAGGCCAGAGCTGGGAAGCCAGAGCTGCCTGTGTCCCTGAAGAGCACACAGAGGCCAGTGAAAAAGCACATTGTGGTCCAGCCCACCTCTGGTTCAGTCAGCACAGGCTCAGAATGGACCAGCTTGAGAGGTGCTTCCGGTGCCCTCTAACTGCCCCATGCCCATGCTATCGCCCCCTGCACTCTGTCACCTGTTTCTGCTCTCTGTCCTCCCCTGCTCTCACTCCGTGCTTCCGGTACCCCCTGTCTGTCCGGTTCTGTGCCACAGGCCCTGCCTCTGTCCCACTCCCTACTCACTGCATATCCATGGCTAAGGTCCCTGCACCTGTACCTGCCCTGCCCACCACTGTCCTCTATCGCTGCACTCCCCCCTATCCCTTGTTCTGCCCAACATGTCTGCCTTTCTGCCTCTGCTCCCTGTCCCAACTCCTGGCTCCCGGACATGCTCTCTGTTACTGCACCTTGCCCATGCTCCCTGTCCCTTCTCCAACCCTACACTGCCCTTATCCTGCCCTTGCTCCTGTCCTGAGCCCTGTTCACCGTCTCTGGCTCTCCCTCACTCTCTCCTTGGCCCCCTCTCTCCCGGTCTACGCCCTAAGTCTGTCAGTGACATCTCGACAATCTTCTCGTCGAACCCTCTGTCTCTCCATCCCCACTGTCTCTCCCCAGCCCCTCTCTCGCCACCTACCCCTACTGTCTCCCCCAGACCCCCTCTCTGTCCTGCCTCTCATGGTATCTCTGCGCCTCCACTGTCTCTCCCCAGCCCCTCTCTTGTCAGCCCCTCACTGTCTCTCTCCGCCCAAACTGTCTCTCCCCAGCCCCTCTCTCTCACCAGCCCCTCTCTCTCTCTTGCTCCTCGCGGTCTCTTTCAGTACAGCTGCCCCTCTCTCTCCCTCACTCACTCACTCTCTTTCCAGCCCTCCAGTCTCTCCCTAGCACCACTGTCTCGTCCTGCCCCTGTCTTTCCTGCCCCTCACCGAGATCGATTCCTGCTGCGGTGAGGGTTGACGTGTGAATGTGGGACAGGGGCCTTGATTTCAACTTACTAATGTACACTCTGCCGAGTTTTAGGCCAGACGCACATTTATAACACTAATACATTGCAAATAACTGGATGGTGAAACTCTAACCAAAAATATCTAAGCATCAATAAACATCACAGGCGCCTGTGCATTTCACTATAGAAATGCACACATTTCAAATGTAGCGTGGACACCGGCACCAGGCACACATTCCTATTTACAAACAGCCCCGCACGCTGTCCACACCGACCCCTTGTCCCTAACCATAGATTTTACCTTAAACCTACATTGCGCATATGGAAAGAAGGCTCGTTCACCGTACCGCGCAGTCTTTGCAGTAAGATATGTGCATTGACCGGTTTTCGTGTGTTCCCCACAATAACATTATCCTACGAGCTGCAGTTCGGGCTGATAGCGCGTCCAACGTTCTCCTAAATGATAACCTAGCGCCAAGACGCCTCTCCAGAGATCGCTGTGCGCTTTATAAATGGCTTTATGTTGTATTGTAGCCTGCACCCCACTCCCTCCTCATGTGATGGAACAGTGGCCCGAGACATATCTAACTGAGGTGCCCCCCTGGAGTCCTGCTGCCGAGTTGTGGGGGCTGCTAGGGCCGGGGTATTTGCAGCATATCATTGGAGCTTGCAGCAGTGCGGCCTGCTTTCACCATGCTCAGCTGTCAGAAGAGCTGCAGGTAAAATCAAGCCCCTCCTGCGCCCCCTCCCCCACGGTACAGAGAGCCGAGCCCCCAGGTAACCTTTCTTAAAATGCATTCCTCAATCCCCTGCACACTGTGGTTGTTTAAAGGCAAAACTTGGGAATAAGCAGATGCCCCCGCGCCCAGGGAGGGGCACCCTTGAGCTCCTCCGGGGTCCCAGGAATGGAGGGAAGGCAGCCCAGGGGGGGTGCGCACTTGAGCTCTTCCAGGGTCCGAGGCTGCTGAAGGAAAGGCTGAGGGGATATCAGTGGGCGGCGCAGACAATGAAAAGAGTATTTCAGGCTGCGCCCCCGGGGGTGGGTTTCTGTGTCCCCTCAGCCTGCCTGCGGGAGCGGCGTGGACTAGGAGCGGGTTCTCGGTGGCGGTGGCAGAGTGAGGCAAAGTGGGTCGGGGCCGGGGCCGGGGAGGGGGGCTTAGTACTTGCGCTCGCACAGCAGGACTGGAGTTATAATTCATGGCACCGCTCGCACAGGCGAGTTAGTTGAGAGCCCACGCCCAACACCTCTAATCGTCTCCGGGTCTCACCGGCGGTGAGTCTGTGCCCTTAGGGCATTTTCCTTTTTCCCCTCGACGCGAGACTGCAACAAAGGAACGTCATCATCTTCGACCCGCCCCACCCCATCTAAGCGCAAGCCAATTGGAGCAGCTGCGTTGGGTGAGGGCGGGCATCCGCCACGGAAATAAGCCTAAACAGCCCAAAATAAAACTAATGGGCTAAAAAATTGAGCAGCACTCGGCGAGCTACTCACAGGGTCTCGGCGAGCTACCGGTAGCTCGCGATCGACCGGTTGGAGACCCCGGCTTTAGAGCCTCTAGCATGCAGAATATGGCAAGGACACAGGGAAACTACACTAAATTTTAATAATTGCTCAATAGGAATATCACTATATGCGGACGATATGGTCCTCTACATTTGAGAACCGCAAAGGTATTTGGCACAAGTGCAGTGCGAGTATATTAGATTCGGGATATTCTCAGGGCTCCAAATTAACTGGGATAAATCAGTCCCATTAACGAATATCACTACTCAGCCTCAATTAGAGTACCCACTGATCTGGTTTGTCGAACCAGTCAAATATCTAGGGGTGTGGCTTCATCGGGAACCGGAGGTGGTAATAAGGGAAAACTATTGTCGCGCATATACTGTTTTAGTGCAGCAGATCGACCGCTGGACTTGCCTGCCACATTCATAGCTGACCAAATTGCTTTAATTAAGATAATGGTCCTCCCAAAATTCTTGTACTTATTCAGTAATATCCCTATTCCACTGACCAAACATTTTTTCAAAACACTGCAGACACAGCTGCTCCGATTGGTCTGTGGAGGCAGGCAGCCGAGGCTTAGCTGGCGTACGCTTGCATTGCCCTTTGAATTGGAAGGATTTGCCGCCCCAGATTTTTATGCGTACTATTTGTGCGGGCAAGCGCAATACGCCTACTTCTGGTTTAAACCGCACAACTTTGTTCCGCACGTGGCGGTTGAGGAGGGGGACGCTCATCCGGTACCTTTGAGTGGCATTATCACTCACACTGCCAGACAGACGCCCAGAATAGAGATCAACACTCTGGATGTCACTATCGCAGCCTGGCAGGAGATCGGGAAGCGCACGCAGAAATTACTGTTGTATGCGCCTGTGATGCCTATCGCTGGACATGCAGCCTTGTCTGTGGTGCAGGCGCATGGTCTCATCACAGCTTTGAGAGATGTGGGTATCACAACCATGAAGGATCTGTATCCTGAAGGGAAATAAATCACTTGGCAGAGCTAGAGTATATTCAACAACCAACACTATTGTTTCAATACACCTGTTATAGGTTACTTAGGGCTATGCAAGACCACTACGCATCTTTCCCTAACGAACCGACACCATTGCATGCATTACAACTAGTGATAGTGTCTCCCCACTGGAAAAAACCTGATTACCAAACTGTACAGAGCAGTTCAGGCGGAAACTCCCAGAGGTGTTGACCGCAGTCTAGAACGCTGGAACTCTCTGGTCGCCCCCCCATTACAGATAAAGTCCGGGGTCACATTTGTGCACTGACGGGACAACTGACGTCCAATAGCAATCTGAGGATAATTCACCTAAAATTCATACGCCTAAAAAATTACATAGAATGGGCCAACGAGAATCAAATTGTTGTACACGGTGTGGACAGGCTGGTGCAGACTTTTATCATCTAGCATGGCAGTGTGGCCGGGTGAGTAAATATTGGGAGGGCGTCCTGGCTCTTTTGGGCACTATGACAGGGTTGGAAATTCAGTGTACACCGCTGTCGTGCCTTTTAGGGTATGTCCCTCGGATCAGGGCTGTGTTGGGGAGATTTGTGAGAGTGGCCCTATTGCTGGCAAAAAGACGGGTGCTATTCATGTGGGACAGCCGCCTGAGTCCCAAGACTAATCTGTGGCTGAAGGACATGGTCTACTGTCGTGAACAACTTGAACTATATGCCAAAGAACTGCCGGGTTCGTCCAGACCCAAGGACATATGGGCTCCTCTGAGGGAATACTTCCTGGCTCAACAAGAATTGGGCTCAGATTGAAGCTTTGTTAAGGTGATGAAGAAGCTGGACCTGTGGATGCCTTGCTATAATGTTTTGATGGTATTGTGGGTGGCTAACGGTTGTATCTCTACTGCACACTGACTAATGACGTTTATTGTACAAGTACGGCTGATTTTCTGTTGGTATTGTTTGTTTGTTTTTTGTTTCCTTATCTCCTTTTGTATTCTACTAGCATTTGTGTGTATGTATGCTATGATATGGCATTGTATGCCGGATGTATAATTTTTGAAATGCTCAATAAACAAAACAAAAAAAAACTAGGACGTCCACTGGGGGTGACCAAAAGAAATGGGTCAACATACCTCCCCAGAAGAAAGATAGTTAACCCCTCAAGGATAAGAGTAAGGAGTCCCAGGTAGCCCCCCAAAAACATGTCCAGGAGGGAGAGCCCAAAGACACCTCTCAAACTAAACCAGGGTACCAAGGTGGGAATTAGGATCTCAACAGAATATGGTGTCACAACTGTCAGAAGTGAGAACATCATACCAAGGAACCTAGCTGCCCTAAAGACAAGGTCCCTAGTACAGCTCCAGGGGTGACTAGTGTAGCCCCAGGAGTTGCCAGTGTAGCATGGGAGGATGGCTCCTCAGATGAGGAAGTACTCCTAGCCTTCAACTGGAGAATGGGCCCAAAAGGTAAGCTGGACATTCCAGAGGGGAGTAGACACTTTCACCACCTACTGGTGAATGGATTCCCAGCCACTGCCCTGAGAGATACCTGTGCAGGTCACACTGTGGGGCATGACAGGTTAGTTCTCCCAAACCAGTTCATCCCAGGGGAGACCAGAAGAGTAAGGGCTGTCCCAGGGGGATTCACAGTTAGACCTGTGGCTATAGTGCCCCTAGAGATAGGAGGGTCCCTTAGATGGAGAAAGGTGGTAGTCAGTACAAACCACCCCCTTGATTGTCTTCTGGGGAATGACCACTTACAAGTACTGGCTCCATGCCAGGCCTCACCCAAGAAACCTGGGGGGGCTCAACCTGCAGTCAGTGCAGGTAAGCCCCAAAAGAGTAAGAAGAAACAAAGCAGGAAAGGAGGGTAGCTGTTAGCCACAGGCACTGGTAAAGTTACCCCTAGCCAACAAAAAGACCTGACTACTCTGGCAACTGTCCAGTCTGAGTTGGTGGCTCCTCAGCTGACAGAACAAAGGGTAGGAAAAAGATGTTCACTATCAAGTGGGGTGCCCCCCCTCCCTAGAACAGCAGACAGGCCTCCCAAACCCAAAGAAGCCTGTAAGTTAGCTAATTCCACTGTCAGGGAAGGGTGTGGTTCTGGGCACTGACAGTTTGTCAGTAGCTTCTGCTGGGTGTTAGCCTTCATGCCAGCACTGTCCTTGGCATGGTGGCCTAGCTCCCTGCCAAATAGCAAGTCAGGCACCCTGACCCTATTGGTCATGGTGGGGTTGATCAAGCTGTGGGTAACCTCTGTGGGTAAGCTGGGCCTTGCCCTGGCTAAATTAGAATTTACAAAGGGTAGCACCTCTGAACCCAAACTAAACAGATGGGATGGAAAGCTAGGAAAGGAGGATTGGGAATTAGGTCTTAAAACTGTTAAGGTAGATCAGCTCCCTGAAGGGACTGACCTGGACAGAAGGATGTAAGGCAGGGTTGGCCCTGCAACTTTCAAACCACTGTCCCTACTTTTCCTAGGCTGAAAGACTAGCAAGACTCTCCCAGCAATGGCTGAGTCTCCTGGCCTTTGGGCTGGGGGGGGGGGGGGGGGGGGGTGGGACACTTGTGTGAGGAAGTGGGTTTCTGTTGCAATCCCCCCACCTCCCTTTCTTTACTAGATTTCTGATGCACTTTGACTTGTTGTACCCTGGGTCCCTGCCAATCAGGCTCCCAGGGCCTGTGTTCTTTCCCCCAAAACCAAAACCAAAATTGGCATATCTGTCTGGCCACAGGTCAGCCCCTGGTAAATGGTACCAAAGGTATCCAGGGAACTGTGACCAGGGAAGGCCCCTAAGGGCTGCAGCACGTATTGTGCCACCCTTAGAGGCCCTGTCCCCTGACACACACACTGTGTCTTTGTGCAGAACAAAAACAGAGAGTCGACATTGCACACATCCCTGTGTGCCATGCCCACAAACCCACTACCCTGGCATACCTCAGTCACCCCTCTAGCTGGGTGCACTATGCCAGTGGTGTGAGCACAGGTGCATGAGCCCTGTACCCCTACAGTACCCAGGGCCATTCCTGGGCACTGTAAGTGCAGTGATGCCATTAAGAGTATATGGTGCTGGGAGGTTGTCATCGCGAACTCCAGAGCACCATAATAGCTAAACTGAAGACTGAGAAGTTTGGTATAAAACTTCTCAGCACATTAAACACACACTGATGCCAGTGTGGGCTTTAATTTAAAATGCACACCAGAGGGCAACTTAGAGTTGCCCCCTGAAACTAACCTACAACCCGTGTCCTGACTGAGAGGCTGCCACCCAGCAGACATGTTTCTGGACCCCTGGGAAGAGAGACCTCTGCTCTTTTGGGCCTGCAACAATGCACATCCTGGGACGAGGTGCTAGGTAGCCTCCTCAGGATGGTCATGGGGCGCTTCAAAGGCATGCCGCCTTTGTGAGCTTCCCCAGCCACTTGCTGTACTCAGCAACTGGCCCCCACCAGTTCTGACCCCCACTCTGGCGGGAAGACAGAAGGAAAAAACAAAGGAAGTAAAGGAGGTGTGCCAGCCTCTGCCAACCCCACCCCTCAGGTGGGGGAGGATGAGGTAAAGCTCAACCACGGGCTCTAGGCATTTTGAGAATGGGGAGCCCTACCCAATTAGAGCTAGGCTCCTGCCCCCCTCCCACTGGAGAGTGGCAGGATAGTGGGTGTACTCACCCCAGGACAGGGACCCATTGGTCCCTGCCCTTGCCCTACTGGTAACGCCCTAAATTTAGTATTTAGGGGCACCCTGAACCTTCCTTCCTCAGATCCCGATTTGAAAACAAGAAAAAACAAGAAGAAAGAAGACCTGCTGTGCAGCTGCTAACAAGAGGACGACACCAACTGACTTGGCCCCAGCCCTACCAGCCTGTTGATCCTGGAGCCTGCTCCTGCTAAAACCCCGGCGTTTCCTGCGGACAGCAACCTCAAAAACCCTGGAGGACCTGCCTGCCTTGCTCATGTAAAGACTGGGACTCCCATGATCAGTGGTTCTGCCAGCCAGGAACCGCGAATCCAGCACACTCTGCACCCGCCGAGCCCGGCCCGTGCCTGAGCGGACAAAGAACACAAGGACGTCCCCCTGGTGACTGTGACCCGGAATCCAGCACCCAAGGATCCTCCTCAACGATCCTGATGATGCCTGCAGCCTCACAACAAGGGACCCCTCCACCCGCAACCAGCTGAGGGTAAGATTTCCCGACGTCAAAAGACAACCCTGCCCCCGGCACCCCACACCTCCCTGTGCCCAGCTCCTGGGTGTCTACCTATCCTCCAAGATCCCAACTTACCTCTCGAAGTGGTGGTCGCACTTGAAGAATCTCTGTCCCAGAGCCTGCAGCCTTTGTTCAACTTCCAAGACTCCCATTGAATAACATTGGGCGCCCGAAGGCCCAAAAGCACCCTGCACCCAGCCGGCCGAGTGCCGCTGGAAGTGCAGCAACTACCCTACTCTACTTCCCCACTTGCCCTGTGTAAGTGACCAGGAGCTCCGCTCCCACAGCCGCGTGGTCTGCCTGCTAGCAGCCACCAACCAAAGGCCCCCTATCCACCATAGGATAACATTGGGCCTACTCACTCTGCACCCGACGGCCTAGGTGCCGCTGAGGGTGTAACAACTGTACTTACCTGATCCTGGGAGACCCCGAGTCTACCCCCAGAACCTTAACTTTGCCAGCCGAGTACTTACCCAAAAACCGATACCTAGATTTTCTCCATAGGGTAACATTGGCTGGGTTTCACTCAGAATTTCTTCTAAGTGTTGATTTTTCAAGCTTACAAGTATTCCTTAAAAATTGTCCAAAAACCTAAACCCTGGAGGACCTGCCTGCCTTGCTCATCTAAAGACTGGGTCTCCCATGAGCAGTGGTTCTGCTCAAACAGCAACAACCCCTTGTGCCAGCCAGGAACCGCGAATCCATCACACTCTGCACCTGCCGAGCCCGGCCCGTGCCTGAGTGGACAAAGACCACGAGGACGTCTCCCCGGCGACTGTGAACCGGAATCCAGCACCCAAGGATCCTCCTCGACAATCCTGACGACGCCTGCAGCCTCACAACAAGGGACCCCTCCAACTGCAACCAGCTGAGAGTAAGATTTCCCAACGTCAAAAGACAACCCTGCACCCGGCGGCCCACGCTCCCTGTGCCAGACTCCTGGGTGTCTACCTATCCTCCAAGATCCCAACTTACCTCTCGAAGTGGTGGTCGCACCTGAAGAATCTCCGTCCCCAAGCCTGCAGCCTTTGTTCAACTTCCAAGTCTCCCATTGAATAACATTGGGCACCGAAGGCCCAAAAGCAGCCTGCACCCAGCCGCCTGAGTGCCGCAGGAAGTGCAGCAACTACCCTACTCTACTTCCCCACTTGCCCTGTGTAAGTGACCAGGAGCTCCGCTCTCACAGCCGCGTGGTCTGCCTGCTAGCAGGTACCAACCAAAGGCCCCCTATCCGCCATAGGATAACATTGGGCCTACTCACTCTGCACCCACTGCCCTGTGCCGCTGAGGGTGTAACAACTGTACTTACCTGATCCTGGGAGACCCCTGAGTCTACCCTCCAGAACCTTAACTTTGCCAACCAAGTACTTACCCAAAGACCGATAACTTGATTTTCTCCATAGGGTAACATTGGCTGGCTTTCACTCAGAATTTCTTCTAAGTGTGGATTTTTCAAACTTACAAATATTCCTTAAAAATTGTCTGAAAATCAAAAACAAATTTACTCACCTGCAATCAGGAGAGATCCCAGTGCTGAATTTTTGAGCCCAGCACTGAACCTGAAAAGTAATTATAACCATGATTTACTGTTAACTCAATTTTCCTCCGTAGGAATACATTGCCTGGTTTTGACCAGAAAATCTTCTAAGTGTCAATTTTCCAAACTTACAAATATTCCTTAAAAATTGCCTGTATAACAAAAACGATTTCTTTCAACTGTTTACAGGAAATGCACCAGGGCTGAATCCAGGATCCAGCCCTGAGTTAGAAAAACATAAGTAAAGTGATTTATTGCATTTACTTAAAAACCTCCATTGAGCTCAATGATATTTTGTGTTTAAACTTGTGTTGCATATTGCAACAACTGTAACTATTGCATTTACAAGTCCACTGCTATTTGAAAGTATTCAATTGCAGCATCTCATTCTGAGAAAGTACTTATAATACCTACTGTGGTTCTAAAATACAGTAGCTATATATTTTAATACACAAAACAATTGGCCTAGAGTTTAGTTCTTGAGTGTGTAAGACCATTTGCTGACTGAGTGTGTACAACAAATGCTTTACACAGTCCTCTGATACTGCCTTACTGCTCGTCCAAACTACCACTTTAGAGAGTAAGGTTATATCTAACTTTAGCCAATGCCATACCTCTGGGGACTGTTGACTTTGTGCACACTGAACCTTACTTTGGTACAGCTTATAAAGAGCCACTTTCTTACAGTTGTCACACAGAGAGTATCCTTAAGCACCAATATTTTCAACATTTACACGATGCCGCTCACTAACATCATTTGATTAAAACATCACCATCATCTCCTACAATGATCACACCCAACTCATCTTCTCCCTGATGAACAAGACAAACACCAGCAAAACCAACTTCACCAACTGCATGAGCATAGTACCTGCGAACTAACAGCCTGAAACTCAACTCTGACAACACAGAAGTACTGGCCTTTGGCAACTAGAACTCCCTACGGCTTTCCACCTGGTGGCTGTCGAATCTAGAAGCAACAACCACATCCACAGACCACTCAAGTAGTCTAGGGAGCATCTTAGATGACGAGCTCAACACGACGGCTCAAGTCAATTCAAAGTTCACCTTCTTCTTCTACATCCATCGCGTGCAGCAAAAGGTCTTCTAATAGTTGCCTCAGAGCACTAAACAAAACATCATGCAAACAGTCATCACCAGGAAGCTGGACTACGGCAACACTCTCTACGCTGGGATCTCCCAACTACTCCTACACAAATGCCATACCATCCAAAATGCTGCAGCAAGACACGTACTCGACCTCCCATGCTACAACCACTTCACACCGCACCTCAGAAAGCTTCACTGGCTCTCCATTCACAAGCGCAGCCAATCCAAATTTCTCATGCGCACATACAAATCCATACACAACACAGGACCAGAATAACTGAACAGCAGCATACACTTTCACCAATCCACTAGACACCTAAGCTCTGCCTCTCTCTTACTTGCACACACTCTCCGGATCCGCAAAAGCAAACCTTGAGGTTGCTCATTCTCCTATATCACACCCAAGACATGGAATGACCTCCTTCAACACATCACAGCCTCCTCCTCATTTCTTGAGTTCTGCAAGAACTAGGCAATACGCCTACTTCTGGTTTAAACCGCACAACTTTGTTCCGCACGTGGCGGTTGAGGAGGGGGACGCTCATCCGGTACCTTTGAGTGGCATTATCACTCACACTGCCAGACAGACGCCCAGAATAGAGATCAACACTCTGGATGTCACTATCGCAGCCTGGCAGGAGATCGGGAAGCGCACGCAGAAATTACTGTTGTATGCGCCTGTGATGCCTATCGCTGGACATGCAGCCTTGTCTGTGGTGCAGGCGCATGGTCTCATCACAGCTTTGAGAGATGTGGGTATCACAACCATGAAGGATCTGTATCCTGAAGGGAAATAAATCACTTGGCAGAGCTAGAGTATATTCAACAACCAACACTATTGTTTCAATACACCTGTTATAGGTTACTTAGGGCTATGCAAGACCACTACGCATCTTTCCCTAACGAACCGACACCATTGCATGCATTACAACTAGTGATAGTGTCTCCCCACTGGAAAAAACCTGATTACCAAACTGTACAGAGCAGTTCAGGCGGAAACTCCCAGAGGTGTTGACCGCAGTCTAGAACGCTGGAACTCTCTGGTCGCCCCCCCATTACAGATAAAGTCCGGGGTCACATTTGTGCACTGACGGGACAACTGACGTCCAATAGCAATCTGAGGATAATTCACCTAAAATTCATACGCCTAAAAAATTACATAGAATGGGCCAACGAGAATCAAATTGTTGTACACGGTGTGGACAGGCTGGTGCAGACTTTTATCATCTAGCATGGCAGTGTGGCCGGGTGAGTAAATATTGGGAGGGCGTCCTGGCTCTTTTGGGCACTATGACAGGGTTGGAAATTCAGTGTACACCGCTGTCGTGCCTTTTAGGGTATGTCCCTCGGATCAGGGCTGTGTTGGGGAGATTTGTGAGAGTGGCCCTATTGCTGGCAAAAAGACGGGTGCTATTCATGTGGGACAGCCGCCTGAGTCCCAAGACTAATCTGTGGCTGAAGGACATGGTCTACTGTCGTGAACAACTTGAACTATATGCCAAAGAACTGCCGGGTTCGTCCAGACCCAAGGACATATGGGCTCCTCTGAGGGAATACTTCCTGGCTCAACAAGAATTGGGCTCAGATTGAAGCTTTGTTAAGGTGATGAAGAAGCTGGACCTGTGGATGCCTTGCTATAATGTTTTGATGGTATTGTGGGTGGCTAACGGTTGTATCTCTACTGCACACTGACTAATGACGTTTATTGTACAAGTACGGCTGATTTTCTGTTGGTATTGTTTGTTTGTTTTTTGTTTCCTTATCTCCTTTTGTATTCTACTAGCATTTGTGTGTATGTATGCTATGATATGGCATTGTATGCCGGATGTATAATTTTTGAAATGCTCAATAAACAAAACAAAAAAAAACTAGGACGTCCACTGGGGGTGACCAAAAGAAATGGGTCAACATACCTCCCCAGAAGAAAGATAGTTAACCCCTCAAGGATAAGAGTAAGGAGTCCCAGGTAGCCCCCCAAAAACATGTCCAGGAGGGAGAGCCCAAAGACACCTCTCAAACTAAACCAGGGTACCAAGGTGGGAATTAGGATCTCAACAGAATATGGTGTCACAACTGTCAGAAGTGAGAACATCATACCAAGGAACCTAGCTGCCCTAAAAACAAGGTCCCTAGTACAGCTCCAGGGGTGACTAGTGTAGCCCCAGGAGTTGCCAGTGTAGCATGGGAGGATGGCTCCTCAGATGAGGAAGTACTCCTAGCCTTCAACTGGAGAATGGGCCCAAAAGGTAAGCTGGACATTCCAGAGGGGAGTAGACACTTTCACCACCTACTGGTGAATGGATTCCCAGCCACTGCCCTGAGAGATACCTGTGCAGGTCACACTGTGGGGCATGACAGGTTAGTTCTCCCAAACCAGTTCATCCCAGGGGAGACCAGAAGAGTAAGGGCTGTCCCAGGGGGATTCACAGTTAGACCTGTGGCTATAGTGCCCCTAGAGATAGGAGGGTCCCTTAGATGGAGAAAGGTGGTAGTCAGTACAAACCACCCCCTTGATTGTCTTCTGGGGAATGACCACTTACAAGTACTGGCTCCATGCCAGGCCTCACCCAAGAAACCTGGGGGGGCTCAACCTGCAGTCAGTGCAGGTAAGCCCCAAAAGAGTAAGAAGAAACAAAGCAGGAAAGGAGGGTAGCTGTTAGCCACAGGCACTGGTAAAGTTACCCCTAGCCAACAAAAAGACCTGACTACTCTGGCAACTGTCCAGTCTGAGTTGGTGGCTCCTCAGCTGACAGAACAAAGGGTAGGAAAAAGATGTTCACTATCAAGTGGGGTGCCCCCCCTCCCTAGAACAGCAGACAGGCCTCCCAAACCCAAAGAAGCCTGTAAGTTAGCTAATTCCACTGTCAGGGAAGGGTGTGGTTCTGGGCACTGACAGTTTGTCAGTAGCTTCTGCTGGGTGTTAGCCTTCATGCCAGCACTGTCCTTGGCATGGTGGCCTAGCTCCCTGCCAAATAGCAAGTCAGGCACCCTGACCCTATTGGTCATGGTGGGGTTGATCAAGCTGTGGGTAACCTCTGTGGGTAAGCTGGGCCTTGCCCTGGCTAAATTAGAATTTACAAAGGGTAGCACCTCTGAACCCAAACTAAACAGATGGGATGGAAAGTTAGGAAAGGAGGATTGGGAATTAGGTCTTAAAACTGTTAAGGTAGATCAGCTCCCTGAAGGGACTGACCTGGACAGAAGGATGTAAGGCAGGGTTGGCCCTGCAACTTTCAAACCACTGTCCCTACTTTTCCTAGGCTGAAAGACTAGCAAGACTCTCCCAGCAATGGCTGAGTCTCCTGGCCTTTGGGCTGGGGGGGGGGGGGGGGGGGGGGTGGGACACTTGTGTGAGGAAGTGGGTTTCTGTTGCAATCCCCCCACCTCCCTTTCTTTACTAGATTTCTGATGCACTTTGACTTGTTGTACCCTGGGTCCCTGCCAATCAGGCTCCCAGGGCCTTTGTTCTTTCCCCCAAAACCAAAACCAAAATTGGCATATCTGTCTGGCCACAGGTCAGCCCCTGGTAAATGGTACCAAAGGTATCCAGGGAACTGTGACCAGGGAAGGCCCCTAAGGGCTGCAGCACGTATTGTGCCACCCTTAGAGGCCCTGTCCCCTGACACACACACTGTGTCTTTGTGCAGAACAAAAACAGAGAGTCGACATTGCACACATCCCTGTGTGCCATGCCCACAAACCCACTACCCTGGCATACCTCAGTCACCCCTCTAGCTGGGTGCACTATGCCAGTGGTGTGAGCACAGGTGCATGAGCCCTGTACCCCTACAGTACCCAGGGCCATTCCTGGGCACTGTAAGTGCAGTGATGCCATTAAGAGTATATGGTGCTGGGAGGTTGTCATCGCGAACTCCAGAGCACCATAATAGCTAAACTGAAGACTGAGAAGTTTGGTATAAAACTTCTCAGCACATTAAACACACACTGATGCCAGTGTGGGCTTTAATTTAAAATGCACACCAGAGGGCAACTTAGAGTTGCCCCCTGAAACTAACCTACAACCCGTGTCCTGACTGAGAGGCTGCCACCCAGCAGACATGTTTCTGGACCCCTGGGAAGAGAGACCTCTGCTCTTTTGGGCCTGCAACAATGCACATCCTGGGACGAGGTGCTAGGTAGCCTCCTCAGGATGGTCATGGGGCGCTTCAAAGGCATGCCGCCTTTGTGAGCTTCCCCAGCCACTTGCTGTACTCAGCAACTGGCCCCCACCAGTTCTGACCCCCACTCTGGCGGGAAGACAGAAGGAAAAAACAAAGGAAGTAAAGGAGGTGTGCCAGCCTCTGCCAACCCCACCCCTCAGGTGGGGGAGGATGAGGTAAAGCTCAACCACGGGCTCTAGCCATTTTGAGAATGGGGAGCCCTACCCAATTAGAGCTAGGCTCCTGCCCCCCTCCCACTGGAGAGTGGCAGGATAGTGGGTGTACTCACCCCAGGACAGGGACCCATTGGTCCCTGCCCTTGCCCTACTGGTAACGCCCTAAATTTAGTATTTAGGGGCACCCTGAACCTTCCTTCCTCAGATCCCGATTTGAAAACAAGAAAAAACAAGAAGAAAGAAGACCTGCTGTGCAGCTGCTAACAAGAGGACGACACCAACTGACTTGGCCCCAGCCCTACCAGCCTGTTGATCCTGGAGCCTGCTCCTGCTAAAACCCCGGCGTTTCCTGCGGACAGCAACCTCAAAAACCCTGGAGGACCTGCCTGCCTTGCTCATGTAAAGACTGGGACTCCCATGATCAGTGGTTCTGCCAGCCAGGAACCGCGAATCCAGCACACTCTGCACCCGCCGAGCCCGGCCCGTGCCTGAGCGGACAAAGAACACAAGGACGTCCCCCTGGTGACTGTGACCCGGAATCCAGCACCCAAGGATCCTCCTCAACGATCCTGATGATGCCTGCAGCCTCACAACAAGGGACCCCTCCACCCGCAACCAGCTGAGGGTAAGATTTCCCGACGTCAAAAGACAACCCTGCCCCCGGCACCCCACACCTCCCTGTGCCCAGCTCCTGGGTGTCTACCTATCCTCCAAGATCCCAACTTACCTCTCGAAGTGGTGGTCGCACTTGAAGAATCTCTGTCCCAGAGCCTGCAGCCTTTGTTCAACTTCCAAGACTCCCATTGAATAACATTGGGCGCCCGAAGGCCCAAAAGCACCCTGCACCCAGCCGGCCGAGTGCCGCTGGAAGTGCAGCAACTACCCTACTCTACTTCCCCACTTGCCCTGTGTAAGTGACCAGGAGCTCCGCTCCCACAGCCGCGTGGTCTGCCTGCTAGCAGCCACCAACCAAAGGCCCCCTATCCACCATAGGATAACATTGGGCCTACTCACTCTGCACCCGACGGCCTAGGTGCCGCTGAGGGTGTAACAACTGTACTTACCTGATCCTGGGAGACCCCGAGTCTACCCCCAGAACCTTAACTTTGCCAGCCGAGTACTTACCCAAAAACCGATACCTAGATTTTCTCCATAGGGTAACATTGGCTGGGTTTCACTCAGAATTTCTTCTAAGTGTTGATTTTTCAAGCTTACAAGTATTCCTTAAAAATTGTCCAAAAACCTAAACCCTGGAGGACCTGCCTGCCTTGCTCATCTAAAGACTGGGTCTCCCATGAGCAGTGGTTCTGCTCAAACAGCAACAACCCCTTGTGCCATCCAGGAACCGCGAATCCATCACACTCTGCACCTGCCGAGCCCGGCCCGTGCCTGAGTGGACAAAGACCACGAGGACGTCTCCCCGGCGACTGTGAACCGGAATCCAGCACCCAAGGATCCTCCTCGACAATCCTGACGACGCCTGCAGCCTCACAACAAGGGACCCCTCCAACTGCAACCAGCTGAGAGTAAGATTTCCCAACGTCAAAAGACAACCCTGCACCCGGCGGCCCACGCTCCCTGTGCCAGACTCCTGGGTGTCTACCTATCCTCCAAGATCCCAACTTACCTCTCGAAGTGGTGGTCGCACCTGAAGAATCTCCGTCCCCAAGCCTGCAGCCTTTGTTCAACTTCCAAGTCTCCCATTGAATAACATTGGGCACCGAAGGCCCAAAAGCAGCCTGCACCCAGCCGCCTGAGTGCCGCAGGAAGTGCAGCAACTACCCTACTCTACTTCCCCACTTGCCCTGTGTAAGTGACCAGGAGCTCCGCTCTCACAGCCGCGTGGTCTGCCTGCTAGCAGGTACCAACCAAAGGCCCCCTATCCGCCATAGGATAACATTGGGCCTACTCACTCTGCACCCACTGCCCTGTGCCGCTGAGGGTGTAACAACTGTACTTACCTGATCCTGGGAGACCCCTGAGTCTACCCTCCAGAACCTTAACTTTGCCAACCAAGTACTTACCCAAAGACCGATAACTTGATTTTCTCCATAGGGTAACATTGGCTGGCTTTCACTCAGAATTTCTTCTAAGTGTGGATTTTTCAAACTTACAAATATTCCTTAAAAATTGTCTGAAAATCAAAAACAAATTTACTCACCTGCAATCAGGAGAGATCCCAGTGCTGAATTTTTGAGCCCAGCACTGAACCTGAAAAGTAATTATAACCATGATTTACTGTTAACTCAATTTTCCTCCGTAGGAATACATTGCCTGGTTTTGACCAGAAAATCTTCTAAGTGTCAATTTTCCAAACTTACAAATATTCCTTAAAAATTGCCTGTATAACAAAAACGATTTCTTTCAACTGTTTACAGGAAATGCACCAGGGCTGAATCCAGGATCCAGCCCTGAGTTAGAAAAACATAAGTAAAGTGATTTATTGCATTTACTTAAAAACCTCCATTGAGCTCAATGATATTTTGTGTTTAAACTTGTGTTGCATATTGCAACAACTGTAACTATTGCATTTACAAGTCCACTGCTATTTGAAAGTATTCAATTGCAGCATCTCATTCTGAGAAAGTACTTATAATACCTACTGTGGTTCTAAAATACAGTAGCTATATATTTTAATACACAAAACAATTGGCCTAGAGTTTAGTTCTTGAGTGTGTAAGACCATTTGCTGACTGAGTGTGTACAACAAATGCTTTACACAGTCCTCTGATACTGCCTTACTGCTCGTCCAAACTACCACTTTAGAGAGTAAGGTTATATCTAACTTTAGCCAATGCCATACCTCTGGGGACTGTTGACTTTGTGCACACTGAACCTTACTTTGGTACAGCTTATAAAGAGCCACTTTCTTACAGTTGTCACACAGAGAGTATCCTTAAGCACCAATATTTTCAACATTTACACGATGCCGCTCACTAACATCATTTGATTAAAACATCACCATCATCTCCTACAATGATCACACCCAACTCATCTTCTCCCTGATGAACAAGACAAACACCAGCAAAACCAACTTCACCAACTGCATGAGCATAGTACCTGCGAACTAACAGCCTGAAACTCAACTCTGACAACACAGAAGTACTGGCCTTTGGCAACTAGAACTCCCTACGGCTTTCCACCTGGTGGCTGTCGAATCTAGAAGCAACACCCACATCCACAGACCACTCAAGTAGTCTAGGGAGCATCTTAGATGACGAGCTCAACACGACGGCTCAAGTCAATTCAAAGTTCACCTTCTTCTTCTACATCCATCGCGTGCAGCAAAAGGTCTTCTAATAGTTGCCTCAGAGCACTAAACAAAACATCATGCAAACAGTCATCACCAGGAAGCTGGACTACGGCAACACTCTCTACGCTGGGATCTCCAAACTACTCCTACACAAATGCCATACCATCCAAAATGCTGCAGCAAGACACGTACTCGACCTCCCATGCTACAACCACTTCACACCGCACCTCAGAAAGCTTCACTGGCTCTCCATTCACAAGCGCAGCCAATCCAAATTTCTCATGCGCACATACAAATCCATACACAACACAGGACCAGAATAACTGAACAGCAGCATACACTTTCACCAATCCACTAGACACCTAAGCTCTGCCTCTCTCTTACTTGCACACACTCTCCGGATCCGCAAAAGCAAACCTTGAGGTTGCTCATTCTCCTATATCACACCCAAGACATGGAATGACCTCCTTCAACACATCACAGCCTCCTCCTCATTTCTTGAGTTCTGCAAGAAGTTGAAGACCTATCATCTTGGGACCACACACCAACACACCTTGTTATGGGCTTGGATACCCTCTTGAGTGATTAGTGTGCTATACAAATCCACATAACATAAAATTGCGCACCCCTCAGCGGCTATACCACTCATTGTGCTCGCTATAGGAAAAAGTGAAAGGAACATAAAAGAGGGCCAACATTTAGAGTTACGTTGGAGGGGAGGTAAAAGACATAATACTGTTAAACAAATATTATCTCGTCTAATATGCTGTGCAAAGTGCTTTGTGAGGAGGCACACAATTTTAAACTACGGGTGCCATAAATGCTAGTGAAAGCTGTGCGCCAAATCTCCCTTTGTGCATACTGCAGAATGACATACAACTCGCTGTGCACCTTGCAAGAGGCCATATATTTCATTCTGAAAGCTGCAGCGACCATACCTTTCATAGTGTCTGCGGGTGCAGGTGGCTGCACTGGTGCTCTCTGGGCTGCCTCCCAACTCATCATACACATTTTTCCACAGGCGGCGTCCGGTGACCTGGGTTTGGACACATTTGTTTGTATTTATTGAAATGTGAAGCCAGTCAAATATAAGTGCTGTACATAGTAAAGCGCTAGAAAAGATATACTGGTAATAGGGGATGATACATAAGGTTTGAGAAAAGAATCAGAGACATGCCAAGTGCCTCTAAGCTAGGAGATATAAAAATATTGGGTACTCAAGGGTAGTTTTAATCCTGCAGAAGTTATGATAGTGACTAAAGCCCTATGCATTGTCCCAGTGAGGTGGGGGCGGGGGGATATGTGCTGGAGACTGAGGAACTTTGTATATGTCAAAGCATAAACTGACAGTCAAGGGGGCTTTGTATATTCCAGAACAGAGGATGCCTGGCTTCTACCCCAGCTATCAAAAAAGCAAGAAGAGGTGGACGCTCCTTTAGCATTAAAATAACAATGCTGTGTAAACTTTTCCATTAGCTATTCGATTGACAGAAAATGAGCTATGCTTCCAGAAAGCAATCAAAACTTGGCTCTTTAAATAATTTAGCCTTAATGGGCTCTTCCTATTCTGGTATGATGTTAACTCTTACTCGGCGCTGGGATTTCTCCGGGTCTCCATGCACTCTATAAGTGATAGAAATAGAATAGAATAGGCTGACAGTGATGGGGACTGAGAGCCTTTGTATATGTCTGGGATGGCCTGATAATGTTCAGGATGGAGGCTCTTTGTATAAATCAAAGCAGAAACTAACAGAACTGGAGACTGAGGGCCCTTTGTATATCTCAGGTCAGAGTCTGACAGTCATGGGGACTGGGGTCCTTTGTATATTGCAGGACTGAGAGTGTCTTTGATGGGGGCCCAGGGACCTTTATTATATCCTAGGGCAGAGACTGACATTGCTGGGTATTAAGGCCCTTTGTATTTGTCAGTGCAGAGGCTGACAATGCAGGGGACTAATGCCCTCTTTATCTCTTAGGGTGTAATCTGACTCCACGCCACTCCACTATATGCCTATTCATTCAACCCTACACCACTATATACCACTCCACTTTACTCCACTCTAAACCACTTCACTTTATGCCACTCCACTCAATTCCACTCTATTGTATGCCACTCCACGCCATTCTATGCTACTCCTCTCTATGCCACTTCACTCCACACACTCTTCTCTATGCCTTGTCAACTCTATTACTCTACACCACTCCATGCCACCCTACAGCACTCTACTCTATGCCACTCTACCCTGCACCACTCTTCTTTCTGAAAAGATTGAACTTCTATCAGCCTCCTAGGTCGCTTCGGTCCTCTTCACTGGCCTTGGTTCCTGTCCTGACAATCAGGCGAGCGTGCATTGGTGGACGCTCTTTTAAACGTCTTGCACCCCAATTGTGGAATGCCCTGCCCCTGTCCTTACGGAAGACCGATAATCTTTTGGCCTTTAGGAAAGATCTCAAGACATGGCTATTCGGACAGTAAGCTTGCTACCCTCTCCTGCTCTGTGCCTTTTGGTCTATAGCGCCGGGACACTCTTCTTGAGTAGCTGAGCGCTTTAAAAAATCCAATTTAACATAACATAACATAACATAACACTCTACTGCACGCCACTCCACTGTGTATCACTCTACTGTGAGCCACTCCCCTCTACGCCACTCGACTGTACTCTATATCGCTCTACTCTCCCTAACTCCATTCTACTCTACGCTACTCTACACCACACCACTCCATGCCACTCTACTCCCCTCCACGCCACTCTACTCCTCTCCACTCTTCCCTGTGCCACTCTACTGTATGCCACACCACTAACTTTAAGCTATGCTGAACAGCAGCCACATAACTGTACAACAAGGCTAAAAGACATTGGAAAAGTTGATTGCTCTCACAAATGCGGGTTTACCAATGCTTGTTACATTCAGTGTTGAGATTGACTATGAGGGGGTCTGAGGTACCCTTTGTATATCTGATGGTAAATGATGATAGTGCTGGTTACTTAAGCCTGGGCATTCAAGGCATGGTAGCGTGTATCTGAAAGAAACACGTTAGTGTTAGATTCCTTACCTTAGAATATCCCCAGGCGTCAGTCTGGATCCGGAAACTTTTGCGTAGCAGTACCCCTGCGCGTCGGTAGGCGTCGTCTGCAGGCGTCCCCTGCGGCTCCGCGTCCGTCGTCGGCGTCGTGCGCCGTGATGACGTCGCTGGAGTACATAGACGCCGCCTCGGCGCGCTGACGTCAGTTCTTCTTTTTTCCGCGCCAGTGGACGCAGATCTGAAGAGCAGTACTCCGGTCTTTGACCAAGTCGCTCCGGAAGTCGACGCCACTCGTCATCCTCGTCAGGTAAGAAGCACAAGAAGTCGGGGCGTCGTCATCGTACCCCCGACTCCCCCCGACGCTCGCGCGATGCGGCCGGGGGCTCGGGTGACCCCAACCCCGCGGCTCCGCGAGAGTCGCCGGCGCGGCCTGCCTCATACCCTCCGGTCCCTGGGCATGGTGCGACGCCTGAGGAGATCGAAGCGTTCCTCATGGCCATGAGGGCGCTCGCTTCTCCGACGGGGCCTACGGCGCCTTCGGGCCCAGTGCTACCGTCTGGGGGCCCTGGCGGTTCGGGTGTCCCTGCCTCGGCGCCGTCGGGTGCTCCGGCCCCGGCGCCGCCGACGGCTCCGACCCCGGCGCCGCAGGGGCCTTCGG
Source organism: Lissotriton vulgaris (assembly GCF_964263255.1). NCBI lineage: Eukaryota > Metazoa > Chordata > Amphibia > Caudata > Salamandridae > Lissotriton > Lissotriton vulgaris. The sequence goes on along the minus strand of NC_141699.1, from coordinate 361,160,965 downwards.
GATCGGCGCCGGCTGGTCTTCCGGCCTCCCCGGCGCCGTTGCCATCGGGGTTACCCCCGACGCCGCCCCCGCGCGGCGCCGGTTCTCCGCTGCCGGTTCCGGCCGGCGGTGGGGTTCCGACGCCGGCTCCGGGCGGCGCCGTCCCCTTACCTTCTCCGACGCCGGACGCGGCGCCGGACGGGCGTCGATCGACGCCGGTCCCGGCGCCGATGGGGCCCATGAACCCCGAGGAGCCGGTCTTCATCATTGACTCCGAATACGGAGAGGATGAGGAGTACGGTGAAGGTTGGGAGGGGTCCGAGGACCCTCTGGCTCGCGAGTGCCAGTATGACCCGGACTGGACAGGTGACTTGGGGGATGCCAGTGGTTTGGACGACTCCCCTAACCCTGGTTTGATCTCTCCTCCAACCGTGGCATCGGTGGAGGGAGCTGCCTATTCTGTGGTGCTGATGAGGGCTGCCAAGGCCTTAAACCTTGAGCTCCCCGTCGCGGCCGTGAGGCCTAACATCCTCACCGAGGTCTTCAAACCGCAGTCATGCCCATTGGAGCCTCTGCTGCCGTTTAATGAAGGCGTGTCTGACGTTCTGTTGGGCACGTGGTCCAGGCCCGCTTCAGGTGCGCCTGTTGATCGGAACGTGGCCAGGCGCCACCGTCCTTGTCCGGACGACCCCAAGTACCTGTCTACCCACCCCACTCCTGAGAGTCTGGTGATCCAGGCCTCGACCTCCCAGTCCGCATTCCCGTCGGCCCCGCCCGACCGGGAATCCAAGAGGTATGACCAGTTTGGCAAAAAGGTCTTCTCGTCCATTAGTTTGGGCCTGCGGTCTTGCAACACCGCCTGCCTCTTGGGCCGCTACACCCACTCTGTGTGGGATACGGTCGCGGAGCTGCTGCCAGAATGCCCCATGGAGGTGCGGGCAAAGCTCGGTCAAGCTGTAGCTGAGGGCCGAGATGCAGCGAAATATTCAATTCGGTGTGGTCTTGATACGACCGACTCGCTGGGCAGGGCTATGTCTACGACGGTGGCGATCCGTCGTCACGCCTGGCTGAGATCCGCCAATTTTTCGGCTGATGTCCAAAATACACTGATGGACATGCCGTTTGATGGCTGTCACCTGTTCGGTGACAAAGCGGACCACGCGCTGGAACGCTTCAAGGACTCCAGGGTCACGGCCAAGTCCTTGGGTCTCTCGACCCAGCGTCAGCAACCGGGTTCGTTTCGTCCCTTTCGTGGCCAAGGAAGGGGCGCCCCCACACGTGCTGCCAGCCACGCGCCGCAACAATCCTTCCAACGCGGTGACGGCCGTGGAAACCGCCGTGGTGGCGGTCGGGGACAACGGCGGGGTCAGACCACACCTTCCCCCGCAGCATCTACCCCAAAATCCTCCTAGTCCGTGCTTTCGGCCCCATGTGACGCCAGTGGGTGGCAGGGTTCGCCATCACCACGCTCACTGGCGCACGATCACTTCGGACAGGTGGGTGCTGCAAATTGTCCGAAGGGGCTACTCCCTCCCCTTCGAGACCTCTCCTCCAGCCATGCCACCGCAGAACCACCGTGTGTCGGGGGACCACTTGACACTTCTGCAGGAGGAAGTTACGGCCCTCTTGGCCAAGGGGGCCATCGAGCGCGTTCCTGGGCCAGAAGTAGGGCGTGGTTGTTATTCCCACTACTTTCTGGTGCCCAAGAAGGACAAGGGGGGCCTACGTCCTATCTTGGATCTAAGGAACGTCAACGGCTTCCTCCGGAAGGAGAAGTTCAAGATGTTGACGTTAGCTCAGGTCTTGGCTGCTCTAGACCCGCAAGATTGGTTGGTAGCGTTGGACTTGCAGGACGCCTATTTTCACATCCCCGTCCTGCCGGCCCACCGGCGTTACCTGCAGTTCACGGTAGGCCAGGAGCACTTTCAGTTTATCGTGCTCCCCTTCGGCCTTACCAGCGCCCCACGGGTGTTCACAAAGGTGATGGCGGTGGTCGCAGCCCATCTGCGCAGGTTAGGGGTTTCAGTCTTCCCCTACCTAGACGACTGGTTGTTGAAGGCGGGCTCGCCCCAGACAGTCGTCCACCACCTTCAGATGACGGCAGACCTCTTGCACGGCCTGGGGTTCTCCATCAACGTGCCGAAATCACACCTGTGTCCCTCTCAAAAGCTCCTTTTCATCGGAGCGGTTCTGGACTCGGCGCAGTTTCGGGTTTATCCTCCGGAACGGCGGGTTCGGGATATTCAGGCTTTGATTCCCATCTTTCAGCCGCTATCCCGAGTCTCGGTCAGGTTGACGCTGCGGCTGCTGGGACTGATGGCTTCCTGCATCCTTCTGGTGCATCACGCCAGGTGGCGGATGCGGGCTCTGCAGTGGGACCTGAAGTTTCAGTGGGCCCAGCATCAGGGCAACTTGTCCGACCACGTCTTGATCTCGGAGGGCACTGCGAGACAACTGCAGTGGTGGCTTACGGACCGCGATTGGGTCAGGGGCAAGTCCCTCTCCCTTCCCCAACCGGAGCACGTTGTCGTGACGGACGCGTCCCTCCAGGGCTGGGGTGGCCACTTGGGAGAGGCAGAGATCAGGGGCATCTGGTCTCCGGCGGAGTCCCGGCTCCATATCAATCTGTTGGAGCTGCGGGCGATTCGTCTGGCACTGAAGGCATTCCTCCCCTTTGTCAACGGGAGTGTGGTGCAGGTGTTCACCGACAACACCACCGCCATGTGGTACTGCAACAAACAGGGCGGAGTGGGGTCGTGGACCCTTTGCCAGGAGGCTCTGCGCCTCTGGCAATGGCTGGAACGTCAGGGCGTGACTCTGACGGTTCAACACCTGGCAGGTTCTCTGAACGCCAGGGCGGACGAACTCAGCCGTCGGTGCTCGATGGATCACGAATGGCGTCTGAACTCGGACGTGGCGCAAGGCATCTTTCTGCAATGGGGAGAGCCTTGGTTAGATCTATTCGCCACAGAAGAGAACGCGCAATGTCATCAGTTCTGCGCGTTGGAGTTTCCAAGACGGCACTCGCACGGCGACGCCTTTCGGCGCGAGTGGAGTTGCGGTCTGTTATACGCCTTTCCGCCTATACCACTTCTGCCCAGAGTGCTGAAGAAGATCAGGCGCGACCGGGCCCAAGTTATCCTTGTGGCTCCGGACTGGGCTCGAAGGTACTGGTATCCCGAGCTACTCAGCATGTCAGTCGGTCCCCCGATCCGCCTGCCCCTTCAGGAGGACCTTCTGTCGCAGCAGCAGGGGACGGTCCTCCACCCGAACCTGTCCAGTCTCCACCTCCATGCTTGGAGATTGAGCGGCGGCAGTTGAGGCCATTTGACTTGCCTCCTGAAGTCTGTGATGTTATTCTGGCAGCCAGGCGTCCCTCCACTAAGTCGGTATACGCCTGTCGGTGGAACAGATTTGTGGCATGGTGCACAGCAAAGGCTGTGGATCCTCTTTCTGCCCCTCTTTCGGAGGTTCTTCTGTTTCTTCTTTCTCTTGCCCAGCAGGGCTCTGCTCTGGGCACTATCAAGGGCTACCTTTCTGCCCTTTCAGCCTTTTTGAGGCTTCCTGATCAGCCTTCTTTGTTCAAATCCCCGATTGTAACTCGATTCTTGAAAGGCATCACTCACATGTTTCCACCTGTTCCGTTTGTGATGCCTCAGTGGGATTTGAACCTGGTTCTAACTTTCCTGATGTGTGCTCCCTTTGAGCCCCTTCATTCTTGCCCTCTCCGTCTCCTGACTTTAAAGACGGCTTTCCTGGTTGCCATCACCTCTGCCAGGAGGGTGAGTGAGCTCCAGGCTCTTTCTGTCCAACCTCCTTTCCTGTCCATTCATCCTGACAAGGTGGTTCTGAGGACTAGACCTTCTTTCCTGCCCAAGGTTGTTTCGGCCTTTCACATCGGGCAGTCCATCACCCTCCCTTCCTTCTTCCCGCCTCCGCATCCTTCAAAGGATGAAGAGCGGCTCCATCGTCTGGACCCAAAACGTGCGCTTTCATTTTACATGGATCGCACACGCCAGTTCCGGGTGGATGACCAACTGTTTGTTGGCTACGTGGGTGCGAAGAAGGGACGGGCGGTTTGTAAACGAACCATCTCTCGATGGGTCGTCCTCTGCATCAAAGCGTGCTACTCTTTGGCTCGGAAGGAGCCTCCTGTTGGGCTGAGGGCCCATTCCACTCGGGCCACGGCGGCTACTACTGCCCTGGGCCGGGGAGTCCCCTTGCAGGACATTTGCCAGGCGGCTACGTGGGCCTCGCTGCACACCTTTGCGAGGCACTACTGCCTGGACAGTCAAGTCCGGAGGGATGGCTTCTTTGGCCGTTCTGTCCTCCAGGACTTTCTGGTGTAGTTTTGTATTGGTTCGCAGACCCACCACCGGGGTTGGTATTGCTGGGGTATGTATTCTAAGGTAAGGAATCTAACACTAACGTGTTTCTTTCAGATGAACAAGTTACTTACCTTCGGTAACGATATATCTGTAAGAAACATTAGTTAGTGTTAGATTCCTTACCGAACCCACCCATCCTCCCCGTTCTGCGAACTGATACCTAGGGTTAAGGTCATCCCTTTCAGGGCCCTAGTTTGTACATGGCACCAGTGTTGGTTCTCTCATGGCTCTGCGTCTCCTGGCGCGGAACAGCTGTGTGCAAAGAACTGACGTCAGCGCGCGGAGGCGGCGTCTATGTACTCCAGCGACGTCATCACGGCGCACGACGCCGACGACGGACGCGGAGCCGCAGGGGACGCCTGCAGACGACGCCTACCGACGCGCAGGGGTACTGCTACGCAAAAGTTTCCGGATCCAGACTGACGCCTGGGGATATTCTAAGGTAAGGAATCTAACACTAACTAATGTTTCTTACAGATATATCGTTACCGAAGGTAAGTAACTTGTTCGACAGTATAAGTGGTGGGAATCCTCTATAACCAGGATATGGACGGCCAACACTGCAAGCGGGCTGAAAAAGATGTGGTGGGACCCAATGCTTCTCTAATGTATAAATGATTGGGCAAGTGGCCTACCACACATTAAGAAGGGGGTGGCCTCAAACGTGTAGGTAGAATCCTGTGTCTGGTCATTTTTTGCAGTACTTTCATTTGAATTAAGTATGACTGAAATCAGCAAAGCAGTGATTTAATAGTGTAAATATCACTGGCGTTCAATGGCATTAATAAATATGGCAAAATATTATTTTGTTTTAACAAAGTCAGGACGCGTTATGTGATCTACAAAACCTGTCGAACTCATATAGAACTTTCATGATAGTGTCACAAAATAGTTCATGAAGCATTGCGACATCGTAATGAAAGCTCCTCAGCCTCCAGGAATCAACCAACATGCCTTTTATGTCGATCATTTTGCTTGAAAATATTGCCCATAGTACCAGTTCAATAATGGTCCAAGACATAGAATATTGAATGTCAATGCTACAGGACATTATCATACACAATAATGCCTATATTAGTGTTGAGAAACTGGACATTGGTAACCTCCTCTCATCCCGCGTGTAGCAGTATCTGTGGACACTACCAGGGGTGGACTGATCTGTAGGGCCATCAGGCAGTACCTGAGGGGCTGGTCTGATAGGTCAGTGTGTGGCCATATTTTGGGAGGATTGTGAGCCTGTCTTATGGTCTAATGTGCCAGTTTTTACCGTTAATTTCCCTGATGTTACCACAAGCATTGCCTGTTGCAAGCACAAATGCCTCTAGTCTCCCATACCTTGCTAAACACCTATACCACGTGTCTTTACAAATTCAAAAATGCAATATTTGCAAATCTGGGCCACTATTTTAGCTATCTGATTCACTAATGAAGGCCACTTTTATTTTGGTGCCCAGACCTATTTCCTTTTCCTGTTCGCCCCTGAACACTACAGCTGCCCACTGCACATGGAAGTTGCTTGAGGGGTCTGAGAGAGACAGGAAAGGGAGGGTGGGGGGTGAGTGCCCTCGATATCTGTCTATTGAAGGTTAGGTTGCCTAGTGGAAGACTCAGCCTAGGTGGTACACCTGCTTGGCTTCCTTTCCACGTGACAATCCAAGAATCAAGTACACATCAGCAACAAGGAACTCTAAGGGCCCAATTCACAAAGGTAAACTGAGACGGAAGTCTAACTTAATGACTTTCAGTATTCACAAAGGGCATTTATGAATAGTAAAGTTCGACGTTTGACTCAGTTAAACTTAAGTTTTTGTCTTAAGTTTAACTGAGACCAACAGGTTAAACTTAAGACCAAAACTTAAGTTTAACTTAGACAAAAGTCTATTTTTACTACTCATAAATGCCCTTTGTGTACACTGAAAGTTGTTAAGTTAGACTTTTGTCGCAGTTTACCTTTGTGACTCAGGCCCCAAGTGAAATGTGTATGTCCTCCATCACCTGTGTGGCTGATACAAGATGTGGACATACACGTGTTTAGCCTATCTCTTATATGAGCCTTACTTAATGAATGGCTAGTAAAGTGAGGGTTCTCCTGCAGGGATTTCTCACTTGACAACCTTGCCTTCTAATTCTCTGACCTTCATTTCCTTCTCTTTCCCGATTTTCCTTTTTAAGTACAAATTATTTTATGACATCTGAGGTGGTGTACTAGTCTAGGAACTACCAAAAGCTCTGCGATGCCACACCAATGGCAGATTGTGTGGCATAGAAATGCCAGACAACAATAATCTGAAACAGTGTGTAGAGACTGCATTTAGCAATTTCTGCGACTTATAACCGAGTTTTTGATCTGCTATTGTGGACGAGCCGTAAAAGAACACATAACAGAAGTGTTTGTGAAGCACACACTCAACTAGAAAGACATATTGTCATGCATTAAAGTGTCTTTATTGTTACCCAGTTTTTGGGCAGGATAGAAAGCTGGGTTGACCCACCAGAATTTTTTTTTTTTTTAAATTTTTTAAAACCTTTATTGTATCAAAGCACACAGCTATTCAGCCTAACATCCCGGAGGCAAGGCAGCATGATATCAGGAGGGGTAGAGTGCAAAACGATTCATATCAGGACAATGCAGGTTGTTTTTTATTTTATATAGGAACAAGAACCAATACAGAGGCGCCAAAGGCGCAGAAGAGAGGCAATGGAAGAAAGAGATGCGTATGAGTCAGTAGGAGGCGTCAGAGGCCAGGTAAAAATTTAGAGAAGAACGTAAGTAGGATGTAAGAAGGGGGGAGAGGAAGGAACAGGAGAATTACAACATGAGTAATATAGCTGGTGTTGTCGGCTACGGCGACAGGTGTTCATCACGGGGAACAGGCTCCGGAGGTAGGCACAGGTCACCCCTGTAAGCATTCCATGCCCCCCACACCTTATTCCATGTCTGAGGCCTCCCCCTGGCAACGTACACCGTCTTCTCCCGTAGCATACACCAATCCATATTGGCCTTCCATTGCACCACCAGGGGGGCCGTGTTAGCGCCCCATTTCTGCGCTATATCCCTCTTAGCAACCATGTTGCCCAGTGTAGCCCAACGAGTCTGCGCCGTGTTGTAGTCGTTCGGCTCCCAGACATTGAGGAGGCACCTACGCGCCTCCGCTGCCAACTCGACCCCAGTCACTTCCCTCATCACTCTGTGTACTCTCTCCCAGTAAGGGGCAATAACGGGGCACTCCCACAAGATATGCATGAAAGTAGCTAGGGCTCCGCAGCCACGACGGCAAAAGCCATCAGGCGAGAAGCCCATGCGTACAAGCCGGGGGCCGGTAACATACACCCGGTGGAGGATTTTAAACTGTACCAGCCGCAGACGCGAGGAAATGGCGACCTCCTTAGGGGAAGAAACAGCACTCTGCCAGTCCTCGTCGTCCAGTTCCAGGCCGTCGGCTACCCACTGTTCTCGCAGGCGCTGGAGGAGGTCGACTCTAACATTGATCAGCTTCTTGTAGGACAGAGAGATGGCGCTATCAGGCATATGTCCGTCCAAAATTCTGTCCTCCAAGGGGAAGCTCTCGGGGATTTCGCCCTCCTCTGGCCTAGCGGCAGTTAGCGCATGCTTCAGTTGGGCATAACGGAAGAACTCCGATCCACCCAGATGGTATTCAGCCTGTAGTTGTGGAAACGACTTGACCTCCCCCTTAGCTAACATGTCTTCCACCCTAGAGATACCTATAAGCTCCCATTTGTCAAAACCCTTGGTGTGCCAGAGCTTGCCTAGGATATCGGAATCATACAGAGGGGTAAGTCTCGTCAGTCTACCCTGCCAGCCCTGTATCTTGGTGATCGTCCGCCACGTATGGACCGCCGCTTTGGTCGGGCCTGTGAGGTACCGATCGAAGGATTTGGAATATAGGGCGCGGTAATAGTTGCCTCCCTGCAAAAGCCACCTGTCCATAGCGTAGCCCGGGCTGTCCACAGGGCCATACAGGCCATGGTTAATAGCAGTAAGTTGAGAGGCCCAGTAGTACCTCCGCACATCCGGTAGCGCGATGCCCCCGTCATACCACGGCAATGTGAGCTTCTGGACAGCGACGCGGGGCCGACCCTCCCAAAGCAGGGCACGCTGCAGGCTCTCGATCTCTCTAAAATAGCGAGTCGGAACTAGGTCCTGGGTATTCTGCAAGGCATACAAGAACCTGGGTAGAGACATCATTTTGAACAATGCCGCCCGGCCCAGAAGGGAGAGCGGAAGCTTGCGCCAACTATCCACATCCCTCCGCAGTCGTTGGAGAGGCGGGAGTAAGTTGCAGTCATACCTCGCCTTAGGATTACTCGATATATAGATTCCTAGGTACTTGAAACCTTGTCCGGCCAGCTGTATGTTGCAGCCCCTAGGGAGGCGCGGCGTGTCACCCTTAAGAATGTAAAGGGAGAATTTGGCCCAGTTGATAACCAGGCCAGAGTAGCGCCCGAACAGCCGGAGCACGTCGCACGCCACAATGAGGGACTTACAGGGAGAGGTGAGTTAGAGCAGGATGTCGTCCGCATACAGGGAGACCCTATCCTCAAAGCCCGGGGACCAGGTGATTCCATGCAAGTCAGGGTGTGAGCGTAACATAGCCGCAAGTGGCTCCAGAGCCAGGGCAAACAGGAGCGGAGACATGGGGCAACCCTGTCTAGTACCACGGTGAAGCGCAAAAGAAGCGGACATGCGACCGTTAACTGTGACAGCAGCCAGTGGGCATGCATAAAGAAGTTGCACCCAGCCCAGGAAGCTCGGTCCAAACCCAAGCTTTGCTAGCACTGCCCATAAATAGCTCCACTCCAGGGAATCAAAGGCCATCGTGGCATCAAGGGAAGCAAGTACCGCCGGTTCCTTCAGAGCGTGAGCCCTGGCCATAACCCCATGCAATCGTCTCAGGTTAAGGGCAGTGTTGCGGCGGGGAATAAAACCTGATTGGTCCGGGTGTACCAGGTCACTGATAACACCGACCAGCCGATTAGCAAGTAGCTTAGCCAGGATCTTGGGCTCCGCGTTGAGGAGAGAAATGGGGCGGTAGGATCTGCAAACGTCCCGCGGCTTGCCGTCCTTGTGAATGACCACTATGGTGGCCAGTCGCTGATCTAAGGGAAGGACTCCCTCTTCACGGGCCTGGAGGAACATATCTCTCAGATAAGGAGAGATCACGTCCGGCCGGATCTTGTATAACTCAACCGGTATGCCATTGGGGCCAATAGCTTTACCCGACCGCAAGGCGCGGATCGCCAAAGCAATCTCGCCCGCGGTTATATCTCGATCCATATCGGCACGGTCCTCTTCAGAAAGACAGGGGAGGTCAATCGCTGAAAGGAACTCAGCTGAATCGGTCTGAACTGGCTGTATAGACACCCCGGAAATAGTCCACAAAAGACTCGGCAATAGCGCTCGGGTCTGTAACCGCCACTCCGTCCTCACCCAGGATCTCCGGAACCACCCGGCTAGCCATCTCTCGCCTGTCCAACCAGGCCAGCAATTTGCCGGCCTTGTCACCGACATCATAAATGCGGCCCTGCTGCTCTTTGGCCAAAACCAGGGCAGCATTCTGAGCGAGATCGTGGTACTCCGACTGCTTCAGGGAGAGTTCGTGTAGGAGAGAAGGGTCTGGCTCAGGCCCCAAACGGGACTCAAGATCCAGGACCTCTTCTTCCACATGCAGAAGGTTGGCATCACGAGCTCGCTTAGCCTCCGCGATGAGAGCTAGGGCTTCACCCCGCAATACCGTCTTGAACGCCTCCCACAGGGTGACCGCCGAGCCAACGGAGCCCGCATTTTCAGTGAAGTATAAGGCGATGGCCTTAGTCAGGAGCGCACGTGTCTTATGGTTGCGGAAATACCAGGGGTTCACCGCCACCGGACGGCTGGACAGGACAATACCAAAATCGAACGAGACCCACAACGGAGAGTGATCAGAGACGCCCCTTGCCAGATAGCGGGCCTCGGAAACGGCAGGCGAATGCGCCGCCAGGGTGAGAACGTAATCTATACGGGACAGGCTCCCATGGGCACCAGAAAGGAACGAAAATTGGCGAGCGCAGGATGCAGTAGCCGCCAACAATCCACTAGACCCATGGAGTCAAGGAAGGACGGCAGCCACATTTGGGAACCCCGTAGGTCCCTCGGCGGCTGGCGATCAAGGGTGCCAGAGCAGACGGAGTTGAGATCGCCCCCTAGGATCAGCAAGCCCGAAGGCAGGGACAAGATGGCGCCACCAAGGTCTTGGAAGGTGCTAGATTGGAGGCCTGGGGGAACATAAACCGAAAGCAGCGCTAAAGATCGCCCCTCCCATCTTCCTGCCACAGCTGCGTAGCGTCCCCTTTCATCAAGCAACGTGACGTCTATTTCAAGGGGAAAGGACGCACGCACAAGGATGCCCGCCCCCCGGGAACCCGAGGAGAACCCAGAGTGGGCAACCATTTTGTAACCCTTACGATTCAGGGCCCTACAGGAGTTCCCCACCAAGTGCGTTTCTTGCAGAAGCACAACATCAGGCATGTGCCTCTTTATCAGTTGAATTACCACCCCTCTCTTAACTCGGTCACCTAGTCCATTGACATTCCAGCTAAGCACTTTTAGTTTCCTACCCCCCATCATCCAACAGCCCGCCCCACCCGACTCCAACCAACTCAATCATAAAGTTTACAGTAAAAAACACATTCCATTGCCTTAAGGAAGAGAAAGAGAAAGAACAAACAAACAATAAAACTTGCATAGTTGCACCCCCCACCCTGCACCCCTGCATATGACTGAAAAGCCCCCCCAACCAGCAGTGTGCCTGTCGCCCCATAACTACTCTACAAGAAGACACCCAGAGGAGTGAGGAATCTCCGCGAACACCCCCCGCCACCCTCCATGTACAAACAGGAAAGTTAATACGGTATCATAACGCAACATCCGATAGTCGTGTGAGGTAAAAATAACAGTCGATGAATCACCCACTATGGAGCCAAGTCTCATAGGTCCGGGCCACCAGCAGCACCACCTTCATGTTCATCCTGAGCGTCTCGGCGCGGTGACAAAGTGTCCAGCCAGTCACTTACATTTTCAGCAAAGTCAAAGAAGAGGGCACGGCCCTCGTGCTCGATCCGGAGCTTGGCGGGGAATATCATGGAATATTTGAGACCCAGGTCCCGCAGTCTTCGCTTCACCCCGGCGTAGCTCTGGCGCTGTCGCTGCACCGTCCTGGTAAAGTCCGGATAGAAATGGACGTCGGCATTCTGGAACTTAAGCGGTCCATGCCGTCTGGAAGCCTGCAGGACCGCGTCTCTGTCTCGGAAATTGAGCAGCCGGGCTACGATGGGTCTGGGTGCCACGCCCGACTTCGGCGGGCCACCCGGCACTCGGTGGGCTCGCTCCACCGAGAAAAAGTTGCTAAGGCCAGGCGGTGCCAGATGGGTCTTAATCAGGTCTTCCACGAGGAGGTCCGTCGCCGCCTCCTCTGACCCCTCCGGTACTCCGACAATGCGAATGTTCTGCCGCCTGGCACGGCTCTCAAAGTCCTCCAGCCGCCTTGCGAATTGATCCGCAGTCCTCTGCAGGTTCCGGACCTCCGTTTGTAGGTCCGAGACGTCTCCCGTCAGACTGGATGTCTTGATGTCCAGATTCTTGACTCTATCATTAGTTTTACCCAAGTCGGCTCTAATGAGAGTCAGGTCGACGGCCATAGTGTCCACTTTATGCGTAAGGACCTCATGCTGTTGCTGCATGTCCGCCCTGAAACTTGTGATGGCCCCCATAATATCTCTCAGGGTGGGCTCAGAGCCGTCCGGCGAGCCCGAGTGCGGGATGTTCCTGGCAGAGGGACCAGTAGCAGGCGGCGTCTTCAGTTGGGTATAGCGATCAATCCTGTTCTGTTGTTGCTGTGTTTTGCCGCGGACGCCTCTGTTCGATGTCTTATCGGGGTCCCCCTTGCCCGCCATGTTGGGTCCGAGAGAACAAAGGGTTATGCCAGGCAAGCCCGAGCCCAATGAGCCGGAGACTTGTACGGGCTGGACTGTAGGAGGCCGTCTCAGGAACGCTCCGCTATCCAAAACACCCCGTCGTTGGTGAAGGCAGGCAGGCACTCCGCGGAGCGGCTGTGTGTAGTGGCGGAGACCGGAGAGACAATGGCACTGCACTGGCACGGAGTCCCACTCGACGTAGCTCAGCGTAGGAAACACCGATTCGCGATCTGAAAACGGTTCTCGCCTCAGTGGACCATCAGCAACAAGCATCCACCCTCGTGGATCAGGATTGCAGGCAGGATGATTGCGGAGGATCGGAAGGTCCGCGGAGCTCCGAGCTTACGCGGCCATCTTGGTTGCCCGCGAAGCTCCTCCCCCGACCCACCAGAATTTAAACCTGTGACTATCAGGTCAACCACAAATCCCTGCAATGGATGCTTTAGTTCACTGAGCCATCAGCTCCAGCGCGCTAGTTAAGGTGGGTGCAAAGGTCACTATCACATATGCTTTAATGGTAGGGGCAGTGAGATTTTCAAAGTGAGTACACACATATAAGCAACCAAACCCACAACCCTCCCACTGTTAACCTCACATCACTCCAACCACCAATTTAGGACTGCATCATGATTCAATATCTAGGGAGACACCAATAAATGAATGTTCATGGCAGATAAAGATAAGGTTCATTAGTCTGTCCGGTTTCTGGGTGAAACGTCCTAGACTCTGTTTACTCTCAATACATACCCATGTGCTTATATTATTATTACACTACATTACACACACACACACACACATAGATAATTAAGGAGAAACTGGTGGCAAATGAGGTCATCTTTCTACCTGTCCTGTTGTAAGTCCAGATACTTTACTTGGACTCCACCTCACTCTCTTTCTTACTCTATAATGCCATCTTTCTTTCTCACACACAAACACATAGAAGGGCCACCTTCTCTGCCCATTATCCAGCCTTCTGCAAAATGGGCACTCTTCTGAGGTGCCAGGTCTCCTTCTGCGCTTCCTAAGACTGCATGTTGTAAAGAGACTTATCTAAATCGACTATAATGTAGCACTCTGCACTAGACAAACTGTGCATGATCTTTTTTTATTTTGTCTGTCTTAGTCTGCGATCCAGGGGCAGTTCCTCCACTAGGGCGGAGGAGCGTCCCCCAACTGCTTTCTCGCAGTGCGAGAAGCAGAAACATAAAATGGTAATAACTACTGTTTTGTGTTTCTGCTTCTCGCACTGCTAGAAAGCAGAAGGGTTTGGTTGTGGGCAGGTGGGCGGTGCTGCTCTGTGAGCAGGGCTGAGCAGGGGAGGAGTGGTGTGCCCACTCCTGAGTGCACATGACTGGTTTGGTCGGCCCTCTGGGGCCGACCAAACCAGTCATGCACACTCTGCCCTTCTCCATGTAGGCTGCTGTCAAGGCCATTGGCCCCATGCTGGGCAGCGTCCCGACCAATCACAATGCTGTTTGCAGCGTTGTGATTGACTTAAGGGTGGGAGCCTGGTTGCCTGCTTCTTGTTCTTGCCAGAGTTAGGAGAGCAGGAGAAGAGCAGAGACAACGCGGGACCCGACCGGCAGGTAAGTTTAATTTGTTTTTAATTATGAAATTAAACACCCCCTCCCCAAGTGACCCCCCGGCCCCCCACGAGTCATTCCGGCTGCGACTGCTGTGATCACACTTTTGGCACTTTATTATGTTTTGTTCAAGAGTTTTGCTGGAATGAACTTTAAAACTATTCAGGAATGAACAAAATATCTTAGTGTAAACAAAGAGCTGTAAAATATTTTCAGTGGTTTAAAATGGCAACTTTGATGTGAGATTACTGTTTTTGAGAACACTGTAATGCACGTTCTTTCTGTCGACCTTGGAAGGATGAAAGAGTGAGTCAGCTCAACCTGCATTGTTATTTTATACAGCAGAATGCACAGGAAATGCTCCAGAATGGTTTAAAGTTGTTATCAATCAATCAGTATTTGTAAAGCCAACTCTGTCACCCCTAGGAGAATCTGGGCACTATCTCCATCGAAGAGCCAGGTCTTGAGTCTCTTTCTGAAGTCTGGCAGTGAGGGGGTCGTATGAAGCTGGAGGGATAGATCATTCGAGGTCTTGGCTGCAATGTAGGAGAAGTAGTGGCTGCCGCTGTGGGTGCAGCAGATGCAGGGGGTGTGTGCGAGGGTGCGTGAGGAGGAGCATAGGTGTCTAGCAGGTTGGTGGAAGTTCAGTCGATGGTTAAGGTAGGCAGGTCCTAGGTCGTGGAGGGCTCTGTGGGCATGCGTGAAGATCTTGAACTGGCATCTTTTCTGGATGGGGAGCCAGTGGTGGTCTCTCAGGTAGGGGGCGATGTGGGCATGGGTGGCCGGCACAGGTAAAAGCGGTGGGGTGGGGTGGGGGGTCGGGTTTTTGTTTTTGTAAATACAACAACTTACCTTGCACTCGCCGCATTGCATAGTGTTGTAGAGTGAAACAGAGTGGAGTAGAGTAGAGTGTCATAGATTGATGAAGAGTTTAATGGAGTAGAGCATCAGAGAGGGGAGTATCGTAGAGTGTTGTGTCGAAGAGTGGAGTGTGGTATAGTGGTCTTGAGTAAAGTGGCATAAAGTACAGTGGTGCAGAGTAGACTGACGTAGAGAGCAGTGTCATACAGAGCATTGGTTTTGAGTAAAGTGGTATAGAGTGCATTGATGTAGAGTGGCATAGAGTGCAGTGGCATTGAGTGGTGCAGAGAAGATTTCAGTGGCGTAGAGTACAACAGCACAGAGTAGATTGTTTCAGAGTAAAGTGAAGTGGTGTAGAGTGGAGTGTTTCAGGGTAGAATGGAGTGGTGCAGAATAGATTATAGTGTCGTGGAGTAATGTAGAGTGTTGTGGCGAAGAGTGCAGTAGAGTGGCGTTCTAGTTGAGTGGTGCAGAGTAGAGTGCAGAGGTATAGAGTAGAGTGGTGCAGAGCAGTGGCGCAGAGTAGAGTGGCTTAGATGTAGTGACATAGAGCGCAATAGTGTAGAGTGCAGTGGGGCAGAGTAGGGTGATGTTGAATTCAATTGGGCGAAGAGTGCAGTCTTGTAGAGTACAGTGTCGTAGAGTGCAATGGCACAGAGTAGAATTGTGCAGTGTAGAGTGGTGCAGGGTAGAGTGGTGCAGTGTAGAGAGAAGCAGTGTAGAATGACGCAGACTAGCGTGGCATAGAGTGGAGCAGAGTAGAGTGGCGCAGAGTAGAGGGTTAAAGAATACAGTGGTGCAGAGAAGAACAGCGTGGTGTAGAGTGCCTGGCATAGCGTCCAGTGGCGCAGAGTGCAAAGTGGTGCAGAGTCGAGTGGCCTGGAGTGCAGTGGACTACCTTGGTACAGAGTAGGGCAGTGCAGAGTAGAATAGCGTTGCATAGCGTGTAGTGGTGTAGAGTGAATTGGTTGTGAGCAAAGTGATGTTGAGTGCAGTAGCATGGCACAGAGTGAAATAGTATGGTGTAGAGTGCAGTGGCATACAGTGCATAGGCATAGAGTAGATTGTTTCAGTGTAGAGTGAAGTGGTGTAGACTGGAGTGGTGCAGTAGCATAGGGTAGTGGCATAAAGCGCAGTGACGTAAAGTGGTGCACAGTGTAGTAGAGTGGCGCAGAGTGGAGTAGAGGGGTATAAAGTTTAGTAGTGTAGAGTAGAGTGTTTCAGAGTAGAGTGAAGTAGGATAGAGTGGAGTGTTGCAGTATAGAGTGCAGTGGTATAGAGTAGTGGCTTATAGTGCATTGGTGTGAAGTGCATAGAGTGCAGTGTTGCAGAGTAGAGTGGCATTGAGTGGATTGGTGTAGAGTGGAGTGGTGCTGAGTAGAGTGGAATTGCCTAGACTGGACTGGTGTATAGTGTTGCACCAGAAACCAGCAGTGCTAAAGACGGCCCTGGTCATAGGCCATTGTTATTTCAGTGGAGCATGTTCACCTATTTCATTGTTGAAAACACTCACATCCACCAAATAATATAAAAACTTTGTTTTGTCATAGGCAGGATGTTTAAGGCTGTTATGTAAATAATGTAGTTGTTTCTGGGATTCTGTTTGTAGTTTTCTGGAAAGCAGTAATCTGTGATGTCTAAGTATTTGTAGCACAGTGCTACTGCATGTGTTGCACATACTGAGGCTATTGCTCATTTAGTTTAGTTACATAGGCTACACATTTTGGCTTGCCAATGAGTGTTATTAGAAAAAGGGATTGGTATTCTGACTCGCTGACCATAAACAGAAAGATCATTAGACATTCACTAGCGAGGCACATTAAGCAAAAGTCAACAGTGCTTTAATAGAAGAGTCTCAACGTGAATATTTGTTGCGACAGAAGTGCGTGCGCCTCCTCCCTGCAGGCCTGTTTTAAGGGTTATGCTACAGCCTTGTAAAATTAGCACAGGAGGGGCACGAGCAAGCTCCATTGGAAGAGTAATCTGAATTTGTCTTTCTTTCCTCTGACTTTGAAGTCACAGAAAGAAAAGTAAACCCAAAGCTCCCTTCGATAAGAACAAGATTTAAGAACCTGTTTACCGAAAGTGAGATCAAGGAAGGATACAGCAAACAAAGTTTGAGGAAGGGAAGGCACGGACTCAAGCTGGACAGTCTGAAACAAATAGAGCCTGCAAACAGAAAGCAAGGAAATGTGAGTTACAAACCGCAAAACTAATGGTAAGCAATGGGCAGAATGTATTCCCCAGGAAGCTTTCTGAATGTCCGCAAGATGTCTTCAGGAAACCAAACAGCTGCACTGTCTGGTAGGCTTTAGCCTAAAAAGCACTAAAACTGTTTCATGGAAAACCGTTTCAAAAGCAGAGGTTGCAAAATATCTATGTTAGACTCCTCAAAAATAGTCAGAATGATCAATCTTTTCTGGCAGTTCTATTCTTTAAGTTTTTTTGTGTAATTGATTCAGCACTGTTTTCTAAACTATTTATTCCTTCCAAGTGCTGTTTCATAATGATTTGTTCTGATACATATTTGAATCAATTTAAAGCAGAGGCTGACCTCCTCTAGGTCTGACCGCCTATTCCTGACTTGGTTGTCTGTTAATGTTAAACTCTTTTATTTTCGTTCATCTCTAGTTGACCGGTGGGCACCCGTGAATGTATTTTAGACAAAGTAGGCTTACACCTGTAATATTCCCTGTTTCTCCAGTATTGAATCTTTCATAGATTCACATGCTTGAATCTTCCCCATCGTCATAGTGGGAGTCTCACAGTAAAAGAATAACCATAGCAGTAAAAGAAAAAACTGCATAAAAAAACCACAGGGAAGTATTAGTTTGGTAGCATATCACCATTATTATGTGGTCCAAACATCGACCAACAGCTGTCAGCCCTGAGATCACAATCTCCAGCAGAGCCACCATACCTCAGATTTCCAACCTCCGTCGTGTGAGAAGAAGTCTCCCTGAGCTCTGCTCAGTTTATTAGTGAACTTTTGACCTAGCTTCAGTTTTAGATTGAGGTACTGTTTTTTTCCTCTATTTCTTCACTATGTCTGATAGCTCTAAGAAGAAGCTTTTCAGACCTTGCAAATCTTGTGGGAAGTCCAAATTATTTTCTGAAGACCCCCACAAAGAATGGTTATATTGCCTTTATCCAAAGCACATCCCCAAGGAGTGTGAGCACTGTTGCACTTTCTCAGCAAAAACCTTGAAAGACAGAGAAGCTCGCTTGTTATTATGGCTTCAGAAAAAAAGGCTACCACAGACTCTGAGTCTGATGAAGGTTCTAAAGGGAACTCCTCTTCTAAACATAAGAAGGAGTTGTCTGAGGAAAAAATGGATGTGAAGAAACAAAGAACAGAAAGATCTAAAGCCAAAGATTCATCGGCATCTTCTTTGCCTCATAGGCCCCTTAAAATATCTTCAGAGACCACATTGTCGACGAAAACCATCTCGACGACGACCGCATCGTCGACGACATCAACCGCGAAAATATCGTCGACGCCGATCCAAATAACGCAGTCATCTCTCTCGTCAACAAGCGTTCCGTCGTCGACGAGTTTAAAATCACTGACGAAGAGATCATCCATTACAATCAAAAGCTTTCCACCATCGACGAGCTCGTCGACGGACAAGAAAACAACAAAATTCACCACATGGACCAAGATATCACCGCTTCCTCCTTCTAAGCTACTGGATTTACAGGAGACAATGTCGACGACGAGCGCTCAAACCTCGTCGACGCTGATCCTAATAATGCAGTCATCTCTCTCGTCAACAAGCGTTCCGTCGACGACGAGTTTCAAATCACCGACGAAGAGATCATCCTTTACAATCAAAAGCTTTCCACCGTCGACGAGCTCGTCCACGAACAAGAACACAACAAAAATCACCACATGGACAAAGATCACCGCTTCCTCCTTCTGTGGAAGGAGGATGAACTGTGGATGAAGTGCAGGTTCTTCATCCACAGTTAACCTCACTGAACTTGTCAGCCTGGAACCTCATGAGCATGAATTTTGTTCCCTAGATATCCCTCAAGAATGCCGAGATATTCTATCAAATTCTCGGCAATTTCTACCAATAAAACTTACACAGCAAAATGGAGGAGATGTTGCCATTGGTGCTCGGATCAAGATCTGCATCCTTTTCACTTTTTATCAGAGCAGATACTACCTTACCTACTCCACCTAGCTAAAGCCGGACTCTCCCATCCATCAATGAAAGTTCATCGAGCGGCTCTATCAAGATATCGAAGAACACTAAATCGTCCATCTCTTTGGTCACAGCGGGTCATAAAGGAATTTCTAGAAGGTCTGTTCAGGGTAATCCACCTATTAACCAGCCGTCCATTCCGTGGCAGCTCAATGTAGTCTTGTCGCATCTCATGAAGCCCCCGTTCGAACCGATTCACAAATCTAAATTACAGTTTGTTTCTTGGAAAGTGGCCTTATTACTGGCACTCACTTCTGCCAGGAGGGTTAGTAAGGCCCAGGAGTTCTTTGTCTCTGAACCATTTCTTCAATTGAAGTCAGACAAAGTCATTCTCGGGACAAATCCTAAATTTATCCCCAAAGTCCCTACGGTTTTTCATCTCAATGAACCAATCGTGTTACCCACATATTCAGAAATCCATCTTCTGCCGCGGAAAAATCGCTGCATACTTTAGACATCAGAAGATGCCTCAAATTTTATATTGACAAAACAAAATCTTTTCGGAAAACATACCAGTTGCTCATCGCATTTGCTGGACCTAGAAAATGCTTTGCTCTCTCAAGATCTTCCATTTCAAGATGGATAACCTCTGCAATCACTTTATGTCATGAAAAGGCAGGAAAGCCTTTGCATGCCAGAGTTCACGCTCATTCAACAAGAAAGATGGCAACGTCAACCACATTGTTCGTGGGAGTATCGCTACCGGACATCTGCAGAGTGGCAACATGGACAAATGCACACACGTTTACCAGACATTACTGTCTGGACAAAGCTTGGAAAGAGGACCGCAGTGGGACAAGCAGTTCTACGGCATCTTGTTCACTAAGGTATTCCTCATTCTGTGTATTTGTATGTTTGCGTATATGCACATATTCAAAAGACTAATTGAATCTGTTAAATCCTTTGTTCCATGACTGTTGTATGCATTGACACTACTTGGTTTCAGGTTCCATATTACCAGGGTGATATACACTAACACGCATACCTTTGTTTTTGGGTCAGTATAACACATAATGATCTTCGGGTACTAGGAGACAGAGCCCTACAAAAAGGGGACTATCCTACAAACGCTTGGGTTACAGACTGCTAACTATTCTGATACAAGCATGTGAATCTATCAAAGATTCAATACTGGAGAGAAAACTAGTTACTTACCTGTACATTATGGTTCTCCAGCATTGATATCTTTCATAGATTCACATGCGGCACGCCCGCCTCCCCGTTTTCTCAGATAGACCACTTTTATCTCTAGATACATGCTTGGCTCACTTTATGGGCTGGTTGGAAATCTGAGGTATGGTGGCTCTGCTGGGGATTTCCATCTCAGGGCTAGCAGCTGATTGGTCGGTGTTTGGACCACATAATAATGGTGATATGCTACCAAACTAATACTTCCCTATGGGTTTTCTATGCAGTTTTTTCTTTTACTGCTATGGTTATTATTTTACGGTGAGACTCCCACCTTGACGACGGGGAAGATACAAGCATGTGAATCTATGAAAGATATCAATCGTGGAGAACCATAGTATACAGGCAGGTACCTCGTTTTTTAGTGCACATTTTGTTCCTGTTGCTTATTGTGTATATATTAGTATTGAAACCATGTATAATTGTTTCAATAAAACTCAGATCGTTAGGCCATCATTGTCGAGTTCAGTGTGTGCGACTGCAGGTTACATAAACACACAGCAGCATGGTAGTTCAGCCTTTCGTCCCAGCGAGATCACTGAAGTGTTTAATAATGACTGAAAGCAGAACTTTATGTGTAGTCAAGTGGTTTAGACAAAAGCACTATACAATTAAAACATTATTAGCAACATAAATATGTCATTCCCCACATCAAGGAAATGTGATATGGTTTTCCGACGAATATGTGTATGTTTGCCAAGCATGAAAGTCCCCAAACCCTTCAAGGAAGGAGCCAAGCAGGTAGGGGGAGGGTAGAGAGGGGTAACAGCAGACAGGCAAATGCGAAATGGCGTATTGTATTCTTACCAGTTGGTACCCTCCAAGTTTCTCCACTGCCTGGTGCAACCGCCACAGATTAACTACAGACACAGGAAACAACGAGTGAATTAAGAAGTAGGTAAACAAATCCCCTAAATTGAGAATTACTTTCAAAGCTACAATCATCACAGTGCTGATGCTCTCTATCACGGAGATGACCCTCCAGGGGGAAGTTCACATCACAGGGAACAGCAGGAGGAAACTTACACTTCCCGGGGTCATGTCTTAAATAGTACATGGTATTGCTGCAGAAGGGTTATATTGCTGATGTCCTCCACAGCCCACAAGGCTCTACCAAGACACGCTGTAGAGGGGTGAGTCTTGCAACTCTGGCGAGATACTGGTTAAGGTCCTGTTCACGCTGCCAGAGGCCTACAACCCTGGCCGGGTATTGCTGGAGAAAGCTCATGCTCTAGAACTGACAGGACACAACTGCAGAAAGCTTACACTGCTAGAGGCCTACTGAAAAGGGAGATCACACTGCCAGATCTCACATCATGGGCAGGGACTTGCAGAGGGAAATATCCACCTCTCTCTGTCCCATTTCAGATATCAAAGCTCTGTCAGTCCTCTCTGCTCTAATACTAGGAATATCAGAGTTCTGTCAGCCCTCTCTGCTCTAATACAAGGAATATCAGAGCTCTGTCAGCCCTATCTGCTCTAATACCAGGAATATCAAAGCTCTGTCAGCCCTCTCTGCTCTAATATCAGGAATATCAGAGCTCTGTCAGCCCTCTCTGTTCTAATACCAGGAATAACGGAGCTCTGTCAGCCCTCTCTGCTCTAATACCAGGAATATCATAACTCTCTCAGCCCTCTCTGCTCTAATACCAGGAATATTAGAGCTCTGTCAGTCCTCTCTGCTCTAATACCAGGATTATAAAAGCTCTGTCTTCGCTCTCTGCTCTTGTACCATACAACCTCAGCTCTGTCTGCTTCGCTCGGATCTGAAGCTAGGATTATCAAGGCTCTGTCTTCCTCTCACTCCTCTCACATCAGTATTGCATGAGCTTTCTCTGCACCTTTGTGGTCTTATACCAGCATTACCAATACGGTGTCTGCCACTCTCTTCTTATATACAGGAACTACCAGATCCGTCTACCCATCCCTAATTGTACACAAGTATTGCCAGAGCTCTGCTTTCATCTCCGTGCTCATATACCAGGATTAAGCAGAGCTCTCTCTACCTCTCACTGTGTTTAAACCAGGATTCCCAGAGCTCTGTCTACCTCTGTCTTCTCTTATACCAGTATTAGCAGAGCTCTGTCTTCCCTCTATGCACTTACACCAGGATAATGAGGGCTCTGCCTGCCATTTCTGATTTTATACTAGGGTAATTAGAGCACTGTCTTCCCTCTCTGCTCTTATACTAAGATTATCAGAGCTATGTCTGCCCCTCTCCGCTCTTTTATTAGGATTACCAGAGCTCTTTGTGCCACCTTTACTCTTGTACTAGTAATAAAAGAGCTCTGTCAGCCTCTCACTGCTCGTATACCAGGATTAGCAGATCTCTCTCTATCTGTCACTGCTTTCAAATCTGGATTACCAGAGCTCTGTCTGCCTCTCTCTTCTCTTATACCAGTGTTAGCAGAGCTGTGTGGTCCCTCTATGCACTTACACCAGGATTGTCAGGGCTCTGTCTGCCCTCTCTGCTCTTATACTAGGATTATCAGAGCTATGTCTCCCCCTCTCCCCTCTTTTACTAGGATTACCAGAGCTCTTTGTGCCACCTTTACTCTTGTACTAGTAATAAAAGAGCTCTGTCTGCCTCTCGCTGCTCGTATACCAGGATTAGCAGAGCTCTCTCAATCTGTCACTGCTGTCAAACCTGGAATACCAGAGCTCTGTCTGCCTCTCTCTTATACCAGGATTATCAGAGCTTTGCCTGCTGTCTCTGTTCTTATACCAGGGATACATGACCTCTGTTTGCCCTCTCTGTTCGTATTCCATGATTATCAGATCTCTTTCTGTTCCCTCCGCTCTTATAAACAGATCACCAAACACGGTCTGCCTCTCGCTTTTCTTAAACCTGGATTACCAATGCTTTATTTGCAGTGTATGTGTTGTTCTTCTTACCCTGCAGTATCCACCCTCTGAATCTCTGCTGACTTACTTTGTTTGAAACCCAGGTGTGGAAGCCTCTCAATGGGCGTCTTCCGCTCTTTCATGAACTGGTAAAGACTGGCAATGAAGGCCTGCTCTTCTTCATCATGGTCATTGTTGGACAAATCCTCCTTTCTCATGTCTTCCATGAATGACAAAGTCTCAGACATTCTCTTTTCAAGAGGCTCCTGTGGAGTTACAACTAGAATTGAGGCTGTTGGTCTCAGATAAATTAGTTTACTGTAGAGAAAATACCCATAATTTGTGTCTGCTACGACCACGCTATCTAGGCGCTTTCGGTTTAAACTGAAAGGGCTTGATGGTATTCAACAAGAATTAAAGTAGTGATCCTCAAATATACCAGCGTTGTGAATTGAGGCAGAAACATCATGTCTTTATGTCACTCACAAGTGGCTTCAAAATTTTTTTACTTTAAAGGCAAAAATAAGGTCTTGCCTATGGATGCTTCAAAATAAACATTGAAATGCAATCAATACACACATATATGTAATTTGTAAAGCATTTTGTTTTTATAAATTAAAAATAATAGCAAATAAGGCTGGGAACAAAATATATGTCTTGCAGTTGTGAAGGAATGGCATGAGATTATTTATGCACTTAAGGTTTTGAGGCTGAAAGTTCCCGATCTTTGGATCTGTTCTCTGGGTTATCTGCCTCTCTAGGACCAGGTACAATGTCCTATGCCCAGGTAGACAGACACAAACAGACTATTTAAAGTGGCTATCCAGTGAAGAAAAAGCCATGCATCACAAACAGCCATCAAAAATGGGCATTCTAGAGTGTTCCTTGACTGATGATATCAGCTGGACTTTTGAGATGCATGGTAAGTAAGTAAGTAATTTATTTATTTGCATGAATAATTAAAACTGTTGCAATAATTTACATAAAAGAAATATTAAAATTGATGATACAAAAATTAAGTTTGCAGGGTGATCAGATTCTTTCAAAGTTACTTTCCCGTTAGTCATCTGGCATTGCTTGAGCATTTACGTTACCCTTTCCCTCCAAAAATGATGGATTCAGAATGTGCCTCGTTGTTTAATAAGTCGACTGTATCTAGCCATTTATGACTGTACTGAGCTCATGCTTTTAGGCGATTGAGTGTGCAAACATGTGCAAAGTGTGCAAACAGTGCCGACTGTTGAGATTACATTTTGTCTGTGCAAGTTGAACGAATAGATCATTTCATAGTAAAACGAAGTGAGAATGGCCATGCCAAGAGTTATTTTGTCTTTTTTCGGCAATGCTTAGGAACCTCACCATGCAGCAGCTCATTTTCATGTCCTCTCCTGAAAAACATGCTTTCACTGCCTGCCTGACCGTATGTTTTTTTGCAGTTGAAGATTGGTCTCAGCAATCCTCTGCGTTCGTTCAATAGCTCCCTGCATACGCATAGCAAGTGTGTAATGTCTTCCTTTCCCACTCCGCATAGTCGGCAAGTTGGTAGTGTTAAGGAAGCAGCCATGGTGGTGGATGAAGTGTGTAGGGTAGTATTCCTAGATGATACTGCAGGTATTTCTCATTGGAAGCTTTAGAAAAGCTAATACTTAGATACGATTGAGAAATAGCCTTTGTGTAACTCCGCACCGTGAACCATCCATGCGCCCTTCATGATAATGCAGCTTTGTCCTCCTACACAGAAACTCTTTTGAGAGTTTTGTTGACAATCTTTTTAGTTTAAATCATTTTATTATTATTTTAAATATTGGGAGAGCGATACAATATCCTTTAGCAATAAGTTCTCTTTTGCTTTACATTCAACGTAAATTCGGAATTCTCATATTCAAATTACATTCTTAATACAATACTCATATAAACAGTTCTATCACAACACGTATCACAACATTGTATCACAAATCTCTCTCTTCGAAATAAACCATTAACTTGAACACCCCCTTCCGGTGTTCCTAATGCTGTTCCCAGTACATACAGTGCTAATTCAGTGGTGTCACGTATCAATCGTTCTTGGGTGGGTGGGTCCACAGTTCTGGGTCCGTCAAGCGTAACACTCTTAAGTATTTTGGCCGAGTAATTTCGTTAAACTCTGTTGATAATAACGTTCAAAATGGTTTCCACACTTTCTGAAACAAATTCTCAGAGCTAGTAAGGGAAGCTGTAATACGTTCTATACCGAGGATATACCATATCCTATGGAGCCAGCCTACATGAGTGGGTGTGTTGATGTCCCCAGTGTGTCAGGATGTTTTGAAGAGCTACCCCCAATGCTAGCCCCATCTGTTGTCCTCTACCGTTTTTGAGTGGGTATGTTATCGGATTGGAAAGCCCTAGTACCAAATACACTGGTAGTCTCGATATCTGTGTATCAAATAGGTGGTCTACGTCATCTAAGATTCTGGACCAGTAAGTTGTTAAGTTCAGACAGTCCCATAAGAGGTGTACTAATGTTACTTCCTCCTCATAACCCCTTCAGCAAGTAGGGCTTCTATCACGGTTACCCCTATGAAGGCTTTCTGGCGTAAGATACCCGTATGTGGCTATTTTAATAGCTGTTTCAATACTGGCCACATTGCGAGCTGTGTTTTCGCTCTATAGTATATCCCTTCCCATTCCTTCTGCGATGGGTGTGGAGTGCAGTAACTTTGATTGTCTAAGCATATCGTAGAGTTCCAATATCATCCCCTTACCATTCTGTTTTGTGATTAACCATTTCTCGTAGCAAGTCAGTTGGCAACGAGACTGTGGTCTTATCTCGGGTTGAAGCACCCAATGTCACAATTGCATATATCTTAACTGTTCCGTCTCCGGCATCCTATAGGCCTCCTTGATCTGTGGGAATGAGATTATTCCCACCAAATTAAACAGGTGCCCCACTGATCTACCAGGAGTGTTATGCCATGCCTGAAATGCCTTGTCTTCCATTCCTGGTGTGAACTCACTATTTCCAAAGAAAGGTGTTAACGGTGATGGGAATGATGTGAGCTTCCTTGCAGTAGCCACCCCTTCCCATACTTTCATTACAGATTTTGTAATTGCCGATCTCAATAAACTTTGAGGTTTGTGCAGTGTAGGAAGGGGGAGGCTCTAGTTGGCGCAGTGCAACACTAGCGACAAGCAGGGACTCTCTCTTCCTCGTCAGGGCTGAGGGTTACCTTCCAGACAACTTCTGCTTACCCTCTAGGTAGTGTGGCTTAAGCAGTCGTAGGCTAATCTTTGGGGCACATAGGGTTAAACACTTGCAATAGTACACCTTTACAACCAACCCACCACACAACGAGACCAGACTGTATTCTGTAAAAATATATATCTTTATATAGATTTTAAGCAGGCTTGTGAATACAGTCAACGTACTTTACGATAACGGTTGCAAATTACTCAGTTCAGGTTACCACAGTTCTTTCTAGCAGTTTAAGCGTTCTCTTAGGGCCCTCAGGCCGGTGTCAACAAAGTTCTTGTGGAGCCGGCGGCTCTCAGGGGATCTGTCACACGTCGCGTTGCCTTCCCGAGGTCGCTGTTCGTTGCGGCTCTCAGCCGAGCAGTTCACGGGTCATCCGGGGCAGCGGTGTTCTGTTGCGGCAGGGTCCTCTCCTCGTCGTCCGCTCCGACCCTGGCGGCGGCGGCTGTGCGGTGGTGGCAAGTGGCAATACGGTCACCAAGTGCAGGACGTACCCAGCCAAGTGCCGGTGCAGCTGTGCGCTCACAGCTGGGCTGTCGGGCAGGCTACCGACCTAGTGGATTCTCACAGGGCGACTGTCCGTCTTTGCAGGTGAGTGGCTGCTCGTAGCGCAGTCCACTCGAGAGCTTGGACCGGACGGGTCCTCCTTCGCTTTGCTCTCGGGCTCCCGGTGCAGTTGCGGTCACGGTGTTTGGGCCAGCGGCGGCTGGTCCTCACTTTGCTTTCGCTGTTGCTTTGGGCCCCGGTCACGGTGGTCAGGTAGATGTCGTCGCCTTGGAGGAGATTCCTCCGTCGGTACTGCAGCGATGGTCAGCACCCGCAGTCGCTTTCTTTCAGGGGGTAGCGCCCACTGGTCCTGGGGCGCTGGTCAGGGGGCAAGTTCAGTTGCAAGCCCTTGGAGATCTCTTTAGCAGGGTTTTGGCACAAAGTAAAGCAAAAGTCTTCTCGTAGTCTTTTCTTCTTCCTCTCCTTCGGCAGCAAGGCACCAGACACAGGCAAGAGTCAGCACCCTTCCTTGTCTCTCACGGTCCTTCTCGTCGGGCAGAGTCCTTCTGTGGCCCAAACAGGATCTAATTTTCAAGGAGCAGGGCTCCTTCTTTTATAGGCCAATTCTTTTGTTCTCGCAGGCCAGGGGGGCCTTTGCATAGCCACTCTCAGTCCTTGAGTACCCTGGTGGGTGTACTCCGGCTTCTGCTTTCAGTGTGAGGGGCAGGCGCATCAGACGCCCCACAGGAGGTGGAGCCAGCATTGTGCGGACAGGGGCGGCCAGAGTACCTTGTTGATGGGGGCTTCGCCCTTCCTGGGCCAGGTGCCGGCTGAGTCATCAGTCGCTCCCCAGGAGGGTGGAGCCAGCATTGTGGTGGCAGAGCACAGCTACAGTTCGAGTCAAGAGGCACTCCTACCTCCCACTAAGGTGTAATCTGCGCATTCACCACCTGTCATCCCCCCAGCCCTGTCACTCACACGTCCCAGACAGTCAGATACACATACCAGCAGAGGCGGGCTGAAATGGTTAAGCAAGCAAATGCTAACTTTCTAAAAGTAGCACTTGCAAACCCAGGATACTAAAATAAACTTGACTACAAGAAATATTTTATCATCCTGAGTTCAGGCATACTAAACACGACTCGCTACCATGCTCCTTGAGCCTGCTGGGATTATAGGGTGTAATAATTCCAGCAGCTCAGTCTGGCCTAATGGAGCAGGTAGCCTTCAATAGTGAAATACGGTTTTGGTGGTAAGTCACTACTAGGACATGCCACACACATCAGGGCTTGTCCTACCTTACACCTACAAAGCACCCTGCCCGCAGGCCTACCATAGGGGTGACTACTATGTAGTCAAGGGAAGGTTCGGGGCTGGCAAGTGGGTGCACTTGCCCAGCTGGCGTTACAGTACGAGACCGCACGCGGGTTCTGCGGTCGCAGTTCCCAGACACATCTTTGCGGCTGCTTCGGTGGGTGGCGCAACCAGCGCTGCAAGCCCACTAGCAGTATTGGCATCTACAAGCCCCGGCACTCTCTAGTGCACTTTACTAGGGACTAACAGTAAATCCAATGAACCAATCATGGATACCAATCGCATGTACAATTTACAGTAGGGAGCACTTGCACTGCGGCACGGGTCAGCCGTGGCGCAGTGCCCTGAGTATTGGAAAACCAGCAAAACATCGGAGGCACATCAGCAAAAAGTGGAAGGGATACTCACGCCAAGGTGCCAGGTCTAACATGTGTCCCCTCCAGCTGAAATGTGGGGGGAACTACCCTTCCCCAGGGAGTTCCACATCACTAAGGCGGAAAAATCTGGACAGACCGTCAGCGTTGGCGTGATCGGTGCCAGGGCGGTGTTCCACCGTAAAGTCCATACTCTGTAGAGAAATGGACCACCTCAACAGTTTCGGGTTCTCACCCCTCATTTGCATCAACCATCTGAGGGGCATGTGGTCCGTCTGAACTCGGAAGTGAGACCCAAACAAGTAGGGTCTTAGCTTCTTCAGCGCCCAGACCACAGCAAATGCTTCACGCTCTATTGCACTCCACCTACTTTCCCGTGGAAGTAACCTCCTACTTATGAAGGCTACGGGTTGGTCAAAGCCCTCCTCAGTCATCTGTGAAAGAACAGCCCCTACACCATGCTCTGAAGCGTCTGTTTGCACTATGAATTCCTTGGAGAAATCAGGAGCCAGGAGCACGGGCGCCGTGCACATGGCAGTCTTCAGGGTGTCAAAAGCCTTCTGACAGGTGTCAGTCCAAATCACATTCCTGGGCTGCTTCTTCGAAGTCAGCTCTGTCAAGGGGGTCACGATCGTGCCATAGCCCTTGACAAACCTCCTGTAATACCCAGTGAGCCCCAGGAAGGCTCTCACTGCGGTCTGGGTCTTGGGGGGTTCCCAAGCCAGGATGGTCTCGATTTTGGGCTGCAAAGGTGCTACCTTGCCACTCCCAACTTGGTGTCCCAAGTACACCACTGAACCCTGCCCAATCTGGCACTTGCTTGCCTTGATTGTGAGGCCTGCTCTGCGCAGGGCCATCAACACTTCCCAGAGGTGTCGCAGGTGTTCTGGCCAGGTGCCACTGAACACCGCGATGTCATCCAGGTAGGCGGCACTGAACTCGTCCAGTCCAGCCAACACCTGGTTGACCAATCTCTGAAAGGTGGCAGGGGCATTCTTCATTCCAAATGGCATAACCCGGAACTGGAAATGCCCATCTGGTGTAGAGAATGCCGACCTCTCCTTTGCCCCATCGGTCAAGGCGATCTGCCAGTACCCAGACGTTAAATCAAACGTACTAAGGAACCTAGCAGCCCCCAGCCGATCAATGAGCTCATCAGCTCTGGGGATGGGGTGCGCGTCAGTCTTCGTGACTGAATTGAGTCCTCTGTAGTCCACACAGAACCGGAGTTCGGGTGTGGCTCCCGGCGCAGCAGCCTTCGGAACCAAGACCACGGGGCTGGACCAAGGACTGCTGGAAGACTCAACCACCCCGAGGGCAAGCATCTTGGAGACCTCCTCCTTGATGCAGGCCCGGACCCTGTCAGTCACCCTGTAAGCCTTATGCTTCACAGGTAAGCTGTCTCCAGTGTCCACATCATGGACGCACCAATCTGTGACACTCGGAACCAGGGAGAACAGATCTGGAAACTGCCCCAGCAACTGGCGGCAGTCCTCCTGTTGTTCGGCGGTCAGGGTGGGTGAGAGGTTAACTCCATCCACTGACCCATCTTTCTCACAGGCCACCAAGAGGTCAGGAAGAGGCTCCGACTCCTCCTCCATTCCGTCATCAGTTGCCAACAACATGCCCACTTCGGACCTTCGCAAGGGGGGCTTGAGGCGGTTGACATGTAGGACCCGCAAAGGGTTCTTGGGCGTCTTCATGTCCACCAAGTATGTCACGGGGCTCTTGCGCTCCACAACCTCAAATGGGCCTGTCCACTTATCTTGAAGGGCACAGGGCTCCACTGGGGCCAGGACATACACCTCTTGTCCAGGCTGAAGCTCGACCAGAGTGGCATTCTGATCGTACCACCGCTTCATTTCTTCCTGGCTCGCTTCCAGATTTGCCTCGGCAAGTTGTCTGAAGCGTCTGGTCTGGTTTCTGAAGGCCAGCATGTAGCTATATACATTCTGGGGAGGTTTCCTGGGAGATTGCTCCCAGCCTTCCTTTACCAAACTCAGTGGTCCTCTCACGGGGTGGCCGTACAGTAGTTCAAAGGGGCTGAACCCTAGGGACTTCTGTGGCACCTCGCGATATGCAAAGAGTAGGCATGGTAAGAGGACGTCCCACTTACGCCTCATCGGACCTTCTAGGCCCATGATCATGCCTTTCAGGGTTCGGTTGAATCTCTCAACCAACCCGTTACCTTGGGGATGGTAAGGCGTGGTGAACTTATACGTTACGCCACACTCTTGCCAAAGGGACTTCATATACTTGGATATGAAATTGGTCCCCCTGTCGCTCACCACCTCTAGAGGGAATCCCACTCGTGAGAAAATTCCCATCAGTGCACGTCCCACCACGGGGGCCGTCACTGTCCTCAGAGGGATGGCTTCAGGGTACCGGGTGGCATGATCCACCAAGACCAGGATGAACCTGTTGCCCATGGCTGTCTTGGGGTCCAGAGGCCCAACGATGTCAATACCCACTCGCTGGAATGGCGTACCGACCACAGGGAAGGGTTGGAGGGGAGCCTTGTTCTTCCCTCCGGTCTTCCCACTTGCCTGGCAAGTCGGACAGGTTCTGCAATGAGCGTCTGAACTCTTATGCATTTGGGGCCAGTAAAAGTGGGTGACAAGCCTGTCATAGGTCTTGTCCATCCCCAAATGTCCTGCTAAAGGCACATCGTGAGCCAGACCCAGTAGGAAGGCTCTGAACTTCTGGGGTACCACCAGCACACGGGCTGACCCAGGTTCAGCAGCCTTAGGCTCTGAATACAGGAGGTCGTTCTCCCAGTACACGTAATGTGTTTTGGCCTGAACACCATTGGCCTGGTCTGCAGCCTGCTGCCGCATACCCACGAGAGAAGGGCATTCTTTCTGCTCCTTGCAGAATTCCTCCCTGGAGGGTCCTCCTTCTTGCTGCCAATGGGTCAGCTCAGGCAGGTCCCCCAGTTCAGCGATCTGTTCCCCTGTAGGCTCCAGGGCATCCCCCTCAAGGTCTGCTTCCTCCTGGACCGTGGGAACTTCAGGGGCCGGTTTCCCGCGCCCCCTGCGCCTTCTCCCTAAGGCCGGTTCCTGGGCCTCTCCTTCAGGCCCCAGGACCTCTTGATCACCCCTACTGGCTGCCATCGACCGGGTGGTCACGCACGCCCAGTCAGGCAGACCCACCATCCGCAGGTGAGTCGTCTTCTCCACCTTTTCCCAAGGGGAGTGCTCCAAGTCGTTCCCTAGCAAACAGTCAACAGGCATGGTTTTTCTTACACAGACCTGCAGAGTACCAGAGACCCCCCCCCACTCGAAGGGAACTTGAGCCATCGGACACTGACTCTCTGAATTATCAGCGTTGATAACCCTACAGTAGGCATGGGGTACAACCTGCTCTTGAGACACCAGGTGCTGCCTCACTGCAGTCACACTGGCTCCTGTGTCTCTAAGAGCCTCAGCTTCCTTACCATTGATGATCACCACCTGCCCATATTTCTTAGTGTTAGAGGGCAGGTAGTTTGTAGGGATCATCTCACTGTCTCCTAGCGAGACCAGGGTCATGTGAACGGGATCTCCACCACCGGGACCATCATTTCTTCTCCCAGGTGAACGCTAGTCACTTGACGGGGCGGAGCACCAGTGGGTGCGGGTTTTCCAAACAGGCGACACTTGGGGTCACTGGAGATG
The DNA here is from genome assembly GCF_964263255.1 of Lissotriton vulgaris. Taxonomy (NCBI): domain Eukaryota; kingdom Metazoa; phylum Chordata; class Amphibia; order Caudata; family Salamandridae; genus Lissotriton; species Lissotriton vulgaris. The sequence continues at coordinate 361,128,878 of NC_141699.1, read as the reverse complement.
TGTCCAGGTTCGCCACATTTGTAACAATTGAAGGGCCCCTTTGGAACAGGTTTACCTGTCGGGGCTCCATTCTGCTTCGGGGGTGGGGGAGGCTGAGAACCCTGCTGCGGGCTCCCCTGGGAACTACTTTGGGGGCCTTTTTGGAACCCTTTCTGTTTTCCCCCTTGTCCCCCCCACTCTTCTGCTGGGGACCCTGCCCACTCTTGGCGGAGTCTCCCACGGGACCCTTGTGGACCCTGGTGCTCAGCCAGCGGTCCGCCTCCTCAGCAAGCTTCCTCGGGTTGGACAGCTTGCTATCGATCAGGTGTTGGCGTAACTCAGGAAAACAGTGATCAGACAAGTGCTCCCATGCAATTAAATCAAAGAGACCTTGAAAATCATTAACTTTGCTACCCTTCACCCAACCATCCAGTGCTCTGCAAAAGTAAGTCACATACTCCACATACGTATTCCCAGGCCGCTTAGTACATCCCCTAAACTTCTGTCTATACATTTCAGGGGTAAGCCCGTACCTGTTCATTAAAGCTTCTTTCATGTGGGAATAGGATCTCTGATTCTCAACGGGCAAATCTAGCAAGGTATCTCTCCCTTCGCTAAGGAACCTTCCCCACAACCCCGCTCCCCAATCCTTGTCAGGGACCCGGTGGGAGGACATGGCTACCTCGTATGCCCTAAACCACTGTCCTATGTCATCCCCCTTAAAGAACTCCTTAACTACGTCCTTCGGGATGTGCACTCTTGACTCTACCTGCACTGGCGATGTGCTGCCACCAGAGGGAGGACGACCCAAGTCTCTCTCCTTGAGACTTATCTCCCTCATTTTCACTTCATAATCCATCTGGTGCTTTCGCTCTTCCAGCGCCATTCTTTTTGTTTCAAGCTCCAGTTGGATTTTCAATTCTGCCAGCTTTCTTTCGTGATTCCTTGTTTCCTTCCTGTCCGCCAGCTCCTCTGGCGACAGGCCTTTACCAAAGCTGTGCTCGCTGTCTCGTCGTTCGAGATCAATCAGATCTCCAAGTGCATTCTGCTCCTCCGTCGCATCTTGCTCTGCGAGGGCGTCTTGCTCCTCCGGGGCCTTTCTGGACTCTATCCAGGCTTTCAGGGCCTTGTAGAGTTCTGGCTTGTTCTTGCAACCAGCGTGCGGAACCTTGAGTTTCCTACAGAAAAACTTCAGCTCATCCTTGGTGTATTTATCCAGCTTCGCGGCGTCCCACTCCACCTCCAACACCTCGGAGGTTGTGGACTCCGCTCCATCCAGGCTCTTCGTGCCCGGCATGGTTTTCGCACTCGGAATCTTCTTTTCGGCAAAATTCAAAAGCAAAGTCTGTGGCTAAGTAACTGGACCGTAATCCTTGTGTAGTGGTCAGAAGCTCAGGTATAGATATCGCAAGTGTAAATTCGAAAATCCTCACCGCTGCGTCCAATGTAGGAAGGGGGAGGCTCTAGTTGGCGCAGTGCAACACTAGCGACAAGCAGGGACTCTCTCTTCCTCGTCAGGGCTGAGGGTTACCTTCCAGACAACCTCTGCTTACCCTCTAGGTAGTGTGGCTTAAGCAGTCGTAGGCTAATCTTTGGGGCACATAGGGTTAAACACTTGCAATAGTACACCTTTACAACCAACCCACCACACAATGAGACCAGACTGTATTCTGTAAAAATATATATCTTTATATAGATTTTAAGCAGGCTTGTGAATACAGTCAACGTACTTTACGATAACGGTTGCAAATTACTCAGTTCAGGTTACCACAGTTCTTTCTAGCAGTTTAAGCGTTCTCTTAGGGCCCTCAGGCCGGTGTCAACAAAGTTCTTGTGGAGCCGGCGGCTCTCAGGGGATCTGTCCCACGTCGCGTTGCCTTCCCGGGGTCGCTGTTCGTTGCGGCTCTCAGCCGAGCAGTTCACGGGTCATCCGGGGCAGCGGTGTTCTGTGGCGGCAGGGTCCTCTCCTCGTCGTCCGCTCCGACCCTGGCGGCGGCGGCTGTGCGGTGGTGGCAAATGGCAATACGGTCCCCAAGTGCAGGACGTACCCAGCCAAGTGCCGGTGCAGCTGTGCGCTCACAGCTGGGCTGTCGGGCAGGCTACCGACCTAGTGGATTCTCACAGGGCGACTGTCCGTCTTTGCAGGTGAGTGGCTGCTCGTAGCGCAGTCCACTCGAGAGCTTGGACCGGACGGGTCCTCCTTCGCTTTGCTCTCGGGCTCCCGGTGCAGTTGCGGTCACGGTGTTCGGGCCAGCGGCGGCTGGTCCTCACTTTGCTTTCGCTGTTGCTTTGGGCCCCGGTCACGGTGGTCAGGTAGATGTCGTCGCCTTGGAGGAGATTCCTCCGTCGGTACTGCAGCGATGGTCAGCACCCGCAGTCGCTTTCTTTCAGGGGGTAGCGCCCACTGGTCCTGGGGCGCTGGTCAGGGGGCAAGTTCAGTTGCAAGCCCTTGGAGATCTCTTTAGCAGGGTTTTGGCACAAAGTAAAGCAAAAGTCTTCTCGTAGTCTTTTCTTCTTCCTCTCCTTCGGCAGCAAGGCACCAGACACAGGCAAGAGTCAGCACCCTTCCTTGTCTCTCACGGTCCTTCTCGTCGGGCAGAGTCCTTCTGTGGCCCAAATAGGATCTAATTTTCAAGGAGCAGGGCTCCTTCTTTTATAGGCCAATTCTTTTGTTCTCGCAGGCCAGGGGGGCCTTTGCATAGCCACTCTCAGTCCTTGAGTACCCTGGTGGGTGTACTCCGGCTTCTGCTTTCAGTGTGAGGGGCAGGCGCATCAGACGCCCCACAGGAGGTGGAGCCAGCATTGTGCGGACAGGGGCGGCCAGAGTACCTTGTTGATGGGGGCTTCGCCCTTCCTGGGCCAGGTGCCGGCTGAGTCATCAGTCGCTCCCCAGGAGGGTGGAGCCAGCATTGTGGTGGCAGAGCACAGCTACAGTTCGAGTCAAGAGGCAATCCTACCTCCCACTAAGGTGTAATCTGCGCATTCACCACCTGTCATCCCCCCAGCCCTGTCACTCACACGTCCCAGACAGTCAGATACACATACCAGCAGAGGCGGGCTGAAATGGTTAAGCAAGCAAATGCTAACTTTCTAAAAGTAGCACTTGCAAACCCAGGATACTAAAATAAACTTGACTACAAGAAATATTTTATCATCCTGAGTTCAGGCATACTAAACACGACTCGCTACCATGCTCCTTGAGCCTGCTGGGATTATAGGGTGTAATAATTCCAGCAGCTCAGTCTGGCCTAATGGAGCAGGTAGCCTTCAATAGTGAAATACGGTTTTGGTGGTAAGTCACTACTAGGACAGGCCACACACATCAGGGCTTGTCCTACCTTACACCTACAACGCACCCTGCCCGCAGGCCTACCATAGGGGTGACTAATATGTAGTCAAGGGAAGGTTCGGGGCTGGCAAGTGGGTGCACTTGCCCAGCTGGCGTGACAGTACGAGACCGCACGCGGGTTCTGCGGTCGCAGTTCCCAGACACATCTTTACGGCTGCTTCGGTGGGTGGCGCAACCAGCGCTGCAAGCCCACTAGCAGTATTGGCATCTACAAGCCCCGGCACTCTCTAGTGCACTTTACTAGGGACTAACAGTAAATGCAATGAACCAATCATGGATACCAATCGCATGTACAATTTACAGTAGGGAGCACTTGCACTGCGGCACGGGTCAGCCGTGGCGCAGTGCCCTGAGTATCGGAAAACCAGCAAAACATCGGAGGCACATCAGCAAAAAGTGGAAGGGAGACTCACGCCAAGGTGCCAGGTCTAACATGCAGCCTCTTCAGGAAGGGGACCTTCCAAAGAGGAATCCTGCAAGCACTTTGTCCGAAAGAGCCATCTCTTCTCGGACTCAGGCCAATTCTATTCCACCAAATATCCCAATTGCGGTATGCCAGCAATTGTTCTGATGCTCTTATATGTACCTAAGGTCTCCTAGAGGTCTTTTATGCCTAGTTGTTTTAATAAGTCTTCCAGGTAGGTCCGTGCATGGCCTATCTCTGTGGTTATCAATTCTATGCATAAATGGGCGTTTAAGGTCCTCAGTTCCCCCTTTTTAGGTTTCGCCTGGCGATCCGCTGCGCAGCAGCGTTCGCGCAGGCGAAAACTTTTGTTTACCAGCATGGGGCTTTGTCCCGCCTCTCTGTTCCATTGGCTAGCTCCATAAATGGAGGCTAGCCATTGGAACAGAAATGCGTCACTCATTTCCCGAGCAGATTCGTGGGCGTTCCGTAGAATTTTTCGCTTTTTGCCCATGTCATGCGGCAGTGGGCGGGGTTTTTTACTTTTTTTGTTCGGCATCCTTCGTCACACCAGCCGGACGGCTCTCCCTGTGAGGACGCAGACCCGACCCGCTCCCCACCGTGTACTGCAGCAGGAAGAGCAATCAACGGCAGGGTGTGAACATGCGCTGTGCTCACCTCCCCTCCCGCTGTCCGTGTGCCCGTTCCCGCCCCCCCTCCCGCTGTCCGTGTGCCCGCGAATACCCTACTAATCAAGCCATACCTTCAGATGTCCATCTGCTCGGATAATCTTAGCCATAGTTTTCCAGCGCTATTAAGATACAGTTGATAACACCTATCAGTTTAATACCTAACCAATATTACGAGCACCCACAAGTCTTTCCTCTTCTGTGAAGAGAGGCTCGAGAACTGGCAGGCATTTAGCTGCTGCCTGCTGTGGGGCGTCATATGACGCCCAGCATGATCCCATCTCACTTAAATAGATGCCCTGTTTGAAGCGGCTCGTTCTCACCATTCGGAGAGGAACGCCCTGCCGCTTCGGGTAAGTCCTTTAGACGATTTAGGTATTCTTAGACTTTGACAGCTAGATTCATGAAAGAGCCGTTTTGCGAGTCCTTAATAGCGATTATTAAGGAATCGCTATTAAGGACTTGCAAAACGGGATTCATGTAGGAATCGCTAAATAAATTGCGATTCCTACACATTCCTTATTTGCGATTAGCAAATTGCTAATCGCAAATAAGGAATACTCCCCATTCATTCCTATGGGCCTAAAGGCCCATAGGAATGAATGGGGAGTATTCCTTATTTGCGATTAGCAATTAGCTAATCGCAAATAAGAGAGCGATTTCAAGGGTGCCAGGGGTGTCCAAAGGACACCCTGTAGCACCCCGAAATGAAAATTTACACAGATGTTGCGCACACACATGTCCAAAGGACATGTGTGTGTGTAACATGCAACAGAGAAAAATGCACTAAAGTGCTTTTTTCTATTTTTTCGCTATTTACCACGAAGTCAGACTTCGTGGTAAATAGCGGCCAAATATTGCGAATTCGCAATTTAAAATTGGTTAATGAATTGCATTTAAGGAATCCCTAATAGAGATTCCTTAAATGCAATTCCTTGCAAATATGCGATTTCGCAAATAGCGATTTTTGCATTTGGGATGATGAATCCCAAATGCAAAAATTGCGCTCGCAAAGGGCCAGATTCTGAAAATCTGGGCCTTTGCGAGCCGATTTTTTGTTCATGAATCTGGCTGTGAGTGTTTTGGCCCGTACACTCCCCTCGGGGTCACTATTAGCTTTCAGTTTAGAAATATTTTAGAACTTGTTTTAAATGGCACGGGTCTTATCATTTTGCCGGTTACACCCGAATGTATGGTTAATTATATCTCATGCTGGCAAACAAAAGAGGCACGCTGTTAAGTATTCACGGCAACGGCGGCTGCCCGACAATGCATATATTAGTTATACCAATGACCCCGGACTTCGCTGCCAGTTACTTTGTTTAACTACAGTTGCTTAGGCACTGGCAGGCGCTAGTAACCGCTCACAATACTTAACAGTAGGATTTCAGTTCAGAACTCTCGTTTTCACTTTGTTTAAATGGCCTTGGTCTGTATAATTTTCTCCGACACCCGCATGAATGGACAATTGTATTTCACAAAGGGCGCGCTGTTAGGTATCTGCGGAGACGGCTGCTGCTCGACAATTTATTCAGGAGCTATCCCGATGACCCAGGGATTCCGCTGCCAGTTACTTTGTTTAACCACAGCTGTTTATGCACTGGCAGGCGCTAGAAATCGCTAACAATACACAACAGTTTCCACAATAGGATTTTTCTTCAGGTTTCCACCAGATGTCACAGGATCCTGTTCATGTATTTTGTAGCGCCATGACCCAGGCACTGATTCTTCCGTAAATAAATACTTTCCGTTTGCTCACTATCATTAAGAACTATGGATTTCTCTCTAGGCATTCAAGCCTTTTTACTAGGCGTCTCTGCATGCAGCATGCCACCTTCCATTTAGGCGCTGCTTTTTAGGTTTGAAACAATTTGGCCCTGCAGTTTGCCAAGCCCGCATTTTGATTAAATCTCCCAAAGCCATCTGACCTCGAGTTGTCATCTCCGATAAAGCATGCGCCTTCTGATTTTCATGAAAACAGACAAAAGCAGGTAGAACATCCTTTCAAAAAGGGCTTCAAGCCAACTGTAGTAGCTATGGCGGGTTATTCGTTGCCAGGGCAACAGCGTATCGCTACATGCTAATAGCCTGGCCGACTTTCATTAGCTTCATATAGGTCTTCATGTACTCCTGCCTGATGACTGCCTTGTTGTCCCCAAAGACTTTGACCGTGGTGGAGATGACGGGCCGCAAGTACTGTCCAGTGCTAGTGGGAGTTCATGCGAAGGATTTCCTGTATGCCAAGGAGCTCCAACAGGTAACTGTGATTTCTTTCATTATTTAGTTGTAATGTATTGTATATTCGATGTTTCAAATACTGAGCCTGCTTTCAGAACTAGAAGCTGCTAACGGAGAGGCTTGTTTATCTGTGAGCACCAACTCTTCATATTTTAACATTAGAATTGCCAACACAAATTGCAGTGCCTCTTTGTAAACCCAGGGCAGTGCTACCACTCATGCTGTTAAAGATTCTGCATGTCGGGGCTGGCTACTTTCTAGCTCTAACCGTTTTACGTGTGACTGGTGGCAAAGCAGCTAAATTGTGCATACAAAATCTACAGCAGGTGACTCACACTGCTCCTCATCACAGACCAAAAATAAAATATCCATATTGATTAACATGCATCTATTTACATGTTGTAGCAAATGTTTTAAATGTGAAAATAGCATACTGGAAACCTTTTCTGTATACCTGGGTCCACATCCGTGTTTGCCTGCTTAGAAACCACACTACTGTGTTGAGTTAATTAGCACGGTGTGCCGGGAAACAAGATAACAGGGTGTCACACTTCAGCTGCTGCCTCTTTTGAATAGACTGTTTGCATGATTTATGTCAACATTTATTGCAGTTAGCTTTTGCTCTTGGTGGTTGTGTGTGGCTCTGGGTGGGTGTGTGTGGCTCTGGGTGGGTGTGTGTGCCTCTGGGTGGAAGTGTGTGGCTCTGGGTGTGTGTGTGTGTGTGTGTGTGTGTGTGGCTCTGGGTTGTGTGCGTGTGTGTGTGTGTGTGTCTCGGGTGTGTGTGTTTGTGGCTCTGGGTGTGTGTGTGGCTCTGGGTGTGTGTGTGGCTCTGGGTGTGTGTGTGTATGGCTCTGGGTGTGTGTGTGTGTGTGGCTCTGGGTGTGTGTGTGTTTGGCTGTGTGTGTGTGTGTGTGGCTCTGGGTGGGTGGGTGTGTGTGTGGCTCTGGGTGGGTGTGTGTGGCTCTGGGTGTGTGTGTTTGGTTGGCTCTGGGTGTGTGTGTGTGGCACTGGGTGTGTGTGTGTGGCTCTGGGTGTGTGTGTGTGGTAGTAATTGCTGTCTGCTGAGCTCGTCCGTAGGGTACAATAGGTCTCACATTTGCGACAGATTAAGCTAAAGGCAATGTAAATGACAATGCCATTTATTTATCTGTTTTCAAAACCAACACATAAATACAAATGTTGTCATTTACAATGCCAAAAGCTCTAACTTTTCCAAAGGCGAAACCATTGCATTGTAAATGCTTGTTAATCTTATTCTAACTTTTGATGTATGCTCCTTTGCGGGAAAGCACCTGCCTCTGAATGCTGAATTCTAGTCTTAATTGTGCAGGGGAGATGTATCCAGGTAGGCCAAAGATCATTTGTAATGCTCTCGTTATTGAGACATCCAGTACTGCTGTGTGTCTCTCTCTCATGGCCTCACTTTCGTAGGTGATTGCTGGTATAAGTTTTGCCTGAATCACCTGGATCAGCTAGGAGAACTTTCCCAGTGATCTTGTGCTTTAAGTTCCTCAGTGCCACAGCTGTCGCTGTGATCTTCCTTTTTATGGCCACCTTTTGGGCAGTAAAGATTCCTTTATTTTCTTTTATAACACCAAGGTATTTATACTCTTGAACAACTTCCAGCTGTTGTGTAGACACATGCCAGTGGTATGGTGTTTTGGCTCTCCGTTGGTTCACAACCCTGACCTTTGTCTTTTCCAAATTCAGACCATTTTCTTTGGAATAGCTTAGTGTTACGTCTAGTAAGCAATTTAGACCAAGTGCAATTCGGCTAATGAGTACAAGGTCATTCACATATAGTAAGTTTGAAAGGGGTAAGTCCCATATCATTGGGGCATGAGAATTGTATTCATCTAGCCTGGTAGACAGATCTGACATGAAGAGGTTGAGCAGGGTTGGAGCTAACACACAGCCCTGTATCAGCCCAAATGATGTTGAAATCTTCTTTCTCAGGAAGTCTCCTCAACCCAGTTTTGCTTGCACCCACATGTTTGAGTGTAAGAGGATTAACTGTTTTAGGAGTGAAGATGGGATGTTCCACTTGGTCAACTTTCGCCATAGTATGTTTCTGTCAATGCGATCGAATGCTGAGCTATAATCAATGAAACATACATACATAGGCTGTTTGGCTGCAATTGTGGCATCAATCATCAAAGAGAGAGTTGAAATATTAGTAGTCGTCCCCATGTGTTGGCAAAAGCCTGTTTGGTTTGGAGGGATGACTCTGTTTTCTGTTGCCCAGTTTGCTAATTCGTGTAAAATAAGCTTCGCCTAGTATTTAGTGTTGTTGTCTATCAGGGCTACTAACCAGTAATGTTTTGCCTTGTTCCTGTTGCCCTTTCGGTAAATTGGGGAGATGATGGAATCCCTCCATGATGCTGGAATTGATTCTGTTAGTAGTATTGTTTCAAAGACTGGTTTCAATGCTTCAGCCCAATATACCTATTCTAGTTTAAACAAGATTTGGGGAATCCCGTTGGGGCCTGGGGCGCCCTCTAGTCTGCCTTTAGTTATTTTCCTGGAAATTTGTTTGATTGAGATCGAAACCAAATTGACCTTTGAGTTGGTAGGTTCTTCTTGGATTCTTATTGGCTCCAGGCAAACTGAGTCAGTGTTTGTGCTATAGTCGCTCTGGGGTTCTTTGTTGTAGTGAGAGAGAAGGAAGGTTTTCCAGGTCTCTTCAGTCAGAAGTGAATTGATCCTGTGAGTTAATGGGTTTATTAGGGTATTGATTGTTTGCCAAAATCGTGAGCTGTTATTGCTCTTAATGCCGTACAAATGTTTGGCTCACATGCACTCATCTGATTCCTTTTTGAGTCGCCATATTAGCCTGTTTCATGTTGCTTTTAATTATCTCAGTTCACTTTGGGTTCTGGTGTCCTGGCCCCCTCTTTGAAGTCTCTGTACTGCTTGGTTTATGGCTTCCTTAAAATGTATTGTGACATCATGTGCTTGCCAGCTGGGACGGGGTGGAGACGGACACTCCTTTACCAGTCCCCTGGTAGGATCACTTCCTGGTTCCCTTCAGCATAAACATCTTAGCGGAAGACACACAAAGGGGAGGAAACCAAAGCTATCCCCATCGCAAATGGAAACACTTATCACAGGACGAGTTTAGTAAACTGTTGCAGGAAGGGGGTCCGCCGGGGGGCGGAGACAGCGACAGCGCTAATAAAAAGCTAGACGAACGCATTCTTAGTGCTCTTGATATAGTGGCTCCGCTATGTCTGACTAAATTGGGTAGCAGAGCCAGAAAATCCGCTCCTTGGTATACGCCGGCTCTTCAGATGGCTAGATCTGTCTGCAAGAGAATAGAGAGAAGCTGGCGCACGGATTTTTGCTCGCAGAAGAAGAGAAATTATAGGGCGGTGCAGAGAAAATATCAAGTTATGTTACGAGAAGCCAAGGCCAACCATTACAATAATAGAATTGGGGATGCAGAGAGCTCCTCAAAAGAACTCTTTAAGATCTTTAAAGAGATCTCATCAGTGGCCAGTTCGAAAGCCCCAGACAATGACTCAGTGACCGAGTTTAACCGAGTAGCAGAGTATTTTGCCAGTAAGGTCAGGGACATATACGCCTCCTTTTCTAGCAACCCCGAAAGCGGGCTGACCTTTGAGGAAGTGTCTGGGACAAGTAATGTGGAAAGGCGCTTGGAGCAATTTATTGTCCCCCCCCCCCCGGATGTTCTACGGAGTATTTGTCTGTGTGTTAAGTCCGACTCCCCTCTGGACTCAGCACCCCCCAGGGTGTTGGGAGACAGCCTGCTGGTCCTGGAGCCTTACATCAGGCATGTGCTGCAGATCTCCTTTGCCTCCCAGACACTTCCAGTAGAAAGCAGTAGTTCTACCCATTAGAAAGAAATCCAATGTGAGCCATGAAGTCCTGGAGAACCTTAGGCCGATTTCTCTGCTACCGTACATAGCGAAGGTGGCCGAGAAGGTGGCAAATACTCAGCTGATGGTACATTTAGAGAATGCCAATCTCCTACATCCCTCCCAATCGGGTTTCCGGTCAGGGTATTCGACCAAAATCGCCCTACTGAGAGCTACGGAGACCATAAGACAAGGTGCGGATGCTGGACACACCATGGCACTGGTGATGTTAGACCTCAGTGCGGCGTTTGACACTGTAGCTCATTTCATCCTGCTGCAGTGTCTTAACAGAGGTGGTGTCACAGGATCTGCACTAGGGTGGCAGTAATCCTTCCTTACGGGCCGCAGCTTTCAGGTTCGACGGGGCTCCTTTCAATCCACGGAGGTGGCGCTGGAACAGGGGGTGCCTCAGGGCTTGGCCCTGAGTCCGACTTTATTTAATTTATATATGGCCCCCCCTGGCTGAGGTGGTGCAAGCTTTTGGAGTAGAGTTAGTCTCCTACGCTGATGACACCCAACTGCTGATCTCCCTCTCCCAAGCACCCTCGGTCGCAGCATCCAATTTTAAGGCCTGTATGCAGGCTCTGGCCTCTTGGATGAACATGCATTGTTTGAAGCTAAATGGAGCCAAGACCGAGGTGTTGGTGGTCGGTGGAGATAATCTTAGCTGGACAGTGGATTGGTGGCCACAATGTTTGGGCCCTACTTCCACCCCCTGTAAGGAGGCTAAGAAGCTGGGGATATGGGTGGTTCTACCCTATCCTACGAGGGGCACATTCGCCGTCTAGTGGGAAAGTGTTTTGTGTGCTAAAAACACTAAACAAAACTTTGGATCTGCTTCCTCTTGAAGCCAGACGCACTATGACGCAGGCCCTCGTGACGTCCCGTATGGATTACGGGAATGTCCTATTTCTAGGAGCATCGGAAAAAAGTTTGGAGCGCCTGCAAGTCCTACAAATGCGGCCGCTCAGCTGGTATTAAGACTTCCAAGAAGAGCAGCTTCTAGGTCGGCACTTGCGGCACTACATTGGCTACCAGTCAAAAAGACAGTCCTGTTTAAATCCCTCATTATATGCCATCGCATTCTTTGGCATAAGGCTCCACCATATCTGAGAGACTTGGTCTCCAGGTATGAGCCAAGTAGAGCCTTACGCTCAGGTGGGACAGGGCGGCTTGCTATCCCCCGCATCAAGAAAGCCAGAATGGGAGGACGCTCTTTTAGAGTCATAGTGGCTCAAAGTTGGAATAAACTCCCGGTGGGTTTTAGACTGGAAAGGTCGGAAGCAAGTTCAGGAGTCTTCTCAAAACTCACCTGTACATTATATAGGAGTGTAGGTGCGGATTGGTGGTTTGTTAACGCTTCTGGCGGGTTTTTCTGTTCTCCACAGCGCGGGGACACGCTGGGATGGTGTAACCAAGCGCTTTACCAACTACCTTATGATTATTATTATTATTATTATTATTATTATTATTATTAATATTTACCAAATGCCCTCTAAATTTAAACAGGCACTGAGTGAAGAGAAAGGACAGTTCTTTTAGCCCAGTACTCCCCAGCATCATCACCAACAGGCATTTTAGAATGCTCCTTTGTATGATGACATCTGTTGTGGTTGTTTGTGACACCGTTTACTGGATGCCCCCTTTAACCCTGAAAAGCTTCCTTTATAGTAACTAACCCTTTTAGGCCCTCATTACAAGTTAAGTACTATATTCTGATTGTGCAGAATTTGATGTGATCCACTTCTGCTAAATACCAGAGGTATGGGGCCGCCTATGTAAACCCAAAGAGACCTTCTTTAGTTATAAAATAACCTACTAGCAAGGGAGGGTGAAATATAGGTATATATTTAACCTGTTTCCATTTGGCATTATAACATGCTTTCTCCCTTTGTATTTTATGGAATAGTAACTATGCTGACCATCTTGTTTTGCTTGTATTAGCTAAGGTGCTGCGCATGAGAACACGTCGTTAGAAATAAATATTTCAAACTTGCTTGTGTCTCTTTTTTACTCCCTGTTTTGGACTGGTATGAGAGTATAACGAAAGAGTGTTCTTGTTTTCCACATTGCCTGAGGTAACCTAAGTCGCATGTTCTGGGTTGTCTAATCATTGGTTTCTTGGCTATAGGACTAAGAGCTAATGAGACACTGATGCTAGTCTGGTAGAAGATGTTGGGTACTAAGGTGAGTTTTGGCACACTCTAATTCACTAAGGTCCTAAGTCTCGGTGCACAGTTCTGTGTAGGAGCAGAATCCCTGCAACATGGCATGGATTTGAAATCGAACAGCATCCCATAAATCCCATCTAAAACAGGCCAAGCAGTAATTTCTACAAAAGTCAGGTCCCTCTTTAATCTGTGTGATGAGGAATGGGGTGCCAATGTTCCATTAATGTGTCGAATAGACATAATCTCTTCCACGTAGGGTCGTTTACAAGACGGAAAAAATGCACCACAAATCCAATTGACATGAACAAAAAGATTGAAAAAAGTACCTACCAAATGTAGGTCCAAGGAGGAATAAAAAAAAAAATTCAACCATGTAGCAAAAACAGAGATTTTTGAAGGGGACTTTGATGTGGTAGAGTTAGTGTCAAATGAAAATCTGGACTCAGTTGCCAAACGTGTTTGTAGATCAGGCATCGATAAGTCTGATCATCAGGTGGGTACTACTCAATAACGGACTTGAAACAGCAGGCATCTCGATGGAAATGTCAGGCCTGGTGTTAGGAGCCGGAGCCAAAACAGAATGTCTCAGTATAGATGGACAAGAGACCGCAGGTGTCATACTAAGAAGAATCGGCCACTCTGTGTAATTTGACATTGTCAATGGAGATGTACCTTTTTTCCTTACGACCTGGAAGTGGAGGTAAAATGTCTGTTCTTGTGCCCTGCACGCCAAGTACAGGAACTGGAGCTCGATATGAGAGACCAAATTCTTTCTTGTTCTCAATCTTCTCTTGAACCAGTTCTCCAACTTGGGGTAGACAGCCACCTACCGGAATCTGCAACGCAGCATCTGATAAGGAGGGCAAGTGTTCCTTTGCAAGACTGTCTCTCGTCTCTTGTAGATTCTGTAAAACATGACAATGTTCATCTATGTCAAAGGGGGCAGCAGCCGTCGCCTGGTCTAGACCTTCAAGGTCCGGGACGAACATTTTGATACCAAAGAACATTTCGTATGGGGTCCGCCCACCCAGAGACCTTCTAGGGAGATTATTAAGTGCACGCTGTACGCTATTGAGATGGGCTAGCCAGTTCCTGCTAGTGCCTATAACCCTGGCTGTCTCGGTTCATTCAACACTATTACCCTCAGGTCTGATTGGAGATGAAAACTTGACTTGGACCCCCAACGAACTCATGACATCCTTGTACGCCTTAGGAGGCGAACGCTGGACCCTGGTCCGAATGGAAGGAGCCACAGGCAAAATTTCCCACAAAGATACGCAAGTCTCTTATGAAGGTTCGCGAATCAGTGCTGCGGTGTGGCCACACCCATACAAAGCGCGTGCAAGAATCAACTGCAACTAAGATGTACTTATACACAGTATCAGAGGAAAAAGGACTGCAGTGATCTAAATAAACACAACCAAGTGGTCTATTAGAAATGTACAACTGTGTCTGAGGCAGACGCGCAGCAGTTCAAGGCTTAATCTGCTGACAAATGTCACATTGAAGGACATAATCAGGCGTATGTTTGTACAGTCCCCGCCACCAGAAACGTTGTTGTAACTGAGATAGGGTAGCCGAAACGCCTGCATGCGCAGACCCAACACCCTTGTGGGCAGCTGTAATCAGTGTGGACCTGCGGTCCGCGTTGGGAATCAATCTGTCACCAACGTCCAGTATTTTCACATAAGGAACTTTATCAGGACTTAAATGATAAGAATACTTTGAAGGAAATACAGCAGGACATTTACTTCCCTTCTCAGTAGCGGCAATTGCTGCCAAGATGTTATCATCAATCTTACTTTTGGAAGGTGTAACCTCTGCACACAAATATGTCGAAACTGTTGACTTTGCGGCCTCTTCGGCCAAACTTTTGCCAACAGCGTGAACTCTCACACGCTGATGACCAAGAGTATGAATTACATACACGAGTGGCAGCTGCTCTTTAAGTTCAGCCACTCGAACCCAGATCATTTTAAGTTTTATTGTGCTACCCTTGGAATCTCGAAAGTCATTCTGAATCCAAAAGAACAGTTTTTCATTGTAAGACTGTACACAGTAATAAGAGTAACTCACAATAAGAGTAGTCACACCAGGATCAGCGTACTCTAATGCAAGCATTAGAGCACCGAGCTCTGCCAATTGGGCAGTACAGTCCCCTGATGTCTGCGTATGTACGACTTTGGACTTGAATTCATCATTCACCATGGTACCAACCACAATGGCGCAAGCTGAGACGTATGCGTGCTTAGACCAATGCGTAACTTGCGCTGAACCATCTGTGTAAATAATACAATGGAAATCCTCCAAAGGCTGCATAGTCAACGGGGCAGGATGAACAAACTCATACTACAAAAACTCCTGCAACTGTAAGGAGGCGTTAAAAATGAACGTGACATCCGGAGACGTCAATGATGATGCCCATTGTATCCATCGTGGGTGCAAAGCTTTAGAATTAGGTACACTGGCTTTCGTCACTGCCTCTAAGGCAGAATAGGGGGTAACAACCAAAATGTGTTTTCCCTGCGACAGTGCACGTTCCTTTAGAATCGCCATTTGCACTGCTGTCAAAACTTTTTCCACAGTGGAAAACCGCATTTCAGCCGAAGTGTACAAGTGTCACTTGTAAGCAATAGGTACTGTGTTACCTTCATTAAAAGTAAGGTATGTAAAACCCAACGCCTTAGGGATGATTCTTATCACCAGGTTGGTGTGGTTATCACGAGTCAGTAAGAATTTAGATTCAAGCAGATCAGCCTACAAAGATTGCAAAATGGCTGAATGTTCAGGCAGCCAGCAAGATTTAGTAAAAGTAGGTTGTATCAAAGCATACAATGGCTTGATACGCTGGGCATATTCGGGAATGTATGTATGCCTGAAATTCAAAATTCCCAGCAAGGATTGTAATTTTTTCAGTGTTGTAGGAGCGCACAGCTGTGCGCATTTGTCCAAGAAGTGAGGATCCAATCCTCTACCTTCATTGTTGAGCTCATAGCCCAGGAACAACACTGTGTACTCTGCAATGTGAGACTTTGCAAAGTTGAATTTGTAACCGAAGTCTGCAAAACAGCTAATTATGCGGTTAACGTGACACTGATGCGCCCATATTTCGTCGTCTGGGAGATAAATATCACCCACATACGAACACGCATCAGGGTCGACTCCCCCTAAAAGAGAGACAATACGGGCAGCAAATACGCCTGGACTATTCTTATAGCCCATGGCCAGAAATTTAAATTGGGGTTGTTTACCGCCGCTGGTAAAACTGGTCCATTGGGAACTTAGACCAGACAAGTTGTGGGCAAAAAAAACATTGGAAATGTCAAGTGTGGTTTTAAACCTTTTACGCACAAGACCATCCACTAAAGCAGAGCCGTGGGTATTCTGTACTGCACAGGTACGGCAATCCGAGTTTAATAGCCGATAATCCAATACCAAACGGTACGAACCATCAGGCTTGGTTACAGTAAAAAGTGGGTTATTCATCGGAGACACACAAGTTTCAATTACTCCTTGATATTTCAATTGCTCATGGATTTCTGCCACGGAAGCTTTCGCTTCACGCCACATGGCATATTGAGGTTGAGGCTGTGGCATAGACCGTAATGGAATCTCGTGGCGGGGAGAGAATTTATCCCAACCACAGTGAGTACGGTACAAAGCCGGTGCTAGTGCCTTAGCCCACTCCTCTGCAAAATTCAACGCATGCTCCTTAGACACTGTGTGCGCGAAATTAGGGAGGATTACCTCCTCCCCTTTCAGAGCCACGAGAACAAAGGGTGGGGGCCCGTCAGCCTTCCCTAACAAAATGTCATAGGTAGTTGTAAGATTTTCCCAAAATACCCCTTTTATGGTACGTTGTATGTCACCTTCAATTAAAACGTCAATTTCAAAAAGCCTATCAGTGGGAGCAACTCTAGTATCAGCAGTCTCAACAACAATGAATTGGTCAGTCACTTTCACCTTCAGTAGTGGACGCAGGGCCTCGCTGACAATGGTAATCTCCGCTGCGCTGTCCAACAACGTCAGAGCCCATTTCAGATTCCGAAGCTGCGTTCTCACTATCTGTGGCATATCTCGCTGTTAAAGCGGCAACTTTCTTTTTCTGAAACTGTGGTCATTTCTACAAAGAATCATCCTGCTTGCCTTTTCCGTCTTTCGGGCGGGGCTGGTCGCGACTCTGCTGGCCACCCTGACCTCTGCCGCTGCCTCCACCACCGGACGATGAGGCTGATGTGTCCTGTAAAGATCGAGGAGAGCGTTGATCAGGAACCTGAAATCGATCAGGTGACTTAATCGTAGAGCGGTCGCGCAAATCATAAGTGCGCTCAGTAGACGTAGGCAAAGGTGACGCGGGACGGGACTCCTGTTTCTGTTGTTGTTTTCCCTGTTTTTATTTTTGTTCCAATTTTGCTTTGGAGCTTTGGGCTGATCGTCTTTCTCAGACTTCGAATCCTGAGGTTGTTTTTTATCTTTGGCAGAAAAGGGCTTGACACCTAAACTATGACGGCCAATGGTCTTATAAGCCGCCGTGATAATTCTCGGTAACTGTCGGAGTTTGTTGGCATCAGGGACATCGCGCAAGGCATTAGCCACTTGGAAGTTCACTGAATCCCCCTTTATATTAGAAAGGACCAGATCGGAAACTACGTCAAATGTGCAAACAAGTCTCATTCCTAATTCAACCGCAGCCTCAGGTCCGTGTTCATCCTGAACACGCTTAATGACCGTCGGAAGGATAGCCATTGACGCAGTGCCGAAGCACCTCGTGTACACTGCTGCAAAACTTCTACCCCACGACTCACAGTCACCGGCTTCCGATACCTACTCCTTGGGTACACTAATTGTAAAAATCCTGTGTTTTTCAACGGGAGTTGAATTAGGTAAAACTGCCTCCAGCTGGTCAAATTTCTCGCCAAGCTAAAAAGGCATATCATCCTTATCTTGGGAAAGCTTGCCCATAACCGCATTAACCATCACGGGACTAATCTTCATTCCACTCGGTCCCGCAGGAAGCGCCGCCCTGGAAATTGCGGGTGATATTTTGAACTAGGGCCCTGATAACACTGATTGCAGAGTTATATAGGGGCTGCAATTCAGCAACAGGGACTACCCCCACACGAGGATGCAGGGTAAATCCAGCCAAAACAGGCCAAGAAGCGCCTGGAATGGACAAAGGACCCAATCTAATCGCAGTTACACTGTGGGGAAGGGCGCCATTAAACCAAACACAGTGCTGCCATGCAGAAATCGGAATCTCCTGTGTCCTATAAGGAACATATTCCAAGGGCACGGCTGTGTGAGTATAAGTTTCAAACACCTGAGTAGCTGCATCCACAGCAGGAAATGTCACCCAAGAGTAGAAAATCTTAAACAGGTAAGCTACCTCAGCACTCTCCACCAAAATAACTGCCATGCCCTCCAAGCCAACGTTATAAGCCTGCAAATGATTGCGGACCGCAATGCGACTATGCTGCGGTATGTCAACGTTAGCCATAGCGACACAGAGAATTAGAGGTAGAATGTAAAACAATGTAGCACAACTGGGTAGTAATTCAAAAGGAAACCATTTTGCAAGATTCAAGCTTGAAAAGACCTATGTAACTATAGGTAGGTTTATCCGTCACCACTGTTAACCGGAAACAATAGTGATGAGGTTAAGGACTGATATAAATACTTTTCAAGCATCATGTAATAAGACCACCATCGTTAGTGCGCCATGTTGCAGGGATTCTGCTCCTACACAGAACTGTGCACAGAGACTTAGGAGCTTAGTGAATTAGGGTGTGCCAAAACTCACCTTAGTACCCAACATCCCCTACCAGACTACCATCAGTGTCGCATTAGCTCTTAGTCCTATAGCCAAGAAACCAATGATTAGACAACCCAGAACATGCGACTTAGGTTACCTCAGGCAATGTGGAAAACAAGAACACTCTTTCGTTATACTCTCATACCAGTCCAAACAGCGAGTAAAAAAGAGACACGAGCAAGTCTGAAATATTTATTTCTAACGCTGTGTTCTCATGCGCAGCACCTTAGCTAATACAAGCAGACATATTATTAGAAACAAGATTGTCAGCATAGTTACTATTCCATAAAATACAAAGGGAGAAAACATGTTATAATGCTAAATGGTTAAATATATACCTATATTTCACCCTCCCTTGCTAGTAGGTTATTTTATAACTAAAGAAGGTCTCATTGGGATTACATAGGCAGCCCCATACCTCTGGTATTTAGCAGAAGTGGATCACATCAAATTCTGCAAAAGCTCTCAGCATACAAATGTTCTCCAAGTGTGTGTGATCATGCCTACGCAGTGCATTATTAAACGCGCCAATATCAGAGGTGGCCACAGCTGCATATGTGTTGTGTCTAGAACGGGCGCTGATCAGCCCGAACAACAACCTCTGTGTTGAAATAACCTTGAAGGCCTCGGCACCCACTGTTCAGACGAAGCTTACCAAGCAAGGCTACTAGTGTGGAAAAACATATTATTCTTGTGTGAAGCAAAACACTCTGCTAAACTTTAAACACTTAATAAAGTGTGTGCCGGGTGCAAAAGGCAGCAGAAAGGAAAAATGCTGTTTAAACTTCTAATAATCTCATGTCAACTTAACACTGTGTGAATGCAAGGCTCAGCCCCACAACACCAGTGTCCCTGTGTGGACCCAGTACCGCCTGTACAGTGACCAGCTGTCACTGGCACTTTGACAGTTGACAACTGATGACTCGCGGAGTAGCCGCTTTCCTTGCGCTCCTTCTCCGCCGGAGCCTTTGTTGGTGAATTCATTAAAGAACTTGCTCCAACTGTATCTACAAGCCTCTGAGAGTTCTTTACAATTTGGCGACGAGCACTAACACGAGAACCCACTGTGTACACATCTTCAGAAAACAGAAGAATAAGCTACGCCGTGACTGGATACATATTACAACATTTAAGAAGGCTGCTAGCAACGCAACATGCACTGATGCCAAAGAAGAATAATCTTCATACAAAACACGCTAAAAAAAAGGAATAATCCATGGTCAGTCAGCTTGAATTTATAGCGTGAATGCAGTACTTTGAGGACTGACAATAGAAATTGTATTGCCAGTTAATTCTGTACTGTTCGTGTATCTGGGACGATCGTGCGTAGAAGTTACTACAGTGTAGATGCAATCGGCTGGACTTAAACATTTTTTTAAAAAGCAGAGCGATTGTGCGACTGGTTGTACAGTATCTGGCATACTACGATGTAAATCTATGAAAAGTATAGTGAAAAGTCAACTGATCCAGCTACAAGTCGGAATCAACAATTCAGCCAGTTTACCTCACAAGGAAGCTCAATGCTGTACTTTATGGTGACCACGGTTTTCTACAGAATCAGTTAACAATTTGGTGTGTCTTCAACGTTTGCAAGCAACTGTCAGCTGCCACCAAAGTCATTGTCAGCTGAAACTTCACGTGGTATGAATTACGCACACACGCTGATGTGTCGGCAGACATATTGAATTACCCTAGACTACAGTCTAGCTTATGTTGTGACACTACACACATGTTTGCGTGGCGCCATTTTGAGTACTGAGAAAAAAGTGTTACATCACGGCTGTGACGGAGGCACATCTTCATGACAAAAGCCTGACATGCCGGATCATAATATAATTTAAGGTACTGTGTTTAACGCTGCAATAATTTAAACCTCACCCTCCTAACGTAAAAAAAAGTGAGCAGCTTATATAAACGTGCACAATAAATAAAGAGACTCATGACCATATAAGGCAAATCGTTATACGCACGTCAACTCAAACATTCAGCAATGTAACTAATGAGCAAAGGTTAGAGTTCTCTCGCATCATACCAGAACAGACATTACGCTTAACCTCACTCGCTTTAAACTAATATTTACCCAGCATACCTCTCACTAATCATGGCTTCAGGGTATGTTTGGAACCTTTTGCCTCCAGAAATATTCTTGCGAGTCTGTGTGGGTGTAGATAGGTATAAATTCTTCCATAGAAAACAGGGAAAGGAAGAATCTATTGATGACTATGTATCTGCACTTAAAAACCTTGCCATTAATTGCCATTTTGGAGGTCTACATGATGAGTTTATAAGAGACCAGAGAGTTATTCAAGGGTCTAATTCCAGCATCCAGGACAGTTTATGTTCCAAAGGCGAATACCCCCTACAAAATATCATAAACATTGCGAGAAAAGCAGAGCTCACTGGCCGAAGCGCAAAGGCAGTTCTGTCGGAGAATAAAGAGAAGAAAGAGGGTGATACTGTTAGTAAGGTGACAGAGCACAAACACAACCCAAAACAAACCTGGACCAAACAAAAAAGTACTAAACCAGCATTCAACAAATCTCAGGATAGCAACAAGGGACGTTGCTACAGGTGTGGGAACATGTTCCATAAGGCTGATGACTTAAAATGTCCAGCAGGTGGAGGAAGGTGTTCCTATTGTGGAGTCATTGGGCGAAACACACGTTCAGTCAAAATTGTGATGAAGGAGAAGCAAACTACCAAGACATGTCTGACGAAGACCACGTCAACATGTTTGTGCTGAACATTGATGACGAGCAAGTGGATAGAGTCAGTGATACTAGTACCACCAAGACAAAGAAACCGGCAAGCAACATGAACATTGGGGGTGTTAACATCAGTATCGTTGATGATTCAGGTTCCCCATATACAATCGTCAATAGGAAAGTCTGGGAAGAGAAGTTCAAACTCAGCATAGGTGAGCGTCTTGATAAGGCTGACATCATCATCAGGCCATTCACAGGTGGACCCATAGACACATGTGGTTTCAGGGAGCTAAGCTTCCCATTCAAGGGGAGAGAGTCTACTGGTAAACTATATGTGTCTAAAGTGGGTCCCTCTGTACTTGGGTGGATGGACCAGGGGAATCTTGGAATAATTCTCGACCCAAGCAAAACTGACCTGTGTTAGATGTTTCAAGCAACAATGTCTATGCTAAATCCTTATTGAGCAAATACCCGAGTATTTAGTGGGGAGGTGGGTGCTCTTAAAGGGTAGCAAGATAGAATCAAGGTTAAGCCGTATGCCAATCCTGTGTTACATAAAGATAGAAACCTCCCATTTTCCATAAAGGATGAGGTAAAAGCACAACTGGACAAGCTTCTAGAGGACGGAATCATCAAAAGAGTTGAAGCTTTGGAGTGGGTCGCGCCCTTCGTCGTCGCCAAACGACCTAATGGCAAATTTAGATTATGTGCGGATCTGCGAGACCTAAACTAAAATATAGTTGTGGAACAGTTTCCTCTCCCCAAAATTAGCGAAATGCTGGCAACCACTAAGAGAGTTAAGTGGTTCTCCACAATTGACTTGAAGTTGGCCTACCACCAGGTGCCTCTACATCATGACAGCAAAAGGCTAACCAATTTTATCACGCCATTTGGGTGTTTCCGGTTTACAAGGGTACCCTTAGGTCTGGCCTCTGCTGCTGCGATGTTTCAGAGACTGAAGCATAACATCTTTTGATGGAGTTTCTGGCATACTATTGTTCCAGGATGATATCCTGGTTATGGGTAAAACTAGAAAAGAACATGACAGTAAGGTCAACCAAGTATTGGAAATCATGGATGAAAAAGGTTTGACTGCCGAGCATTTAAAATGCAAATTCGCATGCAATTTCGCTAGTTATCTCGGTCATGAGATCACTGGGGACGGTATCAGCCCAAAAAAGACATTCTGCAAGCCATTAAAAGTCCTCCGGTGCCTAACAACAAGGATGAGCTGCGATCCTTCCTGGGACTAGTAGAATTGTACGCAAAGTTCATAAAAAACGTTTCGCACAAGATTTATGTTTTGCGGAAACTACTCAAACTGAAAAACAAGTTTGAATGGACAGATGTGTGTCATCAGGCCTTCATTTCCCTCAAAAAGGAAATGTGCACCGCTTTACCCCTTCAAGGTTTCGACCCGTTACTGGAAAACTTTGTTACTACAGATGCCAGTTCAAAGGGTTTGGGCACTGTACTTGCCAAGAAGGAAGCTAAAGGTGTGGAATACACCATAGCTTTGGCGTCACGCACGTTGACCCCTGCTGAGGAGAAATTCACGGTCAAAGAGCGTGAAGCACTCACATGCGTGTAGGCTTTAGAACATTTTAGACAATTTGTTTGGGGCAACAGAGTCACCTTAAGCACGGACCCCAAGCCTCTAACAAAAGTATTCACCACTACGGGGCTATATGCAGCTTCACATAGATTAGCTAGGTTATCAGTGCGTTTGTTTGATTATATGTACAATATTCAGTATGTACCAGTGGTGAAGAATGTTGTGGCAGACTTTTTAAGCAGAATGCCTGTTGGACTATCTGACAATGACCAAATGACCGAATCCGAAGAGTCATGCATAGCCAACGTACTTGAAAAATGTAACGGCATCTCAAGAGAGGAATGGCTCACTGAGCAAGGCAAGAACATTGTTTTATGCCAGGTTATAAAAATGATACCCGGAAGGTGGTCATGCAAGAACAAATTAACTGAACCACTGTAACACTTTTGGGAGGTCAAAAATGAGTTGTCACACAAGAATGGATTGGTATTAAGGGGTTGAAGAGTGGTACCTCCAAGCAGTCTGATGTTGAGGATACTTAATTTGTGTCACGAGGGCCATTTAGGCATTGGTAAAACTAAATGCAGGGTCAAAAACAACTACTGGTGCCCTGGCATTAGTTTAGCAGTAGAGAGGCTCGTCAGGGATTGCATACTTTGCCTCAATTCTGATAAAACTAAGATCACGTTCAGACCCCCACTGCACCCAATTCCTTGCCAATCTATGCCATGGGGGAGGATTGGTGTGGACATCATGGGTCCCATACAAGAACGCTTGGAGCAGTGGTACGTAATAGTCACCATCGACCATTTTACCAAGTGGCCCGAGCTCAAGTTTGTCAATAAACCTGATTCCTTGAGCGTAGTCAAATTTATTGATGATGTTTTCACACGGAGGGTCTCCCCAAACAAATAGTCAGTGACAACGGGCCACAATTTGTGTCAGACACATACAGGACTTACATTCAAAGGAACTAAATTGAGCATAAAACCACTTCAGTTTACCACCCAGCGGGCAATGGTGCTGTTGAGCGGTTTAACAGAGTCATCAATGGCATAGTCCAGTTGACCAGCTGCAACAACCTAAGCTGGAAACAAGAGATACCTAAGACACTTTGGGCTTATCGCATTACACCTAGTGACACCACCAGTCCCAGCCCGTTTGAACTTATGCAGGGCTGAACACCTTTGTCCGAGGACAATGTGGATTGGGTCAAAGCGGCCAAAAGAGTACCCTGGTCAGTCGACCGTGCCAGAGAAAGTTTGGTGCTAGCTCACTCCAGTTGCAAGACTAAATAAGACCTCAAGCATGGGTGTAAACCTGTGGAGCTCAAGGTAGGGGACATGGTCACGGTCAAAAGGAGTGGGCACATAAGCAAGGGGCAGGACAGACACACCTCACCCCTATCAGCGCACAAGGTGTACTGCAATTCCACACTCTTGAGCGATGAAAGGGTATGGCACTTCTTCACCCTCTCAGCCTGCAGACTTACCACTGAGAACCCCGACAATACCTTACCCTATGATCACTCCTGTGAGTTTCCTACAAATGCCAAACACAGCAATGCACACCATGTAGTGTCAGACGATGAGTCTGACTATGAGTTTTCCACCTCCAACACCGTGGCTCACAGCACCATTACCCAGCCCCCTTCTGCACCCGTTGGCGTTTTACCCAATCGTGATGCCACGGAAAGAGTCAGAAGGCAGTTACCATCAACGCCATTGCATGACACCCCTTCACTTGTCAGCATGAGCAGGGCAGGTGGAAGGTTGTAGCCACCTGTTAAACTTTCAGATTATATTTGTGAGTAGCCTCTCTTGTGAGTTCAAAGTATACCACTAGTTGCATTCTTGGGCTACCTTCTTCTCTCTTGTTCATTCTTTCCTTCCTTCCCTCTATCTATGTATCTATCCATCCTCCTCCGTTCCTCTCACACTCCTTCTCTCTCCCTTTCTCTTCCTTGCCTTCTTTTTTTCCTAAGAGGGAGGATGTGTTGTGTCCTACACTTTTGTGTCCCTGCTTGGACACCATATTGGTTAGTGCACTCCAGTGTCGCTGCGTGGACACAGTACCGCCTGTACAGTGACCAGCTGTCAACTGGCACTTTGACAGTTGACGGCTGATGACTCACGGAGTAGCCGCTTTCCTTGCGCTCCGCCTCCGCCGTAGCCTGTGTTGGTGAATTCATTAAAGAACTTGTTTCTACTTTCTCTACAAGCCTCTGAGAGATCTTTACACCCTTTTCACTTCCAATCACCACAGGGGGCAGGTGTCTTGAATCACCACTTGACCTGCTCCGAAAAGGGTAGTGGAGTTATTGTAATTTGCCACTTTAGCGCATGAATGCCATTGGTGGGACGTGCAGCTCCTTGCGGTAGTGCGGTTTATTATTTAGCAAGCGCTAATTTTAACACCAGAATGTAAACCGGACACCACAGTCCCGTAGGATTTACTATGAGACTGAACTCAAGAAACGAAACAGAGACCTGCACACCTTCTTGAAGCGAAGCTCTGGGGTGCCTGTTGTGTTGGGACAATATTTATATGTGGTCCTCGCACGTGAGCAAAATCTGGCTGTTCTGTAATGTACAGCGCGCGTAGGCTGCAATGATCAGAGCACACAGAAATTATGCTAATCCATGCTCGTGTGTGCTGTCTCTGACACTTTGTGCACCCACACAACCATTTATTCAACTCGCCCGCATAGCGCGGGCCAAAACATCAACGTAGTCGGGGGAGGTCGCAGCTCCCCCCATCACTCGTCATCGCGATGGGCACAACCCACAACAAGATAACGCGATGAGCGATACAACATTCCTCCCCAAAATAAACTTTTAACAAACATAACGAAAACCTTACTTTAGAAGAAGTCACCACACCATCATAAGGTCTATCATTGTCAGGCAGCATATATAACGTCAGCCCCCTCAAGAGCAGTTCTAGCAATGATAGTCCTGTAGTCTATTGGATGGCTCAGGTTTTTTCTCAGGTTATACTGAGTACGGTTTTCGGGGCACTCACTGCCTTCTTCAGTGATCACAGGAGTCCCAGATGAACCTCGGCTAACATCCTGAGATCGTGTAGATAAGTCCACACCTCCTGCTCTCGGTGCTTCAAAATCAGCTTCTGACCAGTCCTCCCAGCCACGACCAAGGGAACATCCATCCTGGTGATCCAGCTCAGCTTCAATCATCCATGATACTTCTTGAAAGCTGAAACATTTCTGGTGACCAGTTCCAGGACTCTTTTTACTGTGACTTGAGTGCCACGAATTTGGACAATGCACCAGGGATCTTTTTCAAAGAGAAGCCTGATTTTGCTGCCTGTCTTGAATAAGGACCAGGTCTCCTACTTTGAGACGTGAAACTTCTGCTCTGCGCCGCTTGCTGACTTGCTCATTTGATTTTTTGGTCCTGTAATCAACAGCGCAATCATTTATTTCTTCTGGAACCCATCGTGGGTGGTGTGGGATAGAGTCACTCACTACTCTCACCATTGACAGGTGTCCCGGAGCACGACCAGTGGATGTATGGGGAGTCTGTCGTTAATCCCTAAGAAAAGAATATATGGACTGTTCCAAAGAGTCACCATTGGTCACTGCTATGCGGATAACCTTGTTTAAAGTTCTCATGAAGCGCTCAGCTTCTCCATTTGCTTTTGGCTACTTTGGCGTTATCTTTTTGTGACACAATTCCTAGGGATGTCAGGTACAATGCAAATTCCTGCCCCTGGAAGGGAGGACCATTGTCTGTTTTAATCTCTTTGATGAGTCCATGGGAAGCCATCACCTTTTCCAGCTTAGGTATAACCTCTCCTGCACTCAGGAATGACAACATCTCAACCTCAGGATATTTTGAGTAATCACCTATTACTAACATGGAGTGTCTCCCATCGGGGAGGCTCCCAAAATCCATGCTTGCACTCATCCATGGGCCTTCAGGTCGTGTTCCATCGTAATGGGTACTGGAGGATTCAGTTCACCGGTAGCTTGACACCACAGACATGATCTCACCACCTCTTCAACTTTGTCATCCATGAGAGGGACCCAGACCTTGGTTCTGAGTCTTCCTTTAGTTTTCACCGTTCCTTGGTGGCCAGCATGGGCTAACCTGACCACTCTATCCACCAGGGTTGATGAAATAACCAATCTGTGACCTTGAAGTAAGCACCCATTTGGATCGGCGCTCAGTTCATGCCTCACTTGATACAGGCTCTTAATCACTTTCCGGCTCTCAGGAGTGAACGTTACCTCTTGACTTCTGAGAACATGCCATTTGTTGGTTTTCACTGCCTCCAAAGCTGTTTGTAGACTGTCACCTTGGATGGTGGCTTGGCACAATTCTCCTAGAGATATGGGCAACGGACTTGATCGGTCTGCTATGTAACAAACATATTCCTCAGTTTCCTCTGCATCCTCCATCTCGCTAAGTGTATCTTCTCTGGGATGACGAGACCGATAGTCTGCTGAATTCCTTGTTCCTTGGTGGTATTCAATCTTGCAGTTGTATTCCTGCAACTGCAGCATCCATTTCTCTATGCGAACTGGAGGCATTTGAAGCAGTTCCGGTGAACAGAGGGGTAAGTGGCTTGTGGTCAGTGGTAACCAGGAACGGTTTTCCATAAACATAAAAGTGAAAATACAGGCACCCCCAAAGCATGGCAATTGCCTCTTTTTCTATTTGTGAATATCTTTGTTCGGTAGCAGTTAATGGGCTACTCGCGAAGACCACTAAAGCCCACTCACCTTCTTCCTTTGGCTGTTGTAGGGGAACAGCTCCTAATCCTTTTGGGCTGGCGTCAACGGCAACTTGAGTCTGCTGTCGGGGATCAAAGTATCTCAGCGTGGTGGTGCTCGATAGTGCGTCCTTGGTAGACTGGAAGGCAGTCTCTTGTTCCTGGCCCCAGACCCATGGAACAGATGCTTTGGTCAGCTCTCGCAATGGCGGGGTCAGCGAGGATAGGTCTTTGATTAATCTACTGCAGTAGTTCACCATCCCCAGGAAGCTGCGCATTTCCGTCACATTGGTGGGTGCCGGGGCTTCTTTGATATCCTTTACCTTTTCAGGGTCCGGAGCCACTCCTTCCGCTGAAAATATGTATCCAAAGAACTCCAGCCTCTGTTGAAGGAATTTGCACTTGTCTCTAGGTAGTGTGAGTCCAGAGTCTTGTATCCGTTGGAGCACCTACCTCAGCTGACTGTTGTGTTCCAGTATGGACTTTGCGTGGACAAGAATGTCATCACTGACATTAACTACTCCTGTGAGGTCAGCAAGAAGTTCTTTGATGGTATTTTGGCATACCTCCGCTGCACTCTATATCCCAAAACTCAACCTCTTGTAGCGTAGCAAACCGACATGCCTGGAAAATGTCATGATGTATCAGGACTGTTCGTCGAGGACGAGTTGATGATACCCAGACCGGAGGTCAGGTTTTGAGAGCCAACTGGCTCCACTTAGTTCCCCTATCAGGTCTTCAATGGTTGGAGTTAGATGCCTTTCTCGCTTGATCGCAGAATTGGGTATTCGCATGTCCACGCAGACTCTCACTTCCCCCGGCTGTTTGGGCTTTCTCGTGACCACAATTGTGGATACCTAAGGAGTTGGACCCTTCACTTTTTCAATAATCCCTGCTTCTTCGGGTTTGCACAGTTTTGTTTCTACCAGGGGCCTCAGGTGAAAGGCAACGAGCCTGTGTCGGAGGGCCACTGGTTGCACTGAAGGATCAATGTGTAGGTGTATCTGTTTGTCACCCAATGCCGCTGAATACTTTCGGGAATTTCTCCAGAATTTGACTCACTCCTTCTCTAAGTATTCCGAAGGCAAACGTGACTAAGCCCAGAGATTCTGCTGACTTACACCCCAGCAACATTCCATGTCCTTCCTCCGTCACATACACTAGTGCTTCCACTTCCTGTGTGTCATAGCCGATGGTGGTCCTGAACTTCCCTCTGATGGCCAGGGGTTTGGTTTGACCATACACAAAAACCTTTATCTTGGCAGGTATCAGAGGTGGAGGAGGTGTCATCTCTTGGTAGGTCTCATGTGACATGATGTTTATGGTAGCTCCAGTGTCGACTATGGCAGTCGAGGGGCGCCCTCCTACCAGGACTTGGCATTGTGGCAGGCGATTCTGAACAGACGATGCTGACCCTACAGTGAACACCGAATGTACTGTGTGTTCTTCTCGGTCATCACCATCCATACCACTGTTTTGTTCCTGAGACTCTGGGATCATGTTCACGTGGGACCTCGCAGCTTGTCCTTTGCTGGATCTACATACTTTCAAGAAGTGGTTAATTTTTCCACATGCTGTGCACCTCTTTCCTTTCGCTGGGCACTCTGACGGCCTATGGGACGGTCTTCCACAGTATCGGCATGATCGTACTCTCGGGCCTCTTGTCCGAATAGGCAATGCAGTGGTAGTCGGGGAAATTACATTCACGGCTTGGTCTTGATGGGAGCTTGGAGAGCGGCCTCCATATGTGCTGCCCTTGCTTTGGAGAGTTCCTTTGTTCTTCCAAGGGTAAGTATGTCAGCCAGTGACGTCTCAAACTCCTCAAGGATTCGCTACCTCAATTTTGAAGAGGCACACCCCTGAATAACCTGGCCCCTGATCTCCTGAGTCTCATCTTGGAAACCACAGTTACTTGCTAGTTCCTTTAAACGCTCATGGAATACATGTAGCGACTCTTTGAGCTGTTGCCTCTCTTGTCTGAACACAAAGCATTCAATGTCTTGATTTACCATGGGCTTGAAGTGGGCGTTAAGGGCTGTAATGAGCGTGAGGTGAGTCTTTAGCGCTGCCTCTGCCACTGATTTCGCTACCTTGTATACACTTTCCCACTAAGATGTAATATCATGGCACGCATCTTCAACTTTTGTGGCCACAAAGAAGAGGAGCAGGCACTCCACCCATTCTTTCCACGTCGGGCTTGAGCAGATGGGGCCCCTTCAACCACGAATGGCTCTATTGCAGGAATGTGAGCCATGTTGTGTGCGCCAACTTCGCTGGTACACAACCCTGGACAATGTTTGCTGTGGCTGAGCTGCAATGCAGTTGTGTGGGTGCTTTTACGCTAATTTGCTGCTACTCACAGTTGGCTGTGCACCCCACTGGATCAAACACCTAGCCCCTCGCGCCAGATCTGCAGCCAGAGCAGAATGGTGGCGCACCCCATCAGTTCAGACAGTGCTGTGTCCAGTTCCCCTCCCTTTCACAGACAGCTGGTGGGAGTAGCACCTCATGCAGCACAAGCACCACGTGTCGTAATCGCGGCTACACGAACTACGTTTCCTGGCATGCTCCGGGGTTAAGACTACAATTCCCATGATCCTTCACGACGCGCCGCATTCTCGCGAGAATCCCATATAAGAGAATGGCGGTCGGAGGATCAGGGTCGAGAATTCCGGTCCTGGTGTTCGCTTTTGGCCTTTGTCCTAGATCGTGTATGGTAAGGGTGCTTGCACCACTGTAGACTTGCAGCTCTTTGATGTGAGTTACTCGGAAATCCGACTTTGATGAGGAAGTTGGTGGTAACGTGGGCTCGTGTTACCAGACCTTTGTTTGCTGTTGGGGACACTTTTGGGATTTGTCTCGGTTGGTATTTCGGCCAACGGTGGTGGTGTGATATCTAGTGCTATCAGACTTTGGATAGCCCTTCTAGCTAACTGGTTTCATTGCTTTGTTTTGGATTACTATTTGACATACCAGCTAAGAAGCATTAGCTGCGATTGAGGACTCTCTGAGCCCAGTGGAGTTTTTGTGGATATCATTGAACTGTGTGGAAAGGCTATTTCTCCTATAATTGTTTTAGGCAGTAACCGTGTACTGAATCTTCTATTAACAGGGGTACTGGAGGTGTGGCTACACTCTTCCCCTGTGATGTTTATTGGATTCATTCATTGGGTATGTTACGATATCATGTGTATGTTGTGTGGCATATGAACCCTCTTTCTTGTTGCCAGGTATTACATATCTGTTTTGTATTTCGTCCCTTTATTTAGTTACGCCATCTTGACCCATACATAGCCTCTACACATCCACAAGACCTTATTTTTCTTTTACAGGTATAGGTTGTTATAGTCTCTTGCTACATGTATATATATCTATTGTGCTCATTACAGTACGGGACTTTGGTCTTATGCTTGTGTTTTGTTCCTGTCTTTCAGATCTCCCTCCCTGCTGTTCCCTTCATTTCCTTCCCTGGTTTTTTCTATTATCCCCTCACTTAATCCTGTCAACGTTCTGTGCCATCACGGCTAATCAGACATTGGCTAGATTTAGAGGTGGGCTTACCATTCGACAAACCGATCCTGAGGACTACTATCACAACACCACGCACGGGGGTGAATGTGCTTGGCCGCCGCCTACGGCCATGTGGTCTATTTACCACTTTCATCGCCAAATGTTGTGTTGGGACATTATTTATATATTGTCCTGGCACGTGAGCAAAATAGGGCTGTTCCGCAATTTGCAGCGCGCGCTGGCCGCAATGATCAGAGCACATAGAAATGATGTTAATCCGTGCTTGTGTGTGTCGGTTCTGACGCCGTGCGCACAACGATTTATTCAACACGCCTGCGTATCCCGGGCCAAACCAAAAAATCTACTTAGTCGGGGGAGGTCGCAGCTCCCCTCATGACTCGTCATTGCGATGGCACGACCCACAACTAGATATTGCGATGAGCGATACAGCAGTGCCCTAGTTCAGGATAACATTACCAAGGGATCAAGGCTTGTTTGTATCCCTGCGACCGCTGTGCCTTACCCAGGCCTGGTCGCCCCCATGCTCCTTCTGCTGCCTGCTTTGCTCCTGTGCCCGCCTGCCTGCCTGCTGATTGTTCGCTAGGGTGACCCAGCCGCCGCTGAGCCGCCCGCCCGCACCAGACTTTCCAGCCGCTGCCTCCCTGCGGCCCCGCCCCCTGCCAGCCCATTGGCCGACACCCAGCTGACCGTCCCTCCCGGCTACCTTCTTAAGGAAACCTCTCCTTCACTTCGGGAGCGACCGCTATGCCTTACCCAGGCCTGGTCGCCCCCACGCTCCTTCTGCTGCCTGCTTTGCTCCTGCGCCCGCCTGCCTGCCTGCTGATTGCTCGCTAGGGTGACCCAGCCGCCGCTGAGCAGCCCGCCCGCACCAGACTTTCCCGCCACTGCCTCCCTGCGGCCCCGCCCACGCCAGCCCATTGGCCGACACCCAGCTGACCCTCCCTCCCGGCTACCGTCTTAAGGAGACCTCTCCTTCACTTCGGGAGCGACCGCTGTGCCTTACCCAGGCCTGGTCGTCCCCACGCTCCTTCTGCTGCCTGCTTTGCTCTGTGCCCGCCTGCCTGCCTACTGATTGCTCGCTAGGGCGACCCAGCCACCGCTGAGCCGCCCGCCCGCACCAGACTTTCCCGCCGCTGCCTCCCTGCGGCCTGCCCCCCGCCAGCCCATTGGCCGACACCCAGCTGACCCTCCCTCCCGGCTACCTTCTTAAGGAAACCTCTCCTTCACTTTGGGAGCGACCGCTGTGCCTTACCCAAGCCTGGTCGCCCCCACGCTCTTTCTGCTGCCTGCTTTGCTCCTGTGCCCGCCTGCCTGCCTGCTGATTGCTCGCTAGGGCGACCCAGCCACCGCTGAGCCGCCCGCCCGCACCAGACTTTCCCGCCGCTGCCTCCCTGCGGCCCCGCCCACGCCAGCCCATTGGCCGACACCCAGCAGACCCTCCCTCCCGGCTACCGTCTTAAGGAGACCTCTCCTTCACTTCGGGAGCGACCGCTGTGCCTTACCCAGGCCTGGTCGTCCCCACGCTCCTTCTGCTGCCTGCTTTGCTCCTGTGCCCGCCTACTGATTGCTCGCTAGGGCGACCCAGCCACCGCTGAGCCGCCCGCCCGCACCAGACTTTCCCGCCGCTGCCTCCCTGCGGCCTGCCCCCCGCCAGCCCATTGGCCGACACCCAGCTGACCCTCCCTCCCGGCTACCTTCTTAAGGAAACCTCTCCTTCACTTTGGGAGCGACAGCTGTGCCTTACCCAAGCCTGGTCGCCCCCACGCTCTTTCTGCTGCCTGCTTTGCTCCTGTGCCCGCCTGCCGATTGCTCGCTAGGGCGACCCAGCCGCCGCTGAGCCGCCCGCCCGCACCAGACTTTCCCGCCGCTGCCTCCCTGCGGCCCCGCCCCCGCCAGCCCATTGGCCGACACCCAGCTCACCCTCCCTCCCGGCTACCTTCTTAAGAAGACCTCTCCTTCACTTCGGGAGCGACCGCTGTGCCTTACCCAGGCCTGGTCGCCCCCACGCTCCTTCTGCTACCTGCTTTGCTCCTGTGCCCGCCTGCCTGCCTGCTGATTGCTCGCTAGGGCGACCCAGCCGCCGCTGAGCCGCCCGCCCGCACCAGACTTTGCCGCCGCTGCGTCCCTGCGGCCCCGCCTCCCGCCAGCCCATTGGCCGCCACCCAGCTGACCCTCCCTCCCGGCTACCTTCTTATGTCGCCCCCACGCACGCGCAGCGCCGACGCGCAGCGGGCACGCCGATTGTGCGCCGAAGGCGCATTAAAGGCAAGCCCGTCTGCGCCCGTCCGTGCCTGGACCACGCCCAGTGCCAGGACCCCTGGACCCCGCCGACCACCCAGCTGACCCTCCCTCCCGGCTACCTTCTTAAGGAAACCTCTCCTTCACTTCGGGAGCGACCGCTATGCCTTACCCAGGCCTGCTCGCCCCCACGCTCCTTCTGCTGCCTGCTTTACTCCTGTGCCTGCCTGCCTGCCTGCTGATTGCTCGCTAGGGCGACCCAGCCGCCGCTGAGCCGCCCGCCCGCACCAGACTTTCCCGCCGATGCCTCCCTGCGGCCCCGCCCACGCCAGCCCATTGGCCGCCACCCAGCTGACCCTCCCTCCCGGCTACCGTCTTAAGGAGACCTCTCCTTCACTTCGGGAGCGACCGCTGTGCCTTACCCAGGCCTGGTCGCCCCCACGCTCCTTCTGCTGCCTGCTTTGCTCCTGTGCCCGCCTGCCTGCCTGCTGATTGCTCGCTAGGGCGACCCAGCCGCCGCTGAGTCGCCCGCCCGCACCAGACTTTTCCGCCGCTGCCTCCCTGCGGCCCGCCCCCCGCCAGCCCATTGGCCGACACCCAGCTGACCCTCCCTCCCGGCTACCTTCGTAAGGAAACCTCTCCTTCCCTTCGGGAGCGACCGCTGTGCCTTACCCAGGCCTGGTCGCCCCCACGCTCTTTCTGCTGCCTGCTTTGCTCCTGTGCCCGCCTGCCTGCCTGCTGATTGCTCGCTAGGGCGACCCAGCCGCCGCTGACCCGCCCGCCCGCACCAGGCTTTCCCGCCACTGCCTCCCTGCGGCCCCGCCCCCGGCCAGCCCATTGGCCGACACCCAGCTCACCCTCCCTCCCGGCTACCTTCTTAAGGAGACCTCTCCTTCACTTCGGGAGCGACCGCTGTGCCTTACCCAGGCCTGGTCGCCCCCACGCTCCTTCTGCTGCCTACTTTGCTCCTGTGCCCACCTGCCTGCCTGCTGATTGCTCGCTAGGGCGACCCAGCCGCCGCTGAGCCGCCCGCCCGCACCAGACTTTCCCGCCACTGCGTCCCTGCGGCCCCGCCCCCCGCCAGCCCATTGGCCGCCACCCAGCTGACCCTCCCTCCCGGCTACCTTCTTATGTCGCCCCCACGCACGCGCAGCGTTGACGCGCAGCGGGCGCGCCGATTGTGCGCCGAAGGCGCGTTAAAGACAAGCCCGTCTGCGCCCATCCGTGCCTGGACCACGCCCAGTGCCAGGACCCCTGGACCTCGCCGATGCGAGACCACCTGACAGACCTACAACGCCGCCGTCCTCAACGCACTCAATGCCGGCCGGAACCCCGCCTGCTGTCGGGCCACCCCGAGACGCATCCACGGATCCTTCACCTGCAAGGCCTGCAATTTCACCTGCCTCCGAACCTGCACCGCATCCTAGAAGCCTAGCACCAGCAAGACCCACCTCAAGTGCATCCTGCTCAACACCTGCTCCATCCACATACACGCCATCGAACTCTGGAACCTGCTTGACACAACTTCACCAGACGTCGCCTTCCTCAGGGAAACCTGGATGAACGCCTCCTCTGCACCCGACATCGCCATCGCCATCCCAGACGGATACAAGATCACCCGGAGGGACCGCATCAACCAGACCGGAGGAGGCATCGCCATCGTACACAAGAACACCATCCGCATCACGACCGACTCCAACGACACCTTCCCCGCCGCAGAGCACCTTCACTTCCAGATCCACGCCGACTCAAAGACGACGCTCAGAGGCACCCTTGTCTACAGACCCCGGGACCACACACACACAATTCAGCGACGACATCACAGACTTCATCCGCCCGCACCCCCTCCATCCGCTGACTACATCATCCTAGGGGACCTCAACTTCCACCTGGAGAACAACAAGGACCGCAACAACACCGCCCTGCTGGACAACCTTGCCAACCTCGGACTCAAGCAACTGGTCAACACCCCCACCCACTACGCCGGCCACACGCTTGATCCCGTCTTCTCTTCCAGCAAGCACATCACCTTCAGCCACGCCACCGGACTCCACTGGACCAACCACAGCTGCGTCCACTTCAGCTTCAGAAGAACTACGACCGACCACCACCCGCAACAGGTTCCTCACAGGAGCTGGAGCAAGATCACCGCCGAGCAGCTCACCATCTCCCTCAGCCAGAACCCACCCGCCAGCACAACAGACCCCAACGAAGCAGTACACAACTTCACGCAGTGGCTGACCGCCTGCGCCGACGACCTCACGCCACTAAAGAAACCTACCAGCAGACCCAGAAGCAAGAAGGCCTCCTGGTTCACCGACGAACTCAAGGACTCCAAGAAGAACTGCTGCACCCTCGAGAAAGCCTGGCTCCACGACCAGACCACAGACAACATGACCGCCCTCAAACACGCCACCCGCAAGCACCACCAGCTTATCCGCACCACCAAGAAGAAATCTCTGAAGGAACGACTAGAAAACAACTCCCACGACAGCAAGGAACTCTTCAACATCGTCAAGGAGTTCTCCAACCCCAGCACCGGCAACAACAACATCACTCCTTCACAAGATCTCTGCGACTCTCTCGCCAAGATCGCCGACATCCACAACAGCTTCGACGCACCATCCACGCACCGTACCGTCGAACCAACGCCCCTCACCGCCACCCTCCGCACCTGGACCACGGTGACCACCGAAGACACAGCCCGCACGATGAGCACCATCCACTCCGGATCTCCAAATGCCCCCTGCACCCACCACGTCTTCCACAAGGCCGAATCCATAATCGCACCCCACCTCCGGAACATCATCAACACCTCCTTCAACACCGCCACCTTCCCAGAGAGCTGGAAGCATGCCGAGCTCAGTGCCCTACTGAAGAAACCAACAGCAGACCCCTCCGACCTCAAGAACTTCCGCCCCATCTCGCTCCTCCCTTTTCCTGCCAAAGTCATTGAGAAGACCGTCAACAGACAGCTTGCCGCCTTCCTCGAGACGAACGGATCCCTCGACCCCTCGCAGTCCGGTTTCAGAGCCAACCACAGCACCGAGACCGCCCTCATCGCAGCCACCGACGACATCTGAGCCCTGCTCGACAATGGGGAAACAGCGGCACTCATCCTCCTGGACCTCTCTGCAGCATTCGACACTGTCTGCCACCGCACACTAGTTCAACGCCTAAGCAACATCGGTATCCAAGAGAAGGCGCTGGAGTGGATCACCTCGTTCCTCGCCGGAAGAACACAGAGAGTCCGCTTTCCCCCGTTCAGATCCGAGGCCACCGAAGTCATCTGCGGCGTCCCGCAAGGATCATCACTCAGCCCCACCCTCTTCAACGTCTACATGAGACCTCATGCAGCCATCGCACGCCTGCACAAACTCAACATCATCTCCTACGCCAACGACACACAGCTGATCCTCTCCCTCACCAGAGACCCCGACACCGCCAGAACTAGCCTACACGAAGGGATGAAAGACGTCGCCGAATGGATGAAGAACAGCCGCCTGAAACTGAACTCAGACAAGACGGAAGTCCTCATCCTGGGACAATCGCCCTCCGCCTGGGACGACTCCTGGTGCCCCCCGCCCTGGGCACCACTCCCAAGCCAACAGACCACGCACGCAACCTGGGCTTCATCCTGGACTCCTCCCTCTCAATGACCAGACAAGTCAAAGCCGTCTCCTCATCGTGCTTCAACACCCTACGCATGCTCCGCAAGATCTTCCGCTGGATCCCGACCGAAACCAGGAAGACGGTCACCCAGGCACTGGTCACCAGCCGACTGGACTACGGAAACACCCTCTACGCCGGAACCACAGCCAAGCTACAGAAAAGACTCCAACGCATCCAGAACGCCTCCGCCGACTCATCCTGGACATCCCCCGACGCAGCCACATCTCCGGCCACTTGAGGGACCTGCACTGGCTCCCCGTCAGCAAGAGGATCACGTTCAGGCTCCTCACCCATGCACACAAGTCTCTCCACGACCTGGGCCCCAAGTACCTCAACGACCGCCTGACCTTCTACACGCCCACCCGGCAGCTACGTTCTACTAGCCTCGCCCTCGCCGTCGTACCACCCATCCGATGAGCCAACGCTGGAGGCAGATCCTTCTCCTACCTGGCGGCCAAGACATGGAACTCTCTCCCCATCCACCTTCGGCTGACCCAGAACCATCTCGCCTTCAAGGAGACAACTCAAGACCTGGCTGTTCGAGCAATAGCAGACCCCCTCCCCCAAGCGCCTTGAGACCCTTCCGGGTGAGTAGTGCGCTATACAAATGGTATGATTGATTGATTGATTGATTGATTGATTGATTGATTATCCCTCCCTCTATGCATGGAGCATGCTACTGCTGAGTTGTCAAAGATAACAAATGGGCACCAGGCGATGGGGGCCCGATGTGGAAAGCACCCACCCGAGGTGGCTGTGAGAAACTTCAGAACACGAGGTGCTCATGTCATCTACAGCGCTTTGTGGATGCCGGCAGCACGAAGCACTAACATCTGCCCGTCTGCCATCGGAGCCTGAGGCTCCCACACTACTGCCACTATTGATGATGTACAGGTAATTCTTCATAGTAAAATTTATGTGGAATATAGTAGATACAACCTTGTTTTTTGCTCACCAAAGTATAAATGTGGATTAACAGCAATAAAATGTTAAACATATAAATATGACTATCAATATATACGTCTAAAATGAATCCCATCCCACTGGAGCAATACTTGAAGACTTAAGAATGAACACAGCCCCTTCTTAGCTGCCCACAAGTCAACGCATGGCTAAGTAAATCTCATAACGTCTAAAGCAGGATACAATGGGATGAAGCTGAAAGAAACCACACCTGAAGTGATAAACACCCAGTGAGAATTTGTCCTCGTGTAATGTAACTGGTGCTCGTGTAAAGCACTCCAGTATCTTCAGTTCAAGTTTGCGCTATAGAAAACTGCAACAAAAACAAGTCACTTAATCTTCCAGTGCCTACATAAAATGAATGTATCCTAGTGTAATGTTACAAACAGACACCGACAACTAGAGTGTGGACGATAGTAGACGACAGAGCCAGCTACAAAAGAGTGGGAAATTGCAAAATCAGCAGGTTTGTAAAAATGCCGCGATTTTTACAAAACTGCAAGCGAAATTTGGGGTGTCTGTATATTGTCATTAGAGTTGGATATTTATTTATACATTACTGATCTCGATGGCTTAGATATTTTAAAATATGGGAGAATAATTCAATGGTAAGCCGTAGCTGTTCAGCCGGTCTGACTAGGAGCAAATGTAAATTCTTTCCCTAGGCCGGCAGGACATAATGAAAGGCTCGCTCCATAGCCGAGGAGATGTATTCGCTTCCTAGCTTTGCCCAATAAAGAAGGCTCTACTTTGCCTTCCAACATTAATTCATCGTGTTCCGCCATTTCCTGCCTGCTCCTTTTCAACTGATCTTTAGTATATTCAGTCACATAAATCCACCCTTACTGAGAGAGACAATATCCATTTTATGGCCATTCCCCCTTCCTCATGCAGTGGTAATATTTCTTTTGTATGCTTGTTAGTATTAATATTGGGAAAACTTCGTTGGGAAATGCACAGACAGTGGAACACTATACACTGAGAAGGGTTCAGAGATCAGCTGAGATCGTATGCATCAGGTACATCAAATGGGAGTGGGTGGAGAAGCTTCATCTGTGTTGGCGAAAACTGGAAGGCTCTTGATCGATCACAGAAAAAATGTTATTTGAAATGAGGTGTTTCATATCTTTTCTGAACTAGAGTATGGATGAGGAAGCGAGGTGAGTCGCAGAATGTTCCATGTGGAATTTTTCCTTTCGCATATTTTAACTTCCAATCTCACAATGTCCTTATCTTGGATTTAACCCTGTTGAAATAGTTACTTATTACCAGTGCTTGAATGCCAGTACTGTCACATATTGAATGGCCAGTACTGTCATGTAAAGAGTCCCTGCACTGCTTTAAAGTTCAAGGGAGAGTACCTGCATTTCTCAGGAGGGGTGCAATATCTTCAGGGCGAGAGTACCACTATTCTTAGTAGCCAACAGCTGCCCTAAGACACTGAGTACCTGCACTTCTATATTTCCAGTTCAAGAAAACCTTGACACCAGTAGTCACTTTTATTAGTTGATGTGACAGGTCTTGCAGTTGATACACTAAATTACATATTGCTTTTCACTGAGTGCACAGATACGAAAGGGTTTGTCACATTTTATACTCAATGCTTTTGGAATATTCAAAATGGAACTTAGGAAAGAGAACGGTTTTTATTATTAATTTTTTTTTAAAAATGAGGAATTTGAACTTCACAGAGCAGGAATGAGCTAATGCTACTGAGAAGATGTGAGTTAGGATGCTGTTAGCAATATTTAGCACAAAGTGACACAAGGAGAGCTTGAGCAGAAACCCCCCCATGGGATGTAGGAGGACAGGTTCCGACCTGCACACACTGTGCTTGGAATTCAGCCCCTAATTGGGCATTTTATGCAGAGTGTCCCTCACCTTTGCTCAGGATGGGGAGCTGTGACACTAGGGAAGATATGCAGCTGCTACTGCCCTTGGAGCTCGACTAGCAATCCGACTTCCCTCCACTGACAACTCAATATCTGCATTCCAAGACAGTCAATGGGTACTCATTGCTGCTCTACCTCAAAGAGTCCTGGGGGGCTCTTTACGGAAAGCACAGTAGGAATACCAATTATGCTATTATTATAATTGGCTATCAACCCTGGCAGTAAATATAGAGCATTACTGAAGTATTTTACACTGCCTGACATTAAAGTCATGCCCCATAGGGTTACTTGTAATATACGTAACACTGTATCTGCAGTAATTGCTTCATGCAACTGCTATTGACTTTGCAATGTATTTTAGCCATGTGGTACACCTTATTAGCTGCTGTTCAGCATGGCTAAACATATGTGGTGTAGAGGAGAGTGGCGTGAAGTGGAGTGGTGTAGAGTGGAGTTTCATACAGTGAAGTAGCAGTCGTAGAGTGGAGTGTTGTGGATTTGAGTGGAGTGTCGTGGAGAAGACTATAGTAAAGTAGAGTCTAGTGGTGTAGAGTGGCACAGAGTGGAGGGCTTACAGTGGAGGGGGTTAGTGTGGAAAGGCTAACACTGGAGGTGTGGCGAGTGGATGGACAGAAAGTGGAGTAGAGGGACATAGAGTGTCCAGGCACAGAGTGGAGTAGAGTGTTGTAGAGTGGTGTAGAGTTGAGTACAGTGTTGTAAAGTGAAGTAGATTCTCATAGAGTGGGGGAACATAGAGTGGAGGGCATAGAGTGAAGTAAAGTGTCATAGACTCAACTTAAGTGTTGGAGAATGGAGTAGAGTGTTGCAGAGTGGAGTGTTGTAGAGTGCAGTAACGTAGAGTAACGTGAGAGTGGAGTAGAGGTTACATAGAATGGAGTGGCGTAGAGTGGCACAGAGTGGATTGTCATAGAATAGAGTGTGGTAGAGCGGAGTACATTATCATAGAGTGGAGGGGCATAGAGTGGATTAAAGTGTCGTATAGAGGAATAGAGTGCCTTAGAGTATTGCAGAATTGAATGATGGTGAATAGAGTACAGTGACAAAGAGTGAAGTGTCATAGAGTGGCGTGTAATAGAGCAGAGAGTGGTAGAGTGTCTTGGAGGGTCGAAGAGTGGAGGGCTGTAGAGTATCATGGAGTGGAGGAGAGTGGAGTAGAGTGGCGTGGCATAGAGTGGAGAGGAGTAGATTGGAGTAATGTGTTGTAGAGTGGAGCGGCACACAGTAGAGTAGAGTGTCATAGAACAGTGTGTTGCAGAATAGTGGGGTAGAGTGTCGTAGAGTGGCATAGAGTGGAATGTCGTAGAGTGGAGTAGAATGGCACAGAGTGGAGTGTCGTTGAGTAGAGTGTGGTAGAGTGGGGAAGATTGTCATAGAGTGGAAGTGCAAAGAGTAGAATAAAATGTCGTAGAGTGGAGTAGAGTGCAATAGAGTGGAGTGGCACAGAGTGTCGTAGAGTGGAGTGGCACAGAGTGGAGTGTTGTAGAGTAGAGTGTGGTAGAGTGCTGTGGAGTTTTGTAGAGTGGAGGGCTATAGATTACAAT
Organism: Lissotriton vulgaris; assembly: GCF_964263255.1. Taxonomy (NCBI): domain Eukaryota; kingdom Metazoa; phylum Chordata; class Amphibia; order Caudata; family Salamandridae; genus Lissotriton; species Lissotriton vulgaris. The sequence continues at coordinate 361,087,504 of NC_141699.1, read as the reverse complement.
GAAGTGGCATAGAGTGTCGTAGATTGTAGTAGAGTAGAGTGTTGTAGAGTTGGGTGGCTATGCGTGAAGTAGAGTATTGGAGTCGCTGGTCCTGATGCTGACGCTCCTGGCGCTGCAGACGCCACCAGCAGCGCCATCCCCATTCTGATCCCCCTCTGGATAGTGAATCAATTTTTTCAATTTCAAAGCTTTATTCGACTTCAGTCATAAAAGCATTTCCATCCTAGCACAAAACAATAAATACAAAGTTTTGAAATACACAAGATTTAAGATGAGTATTAAACAAAAATCCATCGAATACAATGAGCTATTAAAATATTATTAAGAACAACCTTGACACTTACTCACACATCAAAGCATTAGAAACATGGTAACCAAGATACCTCATGGCATTTTTCCTAATAGAGTACGTATTCGAATCACCCAGGCCCAGGCCAAAAACTTTGCGACAGCAATTACGAACAGTGGAGAACAATCAGTTTCCAGGATTCTAAGTGCTGTAGCTTGACTACGCGTCCCCAAGTTGAGGCAAACGGGTCTTATCCATTTGTGCCGTGGGTTGGCATATAAAGGGCAACAAAACAGTACATGAGAGACATGCTCAACTTGATCTTTACAGTGGTAACAATGCTCATCCCAGGTTATAGACCATTTCTTTTTAAACACATTTACTGGGAGCGATCCGACTCTAAATTGAAAGTACAACTTCCTGTCGTGCGGCTTCTCGATCAAGTCCCAATACACTTCACACGAAGGGGACATTTTTAGGTCCAGGAAGGGTCTCGTTAGAGAAGAGTTAGTCCCATTGGCAAAAGTTCTAAAATTCACCATCTCCCAGTACATTTGTTTCAGCCTGATCTTTGAGGGGAAGCAGGACACATCAGTATTACCCCATAGGTGGTCTAGTTTTAACTGTGACAGTACCCCTCGTAATTCTTTCAACCAAACAATTTTATGAAAGCGGTCAACTAGAACAATGTCTGACAATGCTGAAGCATAGTGAGCTAACTCTGGGGTCACCATTAGACGTCTCCAATACAAAAGTGGATGCAGCTTCGCTAAATCCGCAATATTTTTCCTACCAAGGTCTAATTTCAAAGGAACAGTAGGCGTACTTTGCGGCACCCCTACCAGCCCCCGAAGAAACTTGTTTTCTGCTATAGTCAGGTTTGCTAGGTTACAGAAACCCCATAGCTCTGAACCATATAAGCTAGCACTGATGACTTTCATGTGATAGATCTCAAGAACACACTTTACTGGTTTAGTAAGAGAAGCTCTATGTTTTAATGATAATGCTCCTGCTAGTTGGCTAAACTTTAATACAGCAGTATCTATGTGTGCGTTCCATTTCATGTTCCCCTGTAGTGTTATTCCAAGGTAGGTGAAAGCATCTACCTGCTCGAGAGGAATGCCTTTAAAGGTAATAACGCCTTTAAACAACGTACGGCGGTTCATACACATAAACTTTGTCTTACTGGTATTCAGTTCTAAACCTCGAGAATCGCAGAACTCACCAAATGCATTGACCGCCTTTTGGAGACCGCTTGGTGTGCGTGATAATATAAGCGTGTCGTCCGCAAACATTAGGACGGGAACATGTGAACCAGCTATTATGGGGGCATCAGAGGGGGACCTCTTCAGGAATTCTACTATACCGTTTATATATATCGAGAACAGTGTTGGCGCAAGAATGCAACCTTGCCTCACCCCATGCTCTACGGGTAAAGGCTTGGTTACTTCTCCCTGTGACCCCCATCTAATTTTGGCATAATTATTTTCATGCAATCGTACAAGGAGAGTAAGAAGTTCATGACTTATCCCTGCATCAGCTAGGACCTTCCAAAGCTTGTCCCTGGGGAGCAAGTCAAAAGCTGACTTTAGGTCCACAAAGACAGCATATAGAGGGCCGTTATTTAAGGTGACGTTCCTCCAATACAGGGCAATGAAGTAAAAGACTTGATCGATGGAACTAGTCAGGGGACGGTACCCCGCTTGGTATGGTGACAAGATGTTATTTTCCTCTATCCATACTTGGAGCTTGTTCTGCACCATATGACCCATCAGTTTCTGAGCTGAATCTATGAGACTGATGGGTCTATAGTTACTAGGGAGCGATTTGTCACCTTTTTTGAACACTGGGATGATTTCCGCTCCTTTCCAGGACAAAGGTACTTCACCACCCATCGCCACTGCATTGGCAAGCCAAGCAAAATATGTACACCATGTGTTCCGATCACTTAGATAGACGTCTGCTGGTATACCGTCCATTCCTGGCGCTCTTCCCCTCATTACACAATCAAGGGCAAGGTTTACATCTTTTTCATTAAACACATTATGCTTGTAATAAACAGTTTGTGGTAAAGTAACACAGGCTTGCGACTGATTGCGAGCATATTGAGGTTTGAAGAATTCAATCCAGCTATTGATGGCAACATGGTTTTGAGGGGGGGCAGCCAACCCTCCCCTATTCCACTTTACTGTGGACCAGAATAACTTCGAATCTTTGGCCGCACATGCAGTTTTAAGGTCACCCCATACTTCCTCGTCCCATAGCCTCTTCGCCTGCTTTTGAGTGCGTCTATAAGTGTCCCTGGCTTTCCTGACTGCCTCAGCGTTCCCCGATTGAAGCTCTCTACTAAGGTTCTGGCGTGCCAGTCTACAGCTTTTACCGTACCATCCCTGCCTGCTTTAATGTTTTTTTCCCTTATTGTGGCCTACTGGTTTTAGGAAGAATGTTTGCAGTCTGCAAAAGAGTTTTTTGTGAGCCTCCATCAACATGTCTAGAAAGTTGGAGTTACTTATGAGTAGTTTTATGTTATTTACTTCCTCACCTACTACTCTCTTGAGTTCATCTAGCTTCCCCTCATCCTCTATTAGCTTCCCCCATTTTAGATGTCGCTGGTTGTTTGTGCATACTAGGTCCAGGGTCACTCTCTCTTCCTCTGAGCTTACCCCCCCTTTCCTCTACATAGGACTTGAAGGCCATACACAGCGGGTTGTGGTCGCTTTCCATTCTTTTTACTATGGTCATATCAATCAGTTTGCTCCAGACCCTGGATACAAAAACATAAGATGGAAGGTGCACACAATCAGAGTCCAAAGGAAGGATAGTGTATTATGTATCTTCTTCTTTATTAATCAGTTTTTTTCAAAAACAGGCACAGCCAACGCGTTTCGTTCCATTAGCCTTGTGGAACTTCGTCAGGGCGAATTGGTTTAATTTCGGAGTTTTTGTCAATCTATTTAAACACCCAATGCGGATCAGACAGCAACTAGCACTGGGATTTCAAGGCATGTAACCTTCTTATATTCAGCGATGATCTTCAAACTGGAAACGAGTGGGTAGGCCCAGTGAGTATTCGAATGCTGTATCCAGCAGAGTTCAGAATATTGGAGGCCCAAGTGTAACGATTATTCAAGGTGGTGTGAACGTTCGTCAGAGAGTCTAATTTTCGCAAGGAAAGTTTCTTTCTTCTATTTCTAATGTCCAACTCCGGTACAGGCATAAATTGAAGCTGTGGAGGTCCGTAGAATAACGCGGTGGTCGTAGTAATGACCACCGAGCACCTGTGGTCGGGTGCTTGGATTCAGTATGCAGTCTCGTGGCGGCGTCCCGGATGCTCCAGACCCTGGTATCTACCAGAAAATAATCTATTCTACTGGATGCCCGACCGTTGTCAAATGTGCTGTTCCCAGCACGGTCAGAGGTGGACCATTTGCGGCTCTAAGGCCTCTAGCTAGACAGAGGCTTTTCACTTGAATGGCCACCATACTCCATCTCTTAACTGCAGCTATCTCAAGCTGGAGGATTCCCCATTTGCTATCCTCTTCCTCCGCTAAGAATTTATCCTCTTGACCCAGGGGTTCAAAAGTAGTATTTAGGTCCCCTCCAACGATAATAGATTGTTCTAGGGGCAATGATTCTAGCTCCTGTTCGAGGACCGTTATTACGTCTGAGGTCTTTCCCCCTCTGACCCCCCTAGCATATATATTAAAAAGGGCAAGCTCTTCACCATTGTCCCATCTAATATTAACTGCTAGAATATCCCCGGAAGGAAGGGATCTTTGCTGGATTGTACAATTCAGCGACTGTCGAACCCAGATCAGCATACCTCCTGATGGGCAGCCTTTGCCATTTGTCCCTGCAGAAATAAAGAAATGAAGGTACCCCACCCGATATACAGGACTTTGTGACCATGTTTCTTGGAATAATATGATATCATGTAGATCGATGAAAGCACACCATTCAGGGGATGTTACTTTATTCGCTATCCCAGCAAAATTCCAAGAAATAAAGGTCAATGTTGATTTAACTATGGGGGCCCTGACTGGCCAAGTCTTGAAAAGTTACTTGTATTTATATTCTGCTGTGTAGTATCTGTTACTAAGGTTTCTGAAGGGATGCCAGAGGCATCATCTAGGTGCAACTCGGGTGATGGCTCACTGCCATTACACCGGACTAGAGTGCTATGCCACTCCAAGGTATCAGACCCCCCCTCCCTTTTATTACTAATGGGAGCGGTCATGCGGTTGACTACCTCGGTTGGGGCTAAAAAGCCCTCCTTATTAGCACCGCCATTATCTGTTTTCACAACATGAGAGTCTCCTGTCATATTTTTTCGATATACGAGTCAATCGCACTCGTTTAAGTTAGACAATGCTGCAAATCTATTTTCTAGGTTTACACCCCAGTCAGAACTTTGGGCACCCCCACCCCCACCCCCGCCCCTTCTATTAACCACTGTGGTCCATTTCGTCCTTAGAACACTTGGTTTAGTAATAAAGCCTCTTCTGCTATAAAAGAAGTCAAGTGTGAGAGGGATGATTTCTGCTGTTCTGCGTTGAGGGGGCAGGAGATTGGGTAGAATATCGGGTAATACTTCAGGTCCTTTAAAATTGAGTACCACACAGTCGCCTTTAAATCTTTTAGGGCTACTGCCTATCCATTTCACTCTTCTGGCAGTTAATAATTCCTCTGAGACTTTATGTTTACCCCAGTGGGTGATGTGCATGTTATTGGTCAACCGGTAAAGAGCTTTGCTTAAAAGTGATTCGGGGGACTCTGTCTGGCCAAGCTTCAGAGTTGGTACATTAGCTAGGACCAGGATCAATGGGGATGCTTCTACAATTAACTCCATTGGGCCTTATTCCAGAGAAGAGTCTTCCCTGGACCTATTTAATATCAACGGATCTGCTGGGCGCTGAACATTTGCTGCTAAGCATGGTGTGGGGATAAGTGGATGAGTCGGAATCACCGCCTCCCTAGCTTCTCCAGTCCCTACTTCCCTTTGTTTTGTTTGCTCAATTTTGTCCACCACCTGGTTTGGTATTTCCCCCATGTTTTCATTTGCGTTCACCAGAAGACCCTCAAGCTTGTTAACTTTGTCTGTAAGTTGGTCAATCTTAGATAACAATGACTTGATTATACCCCTCAATTTCTGATCAAACATTCCCATGAGTTTCTTAATGTTGGCTTCATCCCGTAACATACTACCATCATTCTCAACCCCTACTTCCTCTGTACCATTTTTCCTAGGGGGAGTTGCTGGTCTTTTTCTGCTTAAGCGTAACCCGCTACGCTTAGGTTGTCCCTTTGTGGCCCCTCTAGTCACCCTAGGCGCAGGAACAGGCGCAGGTTTAGGGGAGCTATCCTCCACTATTTCTAAATCAAAGTCTGCAACATCATGATCAACCTCATCTATTTTACTCAATGTAGCAAGTGAGGATGCGTTGTGAGTGGGGCTCTCAGTACTAATCTGGGAAAGCACCCCTGTTTCACTGGAGTCTTCTAATTCCTGTAAATTGACTCGGGGTGATTCAGATGAGATATTAGTGGGCGTTGGGCTCAACCCTAGGGAAGACCTTTTATCATTATTTATCTTAGCGACCACTTGGAATAAATAGTTATCCATGGTGTATGAAGGAGCAGTACATTGCTTTTGTTTTGACATACCTGTGACAACACTCAACAATCACAGTGGCCCAAAATAAATACGAAGCCTATAGTCCAGAAACCACTACTTACAAGTACTATGAGTCCTCCCCTTATGTCCGAATAATAAGGGCTATGGTGCTTCGTAATTATCACAAAAGTTAAGATCACTCACGAAGATAAATGGACAGCGTTCCTGGCCCAGTCCAGTCTCTGCCAGTCTCGGACTGTCTCAGACTGTCCCGCCCTTTGTCCGGGCTTTGTCCGGGCGTTCCGCTCGCGTCCCGCTAAGCGTTGGGGGCGTTGCTAAATAGGAGGAGTAGGGGCGGGAAGAGACACCAGGTGCACTGAGTTGGTATGCGCGGAACCCTGGGTCTCGCAGTCCCTGCCGCTGTGACGAAAACGGCAGTCAATCCAAGCCGATTATTTCCCCCAAAGGCAGCTGGCTCCCAAAGCGTCACGAATGCTGGAACAAAATCACTAATCCCAGGTAGTAGCTGCGAGCGGCTCCCGCGAAGCGGGGGCCGCGAGCTGTTGTAGCCGGTGAGGGAGGGAGGAGCAGGGGGCGGGAAGAGACACCAGGTGCGCTGAGTTGGTATGCGCGGAACCCTGGGTCTCGCAGTCCCGGCCCCTGTGACGAAAACGGCAGTCAATCCAAGCCGATTATTTCCCCCAAAGGCAGCTGGCTCCCAAAGCGTCACGAATGCTGGAACAAAATCACTAATCCCAGGTAGTAGCTGCGAGCGGCTCCCGCGAAGCGGGGGCCGCAAGCTGTTGTAGCCGGTGAGTGAGGGAGGAGCAGGGGGCGGGAAGAGACACCAGGTGCGCTGAGTTGGTATGCGCGGAACCCTGGGTCTCGCAGTCCCGGCCCCTGTGACGAAAACGGCAGTCAATCCAAGCGGATTATTTCCGCCAAAGGCAGCTGGCTCCCAAAGCGTCACGAATGCTGGAACAAAATCACTAATCCCAGGTAGTAGCTGCGAGTGAATCAAAGAGGACTCTTTGGGGAAGAAGATGTTTTCTTCTGCCAGCCTGGTTTTGCGGTCCGTGAACACCACATGCCTTTTGGGCCACTACTCCCACGTTATGTTATGTTGTTATGTTATTTACTCTTTTATAGCGCACAAATCACCCTAGGGCATCTTGGCGCTGCCTAGAGAAACATCACTGATAACGGGGGCTAAGCGATGGTAGTCTAAAACAGGAAGGCTTTTAGGTGTTTCCTGAAGGCTCCATATTCTGGGATGTCCCTCAGGGCCTTAGGCGGGCTGTTCCAGTATTTAGGTGCCAGATAAGAAAAGGCCTTGCCTCCTATATGTTTAAGATGAATGCGAGGGATATGGAGCAGCTGCAGGGAGCCTCATCTCAGATGACGGCCTGGAATGTATTTTTTCAATTTCTGTAGTAGATAAAGCGGGCCCCGGCCATTTAACGCATTGAATGACCAACAGCAAATTTTGAAGATGGATCTTTTTTTTACCGGTAGCCAGTGCAAGGCTTTTAACAGAGGCAGAGACGGAGAGCCTGCAGGCAGATTTAAGATCATTCTGGCAGTGGTATTTTGGATGACCTGTAACTTATTTAATAGTGTCACACCCACCTCAGCCAGTAGGGCATTTCCGTAGTCCAAACGGCTGATCAATAACGCTTGGACCAACGTTCTACGATAGTCGGTCGGAATATACAGGAGGATTTTGCGAAGTAATCGAAGACTATAATAGCAAGACCTTGTGGTAGCTGCTACATGGTCCTGCATTGATAGAGATCGATCCAGCTTTACGCCCAGGTTTTTAACACTCTGCTTAGGGACAGGGGGACACCCAGCTGCGAAGGCCACCACTCATTGGACCGAACTGCGGAGGCATTTCCCAGTAACATGACTTCCGTTTTACCAGGGTTCAACTGGAGACATTTGTTAGTCCTCCAGTTGGATATTGCCAATATACCCTTGGAAAAACGGAGCTTGTCAGATTCTGGATTAGGGCCAATGCTAAACAGCAGCTGGGTTTCATCGGCATATGAAATTGTTTCAAAACCCAAGGCTTCTACTGTCTTAGCCAACGGAGCCATATAAATGTTAAAAAGGGTTGGGCTAAGGCAGGAGCCCTGAGGAACACCCTTGTCTAATAGTATTTTATCAGAATGAAAAGGGCCCAAGAATACTGTTTGGGATCTATCTGCCAGAAAGTTCTGAAGCCATTTAAGGGCTACACCCTGGATGCCACAGGAAGTTAACCTCTCCGCGAGCCTCGTATGAGAGATGGTATCAAAGGCCGTGGAGAGGTCAAGAAGAATCAGTATAGCTGATCCCCCCGCATCTATAGTCATCCTCAGGGAGTCCGTCACGGCTAATCAGGCAGTCTCCGTACTGAAACCTGGGCGGAACCCTGATTGCGAGGGGTCCAAGATGGTATTGGTTTCAAGGTAACTACTCAATCGCCTATTAATAATGCTTTCTAGCGTTTTGGCCAGTAATGGAAGCAGGGAAATGGGGCGGTAATTGCCAAGATCTTGTGGGTTTGCCAAGGGTTTTTTAAGAATAGGATGTACGAACGCTTCCTTCCAGGCTATGGGAATGATACCAGATTGGATAGAAAGATTGAACATTTTTTGAATGGCCGGGGCACAACTGTGGGTCAAGAGAGCCATGATTTTGGGCGGGCAAGGGTCTATAGGAGAACCCAATTTAGCCGAACATAATGCTTTGGTTATCTCTTCAAGTGAGGCAGGTGCAAAATGATCAAGAGAGCAGTCTGCCATATTTATGGGTCCTTCAGGGCAGGCCAGGGGTCGCAGATGTGTCATGGCTTATGTTGGAAAATTAGAGTAAAAAAACAGAAAGGGAGGTCTCCTCTCAAATCCAATCCAGGGACGAGGAGTAAGGGGAAAACAAGAAATCAGAAAGGTCCCTATCTATGACTTTAAAAAGAGGATAATACTATCCACAGTATGCCACCATAGCTCAAGAGATCCTTACATTTAGACCCACTCCAATAATTTGTGTACAAAATATGAAAACAATTCTGGTAAAATTTTAAGCAATTTATTATAAAAATATACAATGTGATGTATCAATTACTGTGCCACAGTATAAAGTATTTAAAAAAGTGTCAGCATCCTACCATTGATTCAATGGTGCACATTTCATAAACACACACAATAAGAATTAAAAACAGCAATTAATTATTAAAAACAAGTTGTCGACGCAGCGTTTCGGTTTCTAAGTTGACACCTTCATCAGGACAGGGTTCTATATAATAAAGAAACAACGTATTAACATAACATTTTCTTTAAATCATAACTGTGTTATCACTCTTTTACAAACTACCCATTGCTCTTTTCTACAGTTATCAAGTTTTTATAAGAAACCTTCTACTATTTGAGCAAAGGGGCACATATCTCACGGATACATTTTATTCTACTAAGAGATAGTGATTCATAGAGCGCATTTTCAAACAGCAGCATATTACAATATGGCACAAAGGACAGTGGCAGCTAGATCTCCTGAGCTATGTGGGAAGTTCAGAAAATCTGAACTTCGAAGTGAGTTACACATAAAGTGGCAATGCACATGGGAGAATAGTCTAAAACTATTTCTGCTAACGCAATCTATATGCGGCTGGGGTTTTTTTTTTAAATGACTTACTTTAAAAACGGACTCATATAGCATTAGAGCTGTGTTCCTCTCTATTCAATTCGAGGAAAAGGTCCTTAGATCATCACAGGACATTGTATGCACGAGTGGATGTGATTGATAAAGACATCTCTTTGTGTCTGAAACCACAAAAAAACTTTACATCAAATTCAATTAATCGTTTCATGTGGGGTCACTGCACACATTAGTGCCCTAAAGGTTTGTGAATTACCTTGGTTGTATCATGGAATTTTCTTTATTTGAAGGAAAAAGGAGCCACCGTTATGAGGGACTTTTTTGTGAAGTTCCTTTAAAGAATTAAAATATGGGGTGTTTCAATTAATTCTCATGTTTACAAAAATATTTTCAAATGGTTAGGTTACCAATTTCATTACTCCATAGATGTAGAGCACTTACCCTTAGGTATAAGGGACCAGCATGAAATGTAGCACGTGACTGGATGGCGTCAAGTTCTTTTGTTATAATAAAGTGCTGTTTCACTCGTTATCACTGTTCGAGGGTTTTTTTTTCCATTCACCACCCTGGAAAAGACATATATTGATGGCGGGTTTAGTAGTTCCCTTTCGATTTGCACATATATATCCGTATACGACATGATTGCTCCCTAATGGAGCATGCCGGTTCACAGCATTGAGGCATCTGGTCTATTCTTTGTTTGTCCATAATGGCTCTAGTTTACGAGTGCCGGTTGTTTTAACATGCAATGTTCTTTAAATCTCATATATGACAAGCAGTGTTATTATCGTGTGTGTTAAAAAGAATCTAAGGTTTTGGTATACAATACGGTTGGAGAAAACTTAAGTTAGTTGTAATTTCCCCAGACCGACAGTCATCAAGGTTTCTACAGACTAACAACAAAACGCAGTGTTGATGCGCTTGCATGTTGAAGATGGACCCTTCATCTCCACCGTTACATTCGATTTAAGACACGAGCGGCTGGGGCAGCATGCCGAGATTTCTCAAGGGGGCTAGTGCCCATTAGTTACAGCATCCCTCGAATTTCTGGAATATCTCTCGCTTACCTTACGTCCGAGATTCGGCCTCCCTGCTCCTTTTCCGCTCCGTTGTCTTCAGGTTGCAACTACAAATGCGTACATCCCGTGTATTTTTATTTAAGTGTTTCCGCTTCGCGCGTTTACATGGAAACCTCGCGAGATTTTCGGGTCTTTTCTACGTGTAGTAACGTGCGACCACAATAAAGAACTACCGTGGTAGTTTATTATTCATGTGCGACTTCTATTATGAACTACTGTGGTAGTTTGTTATTGGTATCATAGATTTCTACCACCGTGGTTCCGTAGTTCTTTCAGGGCGATCCAAAGAAAATTATTTTGGTGGGTTCAGGTATCCGTTCTCATTTAAGGAATAAACCCAATTGCTGTGTCTACTTATAAATTCATACTAGATATTTATTTTAAACACTGACACTACTGTTAATGTCGATTTTTTATGATGTCATTAAAACCTCACTCATGTTTATTAATTCCGCCGACTAGGTTTGTGTATACTGATCCAAATTTCAGTTCTCATTCTAATTCCTAATTCCTAATTCTACTACCAAATTTGCATATTTCATCCTCCATTAAGAAAAATATTATCTATACTACTATTATAAAGAGAGAACTTGCACCTTTAGGCAAGGTAAACTCGGGAACTACAGCGCCAATCCACACACCCAAGACATCTTAGAAAACCTCAGGGCAAGCAGAAGGACATAGGCTACATAAAAATTAAAATAAAACGTTTTTTAAAATATTAATAAATTTAAAAAAGTAGTCCCTTGCAACTAGCGCCGGCCGCGACGTCTGCGTGAGGGGAGGAGCGGCGTTTACCCAAACCAGGAAGAGCAGACGACATGAGGGGAGGAGCGGCGTTGACTAGAACCAGGAAGAGCGGAGGACAACAGCGCCGGAAGGAGCTGCGAGAACCTGAACCTGAGGAGCAGTGCAGTGAGAGGTACGTTGCTGGGGCGGGCGGGGGAAGGGGGAGGGAGTCGGCGGGTGCCCAGCGCGGGCTTTAATGTTTATGGAGGCGGGAGGGAGACGGCGGGTGCCCAGCGCGGGCTTTAATGTTTATGGAGGCGGGAGGCGGGAGGCGGGGCTGCTACTTCTTAACTTTCGAGTCCGGGCGGGAGGGGCGGGCGGCGGCGGGGGGAAACGGGGAACATGCTGCCCCAGCCACCTTCTGCCCCGGGGTAACAATGCAGCCCCCAGCCCCCTTCTGCCCCAGGCAACGCTGGGGCGGGCTGCTAGTAAATAATAAAGGCAATTGTCAGAAAGAGTGGTGACATAAATGGGTCATTACATCAATTCATAGAATGCGTTCCCAGTCTTCTTTATTGTTCAACCCGTTTCTCACGGTGTTGAAGCGGGACATGAAGAATTGTTCTCGTTTTTTTCTTTTGAGGTCAATATCTCCACCTCTTAAATTCATTCGGATGTTTTCAACTCCACACCAGGATAGGTCTTTAATTGTGTGGTTGGCCTCTTGCCAGTGTTCAGTCAGAGGAGCTCATCGTTTTTTAGTCCGAATAGCTGATTTGTGTTCAGTTATTCTTAGTCGAATTTCTCGACTTGTCTCTCCTATGTAAATTAAATTACATGGGCATTTTATCAGGTATATCAAATTTTTAGACCTACAATTGATAAATGAATTTATTCTATGTTTTACCTTGTTTTGTTCGATACAGTCACCTTTAATGATGTTTTCACAATTACAGCAATTTCCACATGGAAAGGTTCCAGTGGGAAGAGGGGCATTATTTATGCTTGGTTGTTTGATGGTTGGCAACTCTCTGTATGTGTGTACCAAGCTTCTCTTTAGGGTAGGGTTACGCAAACAGAGGTTTGGACACTTTTTCTTTATTTGGTTTATTAACCAAATTCCAGTTACGGTTTATTATGTTTTTAATTTTATTGCTGATACTGCTATAGTTGGTTACAAATATTAAAGTTTTTCCTTTTGTCCATCCTCTTTCTTTGAGAAAAGATTGTCCCTGTTAAAATGTTTAGCTCTTTTATATGCATGTTTAATCATGCGCTTTGGGTAACCTCTTTCTACAAATTTATCAGTTAAAACCGCAGCATGTTTCTCAAAATCTCTCATTCTGGTACAGTTACGTTTTAATCTTAAAAATTGCCCAAAAGGTATATTATCCTTCTGACATGGCGGATGGTAGCTTGAGTAGTGGAGCATTGTATTCCTATCAGTCTTTTTAGTAAAAAGCTCCACTTGAAGTTTTTTATCCTCATGCTTGATGACAATGTCTAGAAATTCACATTGATGAGCATCGTAGTTTGCTGTGAATCTCAAATTGGGATCTCCCAGGTTTAGCCATAAAATAAATTCCTTAAGAGTATCCAAGGGTCCTGACCAAATAAAAAAAACATCATCAATATATCTGGACCACTCAGATATATTCTCATAAAATGGAGCTAATGGATTAAAAATGTGGGTATTCTCAAATTGAGCTACATAAAGACAGGCCAGACTGGGAGCACAGGTGGCTCCCATGCTGGTCCCCTTTATTTGTTTATAGTACTCTTTATTAAAATTAAAAATATTATTTTTAAGAACAAGACTAACACAATCAATAATAAATATTTCTTGTTGGTTGAAGTCCCTATCTACTGGGCAGAGTAGTTCTTTAATCATATTTATAGTGCTATCTTGTGGTATATTTGTATACAGTGCCTCGATGTCGAGGGTCACTAAATACTGAGTCTCTGGGTTGAATGGTAAGGCTTCTACTTTTTGAATTATGGCCCCCGTGTCTTTAATGTACGCTTGTTGTTTTGTGACATAAGGTTGTAGAAAAACGTCTGCGTACTTACTTAGTGGCTCGGTCAAAGAACCGATGCTCGCTACGATGGGCCTCATAGGTGGGTCGTGGAGATCCTTGTGGACTTTGGGTAGTCCATACAGGGCAGGTATAGTGGGATTACTGTTCCATAAAAATCTATATTCTTCCTCACAGATGGCAACATCTTCTTTTATAGGTCTAATGTTCTTTTGAATACATCCTTCAATTGTGTCCAATCATTCCTAGTTACTTTTTGTGAGGAAGAATATAGATTTTTATGGAACAGTAATCCCACTATACCTGCCCTGTATGGACTACCCAAAGTCCACAAGGATCTCCACGACCCACCTATGAGGCCCATCGTAGCGAGCATCGGTTCTTTGACCGAGCCACTAAGTAAGTACGCAGACGTTTTTCTACAACCTTATGTCACAAAACAAGCGTACATTAAAGACACGGGGGACATAATTCAAAAAGTAGAAGCCTTACCATTCAACCCAGAGACTCAGTATTTAGTGACCCTCGACATCGAGGCACTGTATACAAATATACCACAAGATAGCACTATAAATATGATTAAAGAACTACTCTGCCCAGTAGATAGGGACTTCAACCAACAAGAAATATTTATTATTGATTGTGTTAGTCTTGTTCTTAAAAATAATATTTTTATTTTTAATAAAGAGTACTATAAACAAATAAAGGGGACCAGCATGGGAGCCACCTGTGCTCCCAGTCTGGCCTGTCTTTATGTAGCTCAATTTGAGAATACCCACATTTTTTATCCATTAGCTCCATTTTATGAGAATATATCTGAGTGGTCCAGATATATTGATGATGTTTTTTTTATTTGGTCAGGACCCTTGGATACTCTTAAGGAATTTATTTTATGGCTAAACCTGGGAGATCCCAATTTGAGATTCACAGCAAACTACGATGCTCATCAATGTGAATTTCTAGACATTGTCATCAAGCATGAGGATAAAAAACTTCAAGTGGAGCTTTTTACTAAAAAGACTGATAGGAATACAATGCTCCACTACTCAAGCTACCATCCGCCATGTCAGAAGGATAATATACCTTTTGGGCAATTTTTAAGATTAAAACGTAACTGTACCAGAATGAGAGATTTTGAGAAACATGCTGCGGTTTTAACTGATAAATTTGTAGAAAGAGGTTACCCAAAGCGCATGATTAAACATGCATATAAAAGAGCTAAATATTTTAACAGGGACAATCTTTTCTCAAAGAAAGAGGATGGACAAAAGGAAAAACGTTTAATATTTGTAACCAACTATAGCAGTATCAGCAATAAAATTAAAAACATAATAAACCGTAACTGGAATTTGGTTAATAAACCAAATAAAGAAAAAGTGTCCAAACCTATGTTTGCGTTTAGACGTAACCCTACCCTAAAGAGAAGCTTGGTACACACATACAGAGAGTTGCCAACCATCAAACAACCAAGCATAAATAATGCCCCTCTTCCCACTGGAACCTTTCCATGTGGAAATTACTGTAATTGTGAAAACATCATTAAAGGTGACTGTATCGAACAAAACAAGGTAAAACATAGAATAAATTCATTTATCAATTGTAGGTCTAAAAATTTGATATACCTGATAAAATGCCCATGTAATTTAATTTACATAGGAGAGACAAGTCGAGAAATTCGACTAAGAATAACTGAACACAAATCAGCTATTCGGACTAAAAAACGAGGAGCTCCTCTGACTGAACACTGGCAAGAGGCCAACCACACAATTAAAGACCTATGCTGGTGTGGAGTTGAAAACATCCGAATGAATTTAAGAGGTGGAGATATTGACCTCAAAAGAAAAAAACGAAAACAATTCTTCATGTCCCGCTTCAACACCATGAGAAACGGGTTGAACAATAAAGAAGACTGGGAACGCATTCTATGAATTGATGTAATGACCCATTTATGTCACCACTCTTTCTGACAATTGCCTTTATTATTTATAATATTTTTCTTAATGGAGGATGAAATATGCAAATTTGGTAGTAGAATTAGGAATTAGGAATTAGAATGAGAACTGAAATTTGGATCAGTATACACAAACCTAGTCGGCGGAATTAATAAACATGAGTGAGGTTTTAATGACATCATAAAAAATCGACATTAACAGTAGTGTCAGTGTTTAAAATAAATATCTAGTATGAATTTATAAGTAGACACAGCAATTGGGTTTATTCCTTAAATGAGAACGGATACCTGAACCCACCAAAATAATTTTCTTTGGATCGCCCTGAAAGAACTACGGAACCACGGTGGTAGAAATCTATGATACCAATAACAAACTACCACAGTAGTTCATAATAGAAGTCGCACATGAATAATAAACTACCACGGTAGTTCTTTATTGTGGTCGCACGTTACTACACGTAGAAAAGACCCAAAAATCTCGCGAGGTTTCCATGTAAACGCGCGAAGCGGAAACACTTAAATAAAAATACACGGGATGTACGCATTTGTAGTTGCAACCTGAAGACAACGGAGCGGAAAAGGAGCAGGGAGGCCGAATCTCGGACGTAAGGTAAGCGAGAGATATTCCAGAAATTCGGGGGATGCTGTAACTAATGGGCACTAGCCCCCTTGAGAAATCTCGGCATGCTGCCCCAGCCGCTCGTGTCTTAAATCGAATGTAACGGCGGAGATGAAGGGTCCATCTTCAACATGCAAGCGCATCAACACTGCGTTTTGTTGTTAGTCTGTAGAAACCTTGATGACTGTCGGTCTGTGGAAATTACAACTAACTTAAGTTTTCTCCAACCGTATTGTATACCAAAACCTTAGATTCTTTTTAACACACGCGATAATAACACTGCTTGTCATATATGAGATTTAAAGAACATTGCAAGTTAAAACAACCGGCACTCGTAAACTAGAGCCATTATGGACAAACAAAGAATAGACCAGATGCCTCAATGCTGTGAACCGGCATGCTCCATTAGGGAGCAATCATGTCGTATACGGATATATATGTGCAAATCGAAAGGGAACTACTAAACCCGCCATCAATATATGTCTTTTCCAGGGTGGTGAATGGAAAAAAAAACCCTCGAACAGTGATAACGAGTGAAACAGCACTTTATTATAACAAAAGAACTTGACGCCATCCAGTCACGTGCTACATTTCATGCTGGTCCCTTATACCTAAGGGTAAGTGCTCTACATCTATGGAGTAATGAAATTGGTAACCTAACCATTTGAAAATATTTTTGTAAACATGAGAATTAATTGAAACACCCCATTTTTTAATTCTTTAAAGGAACTTCACAAAAAAGTCCCTCATAACGGTGGCTCCTTTTTCCTTCAAATAAAGAAAATTCCATGATACAACCAAGGTAATTCACAAACCTTTAGGGCACTAATGTGTGCAGTGACCCCACATGAAACGATTAATTGAATTTAATGTAAAGTTTTTTTGTGGTTTCAGACACAAAGAGATGTCTTTATCATTCACATCCACTCGTGCATACAATGTCCTGTGATGATCTAAGGACCTTTTCCTCGAATTGAATAGAGAGGAACACGGCTCTAATGCTATATGAGTCCGTTTTTAAAGTAAGTCATTTAAAAAAAAAACCCAGCCGCATATAGATTGCGTTAGCAGAAATAGTTTTAGACTATTCTCCCATGTGCATTGCCACTTTATGTGTAACTCACTTCGAAGTTCAGATTTTCTGAACTTCCCACATAGCTCAGGAGATCTAGCTGCCACTGTCCTTTGTGCCATATTGTAATATGCTGCTGTTTGAAAATGCGCTCTATGAATCACTATCTCTTAGTAGAATAAAATGTATCCGTGAGATATGTGCCCCTTTGCTCAAATAGTAGAAGGTTTCTTATAAAAACTTGATAACTGTAGAAAAGAGCAATGGCTAGTTTGTAAAAGAGTGATAACACAGTTATGATTTAAAGAAAATGTTATGTTAATACGTTGTTTCTTTATTGTATAGAACCCTGTCCTGATGAAGGTGTCAACTTAGAAACCGAAACGCTGCGTCGACAACTTGTTTTTAATAATTAATTGCTGTTTTTAATTCTTATTGTGTGTGTTTATGATATGTGCACCATTGAATCAATGGTAGGATGCTGACACTTTTTTAAATACTTTATACTGTGGCACAGTAATTGATACATCACATTGTATATTTTTATAATAAATTGCTTAAAATTTTACCAGAATTGTTTTCATATTTTGTACACAAATTATTGGAGTGGGTCTAAATGTAAGGATCTCTTGAGCTATGGTGGCATACTGTGGATAGGAAAATTAGAGTAGATAGTTGTGATTTTCTCCTGAAAGAAGACAGCTAGGGAATTGCAAAATTCTTGGGATTCCACAGGCGTTTGTTTACATACTTTTGGTGATACAAAGTCTCTGACAATGTCAAAGAGAGCTTTAGAGGAGTTGCTGGAACTCTCAATTTGACTTAGAATATACAGGCGTCTCGTTGACTTTAGGTTACGGTGGTAGCTAGCCAGGGCTTGTTTGTATACCAGTCTGTTCTGGGAGGACTTACTCACTCGCCAACGTCTCTCTAGTTGTTTGCAGGAAGATTTTTCCTGCCTTAATTCTGTGGAGTACCATTGTGCTGAGGTTCGGTTAGGGACTGATCCAGAATTGTTTTTTTGTTCTGTGGGATACAGTTGCATAGGTGCTGCCAACGGTCCCAGAGGAGGCCCGGGCTGTGCTTTCTAAAGCTGTTGCTTATGTGAGAGATGCAGCAAAGTTCATTATTGGTTGTGGGCTTGACACAACAGATTCACAGGGAAGAGTGGGTTCATCAACGGTGGCCTTGAGGCACCACGCCTGGTTGAAAATTACTGTTTTTTAGGGGGATTTCCAATTCTCTCTTAGGGACATGAGCTTTGATGGCACCCGTCTCTTCTGAGATAAAGCAGATTCTGTGCTGGAGTGCTTCAAGGACAGTCGGGATATTTCCGAGTCCTTGGGCCTTTCTATGGTCTCACGTCACTCTCAACTGCCTTTTGCTCCTTTCAGTTTCTAGCTGTGCCAATACCCTCCCAGCCACCATGCATGCTCCCCAGCCTCTGCGTGGCTGCGTTGCTGTGGGTGCGATACCCACAGAATTCGTGGGTCAGGCAGCCAGCAGTATGGTCAGTCCACCCCCCCTCACCACCCCAGCAGCTACAGCCTCCAAGCCCTCCTAATTTGCCTTCTTACCAACATAGGCACCCTGAAGGCAGCAGGATTCACCATCACCTGTCCATAATATTGGACAGGTAGGTTTTGTAAACTATCCGAAGGGGCTACTCTCTCTCCTTTTTGACAGCCCCTCCCTCCATTCCACCATCTCAAGACCAGCTGATGGAGGATTGTCTGTTCCTTCTCCACCAAGAAGTCATTGCTCTCTTGGTCAACGGTGCCATAGAGAGGGCGCAGACCCCAGAAGTGGGTTGTGGTTGTTATTCCTGCTACTTCCTGGTGCCAAAAAACACAGAGCCCTTCATCCTATCACAGACCTATGGCCCCTCAACTATTTCCTCAAGAATGAGAAATTCAAAATGCTCATGTTAGCTCAAGTCCTCTCTGCTCTGAATCCGGGAGACTGAATGGTAGTGTTGGACTGGCAGAACGCATATTTTTACATTCCTGTCCTGTCTGGCCATCGGCCTTACCTGTGATTCACCGGAGGCCATGAGCATTTACAGGTGATGGTGGTCATTGCAGCTCGTATGTGGAGATTAGAGGTGCCAGTCTTCGCCTATCTCGACAACTGGCTGTTAAAGTCTGGCTCGCCCCAGGCTATCGTCTCCCACCTTCAGACTGCAGTGGGCCTCCTGCACTCACTGGGGTTCACTATCAACATGCCAAAGTCACACCTGACTCCCTTTCAGATACTCCCTTTCATCGGAAATGTACTGGACACAGTGCAGTGTCGGGCTTATCCGCCCTAGTTGAGAGTCCAGGATTTTTGGACTATGATACTGATGTTTTAGCCTCCATCCTGGATTTTGGTGAGACAGACCTTGAGACTGTTGGGACTCATTGCCTGCTGCATCCAGTTGGCAAATCATATGCGGGATCTACAGTGGGACCTGACGTTCCAATGAGCACAACACCAAGGGAATTTCTCAGACATGCTCTAGATCTCAGAGGGAACTGTGAAAGATCTGCAATGGTGGCTTGCGAATCTTGATTAGGCCAGAGGCAGACCCCCCTCCCTTCCCCAACCAGATCTGACAGAAGTGACAGATGCGTCACTCCTAGAATGGGGTGGCCATCAAGGAGAGGTGGGTATCAGAAGACTCTGGTCTCCAGCAGAATCTGAACTCCACATTAACTTGCTGGAGCTCTGTGCAATCCAACTAGCATTGGAAGCATTTCTACCCTCCACAAAGTAAAGGCTACTGCATGTGTTCACGGATAACACCACCGCCATGTGGTTCTGAAACTAACAGGGCGGGATGAGGTTGCGAACCCTTTGTCAAGAGGCTCTGCATCTCTAAACATGGCTGTAATGCCAGGGCATATCCCTGGTGGTTCAACACCAGGCAGGCTCTCTGAACACCAGGGTGGACAAACTCAACTCTCAATGCCTAGTGGATCACGAATGGCATCTCCATCCTGTGGTGGTGCAAGGTCTCTTTCAACAGTGGGGAGAACCTTGGTTAGATCGGTTCTGAGAATGTGCACTGTCAGCCGTTTTGTATGCTGTGATTTCCAAGATGGCTCTCCCTCAGAAACTCATTTCATCTTGAGTGGAGCACAGGCCTCCTATGCGCTTTTCCGCCTATACCACTCCGGCCCAGAGTTCTTAAGAAGTTCAAAAACAACCAGGTCCAAGTCATACTTGTGGCTCTGAATTGGGCATGAAGGTTCTGGTGTCTGGAGTTATTGAGCATGGCCATCGATCCTCTAATCAGACTGTCCGTTCAGGAGGATCTTCTGTTGCAGCAGCAGAGGAGGGTTCTCCAACCAAACCTGTCCAGTCTCTGCCTTCTTGCATGGAGATTGAGCGGCGCAGTTGATAGCTTTTGATCTTTTTCCTCAAATCTGCAATATTATCTTGGCAGCAGACATCCGTCCACCAAGATGGTATAGCCTGCCATTGTAAAAAAAGTGTGGCTTGGTGTGCAGAAAAAGCCAATGATCCTCTTTCCACCCTCGTTTCTGAAGTTCTACTTTTCACTCTTTCTCTTGGCCCAGCAGGGCTCTGCTCTGGGCACTCTCAAGGGCTATCTTTCTGCTCTTATTGCCTTTATGCAGTTACCTGAACAACCCTCCCTTTTCAAATCCCCTAATGTACATGGGTTTCTGAAGGGTCTTGTTCATCTTTTTCCTCCTTTACCATTTATCATGTGGCAGTGGGACCTCAATCTAATCTCAACATTCTTTATGTGTGCTCCTTTTGAGCCTCTACATAATTGTCTCAGGGTTTAAATAGCATTCCTTGTCACACAGGTCAATCTTTTATACTGCCTACTTTTTATGCTCCTCCACACCCCTCTAGAGAAGTGGAGTGACTCCACTGTCTGGACCCAGAAAGAGCACATTGTCGTTCTACCTTGACTGTAAGTGAGAGTTCCAGGAGGTAGACCAACTCTTCGTGGGGTACGTTGGTGCCAAGAAAAGTCGGGCTGTGCAGAAGCAGACCATCTCCAGATGGGTCAAGCTCTGCATTCAAATCTGCTATGCGTTGGCCAAGAAACAACCTCCTGAAGGCTTGCAAGCTCATTCCACTAAAGCTGCGACCAGTGTGTTAGACTGCAGAGTTACGGTCCCGGATATCTACCGGGAAGCAACATGGGTTTCCCTGCACACGCTCACCAAACATTACTTCCTGGACAGTCAGCTTAGTAGGGATGGACATTTTGCCCGTTCAGTCCTGCAGGACTTCCTTGTTTGAAATTGGTCCACAGACCCACCTCCGGGAATAGTATTGCTTCGGTATCTATTCTAAGGTAAGGAATCTGACGCTAGAAGTCTCTATCAGATTAACCATGTTTAGGTCTCGTAAAAGGCAGCGCATGCGCTGCCTCTCGAGGCATTATGTAATCTGTATGGTGGGTGAAAGTCAGCCTATTGCCCGGTTCTTTCTCCTGCTGCTTGCCATTTGTTGAATGTTAGCATAGCTCCTGTTAGCTTTCTTTTTACTGGCTCTCGATTTGTAATTGACTTCCGTGTAGTCCGGAAGCAGCGGCCCCTAATTACATTTTTGCCTGATGTAAACATGGCAGGGCCTTAAGGCGCATGCGCAAAGCTGCTTGTTTTATTTCATTTCACTTCTGTGTGTGGCCACAAGCTTTTTATAAGCACAGAGCCAGTTTCACTCCCCTTGCTTCATGTTTCATGAAGCTCAGTGGGGGCCATACTGATAAAAGAAAACACTGACTTTTTAATTAGGCGCCAGTACCGGGGTATTATGGAAGCCACTCGTGCTGTAAGCCATTTCTCTCCCGTGTGAGCACTGAGCAGGCACATTTTGCAGCGTCACACGCCGGCTTCAGCAATGGTGGCCGCTTCTTGTTTTAGTGAGGAAAAAAACTCAGACCATAACACAGGACAGTGACTTGCTATTCACGTCTGGCTTTGTTTACACATGGGAATTGTGAACTTGCCTCATCTTTCACTTTGCAACACTCTGCTGCCAACTGCACCCGGAAAGATATTTAGAAACATTCTAACTGCATGGTGAAAAGTTCACGCTATGAGCCAGTCAAACCCCTGCAGCTCAATTCCTAAATTGTGGCAAAACTATAAAGAAACGAGGAATTAACTCTATAGGCAGTGCCTCCAAACCACGCCTGCTGTTTAAGGAAATGAGGCAGGGGTTCTGGTTCATTAAACTTTTTGTAAACCACATATTCAAGCCTAAATAATCGTCAGCGTGCTCAATAAAACATAACTTGAAAACAATTGCATTTTGTTTTTGAATTACTGCTTAGATCATCCCTCCCATTGTTTTGATAAGTAAATAGTGCCAAGATGGCAATGAGGTTTGCATTGTGTGCAGGGCGTTCCACAGAGCATGGTCTTTCGAGCTTTCCCAATCACTTGCGTACACCACGAGCCTCGCCATCGCTAGTTTTATTGTGCATGTACAGTCCTGGGACCTCAATCTTACAGCACTGTATGATTGAGCAGTATACGTTATTAATGTAAATAAACAGGGCTCTTGGTAAAACAATACTCTTTCTTTTAGCAAAAGCTGTGCAGACAAAATAAACACAGGCTTTTGCATCTAAAAATGATCGATTTTCTTCAGATGGAGTTGACACAATGCCTCAATTCATCCGCAAGATAAGATTCACAAAGACTGGCAGCAAACAGGAATCACGTAAAATGAGTGCATTCATTTGTGGAGTTTTTGTTACGCGTAACTGCCTCTTACAAAAAGTAACATCTCCCTTTGTTCATTCCAAATTAATTCAACACCACCCGGTACCTCTATCAGAAAAGGGAAGCGTTTCTGGCGTGAAGCATTTCTATGCATTCAGGCGGAAGTTCTGTTTTGCAGTTAGTGCTTCTGAACAAAGGAAAGACATATGGCTTCCATCCTGTGCCTCTTAGAATACAGATCAGACTGCGTGCACAATCCCTTTTTTTGGCCTCTTTGCTACATGTGGTATTGAAATTCAATGACTGCGACTCTCAGGAACTAATATATGTTTTATTTAGGATTAACAGATTGCTCCTGTACAACAAACACAATGCATCTGGTACTGAGATTTCCTTTTACCAATCACGGTAAGTGTATTAGTACTCGTGGGCTAATAAAATATAGATTACAACTCCCTGAGTGCACTGTTAAAAACATGAAAGCTCAGGCCTAGAAAACAATCCAAAATGTCTTCGTTAATGATATGCCTTGTTTTTACCAGTGCCACTAATTAACAAATCATGTGCCATGTCAACATGGTGTAACACCTAGAACCCGTTCCAGACATGTGACCTGTGCTCAGCCAGTCACAGAGCCGGCAGTGCCACTTGGACCACTCAAGTCATTTCTTCTTACATCTCTGAAATATCTGGCATAAAGTTGGAGAGAAACATACAGCCAAACCTAAAACGTGAAACAAGTAAAATCATTCTTTTAACCTTCCCTTACTCTAGGCTTACAAGCAAGGACAAAATCCAGTCCAGTACCAATTTAAGAACTGTAGTCATCCACTCTCCTTAAGACAGGGTTCAGATCCAGAATTGACAACCTCAGCACACATTAAACAAGCATTTGCAATGCAATACCTCTGGCATTACTGAAAGTTTGAGCTACTGGTGTTGCATTATTATTTGCAACGCCAATAGCTTCAACGTTCAGTAATGCGAGACCTATTGCATTGCAAATGCTTGTTTTCCTTTCGGTCACACCTTATCTGATGGAGACTATCTAGCCACAGATTTCTTACTGTCCCACCCATCCTCCCCGCTCTGCAAATGAATTTCTAGAGACCGGACTTTCCCCTCTTAAGGCCCCCGTTTTACACACCAGAGGTCAGTGTTCTTCATGGCCTCTCACTTCTAGCGTGGAAAGTGGTTAAAAAAAACGTACATCAGTGTGCCTGGGTGGTGCCTACATAGGATCCGTGGACTTCACTTCTAGCGTGGATGATTCATGTGGAGCCAAACAACATCATTTACCGGTGCACAGGGATACTGCCCACAAAAAATCTTTCAGATCTAGTTTGATGTCTGGGGAAATTCTAAGGTAAGGAATCTGTGTCTACATAGAGTCTCTACCAGATAAGGCATTACTGAAGATAAGTATCTTGTTCTTTAAACGCCATTGAAGCCATCTTGGTTCAGACTTGGTTTGCAATGTCACAGGTGAGTAGAACAGATAATGCTAAATCAGACTATTATGCTCAAAGCAAAAGCTATTAATTGACAGCAGGTATGCTATAAATCTTGACACACTCCATAAAAGCTATACCATAATTGTCATGGTGGTCTCAAGCGTGATCTAACTGGACCTCTCCAAAGACCAAGTGAACTCCCATACACTAAGCTACTTGGCAGCTGCTAACAAACAAGCATAGCAAAGCCAATGGGTCTTAGGTAATGCTGGAATTCAATGGCAAAATGCATGTTTTGCAGATGCTCTGCAACTTAAGGCAAAAGAAAAGGAAGCCCAATTACATGTCAGCCACTGATGGCCACATCACCTCGTAGGCACAGGCATGTGTGATGATGTATGCCTGCCCATGCATGATGATGTATGATTGTGCAGGTATCATCATTTATGAAATTTTTATAATATAAGGACAAGAAATGTGCAAGGAAAAGTGGGGAAACACAGTGAACAGGGGAAACACACGGACTTTCATAGCCTGCTTTTAGAAAAAGAATTAGAAAGTTCCTGAAAAGCAGACACTTGTAGAAGGATAAAAGGAGCGAATCAGAGAGTTGGTAAACAGACTACACTCCAGGGGATGGAGAAGGACTACATGGACAGGGTAAAACAAATAAAACCATTGAATAGAAAGCAAGAAAATAAGAGTGACAAAACAAAAAGCCAATAGAAAGCAATAGGCAGAGCTGCTATCCAGCTCAACTATCGACATGTCCCTAGTGAGTCTTACCCAACCAGACAATTGTGGTGTCTGGCAGGTTTCGAGCTAAACAAATAGGCAGTGGGGGACCTATGGAGGAGTGAGTGGGTGTAGCAATAAAAGAAAAAAATTAAGCCAGGTGTGGGGAGGAAGGAAAAAGCTGCACACGAGGGAGAGAGCAACACAGTGGGTGGGGATAAGAACACACGAGAAAGCAACAGCAACACGGGCAGAGGGGAGAAGCACATGAGAGATAGAGAGCAACACAGAGCGCAGGGGGGGTTTGGCAGGGAGAAGCACACTGGAGATAGAGAATAGCACACAAATGAGAGAGCAGTATAGTGAAAGGGGGAGGGCAGTACAAGTGAAATAGAGCTGGAAACCATAAGTACTCTCGTGGAGTGTTTAACCAAAAATAAATATAAACAGCCTGATTCATAAAAATTGAAATCTGCGATTTTCAAATTGCGATTAACAGCGAATCGCAATTTAGAAATCGCAGATCGGTATTCATGAAATTTACAGAGAAAAAAATGCGATTCGCACGCGGCTGCAAAAAGCGTTCGCGAGTTACGGGAATCGCAGAATAATCGCTATTTTCGGCAACATCCGTGTAGGAATTGCGATATTGCAAATAGCAATATCGCTATTTGCGAGATCGCAAAATGCGAGATCGCAAAAACGCGAGATCGGGAAAACGGGAAGTCGCATTTCGAGCACAGTGATGACATCACAACCAGGAAGCAGCCAGTTCCCACCCCCATTCTCAACATTGAGGCAGACCTCGAGGCAGCAAGTAACTCAGCTCCTACCAGGACACCTGCAAACTTGACATTCCACACCCTATCTCACTGCAGCAATGGCAGAGGAGGCTGTTCCAGGGCCCAGCAACACCGGGCGCAAGAGGAAACTGAAGTTCTCCAAACAGGAGTTGGAGCACCTCATCGAAGGTGTGGTGGAGAACCACTCAAAACTGTTCGGGAGAGAATCAAGGAGGGTGCCTGAGCAGGAGAAAAGGCGAATCTGGGTCGGGATAGCAGTCACAGTGAACTCTGTGGGCGTGGCACACAAATCACTGGAGGAACTCAAGAAGAGGTGGTACGACCTCCGGGGTCGTGCCAAGGAGAAGGTGGCCGAGAGGCTGGGCGAGAGCCTGGCCACTGGAGGGGGAGGACCTACAGTCGCTCCCAACTCCCCCATGGAGGACCGTGTCGAGGATACGTTGGAGCCCGAGGCGTGCATTGGGGTCACAAGATTGGACTCATCCCGCCCCACCCAAGAGAGCCAAGGTAAGTGGCATGCGACTGCGACCCTGTCCCCTATCAATGACCATGACCCTATAGCCTCCCATAATGTTCCAAAGTCATGCCATCCGTGCACATTAGGTAATGCCCTAAAGCATTGTGGGACATGTAGTCTGCCCACAATGTACAAGTACCCCAATGCAGCCAGACAGGTCCCAAAGTACGCAATGCCACAGCCAGTCAGGGAATGTCAGCCAGCATGCATGTAGCAACTGCACGTGTGACAGATACATGCAACTAATGAACGTCCACTTCCCCTCACAGGTGGCGCAGACAGCAGCGACAGTGACAGGCTGCTCATCGATGAGCAACCACTGGATGCAAAGGAGGTGCCGTCACCAACACAGCCTGCACCAACAGGCGCAGCACCTACCTCTGCAGCCAGGCCCACAGCATCTGCGCCCACCCACTGTGGCCAGCCAGCAGAGCAGGCATGGCAGGACTCGCCTGCAGAACAATGCACGCAGCGCCAGGAGGGGGATGGA
Source organism: Lissotriton vulgaris (assembly GCF_964263255.1). Lineage (NCBI taxonomy): Eukaryota > Metazoa > Chordata > Amphibia > Caudata > Salamandridae > Lissotriton > Lissotriton vulgaris. The sequence continues at coordinate 361,060,781 of NC_141699.1, read as the reverse complement.
AGTGCGCTTGCCGAGCATGAGCATAGAGCGTAGGATGCTACGCATTCACCAGCTGCAGGCACGCCGGCAAGAGGCCATACAGATGCAGCTACATAATATAGGCCGCAATGTGTCAAATGTGGCAGAGGATGGACCGCATGACGGCAGCCATTGAGGCCAACACTGCTGCGCTAATATCGCAGCGCAACACCACCCGCCGCCGCCACCGGCAGCTACTGACGCGGCTGTCCGCATACACTAGATCCAACTACGTGATCGGGAATGCGACGTCCCAGCTATTGCGACGGTCCCTGGCGCAGCAGCAGCAGCTAATCTAATGCTGTGAGGATGTGGCCAGAGTGTTAGAGCACTTCACCACTGCCGTTATGGCACTCCATCCCACTCTACCTGGCAATGTCGGGGGGGACGATGCCAGCGAGGGCACCTCAAGTGTGAGCAGCCAGTCTGCCTCACAGGTTGCGGTGTTACGACGTAGCACAAGGCCCACTGCAGGGTCACGTGCGGTGGCAGAGGAGGAGCCGGAGAGGCGCTTGGGTGCTTCGCGCCAGAGGCGCACCTGAGTAACATGTACTTTTACAGGGACATGCTGACACTATAAACCTGCCCTGTGTTTTGAACGCAGCAGTATGGGGCAATACTGATTGCATAGGAAGGATGGCAACTTACACTATTATTGTGAATCCAACAATAATATTTATTCTTGCATCATACATTGGCGTCCTGTCATTATTTCCATTTGCATGCAATTGTGATTTGTTGGGTGAGGAGAGTGGGTGCACTAGAAACTGTTCATTGTGAAGTGGTTGCAGCGTATGTGGCCTTCAGCTGGGTTCTCCCCGTGTGCATGGCGCACATGTGCAGGTGGCCAGTCGTCCCCTTCCGACTCACTGCCAGAGATGTCTACAGGTATCCGGCGGTTGGTAGCAATGTTGTGTAGTATTGCACACACAGCCACAATGCGGCAGCACACATCAGAACTGTAGTACATGGCCCCACCTGTCTTGTGAAGTATGCGGAATCTGCTCTTCAGTAGCCCAAAAGTCCTCTCAATGCAGTTCCTTGTGCGTATGTGTGATACGTTGTAACGCCGTTGCTGTGGTGTAGCAGGGTTGAGGTATGGGGTGAGGAGGTATTCACGCAGGGCGTAGCCACTGTCACCTGAATGAGAGGAGCAGAGGGTGAGTGCCTGTGCAGCGCAGCTACTTCATCGCAGTGTGACATTGTGGGCAAAGTGTACTTACCAAGTAGGTGTCCTTCCCCGAAGTCTCCCCTGGCCAGTCGTGTGTGGAGGCCGCTGTGCCGGAATATGAATGAGTCATGTGTACTCCCCGGGTACTGTGCCACTATGTCCGTGATGTATGTCTTAGCATTGCAGACCATCTGGATGTTGAGGGAGTGGTAGGACTTGCGATTGCGGTACATGTACTCCGTTGCAGCTGGTGGGCAGATGTGGATGTGGGTACAGTCAATGCATCCTATCACGTGTGGGAAATGGGCGACATTGTAGAATTGAAGCTTGGTCTCATCCAAATCCTGTTGGCTTGTTGGAAATTTGATGTGGTGGTGTAGCTGGGTCAGCATTGCGTCAAGGAAACTCCCTAGGCAGCGGGACATGGTGGGCTGGGATATCCCCCCAGCAGCCGCAACTATCCCCTGGAAGCTCCCGGAGGCCAGGAGGTGCAGGCTACACAATACCTGGACATGTGTTGGCACGGCATTGGTCTGCCTTGTTGGGTGCTGCATCAGGGGGTCAAGGTCCTGAATTAGCTTGATGATCATTGCCCCATTCAGGCGGTACTTTGTGTATATTTGCTCTCTGGTTTGGCCCAGCAGGGTGACCCGCTGGCGGAATATCCTGTCCTGGATTCTGCGTCTCCTCCGTGCTGCTCGCTGTAGCCTTCGCCGCCTGACCACCATGTACATTCCTGGCATTGTGACACCCCTTATGCTGATGCTGCTTCTCCTTAAGTGTGTTTGGTCAGGCCAGCACCAGTTGCTGATTGGCCAACGGTTTTTCAAATTTTTTTTTACTATGGGTTTGATGGTTACCACCTGCTTTGGGTTGTCCTTAAATTGCGCCTTGCAAACTGCGATTTTGTTTTTTTTCGCTAATTGCGATTTTTCATGAATCCAGATTGCGATGACATTGCGATTTCGCTATTTTTTTCGCAGAATCCGTGATTTCTCGCTATTTCCGAATCGCAAATGGTCTACTGCCGGGATTCTGCGAATCTTTTTGCGATTTCGCAAATCTGTGTTAGCGATTTCGCTATTATCGTGGTGAATACCGATTAGGGAAATTGCGCCCGCGATAGCATTTTCACAGCTATTGCGAGCGCAATTTTGCTTCATGAATCAGGCTGATAGTTCCCTAAAAGTGAGCAGTGGAGGGATGCATGTAAGCCAATCAAAAGGACAGCAAATAATCCATGCTCCAAGGGAGAAACAAAAAAAAAAAGAGGAAGGCAAGCCAAGAAATAAGCAAGCAAATGAAGTGACAATAAAGCCAACTGAAGCTAACGAATAGGTGAACTGTGAATTCTTGGTAAGCCCACAATAGGTCTTTCACAACTGCAAACCAAGAAAGTAATTAACCCTCCAAATACACTTGCTCGGCTAATTCTCCATAAGAGATTGAAACAGATACAGCTATGTAGTGCTCTTAATTTAAATACCTAAGCTTGCCTCAGTTGGGCGCACCAGCAATGTGCAAGACATAGATGGTGACTAATGTTGTAGGTCAAAAATATTTTCATGGTACTGCCCTTTTGTGAAATCATCTAAATCAGTATATTTGTTTTTAATCCCCACCTGCTTAAATGTTTTGCTTTATACTTAGTTCTCTATGACTATAACACAAAAAATATATTTTTTTTTCTAAAAAGAAAACTCTTCGAGGGCAACATGCTATTGAATAGGTTGATAATTACATGCTTTTCATCCTGCAGGGTGACTTGTAGAGTTAAATGCTCGCTGCTGACTTATGAAGTGATCTGTATGTCACAAATTTAAATTCTAGAAAGATTGATTCAGGCTTACATCCTTCCAAGGTCGCTAAATTGAGTACTTCTAAGGGCCTCATTTTGTGGGAGTAGTATGTTGGTCTTGTTAATACTGCACTCATTAAATATACCGCAGCATGAGGTACTTACCAGGGCTAAATTAGCACATCATTCCATGCTCCACATCTTTGAATTCTGGATAACACAGTCCTGAGGTGCAAAGATCAGAAAGCTGGTTTTTTTCCCAGGAAAATTTCTGGCAGATTTTAGATGGCAAAAAATGTGCTGGTAAGATCCTGTGAGGTACGGTAAATCCCACTACACATGATGGGACCCTGAACCATGTGCACGTGATGTTTGGGCCTCAATCATGATTCACACAGTCCACAAATGGAGGGCAGAAATTAGATAATAGTAGGAGCGGCCCGTGCAGGTAAGAGTGGTGAGGCGGGGTGGGGCGGGACTCGACCGATGACGATGAGGCAAAATTAATGATTTATTTCATTTTCCTTCATCGTCGTCGGTCAAGTTCCCCCCGCCCCACGGCTCTTACCTGCATGGGCCTCTCCTGGATAACAGTAACAACTGTTCAACAGCTGGTATTTGTCTGGTGTGGAATTGTGACATAACTGCATTAATTTCACTCAACCCAGGTGACGAGTACGGAACACAATTGCAAAGCAGGAAGAGACGCTTGTACATGTAAAAAAGTATTTTGGATAATACTAAGCAGAGATGTGCAAATATGTTCACTCCATGGTTCTGCTATGTGATTGAAAGCTTTGAATTTGGAGCAATAGCAATCCATTTCAGCATCATCCACATCCACTGAATCAACGTCATATCCTAACCTGACGACACCAGCTCGTACTCTGCCTCGGTGACACCCAGACCAATTTCTCTGCCTGCTTGACCAAAGTCACTGGTGTTTCAAAACCAACTGCCTCAAGCTCAGTACTGACAAGACGGAAGTGGTAATGTTCAGCATAAACACCTTGGCCCTGGGACTCCACCTGTTGGCCGGGGAACTAGGATCCAGCCTCCTCCCAACAACCAAAGAACCTCATAATAATAATCGACAACCAACTCACCATGACTGAACAAGTCAACATAGTCTCCGCCTCCTGTTTCCACTCACTAACGATGCCAAGGAAGATCTTTAAATGGCTCACACACACATCCACAGAAATGTCATATAAACCCTCACCATCAGCAAACGGGACTACAGCAACGCCCTCTAAGCCAGAATCAACACTCAACTGACCAGACATCTCCAGACCATACAGAACTGAATGACCAGGGTCACCTCCTCCTATCCCGCACTAACATCAAATAGCTCCACTGACTACTTAGCTACAAAACAAGCATGCTTCAAACTACTCATACAGATATCCAAAGCCGTTTCACAACATTAGCCCTGCATACCTCAACTACATAGACTACTCACATACTTGAAGTGCAACAGAGTTATATTTGCATGCCTCCAGGAGACACACCTCACTGAGGTGGAAGTCCAGAAGCTCTCAAAGAAATGGTACTCAGATTGTCAGATGGACTCGCCCACTTATTCTGGCTAGGCCAGAGGCGTGTCCATGTGGATAGCCATGAGGGACCCCTTTCGGCACCTCTATTCAAAGGTAGATACCACGTTGGGTGGGAAGGGAATCTGTATACTCAACACCTATGCACGAAACACTAATGACGCAAGCTACTACTGCAAAGTACAGAATACGTGGCGATGCCCACGATCTGGGCCGGGGATGTCAACTGTGTACTGGATGGTGAGATGGACAGGGCACCACCTAAACAGCACACCAAGCTGGGCATGACAGCAACCCTGATGGAAGTTATGACTAATGCGGGTTTTGTAGATGTTGAAAGAGCCATGTACCTACCAGGCTTCCAGGGAGTATTCTTGTTATGTCCCTACTCACTGCACATATAGTTGACTTGACTGTGTCCTTTGTTGCTGGGCTGGTCATGCATAAAACAGCATCTAATAAATATCTGGTTAGATTTCTCTCTGACCATGCCCCGCTGCTTGTAAATTGTGCTTGGAAGGTGGGGAGTGGTTCTATGCAGAGTGGGAGACTGCTGTCAGACATTCTGATCGATGAGGTGTGCTTGACTGACCTCTCTGGAGCAATTGATGAATATATGATGGTCAATTGATGTGTAACAGACTCAAGGAGGGCAAATGACTATTAGGCGCTGAAGGCGACGGCCAGTGGGGTTTGCTTAAGCAACGTGTATGGAGTGAAGAAACAACTTCAACAGGACTTGACACACTAAGAGGGACCGGCCGATGTACAGCAAAGGGATGGGGTATCTCCGAATGCTTGACAGGAGTTGCTCGACTTGGTGCGCCGCATTGGAGACACATGAGACAGTCTAGATAAATACACGCTTATTTGTGATATTGTTTTGTTTTTGTTCCTCCTCTTTTTTTACTATTTCTTTTGGTTAATAAAGTCATTGTTTGCATTTACATATTGAAGAATCGGGTTTTCCTTCTTTGTTTTCATTAAGATATTTACTTGATGATTATTGTATGTTTAATTATGAAAAAATGCAATAAAGAAATGCAATACAAAAAAAAGTATCACCAAGGGCTAAACAGGGAGGGAGACAAACCCAGTCACCTGCTTCGTGGATACCACAGAGATAGGTGGAGGCACCACCAGTGTGCTGCCTGGAACTACCATTCGGTAAGGCAGCAAGCACGTGGAAGGTCAAAATACGTCTTCGTTGAACCCCTGTCAGAGGAGTGTACAGGAAGGTGTCAGTTGGCGAGCAGGACAGTATCTGGAGCTAAGTGGTGAACGCGAAAGTAATTAGGGTCCCAGATGCCTTCATGGAGGCCCTTGAGGTCGCTTTTACTCTGGAGGAGTACAGGGAGGCCCTGTGTTAGATGCCCAAGAGCAAAACACCAGCGAGGTAGCTTCCCAGTGGAATTGTATCAAGCATTTCTGCATCAGCTTACATAAAAGTTCTTGGAGATGCATATTGAGATACAACAGGTAGGCTACCCCCAGGCCCCCGCAGGCTATGCAAGAGGGCATCATTTGTATGGTCCCCAAACTGGGCAGAGAGGCAGTAAACCTGGCCTCCTATAGACCTTCAACTATGATCAATAGGGACACCAAAGTCCTCTGTAAAGTGTTGTTTAATATTCTGCAATTGGTGATAGAATAACTGATGCATGAAGATTAGTGTGGGTTCATTCCAGGCAGTAGTAATGCCATGAACCTGAGGAGGCTCTCTCATATACTGCACTCAGTGCTGGACTGGGATGATGAGCTTATGCTGGGCACGAAGGACCTAGTAAAGACATTTGGCAGCTTGGGCAGGCATATTTGATGAAAGTACTCTGACAGATTAAATTTGGCCCAAACTTTTGCGGCTGGGTGCAGGTGCGGATAAGGGGGTGTGGTGTCAAGAGCCTTGTCTGTGGGACAGGGCACGAGACATGGGTGTCCGTTGTCTCATCTCCTGAATTAGGAGAGATTTGCATGACTCGGCATGAGAGTTGGGGAGTCGACACATTTGGTGTCCCTGTACGCCGATGATGCGCTTTTCTATCAGAGGAAGCCTCAAACTTCGATGCCTTGCCTAATGCACTTACTGGAGGAGTTTGGAGGTATATCTAGACTTCGGGTCAATCGCTGCAAGAGTCTTTATTCGCCCTGGGAGTTTAACTGGGCTGAAGCGGGAGAGACTCCTCGATTTGGGTATACAATGGGGAATGGATGCGTTCTAATTTCTGGGAGTTAAGGTTGCACCAACAGCCAACCATCAATATGTTTATAATCTAGGGGGTAACAGAGGGGCTGCATGCCTCAGTGTGCTTCTGATGCATGCTTCCACTATCAATTATGGGATGGGTGGGGGTAGCCAAGATGGTGCTGCTGCCGTATTACTTATACCATGTCCAAAACCCTCTTTGTCCATTAAAACGCAACGTATTTAAACAGATAAACAGCATCTTGATATCACTAGTGTAGGCTGGTGGGCGCCCGAGGGTGGCACTGGAAACCCTTAAAATGGGCCAGCAGCTAGGAGGAGGGGGGTGCCAATTTATTGGTGATTTATTATACACAGGAGATACATGTGCCACCTTCCAGGAGGCGCAGGACACTTTTGGGGTTAGACCAGGGAAGTTTCTCCAATATGCAAAACTAGTTGGAACAGTGAGGGAGGTGTGGACGGATTTCCCTAATGCCCCTCCCATTACACATGTAATGGAAACCATTCTACAGATTGATGCGGGCACCACCTGGTAACACTGATGTATATTGCTCTGAAATCAGATTACCCTACACCAAATAATGGTGCCTGATGCGCTTGGGATGCGGACTTGGAAGTCCAAATGACTGAAAGGGAGTAGGCAAGGGCATGTGAGTCTGTGCAGAAACTATCAGAGAATGCAGTTTAAGCTGATACAATTACATTTTCTTCCTTGCACTTACCTCACCCCAAGTGTATTATTAGCCAAAATGTATCCAACTAGATCTTGGGACTGCACTCGATGTGGGGTGGAAGGTGCAACGTTCCTACATAAGGCCTGGTCCTGTCCGAATGTCTTGGAATAATGGCACAAGGTGGGGACGGTAGTGCAGGGGGTGGTGGGGATTCAGTTGCCATAGCAACCTCGCCTACTGTGATTGGGTCTTGTAGAACGACCGAAGGGGGTGAAAATGCAATACAAATGTCTGCAGCTGGCCCTTCTCCTGGCAAAACGGCGAACTTGGATATACGACGTATTAGTATTGAGTTGTGGGTGGGGGGCATATGAGAGTGGTCCTTGGTAGACGAAACACATGTAAAATGACCAGGAGAGATGGAAATGTACAGGATGACTTAATAGTTTGGGGAGCCATCATGGAAGATGTTGCTGAGAGGGAGGGAATTTAGGGGCATGGGGACACTCAAAACACTAATTGAATATGCACCATGGGTACAGAACCTGGGATGTGTGCATATAAAACTTGTATTTAGCACTGGACACTTTGGTTGCAATACGTGCACCACTTATGGCTGATGAATGCTAATAATTGTGACTATATGTTGTAGATAAAGAATGACGGTAAGTTGGGAGGTGGGGGCGGAAGCGAGAAGTGAAATTACATGCTACGTTGTAGCTGTTTGCATGTAAACTGAGAGAGAAATACAGGAAAATAAAAAATGTGTGCAACAGACTATTTATTGGTTGGACTTTAAATAAATAAATAACTATTTTTAAAAACACATGAACTTCAACAAATAAGTCAGACTCCTATTTGCACACAAGCCCTATATACACTGAACTAAAACCGGCCATAGTGCTTACTCCTACCTCACTTTCAAAGCCTGGAACGACCTGCCCTTCTCTGTTCTTGAATCCCGAAAGAAACAATTGTCACCTGGGCCAGGCCCTGGCTCGGCCAAGGCTGCTCTGCTTTCAGCGCCAGGTTACACTACTGGGTGAACCGGGTGACCTACAAATGCATATAACACAACATAAAAATGCATAGCATAGCATAACATTACATATTTCAAATATTTGACCCTTGCTCAATTTTATAGCGTAGATAGCAACAAAACTTCACACAGAAATATAATTAGACAGATTAAGGATAGAATCAGGAGTAGATGGCAAACATTCGAGACTTTTAAAACATGTATACAGTCGTTATGGGAGATAATTAAAGAAGTAAAAGTTATCAAAGTTTGAAAATCTTGAATTGTCATTCAGAAATGTAGAAATGTTATTTGGGACTTGAAATACATTGGTATTATTAATTACAGTTTTAAAATCATTGCGGTCTCTGTGAATACCCTCACCTTTCACCCGGAAGAACCTTTGACGGAAAACGTGCCCCTTTGACGTGGCCATTTCACGCTGCCCCATTGCTCGCTATTACAGTTACGAGTGTTACGTGTGCTGCCGGCCTGCCGCCCTTCACTGTTCACGTTCAGCATTGCCTCCAGGCTATTCAGCAGCAATATCAGCACAGGCCCGCCTCCCTCCAGTAATATTTCGGATGTGAAACCTGTCTGGGTTTTTGCTGATGCATTTCTGGACAGCACTCAAACCACTAGTTTTGTTTTCAACTCTGGTTTTGGCTAGTGACGGTTTGTTGTAAATGCTAACATTAACGGCACCGTCTCTAAATGCGTGTGGGTTGTTTTTTTTAAGTGAACGGAGGCCCGGCCTGCGGAGTGGAATGACCCGTTGTATGTTTAATTCTTACCAGTTTCTCAGAATACACGATCTGCTGCGACAGTTTCAGTACTGGAACAACAGGGGAGGTTGCAGGTAGTAATTGAGGTGTCGTGACAGAGCGTGTACTGCGCTGATATGCGATTGATTCACCATAGGGCCTTGTAGTCTGAAAAGTGATTACTTGACGCACCTTTTGACCCCAATGGCGTGCATGGAGAACCCGCCTGAGCTATCACAAGGGCACCTCATCCGACCAGGACGTGCAGGTGATGCTATGACCGGTGGGTGTTCCCCTTCAACCATTCTCTTCAACTTTCTCCGTCTGTTCCTTTTTCCTATCTTCCTCTTCCGCCTAAATCCTTTTCGTGTCTTCTCAGTCCTGCTCTGGGCCTAAGTTTGATGATGAGAACTTTCCTTGTTCTAAAAAATGAGTGCAGGTGCTTAGATCCTGCAAAAACCTTCAAAAATGAATCTCTAGTTGGGTGCTGAGCCTGTGATCGCGGGTGTCTTGGGAGTGTGGTGCGAAGAACATTTGACCCTCTTCACAACCGTGCTAAGACCCTCTGTAGAGTCCAGCTCATTTGGCTTCATTGAACCCATGCATGTACTTCTTGTTGGCCCAAGAATAGTTCTAGGTGCCCAGCACTACTGCCCTGCTGTGCCATCGGATGTTTAGTCCTACGCAAACTCATTCCAGAACCTCTGGAGCAATCCTCTCCTTAGCTGCTACCAGAGGCAGAGGGCCCACCTGGACATGGCTGCCTGAGACCAGAACCCTAAGGAGAGGCGACAACACACCCATTCTTAGAGGGAGGGGTGACCTTGGGTGGCATGGAGACCCAGAAGGACGGTCTCTTGTGTGGCATGTAGACCCAGGAAGGAGAGTTTCCCTTGAGTGGCATGTAGACCCAGAAGGAGGGTCTTGTCGAGTGGAATGGAGACCCAGAAGGAGGTCTACTTGATGTGGTACATAGACTAATCAAGAGTAAAAGAAGGGATGACGACCTCGCTCTGCAGGGGTCGGCTGGGAAACCTTGAACATCCAGGGCTGGATGTCTGTCAAGCGGCCATTAGCACTGTGAGCATGAGGTGCCTGTGAGGGGTCAGACTTTGTTTCCAAGGTATATGGGTGGGAGCAGGTGCAGAGAAGATGTTCTGCTAAACCTACCTTTGATATCATGTTTAGTTTTCCTCTTTAAGATGCCAGTAAGGAATGTGAGCAACTACAGTTAAGCAGCCCAGAACCTCTTGGGGAGTGGCCCTAAGACAGCAGAGGAGGAGCACCAACGAGTTACTAGACCTCTCTGGCATTTCCTGTTGTAGGAAAGTGCCCTTTTTGCATGATTACCACCCACGTTTTGCCTGACATCTGATGCAACCTGACTTGATGTGCCCTGGGTCCCTGCCAACCAGGTTCCCAGGGATGTGTTATTTTCCAAAACTGTAGCTTTGTACCCACAATTGGCACATCTCTGGCCACTGGTAAGCCCCTTGTAAAAGGTACCATGGGTATCAAGGGCACTGTGACCAGGGGAGGCCTCTAAGGGCTGCATCACCTTTTGTGCCACCCTTAGGAGCCCTGTACATTAACACCCACACCCAGCCATTGTAGGCTGCGTGTTTCGGTGCAGAAAAAAGTCATGGCACACATCTCTGTGTGCCATGCCTGCAACCCACTGCCTGAGGCCTAGGTAAGTCACCCCTCTAGTAGGGTGCACTAGCCCTCAGATGAGGGCACAGTGGCATGAGCCCTGTGCCCCTACAGCGTCTAAGTCCATTCTTAGGCACTGTAAGTGTAGTAAAGCCATAAAGAGTATATGGTCTGGGAGTTGGTCATTACAAACTCCAGAGCTCCATAATGGCTTTACTAAAAACTGGGAAGTTTGGTTGCAATCTTCTTAGCACAGTAAACCCACAATCAATCAATTAATCATTTGTAGAGCGCATTAATCACCCATGAGGGTCTCAAGGCGTTGAGGGGGGGGCAACTACTGGTCGAACAGCCAGGTTTTGCGAAGTCTCCTGAAGGTCAACAGGTCCTAGGTCTGTCGCAGCTGGGTGGGTAGGGTGTTCCATGTCTTGGCGGCGAGGTAGGAGAAGGATCTGCCGCCGGTGGAGGTCCTGTGGTTGCATGGGATGGTGGCAAGAGCGAGGTCGGCGGAACGAAGCCGGCATGTCGGGGGGTAGAAGGTGAGACGTTTGTTCAGGTATGCTGGTTCGGCGTTGTGGAGTGCTTTGTGAGCGTGGGTGAGGAGCTTGAAGGTGATCCTCTTGTTGACTGGGAGCCAGTGCAGATCTTTCAGGTGGGCGGTGATGTGGGTGTGGCAGGGTATGTCGAGGATGAGGCGTGTGGAGGCGTTCTGTATTCATTGGAGTCTTTTCTGGAGTATGGCCGTGGTTCCTACATAGAGGGCCTTGCCGTAGTCTAGTCTGCTGCTGACGAGGGCCTGGGTGACCATCCTTCTGGTTCCGATGGGGATCCATCTGTAGATCTTGCAGAGCATGCGGAGGGTGTTGAAGCAGGATGAGGAGACGGCGTTGACTTGCTGGGAGATTGAGAGCGAGTGTGGGATTTCATTTAAAATACACTCAAAGGGCATCTTAGAGATGCTCCCTGAAAATGAACTAGCCCTGGTGTGGTCCCTGAATGGCAGCACGCTATTTGACACCACCAGACAGGTTTCTGGACCCCTGTGTAGAGAGCTTCCGCTCTCTGGGTGTAGAAACAAAGCCCTTCCTGGGCAGAGGTGTCATTCCTCCTCCCCCAGGATGGTCTGGGTCCACGAAGGGAAAGCTTCAAAGGCCTGGCACATTTGGAAGCTGTCCCTGCCTTTTGCTGCCCCCAGCAACTGGCTCCCAACCGGTTCTGGCCTCTACTTTGGGCGGGAAAATCGGCTGGAAATTAGGAAGAGATGTGTGCCCACCTTTGCCAACCCCACCCCTCAGGTGGGAGAGACGAGTTGACTCACATATCTCAGTCCCCTCCTTCTTGAAGATGAGGGGACTCAGCCAATTAGGGACAGGTTCATGCCCCCTCCCACTGGAGGGTGGCATAATAGGGGGTGTACCCGCCCCAAGGAAGAGACCCATTGGTCCAGACGTGCACACCCCTTTATACCCCCCTAAATCTAGTATTTAGGGGCAACCCTAAACCTTACCTCCTCAGATTCGAGGAACAAAGAAGGACCGAAGAGCTGTGCTGACCCAGGAAGAATGGGACACCTACTGCTTTAGCCCCAGCCCTACCAGCCTTTCCCGACTCCGACCTGCCTACAGTGATGAACCTGGCATGTCCAGCAACCCCCTAGGGCCCAGAGGACCTGACTGCATTCACCTTACAGGTTCTGTCTCCCTTGAGCACCGGATTTGCTCAACAAAGACTCTAAGACCATAATCTTGATTTAGGCGACTCTGCCATTCTGCACCTCTCTGCACCTGACGCCCATGGCCCAAGTTTGTGTGGCCCAACACCACGGTGAGGTCTCCCCAGCGATCTTGACCTGGGATCTAGTGATCCACAACCTCCCTCAAGCTTCAAGATTACGCCTGCAGCCTCAACCTGAAGGATCACCCCTACCATGACCGAAGCTAGTTAGAAAACCTGGCATCAGAAGACACCCCTTCACCAGATGCCCCACGGCCTTTGGCGACCCAACCAACAGTGCCCAGGCATCCCTCAAGATCCCAACCTACCTCTCCAGTCGGTGGGTGCCTTCAGGAAGTCTCCCTGCCTGAACATGCTGTAACTTCACTGAGTCAAAGGTCTCTATTGAAAGGTCTCTATTGATGTCCCCAACATCTGTTTTGCACCCTGCCCCCGGCTGTCCTAGTGTCGCTGGTGGCGCAGCTCCTGTGCTGGTCGTTTGCCACTGCAGTGCTGACTTTAACCCCAGGAGCTTTGCTCCCCCACCCGAGTGCCCTGCTCATAAGCAGTCCCGAACTGAAGGCCCCCTTAGCCCCATTGGCTAACATTGGGCCCTGCATTCTGCACCCAGGTGCCGCTAGGGGTGCAACTCCGAGTGACCATCTAGACCTTGGGGAACCTTGGACCTAACCCCCAAAACTCCCACTTGTAAGACATCTACTTACCTGCAAAACCAATCAACATTTTGTCCCATAGGGAACCACATTTTGAGATTTTGGGCCTAAAATGTTCTAAGTGTTGAACTGTTGATTTGTATGTGAAAACAGGTACTATAATTCCAACGAAGAAAAGTATTACTTACCTTGTACTGTGAGATCCTTAGGTGTGATATCTAGGGATACCACCCCAACATTCAAAGTAATAGAAAAGTATTCTGTAATTACTGTGAATTTCAAACTGCTTTTTAAAGTGATACCAACCTGTAACATCTGCAAATCCATCCTCAATTGGATTTCTGTGTAAAGGTGTACAATCTAAAAATTATTTTACCTACCTGTACCAAGTCCTTTCTGGTTCTAGAAATAAAATACAAGTATACCTTTTTTTTTTACTTACCCAAGTCTGAATTCAGCCTCTGAGTGTGTGCTTCAGTCTTGATTGAGTGAATACAATAAATGCTTAACACACCCTATGGATAAGCCAAAATGCTTCCTCACACTACCACAAAGAGAGCTGTTAGTACTTACCTAATTTAGCCTCTGCTATACCTCTGGGGATCCCCTGGAATTTGCCCATTATACATTACTTTGGTATAGTCATCATCATCATCATATCTTTATTTCGGCAAATTTAGCCATAAAAGAAATTCGAAGTATGTTTTAGATACAATATACATGGATGACACATTAATTTGGTTAAAAAGCAGAATAAGTTAATAACAGTATTTGAACAAGTACATGTCTAAAATACACGTAAGAGTTGTAGCCTAAAAACATAAAATGTGCAATTTATCCCTTGCATCATCTGTAACAATTGATTACAATATACTCTTGTTAACAGTTTTATGCAGTGGTAATTAAAAACCTACGCTTGTGCCACATAGCTCCCAGAAATGTTGACACAGCAAATACAATGGGTCTTGATAAATCTGTTTTAAATATTCTGTAAGCTTGCATACAGTGAGTGAACCCCAAATTTTTCCACAAAGGTATGAGCCAGTACCTCCTAGACTTTCGGTAAACCGGACAAAAGAAAAGAATATGTAAATCATTTTCTAGTTCACAGTTGCAACCAGGGCAATTTTTTGGGGAAGATGGGGACCATCTACTAGTAAAGGCTCTGATCGGTAAAGTGCCATATCTCCATTGTAGGTACAGCTTTCTAGTTAAAATAGGATAAATGTCATCCATGACACACTCAAAATGATTAAAATCTTTAACCCGTAAAAAGCATTCAGTTAGGGTGCCGATCTGGGGATTGTGAAAAACAGCAGTTAGTTTACTGTCGTAAAATAGTCTAGCCAGGTGCTTGCGTGAGACCGCTTTGCAACCAGGCTCGGGGTCAGACCACAATGCTGGTACTCCCAGCTTCACACATTCATTCTTAATATACATAAGCCATGGGATTTTCCCTGCATTTGGTAGACTTAAAATTTCTTGGAGTTCCTGCCTATAGTTTAGGAGCTCAGGTGTTGTCCAAAGCCTACGCCAGAATCTTAACGGTTTGAGGCCTAGTTCCTCGTCTATTGATCTGAGGCCCAAATCGAGCTTCAGGGGCAGAAGTGGAGTACTAAGTGGTAGGGTCAACAGTTGTCTGTAGAATTTGTTTTCGGTATTAGTAATCTCAGACCTACATGAATAGCCCCAAAGTTCACAGCCATAGGTGACCGCCCCCCTTGCTTGTATTTTGTAGATCTCCAAGGGTGGACCAATAGGTTTAATGGTCGATGTGTTGGAGAGCTTGAGGATGCCCCCTGCAAGTTGGTCCAGTTTCAGTTGGGATTTAATTTGTTGGGGGCCCGCGTCATGCTCTCGTTTATGGTTACCCCCAAATATTCGAAAATCTGGACCCTTTCCAGTCTGGCGGTACCAATGCTAGGGTTTGGATGGGTGGTGGCAGGGGGATTAAAGATCATAAATTTAGTTTTGAGAGCATTTATCTCCAAACCCCGTTCACCACAAAATGCCTCAAATCCATCCAACACGCGTTGTATCCCCATTGGAGATTTAGACAGCAGGAGGGTGTCATCTGCGAACATAATCGCAGGCACCCTGCTGCCTGCAAGCTTGGGTGCATCGGTGTTCAGTACACCATTCAAATGGGCGATTACCCCGTTGACATAGAGGCCAAACAGGGTAGGTGCCAAAACACACCCCTGCTTTACCCCCCCTGTCAACGGGGAATCTAGATGACAACATTCCATTCTTCCCACACCTAACCCATGCGAAGTTCACTTCGTGTAGCCTCATCAGTATATTCAGAAGTTGAAGTGGGATACCCAGCTCAAGGAGCACAGACCATAGTTTTCCCCGTGGGACCAGATCGAAGGCAGCACGTAGGTCCACGAAGACCATGTAGAGGCTGCCACCCTCTATCCTGATAGTTTTCCAGAACAATAAGGTCAGGCAAAATATTTGATCCATGGTAGATGTGTTTTTTCTAAATCCTGCCTGTTAGGGACTGAGAATTGAGTGGTCATCTACCCAGTCCTGTAGGCGATCTAAAATTAGCCTCCAAAGATCTTCTGCAGCATGTCAATAAGGCTGATAGGCCTGTAGTTGGCTGGGAGCAGAGGAGAGCCCTTCTTAAATATGGGGACTATCTCTGCGCCCAGCCAAGTACAGGGTACCGCCATTCCTCTCAGTACTGAGTTAAAGATAGTCTGTAAATATGGGGCCCATATCTTAGGTTCATGTTTGAAGAGGTCGCCCGGGAGTTTATCCAAACCCGGGGCTTTTCCAACCGCAAGTTTGGATATAGCAGCACAGACCACCTCCATAGTAAAATCGACCATATCAAACTGGGGAGTAGATGGTATCAGCGTCAGTTCTGGGTCCCCAGCTATCCCACCATTGTCCACTGAATACAAGGCACGGGAGTGGTCTTCCCACACTTCGGCTGCTATGTTTGGTTCAATAGCTGATATTAACTCACCAGACCCTGTGTTCACAATTGACCAGAATTTGAGTGAGTCTCTGGTAGCGAAGGCCACGGTTAGATTGATCCACTTGTCATGGCCCCATTCTGCCTTAGCACAATTAATCAAACGCTTGTATTCTGTTTTCCTGGCTGCTTGTATTTGTGGTTTATTATTATTTTGCTTCAGGGACATTACTAGCTCTGCTTTTGCCTTTCTACAGGCGGCATTATACCACGAACTTGTGTGACCCCTTTTGATCCGTTTGGTCACAAGAGGATTGAGTACCTCTGCTAAGGTGCTTGTTAAGCCCTCGTGAAGGGCCTGGAGCTTGTTATGCAAGTCTGGGAGATGAGGTTGTGTAATTAAGGCATCGACCTCTTCAAATACAGGCACTATTCGTGAGTACAGTTTACAAACATCCTCTGGGTGTGCTGCTAGTTTGTCCCACCTGACTCTACGTCTGTCATTGGATAGAGTCATCCTCACATCAGGGTCATCAGACCCGTTAGAGCTATCTTTGCCAATTCCAGGCAGGGTCATTTCCAAGATTAGTGCGTTGTGATCACTCTAAACTCTTGGAATGACCCTAAAGTCAATAATCCTGGGCCATAGTCTGGTTTCGACTAGTAAATAGTCCAGCCGCAACTCCTGTCCAGGCTTATTATACGTACACTTGGGAGGGATATCTGATTGCACACGACCATTACAGGCCCTAATAGAATGGTTTAGGGTTAATGCCGTGATTTGAATGGCTAGGGGTGTCCATGACCTAGGCGAAGGCGCCTCGATTGCTGGTATTGACCAGCAATCGTCTTCTTCCAATGATGCGCCATCCCTCATGCCTGTTAAGGGCTCAAATTGGCAATTCAGATCGCCTCCTACTAAAAGGAAGGTGTCGCTGGTGATGGTATTTAGGAAGAGGGACAATTCCTCAATAGTTCCCGACTCGCTAGTTATGCTAACAGGTCGGGAATATACGTTGACCAATGCAAGCTTAAAGGCATTAGGCCATTCTAGAACTACGCATTGAACATAGTCAGACAAAGTATTCACTGACTTGCCCTTACATCCCAGGTGGGAGCCCACCCAATTGGTAAGGCCCCCTGAGGTGCCCCCCTTCCACCCCCCCCCCCCAGTGTGCCTGTACGTTAAATGACACGGAGCCACCACGTATTTGGTCCTCTCTGGCCCAGGTGTCCTGGAAGAGACATACATCATTTTTATCTATAAATCATCCCCACTCCGGGCAAGCCATTTTATTGGGCAAGCCTGCTAGGTTCCAGGATAGTATCAGTAGTGAGTAGTGAACCTGGGTTAACACCGCTGGGAGAACAACCTTTTGGGACCCTGGAGCCTATTTCGTTTGAACTAACAATAGTAGGAGAGCCTAGTGGATTGGATCGGATATTTGGGCCGGGAGCCGGGTTAGACTGGTCTGTGATAAGGGAAAGTGGGCAAACCTGTGGCATTGGGAGCTTACTGGATTCCGGACTGCTACCTTCGGTCCTATCTCCTTGCCTCCTAATGGGACTCCCACCGGAAACAGTCACTAAGTTCTTAGGTCCATCCACTTGCCTGGGTCCCGGGGAGTCCCCATGCTTGTACTGCAGTCAGTCGACCATGTCCAGACAGCTATACCGATTATAATTTGAGAAGTGAGTAGACAGGTGGGGATGATCAGACATATCCCTGTTCATCCTGCGCACCCCCCGCTTCCACTCTCACCCAGTCCACCTCTGTTCCTGAGTTATACCACAAAGAAGCAGGTGGATAGAAGTAGGACAGTGGGAGTGATTGTATAGTTGTCCCATGATCACGATGCGGCCAGTCACATATATGGGTTACAGTCCTTGGATCCCTAAAGTTAACCAAAATGATGTCGCCATTATGGTTTTTTGGCCTATGCCCCACCCAGGACACCCTTCGAACTATCAGAATCTCACTGCGAGTGTAGGCTGGGAGAGGTCTGTTTTTGTTCAGCCAGTCTTCAACTTTGTTTTTAAGTGACATGAAGGATTCCCTAACCGAATCATTTAACTCGGGAACCCCCGTTTAGACCACTACATAGGGACTTGAGTCTGGGGGTAGATCAATTATGAGTTTCTTTGTTGGGGTGCTCCTCACTTGTGCTTCTGGCATATCGTTTTAATTAAGCGTTTTTGTCAGTTTTGGGGCACTAGCAGGAAGAATAGGAGGGGAGCTCCTATTGGAAATACACTCCACTGTATGACACGAAGTCGATAGAGGGTTAGGATTTTGTATTGATGCTCCCCCCTCGGTATTATTAGTCTGCCCACCCACCAACATGATCTTGTACGTTTTCAGGCGGTCTGCAGTATTTATGGTGAGTTTTTCAATTTTTGTTAACCTTAACTCAATCTGAGAAAGCCTAGCTTCAAGGGGATTGAGTAAAGACCTCAGGAGGTCAACCATATTCATAATAGATAAGTCCTCCCTTGTGGATGCTGTAATACTAGTATTTCTCTCACCTAAAGGTGGTGTAGGTGAGATTAGTACTGGAGGCGTAGCTGGTACAATGGTAACTTTAGGAGCCTCCTTGACCTTGCCCAGGCCCGCAGGATCAGAATTATTAGAATGTTTGGCATGTTTTGACTTTCTCCCACCAAATGTTTGAGCACCTCATTTTCTCTTTGGTACTGCACCCTCCCGATTCCCCCGTAGCTGCCGGGTATTGGGCCTTTCAGGGCTATTAACTGACAGATTGTCAACCGAGTTAGGTACTAATTTGGTCTTGGTATAGGTGGAAGCAAAGATTCACCGGATGATGCTACGGTGCCCAAGACCCATGAAGTCTCGATAGTCAATTAATTTTCACAGAGCTCGGGGGCTTCATTTGCAAGCAAGTTTGATCTTCGCTCCGGTGTACTTGAATCCGCTATATGACTCAGTGAGGATCTCTTTGCTGTAGCAATTTCTTGGGAGAGCCGCCGCTCCATCAGAGTTATTTTGTGTGTTAATATTGAGTTGGCTCTAATAATAAAATTATCCAATGTACCTGCTACGGAGCCACACAAAGTCAGTGCCTTGCTCCTGCTCTTCCGCCCAGCCATTCCCCCAACTAGGGATGTAGTAATGGTTGAGGACTTACAAAGAGCCCACTCCGCCTCCAAGTGGACTGAACAAGATGAAAGAGAGATGGCCCGGCCAGGTCTCCTCCGGTCTCGAACGGGCTCAAATGGGCTTGCCCTTGGCCCGGCACGCCCACGCGCGTCCCGCGCAGCGGTAGGCGTAGATAATTATATACACGTAGAGGGAGGGGCGGGAAGAGGCACACAGCTGAGGGTTGTAGAGGGCTGCTGGTCCTCGCAGTCCCATCCCGCAGGAATCGCCCAAGTCGCCAAAACGCCAAAGTCCACTGCTGCGGGCGGCTCCCGCGAAGCGGGGGCCGCGAGCAGTATTTCAATGCACAGAGGGAGGGGCGGGAAGAGGCACACAGCTGAGGGTTGTGGAGGGCTGCTGGTCCTCGCAGTCCCGCAGGAATCGCCCAAGCCGCCAAAACGCCAAAGAGAGCAGTCATATAAGTAATTAGTTTTATTTTATATTTATTTATTTATTTCGATTTATATAGCGCGTTATAACCCAGGGGTCTCTAAGCGCTTTATCAGGGTCCAAACATCGAGCACTGTGGAGGATAACTGTTCATAAAAAGGTTACAGATTACCCCATGCTTGCTGGAAAAGCACTGTTTTTAGTTTCTTTCGGAAGGCCAACAAATTAGTCTCCTTCCGTAATTCGATTGGCAGCTTGTTCCAGGCTGTAGGGAGCAGATATGAAAAGGCATGTCCACCTACTGTGGCCAGTCTGCACCGTGGTTGAACAAGAAGAGAGGCGTCAGCAGAGCGAAGTGTCCGTGCTGGACTATAGGGGATGAGGCGAGATTTCATGTACATTGGAGCCTTTCCGTACAGGGCTTTGTGAACAATGCACAATCCTTTAAACATCACCTTTTGCTTAACCGGCAACCAGTGCAGTTCTTGCATAAGGGGAGATGCATGCGTATTCCTAGGTTTTTTAAAGATAAGCCTGGCAGCGTCGTTCATGACAACCTGCAGCTTACGCAAAAGTTTTTGTGGCAGTCCTATATATAGCGAATTGCCATAGTCAAGCCTGGCCAAGATCGTGGCAGAGACCGCTCCCCTCAGAGTGGAAAAGGACAACAAAGGTGAAACTTTCCTCAGTTGTCGAAGGAGGCCGACGCAGGTCCCTACCACCGTCCTCACTTGTTTTTGCATAGACAGCCTACCGTCCACCTGGATGCCCAAACTCTTGACCACAGTAGCTGGTTCTTTTTTTTTTTTTGTCCTCATATATGCCACCAGAATATATATGCTCTAGATGGGTCTCACTGTTGCCTCTTATACTGTTGTTTTTCTTTCTGGTCCACCATGGAAAACAGTATCATAGCGAACAGGGGTTCCCAGAGGTAGGCTGTTTTCCTTATCCTACTCCTCCAGACCTATTTTGGGCACCCTAGGCCTGGTGGAGGACAGGACCTACACAACCTCTGGCATAATCACAGGACTGCTCACCTATTTATCCAGACCATCAGTTTAGACCAGACATTCTCCAGACTCTCGCTGCGGCCAGCCTGATCCATTTTACACACTTCCATTAGGTACTTCAAACATACTGCAAATCTAGGGGGAGCCGCTGACTTCCACTCCATACATATTTGTCTCCTTGCAATAATTATTGTGTAAAAAATGAATTGAGTATCCAAATCCTTAATGTTATATTCTTTCAGAAAGCCAAAAAAGACTAATCTGCGAGAACATGCAATAGTTGTTGAAAGTACATCTCCCAAGAAATCCATTATCGCTTTCCAGAAATTTTGAATGGCTGGACATTCTAGAAAGATGTGGATATCATCCGCGGCGTTCTGGTTACAGCGGGGGCAATAGTAGTTGTTTTGTGTTATCCTGTGTAATTTAGCCGGAGTCCAATAGACTCTGTGAGCCGTAAACAGGTGATTACGCCTTAAATTAGCGGGTTTAATTAGCCTCTGTGAAAGGGAAAAAGAGTCTAACCATGCCTTACAGACTTCTTCAGGGGGCTCTGCTATGCTGTTTCCCCATAACTTTACTATCTCCGGGTACAGTTCAATCTCCTCTTCTTTGACCATTGAATTGTACCAAAAAGATAACTCTTTTACCCATTTCCCCCTTCTGCCGATTGCCTCAAAAATATCTGTATCTTCCTCCCTTTGCATACTTTGACTAGACCACCAAGCGGACAGCTGGTAATATTTAAACCTAGTCAACTGTCCCACCGTAAGCTGTGCCAGCGTGTTCCAACTCATTAGGCCCGAGTCTGCCCAGAGGTCTCCCCATTTTTTGAAGCCAGCTGTTTTCAAGGGTTGTGATAATTGATCCAGGAGGCATTGAGGTGTGCCAGGAGAATCCCAGATCGGGGAATGTGTATGATAATAGGAAATATTAAATGTCTTCCTCATAAAACCCCAATTTTTTAATGCAGTCTGTAGGATTTTAAGGCGGATTTTTTTGAAAAATTTCTGGTCTCCAAACTTGAAAGTGAAGTAATCATGGTCGTAGGGTAAATCAGTTAATAAAGCTTGAAACAGGCGGCCCTGTGATGATGCGTCCAACTTGTTTGCAAGAAGCCTAAAATTTTTAAAATGGAATGCATGACAGTATGAGAGAATGTCAGGGAGGGCTAGCCCTCCTATTTTTAAACCCCTCCTTAATTTCTTCCATGCGATTCTTGTTGACTTGCAGGCCCATATAAAGGATCCAATTTTGCCCTGTAAAATGTTGATATCTTTCAGTGAAAATGAAAGGGGGATGCAATTAAATAAAAAGGTCAATTTAGGAAGAATTGTCATTTTGATAAGGTTGACCCGACCGTAAATGTTTAAAGGCAAGTTCCCCCATCTTGTTAAAGTTTTATTAATATCTTTAACCACCTTCTGCCAACTGAGAGAAGTGGTATCATTTAAAGATTGAGTTAAGTGGATTCCCAGGTACCTCATACTCTGTTTTGCACCAGCTATATGTGTGTTATTATTCCATCCCATGATCTCTGTTTTATCCTTATTAATCTGGTACCCGGACAGTTTCCCAAATTCCTCGGATAAAAAAAATAACCTTGGGATTGCTTCCGAGTGATCAGAGGTATATAAAAAAAGATCATCAGCGTACAACGCCACCTTCAAAAACAAATTTCCAAGCTGGAATGGTTGAATAATATTGTCCTCTCTAATCCCGCAAACAAAAGGCTCCATATAAACATCGAACAGAAGGGGGGACAGAGGGCAACCCTGCCTAGTGCCTCGTGATATATCAAACCACTCAGATAAAATTCCGTTAACTAAAACCTTAGCCTTAGGGCGGTGATATAAGGATCTGACCGCCTCTATGAAAATTTTGGGGAGCCCGAAGGCCGCCATTGTGGCCCAAAGATATTTCCAATTGACCTGGTCGAAGGCCTTAGCCGCATCTATGGCCACCATCGCCAGTGGGAGATTTTTAGCATTTGCATAATCTACCGCCCCTATAGCTTGAAACGTTAATTCATTTAACTGTCTCCCCGGGATAAAGCCTCTCTGGTCAGGGTGGATTATGGATTTTATTACCTTTGATAATCTGGTGGCCAAGATGCCTGAGTAAATCTTCATATCCGAATTCAGTAACGAAATAGGTCTGTAGGACTCAATTTTTTTCGGGTCTTTATTAGGCTTGGGTATAAGCGTAATGATAGCTTCTCCCCACGAGGAAGGTATAGAATGGCCTTGGATCAATAAAAAATTGAAAAGTTCTCTTAATTGAGTTATTAATTGATCTTTATTGTCCGTATAAATCTCCACTGGCAGCCCATCTGAGCCTGCAGCTTTCCCCTTTTTCATTTTCTTCAACTGGTTTAGAATTTCCCCATCTGTTATCTCAGATTCCAAGTATGCTTTTTCTGATTCGGACATTTGTGGCAGATGCTTTATACTCAACCAGGATTCTAAATCCGCCCCCGTGGGATCTTTATCTTCCGTGTAGAGACTCCTCATAAAGGACCTAGCTTCCTCTCTTATTTCTGCGTCTGTTTCTATCAGATTACCTGTCTGTCTAAGTACCAACGCTTTAATGTTATTTCTCGTTCTCTCTTCTCTAGCTTTCCAGGCCAGGAGTGCTCCGCACTTCTCTCCGTACTCAAAATTTTTTAATCTGCTGGACTCCCATTTTTCTTTAAGGATTCTTTCATCCGAAATTTTTAACTGGAGCTGCAAGTCAACAAGTTCCTTCTCTAACGCAAGTATTTCTCTGGAGTTTGTTAGTATTGCATTTTGTAGTTCAAGATCCTTTCTAGATATTATTGCTAGGTCTTCCTTTCTTTTTATTTTTATACTTTTTCTCTTATGATATATTAGGGTACTTAAAACACCCCTCAGGTAAGCCTTATATGTTTCCCATACTATCTGGGGAGAGGAGGATCCTGAATTTATTAAAAAGAATTCTGATGTGTTGTCTTTAACAGCTGCTTTTAACTGGTTATCCAATAAAAAGGATCTTTCCAGAGTCCACCTTGGTTTTGATAAAGTTATATTAAGTTTAATTTCCATTTCTAGTACTGCATGGTCCGATAATCCAGACGGTGTGAAAGAGAGATAACTAATATCTTTAAGAAGATGTTGGTCAGCCAAGAAATGATCTATTCTAGAATAATTCTTGTATTTTTTACTATAAAAAGTAAAACCTAATTGCGATTTGTACTTTTTTCTCCAGACATCCACTAGAGTGAAGTCTTTCATTAAAGCATCCAAGATGGCAAGTGATTTTAAGGGAGCATGGTATTTGGCCTTAGAAGTTCTGTCTAATTTTTGGTCGAAGACCAGGTTGAAATCCCCTCCAAGAATTAGAGGACCAGTTGTTGTAAGTAAAGCTAGTTCTAGTTTAGAAAGCGGAGCTGGATTGTCCTCGTTAGGACCATAGTACACTGCGAAAGTATGTGGGATAGTTTGAATGTGTACTTGTGCAACTAGCCACCTCCCTGATTGATCCGTCTCAAAACTTCTCAGACTAATCCCGCTGTTCGATCGAATTATAATAGAAACTCCCCTGGTGACACCTAACTGCCTGGAACTGATTATATCCTGTACCCACCTACACTTTTTAAAAAGAGAATCACATACTGTTGCCTCCAAATGTGTTTCTTGTAACATTATAATTTGAGCGTCCGAATTTCTTAAGAATTCACAAATTCTGTTCTGTTTTATTCTTTCCCCTAAACCATTAATATTCCATGACAGGACCTTAAGCTTATATAAATTGGTCATAGTTCTGATGTACTCACGCACCCATCTATTTTTTTTTTATACATCAAGCAATTATTTATATATGAGGATTTTTTATTTTTTATTTCCCCCCCCCCACCTCCCCCTGCCCCTTGAACACCCCCCCCCTGAGGAACCCCCCTAACATACCTGGCGATGACTTCGCCTTTCGGAGCCCCCATGTGGTGCCCTTGACCGATTTACTGTATTCAAGTGAGACAAGTTAAATTACAAATACATCTTCATGTCCCCCATTTCTATCATACAGCCTACTTATATAGTCCCTTACTTTTTCAAATTCCCCCCTCACCAATTCCCCATTTACTATATTCAAATGAGACTAATTATATCGCGAATAAATCTTCGTGTCCCCTTTTTATCATTCAGCCAACTCAAACAATCTTTTATTTTTTTTTTATTTTTTCTTTTCTTTTTCTTTCAAATTCTCCCTCCACCATTTCCCTTTTTGTATTATATAGTGTTTTTTTTTTTTTTCCTTTATTTATTTATTTATTTATTTATTTATTTATTTATTTTCTTTTTTTTTTTTTTCCTTCCTTTCCCCCCTTTTATCCATTCCTTTCATTTTTTTTTTTTCCCTTTCTATTCCCTTTTATTCCTTTCATCTTTTTGTTATATCTTCGACAAATTACTCAGCTTATTTATCCGGACCTATTCCGGACCTATTCCTGTTCCTGTTCCTCCTGCTCGCTTCTTATTCGATCTAGAAGATTGTCGACCTCCTCTGGCTGTGTAAAACTATATGTCCTGTTTTTCCACATAATCCTGAGCATAGCTGGAAATCTCATCTGGACATGTGCTCCCAAAGACCTTAAGTCCGGCATTCTAGTGCCCAGTTCCCATTGTCTTTGCGCAGTTTTTGCACCGATGTCCGACCTGATAAGGTAGGGACTAGAGTTATACCGTAGATCTGTTCTCGTAAGGGATCGCCCTAGGATAAGCTCTTTTACACTGTATGTCTGAAAGTTTATCAGTATTTTCCTGGGAGTTTTCCTGTCCGTACGCCTCTTGTAGGGGTCTCTGTGCACCCTCTGGATTTCTTCCTCCAAATTTATATCTGGACGATCATTTAGAACGCCGTCTCTCAAGAGTTTGCAGACAAATCCCTTTAAATCCTCCAGTTCTTCCCCTTCAGGTATTTTCAAGATCCTTAGGTTATTCCTCCTAGCATGAGTCTCCATCCGTTCAATGTCCATTACCAGTAATCTATTCTGGGCTTTGAGATGTTCTATATCTTTTTTATTTTCATGTACAGTTTTGTCCAAGGCAGCCGTCTCTATTTCAAGTTTCCCTGTACGCAGAGTGACCTCCTCAAGCTTAGATTCTAACATATCGAATCTGTCCTGTATTGCTTTTTGATTGTTTTCCGATATCTCAAATTTCGACATCATGTCTACTCTCAAGGATCGAAAGAGGTCTCCTATACGGTCACTTTCCTGCTCGCTCATGTCTAAATGATTATCTTTACTTGCGTGTAATGTCCTAATCACCTCATCTGCCTCCTTAGAACTGCTCTGTGTAAATTTAACTGTTGCAACCTGACTCTTGGGTCTGGTGTCTTGGTTTCCTCGGGTTTTATCTATTGTGGGGGCTTTAGTTGAGTCTGTTGTAAGGGCTTTAGTCAAGTTAGCCAAGTTTTCTGTTACACTCTCGGCCTCGTCTGCATTTTCCATATTGTCTAGATTTTCTAAGACCTTGTATCTATTTGTTAAAGGGGTAGAGCCGGGATTGCCCTCCAACTGCACTGCGGAACGCTTAGCCTGATCCAGGACCTTAAAAAAAGATTTTAGGGATGGAGTACTTTTTACCACTTGGCCCTCGTGAGGTGTACCTTTGAACTTTTTGACTGAAATATTCTTTTTCTTTTTGCTTTTACAGGGGGTTAGTGGCATAGGTCTCTCTCTCTCTTCAAATTGTAGAGCCTCTTTCTCTTTTAATCCTGCCCTAGATCTAAGCTGATACCTGTTTCTTCTTACTGGAAGAATGTAACCCTGTTTTACCGAAGTTAGACTTATCTCCACCTTGGCTTGCTCTGTGGTCTTAAATGATACTGCCTCTGTTGATTCTGGCCCGCCTAACTCAGGAGCTTTCAGCAGAACTGGCTCTTGCTCTAAACTTTCAGTGACTTCAGTGAATTCAGTCGTGCTGTAATACTTTAGGGGACCAGGCTGCGTGTGATCCATACAACCCCCCCTTCCAGTAGTAAGTCCTGGAGCCTCTTCCCCTCTAGTCCCCCTATCCCTGCACTTTGCTGCAGGAGAGTAAAGTTTTTTTTTCTCGAGGCCTATTTTAGTGAGATGTTGTTTAGGTGGTTGTATTACTAGGCTTCCGAGTTTAATTTTGAACAGTGCAGAGCGAAACCTGCTCCATAAACATCGGCGGCGTTCTTCCAGCATATATGTAGATATAGATGTGCACTGAGTGAAAGTGTGCACTAGTCCACAGTCAGATCTGCCTAGCTTAAACCAAGCTTAGCCCGCTGCAACCTTAAAAGTGCAAATACGATAGGCAGCTGCTTGAAAGTCTTAAATACACCCTCTAAGTCACACAGTGAGGGAGGACTAGAGTGGGCTAGAGTGGGCTGTGTTTTTTTTTTTTTTTTTTTTTTTGTAAAAAAAGAGGATCAAATGTCATACATACTCCGTTGCATGTGCTGCAGATGCACTCCTTTTCACAATAGCGGAGCTAGTAAGTCAATATTCAAAGTCAGAGTCAATGTTCAAAGTAACCCAATATTGCCAAGACTCCAATGCCCATAATGCCTTGCACCTATATCTCAGCTTCATTGCATCCTTTCTTATAAGGAATGAGCAATTAAGGGCTATTCCAAAAGCTTCTATTAAGCCCCCCCTGTGTTTCTCCTTACCGCTGATGCTGCTCTCCGCTTTGGTGCAGTATTACCTTAATGATTCTTTAAGCGTTTTTCTAGGCGCTTTAAATGAGGAAAGAAAACGGTCTGCAAACCACCTCCATTTCGTCCTGTTGTGACGACTCCTGCAGCAGACCACAACCGGACACCCCAATCCGATCTAACCCGCCTGCAGCAGTACCTCCTGGGACGGCTGGTTTTCCTCGAGGGAAAAGAACAAAGGCACCGGCATTAGGCTTGCCGTCGGCGATTTCAGAGGGGGAAAGCGCATCTGTTACTCACCGCAACGCGGGGAGACACGCGACCTCTCGCTGTGAAATTGCAATCCTTTCTTCGGTCATCCGGACACCACGGAGCTGCCGCGACCGGCTTTCAGCCCGCCGCCATGTTCCTCGTAGCTGGTTCTGGAGGTGACCCTAATTCTCTAGGCCAGAAATCCTCAATCCATGGGATGGTGATTGGCAGTACCTCGGTCTTATCCGGATTGATTTTTAATGAATCCTGGACATCCAGTTGGCTGTGTGCTTCAGGATGTTCTGCAGTCTTACGAGGCCACCCGGACCCTGATCGAGTTGGATCACTAATTGCGTGTCATCCGCATAGTTGTATACATAGCAGTCCATCTGGTTAAGCAGTCTGATTAGGGGTTGTAAATAGATGTTAAAGAGTAAGGGCGACATATTATGGTGGAGCTATATTCGTGAAAACAAGCTTATGAGTAATACCTTGTTTGGGATTTTCATTGGATCACATTTTCAAAATGGCCGCTGCCGTCGCCTCAGTGAAAGTTGGTGTCCTATCTCTTTGTTTACCTGGCGGATGTTCCTCCTGTATAGTATATACAGAGCCAGCGTCCTACACCCGTCTTCACCTAACAGTCACCCGGCCCCAGTCATGACTACTGACAGCGAGATGATCGGGTAAGAAGTATTTTAGGCACCCTGGTCATAAATGTGTATCTGGGCAGTGCGCATCATGTCTATTGTCTTAAGTGTTTGTATGTACACATGGGTGGTTAATAGACAACTAGTGTTAGTGTTGTTCCTGCCACAGGCCACCTCTTTACAATGATCTGGTTGTATATCAAAATATTGAATGACAAAATATCATCCTTGCAAGAGTATTGTGTCCAGAGTATTGACTACCATGATATCATAAAGAAAAGTGAATATTGTAAGTATCAAGTTAATGTTCTTAACTAGTATATACATAGTCAAGATACATAGAGATTCACTCTTTTTAACTCCAAATCCATTGACTATGGCAATATTTATATTGTCAAGGCATATACCTGTGATGCTAAGAATAGTAAATCTATACCTACATGTACTTACCTTCACAATATTGTGGTATTCGGTATTCTGGTCATGGTATTCTGCCAGAGTTGTAATAAAAACTCAATATTGTGGAGGAATCATCTAAGAATCAAAAACTGCCTGAGGGTTGTTGTTTGAGGTTTCAAACCACTCTGATAATCTTCCCAAAACGAGATTAAAAGACCACAGCGTTTGCAAAACCACTTTGATCTTGAAAGGCAGATTAACATCGCTCTCTTTACAGAATCCTAGACTGAGCATTCCAGAGAGGCTAGGTATATACAAAACTCGGGGGTAATCACATTCTGGCGTATGAGAAATGTCAACTTGTCAAAAAATAACGTCCTACCTAAGAATTAAAATGCATGGGAACACCCTGAGGTAAGTGGGTAGACACATCAAATTTCCTGTATTACCGTATCAAGTGCAGATGAGCACCACAAAAAACCATATTGTTAAACAATAGATTCCATGATATCTAACGCAAGCGCTCAACATGAGGAGGATCCTGAGATGCTGTTGTGTCCAGTCACGAATAACAAGGAGGGAGAATGACCCACCTAGAACTTGGCTATATAACGGCTTGTGGCAGCCTGCTCAGCAACAGATCCACCATTTAAACCCCAACCCCCACCAATGTTGACTACCTCTAGGATTGCTGTCCACTGCAACCTGATGGCAACGACTAGCAGCTCTTTCTAGAACCAATCAAGAAAGAAGTCCAAGAATTTAAGGGATGACAGGAGAGACGGTGTAGATTGATGTTTTGCTGCTTCCTCTGAAATAAATTATCTTCTAAAACTTTAGACCAATTGTCCAAGAGGGAAGACAGATTCAAAACAACACTGATCCCAGCACCCACTATTTACCTACTGGCAAACACCTGATTGACCAATGAGCAGGCACTAAAGTGATCTCAGCCCCCTCACTCCTGATTTTCACTGACTCCACTGACATATTAGTAAAGTGTAGGGGCGCAGAGGGGGGGACGGGGCTGGCTAGGGAACATATCCTCCACAGGACAGGATCCTGGAACCAGGAGCAAAATTGTGGAACCATTGTATACTCCCTAGTTTGAACAGGATCAATAACAGGGAACCCAACTTAATGCCATACTCAGGTTAAAGAGTATTCCCAAGAGACTGGGCAGGGATGGCGGAGGGTCACTACATCAACCTCCCCCATTGTTGCAAAGTAAGTACATAATGACTACTCCAAATTTGATTTAGATTTACCTCTCAAGGTAAGTAAAACGTTTCTTTTTATTGACCATATTTTCTAGTAATCAGCAAGGCCTTACATGTACTAGCCATGTACTAGCCTTCCTCAGTCAGAATGCGTTCCTTCAAACTCTGAATCCATTTCACTCAGAAATTGGCTCAGTCTGTATGAAATACATAGAGGCTGTACTGAGAAACATCAAATATTCAATACTTTCATATGCTGGAAGTTGCCTGACCAGCTGTCACGTATGTCTGTTATTACTGGGCTCGGAGCTGCAGGAAATTACCCCCCTCTGTAGCCTAGTATTTTTCAGGATTGACACCTGTCAACTGTCTGCAGCCTGACATCTGCAGGTTCGTGCCTGCTCACAAGGATAAAACGTGATGTTCTGTTTAACCACATGCTCGCTAGCGGAATTCCGCTCCTACTCTGAGATTTTCAAAAGCGCATGTTACGTGACGAGCTGGGCTCGTCATCAGCGTGCGAGGAGGCTACGCTATGACGAGCCCAGCTCGTCATCAGCGTGGAAGGGGTTAAAGCCTGCAACTAGCACAGTGACATTGCTGATTTTGAGAAGAAAAACTGGCATAGTAATTAAGGCTCCCCGTTTTCCGTTTTTAGGTTTTTAGGTTTTGCCTCGCCAAAAAGATGCGCTCTGCGCATCTTTTTCGCGCAGGCGAAAACCTGATGAGAACTGTAGTGTGCTTTGGGTCGGCCCTCGTCATTCATTGGCTGGCTCCGTAAATGGAGCCTAGCCATTGGATGAGGGGCCTGTCCGTCAATGCCGGACCAGACACGGGGGCGTTCCCGACATTCTTTGGCTTTTGCCGACGTCACGCGACGTCAGGCGAAAGCCGGGAACGCCCCCGAATCCGGTCCGGCATTGAAGGCACCCGGAAGAAGTCCAGGTGAGTGCTTGCTTTAATTTCCCGCTGTTCCCACCCCCTCTCCTGCTCGCAGCGTCTCCCGTCCCCGTTCCCGCCCCCCTCCCGCTGGTGACCGTGCTTTCCTCTACAATGCCCGTTCCCGCCCCCCTCCCGCTCTCCGTGTCTCCGGGCCCCCTTTCCCGCTCTACAATGCCCGTTCCCGCCCCGTGTCTCCGGGCCCCCTTTCCCGCTCTACAATGCCCGTTCCCGCCCCCCCCCCCCCCACACTGCCTTTCCTGCTGGGTTTGAGACGTTTGTGTAGGTCTCATGCCTTTCCTTCGCTTGTGTGCCCTTACGACGGCCGCCCCCCCCCCCAGTTGGAGTTTTGTTTTCGTTTTATCTGTTGGGGCCGCGCTGGGATTGGCCCAGCCGGCCGAGCCCCCTTCTGCGTCATCGCAGGAGGAGGAGAGAGCCGGAAGGAGGAAGCAGCCTTCACCGACCGTCCCGAGGCTCCCGAGCACAGGAGGAGCCCCGGGGAAAGAACGTGACTTGGGTATGACTGGTCTCACTACAGCTAAGCCTTTTACACTGCCTTTCCTGCTGGGTTTGAGGCGTTTGTGTAGGTCTCGTGCCTTTCCTTCGCTTGTGTGCCCTTACGACGGCCGCCCCCGAGTTGGAGTTTTGTTTTCGTTTTATCTGTTGGTCTCTGGTGTGTTCTGTTGTGACTAAGCAACATCTCTGCCTCCCACCGCTATATCGGGTAGTTCGGGCGAAAGTGTTGCTCATTAGCGCCTTTACCTTTATGAACACTGAAAAGCTCTGCCTTCTCTTGATCTATGTGGTGTGATCGCCTGTTATGCCCGCGTTTACCTTCACAAGATGGCCACTATTATCTTTCCAAACGCTGATAGTTCTGCCTTCTCTTGGTCTGCGCAGACGTATTTGAGCACATTACTCTGTGCACATCTGAAATCGAACTGGGACGTTATTTATGTGTACCGCACCGCATACATTACACTGCCATGGCTGAGTACTGTGCACGAGTCCGCCTGGCACTGGGAGCGCCATGTTACACTGGGCACCGCGGGCCTCGCGCAGCTCGGCACGTGGAAGTGTCTGCTGCAGTCTCCTCTGCGTCATAGGGTACCTGTGACAGCACCGTCTGTGCGCGTGTGAATGTGACACGGTAGGTGCTCTCCCGAGTGTCTCTCTCTTCTCGAGAGCTCGTGAGAGCTTAGGGAGAGAAGGAAGATGGGGGAAAGGAAGCGGGAATTTACTGTGCTCTCCCCTTAATCACAAGATGTCCATCCCCACCTTAGACCATAAAACACTTGTCACCCGTTATGTATTTCATGATTGTTTTGCCACACTAGGTATGGAATACTTGGCCCCTTTTTTTAAAACGGAACATGTTTTTGAAAACAGAAATGCAAATACTGCACCTACTGTTCGGCTGTCCGTTCTCTGTGGTACAAGAACAGGGCATGTTCGAGTGTGCTCTTGAGAAGAGGGAGATTTTATGAATGCACAATGAGCACAATTGTATGCAGAAGTGAAGGGTTGCCTCGCAGATTCCTGCAGTGTTCTGCTTGCAGTGGTCCGTGGTTTCAATGGAAATGTCCCCGTTTTGCGTACATTTCTTGCAGGGGAGGCTGATTGCATCAATACTAGTGGTGAATCCGGGTATCATGTTTGGATGTGTTCGTTGTATTCGGATATTTTCTGTCAACTCGAGTAATCAGCTTGTGACCAGGAAAAAGGAAATCAATGAGATACATAAATTATTCTTCGGGAGCGGGAGTTCTGTGTGTGTGTGTGTGTGTGTGTAAACACACACACATATATATAATAAACACGCAGGTATATAATTTGTCTTTTATTTCTATTGTAAAACAGGCCATGACCCCCCTCCCTAAACTCAACTGTGGTACTAAATCTCATGTTATATATTGTGCACCTGCATATATGGTTTGTGCCGGAGAATTTTATTCTGTTTCTTTTCTTTATTTATTTTTGTAACCATATTTCACTGAAATCAGGATGCAGAGGCTATTGCAATTTGTTCAGCACTGTACAACCACACCGAAGGGATATCTGTGACTATTAGGGGAGTTGTTTCCCTGTGTAGAGTAATAGTTGAATGCAATCTGTGAAGCAACATAGGTGTTTTTCTCCTGCTTCTTTTGCTGAATTGCGATAATAACATCTAATTTGATCTTTGCACCGAAGTAGTAACGTGTGAATGTGCGCTTATTAGTACGGTTAATCTAAATAACATGTTATGTGTTAATGGGCCACATTTATTTTCAAAGCCATGGCATAAACATGGGTGTAACTATGCAAATGATTAACCAAGGGAGCAACTAAACTGGCACTGGCAGCAACTTGAGAGCAGCAATGCATCAGCAAAGCTTTAACCAATAGTGTAGCAAACTGTGAAGGGTGTTAGCAAGCAGAGGAGGGAAGCCTGGCCTCGAGGCGCTTTACTTGTAAATTGTAATCTAAACTGGATGTGGTGAGAAGTGGACGAAAAAGAGGGGCTTCCGGTGGCTGTAGGCAACAGATGTGGTGAGGAGGGCAGGTGCAAAGAGTCGCGTCATCACTAGAGCTGCTTCCTCCGCTCTGACGCGGACACGGGCAGTCAGGTAAATTTTCTTAATTAAAAAAAATGTACTTTTTAACCCCCGCGTGAGTCCCCCTCCCTCCCCCCCCCCCTCCCCCCACACGAGTCGTAAGGATCGGAATGACTTAGGATGTATTCGTCTTCCAAAATGGTTTGCAAGAGTAAAATAGTGGCTGAAGATCACAATTCCATACCGGGGAGCACACAGAAAGATGCCCAGATCATGTCCTCCTCCCAGATGTGGCCCTTGATGCCAGCAGCTGCCCCGGTCTCCTCGTCCTTTGTCGCCGCTGAAGAGGAGGATGCCAGGACCAAGGACCGGGTTTACATTCGGGAATTTCAGCCCTCGGACCATGAGGTGGCACGGCGCATCTACGAGGGGATTCTGGAACGGATCCACAGCACTGCCTTTAGGGGGCTGAAACACGAGCCCCTCATTCAGATCCTATATGCCCTGCTCATAGGTAAGCGCACACCCATCCGAGAACGTCAGTACTTTCGTTGCATGGACGAGACACAAGGACAAGAACCGGTGTTACCCAATATATCAGATGCCAGGCTGTCTCCCTCGGCCTTAGTATGCATGGTTGTCAACGTTTTATGTGTCCATGTTTTCAAATGAAGGTCCGTAAAATGCATAATGTACTCCTGTAAATGTGATCATATCTCATATATGTTAAATTGGAGTGCGTTAAATACAATTAATTAAGCACATTACTTCAGCCCTTGTGTGTGTTTCCAGTATCGGTTTCTCCGATACTTTAGGTGCAAATGTCCCTTTTTGACCCGCTAGTTTATTAGCAAGGAGCATAGCTTGACAACCATCGCCTTCTGTTAAAAAGAGGCCAGTGAAGGGGTGTGAAGTGTCACAAAGGTGTGAAGCGCCTGCCCCGGAGGAGGGCTGGCACCATGTGAGCTTGGGGCTCGGAGCCAAACCATGGTGGACCTGGTCGGTTGCCCCAGGAGACACCTCTGCGAGCCCCTACCGCCCCCGCCCTGCTCTGCTGGGCCCTGCTGCTGCTCTGCGCCCCGGAGAGCTCCGCGCTGGCAGACTTCTCAGTTAAGACCCTCTCTGCTTCCCAGCCTGTCGTCACCCAGCCTGCCCTCTCCCAGCCTGTCGTCACCCAGCCTACCCTCTCCCAGCCTGCCCTCTCCCAGCCTGCCCGCTCCCAGCCTGTCCTCTCGCAGCCTGTCCTCTCGCAGCCTGTCCTCTCGCAGCCTGTCCTCTCGCAGCCTGTCCTCTCGCAGCCTGTCCTCTCGCAGCCTGTCCTCTCGCAGCCTGTCCTCTCGCAGCCTGTCCTCTCGCAGCCTGTCCTCTTGCAGCCTGCCCACTCCCAGCCTGCCCACTCCCAGCCTGTCCACTCCCAGCCTGCCCTCTCCCAGCCTGCCCTCTCCCAGCCTGTCCCCTCCCTGCCCTTTCCCAGCCTGTCCTCTTCCAGCCTGTCCACTTCCAGCCTGCCCTCTCCCAGCCTGTCCCCTCCATGACCTTTCCCAGCCTGTCCCCTCCATGACCTTTCCCAGCCTGTCCTCTCCCAGCTTGTCCACTTCCAGCCTGTCCCCTCCCTGCCTGTCCTCTCGCAGCCTGTCCTCTCGCAGCCTGTCCTCTCGCAGCCTGTCCTCTCGCAGCCTGCCCACTCCCAGCCTGCCCACTCCCAGCCTGTCCCCTCCCTGCCCTTTCCCAGTCTGTCCTCTTCCAGCCTGTCCACTTCCAGCCTGCCCTCTCCCAGCCTGTCCCCTCCATGACCTTTCCCAGCCGGTCCTCTCCCAGCTTGTCCACTTCCAGCCTGCCCTCTCCCAACCTGCCCTCTCCCAGCCTGTCCCCTCCCTGCCCACTCCCAGCCTGTCCTCTCCCTGCCTGTTGTCGTGTCCCGGCGGCAGCAGGCAGCAGGCAAGAGCGTGCACTGCGTCCCCGAAGTAACAGCCCTAAAGAAAGCAAGAAGTACACCCCCCTCCCACCAATCCCTGTTAGGTAGTGGAAACTGTCCAAACTGGGGTGCAGACAGCCCCTCTCACCTTTCAGCCTGGTACCACTGCACCAGCCGCACTACTTCCCTACTGACCGTTCTCCACTTCAGCCCCGTCTAAATTACAATTCCTGCTTGTGACCCTTTTGCCTGCTTGTGCATGTTTTCGTGACCCTGTTGCCTGCTTGTGCCTCCGTGTGCCCCTATTGCCTGCTTGTGCCTCCGTGTGCCCCTGTTGCCTGCTTGTGCCTCCGTTTTCGTGCCCCTGTTGCCTGCTTGTGCTGTGTGGGTGTGTGTGGAAGGCTCTGTGTGGGTGTGTGGAGGGCTCTGTGTGGGGAGCTTTGTGTGGCTGTGTGTGTGGGGGGCTCTGTGTGGCTGTGTGTGTGGGGGGCTCTGTGTGGGTGTGTGTGGGGGGGCTCTGTGTGTGTTTGTGTGTGTCATTTGCGAGAGATAAAGCTAGTGGCATTGTAAATGACAATGCCATTTATTTATGTTAAAAAAAACATAAATAAAAATAATGTCAAGAGCAATGTCAATAGCTCTAACTTTAACAAAGGCAAAACCATTGCATTGTAAATGCTTGTTACTGATTTTTACAGATAAATACAGACAGAAACCAATGTATTTTCTTGACTGTTTTTATTTTTAAATGTGGATAAAAACGGAAATTGGGTGCTTTTTGAGTGATTCTAAATACACTTTTCCATGAGTGCCAGACCACTAACTGTGTGGATTGATAGGTAAGGGGGTTAAACAAGCATTGGAAATGCAATAGGTCTCGCATTAGAAAAGTTGGAGCTATTGGTTTTGTAAATGACAAATATTGTATTTATTTGTTTGTTTTTAAAATAGCTAAGTTGATAGCTTTGTTATTTACAACGCCAATAGTTTTAATTTTTGCGAATGTGACACCTATAGCATTTGGAATGCAACAGGTTTTGTATTTACATTACTTAGATTGCAGCTCTGGTCGTTAGGCCACATCTCCAGAGAGCAGGAGAGTGCAGCAGAGGAGAGACGCACAGCAATGCAATAGGTCTGGCATTAGGAAATTTTGAGCTATTGGTATTGTAAAGGACATATTTTTTATTTATGTGCTTGTTTTGAAAGTAGCGAAATTAATAGATTTGTTATTCACAATGCCAATAGTTTTATGTTTCGCAAATGTGACACCTATTGTAACACAATATGTGTTGTAGCACTGAGTGGTGTGAGGGTGAGGGGTGTGAGGGTGAGGGGGTGAGTGAGGGGGTGTGAGGGTGAGGGAGGGGGTGTGAGGGTGAGGGTGTGTGACGGTGTGTGAGGGTGAAGGTGTGTGAGGGTGAGTGAGGGGGTGTGAGGGTGTGTGACGGTGTGTGAGGGTGAGGGTGTGTGAGGGTGAGGGTGTGTGAGGGTGAGTGAGGGTGTGTGAGGGTGAGTGAGGGTGTGTGAGGGGGTGAGGGTGTGGATGAGGTGTTGAGGGTGAGTGAGGGTGAGGAGTTGAGGGTGAGTGAGGGTGAGGCGTTGAGGGTGAGTGAGGGTGAGGGTGAGTGACGGTGAGGCGTTGAGGGTGAGCGAGGGTGAGGGTGAGTGAGGGTGAGGGTGTTATGAGGGTGTTGAGGGTTGGTGAGGGCAGGTGTAAGGGTGAGTGAAGGGGTGTGAGGGTGAGGGTGTGTGAGGGTGTGTGCGGTTGAGGGCATGTGAGGGTGAGGGTGTGAGTGTTGTGAGGGGTGAGGGTAAGTGAGGGGGTGATGGTGTGTGAGGGTGAGGGGATGAGGGTGTGAGGGTGAAGGTGTGAGGGTGAGTGAGGGTGGGCGAGGGTGAGGGTGTGAGGCTTATTGAGAATGTGTGTGGGGTGTGAGGATGTGTGAGAGTGTGTGAGGGCGGGTGTGTGTGAGGGTGGGGGTGTGTGAGGGTGGGGGCATGTGAGGGTGTGTGGTGAGGTCATGAGGGTGAGTGAGGGTGTGTGAGGGTGTGAGGGTGAGTGAGGATGTGTGAGGTTGAGGGTGTGAAGGTGTGTGAGGGAGGGTGGGGGTGGGTGAGGGTGTGTGAGTGTGAGGGTGAGTGAGGGTGAATAGTTGAGGGTGAGTGAGGGTGATGGTGGTGAGCGTTAGTGAGTGAGGGTGAGTGAGTTGTTGAGGGTGAGGGGTTGAGGGTGAGTGAGGGTGAGGGGTTGAGGGTGAGTGAGGGTGAGGGGTTGAGGGTGAGTGAGGGTGAGGGTGAGTGAGGGTGATTGAGGGTGAGTGAGGGCGTGTGAGGGTGAGTGAGGGTGAGTGAGGGTAGTGATGGTGAGGTTGTGGGGTTGAGGGTGAGTGAGGGTGAGGCGTTGAGGGTGAGTGTGGGTGAGGTGTTGAGGGTGAGTGAGGGTGAGGGTATGTGTGAGTGAGGGTGAGGTGTTGAGGGTGAGTGAGGGTGAGGGTGAGTGAGGGTGAGGGTGAGGTGTTGATTGTGTGTGAGGGTTAGGCGTTGAGGGTGAGTGAGGGTGAGGTGAGTGAGGATGAGGTGTTGAGGGTGGCTGAGGGTGAGTGTGGTTAAGGGTGAGTGAGGGTGAGTGAGGGTGAGGGTGAGTGAGGATGAGGGTGAGTGAGGGTGAGGGTGAGTGAGGGTGAGGGTGAGTGTGTGAGGGGAGGTGAGGGTGAGGTGTTGTGGGTGAGTGAGGTTGAGGGGTTGAAGGTGAGTGAGGGTGAGTGAGGGTGAGGTTGAGGGTGAGTGAGGGTGAGAGTGAGGGTGAGGGTGAGTGAGGGTGAGGTGAGTGAGGGTGAGGGTGAGTGAGGGTGAGGGTTTGAGGGTGAGTGCGGATGAGTGAGGGTGAGTGAGGGTGAGGGTGAGTGAGGGTGAGGGGTTGAGGGTGAGTGAGGTGAGTGAGGGTGAGGGTGAGTGAAGGTGAGGATGAGGTGTTGAGGGTGAGTGAGGCTGAGTGAGGGTGAGGGTGAGGTGTTGAGGGTGAGTGAGGGTGAGTGATGGTGAGGGTGAGTGAGGGTGATTGAGGGTGAGGGGTTGAGGGTGAGTGAGGGTGAGGGTGAGTGAGGGTGAGGTGTTGAGGGTGAGGGGCTGAGGGTGAGTGAGGGTGAGGTGTTGAGGGTGAGTGAGGGTGAGGGGTTGAGGGTGAGTGAGGGTGAGGGGTTGAGGGTGAGTGAGGATGAGTGAAGGTGAGTGAGGGTGAGGGTGAGTGAGGGTGTGATTGGCATATGTGAGTGTTTTGCATGTGTTATGTTTATTTTAATGTAATGTGTGTTTGTGTTTTTGTATGTGTATTGGTTTTATAAGTGTTTAGTGAATTTTTTTAAACTGTGTTTTATTTGTGTTATGTTAAACTGTCGTACGCTATGTATTCCCTTTACGTTTGTTACGTAAGGGATGTTAGCGTTCTAGTTTTTTTTGTGATGGTGATGTAATGTTTAGCGTGACGTAATTTTTAGCCAATCGCCGGCTACGTTGTGGTGACGTAGCGGTTGCGTTTGACGTGCGTCAACGGGGC